>NW_026695221.1:0-1265833 GCF_021218885.2 Marmota monax | reverse complement strand
ATCTCAGACCCAGAGCTATAGAATTGGCTTACCATGGACTGAACCTCTGAAACTATAAGCCAAAATAATTTTTTTCTTTTCTAAATTGTTCTTGTCAGATTTTTTTTGGCCACAGCAACAAAAAAAGCTGACAAAAATAGGGTCTGTGAATAATTACATTTCCTAAGTTGTAGATGGTCAGACTCTGAACTTAAACACTTTTTTTTTCTTACATTTTCATTGATGTATTACAGTGGTACTGATGGAATTTGTTGTTGCATATTTGTACATGTACACAATATCCAATATAATAATATAATTTGGCTAGTATCACTCCCCAGTACTTTTCCCCCTTTTCCCTATGCCCCACAGCTTGGTGCCTTTCCTCTATTGATCTCCCTTTGATTTTTATGAGATCCATCCCCATCTTTTCCTTTTCCTCGTTAGCTTCCACATATGAGAGAAAACATATAATCCTTATGAAGTCAAAATACTTTAAAATTTGCCAGCTTTCTGTTACTGTAAATGAATGAATACTTGAGATAATCAACTTACAAGCAAAAAGGGTTTATTTTGGCTCATAGTTTTGGAGGTTTTAGTTCATGATTTGTTGACCCCACTGCTATTGGACCTGTTTTCAGGCAGCACATCATAGTTGAGTGTATGCCAGAAAAAAACACTCACCTCACAATTTCTTTTGGGGCTGCACCCCCAGTGTTGTAAAAATCTCTCATTAAGCCCCACCTATTAAATTTCTCACCATCTCTCAATTGCTTATTGCTGTGGACCAAGACTTTACACATAGCCTTTGGGGGACACTCCAGATCCAAAAGATGACACTTTTTTGTAGGTCATACTCTTCCCATCTGAGTACAATTGCCTTTATTTCCTAATTTCCTTATTTATCCTAACCATAGGAGTGAGGGAAGTGGGTTCATTTTGTTCATTTTTTTCTCAACAGGCCTTGCTGAAAAGAGGGATTGTTGAGCTGCTCTTGACCTCTGATAATGAGAAGGAAATTGAGCAAGGTTCTGTCGAAGGAGGTACAAATTTAGAGTTATTTCAAAGTAGAACTCAGAGATGCTTAATAGCCAATGTAAATTGTCAACTAGCCTCAGAAAGAACCAAGTGTATCTTTGGTGCCTTTTTCCCCCCATATGCATTGAGACTGATCCCAGAGATTTGATTACAAATGTGGCTTCTTTAAACAGCAGTAATGAAATTCCTCTTCATGAGGGCACTTTGTCATTTTTCATGACTTCTGTGGCTAGGAATCTGGGTTGATATGACTCAGCATCCAGGACATCCCCACCAAGATGTAAAATTGGTGGGGAACCAAAGGATGGATGTGTATGGAACCTGGCATAGACAAAAGTTCCAGTTCTGAGAGTCTGTAACTTCAGGTTTGGTTTAGAAACTTAGCAGATCCCAGAGAATGAACTACCAGGACAATTCAAAGCAAAATCACAAGGTTACAATAGTGAGGGGAATGGCCAATTTATGAGCAAGTAGGTAGGTTCAGGGAACATTTTGTCAGATGATCTTTAAAGCAGACTTGCAGCTGTTGTGAACTGCTATCTTCTTTTTAGTGGCTCTTCCCACTTTATTATGGTGCCCTGGAAAGTATGCTGAGCCTGAGACCAGATAATCTGCGTTCAGTTTTTAGATCAAGTTTTTAACTTTGGACTGTGTCTTCACACAAATGTGGCTAAGTTTAACTGTTCTTCTCTGTAATGATGTTTATCGTTGCCAATGGTCATGATAGCACTTTGTGATTTGCAAAGTGAACTACAGCAATGTCTCATAATCCTTTCTACTCAGTGTGACTCTTGCCATGTGCAAGGTGGACCTCCATCCCTTCCCTCAGGGCTCTTGTCACAATGCCTCAGTGGTCTATCTCTTCTCTCTACAGCACTGACCACTGTCAATATGGATTCGTTTAACGAGAAGTTCTTTTCTAGGTTTCATCAAATGCAGGTAAGACAGCCTAGAGATGAATTTAACCCTTTCTCTTGCTATAACCTCTTGAACCTGTGCAACTGGTGATCAGTGAACAGGTGATCAAGGGGGTTTGATAAGAAGACTGCCTGTCTTTACTCTGGGCACTGGTAGCATTCAAAGCCATGTTGGGAGCATGTTTGCCTTCCGGGGTAGGGAACGAGGAAGAAACCATGCTTGTATCACTTTCTGTTCATAGAACATGTTCATGGAGATGACTCTGAGAAGGATGAGAGGCTTATATCAGGAAACACCTAAGTAAGGATCAGCGGGAGCTGATATTCTCTTTCTTATATGAGTAAAGATCATGGAAATGGGCTATATGTATTTCTTATGAAGAACACATGATTTTTTTTTGGTTTGGTTTAGGCTTTTTCAGCTTACCAGTACAAATTATGGAACAGAGTGAGAATTTTATGCAAATATTTAATAAACACAGAGTAAGCAGGTCCTTTCCTCCCAGAGGGTAACCTCCTGTGATAGATACATAGATAGACAGAGCACAGTCCATGCCTCCAAGGAAGGGTGTCCTTTCTCAGTACCACTAGGGTGTGTTTGTCATAACCAAGCATGGTTGTGGTCCCTGCAGAACTGGCTTCCCTGATTTCCTTTCACCCTGGGGTCACATCTGCACCTCCTGTGGTGGCCTGCAAGACCTGGTATGATGTTACCCTCTCCTCCTTTCTATCCCCTGTCCACTCTTCTGGCCCTGAGGTAGGAAGTCCTCACTACCGTTTCTGCTCATTGGTCTCCCATAGCATTGGCTTGAGGGCCCTCTCTCCAGTACTAGTCTCTTCTCCACAAGTAGTCATTCTTGCAATTAAAGAACCAATCAAATTTCCTTTTCTCATCAATTTTCACACAGTTCTCCATAACAAAGGTTAATCATCAGATCAGAATAATTAGCATTTCATCTCCTTATCATTTCTTTGTGTTTGGGGAATTCAAACTTCTGTCTTGTAGTTTTCATAAAGGAGTATTGTAAACTGCATTAAACCTACCATGCCATGGAACATTAGAACTCATTCTTCTTATCTAACTGGATTTTGGTACCTGTTATTCAGCCTTCTCCTAGCTCCTTATGCCCTACTTTTCCTAACCTCTAAAAATCACTATTCTATTCTTTGAAATCAACAATTTTTAGCAATAAGGCATTTTAAAAATTGAGACATATTATTTGTACATTTTAATGAGATTTATTATGATAATTCAATGCATGTGTATAATATGTAATGAACAAATCAGGGTAATAAGAACTTTTGTCTTCTGGAATGTTAATCATGTTTAGGTTTTAGAAATTTTGTACTCTTCTAGTTATTTTGAAATATATTATAGGTTGTCATAACCAATAGTTACTACACTGTGCCATAGAAAAAACAGAACTAATTCCTCCCCTCTGTGTTTTGGTGCCCATTTCTTTCCACCTTCCTTTCTCCCTGCCATCCCAGTCTCTAGTGTCCTCTATTCCATTCTGTTCTTCTATGAGATCCACTTTCTAGTTTCCACAAACTAGTGAGAAGATGTGGTATTTCTTTCTGTGTCTGGCTTTTCACTTGATATGATAGATCCAATTCCACCCATGCCGGAACTTCCATACTGTTTTACTAATTTACATTCCTGCTAACATTGTATATGAATTCCTCTTTGTCTTCATCCTCACTAGCACTTTTTCTTTTTTTTATCATTTTGAATAGTCATTCTAACTATGGTAATATGCTATTTCATTATAGTTTTGATTTGCATTTCTTTGGTATTTAGTGATATTCAATATTTTTCATATACTTGTTTACTATTAGTATATCTTGAGAAATGTCTATTTAGATATTTATTTATGCCCAGTTTTTAATAGAATTATTTATTTGTTTACTTTTGTATCACTTTTGAGTTGTGAATTTTTTATATATTCTGGAAATTAGACCCTTGTTGGATGAGTTTGAAAATATTTTATCTCATTTGGCAGGTATTGATTGTTTCCATTGCTATGAAAAAGCTTCTAAATTTGATAAAATTTCATTTGTCTATTTTGATTTTGTTGCCTGTGCTTTTGAGGTTTTATTTTAAAAATGTCCTTGCCTACACTGGTTTCTTGAAGTGTTTCCCTGGGTATTTTTTTAAATAGTTTTATAATTTCAGTTCTTAAGTTTTTGGTGTGTTGCCAGTTGAGTTTTGCATATGGTGAAGACAAAGGAGTCTAATTTCATTCTTCTGCATATTGAATATCCAGTTTTCCCAGCATCATTTATTGAAAGACTATCCTTTCTAAATATGTGTTTGTGGCAATTTATTGAAGGTCAGTTGGTTGTAGATATGTGGATTTATTTATGCCTCCTCTGTTCTGTTCCATATGGAACAGTGTCAGTGTTTTAGTCTCTATGCTTGTTAACTGGTTACATAGTTTTGTGGTATGTTTCAAAGCCAGGTATTGTGCTTCCTCCAATTTTGTTCTTTGGCTCAATATTGCTTTTATACTAGTAAAAGGGTCTTTTGTAGTCCCATATGGATATTAAGATTTCTTCATGTGAAGAATGTCATTAATATCCTTCTGGGAATTTGATGGAATCTGTAGGTTGTTTTGTATAACATGGGCATCTTAACTACTAATTCTTCTAATTCATGGACATGGGATCTGTTCATTTCTATGTGACCTCTTCAATGTCTTTCATCAGTGTTTTATAATTTTCATTATAGAGTTTATTCACTCCCTCCATTAAATTTATTTCAATGTATTTTTATTTTATTGTTTTTATTTATTTATTTATTTTATTTATTTATTTTATTTTATTGTTTCTTTTGTAGCAATTATGACTGGATTTGCTTTCTTGATCTTTTGTCAGCTATTTTGTTATTGTATATAAGTGGCACTAATTTTTGTATATTAATTTTGGGCCAACTTTAGTAAATTTTTAACTGCTTTACCAGTTTTTCATGTGGTTTATATAGATGTAAAATTATGTTGTCAGCAAACAGGAATAGTCTGACTTCCTCCATCCCATCTTAAATATCCTTTATTTCTATATGTTGCCAAATTGCTCTAAGTCAGTATAGTGTTTAATACAAATAGTGAAGGTGGACGTCTCTTTCTTTTCTTTTCTAGGATCTTAGATGACACACTTGCAAATTTTGCTGTTCAGTATAACATTGGCTGTGATTTTATCATATATATAGTGTTGATTGTGTTGTGACACAAATACCAGAAGTTTTGAGAAATGTACTATTTTAGTGTGTTTTCTTCTAGTTTTGGGTAGCCAATCATTTTCAATGTATAGGCAGCATAGTGTAATGGGTAAGAGAATGTTTCTGAAGTTGAACTGGCAAATTCAAATTCCAGTTGAGTGAGCTTTGACGGGTTAATTAACCTCAATTTCTTCATTTGTAAAATGGGGACTGAACACATCTCCTTTTGGGGGTTATTACACAGGAAAAAAGAAATAAATTACTTTAGTCAGTGTGCAGTACATAGTAAAAGTTCAGTAATTACTATTGTATTGTGGTAATTATTTTACATAAATAAAGAGTATAATCCATAGAGATGTGCAAACATTTATGAATTCCTTTTTATATTTATTTATTTATTTATTCAATACTGGGGTTTTTTCAATACCCAGGATATTGAGCATGCTATGTAAATGCTCTAACGCAGAGCTACATTCTTAGCCCTTTAAAAAAATTGTGATAGGTGTTGCTTGCAAAGGCTGATCTCAACTTGCAATCCTCCTGCCTCAGCCTTCCAGAGTACCGAGGATTACAGATGTGATCCGTTATGCTCAGCTCATTTATGAATTCTCGTATACTGAATTGTTTATTGGCATAAACATACAAAATACAAACTATTAGAAATTAAGAAATAAAGAGAACTTTGGCACAGGCCTATAATCCCAGCTACTTATGAGGTTGAGGCAGGAGGCTTGTGAGCTTGAGGCTCAGCAACTTAGCAAGACTCTGTCTCAAAGTAAAGAATAAAAAGGTTTGGGATATGGTTCAGTGGTAGGGCATCCCTGGGTTAAATCCCCTGTACCAAACACACACACACGAAAAGTATGAGGATGAGCATAATAACAATGGACACTTCCACACAAGAGTGGTATGGATTGAAAAAAGGGCAAATAGAAAGTGAAAATGCAGACAGGATAATTTAGTTCTGGTGGTTAGGGTTAGAGCCGGAGTTAAATGGTGGCTCTAAGAGCTGTGTGATCTCTAAGCCTCAGTTTCAGACAGTCAGTAATTGCATTCAGATCCTTGTGTATCTAAAATAAATTCTCTGAATACCAGCCTTGCATAAGACCAGGTTGACTTTACTGATGCTACCCTAGGAATAGCAGGGAGGCACATGAAACTAGAGGAAGCCAAGAGACCCTGGGCACTTAGGAAGAGTGGAGGATCTAAAGCTGTGGAGGATGAAGGTATAATGTGTAAGGGGTAATGACGTTTGGATCACAAAGGGAGCTCTGACTTGGGAAAAAAGTGTAAACATAAGATCCTCAAATTCCCATCTATTGTATGCAGGTTTTTTGGCCATTCTTGTTTTGTTTTTTATCAGACTTAGTATTTGCCTTTGTTTGTTCCTAGAGAAATAAGCCCATTCTGGTTATGGAATATTGGACTGGCTGGTTCGACAATTGGGGAAGGAAACATCATGTTAAAAGTGTGGATGGTAAGTGTTTTGCAGTTTTCAACTCCAAGTTCAGATGGCCTTGAGTCATGGATACTGATATTATTCTCTGCTAATCTAGAACTGTTACCAGAGGTGGTATTGGGAATCTGGAGGCTGCAATGTGTTTCTTGGCTCTTGTGTTCTTGTAGGGGAAAATTTCAGGCAAGATATGAAATGTAATAAAAATATAGCAGAATTAATTAGGAAAGAAATAATTCTCTAAAGGGAGGGAAAGAGAGATGGGTTGTCTCTACTAAAAGGAGAGAGTGATGTTGTGCCCACTTTGTTCCCCAGTTTTATTGAGTCTTTGGAAAGTTTCTGAATTGTCCCACCCAGTCACCACCTCTCAATTTTTGACAGTAGAATAGTATCAGATTTTTAAGTCCCCAGAGCACATGGTTTTACCCATAGGTACCTAAGCAAAACCCACTTGTGGCGGGGTGGGGAAGGTGGCAGGAATAATGACCTGCTAAAGATCTAAAGGCAACTTTTGGTTTTCTTGGCCTATGCTGACCAGTTCTAACTGGAACTTGTTCTTACATATTCTGTGGTCATGGGCTTTTCTTTTAAATTATTCTGTTTTTCTGGGTCTTGGAATCTTTGGTCCGTATAAAGGTCACATACCCCCCTGGCCAAGGTAATTTGCATTCTTACTAGCAGGGAGGATCTTAAATTCCTCAGCCCAGAGAATAGCCCTAAGGAAAACAGGTTGTTTGTCAAAGGATATAACATCCTATTGACTTAAGCCAGAGTAGAGCCAAAATGGAGTTAGGTAAATTACACTTTGGGTAAGTTGCTTTTTGAAAGAAAGTCTTTGGGTCTTTGTGTAGACTCAGTTTATAGAATTATCCCCTTAATTTTGTGTTTCTACTGATCATGTCTATATGCTACCTATCCAAGTTTATGTGTATATATATATATATATATATATATATATATATATATATTTCCATGTGAAAATTATAAAAATATATTTATGTTTTTAAGTGCTATAATCAGTCACCTACTACTTTTCTCTAAAGAATAGAGCTCTAAAACACATTATTTTCTTCAAAAGTTACCATATATGTTATATTTCTTGCTCAATTTAAGTTTTTATATGTGTCTCACATCTGGGAAGATGAGACTTAAAGGGTTAACCTGCTCATTTTGTCACATAAAATCATTGAACTTCTACCATGTATACACTTATCCAGCTTCTGAAGATACATTGTTGAATAAAAATTATGTGATTTATACCCTGCAATAAGCCTATAATTTAGTGGAATCAGCAGATCATTAGAAAGCAAATCAATATATAAGTCCACATTCAGCAGGTACTCTAAAACAAACGAATGTGCAATATTACTGTGTTTCTATGCAGTGCCTCCAGAGACACTATCCTAGAAGGTGGGAATGAAGGCACACTAATTTTTTTATAAAATTAAAAAATGAAAAGAATAAAAAGTAGGTACTTATGTACCTTAAGGGTTTTTGATACTTTTGTAAATTAGAGTCAAATTATGTCAGTGCTGTGGGGTAAAAATTTTCAAAACTGCTCTTGGTCCTGGCAGGATTTAGTTTCTTAAAGTAGTTCTGACTGATTCTATCACTTCCTGGTTGGAATTTTAGTGGAGGTTTGATGAAAAAATAATTAACTGATTGTGTTTGAAATAATAGTTTTTACCTAAGACTACTTTCTTTCCTTAATTACTAATTTTCTGTATGTTTTCCACTTCCCCCTTTACAGAAGTTGAACAAACTGTGTCTGAACTTATCAACCGTGAGATCTCCTTCAACGCATATATGTTCCATGGTGGAACCAACTTTGGTTTCATTAATGGAGCTGTATATTTTGGGATGCACAGAGGCGTTGTGACTAGCTATGGCAGGTGTTGGTGGGTGTGGTCACCTTCCCAGTTAGAGTATTGCTGGAGCTTTAGGGAGGAGACTCTAGAATCATATTTTAACATCACGGGGTTTTGACCTATAATCTCTGCTGAGCATTTATTTTCTTATCTGCTTTCTTTTCTTCTGTGATGTTTTTAACTCTCCAGCAGGCTGTCATTTCAGGAGACAGGGCTTCCTGGCACTTTGAGCTCTGCCTCATTTGTGTTGTCCACTGACTCTGTGACCAGAACCTCTAGAAGAGACAGGACACAAACTATGATTGCTATCAAGCACAGCTGGGCACAGCTGGAAAAATCCAGATTGAGGAGTGAACAGAGTCTCCATCAGAAAGTAAAATGCCCAGGGTGGGCTCAGTGTTATGGGAGATACAAGTCCCCAGGAAGGGTGTGAGGAGTGTTCTTACATTTCATGCTCATGTACTAGCCTATGATGGAACATTCTGGAGGCAGTTAATATATTTTCCTTCTCTCTCACTCTCAGAGGCCCTGACATATCCCATGCTCTAGTGCTAAAACAGGGCCTGATGTGGAGGGCTGCATGGCCTGTGACCCTGCGTTGGGTGTCTTGCAGACTATGATGCTGTGCTGACAGAGGCCGGAGATTACACAGAAAAATATTTCAAGCTTCGCAAACTCTTTGCATCTATTTCAGGTACTCAACACCCATTTGGTGGAAGGATGGCCACCCTATGGAAGAGTGAGGACAGGGAACAGTCTCTTCTATAAACATCAGTTTAATGAAGTTCCTGAGGGTAAAGGCAATCTTAGGTTCCAATTCTGGCTTTCCCACTTAAAAGTTGGGTGGTTTTGTATAAGCATTTCTAAGTCTTTTAGCTGAAAAATTAAGATAATGATATGAGTTTCCTATGATGGTGGTGAAGACTAAGTTCCTATTTGTAAAATTCTTAGTACTGTGTATGACTTAGGAACCCCATAGTTAAAAAGAAAAAACCCTCATTCTGTTTAATTTTATTTCACTAAATAAAGTCAGTTAGCCATCTACTAAGGCCTACAAACTAGGCCTAACATTGTAAAAGGTATAAGACAGAGTTCCCATCCCCTAATAGCCCTTTCTCTTCTATGGTTCTGTGTCTACCAGTTATGTGTGTTTACAAAATGGCTTCAACTTAGTTCTTGCCTATTTAGCATCACTTTTGGAGAAGCACATGCATATCCTATCATAGATCTCATTTCTCTTGCTTACTGAGGGATACAAGGAATCAGGAATAAGAGTGAGGAGGCTAAGAGAAGGCAGTGGTAGGCATTTCTTGCCCTGTGACACATTTTCTTTGTAGCAAAGCCCCTGCCCCTCTCACCTCAACATACTTTGAAGACCATGTACCCTTCTGTGAGACCATCTCACTTCTTACCACTGTGGGAGGTCCTTCAGTACTTAAATGAGGTGAGCCCTGCTTTGGCACAGCCTAGAATTGACGATTACAGAGATGGGGGGAAAGGACTGAGACCAGGGTGTAGAGATTCCTTCAAGGCTAACTTCACTTAGCATTATCTTCTCTAACTCCATCTATTTACCTGAAAATACCATGATTTTATTCTCTTTTATTGCTGAGTAAAATTCCATTGTGTATATATGCCACATTTTGTTTTTATCCATTCACCTATTGAAGGGCATCTAGTTTGCTACCACAGTTTAGCTGTTGTGAATTGTGCTGCTATAAACATTGATGTGGCTGTGTCCCTGTAGTATGCTGTTTTTAAGTTCTTTGGGTATAAACTGAGGAGAGGGATAGCTGGATCAAATGGTGGTTCCATTCCCAATTTTCCAAGGAATCTCCATACCGCTTTCCATATTGGTTGCACCAATTTGCAGTCCCACCAGCTAAGTGAAGTTAGCTAATCCTAAAAAAACAAATGCCAAATGTTTTCTTTGATATATGGTGACTGCCTCATAGTTGGGTAGAGAGGGGGAGCATAGGAGGAATAGACAAACTCTAGATAGGACAGAGGGATGAGAGGGGAAAGAGGGGGCAGGGGGTTAGCAATGATGGTAAAATGCGATGAACATCGTTATCCGAAGTACATATATGAAGACATGAATTGGTGTGAGCATACTTTATATAAAAACAGAGATATGAAAAATTATGCTCAATATGTGTAATAAGAATTTTAATTCATAAAAACAATAAAGAACACTTCTATTACTCCTTAAAAAAGAGATTTCTTCAAGGAACTTTTATTGTGAAGTATAAAAATTAATCCTTGGCATTATGTCTAAACATAGAGCCATGGAATAAGACCCACCAGTTCCTTTTGGGAGAACTGTGAAGAGGTTTAAACTTGAAGAATAAATGTTGGTGGAGGTGAATAGCAGGATTATAGAGGATATTGTATTTGACTGGTGAATATTGTGATGGCATCCATAAAGGACTAGATCAGAGCTGGGAACCCATGTAACTGAACTGCTATCTTGATTCACCATCAACTAGTCTAGTCACTGAACTAGTATGGATCTCTGTTCCCCTTTGCAATTACAGTATGTACCCTATTTTGAAGAAAATTTGAAAAATTTTCAAAAACAAAGTCATGTGGTTTTTCACCTCTCATTTCACTATTTTAGATAAAAAGTAGAGACAAGCACATGCTAAGTAAATATTACTTAGTGAATACATCATCTCTTGACTTCAATTGTTTAGGATGTAATTTGTTTACTCAGTTGATAGATTCTTATGATTACAGAAAGTATGCTCTCTTCACCAGCACCTGAATTTCCTAGTCGGTAGAGACCCAACTTATAAGAGCATGGTCACATAGCATTTGTTCTATTATTTTCTATTCAGTGAACTCTTGAGGACCAATAAGTGGTTCAACAGTGATGAGGGTCTCAGACAGCAAGATCCTGACTTCTCATCCCTTTGGCTTCTGTTCCTGTCTTGTCTTCCTCATAGCCAGTGAAGTCACATATTCCAGTCAACATGGAGAATCTTCCAATAAACAATGGCAGTGGTCAGTCCTTTGGATTTGTCCTTTATGAGACTTCAATCTGTTCTGGAGGCCGCCTGCATGCTGAAGTTCATGATATTGGACAGGTAGCTATCAATAAGTATCCCAAGTGGTGAGCCTGGTGTTTATCTAACTCTGTAATTGAAGAAGCAAATTAGTTGCTGATCTGCTTTACTATATGGTAGTGTTTAAAGCACTTACTATGGGGGAGGCATTGAGATTATAAAGTCAAATAAAACAGACTTCCATTTTACTTTAACACAAATTATTTTGGGAATTCCCATTGAGCTTCTAAACATTTGTTAGTCCCTGCCCTGCCCTCATATTGACCTCCTTCTGCCTCAACCACAGCCTGTCTTCTCCTTTTCTTCAGGTGGCCCAGTCTTATGCTTTTTTTTTTTGTAGGTGTTTTTGAATTACACAATTTTAGGAGTTCTGAATGAGAAAGTTCAGGACCTGTTCATTCCTAATTTCACGGTATGTAGTTCTAAAATCCAGGTGTTGCCCTTGAACCACTGCTAACAGGTAAATATGTCCGGTTCCTGAGATCCCTCCTTCTCCTCCACTATGCTTTGGTGTATCTTCTCATATAGAGCTGCTGCAGGATTGTGCAAGGGTATAAGGTGTATCCCAAGCCCTGGTGTTTCGAACTTACAGCCCAGAAGTTCTAGTGAGAGTGTACTTTCTCTTCTAGGCAAGAGTCATTCCCAGCCTCTATTTAGGTCTCCGATCAAAGGCATAAGTAAGCCTCTATCTTTTTAATAAGATCAGCAGAAGAAAAGGGCAGATGTAATATGTAATAGAAGCACACCCATCTCTTTACTGGAGAGGGAGCACTGCTGGGCTGTGGGGCATCCTTTATCCCTTTTGCTTTTGTTTCCTTCTGGGACTTGGAGGAAATAATGAGTTCTAGAATATGAGTCCTAACTGGCTATATAGTCTCCATTAACCATTCTGCCCCAAACAGGAATGTCAACTTCTCAGGATCCTGGTGGAGAATCAAGGACGAGTAAATTTTTCGTGGAAAATTCAAGATGAGAGGAAAGGTGATATCATGGCCTGAGAAGCAGGCAGTGGTTTCACTTTATTTACTTAGAATGAATAGTTGGGGCTGTGTTGGGGTTGAGAGAACAACAGTGGACCCCTCAGCATGGGATACTGAGGATCTAGGACCAAAGATGACAACTCTTTTTCTTGCCCTTTCCTGCCTTTTCCACTTCTCCAGGGCAGGAAAGTAGAACAGTTATTGGGTGCTGGTTTGTCCAAGAGCAGGGCCCAGTCTCTTTTTGGGAATTTTAAGAAATGTTCCAATACTAAGTGGGAACGTCTCTATAGTTTAAGTATACAAGCAGAAACCTCATTCACAGCTGTCACATAGACGTCCTCCTGACTGTGCCCCCGTCACAAGGCATACATATGTCTTCATGTCTTTGTCCCAGATCCTGAAGAATATCTAGTCTTTGTTTCTATTCTCTTTACTGCCTCCCCTCTGCAGGATTAATTGGCCCTGTTAAAATCAATAATGTTTCTCTGGAGGGTTTTACCATCTATTCTTTGGAGATGAAGATGAACTTCTTCCAGAGGTATGCTCCTCTCTACCTCCAAAGACACAATGAGTGATCAGCTGCCTTGGTTATTTTTCTGTTGGTATTAAAAAAAAATCTAAGGCTGGGAATTTTGAGAACAAAAAATGTTTATTTACTTCACAGTTCTGTCATTCTGAGGGCATGGTGCTGGCACCTGGTCTGCTCTGTTGTGGGCTCATAGTGGGTGGCTTTCCACGATAGGAATGTTTGCAGGAAGGCCAAGCATGTGGGGTGGCCTCACTATAATAAGCCATTCTCATACATACTAATCCACTCTGAAACCAGTATTAATACATTCTGAAATTGGTGACCCTGTGATCTAGACATTTCTTGGTCCTCCCAATTCTTAAAGTTTTCACCATCTCAATACCACCACTCTGGGGACCAAGCTTCCAAGATGTGCTACTCTGGGGTACAAACTCCAACTACATCCAAACCATAGCATCTTTGAGAGTTCGAACTGATCAGTTTGTAAGTGAACAGCCCAATATTCAGAGAACTATGGAATTTGCTCTATATTACCAAGTCCTTTGAATCAGGACTAGAACCCTAGAGCAAGTCTCCTGGTTCTCTTTTTAATACATGCATTCTCATAATCTCACTGAAACAGAATCCTATGAGGGAAACCTGGGGTCAATATTGGGATGAGAGCTGGGAACCATTTTCCTCTTCCTTATGGTTTGATCCATTTTTTAGGCTCCGTTCTGCCAGCTGGAGGCCTGTATCAGTGAGATATTTGGGCCCTGCCTTCTACCTGGGGACCTTGAAGGCTGGCTCTTTTCCCAGGGACACCTTCCTGGGGCTACCAGTAAGTGAGCCTCCCTCTTCTACTCTGTTCTTCCTAATTTTAAAATTAATACCTAAGTGAGAATATTCTTGAGAGGAATGCTTGCCTTTCCTCCTCTTCCTACTTTAGCCAAGCATTCTAATATTTCTTAATTGCCCTAACTTATCACTTGTTAGAAAATGTATAAAACACAATTTAAAATTCAAATGATGGAAAGAAAATGAATTGTAGGAGTTCTTCTTAAATCCTATTGCTATTCGAATTCATTTGTGCATTTGAAAGCTCAGCACTGCCAAAATTTGTTTTTATATTTAACTTCGCCTACACACACACACACACACACACACACACAATTACTTTTTTACACTAATGAGATCATATCATAAATTATATTCTGCATTGATTTTGAGGGAGGCCTAAACTGGCCTCCCCTCAAAGTTTTTTATTTATAAACATAAATATATGAGTGTACAAATATTAATATGTAGATTGACAAATTATTACAAAATAAACACCTATTAATAATCATTGTGATAAAGAAATAAGTTGTTAGCACAACTCTACAGTTGCTGATGGTTTTTACTTAAAGGTAGCTACTACATTAAATTCTAACACTCTAATTTAGTATTTCTTATAATGAATTCATATATATTGAATCATATGACATGCATTCCTTTTATTTTTTGGTGTGGAATTAGGGATTGAATTCCCATCCTTGTACAGGTGAAGCAGGTACTTTACTACTGAGCACCTAAGGCAGGTGCTTCACCAGTTGGCCCTTTGTCAACATTGCTTGCGACATTCAACCATTCACTGATGTTGCATTGATTTGTTCATTTTCACTGTCATTTAGGATTACATTAGCAAATATATGATACTATATTTAACCCTTCTCTTATTATTGGATATGTCTGAAAGTGTTCCCTTACTTTCAGTTTTTAGAATAATTTAATAAGATTTGATAGTTTTTCTTTAAAAGTTTGGTAAAATTCAGCAGTGAAGCCATCTTGCCCTATATTGTTCTTTGCTAAGGCATTTTTTAATTTGAATTAATCTTGTATGTTCAGGTTTTATATGGTAGGTTATATGTGTTCAGAAATTTCTTTCTTTTAGATTTTACAATGTTAGTATATAGTTGTTCACGATAGTTCCTAATGTTATATCTGGGGTAGAAGTTATAATGTCTACTTTTTATCTGATTTAATTTATTTGGATCTTCTGTCATTTTTGTTTATAAAGATTGTCAATTTTATTATCTTTTCAAAAAACTAGTCTTGATTCCATTGATCACATGTATTATTTTTATTAGTCTCCATTTAATTCTTTTTTATTTCTCTGATCTTTTTTCTTTTCATTTTATTTTTTAAAATTTGTTTTAATTCGTTATACATGGCAGTAGATGTGGTGTAGAATGCACTTTAATGCATCATATATAATGAAGTACAATTTCTCATTCTTCTGGTTATACATGATGTAGAATCCCACTGGTCATATAGTTATATATGTACATAGGGTAATAATGTCTGATTCATTCTACTGTCCTTCCTACCCCATACTGCCTCCTCTCCTTTCACTCCCCTCTACCTAATCTAAAGTAACTCTATTTTCCCTAGCCTACTGCTCTCTGACCTTTTAAAATTTATTTTCTACTACTATTTTTGGGTTTGGGGTTTTCCCCTAGCTTTGCAAGTTATACTATGAGGTTGATTGAAATCTTTGAACATTTTTTTTTGTAGTGCTGGGGATTGAACCCTTGTACATGCGAGGCAAGCACTCTAACAACTGAGCTCTGTCCCCAGCCTGAACTTTATTGATATAGGATCTCATTGCTATAAACATCCCTCTTTGTGTTTCTTTTACTGCATCCCACAGGTTTTGGTATGTTGTATTTCCGTTTTATTTGTTTCCAGAAATTTGAATACCTTCCTTTTAATTTCTTCATTGACATGTGGTCATTCAAGAGTTTGTTGTTTAATTTCCATGTATTTGTATAACATCCAAAACTCCTCGTTGATTTCTAGTTTTCTTCCATTGTGGTCAGAGAAGATATGATTTTAGTTTTTTTCTAAATTTGTTGAAAGTTGTTTTGTGGGCTAATATTTGATCCATCTTGGAGAATGTTCCATGTGCCAATGAATAGAATTTGTGTTTTGCAGCTATTGGATAAAATGCTCTACAAATACCTCTCAGGTATATTTGTTCTATAGAGCAAATTAACTGCAATGTTTCTGGTTTTATTTTGTGTGGGGTGTGTGTGTGTGTGTGTGTGTGTGTGTGTGTGTGTGTATGATATATTCATTGATGCAAGTGAAATCTTTAAGTCTTCAAATATTATTGTATTGGAATGCACCTTACCCTTTAGATCTAATAATGTTTGCCTCATAACATTATGTCTTCCAGAGTTAGGTGCATGTATATCTGTAAGTTGTTATTTCCCCTTGTTAAATTGATCTCTTTGTAATTATTAAGTAACTTTTTTTTGTCTCTTTACAGTTTTTGACTTAAAGTGTACTTTATCTGATGTAGGTACTGCCACTCTAGCTCACTTTGGTTTCTGTTTGTGTGAAACATCTTTTTTCATCCTTTCATTTTAGTCTGTGTGTATCCCTGGCAAGGTGAGTTTCTTATAGGCAGCCTATCATTGGGTCTTTTAAAACAAATCTTTTCAGCTAGTTAAATCCATTTATTTGTGAATGTTTTAGTCAGCTTTTTGTTGTTATGACCAAAAGACCCGACAGGAATAATGTGGAGTTACACTCTTCATGTATTCATATATGAATGATCACAGGAGAGTTATGTTGAATTCATCCTGCTATCTTTCCTATTCCCATTCCCCTGATCTCTAATAATATTTCTTGTCTGTTTTTCTGATATTTTCACAGCTATAGAAATTTTCTTTTGATTAAGATTTACATGTTTTATCATTTACCTGTTTTGCTTTTCTTTTTTTAAAAATTTTTTGTCAATATCTTTATGTTTTCATCGATTCTCTCTTGGGTAGCACATAACTTTTTCACTTAAAATTCAGTCCAGCAATCTTTGTGTTTCAATTTAAAGCATTTGAAAGATTCCAGTTTTAAAATTTATTAGGCTAATTTGGTATATCCATTTTGATTCTTTCTCCTTCTGTTCTCCCTATTCTTTTGTCCTCTGATTTTATTTTTGGAAAATTTCTTCTTATTATTCAGTTTACTAACTTTCTTCTCTGCTATGGTTAATATGTTACTCAAAACACCATTAAATATTAATTATTGTGTTTTTCATTGCTGTGACTTAAATACCTGACAAGAACAACTTAGAGGAGGGAAAGTTTATTTTGGCTCCTGAGTTTACAGGTTCAGTCCATGGTTGGCCAACTCCATTGCTCTGGGTCTCAGATGAGGCAGAACACAACTGCAGAAGGGCATGGTGTAGGAAAGCTGTCAGCTCATAACAGTGGGAATACAGAAAGAGTGGTCCTCCAGGGACAAGATATAAACTCCAAAGGTACATCCCCAGTGACCTCCTTATTCCAGGCACAATCTACCTGCCTACAGTGATCACTCAGTATAGTGGTTCTTTCAAATTATCAATCTATTAAATAGATTAGTACAATTATTAGGTAACAGCTCTAATAATCTAATCAATTTATCTTGGAACCCTCCTGCATTGTCTATTATATAAGGTTATTGGGGAACAACTCATATCTAAACAATAACACTATATTTTATAGTTCTTTAAATATTTTAATTTGATGCCAGATTTCTCAGTCTTGGTTTATACTTTTGAACATATTAATTTATTTAGCCCAATTATTTCCAAACCTGTGTCTTGCAATTCTGTTATCTGGATCACCTGTGCATTTACTTCTATTGCCTGTTGTTCCTCTTGGTTTTTATTATACTGTCCTTTCCCTTATCTTCCCTTATCTGCTTGCTTATTTTTTTCATTGAGCATCAGACAGATATCTGGAAAATACTACACACACACACACACACACACACATATGTATTTATATTTCTATGTCTAGGATGATGTCATTTTCCTCCACTGAGGATTTATATCTCTCTTGAGGTGACAGGGTCACTCAGAAGCACATTGCTCTAACTACAAGGATGGAAATGATTTGAAGTGAGGCGTCCAATGAATAGACTATTTCTACTTCACTTTTATCCTATGTTATATCTTCTGGGAGCTCTCAACCAAAGTGTACTTTGTTTAGTAAAGCTTGCTGGCATCCAGTTTTTGTGTCCTTATCCTTATAAAGGTATGAAAGGTTTCATGCAGCTCTTTAGAAGTACTCTTTGAGGAAGTAAATGTTTCTAGTGAAAAAAACTGCCTGGATTGCCCCCCCCTTTTCATTATCTTATTTTAGATCTTGGTGCTATAGTTTTTCATTGTATCAGAAGCAGATTTAAAAAGATTATGTAGCTTTTACAGCTGTTGCCACCAGTAGTATTCATCTCTACTACCTAATACTTATTTTCAGAAGCAAAAAGACTCCTTTAGCCTCAATGGTTAAGCACCTCTGGATTCAATCAATCCCAGATACCAAAAAGAAAAAAATATATGTCACATTATGCATTATAGGGATAGGGCAGGAGGAACAGAAACATCATAGTACAGGGCTGGTTCCAGTCCTGTTTTCCTCTCTGATTCCTAGACATCAGGGTTGAACTTCTCAGACTTATTTTTTTTCTGCCTGGCGTGGTGGCACACGCTTGTAATCTCAGCAGCTTGGGAGGCTGAGACAGGAGAATCGCAAGTTCAAAGCCAGCCTCAGCAATGGTGAGGCACTAAACAACTCAGTGAGATCCTCTCTCAAAATAAAATATAAAATATGGCTGGGGATGTGGCTCAGTAGTTGAGTGCCATGAGTTTAATACTTGGTACACCCCCCCCCCAAAAAAAAAGATATACTACTTTCTAAACTTTACTTCCACCTTCAGTGTTATAGGTATCTTGCTCTCATTCCCCAAGTGCTTTAAGTTTCACTTGCTGGTGTGAATCTCTTCCTATATCTCAAGCCTCATCCTTTTCAGGGATGGGTTTCTGGATTTGTGTTCATCAATGGACATAACCTTGGGCGATATTGGAACATTGGGCCTCAGGAAACACTTTACCTTCCCGGAGTCTGGCTTCATCCAGGGGACAATGAAGTAAGTCAGCCCAAATCCTTCCTTGATATCTGATAAACCTTCAGAATATCATTCATCCTCAGAAAAAAAAAATGTCTTTATCTTTTTTACTATTGATTTTCCTTTCCTCCCAGATCATCCTGTTTGAGAAGATATCAAGTGGCTCACACATCTACTCTACAGGCTTGCCCAAGCTGTGACACTGTATTTACACATTTTTTTGATTGTTGGAGTTTGTTTTTAAGTTTTTTTTTTCAGGAAGAAGATTAATGTTAAGAAGATGCCACCCAGTGTTGCCTCCAACAGCAAAAATACAAAGACAACCTATAAAATCAACAAGGCATGGTTACATGTTTTAGAGTATATGGGACTAATTTTTAGGTTTAAACAAGTCTTCAAAATCTTCAATGTCTTGTTTATCTAGATAAACACTTAATACTTAGCAGGTTCAAATGCACCTGTGGCCATAGGCAGATATAAATAAAATAGAAATGATTTGTGCTTCTTTCTCCCTGTACTCAATTGGGAGGATGGGAAGGGTCTATAACCTAGGAGAGAGTAAAGATACTGTGCATCCCATACAGAGAGAATATTGAATTTACGACTGGCAAATGCATGGTGTGTGTGTGTGTGTGTGTGTGTAGAAGGATGGGGTAGCAGAGGGCAATGAATAATGTCTTTAATCATTTTGTTGTAGGGGACAGATGAGGCAGGACATCTGATAGGAAACAGGAAGCAGTTTTATTTGGCTGTAGCCAGGTTCAGAGGGCACAGCTTTCACTGAATCAATTAATTCCCCTGAACCCTGAGTTCATGCTGTTTCAGAACTTTATACACAGTGTGTAAGGGAAGGGCTCAGAAGTTCACACAAAAACAGCTTTTTCTTTCATTGTTCTAGGCAAGTTAACCCTTCAAGGACAACTCCTGAGAAGGGGAGAGCTTCTTCTCCCCCCTTTTCCCTCCCACTGCCAGCTTCTCTTCTCTTTGAAATATAAACATCTCTGTGCAGCTCTCACCCAAAGCCAGAAGCTTCATTACAGGATCTGTCTTTCTTATCACACTTTGCATTTGCAGACACACTTCCCTTGAAAACTTTTACAAATACACACACACACACACACACACACATACAGTAGATAGTCCATAAGTGTTTATGGAAAACTAGTAAAGAGGTGTTCAGCACCTGGAGTGCTGATCTCTTTTAGGCCTGTGGACAAATTTTATTATTGTAAGATAGAGCAACAGGAAATAGAAAGCTTAACTACATTTGTTTTTTTTGTAAATATTCTTTTGCTGATAGTCCTAAGGTCAATTATGGTGAAGATTTCTAGAGAAGCTCAATTAAGATTTTCCGTGGAGGAGGGGGTGCCACTACAATTTCCTTGAAGCTGTGTGTCTCCAAGGTGACCTAATGAGTCACATCCAGTCAGAGACAGGATAGCAATTTGTTTGTTTGGTTCAGACACACATCACAGCAAAGGTCAGTATAGTCTTTTGTGTCTTATTCCTCCTTGGCTGTATAGTTGAGGCTCTTATTGATAGTGAACAGGTATTTGTGAAATTAACACACACAGACATTAATAATCCAACTAATCTCAAGTGATACCATTGGAAACCAATTACATCCTTCCACACAAAACAGCTCCTGACCTAAATCAAATCATTGCACTATGATAAAATATTCTCACTTTATTCAATATTGTGACTAGGGCTTTAAGAAATATAGAAGATAAACTTGTGTTCCAAGCGAGGAAGGAGCCTCCCTGTTTGAAATGAAGAGAAAGGAGTCAGATTATCAGCCCATCCACAAATTTAGTGAGTCTCACTGAAAGGGAATCACATATCTACATAATTCCTATATAAATCTTTATTCCATGGGGCTCAAGACTCAAACCTATGAACTCTATGGCTACTGTAGCATAAGGGAGGAAAGCAGAAGTGACAATCCTGATGACCAATAGCATATTATGTTATGGTTCAGATGCAACTTCTGAATCATCTACACACAACAGCAACTGTTATCACATCCCATTCCTGCCAACACAATATGAAGGCTCCAGTTTCTACAAGTCCTCACCAATACTAGTTGTTTTAGGCAGTTTTTTTCCGCTGCTGTGACTAAAAGATCTGACCAGAAAAATTATAGAGGAGAAAAAATTTATTTGAGGGCTTACTGTTTCAGAGGTCTTACTCCATAGAAGGTCGGCTCCATTCCTCAAGGCTGGATGTGACGTAGAACATCTTGGTGGAAGACTGGTGGAGGGAAACAGATTTCATGGTATTCAAGAAGCAAGAGAGAGAGAGAGAGAGAGAGAGAGAGAGAGAGAGAGAGAGAGAGAGAGAGAGAGAGAGACTCTGCTTTCCAGATACAAAATATATGCCCCATAGCCATGTGCTAATTCTTACCTCCTTTAGCCACACCCTACCACTTCAATTAATCCCACTAGGGATTAATTCACCAATTGAGTTAAGACTCTTACAACCCAATCATTTCTCCTCTGAACCTTCTTGGACTGTCCTTTGTATTTGCTAAGAGTTGCCTTGTGGCATAATATATGGTCTATTTTTTTTAGAAGGATCCAGGTGCTGCTGTGAAGAAAGTGTATCTGCTTGATGTTGGTTGATATATTCTATATATGGAAATTAAGTCTAATTTATTAATTGTGCTATTGAGTTCTATAATTTCTTTATTTAATTTTTGTTTGGAAGATCTGTCCAGTGGTGAGAGAGGTGTGTTAAAATCACCTATGATTATTGTGCTGTGATCTATTTGACTCATGAACTTGAGAAGAGTTTATTTGATGAACATAGATGCACCATTGTTTGGGGCATATATATTAATGATTGTTATGTCTTGTTGGTGTATGGTTCCCTTGAATAGGATGTAATGTCCTTCTTTATCCCTTTTGATTAACTTTGGCTTGAAGTCTACTGTATTTGATATGAGTATGGACACCACTGCTTGCTTCTGAGGTCCATGTGAGTGTCATGATTTTTTCCCAACCTTTCACCTTCATTCTGTGTATGTCTCTTCCTATCAGATGAGTCTCCTGTAGGCAGCATATTGTTGGATCTTTTTTAAAATCCAGTCTACTAGGCTATGTCTTTTGATTGGTGAGTTTAAGCCATTAACATTTAGGGTTACTATTGAGATAATGGTTTGTATTTCCAGCCATATTTGTTTATTTTTGTTATTTAAGTTGGTCTATTTTTTCTCTTTGATTAGTTTTTCCTTAACTTTATTACTTCCCACTGTTGGTTTTCATTGTTATTTTTCATTTCTTCTTCATGAAATGTTTTGCCAAGGATGTTTTGAAGTGCTGGTTTTCTAGCTACAAATTCTTTTAACTTTTGTTTATCATGGAAGGTTTTTATTTCATCTTCAAACCTGAAGTTGGAACCCATTATCTTTCAGCATTTGAAATATGTTTTTCCAGGATCTTCTATCATTCAGGGTCTGTGTTGAAAGATCAGCCATTAATATAATTGGTTTACCCCTATATGCAATCTGCTTCCTTTCTCTTGTGGCTTTTAAAATTCTCTCCTTGTTCTGTATGTTGGGAATTTTCATTATAATGTGTCTTGGTGTGGATCTTTTGTGATGTTGCACATTCGGTGTCCTGTAGGTGTCTAGATTTGGATTTCCTTTTTATTCTTCATGTCTGGAAAGTGTTCTGATATTATTTCATTGAACAGATTGTTCATTCCTTTAGTTTGGACCTCTCTACCTTCCTCTATCCCAATAACTCTTAAGTTTGGCCTCTTTATGTTATCCCATATTTCTTGGATATTCTGCTCATGGTTTCTTATGAGTCTCACTGTGCTGTCTACATTCTTTTCAAGATGATATATTTTGTCTTTGTTGTCTGATGTCCTATCTTCTAAAGTGTTCTACTCTGCTGGTGATACTCTCATTTGAGTTTTTCTTTTGGTTTATCATTTCTTTTAGTTCTAGGATTTCTGTTTGGTTTTTTTATATAATCTCTATCTCCCTGTAGAGGTGATCTTTTTCTTCTTGGATTTGTTTATGTAATTCATTGTCAAAGTGATCTTTCATTGTCTGTATTTGTTGTATAATGTCTTCTTTGATACTCCAGAACATCTGGACCATGTATATCCTGAAATTTTATCTGACATTCTTTCTGCTGTAATGTTATTTCTTCTAATGATGTATTATCTTACATTGTTTGTGGTCTTTTCTTTCCTTGTCTTTTCATGTTGCTACATTTCTTTCAGTTCTGTGAGACTGGTGTGTTATTGTTTTTACCCTATAGATTTATATTGCTCTTATATAGTTCTGAGATCTCTCCTTTGTGAGGAAGGACAATATTAACAGTTCCTAATATCAATCATACATCATCTATGAGCAAGTTTTTGTTATTAATATATTTATAGTTAGTCACTATGTCTAGAAATGTTGGATTCAATTATTATTTAAAATATAGTCATTAGTTTAATAAAAGGCATACAGTTTCTGGTGGCATATAGAGAACTGAGGGTTGGGCATAGAACATTATGTTATGGGGGAAAGATGTGAGGGTATGGGGTTAATATATCTTAGCAACTTTGGAGGAGAACTCTAATGAAGGACATTATTAGCAGGAGAATAGACAGGAGGTATTTTAGAGTAGATAAGTACATGGGAGGACAATAAGAAGCATAGAAACAAACACCTATTTACATTTAGTAAATTACATGTAGTAGAAACAGTAACACTTGGAAGGTTGAGAGAGGAAGAGAAGGAGGAAGAAAAATAAAAAACAAAGAAGAAAAAAAAGGAAAAAAAAGAGATAGAGGGAAATGAATGAAAAGAAAAAGAAAGGAAAAAAAGAAGAAAAAGAAAAAAACAAAAAAGAAAGAAAGAAAAATGCACTCTTAGAATTCTGTTTTCTTCTCTTCCAGTAGGTGGCATTGTGTATTCCAGGTTGAGTCTCTGCCTTCAGGGTGGTGGAAGCAATCCTTGTGAGGTGGCTCTCCCTCACCTGCTGGGTGTCTCTCCAATCCTGGTCTCTTTGAGTTGCTCCCTGTCTCTATCCGCTTTCCCTCTCTAGCCCACCAGGCCCCAATTGATGGATCTCTTGTCCGTAGCCCGGGGTTCACTTTGGGCAGGTGGTGCCCTGGCCGCCCCACACTCCTGATCAACTGAGAGCTATCTCTGTGTTGGATAGTCACCACATCATCACAGCTGGGGAGAGGGGGAGTTGGAAACTGGCAACCTGGTCAGTCATATTCCTCTGATTGCCACGCCCACTGAAAGCTGTGAGAAAGGTTTTGAGTTATTACAGCTAGGGAGAAAGGGGGCTGGGAACCACATACCTGTTCAGACACCCATCCATTGCTGTCAGCCACACCCACCAAAAGTTGGCAAGATAGATTTTCCAAGATGGAGACCATATGTTTTCCATGCTGGGTGTCCAGTGAGGTGGAGGGAGCTGGGCTGTTCCTTAGCTACAACCAGAACTTGGTGCTCATCTGGTGTCCTGCACCTATGTGGGTTGCAGTCTGGTGGTTTCATCCCTGAAGGAGCAATAACCCTGTATCTCTGCTCTGCTGCCAGAGAGCCGCTGCTCTCAAACTCCGTGGGTCTGCAGTGGGCTCCAGTGCTGTGCTGCTGTCCCAATTTGGTGGCAAAGAGCAACTCCGTTTCCCCCACGTTCTGCAATGCACTTGCAAAAATCAGCGGATTTTTGTCACACACTCTGAGAAGCTTAAATTTGTCAATGGGAGCCCCCGTGGGGGAAACCGTCCATCTGCTCCCTCAAATTCCGCATAGAGCAGCTAGTCACAGGTTCTCCTCTACTCTGTCATCCTGGATTCCATAACACTTTTTTTGAACCTTTTTTAAAATAGCCTTCATAGGGGTCAGAAATGCTATCTCTGTGTGGTTTTTGAATGATCTTTCCTAAAAATATGTTTTCTTAGACATAGAATCTAAAAGTGCAGCAATAGATAAATGCATTTTTAAAATTTTTATTCAAAATATTTTTCATCATTTGTTTTTAGAATTTCATTTTATTTATGTATTTATATTATGTGGTGCTGAGGATTGAACCTAGTGCCTCAGAGGTGCTAGGCAAGCACTGTACCATTGAGGTACAACCCCAGCCTCCAATTAATTTTTTAAAATTTTTTTATTTATACTATTTTGTTATATGTGGCAGCAGAATGCATTTTGATTCATTGTATACAAACAGAGCACAACTTTTCATTTCTCTGGTTATACATGACATAGAGTTGCACCATTCATGCACTCATAGATATACCTAGGGTAATAATGACCATCTCATTCCATTATCTTTACTACCCCCATGCCCTTTCCCCTTTCCTCCCCTTTGCTCAATCCAAAGTTCCTCCATTCTTCCCATGTGCCTCCCCACTCCTGATATGGATCAGCATCCACTTATCAGAGTGTATTTTGTTTTAAAAGTTAAAAAAAAAGCATCTCTGAAATTTCATGTGCATCTTAGCTTTCATGATCAGACTACTACATTTAGCAATCAACATCATGAGTGCAAAAAAATAAAATTAAATCTCTCTTTTTTAAAAAATGCTCTAAACTTTCCATAAAACAGAAACTAACATAACCTGTTATACAATTAGTCACAAATACAGTCCTTGAGTTTTTTGCCCATACACATGGGTATTGTCTAAACCATGTCTTCTTTGTAGCAGGTATGTCCTGCCACCACTGTGCTTGGATGAGTCCAAAAATCTGTTGTAATCTGTAGCTACTGAATCTGACATGATACAGCAATTATCTTAAGAAGCTTTTTATTTAGTCTCCATAGACTCAGAGCTATCAGAAATTGTTTTATTAAGGTGTTAATATAAATTACTCTTTTATCACTTGATTGGTGAGAACATAGTGTGCTTAATGTTTGTCTAACACTTCCATATTTTCTTCATGTGTTGTTTACTATTCAATTTGGATTGAGAATAGGTTTTTCAGAAATGTAGTGCCACACAGTTTTGGAGATTTTCCTTCCCATGAAATTTTGAGATAGGAAAACTTCCCAAGGAAAACTTCAAGGACTTTTAACCATGAAATTTTTTTTTCTGCTGCTGACAGTGGAGCCAATAATTCAAGGGACAGAACAATGTGAGAAGAAAAGACTTTATTGACAGCAAGCCAGTGTATTGGAAGATGGAAAGCTAATGCTCATGTCCTCCTTGACTGGAGACATTTTGATTGCATTTCTCTTGGGGATGTTATCTGAGTCTCAGGCAGGTGGCTAGTTCTGGAATGTGGAATGCGAGTGTCTTTTCTCTATCTGTAGGTCACCAAGGATCCTGGACCTGTGTGCATCTAAGAAAGCATGGTTCTTCAGAGGCTTGTTGTTTGAAAGTCCGTGTGTCTGGTTTCTGTCACAGCCTATGTCTGCTTTAAACTTTCCTGACAACTACCTGTTAAATATGACCTTTCCCGTTAACGTAGAAATGGGGAATGCAGAGGGAAATGCTCAGGGTGTTTTAATTAATTTTATAGTTAGTCATTAAGATATAGAGCAGGATGAAGAGAGAAAACAAATTGAAAAGAAGACAAGGAAGAGGAAACAAGTCTTATTCAGGGTATGGTTTCAGACTCAATGCCTAAATGAAATGAAATGATAAAATTAAATTTAGTTTATTAAAGGTATGTTTAATGTTATAAATTATAAAAATAAAACCATTCTAAAATGAGAAAAACAGCAATGCAGTATAAATTTATAAGTATACTTTATTATTTAAATTTAAAATTTTTACATAACATTTAATATCTTTTTTTAATTGGTTGTTCAAAACATTACAAAGCTCTTGACATATCATATTTCACACTTTGATTCAAGTGGGTTATGAACTCCCATTTTTACCCTGTATACAGATTGCATAATCACATCGGTTACACATCCATGTTTTTACATATTGCCATACTAGTGACTGTTGTATTCTGCTACCTTTCCTATCCTCTACTATCCCCCCTCCCCTCCCATCTTCTATCTCTACCCCTTCTACTGTAATTCATTTCTCTCCCTTGATATTTTTCCCCTTTCCCCTCACTTCCTCTTGTATGTAATTTTGTATAACAATGAGGGTCACCTTCCATTTCCATGCAATTTCCCTTCTCTCTCCCTTTCCCTCCCACCTCTCGTCCCTGTTTAATGTTAATCTTTTTCTCATGCTCTTCCTGCCTGCTCTGTTTTTAGTTGCTCTCCTTATATCAAAGAAGACATTTGGCATTTGTTTTTTAGGGATTGGCTAGCTTCACTTAGCATAATCTGCTCTAATGCCATCCATTTCCCTGCAAATTCCATGATTTTGTCATTTTTTAGTGATGAGTAATACTCCATTGTGTATAAATGCCACATTTTTAAAATCCATTCATCTATTGAAGGGCATCTAAGTTGGATTGTGAATTGTGCTGCTATGAACATCGATGTAGCAGTATCCCTATAGTATGCTCTTTTAAGGACTTCAGGGAATAGTCCGAGAAGGGCAATAGCTGGGTCAAATGGTGGTTCCATTCCCAGCTTTCCAAGGAATCTCCATACTGCTTTCCAAATTGGCTGCACCAATTTTCAGTCCTACCAGCAATGTACAAGTGTACCCTTTTCCCCACATCCTCGCCAGCACTTGTTGTTGTTTGACTTCATAATGGCTGCCAATCTTACTGGAGTGAGATGGTATCTTAGGGTGGTTTTGATTTGCTTTTCTCTGACTGCTAGAGATGGTGAGAATTTTTTCATGTACTTGTTGATTGACTGTATGTCCTCCTCTGAGAAGTGTCTGTTCAGGTCCTTGGCCCATTTGTTGATTGGGTTGTTTGTTCTCTTATTGTCTAATTTTTTGAGTTCTTTGTATACTCTGGATATTAGGGCTCTATCTGAAGTGTGAGGAGTAAAGATTTGTTCCCAGGATGTCGGCTCCCTATTTACCTCTCTTATTGTTTCTCTTGCTGAGAAAAAACTTTTTAGTTTGAGTAAGTCCCATTTGTTGATTCTTGTTTTTAACTCTTGTGCTATGGGTGTCCTATTAAGGAATTTGGAGCCCGACCCCACAATATGTAGATCGGAGCAAACTTTTTCTTCTATCAGACGCAGAGTCTCTGATTTGATATCAAGCTCCTTGATCCATTTTGAATTCACTTTTGTGCATGGCGAGAGAAAGGGATTCAGTTTCTTTTTGTTGCATATGGATTTCCAGTTTTCCCAACACCATTTGTTGAAGATGCTATCCTTCCTCCATTGCATGCTTTTAGCCCCTTTATCAAATATAAGATAGTTGTAATTTTGTGGATTGGTTTCTGTGTCCTCTATTCTATACCATTGGTCCACCTGCCTGTTTTGGTACCAGTACCATGCTGTTTTTGTTACTATTGCTCTGTAGTACAGTTTGAAATCTGGTATTGCTATACCTCCTGAATCACACTTCCTGCTTAGAATTGCTTTTGCTATTCTAGGTCTTTTATTCTTCCATATGAATTTCATGATTGCTTTATCTATTTCTACAAGAAATGCCATTGGGATTTTGATTGGCATTGCATTGAACCTATAGAGAACTTTTGGTAATATCGCCATTTTGATGATGTTAGTTCTGCCTATCCATGAACAGGGTATATTTTTCCATCTTCTAAGATCTTCTTCTATTTCTCTCTTCAGGGTTCTGTAGTTTTCATTGTATAAATCTTTCACCTCTTTTGTTAGGTTGATTCCCACGTATATATTTTTTTTTTTATATTGTGAATGGGGTGATTTTCCTCATTTCCATTTCAGAAGATTTGTCGCTGATATACAGGAGTGCCTTTGATTTATGCGTGTTGATTTTATATCCTTCCACTTTGCTGAATTCATTTATTAGCTCTAGTAGTTTCTTTGTAGACCTTTTTGTGTCTTCTAGGTATAGGATCATATCATCCGCAAATAGTGATAATTTAAGTTCTTCTTTTCCTATCTTAATGCCTTTAATTTTTTTTGTCTGTCTAATTGCTCTGGCCAGTATTTCGAGAACTATATTGAATAGAAGTGAGAGAGGGCATCCCTGTCTTGTTCCAGATTTTAGAGGGAATGCCTTCAGTTTTTCTCCATTTAGAATGATGCTAGCCTGAGGCTTAGCATATATAGCTTTTACAATGTTGAGGTAAGTTCCTGTTATCCCTAGTTTTTCTAGAGTTTTGAACATAAAGGGATGCTGTACTTTGTTGAATGCTTTTTCTGCATCTATCGAGATGATCATATGGTTCTTATCTTTAAGTCTATTGATGTGGTGAATAACGTTTATTGATTTCCGTATATTGAACCAGCCTTGCATCCCAGGGATGAATCCTACTTGATCATGGTGCACGATCTTTTTGATATATTTTTGTATCCGATTTGCCAGAATTTTATTGAGGATTTTTGCATCTAAATTCATTAGGGATATTGGTCTGTAGTTTTCTTTCTTTGAGGTGTCTTTATCTGGTTTGGGAATCAGGGTAATATTGGCCTCATAGAATGAATTTGGAAGTTCTCCCTCTTTTTATATCTCCTGAAATAGATTGTGAAGTATTGGTATTAGTTCTTCTTTAAAGTTCTTGTAAAACTCTGCTGTATATCCATCCGGTCCTGGGCTTTTCTTGGTTGGTAGTCTTTTGATGGCTTCTTCTATTTCCTCACTTGATATTGGTCTATTTAGGTTGTTTATATCTTCCTGACTCAATCTGGGTAGTTCATATGTCTTAAGGAATTTATAGATGCCTTCACTATCTTCTATTTTATTAGAGTATAGGGTTTCAAAATAATTTCTAATTATCTTCTGTATTTCTGAATTGTCTGTTTTGATGTTGCCTTTTTCGTCCCATAAGCTAGTAGTTTGGGTTCTCTCTCTTCTTCTCTTTGTTATCGTGGCTAATGGTCTATCAATCTTATTTATTTTTTCAAAGAATCAACTTTTAGTTTAGTCAATTTTTTCAATTTCATTGATTTCAGCTCTAATTTTAATTATTTCTTGCCTTCTACTGTATTTGCTGCTGATTTGTTCTTCTTTTTCTAAGGCTTCGAGGTATAATGTGAGGTCATTTATTTGTTGGCTTTTCCTTATTTTAAGGAATGAACTCCATGAAATGAATTTTCCTCTTAGTACTGCTTTCATAGTGTCCCAGAGATTTTGATATGTTGTGTCTGAGTTTTCATTTACCTCTAAGAATTTTTTAATTTCCTCTTTGATGTCTTCTGTAACCCTTTGTTCATTTAGTAGCATATTGTTTAATCTCCATGTGATGTAGGATTTTTCCTTTCTCCTTTTATTATTAATTTCCAATTTCATTCCATTATGGTCAGACAAAATGCATGGTAGTATCTCAACTCCTTTGTAGTTGCTAAGATTTGCCCTGTGACATAATATATGGTCTATTTTTGAGAAGGATCCATGTGCTGCTGAGAAGAAAGTGTATCCGCTTGATGTTGGGTGGTATATTCTGTATATATCAATTAAGTCTAAATTATTAATTGTATTATTGAGCTCTATGGTTTCTTTATTCCACTTTTGTTTAGAAGATCTGTCCAGTGGTGAGAGAGGTGTGTTAAAATCTTCCATGATTATTGTGTTGTGGTCTATTTGACTCTTGAACTTGAGAAGAGTTTGTTTGATGAACGTAGCTGCACCATTGTTTGGGGCATATATATTAATGATCATCAAGTCTTGTTGGTGTATGGTTCCCTTGAGCAGTATGTAGTGTCCTTGTTTATCCCTTTTGATTAACTTTGGCTTGAAGTCTATTTTATTTGATATAAGTATGGACACCCCTGCCTGCTTCCGTGGTCCGTATGCGTGATATGATTTTTCCCAACCTTTCACCTTCAGTCTGTGTATGTCTTTTCCTATCAGATGAGTCTCCTGTAGGCAGAATATTGTTGGATCTTTTTTTTTAAATCCATTCTACTAGCCTATGTCTTTTGATTGGTGCATTTAAGCCATTAACATTTAGGGTTACTATTGAGACGTGGTTTGTATTTCCAGCCATATTTGATTATGTAAGTTGTTTAACATGATTTGTTTTTCCTCTATGCTTAGTTTTTCCTTTACTGTACTACCTCCCGCTGTTGGTTTTCTTTGTTATTTTTCATTTCCTCTTCTTGTAATGTTTTGCCAAGGATGTTTTGAAGAGCTGGTTTTCTAGCTGCAAATTCTTTTAACTTTTGTTTATCGTTTTAAGATTTTTATTTCATCTTCAATCCTGAAGCTTAATTTTGCTGGATACATAATTCTTGGTTGGAACCCATTTTCTTTCAGCGTTTGAAATATGTTGTTCCAGGATCTTCTAGCTTTTAGAGTCTGTGTTGAAAGATCAGCAGTTATCCTGATTGGTTTACCCCTAAATGTAATCTGCTTCCTCTCTCTTGTGGCTTTTAAGATTCTCTCCTCATTCTGTATATTGGGCATCTTCATTATTATATGTCTTGTGTGGATCTCTTATGATTTTGTACATTCGGTGTCCTGTAGGTTTCTGGTATTTGGATTTCTTTTTCATTCTTTAAGTCTGGGAAGTTTTCTAGTATTATTTCATTGAATAGATTGCTCATTCCCTTGGTTTGGACCTCTATACCCTCTTGTATCCCAATAACTCTTAGGTTTGGTTTCTTGATGTTATCCCATAATTCTTGGATGTTCTGCTGATGATTTCTTAACATTCTCGCTGAGCTGTCTATGTTCTTTTCAAGTTGAAAAACTTTGTCTTCGTTGTCTGAAGTTCTATCTTCTAAGTGTTCTACTCTGCTGGTAATATTCTCGTTTGAGTTTTTAATTTGGTTTATTGTTTCCTGCATTTCCAGCATTTCTGTTTGTTTGTTTTTTATATCCTCTATCTCCCTATAGAGTTGATCTTTTGCTTCTTGGATTTGTTTATGTAGTTCATGGTCAAAGTGATTTTTCATTGTCTGAATTTGCTGTATAATGTCTTCCTTGAAACTCCAGATCATCTGAAGCATGTATTTTCTGAACTCTTTGTCTGACATTCCATCCACTGCAGATATTACCTTGTCTATTGTTGAATTGACCTGTATTGTTTGTGGTCCTTTCTTTCCTTGTCCTTTCATACTGCTCATGATTCTTTCTAGTTTGGTGAAACTGTTGTGTTAATGTTTTTCACCTTATATATTTGTATTGTTCTTGTATAGCTCCAAAATCCCTCTTTTGCGGAGAAAGACAATATTAACAGTTCCCAATATCAACAGCACATTATCTAAGCACAAATTTTCATTCTTAATACATTTATAGTTAGATTCTAAGTCCATAGATATTGGTTTTAATTATTACTTAAGAATATTATTCATTAGTTTCATAAAAGGCCTACCATATCTGGTGGCATATAGAAAACTTAATTTCACACGAAGGATGTTATACTTAGAGGGAAAGGAGTGAGGGTATGAGGTTAAACTAACTTAGCATCTTTGGAGAATTCTAACCAATAGGCTGGTAATTTATGGAAGAATTTATAGATTCAACCTCCTATCTGTATTTAGATAGTTACCCTATGTATAGATAGCAAAAGTTAGGAGATTGAAAGTGGGATAGAGAGAATACGAAAGAGAAAGAAGAGAAAAAATAACAAGGAAGAAAAGAGAAATAAGAGAAGGAAAAGGAAAGTAAGATAAAAATAAAGAAAAAAAATGGAGGGAAGGTGGGGTATATGCATTTCCTCTATATTATATTACTTGGTAATTCGGTTGTTCATGCACAGTTCTTGGTTTCACATATGTTGAAGTTGTGGAAGAGAGAGAAGAAAAGAGAGAAAGAAAGAGGAAAAAAAAAAGTCTCTCAGAACTCTGTTTTCCTTGCTTCCAGTAGGTGACGTTGTCTATTCCTAGCTTGAGCCTCTGTAGTCAGGGTGGTGGGTATAGCCAGTGTGAAAGGAAATGAGCTTCCACCTGTATCTTCCCTAGTCTCTGAGGTAGAAACCAGGTGCCTGTACAGTTGTTGTTTTGCGTTGATAGCTACAACCCCCAAAAGCTTGTGGGAAATATTTTGAGTTATCGCAGCTTAGGGTGGGTGAGTTGGAAACTGGGTACCTAGATCAGCCGCAGAACGATGTTGGAAGCCACACCCCCTTTGATGGGCTTTAAGGGTTGATGGGCTTCCTCCAGACCAGCACACGGGGTGGGGCCAGACTTCCTCCTCCGGTCTGGCTTGGTGCCGGGTGTCTTCCTCCTCCGGTCTGGCTTGGTGCATGGCAGGAGCCTTCCTCCTCTGGGGCTCAACATTTAATATCTTTATCAGTATATTTAATTATACAGAGTAATGCTTTTCATTGTGGCATATTCATACACACATATAACACAGTTTGATCATTTATAGCCTTCATTGTTCCCCTCTTTTCCTTCCTGCTATCTCCCTTGATCTCCTATTGCTTTTCTCCCTTCTACTCTGAAGTTGTCTTTTTTTCCCCTATAGATTCCACATATGAGAGAAAACATGCAATGTCTGTCTTTCTGTGTCTGACTTATTTTAATCTCTGGTTCTATCCATTTTCCTGCAAATGACATACTTTTATTCTTTATGGCCAAATAAAATTTTATTGTTTCATATACTACATTTTATGTATCCATTTATCTGGTGAAGACAGGTAGGCTGATTCCATAATTTGTCTATTGTTTAAATCAGGCCTCCAAAGGAGGGTAACCTACTTTACTGTGGATACTGATTCAAATATTAATTTTATTCAGAAAATCCTCATACACATACACAGAAAAATGCTTAACTAAATATTGGGGCACCCATGCCCAGTCAGGTTGAAAAATAAAATAAATCATAACATTCTCTATGTATGGCTATTATCCCCTCTGGGCTCAAAATGCCAGAGGAATGGAAACATTTTCCATTGATCTTTGGATCTCTATAGTCTAGCACCAGCTTTATCCAGGAAACATATATTTTTCAATGAATAAATAAAATATTATATACTTTCTATTTTTACTGGTCCTTTTACATTATACATAAAATTATGATTCATTTTGACATAATTATAAAAGCATGGAACATTTTTGCACATTATTTTTTCATATTTCTGAAAGTAAAGTATCAAAAAGTATACATCTTGGGGTGGGAGATCAAGCCCTGTGGCTCAGGTCCACCCATACAGGCCTATGCGGAACCCAGGCTCACAGTAGGCCTGGGTTCACCCCTCCACTGGCAGACACACCAGAGCCCAGCCTCTGGCACAGGACCACATCTTCCAACCAGCAGACTACTGCGGGAGCCCAGATCTAGGCCAGAACACCCACACCAGCCTGCATGGGACCCAGGCTCATAGTAGGCCCAGGTCTAACTCTGCACCTGTGGAGCAGACACCTGCCAAAGCCTAGCCTCTGGCACAAGACCACCCCTTCTAACCAACAGACTACTGCAGGAGGTCAAGACCATGGCCCAGATCCATCCACATTGGTCTGTGCAGGACCCAGGCTCACAGTAGGCCTGGGCCCACCCCTCCACTGGAAGGCACCTGTAGGAGCCCAGCCTCTGGCACAGGATTGCCTCTTCCAACTAGTAGACTACCCCCAGAAACCCAGGCCCATCCCAGATCCATCCACATCAAAGTGCATAGGACCAAGGTCCAGGGTAGGTCCGAGTTTGCACCCCTGCCCCACCTGGGAGCCTAAGCCTAACCCACTTCCACCTTGGGACATTGCAGTCATCACAATAGACTTCCCCATGCAGTAAGCTTTAACTTTTAACAGACAGGGCCTAGAAGCAGCTGCATCTCAGAGTAGGCATCGAAAGGGAATGTGAGGCCCATGTTTTCAGCCCCATTTCTGTAAGACATTGCATCCATCATGGGGCACCTTAACTATTATCCTGAGTTACCTTGGCTATTGTTGCCACCAACTTGAGATACAATAGCATACATTGAGGGACACCAGCAGGGTCTGGAAGCACAATATCAAGGTGAGGTACAGACAATCCACATGGGTACTACAAGAATGTAGGGAAGAAAATGTAATATCTCAGATACATACTGCAAGAAAGGAAGACACATAGACAACATGAAAAAAACAAGGAGGAAAGTGTCCCCCCCAAAACCAGGTTACTATAATAACAGAACCCATGGGCAGCAAAGTTGATGAAATGTCAGAGAAGGAGTTCAGAAGGTTTATAATTAAAATGATATGTGAATTAAAGAATGACCTAAATGAGCAAATATAGGCAAAAATTGATCACCCCAACAATGAGATAAAAGAGCAAATACAGGAGGCAAAAGATGAGAGAGAGAGAGAGAGAGAGAGAGAGAGAGAGAGAGAGAGAGAGAGAGAGAAACTGAAAAAAAGTCATAAATCCTTGAAATGAAGGATACAGTAAATCAAATAAAAAACTAAATAGAAAATATAACCAACAGACTAGATCACTTGGATGAAGGAACATCAGATAATAAAGACAAAGTATACAATCTGGAAAATAAAGATGATCACACAGTGAAGATAGTAAGAAACCATGAACAGAATATCCAAGATTTATAGGACAGCATCAAAAGATAAAATATAAGAATTATTGGGATAGAAGAAGGCACAGAGTTTCAAACCAAAGGAATGCACAATCTCTTCAATGAGATAATATCAGAAAATTTCCCAAGCATAAAGAATGAATTGGAAAACCAAATATAAGAGGTTTACAGGACACCAAATGTACAAAATTACAATAGATCTACAGCAAGTCACTTTATAATGAAAATGCCTAGCATACAGAATAAGGATAGAATCTTAAAAGCTGCAAGAGAGAATACTATATGTGATCTGATTTCTGTATCTCAGTAGCTTTTTCAACCCAGACCCTCAAAGCCAGGATATTGGGGAACAACATATACCAAGCTCTGAAAGAAAATGGATGCTAACCTAACCAAGAATATTATATCCAGCTAAATCATGCCTCAATAATAACTCTGAATGTTAATGGCCTAGACTCACCGATTAAAAAAAAAAAACATAGACTAGCAGATTGGGTAAAAACAAAACAAAACAAAAACCCCACCAATATGCTGCCTACAAGAGACTCATCTCATAGGAAAAGACACCCACAGATTGAAGGTTGAGGGTTTGCAAAAATCATACCACTCTTGTGGACTGCAGAAACAAGCAGGGATTTCCATCCTCACATCAAATAAAGTAGACTTCAAACTAAAGTCAATCAAAAAAATAAATAAAGAAAGAAAGATAGTACATACTGTTCAATGGGACCATACACCAACAAGACTTAATAATTAAAAATATATATACCCCAAATAATGAAGTATCTATGTTCATCAAAGAAACTCTTCTCTAGTTCAAGAGTCAAATAGACCACAACACAATAATTTTGGATGACTTTAACACACTTCTTTCATCACTAGATAGATCTTCCAAACAAAAGTTGAACAAATAAACTATAGAGCTCAATAATACAATCAACAACTTAGAAATAACTGACATATATTGGATATTTTATCTTTCAACAAGAGAGTGCACTTTTTCTCAGCAGCACATGGATGCTTCTCTAAAAAGACCATCTACTATGCCACAAAGCAACTCTTGCAAATATAAAAAAGTAGAGATACTACCCTGCATTCTATCAGATCATAATGGAATGAAATTAAAATAAATGATAAAATAAGAAATAAAATCCATTCCAACACCTGGAGACTAAATAATATGCTACTGGATGAACAATGGGTTGCAGAAGATATCAAAGAGGAGATTAAAACATTTTTTAGAGGTGAATGAGAACACAGATTCAACATATCAAAATCTCTGGGACACAATGAAAGGAGTTCTAAGAGGAAAGTTCACTGCATGGAGTTCATTCCTTAAAAGAAGAAAAAGTCAACAAATAAATGAATTAATGTTACATCTCAAAGCCCTAGAAAAAGAAGAACAAATCAACACCCAAAGCAGCAGAAGACAGGAAATAATTAAAATCAGAGCTGAAGTCAATGAAATTGAAACAAAAGAAGCAACTGAAAAAATTGACAGAACAAAAAGTTGCTTCTTTGAAAAAAATAAATAAATTGACAGACCCTTAGTCATGCTAATGAAGAGAAGAGAAAAAACTCAAATCACTAACATACGTAATGAAAAAGGAAATATCACGACACTACAGAAATACAAGATAATTAGAAGTTATTTTTAAAACTTGTACTTCAATAAAATAAAAAATATTGAATATATCAACAAATTTCTAAAGTCATATAATTTGCCCAAAATTAATCAGAATGATATACACAATTTAAACAGATCAATTTCAAGTGATGAAATAGGAGATGCCTTCAAAAGTCTACCAATCAAGAAAAGCCCAGTTCCGGATGGATACATAGCTGAGTTATACAAGACCTTTAAAGAAGAACTAATACCAGTACTCTTCAATTTATTTCAGGAAACAGAAAAAGAGGCAGCACTTCCAAATTCATTCTATGAGGCCAAAACCACCCTGATCCCCAAACCAGGCAAAGACACATCAAAGAAATAAAACTTCAGACCAATATCTCTAATGAACATAGATGCAAAAATTCTCAATAAAATCCTAGCAAATAGAATTCAATATCATATAAAAAAGATTGTTCATCATGACCAGGTGGGCTTTATCCCAGGGATGCAAGGTTGGTTCAACATACAAAAATCAATAAATGTAATTCATCACATCAATAGACTCAAAGATAAGAATCATATGATCATCTCAACAGATGCAGAAACAGCATTTGACAAAATACAGCATCACTTCATGTTCAAAACACTAGGAAAACTAGGGAAAACAAGAACATATCTCAACATTCTAAAAGGCATCTATGCTAAGCCCCAGGCCAACATCATTCTAAATGGAGAAAAATTGAAGGCATTCCCTCTAAAAACTGGAAGAAGATAGGGATGCCCTCTTTCACCACTTCTATTTAACATAGATTTTGAAACACTGGCCAGAGCACTTAGACAGATGAATGGAATACACATAAGAAAAGAAGAACTCAAATTGGCACTATTTGTTGATGATATGATTCTATACCTAGAAGACCCTAAAAGTTCCACCAGAAAATTCTAGAACTAGTAAATGAATTCAGAAAAATAGCAGGATATAAAATCAACACCCGTAGAAGAAGATGGTGGTGAGGGGAGTGCATTGCCCCCGTGTGCCACGTCACTGTGTGGGAGAATGATGACTCAGGACGGATAAAGGCTATCTTGTTAGGAATTTCCAGCAATAGTGGGGTGCTCCGGAACCTGGAGGAAGGATTTCCATCGCACGAGTATCGGCTACGGGGACTCAAACGCAAGAGATTTGTTGCACGGAGGGTAACACTGCTTATTCAGCAAATCACCCCGCAGCTAGAGTCTGCAGCGTGCTCTGGGAAACTAGGAGATAGCGACACAGGGATACAGCGCTGCTGTTTCTGCCAGCCGTGCAAGCACCGTATTCAATGCTGAATTCTGGGTTCAAGACGGGGGAAGGAAGCGGTCCAATTTGGTTCTCCACACCGGTCAGACCACAGAGGAGGCCAGCTGCCACCATCTTGGAGAGCTGATGTCACCATCCCTGTTTTCGACTGACCGCAGCTCATTCAGCCATAGAACAGGTAATTTCAGGCTGCCATTCGCCTGCGGCATGCAGACAGATTACTCAGGCTCAGTGCTAAATAACCCGTGGAAACTGCTTCTTGGAGCCTGCTCTTATCAGAGCATACACCAAGCATGGAGCGGCCGAGTTCCGGCTCCTGGAACTGCTCTGGCCCAGGGCTAAGGAGCCTGCGGAAACTGCTTCTCGGACTGGGTCCTGCTGAGTACTGTGGAGGTAAATACCAACCGAGCCTTCGTGAGCAGTGGCAACAGGACTGAGACGGGGCCTGTGAGGGCCGGTCAGGACTCACCCGTTGCTTTGGTCACCCGGCAAAGGGAACAAATGCTGCCATTCGCATAGGATACCAACATGGCAGAGATCTGATGTCATCAGAAAGCGGCGGAGGAGAGAACTTCATCAATACCAGCGGCGACAGAAACAGTTGGTGTCCTGGTAGGGAGGGTGAGTCACAGACATCCGAGTCTCTCTCGCTTTGTCCTCGAACCAGAGGGGAGGAGTCGGGCCGCCGCCTGCGCCTGGAGCAGGCCCAGCGGCTCGCTGGCGTGGTGGTCGTGTGACCCCAATTGGAGAGGGGGCGGAGAGGAGCTGCCACCCTCGCCCGCAAGGTGGGCAGACCTGCGACCCAGTGGTACGCGGGCGTGGTAGGAGGGGCAGGGCAGAGCCGCCGCCCGTGCCCGGATCAGGCCCTGCCGGTGTGGTGGTCACGTGACCCCAATTGCAGTGGGGGCGTAGCGGAACCACCACCCGTGCCCGCAGGGTGGGCAGACCTGTGACCAACCTGCAGATCAGGCCCAGCGGTCCGCGGGCGTGGTAGGAGGGGCAGGGCAGAGCCGCCGCCCGCGCCTGCAAGGTAGGCAGACCTCTGACAGACCAGCGGATCAGGCCCAGCGGCCTGCCGGCGTGGTACACACGTCACCCCAATTGGAGTAGGGGCAGAGCAGAGTTGCCGCCCACGCCAGGAACAGGCCCAGCGACCTGCCGGAGTGGTAGTCACGACACCCCAATTGGAGTAGGGGCAGAGCAGTGCCGCCACCCGTTCCTGAAAGGTGGGCAGACCTGCGACTGACCAGCGGGACAGGCCCAGTGGCCTGCCGGTGCGACAGACACGTCACCCCATTTGGAGTAGGGGCAGAGCAGAGCCGCCGCCTGTGCCCACAAGGTAGGCAGACCTGCGACCGACCAGTGGAACAGGCCCAGCGGCCGGCCGGGGTGGTAGGCACATCACCCCAATTGGAGTAGGAGAAGAGCAGAGCCTTCGTCCACGCCCGGAACAGGCCCAGTGGTCCGCGGGTGTGGTAGACAAGTCACACCAATTAGAGGGAGGCAGAGCAGAGCCGCCGCCCGTGCCTGCAGGGTAGGCAGACCTGCAACCGACCGGCAGATCAGGCCCGGTGGCCTGCCGGCGTGGTACACTCGTCACCCCAATTGGAGCAGGGGCAGAGCAGAGCCGCTGCCTGTGCCCGGAACAGGCCCAGTGACCTGCCGGCGTGGTAGTCACGACACCCCAATTGGAGTAAGGGCAGAGCAGAGCCGCCTCCCGCGCCTGCAAGGTAGGCAGACCTGCGACCGACCGGCAAAACAGGCCCAGGGGTCCGCGGGCGTGGTAGACACCTCACACCAATTGGAGGAGGGGCAGAGCAGAGCCACCGCCCACGCCTGCATGGTAGGCACGCCCGACCCTGCAAGGGAGACTTTTCAACTATACAAGAGCAATATAAATATATAGGGGGAAAAACATTTCAAAAATACAACAGTTTCACCAAGCAGAAAGAAATGCAAGCAGTATGAAAAGACAACGAAAGAAAGGACCACAAGCAATGCAGGTCAACTCAACTTTAGAAGAGGTAATATCTGCAGCAGATGGAATGTCAGATAAAGATTTCAGGATATACATGCTTCAGATGATCTGGAGTATCAAGGAAGACATTAGACAGCAAAATCAGACAATGAAAGATCACTTCGACAATGAATTACAAAAACAAATCCAGGAAGCAAAGGATCAACTATACGGGGAGATAGAGGTTATAAAAAACAAACAAACAGAAATCCTAGAAATGCAGGAAGCCATAAACCAACTTAAAAACTCAATTGAGAATACTACCAGCAGAGTACAACACTTAGAAGATAGAACATCAGACAATGAAGACAAAGTATTTCAACTGGAAAAGAACATAGACAGCTCAGCAAGACTGTGAAGAAACCATGAGCAGAACATCCAAGAAATATGGGATAACATTAAGAGACCAAACTTAAGAGTCATTGGGATACAGGAAGGTATAGAGGTCCAAACCAAAGGAATGAGCAATCTATTCAATGAAATAATACGAGAAAACTTCCCAGACTTGAAGAATGAGACAGAATCCCAAATCCTAGAAGCCTACAGGATGCCGAGTGTGCAAAATCATAAGAGATCCACACCTAGACACATTATAATGAAGATGCCCAACATACAGAATAAGGAGAGAATTTTAAAAGCTACAAGAGAAAGGAAGCAGATTACATTCAGGGGTAAGCCAACCAGGATAACAGCTGATCTTTCAACACAGACTCTGAAAGCTAGAAGATCCTGGAATAACATATTTCAAACACTGAAAGAAAATGGGTTCCAACCAAGAATTGTGTATCCAGCGAAATTAAGCTTCAGGATGGAAGATGAAATTAAAACCTTCCACGATAAACAAAAGTTAAAAGAATTTGCAGCTAGAAAACCATCTCTTCAAAACATCCTTGGCAAAACATTACAGGAAGAGGAAATGGAAAATAACAATGAAAAACAACAGTGGGAGGTAGGACAGTAAAGGGGGGAAAATAATCAAAGAGGAAAACAAACCATGTTTAGTAACATAAATAAACAAATATGGCTGGAAGAACAACCCATATCTCAATAATAACCCTAAATGTTAATGGCTTAAACTCACCAATTAAGAGACACAGGCTAGTAGAATGGATCACAAAACAAGACCCAACAATATGCTGCTTACAGGAGACGCATTTGATAGGAAAAGACATAGGCTGAAGGTGAAAGGTTGGGAAAAATCATATCACTCATATGGACTTCAGAAACAAGCAGGAGTGTCCATACTCATATCAAATAAAATAGATTTCAAGCCCAAGTTAATCAAAAGGGATAAAGAGGGACACTACATACTGCTCAAGGGAACCATACACCAACAAGACATAACAATCATAAATATGTATGTCCCAAACAATGGTGCAGCTATGTTCATCAAACAAACTCTTCTAAATTTCAAGAGTCTAATAGACCCCCATACAATAATCATGGGAGACTTCAACACACCTCTCTCGCCACTGGACAGATCTTCCAAACAAAAGTTGAATAAGGAAACTATAGAACTCAATAACACAATTAATAACCTAGACTTAATTGACACATATAGAATATACCACCCAACATCAAGCAGTTACACTTTTTTCTCAGCACCACATGGATCCTTCTCAAAAATAGATCATATATTATGTCACAGGGCAACTCTTAGACAATATAAAGGAGTAGAGATAATACCATGCATCTTATCTGATCATAATGGAATGAAACTGAAAATCAAGGATAAAAGAAGGAAGGAAAAAGCATACATCACTTGGAGAATGAACAATAGGTTACTGAATGATCAATGGGTTATAGAAGACATCAAGGAGGAAATTAAAAAATTCTTAGAGATAAATGAAAACACAGACACATCATATCGGAATCTATGAGACACATTGAAAGCAGTTCTAAGAGGAAAATTCATTGCTTGGAGTTCATTCCTTAAAAAAAGAAAAAAACAACAAATAAATGATCTCATACTTCATCTCAAAATCCTTGAAAAAGAAGAGCAAAACAATAGCAAAAGAAGTAGAAGGCAAGAAATAATTAAAATCAGAGCTGAAATTAATGAAATTGAAACAAAAGAATCAATTTAAAAAATTGACAAAACTAAAAGTTGGTTCTTTGAAAAAATAAACAAAATTGACAGACCCTTAGCCATGCTAGCGAAGAGAAGAAGAGAGAGAACTCAAATTACTAGCATAAGGGATGAAAAAGGCAATATCACAATAGACACTTCAGAAATACAGAAGATAATCAGAAATTATTTTGAATCCTTATACTCCAATAAAATAGAAGATAGTGAAGGCATCGATAAATTTCTTAAGTCATATGATCTGCCCAGATTGAGTCAGGAGGATATAGACAACCTAAACAGACCAATATCAATTGAGGAAATAGAAGAAACCATCAAAAGACTACCAACTAAGAAAAGCCCAGGACCGGATGGGTATACAGCAGAGTTTTACAAAACCTTTAAAGAGGAACTAATACCAATACTTTTCAAGCTACTTCAGGAAATAGAAAAAGAGGGAGAACTTCCAAATTCATTCTATGAGGCCAACATCACCCTGATTCCTAAACCAGACAAAGATACTTCAAAGAAAGAAAACTACAGACCAATATCTCTAATGATCCTAGATGCAAAAATCCTCAATAAAATTCTGGCGAATCGGATACAAAAACATATCAAAAAAAATTGTGCACCATGATCAAGTAGGATTCATCCCTGGGATGCAAGGCTGGTTCAATATATGGAAATCAATAAATGTTATTCACCACATCAATAGACTTAAAAATAAGAACCATATGATCATCTTGATAGATGCGGAAAAAGCATTCGACAAAGTACAGCATCCCTTTATGTTCAAAACTCTAGAAAAACTAGGGATAACAGGAACATACCTCAATATTGTAAAAGCAATCTATGGTAAGCCTCAGGCTAGCATCATTCTGAATGGAGAAAAATTGAAGGCATTCCCTCTAAAATCTGGAATAAGACAGGGATGCCCTCTCTCTCCACTTCTGTTCAACATAGTTCTCGAAACACTGGCCAGAGCAATTAGACAGATGAAAGAAATTAAAGGCATAAAAATAGGAAAAGAAGAACTTAAATTATCACTATTTGCAGTGACATGATTCTATACCTAGCAGACCCAAAAAGGTCTACAAAGAAACTATTAGAGCTAATAAATGAATTCAGCAAAGTGGCAGGATATAAAATCAACACGCATAAATCAAAGGCATTCCTATATATCAGCGACAAATCCTCTGAAATGGAAATGAGGACAACCACTCCATTAAAATATCTTCAAAAAAAATAAAATACTTGGGAATAAACTTAACAAAAGTGGTGAAAGACTTATACAATGAAAACTACAGAACCCTAAAGAGAGGAATAGAAGAAGATGTTAGAAGATGGAAAAATATACCCTGTTGATGGATAGGCAGATCTAACATCATCAAAATGGCGATATTACCAAAAGTTCTCTATAGGTTTAATGCAATGCCAATCAAAATCCCAACGGCATTTCTTATAGAAATAGAGAAAGCAATCATGAAATTCATATGGAAAAATAAAAGACCCAGAATAGCAAAAACAATGCTAAGCAGGAAGTGTGAATCAGGCGGTATAGCGATACCAGACTTCAAACTATACTACAGAGCAATAGTAACAAAAACAGCATGGTACTGGTACCAAAACAGGCAGGTGGACCAATGGTACAGAATAGAGGACACAGAAACCAATCCACAAAATTACAACTATCTTATATTTGATAAAGGGGCTAAAAGCATGCAATGGAGGAAGGATAGCATCTTCAACAAATGGTGCTGTGAAAACTGGAAATCCATATGCAACAAAATGAAACTGAATCCCTTTCTCTCGCCATGCACAAAAGTGAATTCAAAATGGATCAAGGAGCTTGATATCAAATCAGAGACACACCGTCTGATACAAGAAAAAGTTGGCTACAATCTACATACTGTGGGGTTGGGCTCCAAATTCCTTAATAGGACACCCATAGCAGAAAATTAATAACTAGAATCAACAAATGGGACTTACTCAAACTAAAAAGTTTTTTGTCAGCAAAAGAAACAATAAGAGAGGTAAATAGGTAGCCTACATCCTGGGAACAAATCTTTACTCCTCACACTTCAGATAGAGCCCTAATATCCAGAATATACAAAGAACACAAAAAATTAGACAATAAGATAACAAACAACCCAATCAACAAATGGGCCAAGGACCTGAACAGACACTTCTCAGAGGAGGACATACAATCAATCAACAAGTACATGAAAAAATGCTCACCATCTCTAGCAGTCAGAGAAACGCAAATCAAAACCACCCTAAGATACCATCTCACTCCAGTAAGATTGGCAGCCATTAGGAAGTCAAACAACAACAAGTGGTGGCGAGGATGTGGGGAAAAGGGTACACTTGTACATTGCTGGTGGGACTGCAAATTGGTGCAGCCAATTTGGAAAGCAGTATGGAGATTTCTTGGAAAGCTGGGAATGGAACCACCATTTGACCCAGCTATTCCCATTCTTGGTCTATTCCCTAAAGACCTAAAAAGAGCATGCTACAGGGACACTGCTACATCGATGTTCATAGCAGCACAATTCACAATTGCAAGACTGTGGAACCAACCTAGATGCCCTTCAATAGACGAATGGATAAAAAAAATGTGGCATTTATACACAATGGAGTATTACTCTGCATTAAAAAATGACAAAATCATAGAATTTGCAGGGAAATGGATGGCATTAGAGCAGATATGCTAAGTGAAGCTAGCCAATCCCTAAAAAACAAATGCCAAATGTCTTCTTTGATATAAGAAGAGTAACTAAGAACAGAGTAGGGACGAAGAGCATGAGAAGAAGATTAACATTAAACAGGGATGAGAGGTGGGAGGGAAGGGGAGTGAGAAGGGAAATTGCATGGAAATGGAAGGAGACCCTCAGGGTTATACAAAAGTACATACAAGAGGAAGTGAGGGGAAAGGGAAAAATAATAGAAGGGTGAGAAATGAATGACAGTAGAGGGGGTAGAGAGAGAAGAGGGGAGGGAAGGGGAGGGGAGGGGGGATAGTAGAGGATAGGGAAGGCAGCAGAACACCACAGACACTAGTATGGCAATATGTAAATCAATGGATGTGTAACTGATGTGATTCTGCAATCTGTATATGGGGTAAAAATGGTAGTTCATAACCCACTTGATTCAAAGTGTGAAATATGATATATCAAGAAATATGTAATGTTTTGAACAACCAACAATAAAAAATTAAAAAAAAATAAAATAAAATCAACACCCATAAATCAAGCCATTTCTGTATATCAGTAACAAATCCTCAAAAAAAGGGAAACAAGGAAAACTATCCCATTTATAATAGCCTCAAAAAAAATACTTGGGAATCAACTTAACAAAAGAGGTGAAAGGCTATATAATGAAAATTACAGAACCCTAAAGAAAGAAGTCAAAGAAGACCTTAGAAGATGGAAAGATCTACCTTGCCCTTGGATAGGCAGAATTAATTTAATCAAAATGACTATACTTCCAAAAGCACTATACAGACTTAATGCAATTCCAATCAAAATCCCAATGATATTCCTCATAGAAATAGAAAAAGCAATCATTAAATTCATCTGGAAAAATAAGAGACCCAGAATAGCTAAAGCAATCCTTAAAAGAAAGAGTGAAGCAGGTGGCATCACCATACTAGACCTTAAACTATACTACAGAGCAATAATAACAAAAACAGCATGGTATTGGCACCAAAACAGACTGGTAGGTCAATGGTACAGAATAGAGGACTCAGAGACTATCCCACAAAATTACAATTTCTTATATTAGACAGAGGCGCCAAAAACATACATTGGAGAAAAGATAGCCTCTTCAACAAATGGTGCTAAGAAAAATGGAAATCCATATGCAACAAAATGAAATTAAACCCCTATCTCTCACCATGCACAAAACTCAACTCCAAATGGATCCAGGTCTTAGGAATACATCCAGAGACCCTGTGTCTTATAGATGAATCTCCATTATGTGGGATTAGGCCCCAACTTTCTTAATAAGACTCCTTTGGTGCAATAATTAAAATCAAGAATCAATAAACGGAATGGACTCAAACTAAAAAGTTTCTTCTCAAAAGAAACAATCTGTGAGGTGAATAGAGAACCTACATCTTGGGAGCACTAGTCTCTAGGGTATATAAAGATCTCAAAAAGTTAAACACCAAAACAAAACAAAACAAAAACAACAACAACAACAAAACACAATAAAATGGACCAAGGACCTGAACAGACACTTCTCAGAAGGTGATATACAATCAATCAATCAACAAATATATAAAAAATGTTCATCATCACTAGCAATTAGAGAAATTCAAATCAAAACCACTCTAAGATTTCTTATCACTCCAGTCCGAATGGCAGATATGATGAATACAAAAAACAATAAGTGTTGGGGAGGATGTGGGGAAAAGTTACACTCATACACTGCTGGTAGTACTGCAAATTGTTGCAGCCAATATGAAAAGCAGTATGGAGATTTCTTGGAAAATTGGGAATGGAACCACCATTTGACCAGCTATTCCTCTCCTTGGTCTATACCCAAAGGACCTAAAATCAGCATATTACAGGGATACAGCCACATCAATATTTATAGCAGCACAATTCACAATAGCTAAACTGTGGAACCAAACTAGATATTCTTCAATAGGTGAATGAGTGAAAAAAAAAGTGTGGCATATATGCACAATGGAATATTACTCAGCAATAAAAGAGAATAAAATCATGGCATTTGCAGGTAAATGGATGTAGTTAGAGAAGATAATGCTAGTGAAGTTAGCCAGTCCCAAAAAAACAAATGCCAAATGTTTTCTCTATATAAAGACGCTGATTCATAGTGGAATAAGAAGGGGAAGCATCGGAGGAATAAAGGAACTTAGATAGGGCAGAGGACTTTGAAGGTAAGGGAAATAACAGGGAGTTCGAAATAACAGTGGGATGTGATGGTCATTATTATCCAAAGTACATGTATGAAGACATGAATTGGTGTGGATATACTTTGTATACAACCAGAGATATGAAAAATTGTGCTCTATATGTGTAGTAAGAATTGTAATGCATTCTGCTATCATATATAAATAAAAAAGTACACATCTTTTTTTCTTTAGCTAAACACCATCTTTTTGAGGAATTGTACAAGATCTTATTTGCCACTGTATTTTCATTTTCTTGCATAGTAACTGATACACACAGACAAATGACGAATGGAGCTAAATTTAACCACGAGGAAGAAACTTCTCAGTGAACTTGAAAGTAATGCATTTATTGAGTCGAACTGGACAAAGAATTCTTTTTTTCCGGTTCATTTGAAAGTGTAGCATAGATCATGAGTGGCTTCTTTGTCTCATGAATTTGGAGAATAAAATCCACAAACATAAGGGTGAAGGCAAAGTAACAGAATTTATTAGAGTAATAGAAGGTAAATCTTCTGAAGAGGGAGGGATCTCAAGAGAGAGATATTAAAAAGTGACTATTGTCTAGGGGTTTATACAGATCTATAAGTTTAGGCAAGTAAGCCCCATGTCTGACCTAGGTAAGGCGCTCAGTGCCTGTGATGTAATTCATGTAGGCTTTATCTAGTCTTTAGACCAATCAAAACATGGATCAGACATTTTTCCTTCTTTGGAGAGACATGGATTCCAGTCACATAGGTCCTGATTTAAAAATAGCATTTTTGTAAGTTTCTCAGTAAGTATCTGCAGGTGCTGTTTGTGCTCTATTATTCAGGAAGTTACCTAAGGGCCCATTTCCTTATCTGCACAGCCTTTATCTCTCCATCCTGATTTCATTGCCCTCTGAAGAGGTAATCCTAACTGCTTTTAGGGAATTTGAGTGATGACAACTATAGCTTCTACAGGCTGAAAAGGGGTATTAAGAGAATAGAAGTCTGGTCCTCCTACAGGGTCCTATTTAGTGGACTCTTATAAAAGTCAGACAGTACTTCCAAAGTAGATAGTATCTCTATGTCCTTATTGAACTTAATGGACCCTACAGGCATCTTAAGCCTCAGGGCAGTACAGAAGTCTATGGTAGCAGTTGGCAAATAACAGAACAAATTGTACATAAGGTAAGAATCATGCTAGTACAATAATAAACAAGAAAAAAAGTGTTATTTTCTGCAAACCACTAGTACACACACACACACACACACATCAGTGTTACCAGCCAGCCTATGAACACCATAAAGTTAGATGTGTGGTCTGACATGTCATTTGTGGAGAGTGAATGATCCTGGTTTGGGGCTGATCCTGCAGTGTAGGCAAAAGCCAAGCCTGGGAAACATTCCTTGCCAGAAGGCAAGGATGTTTACAGTCTTGATACTCAGCTCTGGTGCCAATAGTTATCAGGCGTTCCAGTACAAAGGGTTTTCTAGGTACAGTGGGATAGTCACAGGATGTTCTTAACACTATCACAGCAAGATAGCTACAAAAATTTTCTAGCTCTGTTAATTCTTCAGTGCACAAAGAAGCCTCTTGATAACAAAAAAGGCTTGAACAATTTACAAAGCTTCTTTAGCTAAATTTCCTTATTATGAGAACCAATAAAAATAAACATTTCTGAATCACTGTTCCTCCATTATAGGGCAATGTCCCACATGGCTCCAGCTTTGCTTAAAAATATCTGTTTTTCTTTGTTTCTATGTTTTTCTTAATCTTCTTTCATCCCTACTTGAGATATTTGTTGTTACTCAGAAGGTCATGGCAGTCATTTATTTGTGAGTGGAGGTCATTTAAGACTGTAGAAACATCAGCAGAATTGCACAATTTTAATTTGTATAATGGCACAAGTTTCCTGTTGAGCTGTGGAATATCATCTGATTTCTGTAAAATAATTTTCTCAGTGGGCCTGCCTCTGTGTTAGCAAAAGAATCTCTTTAGCTGGGTCACTTATGATTCTTTTGGTAAAGTCAGTTAGGGCTTTCATATGTCACATTACATCTTTTAGACCAATACAGGGGATAAATATCAAAGCTAAATAATCATACCAGCAAAAAACAGATTGAGTTTACCTATGTTGGAGGTTGGGAAAATTTGTAGATCTCAAATTGATTTAGAACAAACTTGTCACTCTGGTAGTATCTATTGTAACCCCTTTAAAATAATTTCCCAGTTTTACTTAACCCTTGGATAGACTGACACAAGTGAACATCTTATGTTTAAAAAGTCATAGCTTTTTGAAATGCCCCCATATGACTGTTTTTGGTTATACTTTCCTGCCAGGTGTTTAAGACCAAGTTGGTAAAAAATTGACCCTGTTCTTGTCTAATGTTTAGAGTCAGCAGAGATTTGTCAGGGATCACTCTTGGGAACTTCTGAGAAAACTCTTGGCTCCTTTAGCTTTCCCTCTATCTATCAGAATGGATCAAGGTCTTGCTGACCACCTGTTGTTTTCTTCAGAAACTTCAGGGACTGTTCCCTTTCCAGTGACTCCTCTCTTTGCAGAATGTGCACTGGTTGGATTCCTGTGCTCTAGGGTCTTCATAATCTTCTTGATTAGGAGATTGGGTGATTCACCAGAGGCATAGGGCTCTAACAAAAGTCCCATAATTCCCTGAGTTCTGGCTGACCTTAGAAAGCAAAGGCCAAAATATTGGCTGCTTTTTCTTAGCCCTTTTACTTCTTTAACTTTGGTCTCCAAATCTTGGTTTCTCTGTGGGGTTTCTGTGTTTGAGATTGGGGTCTCTGATGACTTCATGGCGGTGGCATGCTTGGTGCCTGGGAAAGTTTCTGTGACAAGGCATAGGATGCCTGGTACTATGGCAATACCTTCCATGCTAGAGTCTCATCAGCTTCAACTTTGATCTTAGGCACATAACTCCTGGGAATAAAGGTGTGGGAGGCTGTCATGTCATGTGACCAGTGTTTTTCTCCTCCCTGATCAGTTGAGGCACTGTTAGAAGCTTCTAACATTACATATTATAACTATAAAATGTAACTACAGAATAAGCAACCTTACTGATACTCTAAACAATAATGTAGTTATGGTACTAATGACCTAATGTAACCTGTTGATATAAATGAAGCTTGGCAACTTGGTCTCTCAGCCACTCTGTCACTTTCCCTGCCCCTGCACCTTGTCTCTGTCTCCTCTTCTTTATTATTTCTTTACAACAGACTTTGGTCTTCAAATTTTGGTTTCACCATTCTTGAAGTAGGAGTACTGGGATTTAACTTTAATGTATATAATTATATAGTTACAGTTAGACCAAAGTCTGTTGGGTCCATATTAAGATTGAAAGTCAGCATTATATCCTCTCTGTCCTGTAGCTGATAGTTTATTGTCCTAAATTGACTTAGATTTTTTCTGTTAGAAGTGGTAGTTTTACAAAATACTAACAGGCAGGAGTTGTAAAGTTTTATAAGGATTTATTTTGTATAATAGTTCCAAGCCAAGAAACATAGTATCCAAAATAGCACTAAGGTATATTTGGTATCTATTTAGCCTCTACAAAGACTCACTGATTTATCAACTCTTCACATAGGAAATCCTATACAAACTTTGTTTTCTTTCAAAACTCTCTTAAAACTTAATGCCTTTTACAATTCATTCAAACCTTTTCTTAGTTTTGTATTATATCCCTTGTTTATTTTTAGATCACACTAATCTTTAGAGCAAAAATGTATCTTTTGAACCTAACTTTAAATAAGCTTAATTCTGGCCTACTTCAGAGCCATTCTAACATGAAATGAGGTAAGAGGCAGACACTTAACTTTCCTGAGGTGAGGTATCAGAAATGGACTTATTACCTGATGTATGAATGCATCTCACTTATATGATCATGCAACATATGTAGCTAAAGCAAACAGATATAAGGCAGGTTTTCTTCAATAGCAGTGTAGCAATTTTATGTCAGATAGAACGTATAAAAAGAGACTTTATTGGTTACCATGCCTGTATTAAACCTACATAGTTCATTTTACAATGTTTTACATAACACTTAAACCTTGGACAAACATATTTAGTTTTCATTTGGATACATATCTCTATACACAAATTTTGGTTGTTAACTATATGGTAATATCCTAAAATAGCAGCTGTTTATTTATCCAGAGCTATACAACAATCATTTAAAAGACTTTGACTTAGTTTCCCTAAGTAATAAACCCTAATAGACATAAGAAATTCTTCACAAATAATTTCAGATCAATATTAAGAAAATATTGTCATTTTAAAGCACAGAACATTAGACTTTCTTTATGTCAGTGTATTAGCAGTTGACCTTAGAAAACTCCTTAAATAGAAGGCACAGACACCCTGTGCTCAGTTGGAATAGTGGGGGCTGAGTAAGTGTTGAGTGATCCCAAGATTCAACCAATTATTGATGCTCAAATAATTTGTTCATTTTTGCTGTTGTGTAGAATTGCCTTAGTAAATATACTATCATATATCCAAACATTGTACTGTTGATTGACATATGAATTTTTCCATGTGTTTAGCTATTCTAAATAATTGTTTTGTTGTGTTTATATTCATGACAGATATGTGTTAGTTTTTAGGAATTAAAATTAGTGGCTCTTGTAAATGATTTGAAAAGTAAAATTTGTGTAGGTGCACTATTGCTTCTTAAACCTTTAATAGATTTCATTAATAAAACCATAGAAATCTGGTATTTATTTTGTCTGGAAAAGTATGCATGTGTAGATTCAATTATTTCAAGAGTAAGTTCTTCTTCAGATTTTCTCTTTCTTTCAATATTAATCTTGATTTTTTCTGAGCATTTTCCAAGTTCATAAAAGTTTTCAAGTGTGTCGCTTTTGATATATTTTTAGATCATCTATAATATCATCTCCTTTTTCATTTCTGTTATATATTGCTGGTGCATCCATTAGGTACTTCTTTCCTAATTCTGTAATTTCTGCCATTACCTTATTGTTTTTTATTATACTCTTTGTTGCAGGAATAATTTAGTTTATTGTATTTGCTTGAGGGAGATGCATGAATAACTGTTGTTTAGAATTTATTCTTTTTTATAATATGTGAATTTAGAATATTACTACTAATCATCTCATAACTTTAAAATAGTAATTTTATTAACATAACATTAGCTCTTTAAAAGTGAACATTTCAAGCTGGGTGCAGTTGCTTATTCCTGTAATCCCAGTGGCTTGGGAGGCTGAGGCAGGAGGATCACACATTCGAAACCAGACTCAGCAACAGTGAGGCATTAAGCAACTCAGTGAGACCCTGTGTCTAAATAAAATACAAAACAGGGCTGAGGATGTGGCTCAGTGGTTGAGTGCACCTGGGTTCAATCCCTAATACCAAAAAAAAAAAAAAGTGAATATTTTAGTGACATTTGGTACTATCACAATATTGTATAAATACTATCAGTAACTCCAAAATATTTTTATCAGTGCAACAGAAACTTGCATTCACTAAATAATTACTCCTCACTATCCTTCCTCTCTTTTTAAAACAACAATATTTTTATTATCTTTATGGATTTGCCTGTTCTGAATATGAGCCCCATAGACTTTATCATAGGATAACATCTATAAAGCACTAATTTTAAAAAAGCAAGTAATTAGGAGACCAGTAGAGTAGAGGTAGGGGAACAGAGGGAGGGAAGAAGGAAAGGAAACACATAGTTTTGGGAACTGCAATGGAGCATATTACATTTCATGCATGTATGATTATGTCAAAATGAACCCCACTATTATGTATAACCATAAACACTAATAAAAACATTTTTAAATTTAGAATAAGAATGAATTTAATATATTTTATTTTTGCATTTTGGAAATTGCATTTTCTAAAGCTGCAACTCAGAATGTATATAAGAGTTTGAAGCCATGCTTCCTATAATACATTAGTAAATTGTATATTAAATATTATGTGGATAGTGGTTCATATTGAAATGTGGAAAAACACATATTGTAGTTTGAATATGTTGTCTATATATATAAAACATAAATTATTTAGAATCTTTAAATTTTATAACTGCTCTTATAATTTTTAAGCTATAAATTCTAAATAATGAAGATTTAATAAGAAACAGCTGATACTGAAGGCAAATACTTTACCTATAAGCACTTCTCTGGAGTTTCCCAGTGGGCTTCAGTATTAGCACTGTAAACAGTTTAAAGATCATTTCATAAGGAAAAGAAAGGCAAATTAAGACTAATCAAGGTGGCCTCTAAATACTGCTGATCATGGCTAACCTTCATGAGTCTTCTGGAATCATAAAATGTCTACTCTGGCTCCTTTACTTCTAAAGTTAAAGTTTGAACTCCATCTTTTTTGTCACATTGGTGTGAGAAGTGTTGAAGTTCTCATATTCCACAAGGATGGGCACACAATGACACTTCCATGTCCATAGGTCATTGAGAATCTTCCCTGGGACTAGAAGTTTCCTACAACGGGGATAAATTTTCTTCCCATTTTAAGGGATGTGATGCAAACTCAGGTGTTCTTTTGCAGGCAAATTCAACCTTCAGGGGTTGGATGCCCTGGTAGTGCTGTCCATAATGGTTCTACCCATTTTTTGGGTCAAACTATTGCTGGGGAAAACTTATGAGCTCTGCCAATGTGTTGTATATGTTCATTTTATCCTAATGTTGTGTAAACACCCTTTTGTTTCATATTGAACTACACCATCTAGTATTTCTTTGTTTTCAAATCTTTTATTTTTTTAAAATTGTTCATATTTATGGTGTTACAGTGTGATACTTTGATACATTTACACAGTGTGTAATGGCCAAATCAGTGTAAATATAATTTTAATATCTTTAAATGTTTATCATTTCTCTTTGTTAAAAATTACTTTTTCCAATTTTCCAATTCCTTATAAAATATATAGCAAACTATAGTCTACTGTGCTATAGAGCAATAGAACTCATTCTTTTTATTTAACTGGATTTTGGTACCTGTTATCAGATCTTGTTATACCCCTCCCCCAGCCTTTCTATCTGTAATTAACACTGTTCTACTGCTTATATGAAATCAACCTTCTTAGTTTGTATTATGGTAAAAATAAGTGATATCTGTCTTACTGTACCTGGACTATTTCACTTAATCTAATGTCTTTCAGATATATTCATATCATAAGTGATAGGCTTTCAGTCCTTTTAAAAACCAAGTAATATTCCATTAGTCTATGATTGCTACCTAAGATGATTCTATATCTTAGTTTTTGCAAATAATGCTGCAATACATAAAGGAGAGAAGATAACTCTTCAGTTCTGATTTTGTTTGCTTTGGATATATACCAAGGGCTAGGATGGTTGGATCATAGAAGTTCATACTATTTTCTTTTTAAAAATCTCTGCAATTATTAGTTTTTTTAGAATCATCCAGGACTTAGATGTTTAGTATTCATCTTGAATTAAATAAAAAATACAAATGGAAGAAACCCAAATCAAAATTATATAACAAAAGAACACACCATCACAAAAGCATGTAAATTAAAAGAACATTATTTTAAAAAATACTGGCACATTAAGAGAACGATAATCTCAAAAAACACAAAATAGCCAAATTCTTCCCCAAACTGAAAAGATACTTAACAGTAAAGAAAACAATCACAGAGTGGTATTCGGTTAATAGAATAATAACTATTTGCTATAAGCTGCCTCAGATAAATGTTAAGATAAAAAAAAACCTACCATCCTCATAAATAATTAGTATGTGCTATGCACCAAAAAGAATCTCCTTTAAATTTCCATGCCAATTTACAAGGTTACTGTACCAGACAAGGTTAACGGCTATTGGAAATATACCATAACAGGGCTACCTGTGTTATATTTAACACACTATGTGTTATATTTAACACACTATATTTCAGTAGTGTGTTAAATATAAAATAGAAACTGTACAGTTTTTAAAAAAAATTTCACACAGCCTGACATTTTCAAGTTTTTCTTTAAAAGGAGTGAGTTTTTTATGAGGGGGTTAAATGCTTTATAAACAAGCACAAAACTGCACTAAGTCAACATCACCATAATCATCACTATCTTCTCCATGTTCCTCCATGTCCTCATCCTCGTCTTCCTTTTTTTCCCCTTGTGCTTTTTAACCTTTTTCTCCTTTGTGCTGTGTCAGGTTTTCCTTTATCCTGGTAGTCAGAAATATTATGTTCATATTTTTCCTTCAGATCGGCGGCTTTCTATTTATAAGACTGCCTGTATGCAGCAATGGGATTCCAAATCACTCTCAGTTTCTTTGCAACATCACCAAGGGATAGTCTGGGATATTCTTCTTTAATTTTGGGAAGACACTCAGAACAAGAAGGAGACCTCCTTGAATTTCTTTGTTTCCTCTTTTAAAAAGGATATAGAATCTCATTTCTCTTTCATAATGAGTCTTATCTGCCTTTGCCATGTCAAAATTGCCTTTTTCTTTATTAGACATGATATTCCACTTCTTAAAAATTCTTTATTTCCTGTGAGTTCTTTTTATTATTTATTTCTATTTATACATGCCATTAGCATCCATTTTGACATAATTATAAAAGCATGGAATATATCTTCTAATTCTGTCCCCAGTATCTCTCATTCTCCTCTCCTTCCCCAACAACTTATTCCCTTTTCTCTATCCAACTGATTTCTCTGCCATTTACCCATAGTTTTCTTTTTAATTAATTTATTTATTTTTTGGATGTACACAATGTGAGCTTTACTATGATACATTCACATATATACATACAAAAGATATGTCCAATTTATTCCACTGTCTTTTCTTTGGCATTTTTCTTCCCTTCCCATCATTCCCCTTTGTATACTTCATTGAACTTTTATTCTGTTTTTATCTCCCCTCTCTATTGTGGATTAGCTTCCACACATTGGAGAAAACATTTGGCCTTCAGTTTGAGGGGATTGGCTTATTTCGCTTAGCATGATATTCTTCAGCTCCATCCATTTACTGAAAAATGCCATCATTTCATTCTTCTTTAAGGCTGAGCAATATTCCATTGTGTATATATACCACAGTTTCTTTATCCATTCATCTGTTGAGGGCACCTAGATTGATTCCATAGTTTAACTACTGTGAGTTAAGCTGCTATAATCATTGATGTGGCTGTGTCACTGTAATATGCTCATTTTAAGTCCTTTGATAAACCAAGGAGTGGGATAGCTGGGTCAAATAGTGATTCCATTCCAAGTTTTCTAAGGAATCTCCATAACATTTTTTTCATAATGGTTACACCAAATTTCAGTCCAACCAGTAATGAATAGATGTACCTTTTCCCCACATCCTCTTCAACATATATTGTTGCTTGTATTCTTGGTAATTGTCATTCTGACTGGAGTGAGATGAAATCTTAAGAGTAGTTTTGATTTGCATTTCTCTAATTGCTAGAGATAATGAAATTTTTTTTATCAATTGTATTTCTCCTGTGAAGTGTTTGCTCAGTTCCTTAGTCCATTTATTGATTGGGATATTTGTGTTTTTTGTTTGTGTATTAAGTTTTTTTGAGTTCTTTATATATCCTGGAAATCAATGCTGTATCTGAGATTCAGGTGGCAAAGATTTTCTCCCTTTCTGTAGGCTCTTTCTTCATGTTATTGATTGTTTCCTTTGATGAGAAGAAGCTTTTTAGTTTGATGCCATCCCATTTATTGATTCTTGATTTTACTTCTTGAGCTTTAGAAGTCTTGTTAAGGAAGTCATTTCTTGAGCTGACATGTAGCAATGTTGGGCCAACATTTTCTTCTTGTAGATGCAGGGTGTCCATCCTAGGTCTTTGATGCACTTGGAGTTAAGTTTTGTGCAAGGTGAGAAATAGGGGTTCAATTTTTATTTTACTACATATGGATTTACAGTTTAGAACCATTTGTTAAAAAGACTATGTTTCATATACATATAAAATATATATTATATATATATCTTTATCAAGCACGAGATAATATATTATTTAATTGAAAACATTGTGTTTTCTTTTAATTTGTATTTCAGAGCCTTCATCTATCCTTATGAATTTTAAATTTAGCTTTTTAATATTATCCCCTGTGCTTGAATATTCCATTCATGGTCTCTTAACATATTTTCTTCATTGTTGGATTATATCCTTTGTCCTTGAGGCCTGAAAATCTACCTTCAGATTGATCTAGTCATGCTCTAGTGATGCTTTCCACTGAATTTTTAATTTGGTTTGATTCCTTCATTTTAAGGATTTCTGATGGGTTCTCTTTCAGAACCTCTATTTGTTTATTGAAGTGATCTTTACTTCCTGTATTTTCTCTTTGATTTTACTCCTTACATTGTCTTTTAGCTCATAGAACAATTTAACTATGAACTTTTAAAATTTCTTCTCTGACATTTTCTCCACTGCAGTGTCAATGAATTCTGCAGTCAAGGCATTTTGGATTGTTTGAGATGGTTTGTTCCTTTGGTTTTTCATATTGTTTGCATCTACCCATCTATCTGTATGGTTCTGACTTCTTTTAACTAAAGGCTACTTTATGAACTTCTTTTTATTAAGAGCTCTGTATTGGGTGAATATCCAGATAATGATATTTTAATTCAATATGTGATCTCTGCTAATCTCAACATCAGCCCCACTTTAAGTGATGACACTGAGCCGTATTTCAAATAGTCACTTCTGAACCAGATCTCATTCTATTTAGCCCTGGAACAGGCCAAAAAATTAGTTGTTAAGTTTGATAAACTTACTATACCCTTAAGTTAGAGGTAAAAGTAGGGAGGAATAAAATTGGGCAAGTAGGAGAGGGGAAAAGAGATATAGGAAGAAATGGGGGGGTGGAGAGAGAGAGAGAGAGAGAGAGAGAGAGAGAGAGAGAGAGAGAGAGAGAAGCTATAAAATGGTAATTCATACTAAGGTAGAAAGGAAGTGAGATGGATGGGTGTTATTTGAAGTTGTAGCAGGTATTGCCTGGGGTGAGTAGGGGATAAGAGATGCAGATATAAACTAGAGTTAGGAAAACAAAGATAGAAAGATTGGTTCCAATTAATGCCTTAAACTCTTAGATGAAATACATTCAAATGAATCGAAGGTATAATGATGGCTATTGGGTTAGCAATTATTGTTCAAGTTAAGGAATCATGTATACAATCAAAGTTGATATAAGCATTGTCTATAGTATACTGGGTCTGGGTGAAGAAAATTCTTGTTGAATCTTGGATTGTATTTCCTTGTCAATTGAACATTAAGCAGATCCGAGTCTTAGGATGTGGATCTCTCCTGAGTTGCAGGGGGTGAAGGGGTAGACAGAGGCCAGTTTCCTAGTTGCTATGATTGTTTTACCAGCAACTTCTGGTTTGTCAGCTCATGGGCCTGCTGCTGACTGCTCAGATGTTGCAGTGTTTCTGTGGTTTGTAGTAGTTGAGGATGTAAGCTCTGGATTGTCCTTGTGATTGTTGTGTGTCATTGTGTACCTGTTCCTCTCTACTGGATCCCTTTTGAGGTAGTGAAGGTGCTTGTGGCTCTCTGGATGTAGGAAATGCTGGTTGTGGATTTTCTATGGGTAATCTGTGGTGTAGAAGTATTCCCCTAGCCAGTGCCACGCTCTGAGTTGTGAAAAGTCTCCAGTGGTTCATCTGGACTCCAGTTTCCACTGCTTCAGGTTGTGAATGGCATGAGCTGATTCCCAGGGCAAGGACCTGCAAGTATCCAAACACTGCTCTGTTATTTAACAGTTATGTTCACGGTTCAGGCTGTGGACTTGTTAGGGCTTCTATCAGTCCCTATCTGCAGTGTAGCCTCAGGTAATTTCCCATTGGCTCTGTGTGTTGCTGGATATCCAGGCAAACTCCCTTTGATAGGCTCTGCAATCCCAGCCCTGCATTCTTTGAAAAATTGACTGAAGCATCTGGGTGCTTCTCCTCATGCTCCTTCTAGCCAAGGGTGTGCAAAGAATGAATATGAAGATATTTTGGTTTCCAGCTCTTTATGATCTCCTTTGCCCATGTTTAGTTGTTTTCCTCTGTGAGGCACAGACAGAATTGCCCAGTGCCTGTCCTATTCTTACTTGCCCACTGCTGTCTCAATGGAACCCAATGTACTGCAATGGCTGCCTCATGCTGTTTTTTTTTTTTTAATTAGTGTACTTACTGGCATTTTTTTTTAGTAACAATGTATGAGTTTCTGTTTTCCACATCCTTATTAGCATTTTTTTCCTTTGACTACAGACATTCTAACTGTAGTGAGTTGATAACGCATCATGGTTTTGATTTGTATTTTCCTATGATTAGTGATGTTGAACATTTTTTTTTATATTTGAGTTCTCTATTTGTGTATTGTTTTTACAGAAATGTCTATTCACAACTCTTGTCCCTTTTTAAAATGGATTAGTATTCCTATGAGTTGGATTTGGTCTGCTAGCATTTTGCTTAGAATTTTTGCATGGGTGATCATCAGGAATCTTGAACTATAGTTTTTATTTTTATGTATGTGAATGTCTTTGTTTTATTTTGGCTTTATGGAAACGAGTTTGCAAGTATTCTCTTTCTTTTGATCTGTTTGAAATAGTTTGAGAAAGAATTGTTATTTGTTCTTTTTGTAACATTGGTACAATGCAACTTTGGAGCCATCCAGACCTGTTTTTTTTCCCTTGTTGTGAGATGTTAAATTAGTAGTTAAAATTTATTACTTAGTGTTTTCTATCTTGGTAGCTAAATTTTGGTAGGTTGTACATGTCTAGAAATCCATTTGTTTCTTATAGATTTTCTTTCTTTTTTTTTTTTTTTTTTTGGCAAAGAGTCACTCATAATATTCCCTAAAGGTCCTTTGGATCTTTTTTTATTCGTTAATATGTCACCATTTTTACCTCTGATTTTATTAATTTGGATGCCCTGTCTCATTAGCCTATTCTGTTTTATCAACTTTGTTTATCTTTCCAAAACATCAAGTCTTTCATTTATTAGTTGTTTTTATTTAGTTTCTATTTCATTTTTTCCTGCTCCGATCTTTGTTATTTCTTTTCTTCTACTCAATTCTAAAATTTTTAAAATTATTGTTTCTCAAGCACATTGAGGTCTCTACTGGGCTAATCATTTGAAATCTTTCTCTTGATTGTAGATGCTTATTTCCATGAATTCTTCTTAGGGCTTATTTAGTTTATTCCATGGGTTATGTTGAGCTGTGGTTTCATTTTTACTGCTTTCAAGAAATTTTTGTACTTCCCTCTCAATATCTTTTTTGGATCAATTATTGTTCAACTGTGTGTTGGTTAATTTCTGTGTATTTATGACATTTCTAAAATTCTTCTTGTTGATTTTTGCTTCATTACATTGGTGTCAAAGAAGATAGTTTTCTTATGTTTTATATTCTTATGACTTATTTCTTGGCCTAGTACATAATTTTGTTGTTCTTGTTGTGTTCCTAGAGATTGTTATATGTGCTAATGAGAAGAAAGCATTTTCTGTGACTGAAGGATAATAGGTGCTGTAGTATCTCTTAGGTCCATCTCTTAGGCCAACTGTTCCGAAGTACAATCTAACTTCAGTGCTTCTGTGTTGATGTTTTGGGTGGATTATCTGTCCACTGAAAACAGTAGAGTGCTGAAGTTCTTCACTATTATCATATTGGAGAACATCTCTCCTCTTTGATCTACTGCTATTTTCTTTTTCCCTTAGGTTAGTCAGGTGCTGTGGTTTTCCATACATGCATGTTTATATTTATTTCATATTGTTGAATCTGTCTCTTTATTTTATTGACCACTTTGGGCCCTTTTAAAAGTCTTTGACATAAAATACAATTTATCTGACTTGAGTATAGGTGTTCTTACTGTTTGTTTTTGGTTTGCATAGAGTATATTTTTTCCTCAATTTACATTCTGGCTATGTAAGCCTTTACTTATGAATGGAGATTCTTGTAGGCAGCATATTGTTGGATCTTGATTTTTTTTTATTCATTTAGTCAATATAAATATTTCAATTGAGGATTTTAACCTATTTTTAATTTTAGTTACTTTAATTATTATAATTAATTATTTAAATTCCAGGTTATGATAGATATGAACTTACTTGTGTGATTTATCAATTTTATTTTTATTGTTTTGTATATTTGTTGTTCCTTCTTGTTCACTGTGATTCTGTTTTTTTTTTTGAATTTGCATAGTTTGAATGCTGTCTTTTTCTTTTGTGTATATGCTCTACTAGTGTGTTTTATACTTTCACATATTTGCATAATGGTGGTATTAACCTTTTTATTTCTAGACGTATTATTCCCTTGAGAAGTTCTCATAGTATTGATCTGACGTGAAAAATTCCATCAATTTTAGTGTTTGGAAAGTGTTTATTTCTTTATTTTGGAAGAATGAATGTGCTGTATATAATATTATTGGTTGGCAATTATTTTCTCTTCAGACTTTGAATACATCATCCCATTCCCTCTTGGCTTCTAAGATTTTTGTTAAAAAAAATCTGCTCTTAGACTCATGGGGAACACCTTTTATATAATATGATGCTTCTCTGTCTGATTTTAGAATTTTCTCTTTTTTCTTATACTTCAGAGAGTTTTAAAATATTATATTTTGAATAATATTGATTGATTCTTGATTTTACTTCTTACAGTTGATTCTACCTGTTTTAATAGAATCAAATTGGTGCTTTTTGAACTTCCAATATCTTATTATCCATATTAATGTTAAAATTTGGAGTATATTAGCTATTATTTTACAAAATAGGTTTTCTTTGTCTTTCCCATCTCTTCTCTTTCTATGATACCCATAGTGTAAATGTTGGATGTCTCATATTCTGGGACTCTTTCTCCATTATTGTTATAGTTTCAAGATGAGGTGTCTCCAAAAAAGCTCACACGAAAATGCTGGGGAGAAATGATCACACTGTGAGAGCCATAACCTGATCAGTTGATTACTTAGTTATGAATTAATTCATTTTATAAATTAATAATTTGAAGGAATTACAGGGTGGTAACTACATAGGTGGAATATGTTTGAGAAAACAGGTCATTGGGTGTGTACTATATGGGATTATATATCTTATTCCTTGCTTTTGTTCTCTCTCTCTCTCTCTCTCTCTCTCTCTCTCTCTCTCTCTGCCTCATTCCCTCCCTCCTGAGCATCTTTATGCCTTCCCGCCTTCCTTCCATGACATCCTGCCTCTCCTCAGGCTCAGAGCAATAGCCAGCCAACTACAGACTGAGAACTTTAAAATAACAAATTCCAAATAAACTTTTCCTTCTCTAAGATGTTCTTGTCAGATATTGACACAAAGTTGGCTAACAGAATTTTTAAAAATTATTTCTTTATCTTCTGACTTAGGTATTTCAATGACCTATTCTTATACTCCAAAAATTTTCTGCTTAAGCTAGTCTGTTGTTGGTGCTCTCAAAAATGTTTTTGTTTCAGGCTGGGGTTATGATTCAGCGGTAGAGCACTTGCCTAGCACATGTGAAGCCCTGGGTTCAATCCTCAGCACCAAATAAAAATAAATAAATAAATAAATAAATAAATAAATAAATGTATTATGTCCATCTACAACAACAACTACTACTACTACTAATAATAATAATGTTTTTGTTTCATTCAATAATTTATTCAGCCCCCAATTTTTTGTTTCTTTTTATGTTTTCTACTATTTTGCTGAATTTCTTATTAAGATCAAAATTCTTTTTCTAATTTGGTTGAATTGTGTACATTGTGTTTTATTTCTTTTAAGTTTTAAAAATAATAACCATGTCATCAAAATGTGTTATACAGGTTTAATGCAATTCCTATTGAAATCCCAATGACAATCTTCATAGAACTATAAAAAGCAATTATGAAATTCCTTTGGGAAAATAAGAGACCCACAATAGCCAAAGCTATCCTTGGCAAAAAAGTGATGCAGGAGGCATCACAATTCCAGACCTTAAACTATACTACAGAGCCATAGTAACAAAAATGGCATGGTATTGGCACCAAAGCAGACTCATAGACCAATGGTACAGAATATAAGACAAAGAGACAAATCCACATAAATACAGTTATTTCATAGTATACAAAAGCACCAAAAACATTCATTGAAAAAAATATAGCCTATTAAACAAATGGTGCTTGGAAAATTGAAAATCTATATTTAAAAAATGAAAATAAACCTCTATCTCTCACCATGCGTTAAACTAAACTCAAAGTGAATCAAAGGGTTAGGCAGTAGAACAGAGACCCTGCACCTAATAGAGACAAAGTAGACTCAATCTTTACCATGTTAGGATCTTACTTTCTTAACAAGACTCCTAAATTGTAAGAATTAAAATCAAGAATCAATAAATGGGATTCATTCAAACTAAAATGCTTTTTCTTAGCAAAGGAAACAATCAATAACATGAAGAGATATTCCACAGAATTGGAGAAATCTTTACCATCTGCACCTCAGATAGAGCATTAATCTCTCCAGGATATATAAAGAACTCAAAAAACTTAACACCAAAATAAGTAAATAAATAAATAAATAAATAACCCAATCAATAAATGGGCTAAGGATCTGAACAGACATTTCACAGAAGAAGTACAATTGATCTGAAAATTTATGAAAAAATGTTCAACATCTAGCAATAATTGAAATGCAAATCAAAACTACTCTAAGATATCAAACACATAAGCAACAGTAAATGTTGCTAAAACGTGCGGAAAAAGGTACACTCATGCATTGCTGGTAGGCTTGCAAACTGGTGCAACCATTATGGAAAACAATATGGAGATTCCTAGAAAACTTGGAATGGAACCACCATTTTACCCAGTTATCCCACTCCTCAGATTATACCCAAAGGACTTAAAATCAGCATACTACATATAACATCAATGCTTATAGTTGCTCAACTCACAATAGCTAAATTGTGGAACCAGCCTAGGTGCCCTTCAAAAGCTGAATGGACATGAAAGAATATATATCTATTAGTTCAGTTTTATTAATCTTCTTCCTTAAGTTTTCTTTTCATGTTTATGACTTTTGTTTGTTTTGTTCATCAGATATTAGAGGTAGTATGAAACTTTTCACTATCTTGTGAATTTTATAGAATTTTGAATGTATATTCTGAGCTTCATGAATATATCAATTTTATCATCATGTTATATCATATCTCATCATTAATAATTATTCTTCTTTTAAAATATCTCTTTATATAAATATTAACAGAGCATAACATCTTTCTTTCATTTAGAATTTACATATGTTGTCTTCCCAGGGATTCTATTTATTTTTGTCAGTTTCTTTATGTTTTCAATGATTATTTATCTATATTACATAACTTATGTATTTGAATTGCACTCCAGCAACTTTTGACTTTTAGTTTAGATTGAGAGACATAGTATTATATGTTAGATCATTTAGCTTAACCATTTTATCTCTTACCTTCTAGTTATCTTATTCTTTTTTTTCTTTTACCTAAATTGTTCTTCTTACTGATTCTCTCTTTAGCTATGTTTAAACTCTTATTCAAGGCATTCATTAAATAGTAAACCTACTTCCTATATTTTATAGTTTTGAAACTTTTTCTCAAATTTCCCCATCTTGTCTTTTCTCTCTTTGAACATATTAATTCATTAAGCAGAGTTATTTTTGCATGTGTTTTAAAATTCTTGTAAAATTTTATTTTTTTTAGTTATACATGACAGTAAAAGCTATCTTGATATATTTATACAAGCATAGTATATATCTTATTCTAATTAGTATCACAGTCTCATGAATGTATATGATGTTGAGATTCGCTGTGGTGTATTTATACTAAGCAGAGTCATTTAAAAAACCTCTGTCTTAGTAATCTATTATTTTAGTTACCTGTGTAAGTTCTTTTCTTATTTCTTTTACTTCTTTGTGTCTTATTTTGTTGTGATTTTTCCTAATTTTAAAGTAATTTTTAAATTAATTTTTGATTAATTCCAGACATGATATATGGAAAGGCTACATAAATAATTTTAGGTCTCAGATAATGTCAAATTCCTCCAGTGTGGTTTTATATTCTCATGTGGGAGAGATGTGGGGTACTTCACTCTAATTACGAAAGTTGAATTGACATCAAGGAATATTTTCATCTGGATACTGGACAATATTTCACTCTTCTCCCCTCATGATTCAAACTGAAAGTATGCATTGCTTAATAAGACCTGGTAGTATTCACTTTTTCTCTCCCCAAACTTGTGAGGCTATGACAAGCCCTAATAGCTTCTCATAAAGACTGCCTGGATGTCGTCATCTTCTTCTTTCTTCTTCTTCTTCTTCTTCTTCTTCTTCTTCTTCTTCTTCTTCTTCTTCTTCTTCTTCTTCTTTTTCTTTCAAAATAACAGTGATTAAAACATTTTTATTTGTTCAAATTAATTATACCTAACATTATGATTTATTTTGACATAATTATAAATGACTGAAATACAATTTGCTCTAATTTAGTTCCCAGCACATTCCCTCACTATACCCTTCTGCCTCTTCATTTCCTTTCCCCTAATCTAGTGATATTTCTGCTATTTGCTTGCATTAGTTTGTTTTAATTAGTGTCTTGGGGATTATATAATGGTGAAATTCATTGTGATATATTCATATATGTACATAGGAAATTGAGGTCAGATTAACTCCAATTTTCTCCCTTATTCTATTCCATCTCCTTCACCATCAATTTTCTTCTTCTACTGTCATGATTTTTCTTTTATTTTGATGGCATTATCTCCCCACTCTCACATTTCTTTTCCCTATGTCTCTCTTTCTCTCTCACTCTCTTTTCCTTATTGTAGACTAGCTTCCACATATTAGAGAAACCATTCAACCTTTGACTTTCTTGGTTTGGCTTTTTAACATAGTATAATATTCTCCTGTTCCATCCATTTACAAGAAAATTACATAATTTACTTCCTTCTTCCTTGTCTTTTGTTTCTCTTCCTAGATCTTTATCCTAAAATTATTTTTGTACCAGGCATTGAATCTAGGGGCACTTAACCAGTGAACCACATCCCCATCACTTTGTAATTTTTATTTTGAGACAGGGTCTTGCTAAGTTGCTTAAGGTCTTACTGAATTACTGAAGCTGGCCTTAAACTTGAAATCCTCCTTTCTTGGCCTCTCAGTTGCTGAGATTACAGCTGTGCACCACTGCACCCAGCTGTTCTATAATTCCTCATTGTTTGGCAAGCAAATTGAAGCAAGAGTGTATCTTTGGTACCTGTTGTCAGCACTAGTGTTCAATTCTTTTACCTCATATTTACTATTGAAAAAAAAGACCTTTTATTAAAAAAAGCAATATATATCATAGAGTATACCAGTAAAGAGTTGGTTCCATTCCTGTTTTACTATTTTATTTATAGATATCAGGGTAAAAGTTTTAGGACATACTCCGTTAAAACCACTTCCATAGGCATTTATATTTTGCTCTCACTCCCCAAATGCCTGTGGAGCATTGCCAGTGTGAATCTCTTCCTATCTTTTAAATATCTATCATTTTTAGAGCTGGAATTATGGACTAATGTTCATCAATGGATGTAGTCTTGGTCGATATTGGTACATTGGACCTCAGCACTCTCTTTATCTTCCTGGAGTCTGGCTTCACCTTTGTCTTTTCAATGAGGAAAGTCAGCCCAAATCCTGCTTTGAGGTCTCATACACTTTCAGATTGGTCATCATCTGAAAGTGTATGAGATTTGTCATCACAGATGACAGTGCTGTCTCATCCTGCACCAACAAGACTTATGTTGTTTCTTCTTCTTCTTCTTCTTCTTCTTCTTCTTCTTCTTCTTCTTCTTCTTCTTCTTCTTCTTCTTCTTCTTCTTCTTCTCCTCCTCCTCCTCCTCCTCCTCCTCCTCCTCCTCCTCCTCCTCCTCCTTCTTCTTCTTCACCATTTATCTATCTTTCCTTTCCTTGCAGGTCCTCATGTTTGAGAATATGATTAGTGGCTATCTACAGAGAATCCCAAAATAAAAATTCTGGCTTAGTACACTTCTTGGATTTTGGGAGTTCATCTTCAGTTAACTTTTCAGGAAATTGAAGAATGCTAAATATATTACACAGAATTTCTTTAAATAAAAATATCTTGAAATAACCTAAACAATTAGTAGCACAATTGTTATATATGTTATAGTTTATATCATACATATTCTTTAGGATTTAAGTGTCTTCAACAAATTTAGTGACTGCTTTATAAAGTTAATGCTTCCATTAACAAAACCAAAGGCTGAATGTTTTCTCTAATGTGTGGATGCTAATTCACAATAAGGTGTGGGGGGCACTAAGAAAGAATAGCATTACTTTAGGTAGAGGAAAATGATGGGAGGGAAGGGGAGGAGATATGGGGATAGGAAAGATAGTAGAATGAAATAGACACTATTACTGTATGTATATATGTGACTACATGACCAACATGATTCTGTAACATGTATACTCAGAAAAATAAGAAATTAAATCCCATCTATGTATGATATACCAAAGTGCATAAATGCTTTCTACTGTCATGTATAACTAATTAAAACAAATATTTTTTTAAAAAAAGTTAATGCTTAATCCTTAGCAGGTTCTTATGTTCTGATTAAATGTGCCTTTAGGAAATTTTGTATAAAATGAAAACAAATTTAACTTCTGTCTTTAAATGGGAGGATGGAAAAAATTTATAGCTTGGTGAGAGTGAGGATGCAGATATTTCCATACCAGAGTCAATATTGCCCTATCTCTGGCAAGTGTACAGTGTGTGTGTGTGCACATGCATGTGCATAGTGTGTGCTTTTTATGTGTATAGAACCACCAGAGAAAGTCAAATTGCAGTGAGCAATATCCTTAGTTATTTCCCTGAAGATCTGTATCACCAAGATGACCTGATGAATCACAATGCATCATTGATGAAATAGCAATTTGGTTATTTATTTCAAAAATATATAACAATAGTGATCAGCATGGAGTCCTCTGTGTCCTATTTCTCCCTATCTGGCACTCTTGCTGATAGTGGACATATATTAGTAAGATTAACATACCATTGGAAATCAATCATACTGATATAAACAAAATACTCAAACTAAGTTCAAACCATTACTCTGTTTAACAAAATCTTTTCAAATTTGTTAAATAGAGCAATTAGGGGTTTTGAGTAATTTAGTAAGTGACTTTGGTGTCCAAGGGAGAAAGGGAACACCTTGTTTGAAATGAAAGAGAAAGCAGTCAAATTTTCTCATCTCCTACAAAAACGGATGAATGTCTCAATGAAGGAAAATTCTATTCTACATAAAATTTTAATCTCTAGAATTATAGGCTCAACCCTATTCACTCAATGGAAATTGTAGAGTAAGTTAGGAAAACAGAATGAGTAATCATGATGATCATTCATTATGGCTCAAATATAATTTCTGCAACTTTGACCCACTACAACAGCTATACCAGCTTCCATATGCACCAACATGTATAAAGATCCCCATTTCCGTGCCCTCACTTTTTATAAAATATTATTTTTTAAAAAATAGATCCTTCCTAGAGGGTATTAAATGCTATTGGTTTGTAGTTTTGAATTACCTTTCCTTAAAAATTTTGTTTTCTTATACATTGAATCTGAAAATGTAGCAATGGAGTAATGTAATTGCATCTTTACTGTTTGTTTCTAGTTATATGTAACATTAGGATTCATTCTGACATAAGTAAAAAAGTAATGAATGAAATTTGCTCAAATTCAGTCCCCAGTTTTTCCGCTTTCCCTTGCCTCCTTCCTCTCTCAGTTTTCTTCCCTATTCTTTATGGATCTTTCTGCTTTTTACTTTTAGATTTTTTTCGGGGTGGGGTTGGGATTAGTGTCTTGTGGACATACAGAATGATGAGATTCACTGTGGAATAGTCATATATGCACATAGGAAAATTAGGTAAGATTCATTTTTCTAAACTTTACTTATCCTATCCCTTCTCCCTCCCCATCATTCACTTTCATCTATTCCACCAGTGGGAAGACTGAATTTGATGCTATGCACTCCGGGGACCCGTGGCACTGTCAGGAATGTAGATTTAGCATTTTCACTTACTCAGTCATGCAATTTAACCAGTCATTCAATTTAACCAGATCCCACTTTGCCTCCTATGGTCTGGGAAGAACATAGGCAGCCCACCCTCTCTGACTTGACTCCCAGAAGCACAGAAATCCTAAAAAGCAGATGAGTGGTTATGACAAGCTGCCACAACCAGTACAGCCAAACAGCAGGTTTTGACAAGGAGTTATGGGAGGCTAGAAAAATAAAGACTCATGTATGCAGATTTAGAAGATAACAGCTGGGATTGGGTGGAGCTGTGGCCTCTGATGGAGAAGCAGGTCTAAAGAATAATGCCAGAAATTTTTATTATATATGTATTATTAATCAGATTAAAGACTAATGCAAGCATTATTCTTTGTATTTATAAAAGTTACAGAGTTAGCAACATTGTGCAATTTATTTCTCAGTTACAAACTACAGTTGCAATGTGCAATGTTAGGAGCTTTGGGAAACTTTCAAGAAAGTCCATTGTTTAAAGTTACTGTTATGCAGGTTCAGGAATAACAGAGCTGGTGAAACATTGTTGTCTAGCAAAAGAGTTCCTTTATTCCCAAGAGCTGTCTGAGATCAAGGTTGAAGCTGATAAGACTCTGGCACAGCGCCTCCTCATTACATTAGCAACTAGGCATCCTGCACCTTTGCACAGAAGCTTTCCCAGGCACCAAGCATGCTACAGCCACAAAATCACCAGGGACCCCAATTTCAGATATGAATGTTCTCCCTTTCACTGTCACCACTTTCCACAACAACTCACCCAAGAATGCCAGGAAATTAAAACAAACAAACAAACAAACAAAAAAAAAAAAACCATGCTTTTTCTGAGGGATTGAGCCTGGCAATGTCCCCAGTAAGTAATGAGGAAGCTCCACTTGCCATCCTATGGCTCCAATAAGCAGTTGAATAACATTGTTCTTAGAATCACTCTACAACTGAAGACTAAATAATATGCTATTAAATGATGAATGAATAAAAGAAGAAATCAGGTATAAAATTGAAAAATACTTAGAGGTAAATGAGAAAAGTGATAAAACATATCAAAATTTCTGGGGAGGGATCCAACATGGCGGCCGGCAAGGAAGCAGCACTTTCAGTATCTCCACATTAACCGGATCAGAAACACCCATTAAAACAGCTACATTCTACCTACTTAGGAACTTCTAGCAAAATTCCGCTGAAAGGAGACCTGCCAGGAAGTAGTAAGTTATATTAGAGGTGACAGTTGGCCCCAGACAAGTGAATCTCGGCCGGCCACGCGGGCGCAGAGGTCCAATCCCGCAGTCACCGCCCAACCGGCTCTGCAAGCTGCCCCCGGTAGGCCACTGCCTACCGGGTTCTACAAGCGGCCCCTGGCGGCCGGCGGGGCGAGAAGGGTCCCCGCCTGGCCTGGCAAACGGCCTGCGCCCTCCTGGCTCTGCTAACTGCCCCACCCACCCGGCAAACGGCCCCCCACCACCCGCCCTCCCGGCTCTGTTGGCGGTCCTGCCCCCGGCCAGGGCAGGCTCGGCTCTGCAGGCGGCCCCAGCGGCCCGCGCAGCAAGAAGGGTCCCCGCCTGGCCCGGCAGACGGCCTGTGCCCTCCCGGCGTTGCTAACGCCCCGCCCTCACGGCTAACGGCCCCCTGCCCGCCTGGCTCTGCAAACGGCCCCGCCCACCCGGCAAACAGGGGCCCCCGCCCTCCGGGCTCTGCTGGCGCCCCGCCCGCAGCCACCACCCCAGGCTCTGCAGGCGGCCCCCAGCGGCCCTGCGCTTCGAGAAGGGTCCCCGCCCGGCAGATGGCCTGTGCCCTGCCAGCTCTGCTAACGGCCCCGCCCCCACTGCGAACGGCCCCGCCCACCCGGCAAACGGCTCCCACCCCTGAGACGACGTGAAGGAAATCTAACCAAGCCTTTATGAAATAGCGAACTGGGAACTAAAACCAGAGATTGGGTCAGACCAGAGACAAGCCAGTTCCACCCCTCCCTTCGGACACTCCAGCAAGGAGGCAGGGGCCCGCCATTGCAGAGAGGGGAAGTCACCAAAGTTCGGCCAAGGAGATTCCTTCCCAGCGGAATCTACTTTAGCAGGTGTGTGACTCCCACCCGCATCAGATACAAACAACCAGGAAACTTCAAAATCTCTCCATGGGCGTGACTGTAAGGGCCAAACAACTCTCGACCCCAAACTCCCAATACTGCCAGTGATGTGGGCGTGACTGTAGGGGCGGAGGGAAGCAGAGAAGACTCCCCACCCCCAACTCCCCCAACCGCCAACTGAGAGGGCGTGACAGTAGGGGCGGAGGGAAACAGAGGACACTCCAGACCCCCAACTCCTCCTACTGCCAGCAGAGTGGTCGTGATTGTAGGGGCTGAGGGAAGCAGATGGGATCCTCGACCCCCAACTCCCATTACCACCAGTGGCGACACCAATGGTCTTAGCCGCCAGACTCTGAAGGTGTGCCCACCAAAGGGGTCAGGAAAAATTAAACTATTGACTCCCAGAACACAGCTCCACAGCACTGGGGCTTAGATGAATGACAGAGAGAGTGCTCAGTCATTAGGGAAATAGAGCACCCAGAGGGGCTGAAAGTGTAACCTAATCCTTGGAGAACCTCCTCCGGTGCACAGGACCTGGCTGGCTGGCAGGAAGAAGGGGAGGAGGGGCTGTAGAAGTGAAAAGGCTCTGGACCAACAGGATTGAGAGACTCCCAGGAGCCACCTTACAGGGATTGCTGTTGACACATTGAGGGCAAATCTCAGCCCGGAGGGCACAGCTTTGCCTATGGGAAGAGAAGAAAATGGATCTCTAAGACCTAATTTTATTTCTTATTTTATTTTATCTTTTCTCTCCCTTTTTCCCTCTTTCTCTCCCCTTCCAAGTTTTATTGTTCTTTCCATTCTCCTCTATGCTATCTAACTCCCCCTCCTTCTTACTTTTCAAGAGCACCTTCCTTTCCCTTCCCCCCAACTTTCATCCCAAGCATTACGTCCTCCATTTCGTGTAACTGTCTAAATGCAAACAGGTGAATGTTTCGAGGCAGTCTATAGTGCTCCTAAATACCTAGCTACTACCAACACCCTGATCCAATTGATGGTTAGCATCCCCCTTCAGTAGAGCAATCTTCTAAAGTAGCCAAGACATACTAACCCGTATACCTTCATAGCACCCAACATAAAGTCCTAAGAACAAAAAACAAATCACTATATGCATACAAAATCCGGAAGCCCTTTATAAATTGAATGAATCAGCTCTAAAGTACAATAAAACCCAACATCTATAGGCATAATCTCCCACCACAAAGGAGAAACAACAGATATAAACAAAGCCAAAACAAATGTATAGGAGAAAGCAGTTACAAAGCAGTCAAATAGAGCTGGAAAGTAACGTGAACAACATGAAAAAACCAGGGAAAAAAGGAGTACAGATAATGCAGGACAACTTAAATCTACAGGAGGACCTAGACGCATCAGAAACATGGACAGGGAAAGAAATCAAGGCATACCTAACTCAGATGGAACGGAATTTTAGAGAAGACATGAGACAGCAAATCCAAGAATTGAAAGTATATTTTGAAAACCAACTAAACAAACAAATTCAAACTGCAAAGAACGAGCTTTACCAGGAGATAGAGATCTTAAAAAAAAACAAACAGTGATTTTAGAAATGCAAGAAACCATAAACCAGATTAAAAACGCTAACGAGAATATTACAAATAGACTAGATCAAGTAGAAGTCAGAACATCAGATAATGAAGACAAAGTTTATCAACATGAAAAGAATATAGTCAATACTGAAAAGATGCTTAAATCTCACAAGCAATCTATCCAAGAGATATGGGATTTCATCAAAAAACCAAATTTGAGAGTCATTGGGATAGAAGAAGGCACAGAGATTCAAGCCAAAGGAATGGACAACCTATTGAATGAAATAATCCTAGAAAACTTCCCAGAGATGAAAGATGGAATGGATTGCCAAATCCTGGAAGCCTACAGGACCCCAAACATCCAAAACTGTAATAGGCCAACTCCAAGACATATAATTATGAAGATAGCCAACATACAGAACAAGGAGAGAATATTAAAAGCTACAAGGGAAAGGAGGCAGATTGCATTCAGGGGTAAACCAATTAGGTTAACGGCTGATTTTTCATCACAGACTTTGAAAGCGAGAAGATCCTGGAACAATGTATTTCAAACGCTGAAAAATAATGGATTCCAACCAAGAATACTGTATCCAGCAAAATTAAGCTTCAGATTTGAAAATGAAATTAAAATCTTTCACGATAAACAAAAGCTAAAAGATTTCGCAGCCAGAAAACCAGCACTGCAAAGCATTTTGGGCAAAATTCTACAAGAAGAGGAATGGAAAAACAGTGCCCAAAACAAACAGCGGAAGGTATCTCAGTAAAGGGGGAGGAAAACAACCAAAAAGTAAAAACTAGCCAAACTAAAATAAATAAATAAATAAACATGACTGGAAGTACAAATCATATTTCAATTGTAACCTTAAATGTTAATGGACTAAACTCACCAATCAAGAGACACAGGCTGGTAACCTGGATCAAAAAAACAAATCCAACAATATGCTGCCTTCAGGAGACTCATATGATAGGAAAAGACATACACAGGCTGAAGGTGAAAGGTTGGGAAAAATCATACCACTCACATGGCCCTCGGAAGCAAGCAGGAGTGGCCATACTCATATCGAATAAAATCAACTTCAAACCTAAGTTAATCAAAAGGGATAAAGAAGGACACTATATCCTGTTAAAAGGAACTATTCACCAACAAGACATAACAATTATCAATTTATATGCACCAAATAATGGTGCAGCAACGTTCATAAAACAAAATCTCCTCAAGTTCAAAAGTCAAATTGACCACAACACAATAATTATGGGTGACTTCAACACACCGCTCTCGCCATTAGACAGATCCTCCAGACAAAAGCTGAATAAAGAAACTATAGAACTCAATGACACAATCAATAACCTAGACTTAACCGACATATAAAGAATATATCAACCATCATCAAGTGGATACACGTTCTTCTCAGCAGCACATGGATCGTACTCAAAGATAGATCATATATTATGCCATAGGGCAACTCTTAGTAAATATAAAGGAGTGGAGATAATACCATGCACCATATCTGATCATAATGGAATGAAACTGGAAATCAATGAAAAAAGAAGGAAGGAAAAATCCTGCATCACATGGAAAATAAACAATATGTTACTGAATGATCAATGGGTTACAGAAGACATAAAGGAGGAAATCAAAAAATTCTTAGAGATAAATGACAATTCAGACACAACATACCGGAATCTATGGGACACAATGAAAGCAGTTTTAAGAGGGAAATTCATTTCCTGGAGTTCATTCCTCAAAAAAAGAAAAAACCAACAAACAAACGAACTCACACTACATCTCAAAACCCTAGAAAAGGAAGAGCAAAACAACAGCAAATATAGCAGAAGACAAGAAATAATTAAAATCAGAGCGGAAATCAACAAAATTGAAACAAAAAAAACCATTGAAAAAATTGATAAAACTAAAAGTTGGTTCTTTGAAAAAATAAATAAGATCGACAGACCCTTAGCCATGCTAACGAAGAGAAGAAGAGAGAAAACTCAAATCACTAACATACGGGATGAAAAAGGCAATAACACAACAGACACTACAGAAATACAGAAGATAATTAGAAAGTATTTTGAAACCCTATATTCTAATAAAATAGAAGACAGTGAAGACATCGATAAATTTCTTAAGTCATATGAGCTGCCCAGATTGAGTCAGGAAGACACACACAATTTAAACAGACCAATAACAAAGGAAGAAATAGAAGAAGCCATCAAAAGACTACCAACCAAAAAAAGCCCTGGACCAGATGGGTATACAGCGGAGTTTTACAAAACCTTCAAAGAAGAATTAATACCAATACTTTTCAAGCTATTTCAAGAAATAGAAAAAGAAGGAGCTCTTCCAAATTCATTCTATGAGGCCAACATCACCCTGATCCCGAAACCAGACAAAGACACTTCAAAGAAAGAAAACTACAGACCAATATCTCTAATGAACATAGATGCAAAAATTCTCAATAAAATCCTGGTGAATCGAATACAAAAGCATATCAAAAAAATTGTGCACCATGATCAAGTAGGATTCATCCCTGGGATGCAAGGTTGGTTCAATATACGGAAATCAATAAATATTATTCACCACATCAATAGACTTAAAGATAAGAACCATATGATCGTCTCCATAGATGCAGAAAAAGCATTTGACAAAGTACAGCATCCTTTTATGTTCAAAACACTAGAAAAACTGGGGATAACAGGAACTTACCTCAACATTGTAGAAGCTATATATGCTAAGCCTCAGGCTAGCATCATTCTAAATGGAGAAAAACTGAAGGCATTCCCGCTAAAATCTGGAACAAGACAGGGATGCCCTCTCTCACCACTTCTATTTAATTTAGTCCTTGAAATACTAGCCAGAGCAATTAGACAGACAAAAGAAATTAAAGGCATAAAAATAGGAAAAGAAGAACTTAAAATATCACTATTTGCGGACGATATGATCCTATACTTAGAAGACCCAAAAGAGTCTACAAAGAAACTACTAGAACTGATAAATGAATTCAGCAAAGTGGCAGGATATAAAATCAACACGCATAAATCAAAGGCATTCCTGTATATCAGTAACAAAACTTCTGAAATGGAAATGAGGAAAACCACCCCATTCACAATATCCTCAAAAAAAATAAAATACTTGGGAATCAACCTAACAAAAGAGGTGAAAGATTTATACAATGAAAACTACAGAACCCTAAAGAGAGAGATAGAAGAAGATCTTAGAAGATGGAAAAATGTACCCTGTTCATGGATAGGCAGAACCAACATCATCAAAATGGCGATATTACCCAAAGTTCTCTACAGGTTCAACGCAATGCCAATCAAAATCCCAACAGCATTTCTGGTAGAAATAGATAAAGCTATCATGAAATTCATATGGAAAAACAAAAGACCCAGAATAGCAAAAGCAATTCTAAGCAGGAAGTGTGAATCTGGAGGTATAGCGATACCAGATTTCAAACTGTACTACAGAGCAATAGTAACAAAAACAGCATGGTACTGGTACCAAAACAGGCAGGTGGATCAATGGTACAGAATGGAGGACACAGAGACCAATCCACAAAATTACAACTTTCTTATATTTGATAAAGTCGCTAAAAGCATGCAATGGAGAAAGGATAGCATCTTCAACAAATGGTGCTGGGAAAACTGGAAATCCATATGCAACAAAATGAAGCTGAACCCCTTTCTCTCGCCATGCACAAAAGTAAATTCAAAATGGATCAAGGACCTAGATATCAAATCAGAGAGTCTGCACCTGATAGAAGAAAAAGTTGGCTCCGATCTACACATTGTGGGGTCGGGCTCCAAATTCCTTAATAGGACGCCCATAGCACAAAAGTTAATAACTAGAATCAACAAATGGGACTTACTCAAACTAAAAAGTTTTTTCTCAGCAAGAGAAACAATAAGAGAGGTAAATAGGGAACCTACATCCTGGGAACAAATCTTTACTCCTCACACTTCAGATAGAGCCCTAATATCCAGAATATACAAAGAACTCAAAAAATTAAACAACAAGATAACAAACAACCCTATCAACAAATGGGCGAAGGACCTGAACAGACACTTCTCAGAGGAGGACATACAATCTGTCAATAAGTACATGAAAAAATGCTCACCATCTCTAGCAGTCAGAGAAATGCAAATCAAAACCACCCTAAGATACCATCTCACTCCAGTAAGATTGGCAGCCATTATGAAGTCAAGCAACAACAAGTGCTGGCGAGGATGTGGGGAAAAGGGTACACTTGTACATTGCTGGTGGAACTGCAAACTGGTGCAGCCAATATGGAAAGCAGTATGGAGATTCCTAGGAAAGCTGGGAATGGAACCACCATTTGACCCAGCTATCGCCCTTCTTGGTCTATTCCCTGAGGACCTTAAAAGAGCATACTATAGGGATACTGCCACATCAATGATCATGGCAGCACAATTCGCAATAGCTAGACTTTGGAATCAACCCAGATGCCCTTCAATAGATGAATGGATTAAAAAACTGTGGCATTTATACACAATGGAGTATTACGCAGCACTAAAAAATGACAAAATCATGGATTTTGCAGGGAAATGGATGGCATTAGAGCAGATGTGAAGCTAGCCAATCCTTAAAAAACAAATGCCAAATGTCTTCTTTGATATAAAGAGAGCAACTAAGATCAGAACAGGGAAGAAGAGCATGAGGAAAAGATTAACATTAAACAGAGACGAGTGGGGGGAGAGAAAGGGAGAGAGAAGGGAAACTATGGAAATGGAAGGAGACCCTCATTGTTACACAAAATTACATATAAGAGTTTGTGAGGGGAAAGGGGAAAAAAAAAACAAGGGAGAGAATTAAACAATAGCAGATGGGGTAGAGAGGGAAGATGAGAGGGAAGGGGAGGGGGGACAGTAGGGGATAGGAAAGGTAGCAGAATACAACAGTCACTAATATGGTATTATGTAAAAATGTGGATCTGTAACCGATGTGATTCTGCAACTTGTATTTGGGGTAAAAAATGGGAGTTCATAACCTACTTGAATCAAATGTATGGAAGATGATATGTCATGAGCTTTGTAATGTTTTGAACAACCAATAAAAAAAAAAAAAATTCTGGGACACCATGAAGGCAGTGCTAAGAGGAAAGTTCATTGCATTGAGCTCATTCATTAAAAGAATAGAAAGTCAACAAGTAAAAGACCTAACAATACATCTCAAAGCCCTAGAAAAAGAAGAACAAATCAACTTCAAAAAGCAGTAGGAGACAGGAAATAATTAAATCAGAGCTGAAATCAATGGAATTTGAACAAAAGAAACAATTCAAAAAATTGACAAAACAAAAAGTTGGTTCTTTGAAAAAATAAAGTTGATAACCACTTAGTCAAGCTAACAAAGACAAAGACAGAAAACTCAAATTCCTAAAATTTGTGATTGAAAAGGAAGTATCATGTTGGACACTACCAGAATACAGAAGATAATTAGAAACTAATTAAAAATTTATACTCCAATAAAATAGAAAATCTTGAAGACATTAACAAATTTTAGAGACATATGACATACAAAACTGAAACAAGAGAACATATACAATTTGAACAAATCAATCTCAAGCAATGAAATAAAAGATGCCATTAGTAGGCTACAAACTAAAAAGGGCTCAGAACCAGATTATCAGCCAAGTTCTATAAGACCTTCAAAGAAGAATTCACACCAATACTTCTCAAGTTATACCATGAAATAGAAAAGAAGGAAAGACTTCCAAACTCATTCTATGAATCTAATATCATTCTGATACCAAAATCAAACAATGACCCATTAAGGAAAGAAAATCTCAGACTAATATCCCTGATGAACATAGATGGAAAAATTCTCAATAAAATTCTAGCAAGTCACATTCAAAAACATATTAAAAAGATAGTGCACCATGATCAAATGGGGTTTATCCCAAGGATGTAAAGTTGATTCAACGTATGGAAATCAAAATTGTAATTCATCACATAAATAAACTTAAAGACAAGAATCATATGATCATCTCAATAGATACAGAGAAAGCATTTGAAAAAATACGGCACCTTTTCATATTCAAAACACTAGAAATACTAGGGAAAATAGGAACATATCTCAACATTGTAAAAGCTATATATGCTAAACCCAAGGCCAACATCATTCTCAATGGAGAAAAATTAAAAGCATTCCAAGAACTGGAACAAAACAAGGATGCCCTCTTTCACCACTTTTATTTAACATAATCCTTGAAACTAGCCAGAGCAATTAGAAAAAAGAAAAAAAAAGTAAAGGAATACAAATAGGAAAAGAAGAACTCAAACTATCACTATTTGCTGAAGACATGATTCTATATCTAGAAGATCAAAAAATTTTCAGCAGAAAACTTCTAGATTACAGAGGGCAGTCACTTTCTACAGTATCACCAGCTGTGGGAACTTAGAAGGCAGTCACTTTCTGTGGTAGAGTTAGCATGCACAACTGAGAAGGCAGAGGGTGATCATTTTTTATGTTAGCAGGAATGCAGGCTTTCCCTGGATGCAGGAACATGATGAATGGCCTCCCTCTCTGGTAACATTAACATGCAAGTTCCCTAGATGTGGGAACTCAAAAGGCAGTGATCTCTGGTAGTGAGATTGTAATGGGTGGCCACATTCCAGAGGGCTAGTGTGTTCTTCTCCTGGCAGTGGGGCGTGCCACCAGGAATCAGGTAATCTTTTTGTTTTTCTTTCTTTTTTCTTTTTGTTATTTTTCTAATGAGATTTTAAAAAATGTTTTCTTTGTTTTAACTAGTTATACATGACAGTAGAATGCATTCTGACACATCATACATAAATGGAGTATAACTTCTCATCCATCTGGTTATACATCAACAGGTCATGTAATCATATATGCACATACAGTAATAATGTCTGATTCATTCTATGTCATTGTTACCCCAATGACCCTTGCCTTCCTTTACTCCCCACTGTCAAGTCCAAATTATCTCTATACTTCCCTACTTATTGCAAATTAGCATCCACATATCAGAGAAAACATTAAGCCTTTGATTCTTTGGGACTGACATATTTCCCATGGCCTAATATTCTCCAATTCTATCCATTTACCAGCAAATATCATAATTTTATTTTCAGTCATTTGCTCCTCAAGACAATCAGATGAGATGGATAGTAAAATTCCTACTCTCACTATATGGGGGGAAGAGACTCAGCACACAGGGGTTAATTGGCTCACTGAGGGTGCAGTGAAAGTGGTGAAGTGCAGGCCAAGGAGCCCACATTCCACACTATGGATAGGACCCTTGCCAGCATGTCCTGTGGGTGTGCCCAGGCACTTCTGAGTGTTTATCTTTGAAGTCATACCTGGAATCCTAACTGTGCGTAGATGATCAGTCAAATAAAAGTCATGCCCTAACAGAATTCATATTAAATTAACAGACCCATTTCCACTAAATCTTGAAACTCAAAAGACCAAGAGACAATCATGGGGGTGAAGGGTAACCCAAAGAGAAACTTCTGCAGAAGGCTGCATTGTTTACTCTGCACTTAAGAGGATATTTGCTTATCACTTCATGGAAATGGAGTTCCTGAAGGTCAATGGAAGGCAGGGAAGACCACCATTAGGATCATGATTCAGTAATTTTCAGGAAACAGAGTTGCTAATTTCAATATAGCTGCCACTATCAAGTAGTACAACCAATTTTAGTACTTTGATAAATTCTCATATAGTATTTAAAGACAGCCATAAATGCTCTAAACTCTGGACAATATTAATTCACATCACTGCTACAGCAACCATCTGTGGTCAGTGGTGGCATTATTATTTTTTTTGTAAATGAGAAAACTCAGATAAATGTAGGCTGAGTCACACAATGATAGAAGCACAGGAGTCACAGCAGAACTATGCTTTCCCTCACTCAAGATGCAGGCTCAGAGGCTACACTTTTCAGCTGCCTCTCATGGGCACAGACTCTCAGAGATTGAAGGTTACACTGTGTAAAATGTATTGTAAGATCGTGTTTTAAAGTACAAATGTTTTTTGAAGAGCATTTTGTAATGTAGAAAACATTTTTCTGTTTCTAAATGAAATTTTTGTTACCTACAATTAGAAACTTCTCTTGTTTTCATTGGGAAGCCACAAGGTTTTATGTAATATTAGGAAAAAAATAAAGGCAGTCCTACAAACTTCCAATATGTGAAGAGAAGGAGCAGAAAAGTATTAGCAAATTGCTATGAGGCTTATAGGGCTTTATACCTGCAATTACATTAACTGTAATTAATGCCAACATATTAAACTTGACATGCTTATCTGCTTTAATTCTGCATAGATTATTATGGGTTAAACTTAAACTATATTGGATTTTCTTAGAATAAAGCATCATGGTTTTCCTCACAGTTCGGTACCACTGACCGGCTATCATGCATGACCACAATAATGCAAAACTGTGCTCTAGCATCTTGAACATCCTCCACTGTCCTCTAGTGGCAGAATTTAATATCACATACACTATAGAGGAAAAATGCCAATTATTGCAGAGCTGGTTTTACTGGAGGGGTAATTTGAGCTGAGAACCAGCTAATTGATTGAAAAGTGATTCACCTAATATGCAAATAATATCATGATAAGTTGTGGGCTTTGCTGAAATCTCCTGCTACATTTGTTCTGTGGCTCATGTACTTTTTGTCCACTCATCTTTTCAGTGGTAAAAATTACTTTGGCAATTTTCCCAATATTTAACTAAACTTATAATAGTCTTCTGATAAACTCTATTTGGTTATGACATATGCACAGCTGCCACACTTGATTTGTTAATGTTTTATTTCAAATATGCTTATCAATGATTGTTAATAAAAATAATTTAAATTTTTATCTTTCTTAGTAGTTATGTCTAATTTTGATATTAATATTATAGTAAGCTCATCCTATAAATCTTCTTTTTCTACATAGAGAAAATAGTTTTCCAAGAAATTCCTGAGTGTGCTTTTAAAATTCAATTGGAAACATTTGTGATTATTATCTTTTGTGTGCTGAGGTAAAGTTTTGAGGAGTGATATAAATTTCTTCAATATTTACTATCCCTTATTCTTTATTTCTTCTGAAGGTTTTTTTTAATACTTTCATTTATTTATTTTTACATAGTGCTGAGGATCGAACCCAGTGCCTCCCACATGCGAGGCAAGCACTCTGCCACTGAGCCACAATCCCAGCCCCCTTCTGGAGTTTATCCTATATTTCCCCTATGTATCTTTCCCCCTTTCCTTTCTTCTTTAGGGTTGTCTGGACTTTGAAAAATTCTCTTTTATTTTCTACATTCGTAGAGAAGTGATACAAGTTATTATATGCTTGGGGTATTTTTTTCCTTCCCTATCCTTATCTAATTTTTCAGTATCTTAAAGTAACTAGCTTGTGGCTTTGATAATAATCCCCATATCTTTTAGCTTTCTATTTCATAATTTCTGAGTTTCTGAGTTCAGTGGGCATTTCTTTCTTTTAAGTTACTTTAGCACTTTGTCACCTCCTCTTTTTCTATTCTTCCTCTCTAGATTCCTCTTTATCCTCCTCTTTATTTTTTCTTCTTCTGTGGAATATGTAGCTCATCTTCCTTCCAGGTTGTAGGTATTCTAATATATTCATTCCAAGAAGTAAATGCCTCTTTATGCATTGCTTGGATTATATATTTCATAAATTTTGAAGCATAGTGTTTTGAATGTAACTTAGTTTCAAATATTTCATAAGTATTGTTGTCCTTTCCTCTTTGACCCATTAGCTATTTGGAAATATTCTTTATGTTTTCTTTCTTTATATTACTTTTTTCTTTTACCTGTCATCTTCCAATGTAGGTGCCTTTGTCCTGTGATGGCAGACTGTGTGGTACAGACTTGTAGAATCCATTGAGATTGTGACATAGAACCTGGCAATATTTTACAACTATTCCATGCAGTTTTTAAAGTAAATGCTCTACTCCATTGGCTACTTGGTTCCCTATATGTTTATTAAATTCACCTTTTTAATTGTGCTGTTCAAGTCTAGTGTCTCACTTTTTTGCTGCTATTTTCTTTATCCTTTAGGTATTTTTAATCCTTCAGTGTGACTGTGAAATTGATTTGTTTCCTCTCTAATTTAGCCTCCTTTACTTTAAGCTTTTATTAAAACAATAAAAGTTTATGGCAGTATATTAAGAGATTAAAAGTTTATGATACTTATATAATTAGAGATATGATAAATTATGGTATAATGGTGTATTAAGAATTGTAATGCAAAAATAAATTTAAAAAATCTAAAAAAAGTTTATGATACTATATTTCTAAATGAATTATTACTTTCATTTCTATGTGATACCACTTTTGTTATCAATTTGTGAGTTTTGCCTAAAAATTACATGCTTGCTCTTAGTATTGAGAGAATAAATTTTCATAATCTGCATCTATTTTCATCTTTTTGTTTTTAAATTTTTAAATAAATTATTAGATGTAAATTTATAGGTAGCATTTATCAAGTTTGTTTTTTCATTCAATTTTCTCAACATAGTTATAAACATTGTCAGGCATATTTAAAGTTTTCAGCAAAATTTTTATTTCTCCCCACAATGGAAGACCTTAAATACAATCAATTTTGTTATCATGCAACATGTGTATTCTTAAAAATACCTGCTCTGCACAAAATTGGGTAAGAAAAAACACAAGGTTAATGGCAAATGACATAATATGAGCTGAACACTCAAAACATTGTCAGTGGCATGCAATAAAGATAGTTATCAGATAAGAATAGAACCTCAAATAAATTTTTCTCTGCATACTCTTTGTCTCAATGGGGAGGCCTTTCTTGCTGAGGTCTGAAGGACAATCCTTGTGCAGGTAGTAGTGATGCCATGGTCTAGTGCAATCTCAGCTCTGGTATCCAGCCTGGTATATAGAATTTCCATTCTTCTGGGTCTGTGGCTCACCTTCCCTCACCCAGTTTTTGTGGGCAGGCCCCAAATGGCTATAGTTAGGTTCCCTCGCTGGGACTTTTAGCAGGTTTTTAGTGTGTATCCAGAGCTGGGGACTGGCTATGTTATGATTAATGTGTAGTGAAGGCCAGAAACACTCTCATTCAGCATATATACTCAAGGTCATAAACATTGACTTGAGAGCATGAACCCTCCTTATGTAACCTGTTGGCAGTGTGCCTTCTGTGTTTGAACTGTATATAAAAAGGGCCCATGAAAATGGCTTGGCAATCTGCCTACGTAAGGGCTATGCTAAAAGATGAATTATATTCCCACTATATCTTGCATTTTCTTTCAATTGCCAGATCCTCAAACACTTGGTTTCCAGGCCTGAGCCTTACCTTCCACCCAAAAATTGGCAGGTTTCAGTGCAGGTAAGAGATGCATCAACCCAAGTGGACAGGGTGGGAGGGACTTAAGGCCACCAAGTAACTTGCCATGGTCCTATTAAAATGGGCTTCTGTGGAGAACTGGGTTATGATGGATGAGTCACCTATAAGTATCGAGGAGCCTTTGCAAATAGTGTGTTCCTGCTTAAAAGAGTGATGCCCAGGAAGCAGTGGGACGAATGGGGTGGATTTTTCTCACTGCTTTTGAAGGTAAACATGGACCAGGCTATGTGGAATGCTGCCAGCTCCAGTCCCTCCAAGAGAAGCAGACATTCTTGAAGCAGCACATTCACACTTTGGAAGCTGATGTATGTGAAACAGGTGGGTCCATGACCTTGGAGAGGGATGTGGAATCTAAGAGCCTGAGGAGAAGCCTTAGTTATAAGTGCACTGTGTGTGATACAGAAGAAGATGAAACATGAGCAGCCCCAGGTCCCTGGAGGTCAGGCAGTGTGGGAGACAAATGTTGCAGAGTATACTACATACCTGCCATACACTCAGGCAGAATTAGTTGTCTTAGTTAAGCAGTTTCACCAGCAACCTGGGTTTTGTAACTGTTGGATCTTGGGTTGGACAGCATTGTTTTCTCTCTAGAGAAGATGAAATGTTTGGCATCCAACACCATCCACCCCTCCCTGAGACAGTGATTGCAGAAAAGTCACAGGCATGGACTGTGATCATTCCCTAATAACTGGATATATGCACTTATGTAAACTGTGTGGACCAATGCTGGTCAGCTGCCAGAAACTGTGAGGAAATGGCAATCTTATGTTGATTTGGTACAGATTTTATGAGAGCTTTGCATGCATCACGCAATATTTAACTTGAACACACACAGGCCATGTAATGAAAGATTTACTAGTAACATGAAAAAGATGGTTTTGCAGCATGCTCCACCCTCTACTTTTGGGTCCTTGACAGCTATATGTTGAGTGCCCCATTAATGAACTTACTACTATGATGGCTAGCCTAGGATAAGCTGAGAGCAGATGGCAGGCAAAAAATGTGTGCAGAGTGAGAGAAGCCTAGAAACAAGATAAACAAAGGAAGAAAGGGCTCATCAAAATCACTGGCATGCAGATGTAGGCTGATCTCCTGGCAGCAGGGGTAGATTGTCAGATGATAGACAATCAACCTAAGCAGTCATCCTGGAGCTTTGGAAATAGCTATGCCCAAAGCAGCAATACTATGAATAGGCAGAAGTAAACAAACACCCCAAAAACCTCACCCCATGCAACTGAAAAACTATTTGGCTTCTTATTATAGGGGCAATGAAGGGACTTTGTTCCAATATGATTAGGAAACCAGCCAAGGTGCCTGACATTTGGGCACAGGAGGGGATCAAAGTCACATGTGCAGCTTGCTATCCACTGGTCCCCAAACAATGCATGGAGGGTATTGGCCTTGGTGGATACTAGAGCTGTGTGCAGCTTGGTGTTTGGAAACCCAGATAAATTCTCAGGTCTATATGCTCATATTGATGGCTACAGGGGACAGACAATTAAGGTAAAGGCAGTGTTCTTAGTACTGGGGATAGATGGTTTGCCCCCACAAGCATATACAGTATATGTGTCTTCTATCTCAGGGTTCATTTGTGCTCCAAGGACTGTGGCTGCAGACCACAGTGGGGAATGCTGCTTCCATGTGCAAGTTGTGAAGGCAATTGTGAGAGGATATGCTCTCACACCACACCAGGTCTTGCCACAACCCTAGAGGAATATGACAGTGAAATAGTGTCAACTTCCAGGGGGATATGCAGAAATTGGAGCTACTATTCTGAAATTGAAGAAGGTAGGAATAATACAACCCACATACTTTACTCTCCAGAATGGCCAATGAAGAAGCCTAATGGTACTTTGAGAATGACTGTTGATTATTGAGAACTGAATAAAGTGGTGCTTTCACTGCATGTGAAAGTTCTCTCAATGTATGATCTCACGAACCAAATGACTTTGCAACTGAGCACATACAGATATATGTTGGACTTGGCTAATGCTTTCTTTTCTATTACTCTGGCTCAGGAGAGCCAGGAGCAGTTTGCTTTCACATGATAAGACTAGCAGTGGACATTTCAAATGTTGCCACAAGTTTATTTGCATAGCTTGACCATATGCCATGGTTTGGTGGCCAGTGACCTGCCCAGTGGTCAGCCACCCACTCACTGTACATGTTTCATTATATTGATGATGTGCTATTGACTTCTGACTCTCTTACAGATTTAGAGATTTTAGCCCCAATAGTGGCTCACTTAGGGACATGTGGTTAGGCAGTAAACACTGGAGTTCCAGGGACCTGGCTTGTCAGTCAAGTTCTTAGGTGTTGTTTGGTTGGGTAAGATAAAAATTGTGCTGAAAGCTGTTATTCATCAAATCCAGGTATATCTGCAACCAACAACAGTTGTGCAATTGCAGACCCATGTGGGCTTTTTGGGATATTTGTGAGCTTTTATTCCCCATTTATCCCAATTGTATTATTGCCTGTATGCTTAGTGAAGAAAGAGGCTTGGTGGGACTGGACTAAAGCAGCTGACAAGGCCTTTCAAGCCACTAGCAAGCTGAGGTCCTACAGGTAGTAAAACCAGCTCATCCCTTCAAGTTGTTCATGTAACCTGGGAGGGTTTTGGGTGGGGCATGTGGCAGCAGCATGAGCAGCTTCAAAGACCAGTAGGTTTCTAATCACAGTTATGGAAGGTAGAGACGCTCACTACACCCTGATAGAGAATACACCCTGATAGAGAAACAGCTTGCAGCCGTGTATATAGCCCTGGTGGCCAGGAAGCCATTACAATTGCTGCTGAATTTTCAGTGCATACATATCCTGTGGCAGGATGGGTGCAGAATTGGCAGTTACCCCAAGGACAGGTATAGCCCAAATGCCCAGCCTAGTTAAATCGGGGGTATATTTAAACAGATTCTAGAGCTAGTGCTATATGCATCTGAGGAAGCACCAGACAATGCTGATACACGTAAATCAATAGAGCTATCACCATTTAAGGAAGAAGTGGCCCTAGCAAGTGACAGTGCTTGATACACTGATGGGTCCAGTAGAGGGCCCTTGGACCATTGGACTGCTGTTGCTATACAGCCCTCTACTGACACCTTGTGGTATGATGTGGGAATAGGATAGAGTAGCCAGTGAGCTGTTTGTGGATGATACCCTGAATGAACCAGGGCCCTTGATTTTCTGAACAAGTAGCTGGGCTGTTTTTAAGGGATTAACTTTGTGGATTACTACATGGAAATTAGACAATTAGATGGTAGGGCATTGGCCTTGTGGGGTCAAGCCATTTAGTAGGAGTTTTGGGCCACAGACCATGAAAAAGAGATAACTAGTGAATGTTATCAGCCATGCCCCCATGATTAGCCCAGGGAGTGATGACTCAGATGCTTTGATAGGATAGAGAGGTTAAAACAGGTGTATTCCACCAACTTGGTGGCTTGACTGCATCGCTGCCTATTGCATTTAGCTGTGAAAATTATGTGGAATATAGTCAAACAGTGGGGCCTACCTTTAATATGGAATGGCCTGGTAGAGGCCTGTCTGGTTTGTGCTCAGGAGTATCCACACCCCTAGAACCTTGGAGCCACAGATGGCCAGGTAATTTAGGGATGCATCCCTTTGACATGATGGCAGGTTGGCTACATGGGGTCTTTACTGAAGTCGAAGGGGCCATGTTTGCCTTGATGGCAGTTGATATTGCTATATGCTTGTTGTTTGGTCCAGTGGTCAAATGAATCAGTGTACTACAATACGCACCCTGACAGTGTTGACAGCCTTGTGTGGCTGGCCCATCACAATAAAAAGTGACCAAGGTACTCATTTTACAGGTCAGGATACGCAGCAAAGGGCAACTCAGTTACAGATTCAATGGAAGCTTCATGTGCCATATCATCTACAGGCTGTGGGCATGATAGAGAGATATAATGGCCTGCTTAAGCAAGGAATTAGGACTGCAGTCAACCCACCTTCAATTAAGGAGTGGGCACAACATCTGTGGGTGTTGTAAGAGCTCTGAATGAGCATCCCCAATGAGGGGAACCAGCTCTTGTGGAAGCTTTGCTGCATAGTAATACCAATACAAGTCCAGGTGACAACAATGGATGTTGTACTTATACCTGAGTCCAGGAAGCAAGGGAATCGTCTTCTACCTGCTCCCACTGGACTAAAGAGGGGGCAAACTGTGCAGTGGACATGGCCATGGACAATAAAGCCCCCACTTCATTGGGCAGCCCTGGTAGCCCCATGGGGGAAAAGTTTGGAGCATGATCTCCTTGTGATTCCATGGGTAACTAGGGAATAGTCCTCCCATACATGTGACTTGGCCACGTCCCCCGGATGGTACACAGATTTTAAAAGACCAAAAATTTCCCTTTGGCCAATTATGAGCTCCTGGTGCTGGTGCACATGGAGCCTGCTGAAGTTCAGGATCAAGCTCTTTGAGTGTGGTACCCCCCAGGGAAGCCACCACAGGCAGCCATTGGGTTTTCCTGGGACTCAAAGCTGGAATGAATTCTCCCAGATGGACGTGATTTACCCGTGTTAGTGCCTGTAACTGCTTTGTCCTTTCATCTAAAGGTGTGTCCTCATTAATGCCACTGTGGACCGGGCACACACCAACACCAGAGTAGCAGATACTTCTGCCTGCTTGGTATGCACTGAAATGCTTATGAGTTCTGTTACTGGACTGCCCTGGCAAATTCAGACTATATCCCTGGACAATTGGAAATGGCTGGGAAAGACTTTTGCTGCTACTCCAATGAGAAAGGAAGGCAACCATTGTGATGGTTATGGTACTCCATTTGGGACAGAACGGCCTGGTCTCAGCTAAAAATGTAGAGCTACGAGGCCGGTACCCCAATCTTTGGAAAAAATGAAAGGAATAGAATTTGTGGGTTGGGTCCCTAGAAGTTTTTGGCAGACTATTCAACCAGATGTTAATAGAACAGGTATAATTATTATTCTAGTGCCCCATGGTAGCTTGTGGGTTTGTGACATTCATGGATGGCCATACCTCCCATGGAACTGGACAGGGCATTGCATCAATACCTCCTGATGACCATATACCAAACATTGCCTTGGAGGCCTGTTAACTGGGAGACTGTATGAGCCCATTACAGAATGCACCGGATGTCTGGTGGTATTCTCCTCTGCCTTTGTTCCTCCCGCAAGGGGCATCCTCAGTGACTGAAATGCAGATAACTATTTTGCCTGAGCACACAGTTCAAAGCAGGCTCTATTCCTGGTAAATGAAGAAATGTCTCAAATAAGTAAAATTGTGTGCAAAATCATATGGCACTTGATTTGTTGAGAGCAGCACAGGGAAGGGTATGTGCCATGCTTGGCACTGAATGTCATATATACATTCCAGATCACTGCAAGAAATTAGTCTGGCTTTTAGCACATATGACTTCTGAAGTAGCAGTCACACAGCAGATGATTGTTTGTAGGAGTGGTGAGCTGGTTTAAGTACCACCTGGAGGTGCTCCTGGTAATACTAGATGATAGTCCCTATTTCCTAGTTGTAAATTGTTTCAGTTTATATTGTTGTGGCCTATGGATGCAGGGCTCTGCCCTCCTCACTAAGGGATCATTGTGGAAGACTTCAGATGTATAGATTTTATGGCAAGGAATCCTATAGGAGTGAATTGTCAGGGCAGGCCTCAAATGGCCACAGTTAGATTCCCTTTCCAAGACTTCTGGAGGGCTAGGTTATGTTTTATGTTATGTTATTTAGTGTGTAGCCAGGGCTGGGGACCAGTTATGTTATGGCTAGTGTGTAATCAAGGACAGAACCACTGATTCAGCATATATACTCAAGGTCATAAACATTAACTTGTGAGCATGAGCTGCCTATGTAATCTGTGAGCAGTGTGCCTTCTTTGAATTGTACATAGAAAGGCCACATGCCCATGAAAATGACTCAGGGGCTGGCTAAGGGCTATGGCTGCCTCAAAATAAAGGATGACTAATATTCCCACCATGCCTCATATCATCTTTCATCTGTCAGTTCCCCAAACCTTGATTCCCGCACCTGAGCCTTGCTGTCTTCCCGACATCAGTCTCCCTGTTGAGAGAAGAAGGTGAGGGGAGAAGAAATCTCTGATACCTTGTCATCTGTATGGACTCCCTCCATGAGCAGCATCCGCTCTGGATTTTCACTAGAGGGGCTGGCTCTGTTTGCCTCCATAGGACCTTTGTGTTTATGCTACAGATATTGGGCTGTGGATGATTCTGCATCCAATCCCCTTTAACTGCACTGAAGTTGACCCTGAGGTCTTGTCCAGGTGAGTGAGGCCACCAGTCCAGACCTGTGGCTTAGTTGAGTGCTTTGATTCACAAAAAGTAACATTTCAATCTGATAGTAATGAAATTCACCTTCATGGACTGAGCATGTGTTTTTCTTGCACTGTTTTGTATACTTCATGTCCTCTCCTGTGAAGCCTGCAGTGGAATGGGGAGGTATGAATCCTGCTGTTATTCCATTTCACAGACAAGGTCTCCAGACTTGAGTCCATGTGGCATGTGGCCACAAGATTGATCAGGAGCAGAAGCAGAGACAAGCCCTCCTATGCACCTTGCTCACAAAAGAGGGCCTGAGGCTACCTGTGACCTCTGATGGGGCCAGAGGCTTTATAGCACCCAAACTCTGAGAACTCCTGGGCTTGTTCTGGATCAGAGAAATACTTGAGTCTTTATTTATTTATTGAAGGCAGTCCACACTTTATCCATGAATAACTCAGATCCCCTCCCTCTTTCATCTTCTCCCTTTTCCTGCTTTGTTCCCTCATCCTGATGCTGGCCCTCAACTGAGACCATGCAGAGGGAGAATCCAGGGATCCTCTTCTTTTATCCCTCCCAGCTGACAGGTCCCCATCCCATCCAGACTGTGCTTCTTCTGGTCAAGAACAATTACTCCCCAGAGTCAGCTGAAAGCTTTCTTTTCTCCTGGATGAGTGTGGTGAGCCGTTCCTATAGACCGTGGCCGCCATTAGAAGATGGCGCCTGCTTCCACTGTGGCCTGTGATAAACAACTCCTTTTTTGGAGAGTTGGCATGCAATCCCTTCCCACCCTATGAGAGAGATCCACATGGCAGCTTGGGATTGGTATGCGGGAGGCTTTATTAGGCTGTGCTTGGGCGCTCGGCAGGGGGTCACTAGAAGATGATACATGAAACAAGGCCTGAATAAACTGCTGAAAGAAGAATCCTGTGTCGTGTTTTCCCTTGCCGGCGAGGGGTCGCGACAATTGGTGGCCCGTATGGGGAATTATATTCCTCGAACCCAGGATCCAGAACTTTCAGCAGTCAGGGTGGTGCACCGGTAAGTTCCCAGGTAAAGTGGGAATCCGCAAGCAAATAGTGGGGCGCTCTCTCTGTAAATAGAGAGAGAGCGGGAAAAAGGGACGCTCCCCTGTAAAAGGAAGAGAGCGGGGACTTTTGTACTTTCACTTTCTTTATAGCTCTAAAAACATTATGGGTGTTGCTTCTTCAAGCCCAATTTTGTTGGCCCTAGATGGGTTGTTACATTCAAAAGGACTTAAGATAAAGCAGAGTACTTTACAGATGTTTTTAAGAGAAGCTGATATAGCGGCTCCTTGGTTTGCTTTTTCAGGGAGTCTTATGATTCCTAGCTGGGACAAATTAGGGAAAGATCTAGATTTCGCTCGTGAACAAGGCACCTTAGAGGGTGGTGTTATACCACTTTGGAAGTTAGTTAGAAGATGTATAACAGATGGTAAATGCCAGGAAGCTGTGAGTGAGGGTCAAGCTATTCTTGAGCAACTGCATGAGGAAAAATCTGAAGGATCATGTAGTGAAGTGGCAGAGAGTATTAAAAGTAACAGTAGTGAGAAGGCAAAAGAGCCTGAAGATAAAAATAGGAGAAGGCTCTACCCAGACATGACCGAATTAAAAACGCCTGAGAACACAAGCGACTCAGAGAGTTCTGAGGACCTTGATATATTGTTACAACAACTACATAAGATAAAAATGAAAAAGAAGAAAAAGGAGACACAGGGCACGCAGGCCTACTATAAGAAGGGGAAGGGAGTTAACATCGGTCAACAAAACTCTGAGGAGGAGGAGGTAGAATATCTAGAAGAAGATATGGTGCCGATTGCCCCACCTCCGTATGTGGGGGGGAGCCAAGGTTCCGGGAGATCTTTTCATGCACAAGTTTGGAGGACAGTTAATACAGATATGGGATTTGCATACCCTGTATTTCAGGACAATAACAGGGGAAGATATCATGAGCCTTTAGACTTTAAGATAATTAAAACCTTGGCAGAATCTGTCCGCACTTATGGCATAGATGCCGCTTTCACTCTCACTCAGGTGGAGGGACTTACTAGATTTTACATGACTCCCTCAGATTGGTCTAGTCTAGTCCGCGCTTGTGTTTCCCAGGAAAATATTAGGAGTCCAAAGTTGGCTGTTTAATGTTTCTGACAGTACCCAAGACTCGGAGCGAGGTAGGAGACTTAAAATTACTTCACACAATTCACAATTGTTTAATGCTACATTACCCTCCGCAGCAGTCTGTCTCCAATCTCCGTTCCTGTTTCTTTTGGCTAATGATACATCACAGGGGATGCTTAATTGTTCTAATATTACCTGTTATTTGTCTGAGTGTTGGAATGGCTCCTGGACTACGGCAGTGGTTATGAAAATTCCAACCTTTGTCCTGATCCCTGTTACTGCAGATCCAGAGTCTTTTCCTATTGTTGAACTGATTAGAGCCCATAGAGATTTTGGAATTACGGCAGCTATAGTGACAGCTGTGGCGGTATCTGCTGCTGCAGCAGTTACAGCTGGAGTAGCCATGGCCAGCCAGGTTCAAACTGCTGCCACTATTAATCAGGTTATTCAACAAACATCCACCATACTTGAATCTCAAAGTAGAATTAATCAACACATTTTATCTGGGATTCTGGCTGCTAATCAAAGGATAGATCTGCTTCAAGCTCAAGTTTAGGAATTGTCTGTTCTAGTACATTTAGGTTGTATTGATCAACGTGCACATTTATGTATAACCTCTGTCAGATTTAATGATTCCAGAAATGCCTCCCACATCATCGGAGAGTATCTATCCGGAACCTGGTCCATGGAAGCAAAAAACTTGATCCAGTCTCAACTAACTCAGATTGCTGTTTTGAATAGTACCCGTGTCGAACCAGTGACTTTGGGTCAATTCACCAGTTGGCTATCCTCTGCCTTTTCCTTTTTTAAGGAATGGGTGGGAGTGGGCATTTTTGGGGCAATGTGTTGCTTCGGTGTTGTACTTTGTTTGTGGCTTCTCTGTCGCCTTAAAACTCGCCATGCACAAGAGAAGGCTATGATCGTACAGGCTCTTGCGGCCTTAGAAAATGGCATTTCTCCACAAATCTGGCTTACACATCTTAAACAGTGATTTCTGGGCATGGCCATTGCACCCCAAGTTAGTTTCACATTGCAGTGGGATTGGCATGTCCTCTTCCTTATTCTCTCCCAGTGCTGAATAGCCCTTGCACTCTGCAGGTCTTGTTACCATTGCACGCAGATGGGTTTCAGGATTGGTCTTTCTTCTCGGCTACAGACTCTTTACCTTCCTCTGGGGTTTAGGGATTGTGTTGCCAACTTAATTTTTGTCATTACTACCAGGCTTCTTGTGTTATCCTACTTCTCACCGTCGTCACGATGCAGGATGCGAGGCAAGGCACTGCACTTGAGTGATCCCTCAACGGACCTCAAGGAAAGCATGTCCTATTGCATGCAGGTTTGACGTCCACGCCCTGCCCTATGAAAAAAGGCGTCGGCTGATATGGGACCAGGTCTAGGGAAGGGCCCTCCTTAGGACTGAACCATACATTGCAGCCACTTCTGCACAGTGGGATAGGACCTCTACTTTCACCTGCATTGTTTTATAAAACAGAAGGGGGAACTGTGGTGAGCCGTTCCTATAGACCGTGGCCGCCATTAGAAGATGGCGCCCGCTTCCACTGTGGCCTGTGATAAACAACTCCTTTTTTGGAGAGTTGGCATGCAATCCCTTCCCACCCTATGAGAGAGATCCACGTGGCAGCTTGGGATTGGTATGCGGGAGGCTTTATTAGGCTGTGCTTGGGCGCTCGGCGGGGGGGTCACTAGAAGATGATACATGGAACAAGGCCTGAATAAACTGCTGAAAGAAGAATCCTGTGTCGTGTTTTCCCTTGCCGGCGAGGGGTCGCGACAGATGAGCTCCTCTCATTGAACACAGGAGCAGAAAACACCTAGTTGTAGGAAAGGGAGTTTCAGGGAAGCAATCATTCCCTGGGCTAGTCATCAGGTGGTCTGCCTCTCACCACCACCACCAGTCACCTACAGTTGTGGCCTATGGCTTCCTTTCCTGCTCTTGAAGTTTCTGGTGTTAGAGGATCTGTGACCCTGTGCCTGAGGAATAGATGCCGTGTTCAGACAATGTTCTCAGTGAACTGAAATAGAATGGAGGAGGGATACTGAAGAGTTCATCAGGATGGGAGTGTGGAAGCCTGGCTAGGCATGGTCTCTCAGTCTGACCAAAGGGGGCAGAAAGCACTAGCAAGGACTTGAGAAAGGGATGGCATGTTTCCTTCTCATCCTCACAGGTCCATGAGAATAACATAAAAAGCTCACAGGATCTCTTGAGGACTCTGAGTGCTCCAGAACCAAGGGCATTAGGTAGCTGGGGAGAGGCCCAGCAGCACTATGGGAATCTCTGAGCAGGGGATGGCTGTGGTGCTCAGTTAACCAGACCCATCCTTCCTCCCACCTTCCTATTTTACCTGACCTGCCCCCTTTCATCCTGGCTCACCTCTGCAAGACCCCAACTTGATACTGAGAACAATGCACAAGGGCTTTGTTGAAGCAAGTGATAGGTGTTTTTATCATCTGCTTCCCAGAATGATTCCTCTCCAGATAAAGCCTCCTGATTGTTTTATTCTGATACTCAAGTTGGGGAGTTTTTTTTTTTTTTTTTTTTTTTTCTGGTTCAGTTACCAACCAAATCTAGCCTTTGTGAGGAATGCAAATTCCTTTCATGTAACTTTAACTTAAACTGGACACTATGTCAAGCATAGAAGTTTGGCTTGTCCTGTCCTTGTAGAATTGCTCCAGGGCTTCTAGTCACAGATTGACACAAGACAGGGGCTATACAAAGGGCTGTAATAGTTGTATGTGTATACATTATAGCCCATAAGCTCACATATCTGGGTTCTGCCTGTTTCTATTCTTAATTTTTATCTCTTAAATAGTCAGTACAAGCATTTGGTTAAAAAAATTCTTCCCTCCCACCCTGTCCCAAAGCTATTTAATTCTCTCTTTAGGAGACAATCAATTTTACCACACTTTTTTATATCTTCTTGGAATTTTTTGATATATGTAGAAGCCAATTTTTCAAACACACACATACACATTTTTGTATTAATACTCATTTTCACATAAAAATATACAATTACCTCTTGGCATTTTTCTTTTGTCACTCAAAAATATATCTCTAACTCAATCTTGTTTTTTAAAATAAATGCTACCTTGTCTTGATAGATTGGATATATAATAATTCATTTAAATAGTACCCTATGTTAGACCAGGACGCAAGAAAAGACCACTGACTCCAATTAAAATCAAATTAAAGCAAGCTTATTATTTCGACTGGCCGGGCTGCCTTTCCCTCCCAAAACGGCGGGAACAAGACAGCACCCCAGCTTTCCTTCAGCCCAGCTTTATAGCCCCGAAAGTTACACAAAGGGGGGTTACAGATAACAGAACTCTGACAAGCATCACACTAATGGTAGTTTACATTTTTTGCTGGCCCCAACATCAGAATTTATGAGGACCATTAGAGTCTCAGAGAGGGTCGTTGTCTGGCCAGGGAAGGCCAATATTTATGAGGTGTCACTAAGTTTCAGAGAGGGCTGCTATCTGGTCAGAGAGCCAGGCATGGGTGAGTTCAAGGCACGGGCAGGTATTCCAAGCAGATTCAGAATTTGCAGTAATTTATAGTAAAGCCGAAATTATCTTTTTCGTGGCTTTGTGGCGAGATTGCTCCCAATTTTAAGAAAAGATCAGGTTGGGTCTATCACCTATTCATGGACATTTGAATTCCTCAAGTTTATGCTGTAATAACATTGTTCAAATCACTTTTTTATTTGTATAAGTATAGCTGCTATTCCCTCTATTCCAGTTTGATTTAATCCTAAGAATGAGAAGAACATAGATGTCATATGCCATAAGCCATATGTTTTTCTTCTCCATGGGGGACCCAGACCTGACATAATACATGTCTTTATTTTCATCATGACAATCTATAGCTCACAGATGGTCCCATGACAGAAAAATATATTATTTCCCTCAGTACTAGAGAGCTTTCCCTTGGCTGTTAGCTTTCCCTTTGTTTTGTAAGTAAAATGTAACTGCCTTTTCCAAGCAATTACATTCACATAGGATTTAGTTAAGTAACAATTGGTATTAGTTTAAGAACATATCTTTTGATGTAGCCTGAAATGAGATAAACACCCGGGATTGTTAAATAGTAAATTAAAGTTATTTAGACTCATCTGCTTTGGGGAATCTATGACAGAGGAACACATCCAGCCCTTTATAATGAATTCTGAATCATGACTTGGTGAGTTATTATTAAGATATTTAGAGAGAAGAACCCAGGTATTAGGAAGGAAAGGAGTATGAATGATTCACTGCAGATGAGGTTTTTGTAGTACAGATTTAAAAGAACTGAAGGGAGGAAACCCCATCTTTAGTGTTGAACCTGAGTCTGTTTGGAGTAGTAAAGATGCATTTTTGTATGTGTCAAGAATAGAAACCACATGTTTCTAGTTGTGTTTCTGCAATCCAGAGGGCTCTTGGTTTAGATATTAGGTGTTCCCCAAAAGATCATGTGTGAGACAATGCAAGACTTAGAGGTGAAATGATTGGGTTATGAGAACCTCAGCTTGAGTAGTGTATTAATTCCTTGCCATGAATTAACCGAGTGGTAACTGTAGGATGGTAGGGTGCTGATGAAGGGGAATACCTTTAGGGTTTACATTTGGTGTGCTGAGCTCATTCTCTCTCTGCTACCTACTCAGGTGAGCAGCTTCCCTCTGCCACACTCTTCCACCATGATGTTCTGCCTCACTTTGAGCCCTGAGGAATGAAGCAGGCTGTCTATGGACTGAGACCTCTGAAATCATAAGTGCCAGATAAACTTTTCTTCCTCTATATTTGTTTTTGTCAGGTCATTTAGTAAAGGGAGTGAAAAAAATAAAACTGAGTAAAAGCTCTCAATTGGCTGGAGTAGAAATCTCTGGACCTTAAAACTAGAAAGATAGGTCATTAGGATAAAAATTCAAGGAAAAGTACCAATGCCACTTAGTATATACACCAAGTAAAAAAAATATATAAATATTGCATTGAAATTATGAGAGTGGAAAACTTAGGAAATTTTTAACAAGCAAGGAATTATAAATATAAGTGAAGTCTATGGTCACTTTATTGCTAAATTATTAGTATTCTGAGATCTTTTGTTTAATTGTTTTCATTATTACATGATACTCTTTAGAGTACATTTACTATCTTGCATAAGAATTTTCTTCTTCTACTCCTGTTTATTTAGAAGGTTAATTATGAAATCTCCTACAATGAAACTTGCAGAAATCTCACCCTCCTGGTTGGGGAGAGAAGATAGCAATCAATAATGAAATCAATGTTGTAGCTCAGAGTATTTATGTCCATTTACCTTTTATTTTTGTTTTTGCAATATTCAGGATTGAACTCAGGGCTTTTCATTTGCCAGGCAAATGATGTACCCCTTAACTGTACCTCCAGATCAATAATGATTATTGAGCATCAGGCAATTTGTGGTTATTTTTCTAGGGTGCCAGACTCTGTTCAGTAGCTAAGCTTCCAGTTGTTATAAGGACAGACATAGTCCTTTCCTCATGGAGCTTCTAATCCATCATGGAGACAAACAGACACTATCATAAGGACATTCAAGGCTACAATGGAGGAGGCACAAGGTCCTCTAACAAGCAAGGGGAGGGTACATTCATTAGCCAGGCAAGTACCCTACAATGGTGAAGCCAGAAATATCAGGGATTGAATGAAGATGCACTGAGTGTTGGTCTTTAAAGGAACCCACTACATGGGCTCATTTACCTCTGATTCCATTGGAAGCATCATCCCCTGACCAAAAGGGAGAATCAACTCTATGTGGGTATTTCCTGTGTAGGCAGTGAGGAATGAAAAAAGCAGCCATTTTCTCTCAATGCTCATTCTGTTTCAGCATTGACAGAATTGAAGAAAAAGCAAATTCACCAGAGTGTGAAAAGACACTGAAAAATTAAACCCTAAAAAGAGCTTTAGTGCAGCACAGTTAATTCTGTGTTTATGGCTTAGGACTGGAAGCTTTTCCAAGGTGGTTTGAGGACTGAGATACAAAACAGAATGAAAAAAAAAAAACAGAATGAATAAAGTTTTTTAATAAGGATGAACACTACATGTCTTATGTTACAGGGGTAAGACACTTGATTATTTCCACATTAAAATTTCTCCTTATTCAATCTGACTCTCTCCAGCATGTGTGTCTATCTGATTCCATGCAGTATGGATCATTGCTAGGCTTTGTGCATTATGAGCACATGTAAGTCCAGGTTCAAATTCTCTATATAACTTCAATATTCTCAGAACAATCAAGATGTGCTTAAATAACTATGTTAAAACCAAACATGATGTTAAAAAGATAGTCCTTTCTGTTGGCTATCCCTGTGCCTGTCGAAGGTTGAAGGTTGGTGAACCTATATTCATAGTAAATAAAATTTCATAAACTTGGTGGTGATGGCTATCAACTTGCCACTTTCTGTCCTATGGTATTAATATCCCTTCTGTTCTTTTTGCTTCTTCATTGAGGGATATCTCAGGCCAAAGATGAACTGCAGTTCTTCCTGGTGTCTTTTCTTTCTTCCTCTCTGATCCTGGTTTTTCATATCTAAAAAATGATAAGGCTCACTCTGAACTAAATCATATCCTCAGGGTACCAAACAGGATGCAGGGTCCCATGATCTGACCTGACCCTTCTGGACTCAGTCCTGCTTGGTAGTTCTATCCGCACAGAGACATTAGATGAACATACTGGAAAGAATGGGAAGGGGTGGCCAGTTGGGTAAGGAGAGGCAAGAAGATGGGGACTGGTCTCTGTGGCTGGGCTGGCTCTTGCCGGAAGCTGTAGCTGCTGGAGTTGGACAGAGTCTGTAATTCCCTTCCTGACTTGTCTCAGGGGATGATGTGACCCCCCTCTGAGTCATTCTCCTTCAGCTACAATTATTTTTTCTTAATTTTAAAGTTTTATCACTTAACTCCACCCCAGGTTTAAATATAGCTCAATGAAACTAATAGATGCACAGGGAGTACTCTCTGGCTCTCTGGCCACCCTTCTGCTTCCCATGCTCTATTGTATAAATACAATTTAAAGAATAGATCTCCCCATTCCCATAGTTTTGGCAGGCTTCCTTTTTTTCCTTTGAGAATATCTGGGTAGGACCTAAGGTTTGTGAAGCTGATCTTTTCTTTCTCAGGAACCCACAGCCTCAGCCTCTCTTTTCTAGCATATAGTGATGTGTGTGTGTGTGTGTGTGTGTTTCCTTGACTTTCACTCTCCCTTATGTCTTTTGATGAACTCAGCCTTCCTTTAGCCTTGAAGCTTTTACCATGGATGTTAAGGCAAACCTCAACAAACACACCAGGCTGAGACTGAGGTGATGATTCCCTCTGTCTCCTAAGTTGAAGATGGTCATACTCTGAATTCCAACCTTTCTATAGTTTATAACTACCCAGAGAAACTCAGGTGTATTTATTTATTAATTTCCTCCAATCTTCTTCTTTCAGTGGGAATCAGGAAAGTTGGCTCACTTTGTTCAATTTTCTCAACAGGCCCTAGTCAAGAGAGGGATTGTGGAACTGCTTGTGACATTAGCTAATGAGGAAGATGTGGCAATTGGATCCATCAAAGGAGGTACTAATTTAGAATTATTTCAAGGGAGAACTGAGGCTCTTAGCCAGTCAATGTAAATCTTGAACTACCTTTGGAGCAAGCCATGTGTATCTCTAATGACTCTCTTCCCATTCCATTAAAATAAATCCTAGAGTTTTGATATTATAAAATTTGAGGACTCCAAGTCAAAGCTCAGAGCTTTATCATGTTTTCTTTCTTCTATCCTCTTTAATTCAGACCAGTAAAGGAACCTCTTATCCTCAGTGTACATTTATGACTTCGATAATTTTTCTGTAGTTAGGATTATTGATGCTGGGCCTGGCTAGGCATCCAGATCATTCCCACTGACATGAAGAACCAGATGGTGAACCATGAAGTAGATGTGTAAGGTCAGACACAATCCCAGTCCTAGGATCCTACAGCGTGAAATTTAGTCTGGTACTTAGACTCTAGAAAATGAAGTAGCAGGACAATTTAGGAGAGAATTACAAGGTAATGGTAATGAGGGTAATGGCAGAGGTATGACAAGATCGATGGGTCCAGGAAGCATGTGTAGGTGATCTTCAGGGCTGACAAGCAGCTGCTGTGAACTCCTGTCCTTTTCTTTCTTAATGGCTTGTCCCACAGTAACATTTTGCCTGGAAAGTGTGCTGAGCCTGTGACCAGTATACCTACATTCAATTCCTAGGTCTAATCAAGTTTTATTGCCTTAGCATGGTTTATAACTCTGGGAAGAGGGTGGTTGTTTTATTGTTGTTCTCAGTAAAGATGGGTACAAGTATCAATGTTGAAGCAATTGCTATGACAGCCCTTTGTACTTTGCAAAATGGGCTACAAACAGTATCTTGTTATCCTTACACCACTGCTGTGTGCAGAGTGAACCTCCATTCCTTTCCTTAGGGCTCTTGTCACAATACTTCAGTGGTTTCTCCCTTCTCCTATAGTATTGGCCACTGTCCATCTGAGAACACTTAAGAAAGATTTCTTTGAATAGCTTCTTCAAGTGCAGATAAGATAGCCTAGAGATGAAGAGCTTTTTCATTCTCCACTACACCACAAACTCCCTAGCCCATGCAATACATGTTCAAAGAACACAGAAGTTTTGACAAAAACATTGCCCGCCTTTACCCTGGACTTTTATGATTACAAGTCATGTTAAGAGCATGTTTGCCTTCTGTAGAGAAGAATGAAGAGGAAACCCTCCTTGCATCACCTGCTCATGGATCATGTCAAGGAGATGAATGTAGGAAGGATAAGGGGCTCATGTCTGGTAAAACCTAAGAAAAAAAATCAGTGTGAGGACAGAGGTTGGAAATGGCTTTTGTATTATTTATGGGGAGTCATACTTCGCTTGGTGAGCTCAGGCTTTTCCAACCAGGCTGGATCCCAAGAGGGATCAATGGTGCTACTCTAGCCCAAGACTGAAGGCTTCTGGAAACTCCCTAGAGAAGCACTGGAAGAGTCCACTTTGGGAGAGTGAAGAGGTGAGAGTCTGATATCCTCAGGTGATCACAAAGACAATCAAGAACCTGTTCAAGAAAAATCAAGCTTGCATCTGCTGCTGCTTCTTTGTTCTTCCAATTTTTATTCCATTTCACCACAATCCTATTGGATAGTGCTGCCCATGCTTAGGGAGGGTCTCCAGGTCACTATCCCACATGCCAATCATTTCTAGACACACCTTCATTGACACACCCAGAAGCCTCTTAATCTAATAAAGTTGTCAATTCAAATTAACCCTTACAATGGGTAATGCAAAAATTTACTCCCTTATTTTTATATCTCCCCCACCCATTTCTAATACTTTCATGTTCTTATGTTACTGCTGTTTACCCTGATGAGTCCTTGCTTCCTCAAACATTGAAGTATAACACCAGAGAAGCACACAAAGGCAAGTGTAGAGTGGAAAGTGGAAGGCTTTATTAAAGGATAGCAGAAAAGACTTCGCCCACCCGACCCCAGGAAGAAGGGGACTCGAAAGGCAGAATCCGTGGAACAGGCATCTTCCCTCTTTTATATCTAAGGTATTCTTTTGTCCTCCCACATTCCTGTCTTTATTTCCCTGTATCCTGCATGTGATGGGGGATGCAGGTGGGAAGGCCAAAAGGTGGAAAACAGGTGGACCAATGATCTGGGCAGGAAGGGCCTAGGGTGGTTTGATTAGCATCTCTGTGTTTTGCTGGGAGCTATTTCATTTACAGTTCTGTAGGACAAGGGGTGGGGGTTGGGGATATTAACATTTCAATTCCTCACATGTTGTTCTGGTTTCCTGGGGGGGAAGATGGAACTCCATTTTCTTTAAAGACTCCATTTTTGATATGGTCTCCATTTTTTTTATTGGACATGATTTAGACCCAATTTACCTATCTACACTAACTACCTATTTTTAAATGTGGCTTCACTTACATGTATATTTTCTGCTTATCAGCTTTCAAATTTGATTTGAAAACTGATCAGCTTTCATCTGCCTTAAAAAACTAACTCCACCATGTCACATTTTAGCTCCTTACATTTTCTTTTTTTTTAAAAAAAAATATATATATATATATTTTAGGTGTAGATGGACACAACACAACACCTTTATTTTTATGTGGTGCTGAGGATCGAACCCGGGTCCGCCCGTGCTAGGTGAGCGCTCTACCGCTGAGCCACAATTCCAGCCCTCCTTACATTTTCTTAATATGTCTTCCTTGTTTTGTGCTCTCCACTTACAGAAGTAATTGATTCATTAAAATTTTGCCTTTACAACTGTAAGACTGGAAAAACGCTGCACCACACGGCACAGATTACCAAAGAGGTTTCCACTTTATTACAAAAGGCTGTGTGTTTATATAGGTCTAAGAGAGGTAGCAGCGGCTGAGGTAGATAACAGGTCGCCTGTTTATTGGCAAGCTCTTCCATATGTCAGTTCCGGAGCCCAAGAAGTTAATTCTAATTGGGGCTAAGGCTTCCCACCTGCAGGGTTTGAACATTGGCGCCGGCGGGAACGTTTAGCGCCAGTGAAAGAAATGAAGAGGAGAAAGAGGGTGGTTAGATGCCATGCTGGGGTTTTTCTCTGGGGTGAGGCTGCTGTTATGTTTTCCCAACAACAACAATATTTTTGAGTAAAAAATAATTTATATGTGCCATGGATAGTTTTTGTTGCTTGCACTCTACTTTTTTCCTTGTTAAAAGAAAAGGACAAAATTATGTTTTGTCGTAATTTTAATAGATTTTATTCTTGTTTTTCTTATTATTACTCCTCTTTGATTGAGCTGGGTTCTAATTGGTTCATGTGCTTAAAAGAAGTTCCTGAGAGAGAGAAAGCACAGGACTGTGTTCCTTGCTAATAATATGCCCTGATGGCATATTGTTATATATGCAGGGATAAATTCTCTTTACTCACCTTCTTTCCCCTTTCTTTATCCAAGAGGGCAGTATAGATTGCAGGACTGCTCTCAGTTGCTTCACAAGCTGCAGGCTTCCTGATAAGAGTTATAATCTGTGCTTCTTCAGTAATTCCTTCCTCCTTAGCTTCTGATACATGGAGTTGTACAAAACATATTATTTTCACCTTCATGTGACCCCCTTCTATAACTGCAGTTCAGAAATGGTTGCTATTGCCTTATAAGGTATGCATCTTATAAGGTATGTTTGGGGAAAGGTTTTGCTGCTAGGATTTTCCTCAAATCTTCAACCAAAAGCATCTCACTCTACATTTTAAAATATTTTCATTAATATCTATTAATTGTTTGGTTCTTCAGTTCCCACCAACATAATGATGTCCCAAAGATCTTGAATGTTTTCTTATTTTTTTCCCTCCCTCTGTCCTTCTCTTCTTTCTTTTTTTCTTTCTTCTCTCCATCTGTCTGTCTGTCTGAATGGAATAATTCTAAAGAATTTGTCTTCAAGTTCAGATATTCTTTTACCCCCTTCGCTAGTCTGTTTTTTAGGCTTCCAACTGTATTTTTGACTCTTTATTTCCAATAGTTCTGTCTGGTTCTTTTTCAAAATCTCTCTCTCTGCTGAATTTCTCATTCATATCCTATGCTATCTTCCTAATTTCACTTAACTGTATTCTCTTGGATCTCATTCAGTTTTTAATATTATCATCCTTTAAAATTCTTTATCAAAATTACAATCCATTATAATACAAAAAGTATATTTTCTTTAGATTTGTTACTAGAGAGTTATGTTCCCTTGGAGGTATCATACTTTCTTGTTTTTCATTTTTCTTGCTCTCCTACAATGAGATTTGTGCATCTGGCAGATCAGATATCTCTACCACACTGATGTGTGGCCTTGTTAGTAACTGGTATTTTCCTAAAGACATGTCTTGGTATGTCAGTTTGTTATGCAATGTTGGCTTTAACTCTAGCTGGGTTTGTAACTTCTTTGGCTGTGATGAGTGAGTTTGGGAAAAGTGTATCATTGTCAGAGTTGGAGGCACTCTGTCTCTGAAGGCCATGCAAGTGTTGGTGATCCTTAGGCAGGCAAGTATAAGTGGTAGTGTATGTGGGTTGCTCACTGTGTGTCTGCTCCTACAATGGCAGTGGTGGCTCTTATCAGATGGTGAGCATTTCCTTAGCACTGTTGATGCTAACTCTGCTGCTAGCATGGGCCTCTGGCACTGGTAGCACTAGCATGGTGAGGGGCCTGGAAAACTTGTCCTCTGACCAGTCAGTTATGTGTTCCCAGACACTGCATAGGAAAACATGTAGCAGGAACTTCGGCATCTCCTCTGACACTCACACCCCATCTTGATAACAGTCATGGTCAGACAAGGGTGGAGGTGGGCCAATGTTAGGACCTGCATAGGTGGGGTAGCAGCAGGAAGTATGGTGCTCTCCTCCGTGGTTACTCTGTTAGAGCCTGCTTGGGAATAGGAACTTCACCAGAGCTGAACAAAATTTCACTTGATCCTGTCCCACCCCACACCATCTGTGCACACTTATAGGTTTAGTCAAAGTCACAATCATGGCATTCATTACTCAAGACCCCCTCAGCACATCCTTATGGTAGGGCTCCAACAGAAACTCCAATGTTCCTTCCCTGTCCTGTCAGCAAAGTGGGAAGGGGTAGCTAGAACCAGTAATTTGCCTTTCTTCAGTCTTAGTATTGGCATGAGTCCATATATTGGGGTGCGGGGGGGGGGGGTTGCTAGATCTCACAGGGCCAGCTTCCTGGCCTACTGGCTCCACTTGTCTTCCACAGCACCCAGCAGACTTACTGGATAAAATTGGATTCATAAAACAGCTACCTATCAAACCAGTGCTGTGGAATATCTGTGGGCTACTATATATGGGACTATGCAGGGGTTTTAGAGCTCTAGAATAATCCACATTCAGACAATAGCTCCCTTCTTCAGAAGAACCCTGGCTGTAGCATTCTGGGGGTTCACTGGGAGATGATGGGAGACCCTTTTCAAAAGACGCCTACCATGCAGATTGCAGTTTGCTAATCTAAGCGGGCTGCAAGTCTGTGAGGGTTATAAAACTTTTCAGTAGCTAGGACTGCCAACATCTGCATTGATATTTTTTTGGGGGACTTTATCTTTATTCCTTACCCCTGCAAAAGGAAGATTCTCCTCAGGTATAGAGCTGAGGTGGCAGATGTGGGGTATTTTGTTTCTTTTACTATGCTGTTGTCTCTTGGCTCTGATTAGTATAATGTCTCTCTCTTGCTGATCTTCAGTGCTCTCCCATGGTCACTTACCTCAAAATGAAGATATATACCTGTTACTTTGGTTCTTCTTTTGCAGGGGGGGAAGTGAGTGCTGGGTACTTCTTTCTAGTAATCTTGCCCTTCCTCTTTCTCCACATTTTTGAAGTCCTGATAAAACTTCAATATTATGGCATTCCTTTCCTCTATTTGTACTTTCATAATTCTGATGTCTCTTATATTCCTGGAAGATATTGTTTGTGTTTCTGTTCCTTGTTCCTTGTTCTGAGTTCCAAGAGGAAAATTTCAAGACCACCAGACAGCACATCATTTTAACATCAGAAAACATGAACAGAGAGCCTATAAAATGGGAGAAAATCTTTACCACCTGCACTTCAGATACAGCATTAATCTGTAGGATATACAAAGAACTCAAAAAATGTAACACCAAAAAAATCCGAATAACACAATCCATTAATAAGTGAATGAACAACATAGGCACTTCAAAGAAGAATAAATAAGAATGGTCAAAAATATATGAAAATATGCCCAACATCTCTAGCATTGGAGATATGCAAATTGTAATTACACTGAGATTCCATCTTACCCCAGTCTGAATGATAATTATCAAGAATACAAGTAACAATAAATGCTGGTGTGCATGTGGAGGAAAAGGTTCACTGATAGATTGCTGTTGGGACTACAAATTGGTGCAAACACTCTGGAAAGCAGTATGATTATTCCTTAGAAAACTTGGAATGGAACCATAATTTGACCCAGTTATCCCATTCCTTGGCATATACCCAAAGGACTTCAAATCAGCATACTACAGTGACACAGACACATAAATGTTTATAGACACTCAATTCACAATAGCCAAGCTATGCAATCAATCTGGGTACCCTACAATAGATGAATGAATAAAGAGAATGTGGTACATATACACAATGAAATATTACTCAGCTATAAAGAAGAATGAAAGTATGACATTTGCCAGTAAATGGATGGAATTGGCGAATATTATGCTAAGAGAAATAAGCCAATCTCAAGAAAACAAAGTTTGAATGATTTCTCTGATATGTGGATGCTAACCCATAACAAGGGAGGGAAGAGAGGGGAGATATACAAGTTCATTGGATTAGACAAAAGCGGATGAAGGGAAGGGAGGAAGGCTGGGAATAGGAAAGACAGCAGAATGAATTGACTGTATCTTTCCTTTGCTCATATATGAATACACGACCAGTGTAAATTCACAGCATTTTCAACCACAAGAATGGGATCAAAATTGTAAAGGGTTGCACCCCATGTATTTATAATTTGTCAAAATACATCCTACTGTCATGTATATCTAAAAACAACAAATTAAAAAAAAAACAGAAAACAACACTCCCTCATAAATTTAAATGGTAAATCAAGATCTACTTGAGGGGTTCAAGATGAAAGAGAAAGTTACTTTCCAAACTGTTTCATGGTGCAGGACCAGGAAAAAGAACAAACAGCTGCTCTCTGAGATCAGTAAAAAATAAATAAATAAATAAATAAATAAATCCTACTGGGATTTACTACCAGACTCTCAGAACTTCCTCCTGACATAAGCTGCATAAAATATCGGATGTGAATCCACGTGGGCAGGTCAGAGAGAGCAATTAAGAGAGTCCACATTTCAGGTGGCACCAAGGAGTTTCTTGAAGCAGAGAGGATGTTGATGGGGAACATTGTTGAGCTGATCAGTGGGTGAGCTGCACTTTATTTTATGTGAGAGGGACACTGTGCATCTCCCAGTAATCTGGGGTGAGCAGAGTTAGTCACTGTCTTTTTCTGTTTTGCTATGGTGGCCAGCAGGTGTGGGTCCAAACCCAGGTGCCCAGACCTGTGTAATTCTAGCTGGGTCCAAAAACCTGACCTGGTAGAGAGGTCCACCATGTGCCCTAGTGTGTGATTTAAAAACCAGGTCAAATTCAGACATGGAAAATGTTGCACCCAGGGATTTCAAGACACTCAAACTGGAAAGATCCTGGTGTCTCTGTCTTTGGATTTCGTAGTTGGCAGGACCAGCTGGGAACGACTGAAGAATTGATCAGGTACAGGTCGGGGCAGGGGGATGGGTGTGGGTGTGTGTAATGTGAGCTTTGGGACTGAGCCCAGTGGCAGAGATATGAGAGCACCGGGAGGCAGGGGCAGGTGGAGGGGCTGGCTTATCTGCCACTCAAGTGGAACCCAGGGGAGATGCCCAGGGCAGATCAAAAGCAGCCAGACTCTGGAAGTGTGCTAATTTAAAAGCTTCATCAAATAGCATTCCACAAAGACCAGGGTCCAGCTAGACCCAAACCCCACCTCTAGGAGCTCTGCCTCTGGGAACCCCTTTCCCAGAACTTTCAGAATCCTCTCTGTGAGTGGAGTAGACAACACTCTCCCACTGGCCCCACTGCATACTGCTGAGAAGGAAAGGTGAGAACAAACAACAATAATGAGTTGGGGGGGGGCACTGACAACCCCTAACTACTACTCTGTGGGTAATACATACCTCAAGAAAAAAAGACAGAAATTGAAGACGGCGTTAGAAGACGGAAAGATCTCCCGTGCTCTTGGATAGGCAGGTACTTGGCCATACTACCAAAAGTAGTATACAGATTTAATCAAATTCTTATTAAAATTCCAAGGAAGTGAGCAGCTGGGGAGGCTGAGGTAGGAGGATCCTGGGTTCAAACCTAGCCTCAGTAACTTAGTGGGAACCTGTCTCTAAATAAAAGTACAAAAAAGGGCTAGGGATATGGTTCTGTGTTTGAGAGTCCCTGGGTTCAATTTCCAGTACTATCATGTTGGCTTAGGAACTCACTTCCTCAAAAATACTCCTAAAGTATAAGAAGTAAAATGGAGAATCAATAAATGGGATGGTGTCAAACTAAAAAGTTTCTTCAATACAAAGGAAACCATCAAGAGTGCAAAGAAAGAGCCTTTAGAATGGGAGAAAATCGTTGCTGCCCGCATCTCAGATAGAGCATTAATCTCCAGGATATATAAAGAACTCAAAAAACTTAATGCCAAAAAAATCAAATAACCAAATTCATAAATGGGCAAAGGAACTGAACACACACTTCACATATACAAATGATCAAAATACGATAATACAAAAAATATATGAAAAAAATCTCCAAAATCTCTAGTAATTATATAAATGCAAATTAAAACTACACTGAGATTCCATCTCACTCTAGTTAGAATGGCAACAATCAAGAAATACAAGTAACAATAAATGTTGGTGAAGGTGTAGGGGAAAGGGTATACTCATACATTGCTGGTTGGACTGCAAATTAGTGCATTCACTTTGGAAAAGCAGGATGGAGATGCCTCCGAAAACTTGGAATGGAACCACCATTTGACCCAGTTATCCCACTCCTCAGCTTATACTCCAAAATACTTAAAATTAGCTTACTACATTGATGCAGGCACATCAATGTTTATAGCAGCTCAATTCACAATAGGTAAGCTAAGCTATGGAACCAGTCTGGGTACCCTACAATAGATGCATGGATAAAGAAAATGTAGTATATATACACAATGAAATACTACTCAGCCATAAAAAGAAGAATGACTTTATAACACTTGCCGGGAAATGGATGGATCTGGACCCTATTATGCTAAGCAAAATAAGCCAATCCCAAAATACCAAAGGCTGAATTTTTCTCTCCTATATTGGATACTAACACATGGGAGTTGGGGGGCATGTGAGAAGAAAAGTTCAATAGACTAGAAAAAAGGGGAATGAAGGGAAGGGAGGGGAAAAGGAATAGAAAAGACAGTGGAATGATTCTGACCTAACTTTGCTATGTACATATATGAATATAATGCAGTGAATCTCCATATCATGTATAACCACAAGACTGGGATCCTAATTAGAATAAGGTATACTCCATATTTGCATAATACTTCAAATTATACTCTATTGTCATATACAACTAAAAAGAACAAAAATGAAAATAAAAGCAAATAAAAAAGATCTGTACTTAATAAAATTTCCTAAGGAGAAATGATCTATAAACAAAGAAAATGCAGACTAATAAATAAACAGAACATGATATCTAAAAGGCTGGTTAATATGCATGGAAATATAAATAAAATCATTTATGTATAAGAGTGGAATATTAAGAAAAATAGATAACCACAGAATAAAAAAGACCCCCCTGAATTAAATCTAATATTTGAAATTTAAAAATTAGGTATGAGAGCTTGAAGTTTAAGATAACATATGTAGAAACAAGAGAAAGGTCTTGTATGATCACTGTGGGAAGTCCAACATCTTACTTATAGTAGTTGCTAAAGCAACAGACAAACATAGGAAGGAAAAGAAATTACAAATTTCCAACCTAAGAATTTTCTGTAACTGAAGGATACATATGTCTAAATTGAAGTTGCCCATCAAATGGTCAGCAGAGTGAATAATAAAGATTGACCCTGTGAAATTAACACTTTATCAAGAGATATAACCAGAGAGTTTCACACCAATCAACAAAAAAATAAAATGGTATAAGATTGTAAAACATCAACTTTGGGTAATAGGAAGCAATGGATGTAACTTCAAATTTTGAGATTAAATGAATTCTAATGTAGGATTTTAAAATGAGTTAATCAACTGAAAATCAAGAAATTTTCAGTCATCACTGATGGTTTAAAAAATGTGATACATACACAAATGGAGTGCTAGTTGCCATAAAAATAATGAAATTTGTCATTTGTAACAATATGGATAGAAGTGGAGATTATAAGGTTAAGTGAAAAATAAATCAGGCACAGAAAGACAAATGTCATATGATCTAACTCATGTGGAATATAAAAGACTTGTGTAATAAAAGTTGAGAATAGAACAAGAAGCTCTGGTATTCGATTATACATTAGGGTGACTACAGATAACAATAATGCACTGTATACTTCAGAACACCGCAAGTAATTATTTTGAATGTTTTCATGACCAAAAAAAAAAAAAAAAACCTTTAAGGAGATACATATTTTCAATTTGATTTAAATATTATATCGTGCATATAGGTATAGAAACATCATTTATTACCCCATAAATATGTACAGTTTTTTCTAGCTTTAGGTATCAAAAACAAATTAAACTTTAAAATAAAAAGGCTTGATAAAGATATTTTCAGACATTTAAGGACATAGCATTTTTTATTTTCTGTTTACTGTTTCTGTAGAAGTGTTTGGAGGAAAGGGATTCCAGAAAATTCTATTTCCAACCCCACAATCAGCTCCTACATGACAGCTCTTCAGGCTCAGAGTGACTATTGTAGATCACTGCAGGATGCAATTGGGAATGCATGCTATGTATTACTCAGAGGAGCTCAGCTAGAATTTTCCAATTTAATACACATGACACAACAATAGCTATCCTGCTCTGGAGACCTTGACATCATCTTTTTAAAAAGAAACTTCACAGTTCAATAGCCTTGAGAATGTCAGGCTAGAGGTGGAGTGCAAGGAGCAGGCAAGAGAGCATCTGACATCTAACAGGGTAGGCACTAATAAAATGAGGTTTAAAAGAACTGCTGATATTTATAGGCAGGAATGAGTTTAAAAGTTTTGAGAAATGTACTGGTTTGGTATTTTTTTCTTCTAGTATTAGAAAATAAGTCATTTGAAATCCAGAGACATCATAGTGTAACGATTAAGAGAATAGATTCTGTAGCTATGTTGGCAAGTTCAAATCCAAACTTTAGTACAGCCTAGCTGAGTGAAGTTGGATAGGTAATGAACCTCAATATCTTATTTTGTAAAATGGGACTCCCTTCTGGGGTTGTTACACAGAATTAATTAAGTAAAGTAGGTGAATTAGTGGTCTGTGTGTAGTAAAAGTTCAATAATTATTATTTCATTTTAATAGAATAAGAATTATTTTATTAAAATAAAAAGCATAATCCAAAGGATGTGATGCATTTTATGTATTTTTATTCACCAAATTGTTTATTAATAAAAGTGTACAAAATAAGAACTGTCAGAAACAAAGAAGAAATGAATAGAAACACAATTACAATGGACACTTCCACATAGAAGAGGTAGAGCTAAGAGAAATAAAAACTTCTTTCAGTCCTGAGATTTGAACCCAGCTCCCTGTACATGCTTGGTAAGTGCTCTACCACTAATCTATCTTCCCAGCCCATCTTCCTATGTTATGTATTTATTTTGTTTCTTTAATTTCTGCCATTGTTTTATTATTTTGTTTGTTCTACTTTTTGTTTTAGGAATAATTTACTATATTACAATTTTTGAGATAGATGCTTAAGTAACTGGTTTTAGTTTTTGTTCTTTTTAATATATGAATTTAGACTCTGAATTATTAATTAAGCATGGATTTGATTGAACCTCTTCCTTCTTCTTTCTTTCTCTCATCTTTCTTTCGTTTCTTTCTACTTCCTTCCTTCCTATCTTTCTTCTCTCTCTTTCTTTTCTTTTCATCTACAAAAGTCCCATGCCTAACTTACTTTTGAAGAACTATTTTGTTGGTATTTGTAATATTCTTAATTGGCATTTTTCTCTTTTAGTATTTTGAACATATTAGCTCACTTCCTTCTGGTATGAAAGTTTTCTGCCAAAAAATCTGTTGATATTCTTAAATACCATAAATTTTTATATATCTAATTTTCATCATTAATAAAATGAAATATTTTCTAACTTCCTTGTGACTTTTTCTTTGACCTATGGGTAATTTAGGTGTATTTCTTTATTTTCATGTTTTGGGATATTTTGCAGCTTTTTTTCTATCATCAATTTCTTGTTTACTTGCCCATAAACACTTCTTTAGATCAACATGGGTTTCATTTGTACATATTATGAGATATACTTGAAATAATATATGTGTTTTCTATACATGTTAGATCAATGCCCCATAGGTTAGTCATCTTTTCTCAAGTATTTTATATCATTATTGATTTTTATTTACTTTGTCCATCAACTATTAAAAATTTGTATGTAATGTCACTTGAGTTGTGAATTTGCTTATTATTCTTTCATTTTTTTATGCACCTATACTTCCAGCTTACCTATTTATGACATATAAATTCACAGTAAATTTAGAATGTTAGTATCTTCAGATGTTCATCTTATTTTTTAATAATGCTTCTTGCGTCAAACTCTCATGTTTTTTTCTGAAATTAACAGAGGTATAGCAACTTCCTTTGGATTAGGATTTACATGTTATATCTTTGACCATTCTTTTTCTTCTATTTTTTGTCCAGCATTTTTTAAACTGGAGAGTATTTCAGAGACTTCAGTTTTTTATGTAAGGCTATTTTTCTGTAGTCTTCCTCCATTCTTTTTTTTTAAATGTTTTTAGTTGAGGATGAATGCAATACCTTTATTTATTTATCTTTATGTGGTGCTGAGTATCAAACCCAGTACCTCACACATGCTTGGCAATGCTGTACCACTAAGACATAACCCCAGTCACTCTCTTCCTGCATTCTGTTTTCTCTGAGCTTAATTTTGGAAAATTTCTTCTCATCGTTTTTTAGTCAGCTAATTCTTTAATTATGTCTAATCTGCTGTTCAAAGCATCAGTTAAATTCTTAATTATAATGATTACACTTTTGCATTCTATAATTTTTATATTAGAACTAAAGTTATAGTTTTTGTTTACAGGTTTACTTCTTTTTCAAATTTCTCAGTCTTGTCCTTTCTTTCTTTGAACATATTAATGCATTAGGCATCATTATTTTAAAGCCTGTGTTTCACAAGTCTATTACCTCGATCATCTATACGTCAACTTCTATTGTCTACTGTTAATCTTGTTTTTGATTATGTTGTCCTTTGTTTTTTCCCATCCTCTCAAATACTTGTTGACTGAATGACAGACATTATATAAGGAAAATACTTTATAAATATTTCCTTGCCTATTTGATGTCATTAGCTTCCAGAGAATATTAACATCCACCTCCAGATATGACTAGGGACATTAGCAATCACCTAACTCTGGTCACAACCATTGAAATTATTTGAAGTCAGGCTTTCAATGACTGGGCTAGACTGGAGTTCATTCTTTTTCCAGGGTCTAGTCCCTGAGATTACAAAGAAGAGAACATTATTTAATTAGAATCAATCATGTCCAATTTTTTTCTCCCTAAACTTGTGAGGGTAGGAAAGCTACCACTCAGCTTCTCAGAAGTTTTTTCTGAATGGATAGATGCCACCTGCAGAAAAAAAACTTCATGGATGCCTCCCTGTCTGTTTTCTTCTCCCAAATCTTTGTTTTGCAATTTTTCATTGTATGGCAAACAGATTGAAAAGGTTTTGTGACTTTAGTAGCTGTTGTCAGTGGTAGCGTTTTTTTTTTTTTTTTTTTTAACCTCATAGTTTGTTTTGGAAGCAAAGAACCTGGGCAGGAACAACAGTATCATCAAGGTAAAGGGTTGGCTCCATTTCTGCTTTCCTCTCTTGTCCCTAGACATCAGAGTAGAAACTCTAGGACATATTCCATTCTATACCCACTTTCATTTTCAGTGCCATAGACATTATTGTCTTGCTCTCACTCTCCAAATGTCCTAGGTATCACTTGCTTGTGTACCTCTTCATACATATCAAGACCCTATCCTTACAGAGCTGAAATTATGGATTCGTGTTCAACAATGGATGCAACCTTGGATGGTATTGAAATGTTGGGCTTGAGGAAATACTTTACTGTTCTCATTTCTGGCTTCATGCAGAGGACAATGAGATGAGTTCACCTAAGCCCTGACTTGAGGTGTCATGAACTTTCAGATTGCTATTCATCCTCAGGATACAAAAGGCAGTTTTAATCTTTCTTACCATCAATTTTCCTTTCACCTCAGATAATCCTCTTTGAAAAGATGATGAGTAGGTCCTGCATCCAATCTTCAGACAAGCTCAAGTTGTGAGACTGTATTAACACATTTCTTGGATTGTTGGAGTTTGTCTCTAAGTAATTTTCCAGGAAGTCCATTACTTTACAGCTAATGATACTACAGTACTGCCTGCAATAGGAAAAATGTCAAGATAACTTTAAAAAGTCAAAGGGAAATTGTTATGTTACTTCATAGTATAGTCCCATGATGCCTATTTTAAGGTTACAGTTTTCAAAATTTTTAATGACGATTTATCAAGAACAATGCTTAATCCTTAGCAGATTCTTATTCTTTGATCAAATATGCCAATAGGCAGGTATGATTAAAACAAAAACATATTTAATTTCTTTTTCCTTATACTCATTTAGGAGGAAGAAAATTTCTTTAGCCTAGAGGAGAGTGAGGATGATGCTTTTTTCCACATCAGAGAGAGTATTGCTTTTGTTGATGGGCAAATGCTAGTCTCCATGTGTGCTACATGTATATGTTTAGGAGGAAATGAATAGGGAAGAGGGCAATGATCAATACTACCTTGAAGTTGTCTGTCTCCAGGGTAATCTGTTGAGTCACATCGAACTGGAGATGGAACACAAATTTGGTTGTTTGGTTCAGACACTTGTGATAGCAAAGTTCAACACAGAATCCTCTGTTTGGTTCAAACACTTGTGATAGCAAAATTCAACACAAAGTAACTTAACCAAATATCAATGGTACTGTTGGAAACCAATCACATTCTTAAACTCAAAACATAGCATTTGGCCTAAATTCAAACCAGTTTTCTATTTTAAAAATTCTCACCATATTAAGCATAATCAAATGTTTGTTTATTTGTTTTTAATATGAAATGACACTATAGAACTGCAATACTGGTTCAACAATGTTGTTTTTCTTTTCTTTTAAAGAAAAAAACTATGTGAGTAGAAAGAAAGAAAGAAAGAAAGAAAGCAAGCAAGCACTGTTAGCCATTGATTAATACAAGATACTAACTCCTTAGTCCCAAAATTACTTGTAAAAATATCATTGGTGAGGCATTTTGGGGAAGAAGGATAGAAACAATTCATAATAACTGTAATTCCATGAGTGAGTATTCTAAATCTTATGGGGCTATTTTTTTTTTTTAAATATTCTTTATGGCCAGTTTTTTTCCCCTCAAATACTGTAGTTTTTTCTTTGGCCTTTTTTCCCCCAAAGTATAGTAGTATAAAATATAAACAAGCTCTTATAAGTACATAATTCAAATATTATATAGTTCTCTACATACTGATAAATCATCAAATCCTGAATAATTTGATAATATACAAAGTATCAAAAGAACTAAAAACTAACTTCTATCAAAAGAACTAAAACTAACTTCTTTAAACATAAGATTCAAATATTCAATGTAAAGAATAGCATTTGATCATACTGACTCCTCTACATCTGCCTGTTTATATACTTATGACACTATTGCCAGAAATTCATGTTTTTGTGTATTTCAAGCCAGATTTAAAACTTCAAAAAGAGTAATTTAGACAAAATAGATAGTCAAAAGGTTATTTCTTCTCTGCCTCTCTAATCCTAATGACTATGAAGACAATTTATGATATGACTTCAAACACTGGATTTTGACCACAAATGCTAAGTTCAATTTCTATAGTTTCTTTTAGTGTGGCAGAATCTAACATCAATACTCCAAACTACTATGTAAATTCTTACCAAATCAGCCAGAGTAACCATTTTCATATCAGGCAATAGGCTTAAAAGACAAAAGGTATTAATAGGTATAGAGGTGTCATAGTTCATTTTCTGTCACTATTATAAGAAGAATATAATAATCTATATCACAATACAGCTAATGGCTTTATGGTAAAAGTGCACGCAAGAGGGAGAGATCAAATATTGAGACCAGCAATGTGATGTGGGGGCCAGCCTCATTCTTTTTATAAGGGCTCACTCTCAGGAATACTAACGAGTGTCCTGTGAGGACTACATTAATTCCTTCTTTTTGTTTATTCGTTTATTTAATTAATTAATTTATTTATTGGTATCAGGGATTGAACCCAGTAGTGCTTAATCACTGAGCCAACCCTCAGCACTGTTTTGTATTTTACTTAGAGACAGGGTCTCACAAAGTTGTTTAGGGCCTTGCTAAGTGGCTGGCTTTGAACTTGGGATCCTCCTGCTTCAGCCTCCTGTGCTGCTGGAATTATAGGTGTGTGCCACTGTGCCCAGCTACATTAATTCCTTCTGATGCCAACACCTGCAGTAACCTAGTAACGTCTTACTAGGCCCCACCTCTTAAAGGTTCTACCACCTCAACTTTACCACACCAAGGACCAAGCTTTCAGCGCCTGAGCCTTTGCAGGACACGTGCGACCCATATCCAAACTATAGGAAAAGGATTGCTAATAATGATGGAAACTAGTGAGAAAAATACAAGAGTTTTAGACTTGTATGTTCCTAAAAATTTATGCTTAAGATATATAATGCAAATATTTGCATATCTATATGTATAAATAGACAAATAGAAACATTTTGTGCTTGAGAAAAGCTTGTTCTGTTTTCAAATATGGAGATATGATTTATATACCATAAATATATGAATACATTTACATTTGTGAATTTTAAACTCTATTAAATTTAATATTGTGAATTTAATTGTGAATTTAACTCTATTAAAGCTTATTTTTGGTAATTTTTAGTACAGTATGTTCACAAAGTTTTACAACCATCATTACTATCTCATTCCAGAATATTTTTATCATTCCAAAAGAAACCCATAATTCTTTAGCAGTCACTTTTTTATCCCCTTTTTTCCCCTCAGCCCTGGCAATCACTACTACTTACTATCTCTTTGGAGTTGCTATTGTAAACCTTTTGTGTACACAAAACTATGTGAGATATGGCTCTTTGGATCTGGCTTCTTGCATGTAGAATAATGTTTTCAAGGTTTATCAGTGTTGTAGCATGCATCAGCACTTCATCCCTTTTTTTAGCTGAATAATATTTAGCTAAAAAATAATATTTCCATTGTATGGATATATATTTTGTTTATGCGTTCATTGGTTATGGATATTTCAGTTGTTTTACTTTTTGGCTATTATGAATGATGCTACCATGAAAATTCATGCACAAGTTTTTGTGTGGACATGTTTTCAATTTTTAAAAAAAACATTTTCCAATTAATCTATTCAAATTTACTAACATTGCAAAAATATGATGTAAGACAAATTGGAACACAAGTTAATGTAATCCTAACAGGCCAAAGGAAAATAAAATGTTACATCTCCTTAGAAAATCAAGACCAACTCTTATATTTCTTATAGGGACCACATTAATATTTTACACATATGGACATCAGAGTTGAATTTCTCATGTTTTCTATTCTCTTGAGCATATACCTAGAAGAAGAATTGCTGGGTCATATGGCAACTCTATGTTTAACTTTCTGAGGGACCATCACACTATTTCCAATGTGGCTACACCACTTTCTCTTCCCACCAACAAGGCATGAGTGTTCCAATCCTACATTCTCATTTTTAATATCTCTCTCTCTCTCTCTCTCTCATAGCACTGTGGATCAAATCTAGGGCCTTATTACCACTGAGCTACATCTGCAGTCCTAACCTCTGTTTTTTATTATAGCCATTTCAGTGAATGTGAAATGCTATCTCTATGTGGTTTTTTATTTTTATTCTCCTGAAAATGTGTTCTCTTGAACACTAAATCTAAAAATATAGTGATGGAGTAATGTAATTGGATTTTAGGATACCAAAAATCATCCTAAGATTTCATGTGCATGTCAGCTTTCATTTCCACAAAAGAATGGAAGTGAAGGGTAGTTTTTCATCTCAAGGCATATAAATGTGTTTTCTTCTCCAGACAGTTCAAGCAAATAAACCATTAGTAGCTTCTCAGTCCTTCATGTTGTTATTATTATCTGAAAAGTATGGTATTAGACTTTCTTTTTTTGAAGCTTTTTAAAAACATGTATTAGTTTTCCTTCAATATTTAAGAACATCTTAGAAAAATTTGAAGGGACAGGAGAATTTCAAAATATCTTATATGTCATAGAATTTTTTTTTAAAGTGAAATGTTGGGATGAAACTGCTTTCAAATACAAAATGAAAAGTACCAAGTATAGCATTCTACACTTGTAATTAGTATAGCATTTTATGGCTTTAGCCATTGTTATTCTTCACCAATGCAAATTGTTTTAAATTAAATTGTTTAATTATTCTAATTTGTTATATATGAAGGCAGAATGCATTTCAATTCATATTGCACATATAGAGCATGATTTTTCAAGTCTCTGGTTGTACACAAAGTAGTTTCACACCATTCGTGTCTTCATTCATGTACTTAGGGTAATGATGTCCATCTCATTCTACCATCTTTCCTACCCCCATACCCCCTCCCTACCCCTCCTTCCCCTTTGCCTGTCTAAAATTTCTCCATACCGCCTATGCTCCCCCGCCATCCCCATTTTGAGTCAGCATCCTCATATCAAAGAAAACATTTGGCCTTTGTTTTTTTGGGATTGGCTTACTTCACTTAGCATAACATTCTCCAATTCCATCCATTTATCTGCAAATGCCATGATTTTATTCTCTTTTAATGCTGAGTAATATTCCATTGTGTATATATGCCACATATTTTTATCCATTCATCCACTGAAGGGCATCTAGTTTGGTTCCATAGTTTAGCTATTGTGAATTGTGCTGCTATAAACATCCATGTGGCTGTGTCCCTGTAGTATGCTGTTTTTAAGTCCTTTGGATATAGACCAATGAGTGGAATAGGTGGGTCAAATGGTGGTTCCATTTCAAGTTTTCCAAGGAATCTCATACTGCCTTCCATATTGGCTGCACCAATTTGCAGTCCCACCAGAAATGTATGAGTGTGACTTTCCTCCTGCATCCTCTCCAACACTTATTGTTGTTTATATTCTTAATAGCTGCCATTCTGACTGGAGTGAGATGAAATCTTTTTCTTAATTTTTTAATTGATTTTATTTTTTAAATACATGACAGTGGAATGCATTAAAATTCTTATTACACATATAAAGCATAATTTTTCATATCTCTGTTTATATATAAAGTATGTTCACACCAATTCATGTCTTCATACATGTACTTTGGATAATGATGTTGATCACATTCCACCATTATTGCTAACCCCCTGCCCCGTCTCTTCCCCTTCCACCCCTCTGCCCTATCTAGAATTCATCTATTATTCCCATGATCCCCTTCCCTATCCCACTATGAGTCAATCACCTTATATTAAAGAAAACATTCAGCATTTGTCTTTTGGGGATTGGCTAACTTCACTTAACATTATCTTCTCCAACTTCATCTATTTACCTGTAAATGCCATGATTTTATTCTCTTTTATTGCTGAGTTATTACCATTGTGTGTGTGTGTGTGTGTGTGTGTGTGTATATATATATATATATATATATATATATATATATCTCACATTTTTACCATTGTGTATATATGCCACATTTTTTTTATCCATTCGTCCACTGAAGGGCATCTAGTTTGTTTCCACAGTTTAGCTATTGTGAATTGTGCTGCTATAAACATTGATGTGGCTGTGTCCCTGTAGTATGCTGATTTTAAGTCCTTTGGGTATAGACCGAGGAGAGGGATAGCTGGGTCAAATGGTGGTTCTATTCCCAGTTTTCCAAGGAATCTCCATACTGCTTTCCATATTGGCTGCACCAATTTGCAGTCCCACAAGCAATGTATGAGTGTTCCTTTTTCCCCACATCCTCTCCAACACTTGTTGTTGTTTGTCTTCATAATAGCTGCCATTCTGACTGGAGTGAGATGAAATCTTAGAGTAGTTTTGATTTGCATTTCTCTGATTGCTAAAGATGTTGGACATTTTTTCATATATTTGTTGATTGGTTATATATCTTCTTCTGAGAAGTGTCTGTTTAGTTCCTTGGCTCATTTATTGATTGGGTTATTTGTTTTTTTGGTGTTGAGACTTTTGAGTGCTTTATATATTCTAGAGATTAGTGCTCTAATCTGATGTGCTTGTGGTAAAGATTTGTTTCCATTCTGTTAGCTCTCTATTCATCTCACAGATTGTTTCTATTGCTGAGGAGAAGCTTTTTAGTTTAAATCCATCCCATTTGTTGATTGTTGGTTTTAATTCTTGAGCTATAGGAGTCTTATTAATGAAGTTGGGGCCTAATCCAATATGATGGAGATTTGGGCCTACTTTTTCTTTCATTAGGTGCAGGATCTCTGGTTTAAATCCTAGGTCCTTGATCCACTTTGAGTTGAGTTTTGTGTGTGGTGAGAGATAGAAGTTTAATTTCATTTTGTTACATATGGATTTCCAGTTTTCCTAGGACTATTTGTTGAAGAGGCTATTTTTTTTCCCAATATATGTTTTTGGTGTCTTTGTCTAATATGAGATAACTGTAATTATGTGGGTTAGTTTCTGTGTCCTCTATTATGTACCATTGGTCTACAGGTCTATTTTGATGCCAGTACCATGCCATTTTTGTTATTATTGCTCTGTAGTATAGTTTAAGTTCTGGTATAATGGTGCTACTTGCTTCACTCTTCTTGTTAAGGATTGCTTTGGCTATTCTGTGTCTCTTGTTTTTCCAGATGAATTTCATGATTGCTTTTTTTTAAATGTCTATGAGGAATATCCTTGGGATTTTGATTGGGATTGCACTGAATCCATATAGTGCTTTTGGGAGTATGTTCATTTTGACAGTGTTAATTCTGCCTATCCAAGAACAAAGGAGATCTTTCCATCTTCTAAGATTTTCTTTAATTTCTTTCTTTAGCATTCTGTAGTTTTCATTATAGAGGTCTTTCACCTTTTTTGTTGACTCCCAATTATTTTATTTATTTATTTTTTGAGGCTATTTGTAAATGGGGTGGTTTTTCTAGTTTCTCTTTACCAATGTAAATTTGATGGCATCTTTATTTCCTAAGTTGTTGTTTTATAAATGTTCCTAAATTTTCTGTATTCAACCAAAAAATCATGGCAACAAAGTAGTGGAAAAGCAGCATAGTTAAATTAATCACTAACCTGCCATTTGCCATACCAACAATCTTTAAGCTAACTTTTGTTTCCTTCTGCATGTTCATACATCTGATATAGATAGATAGATAGATAGATAGATATTGACCCACTGATAAGCCCAAAAGAAAAACAATTTTAGTGATGTGTCTTATAGAAGAAACTTTGCACTGGAAAACATAACTTTGGAAGATTTTTTAAATCCTTTCAACTGCCACCCCCCCCACCCCGCCAAAAAATAAGATAAAACAACAAACAACTACCATAAATGGGATATAGTGATTATGATTACTTGGTTAAACTTTTTACTTAATCTTCACAGAGTCAATGTTATATTGTCTTCTCAAAGTGTTGTTATGTCTGCTTTTTGACATTTAATTTGTGAGAATACAGTGTGTTTAATTGCTGTCTATCCTTTATTCTATCTGGATAGATAATGGTTTATCAAAGATGTAGCTGCACATGATTTTGATTTTATCCATATGAAATGTTATGGTGGCAAGAATTACCAAGGGGAAAAAATTCTTGAAAGACTCATGGCTTGAGTGAAATTAAATGATTAAAAATTACATTCAGGGCTGGGGTTGTGGCTCAGCGGTAGAGTGCTTGCCTAACACGTGCGAGGCCCTGGGTTCGATCCTCAGCATCACATAAAAGTAAATAAATAACATAAAGATATTGTGTCCAATTACAACTAAAAAATAAATATTAAAAAATTACATTCAATTTATAAAAATATGCTGTTTACTATTATGAAGGGTATGAGACAGTTTTCCCTCACCACAGTGAAATATTTGAGGTAACTAACTTCATGAAGAGAAAGGTTTATTTGGTTCACAAAATTTTAAAGATTCAAAGTCCAAATAGCCTAGCATATGCTTTTGGCTGCCTCATCTCATACCACAGATGCCATGGTGAGAATGTGTGCTGGGAGCAAACAAGTGATTACATCTCAAAGCTAAGCAGAGAGAGCTGGGCAGGGCCAAACTTGGATGTATAACAACCCTCTTTTGAGAACTACCTTCCGAGGACATACCCCCACAGACTAAAGCCCCCCCCATGGAGCCCCAGGGATTGAACTTGGGGGCACTCAATCACTGAACCACATTCTCAGCCATTTTTTTGTATTTTTAAATGTAGAGACAGGGTCTCTCACTGAGTTGTTTAGTGCCTTGCTGTTGCTAAGGCTGACATTTTTAACTGGCAATCCTCCTGCCTCACCCTCCGGAGACTCTAGTATTACAGGCCTGGGCCATCACACCTGGCCAACTTCTTAAAGTTCCAATAGCATCTCTTAATAGTTCCACTCTGGGGAGTAAGTCTTAAACATATGGACTTTGGGGGCATTAGCTATATTCAAACCATAGCAAATGGTATACATCAAATAATTCTAAAATAATAAAAAAGTGACATAACACAATTTTTATTGAGATACTTTAATTAGCATTTACATTTTAAAATTTATGGATCATACAATGTATAACTTCTACATATTTTTATACTTTTATGTGTGTTTGTGTGTGTGTGGGTGGGGGTACTGGGGATTGAATCCAGGGCCTTGCACGTGGTAGGCAGTTGCTCTACCATTGAGCTACATTCCTAGCCCTTTTCATTTTTTACCTTGAGACAAAGTCTTACCAACTTGTCCAGGCTGACCTCCAATCTGATTGCCTTAGTCAGAAGAGAAGCTAGGATTATAGGCATGTTCTACCATACTCAGCCTATAATATACATTTTATATTTTAAAAATTACATATTTTATATGCATTGGTTTGTTCAAAGAGGATATAGTAGTCTTCCTAAAGTTATAAAACTATTGTACTCTCCTAATTATCATATTAAACTGTCTATTTCTCTATGTGTTTAAGCATTTGGAAATTTTTAATAATTGTTTTTGGAAATTACATTAACAGTTTTCATAATCATCATAGTCTAACGATAAAATCGGTATATTTTGCTGGGTGTAGTGGTGCATGCCTGTAATCCCAGCAGCTTTGGAGGCTGAGGCAGGAGCATGGTGAGTTCAAAGCCAGTCTCAGAAAGGGCAAGGTGCTAAGCAACTCAGTGAGACCAGGTCTCTAAATAAAATACAAAATAGGGCTGGGGATGTGGCTCAGTGGTTGAGTGCCCCTGAGTTCAATTCCCCATACCAGAAAAAAAATAGCATATTACTTATAATTACATCCCAAATTCATGTCTGTTTGAAAGTGAACATACAGATAATAAAAACAAATTCCAATGACATGTGTACTTTTCATTTCTGAATTACTCTATTACTCAGAATGCAGGAAGGCCCTAAATGATCCCATGTGCTTTCCCTAAAGCCCATTGCTTTGCTTATCACCAAGTTGCCTCCATTTCTTCTGAAGAGTGTCTGCAAGTTCTCCACCATCTCTCCTACCTTACTCATTTTCACTCCCAGCATGCGAGCATGGCGTAGCTCCTCCCCTATGAACAAAAATGAAAATAGAACACTGTTCTTGACTCAGTTTCCTCTTCCACCTCCACCTACCATCCTACTTCTTTGTTTCCCTTTCTGGAATACATCCTTGATGAATAATCTATATTTGTCATTTTAGTTTCCTCTTCATCCTTTGTTTCTAACCCATTCCACTCTGCTTTCCTAACTCCGTGTACCCAATTCCACCAAAATTGCCAATGTCCAATTCACCAGCATCTGCTCCACGTGACATCCATTGGTCCATTCTCATTCTTCTTTTAACTTGGCCTTCCAGTGGCGTTAACAGTGGAATGCTGTTTCTTCCTTCCTGTAACTTTTCTCTCTTGATGTTCAGGTTATGCCAATTTCTGAATGTTCTTCTCTCACTTGCTTTTCCATCCAGCCCATTCACTGGTCCCTCCTCTTTTCTCACTAGGTGTGCCAGGGCTTATGCTTGGTGCTTGCTCTCTATCACACTGAGTTCATGGGTAATCACATTCAGGGTATTGCCTTATATATCAAGTCTCTGTCAAATCCTGAATTGATATCTCCATCCCAGACTCTTTTCTTTTTCTTTTTTTTTAATTTTTTTTATTGGTTGTTCAAAACATTATAAAGCTCTTGACATATCATATTTCATACATTAGATTCAAGTTGGTTATGAACTCCCAATTTTACCCCAAATACAGATTGCAGAATCACATCGGTTACACATCCACATTTTTACATAATGCCCTATTAGTAACTGTTGTATTCTGCTACCTTTCCTATCCTCTACCATCCCCCCTCCCTCCCCTCCCATCTTCTCTCTCTACCCCATCCACTGTAATTCATATCTCTCCTTGTTTATTTTCCCATTCCCCTCACAACCTCTTATATGTAATTTTGTATAACAATGAGGGTCTCCCTCCATTACCATGCAATTTCCCTTTTCTCTCCCTTTCCATCCCACCTCATGTATCTGTTTAATGTTAATCTTTTCTTCCTGCTCTTCCTCCCTGCTCTGTTCTTAGTTGCTCTCATTATATCAAAGAAGACATTTGGTATTTGTTTTTTAGGGATTGGCTAGCTTCACTAAGCATAATCTGCTCTAGTGCCATCCATTTCCCTGCAAATTCTGTGATTTTGTCATTTTTTAGTGCTGCGTAATACTCCATGGTGTATAAATGCCACATTTTTTTTATCCATTCATCTATTGAAGGGCATCTGGGTTGGTTCCACAGTCTAGCAATTGTGAATTGTGCTGCTATGAACATCGATGTAGCAGTATCCCTGTAGTACGCTCTTGCCCTTAAAAGTCCAAGAAGGGCAATAGCTGGGTCAAATGGTGGTTCCATTCCCAGCTTTCCCAGGAGTCTCCATACTGTTTTCCAGATTGGCCGCACCAGACTCTTTTCTGATCATCAGGCTTATATATTGGATAGCCTACATGATAGCTCCACTTGAATGTCCCATGGACATCTGAATTTCAGCAAATCCATAAACCCAGTCCTGATACTTCCATACAAACCCTTTCTGCTGACAGCCTTCCCACTTCAATTAATGACAACTCCAGTTCTTTGGTTTTTTTTAAGTCCAACATTATACATTCTCTTTTGAGACCTCTTTATTTCTTTTACCCCACAAACAATGTATGAATTGTAACAATCCTCTTGTCTCTGCTTTTCAAATATTTCCAGGAATGTAATACTTCACACCACCTCGCCACCTCCTCTTTGTCTTAGCATCATTTCTCACATGGTTATATAATCTGTATTTTAATGTCCCCCAAGGGTCCATGTGTTTAAAGGCTCTGTCCTTAGGATGGTTCTATTGGGAGGTGGTGTAACTTCCCAATATTGTGTCAAGTCACAGGAAGCATGTCTTCAAAGGGGGTTGGGGGATCCTGGCCCTTCCTCATTCTTTGTTTTACTTTGGGGTCATGAGATGAGTGGTTTTGCTCTGCCACACACTCCATATAATGAATGTTTCTTCTTCATAGACTTAAAAGAAACTATCATGGTCTGCTACCTCCAAAACTGTGAACCAAAATACTTTTTTTTGGTCTTGTAAGTTGATTATTGTATTTGGTCATAGTATCAGGCAACTGGATTACCACAATTATTTTGTAAGTGGTCTTTTTTACACTCTCACCCACCCCTGGGAAAACACAGCAGTTGGAGTGATCCTTCTAAGTCATACTAATGTTATAATCAAAGCCTGCAATGATTCCCATTTCATTCTGAGTCAAAGCCCTGCTCTTAAAGATCCCACATGACTAGGCCCCTATATTTCTCTGATCTCATCTCCTCCCTCTGGCCATCATTCTTCTTTCCCACACTGACCTCTTCCCTTTTCTGGAACACCTGTTCCTATTCCTGTCTGAGCACCTTTGTACTAGCTGTTCTTTCTGCTTGGGCAGCCTGGCTTCCAACTGACAGCATGTGTAGCTAAATGCCACCACTTTCAGATTTTTGCTGAGTTGGTATTTTTCCCTGGGAGAACTCTCTGTGCCCCTTCTGCCTGCCACACCCCCAATCTTCCTTCCCTTATCTACTTTTCATTTTTGCTATGGAGTTTATTACCATTGAATATATTCTACAATTTACTTATTCATTATTTTAATTTTGGTTGTTTTTCTTCCCGAGCTAGAATAACTTTCAAAGGGCAGAGATATTTGCCTGTTTTGTTTACCAATATATCTCAAGCACCTAAGATAGTATTTGGCACATTATACAAGGTCATTTCTTAATGAATAAGATGGTGTTGAATTGGATCTTTGATTATATGGCCATACAAAGGCTGAGGCTACCAAGTGTTACTTTTGGCCTACCCGAAGTATTTCAGACTATCTCTACAGAATGTATGCCGGCCCCTTCCAGTCCCACAAAGACATCCTTTGAATTTTGAAGCCTTGTCTACCTGTCTTAACTTAAATTTGTCCTCCCTTTTCTTTTTCCAAGGTCAAAATATGGATCCTGGAATTTTCTATTTCCTTTTTGAAATGGACTTCACTTATTCACAGAAATTCCCCAATGTTCTTAATTTCTTTGCTCAAGACCCTCACAACTTAATCTCATAACTGGACTTTGTTCCCCTGTGCAAAGGAGCTAACAAGAAGGGTGGGAAGGATTGAACAGAGGTGTCTGTTTACAGGACAAGGGTGTTTTATCTTGGTCAAGGATCCAAGTGACCATGCATACAAGCCATATTTTGCATCTTATCTTTATACCTGTAAGAGAGACCTTGTCAAGGGTTTTCCTTAAGTTCAGATATACTATATTTAAAGCATTATTGAAGTATTCTGAAAAAGTAGTTATGTGAATGGCTGAATAACTGATCTATACACTTGTTACTTACTAAATATCTAAAATGAAACAGTAAATGAAATAGTTTGATGTTTCTTTCTCTTGTGTGACCCCATGGTTCTATCCTGTGTTATCGCAGTTTTTATTCTCCTATGTGCTGCTCTATGTACATTTTTTTCCCATGGACTATGTGGAATATGGTGATTCTCAATAACGGGGCTGTGCTCCTTGGGTCTGATCTGTTGAAGCAATGACTTAGAGAAGTGAACTGAGGATACCAATAAGCCTTCATTTTTTAAAAGTATTTCTTATATTTTCTCAATACTGGACACGAGAAGGATGGCCTGGAAGATTGTGATTTCTGTGTATTGAGGATTCATTACAACCCAAGCACCTTACAGACCTCTTGTTTATATCACTTTCATGCCAATTCATTGTTAATATAGACTTTATTTCTAGAGATTTAAATTTAACTATTTTCATTGTCAGCTTTGAGCTAAGATCATTAGACATTTTGGAAAGGGGAAACTAAAGCAGTTACCTTATTAATATTTTATAAAATGAAGGTCTTGTCCTCTCAGCAAAACAGCAAAACACTTCTTAGGTTAGTGCTATTTTTGTAGCATTCTGTGTTATAATTAAATATAGGTAAAATTGTTCTTAAATTGTATGGAGGGTATGTTTATAGTCCTGAACTTGGGACTTCCCATAAGGTTAAGGGGTGATATTGTTTAGAAATGAGTTATGCACTTTTTTTTTCCTTACACAAATAAAAAACAGAGGAACAGGTGTAGGCTGGGAAATTGAGGCTTTTTTTTTTTTTTTTCACTGCTGGGATCAAACCCAGGGCCTTGCACAAGTGCTCTACCACTGAGCTATACCCCTAGCCTGAGTTTGAGGTTTCTGTAGCTCATGGTAACAATATTTTACTAATATCTGGAAAAAATAGAGATGATGGTATTGTTTAAACAATGTGAGAATATCCCAATGTTTAATAGGTTCTGCCACTGCTCAGTAACATGAGGGAATGAATGTGGGGTGGGCATCTTTGGGAAGGTTTTCTGTAGTTAAAAGGGGCTAATCTTGGACATTTTCTCCATGTGCTGTTATCCCAGTTAAACCAAAATTTTTCATTATAGTCTTAACAACCATAAATAATTGTATTTCTTAAAAATGGAGAAAAGGGATTGATTAAGGAGTGTTTTAGGGAATCTCCTGTCCATCTTGCATGCTTGTAGGGACGTTCCTGGTCCTGTTGTCATAACTGTAGTATTCAAAGCCCAATCTACTCTAATTCTGGCAGCTCCCCCACCTTTTTTATTGGTTTGTTTTTGCCTTTCCTCTGTTTAACTTTTGTTACTAGACTAAAATATTTTCCTAATGCTCAAAAACAATTTCACACCAAACTGTATGTCTTTGTAATAAGAACTGAAATTTCATTTTATTCCTATTATCTTTACAAGTTACAATATGTGATTTGTACAGGAAATGGATTTAAAACAACCAACAGGGGAAGATATTCTATAATACTTGATCCAGTGAAAAATCATTTGCCTTTCTGGAATTTTGTACAATAAAATCTGAATTTTGTTTCTGGGAAGTGTTGGTTTATGATTGTCAAAGCAAAAATTTCACCCAAATATTACATAATATCCTTTGGAACATGGTTTTGTGCCATGATAATTATATTGTTCTTTCCTAAAATGTGAGGATTTTATCTGTAAAATTTAAAAAATTTAAAATTTATTTATTTATTTTTTTTAAATTGGAGGGCTGGAAGTTAGGTCCAGAATAAACCTGTGGAAACCAATGCTAGAATAATTTTCTCTCTCTGGCCACCTCACAGCTATTCCAACATGAAACACACTAAACCATAAAATATGTACTAAAAAACATTCTACAATGCTCAATGCTCTGGCTTTTCACATGAATGGAATTATTACTTAATTTTTTTTTCTTCGAAGTTTGAATTGTTGGTTGCTCCCGCTTGACAGGCGCCTTTAATACCTGCTTTGTAGTGTAGGCTGTGGATACAAAGGTATTCAAGAACCCGACAACACTTGCCCAATATTTCCGCTCCTGCATTTCAAGTGCAGGCAAAGACCTTTTGAAACTTGAACTGCTTTTCTGTAACACGGTGGGAGACCAGAGCTTGTCACCTGAATCTCAGGGGAGTAGGAGATAACCCGTGCCCCGTCCCCGCCCCACCGGAGCCCCGCCGGAGCCCCGCCTCTACTTACGAGCTTCCCGGCCGCACGGGGCGGGGCCGCGGACCGCAGCCAACAGGCAGCAATGGGCCTGGCGGGTCGCTGCTGGGTTGCCCAGGCTACCAGCGCGCGGCTCCGCCCTCACTTCCAAGGCTCTCGCTTGGCACAGAGGGGCTGGCTGGAGTGGGACCTGGTCTCTGCGAGCAGCAAGAGAGCAATGACCACGTGGAGCCTCCGGCGGAGGCCAGGCCGCACACTCGGACTCCTGCTGCTGGTCATCTTGAGCTTCCTAGTGATCCGCAGGTGAGAGAGAGTCCCGCCCAGCACCAGCGGGACTGCGTTCACCCCAGCCTTCCACACCTCAGGTTCTCGCCTCCTGCAGTCCACGAATCCCGACTTCCCACGGAAGCGTGCCTAGACTCCTCTTTCTTGGAGCTCAACACCCTGGAGTCCCTCTGCGTCTCCAAGTACTCTGATCCAGGAGTCTGGGCGACACCAGGCACTGCCCTCCCCTAGTCGCCTGTGCATTGGAACTTCTCACTCCCTGTCCCTATTTTCGAGGTTCTGCTCCGCCTTCTCAGCACTCTGGGAATGTCAGCAGAACTAACCTTCACACACTCCACCTAACCCCCTTCAGCTGTTCGCCCAGGCCCTCAAGCCTTTCCTCCCAAGCCTTCTGGGAGTCTCCTCTTCCCAGAGGTCAGCGCCTCAATGCCTACAGCTATGGCGGATTTAGCCCACTCAGCAAGGTCATAAGGACGTTGTCCATTGCCTTCCTGGATCTTCAGATCTGATGTATTTGCACGATGCTAGTATTGATAAGTGGCTCTCTCCACTTTCCCTCATTCACCAGCTGACTCCTCCATCCCTGCCCATTTAGAATTTTTTTTTTTTTTTTGGCTTGGGCTCCCTGATATAATCATACCCAGCACCTGTGTAAAAATTTTCTGGCTTCTCTACCCCAGAATTTTTCTAAACTGTATTTGTTTTTAGACTTGGCCATCTTTCAGGTCATGCCTGGCACTTTTCATATTCAAAACCATCCGTGTTGCTGGGGAAGCCAGCAGCAGCATGCAATGGTTTGGCACTGGAGGTTGGTGAGAAGCTGAAGGAGGAGCCACTGGAACTGGTAGCAGGGATATCACCCCTCAGCTTTGTCATTGGCATCTTCTCTATCCCTTTACTTCATTTCTCTGAACTTCCCCTGTGAGATAGGGATGTTTTTGATGGAGGTAAAGATCTAAATGTTTTTGCTGTCAGAAGAACAATTGGAAACTTTATATTTACCATTTACACCTTCTTTGTTTTTTGTTTCTAAGATGAGGGGATGTCATAACAATGTTTGAAATAAGAAAATGGCTCTACTCTGGGGTGCAGAACACTTACAAGGCTTTTCATTTCCCATCTTGGCCATGATCACTCAGTCATCCTCTTTGAAGACTGGCCCTGGCTTTTGTAGGGTGTTGAGCTTTCCTACAGGTGCTGAGGCTGATGCAACTCCCAGAAGAATTGCTCAGAGCAGTGGCAGCAGGAGTGTCTTATATACAGCATGATGTCAAGGATCCTGGGCTCCAGAGAGAATGGGTTAGCTGTGTGCATATAGCCTGTTGTTGATCAGGAATACAGTAGTTTTGCATCAGACCCAAACTGAGGGCCAGCACTAAAGGGCTTGAGATAGCATACTAATAGCCCTAGGAAAGTGTATGAGAAGGAGAGTGGGTGTTTGTTGTTGTTGGGCTAAATAGAGAGGAGGTGTCAGGCAGCTGAATGGGCTGTGAGTAAGTCTGACCTTCTTACAGGTGAATTAACCATATTCCTGCCCATGTGGGGTAACGAAAGAAGAAGTCAGGCTGGGGCCTATGGAGTTGCCTGGGAATGGCATTAGAGAATAAATAGCTGTGACTCAAGCCTGGGAATAGTTTGAAATGCTTAGGAAAGATGTTGTTTCTGCTACCCCTCTTACTTAGCAGGTAAGACAGAGACCAGAGATGCTCTGAACCAGGTTCAAGACCATCTCTTAGGATCCTTTAGAATACACTTCATATATATATATGAAGTGTATAATATATATATATATATATATATATATATATATATATATATATATATTATTGGTTGTTCAAAACATTATAAAGCTCTTGACATATCATATTTCATACATTAGATTCAAGTTGGTTATGAACTCCCAATTTTACCCCAAATACAGATTGCAGAATCACATCGGTTACACATCCACATTTTTACATAATGCCCTATTAGTAACTGTTGTATTCTGCTACCTTTCCTATCCTCTACCATCCCCCCTCCCTCCCCTCCCATCTTCTCTCTCTACCCCATCCACTGTAATTCATATCTCTCCTTGTTTATTTTCCCATTCCCCTCACAACCTCTTATATGTAATTTTGTATAACAATGAGGGTCTCCCTCCATTACCATGCAATTTCCCTTTTCTCTCCCTTTCCATCCCACCTCATGTATCTGTTTAATGTTAATCTTTTCTTCCTGCTCTTCCTCCCTGCTCTGTTCTTAGTTGCTCTCATTATATCAAAGAAGACATTTGGTATTTGTTTTTTAGGGATTGGCTAGCTTCATTAAGCATAATCTGCTCTAGTGCCATCCATTTCCCTGCAAATTCTATGATTTTGTCATTTTTTAGTGCTGCGTAATACTCCATGGTGTATAAATGCCACATTTTTGTATATTTTTGATTGTCTCACCCTCCTAGGCACTTTCTGCCCAATTCCTTCGACTTGGGCTGGATATCAGTGATTGTGAATTACTCTAGTAGCCTGGAGGCTGGAGGAGAATAGACTCTTTGTCTTTCTCTCTTCTTGCCTTACCCCAGCTTTGATTGGATCATTAACTGAGTGGGAGGTGGGGGCCTCTCCCAGCTGTTAGTGGGGAATGTTGGTGTGGCCCATGGAATATAGGTCACATGGAAACTGGCTTCTCAGTTCACAGCATTGTGAAGCCCCAGTTGTCAGGATTCTCCCTTCTTCTGTACCCCAGAAGGCAGGTATGTGGATGGCAGTGGTGGTGATGGTAGCAGAAAGAATTTAATAGTAATATTTCTTTCTTTTATTTCTCTCGCAGACTTTTCCTTGGTTTGGTTCTTGGATAAACATAGTTTTTTGATTACATGATATCTAAGAAATAGGAGGACTGGATTGACTTGAGGAGGATTTGAACTTTAGGTTTTTTTAGCTTGAACAATGGTCTTTCTTAAAAACTATCTTTTTTTAAGTATAATTTTCATGAAACAAGGTGGACATATATACATATAAAGTTTGATAAACTTTGATATATATATATCTCCATCTTTCTCTCTGTCTCTCTCTGTATCTCTCTCTCTCTCTCTCTCTTGAGAGAGAGAGAGAGAGATGTATGTATGTTCACTCATCTGGGAAAATACCATAACAATTAAGAAAGTGAAAATATCCTTTAGCCCCCCCCCCAATATCCTTGTACCCTTTTGTCATCCTTCCTTCCCACAGTTTCCTTCTCCCCAAGCACTGTATATTAGTTTGTATTTTCTAGAGTTTTATAGAAATGTAATGTAAAATGCATACCTTTTTTTTTTTTTTTTTGCTTAGTTCCTTTTACTTAGCTTATTATCTTGAAATCTATGATGCTTATATCAGTGTGAGTCAGACCATTGAGCCAATTGCCCTCCTCTTTCTTCCACTCAATCTGTAAACAAAGAATGCCTGCTAAGGATGTAGTTAAGTTGGTAGAGTGCTTGCCTCGAATGCTCGCATGCTCCATTCAATCTTTAGCATGACCAAAAAAAAAAAAAAAGAATGCCTGCTTGATATGATCAAGGCAGTATGATTGAATTTTCCTTAATATAAATGCATCACTGAACAATAATTCAATCAGCTCTGCATCTCTTACAACTGAAATTTTAGCTAGCAAATACTGAGAGAAAGGAAAGCCTCCAGTAGGCAGCCAGCATTAAGCTCCTGAAAGATATGTTGATTTCTCCTTTCATCCCTGTCATTCTCTGTTCCTGCACTGCCATTATCTGGATTCTGGACACCAAGCACTTCCTGTAAAAAAAGAAAAGGGGTAGGGGAATTCCATTAACTCTTTCCCCTTGGTAAAGGTGGATAACTTTGCTATGCTGGTCACTTTATTTGATCCAAATCGTAGCCTGTCTTCCAAAGGTATGTGAATGGATGGTGTCTCTTCCTGTGAGGTCATTGATTTTATGAGCTTTGCCTAGATGGACTCAACTCTGCTTGGAGGCCTGAGTCACAGTCCTTGGAATGTTCAAACCCTTTGAATTCTGTCCTTTCATCCTCTAGAGGTGAGCCTTTCAGCATTTGGGAAGTGCAGGTAATCACCTGTTTGACATCAGAGGTGAAGCAAAGCTCCTTGTGCAGTGTCTTGTCATGCAGGAAAGGTGGGATGTTTGATTCACTTTGTGCTGGTGAGATGGCACCTGGACTCTTGCAGGACCATGCTAGCCAATAACTGAAGGAGACCAGAGTTTTCTTGGAGAATTGACACTATCCATGAGTTTGCAATTTAGGAGTTGGGAATACCCAGAAAAGTGGGGGCAAGGAGCTGCACAGACTAGGCAGCAGAAATATCAAAATACCAAAAGGTTCTTCCCACCTTAGATCAAGGAAGTAGCAAATGAAATAAAAGCACTTAGTCTTTGAAGAAATGATGCATCGTGTCACCTCAAATGCTTCTCTGGAAAAGAATTCAGGAGATTCTGGAACGTGAAGACAAAAGCTTTAAGAACATCTTGTACCTGGAAAGGACCCTGGAGCCCATTTGCTCCCTCCCACCCTTCTAACCTGCCATCTCCAGCAGAGGCAGTGTTCTTTTGGTATGGGGCTATTTGCTTCTTTGTCTCCACTCAGTTTTTTTTTCTTTTTCTTTTTTATTTATATATGACAGCAGAATGCATTATAATTCTTATTACATATATAGAACACAATTTTTCATATCTCTGATTGTATACATAGTATATGCACACCAATTCGTGTCTTCATACATGTACTTTGGTTAGTAATGATCATCACATTCCACCATCATTAATTACCCCATGCCCCTCTCTTCCCCTTTAACCTGTCTGCCCTATCTAGAGTTCGTCTATTCCTCCCATGCTCTCTTTCCCTATCCCAGTATGAATCAGCCTCCTTATATCAAAGAAAACATTCAAATTTGATTTTTTGGGATTGGCTAACTCCATCCACTTACTTGCGAATGCCATGATTTTATTCTCTTTTATTTCTGATTAATATCCCATGGTGTGTATATGCCACACATTTTTTTTATCCATTCATCTATTGAAGGGCGTCTAGGTTATTTCCACAGTTTAGCTATTGTGAATTGTGCTGCTATAACCATTGATGTGGCTATGTCCCTGTTGTATGCTGTTTTTAAATCCTATTGGTATAGGCTGAGAAGAGGGATATGGAGATTTCTTGGAAAATTGGGAATGGAACCACCATTTGACCTAGTTATCCACTCAGTTTTAACTTTTCTTAAATCAGTTGCTCTGGATATTAAAGACCATTTTAAAAAACAGTGCTTATTGTGTGGAACTTCTGGGATAAAAGAGAAAGGATTGTTTTTAGAGACTTACAGTAAGGAAGCAGATGTTTTTTGACTGATGTCTGTTCATTGGACTCTTGGTGGATACTCATTCTTCTGTACTCTGACACTCAATAGAACAGTGGGGTTGCTCTTTCTAATAACAGATTGTGTTTATATTAAAATTTCAATTCATAGGTAGATAATAAATAAATATGATGACTATTCAAGGATGAAGGGGGATCTAATGAAGTGAAGCTCCCACTCTTGTCTCCTAGGGACCTTCTCTCTTCCCTCCCACCAGAGACTGTTTATGAAAATGTTTTCTCTTGGAGGTATTGTATGCATCCACTTGTTCATTGGACAACAGTTCTCTATTGATGGGTATTGATTTTTAAAATATTTTGGCTACTAAAGTAAACCAAGTGAAATGAATATCTGTTAGATATATTTCTATAAGTAGAACTGCTGACCAAAACATTCATTTTAAATCTTCATAGTCATTTTCAAAATAGTACATGTCATTTCTGTTGGATTAGTATAAAGGAGATTCTAAGCTCAACTCCACAGCCTAACAGGAAGAAATCCTGTTTAATATGTGTGGAAGACAATGTGGATTCCTTGGGTCTTACAAGAACTAATCCATCTTTTATGTACCCTTTTCAGTAAGTCCCATGTGATAGATTTTAAAATATATGTAACACATTTATGTTGTTTTTTATTTCATGAGGTCATTGCATTCAGATTTTTAGAACATCTCAAAGATCAGAGTCTTATTAACTGTAGAGTCCTTTTGAGTTATCTAATAGGATTTTCACTTCTCTCTAGACTGAGATAATTGATCTATTTTAATTTACTTGTTTTATCTATGAGGCTATTAATGAAAAATTTCCCATAGTGAATGTACAGTGATCTAATAGTGGGGCACCTTGTTGCTATTGTATGTGGTAGGTTACTGATGAAAGTTTTTGTTATTTTGCATCTTAAGGTGTTGGCCTAGCACACACTTCCTTTAGAAAGTCTTGCTCTCCAAACCACAGTATTATTTCTGGTCAGGTCAGTCACCTGGTCTGATTTGCAGGAGCCTGGGTATCAGCCAGTTCTGGCTTCCTGAACCTCATCAGGAAGAAGAACAGAGGTAATGGGATGCATTCATGCCTTAGACCTTGTGTCTCTGCAAAATGCATATACTTGCTTTGGGCTTGGCATCATCCAAGTCTTGTGGAGTATTTGATTCTTCTAGCAAAAGAACCCAAAGTATTGAGCTCAGATCAAGGGGCACATCTAAGCTGGGCCAGGCACACGGAGTGAATTCTATTTCCCTATGGCTACCATTCTTCACGTCTCAAGGATTAATCCAAGAGGCAATATTTTGAAGTATAGGTGTTAAGAGAATGGCCTGGGCCAAAGATTAAGTACTTCCTTTCTTACACCCTTAAATTTCACTGCTAAGGGCAGAGAGAACAGAATTGACAGCTGTTGGGGGCAAATGGACATACCATCTAAAATCATGGTCTCCAGTTTGAGTGAATGAAAAAGTGAGTGTTTTCTTGGTTAGCATGTTAATATGATGCCTGAACTCAGATTCAGTTGAATTTGTTTCAGGAGGCCCAAATAGGAGCACTGTGTACCTGAAAATTGAACTTATAAGCTGTTATCTCAGATAACCAAGTGCATAATTTGTATAAAGTACTTGGGATCAGCAAGGACTTGTGTTTTGGGACTTGAAGGACTGTAATTGCAGACACCTGCTGCAGGTGTCTAGCTTAGCCATGGCTTTGGCCAACCTCATACTGCATGAATGTCACCTGATCTCTGCCTTAGGCTATCCAACTCCAGCTGCTCATGACTCTGTCTCTGTTGTGTCCAATTGTATGGATCCTGGCTCATTCATGTGAGATCAGACTCTGCATGCTGAACAAATGCCTAAAGGAGATGACCATGATCCAAGTGACGCCTCCCAATCCCATCACTAGCCAGGGTTCTGATCAGATTTTGCAGGATTTATTGGTGACTTGGGAATGTGCAGTGCACATTCAAGATTGTCCTCATTAGCATGCCTTATTCAAAGAGATTTTTCAAGGAGGTGATTGGATCTGATGTCCTACAGCCACCCTGTAAGACCTGCTTTGAAACTTGAGAATCCATTCATGGTTCCATTCAGAGTGAAAGATGTGGAAACCTGTCACCTGTTTCTTTGCCTTCTTCCATTCAAACACATCCACCCAGAACTTCTCATGCCCAGGAACACCTTGCCTGCTAGAGTCTATACTGTACCTTTTGTCCTCATGACTCACTTCAATGATTAAGAATGGAGTATCAGAAGACTTCACCCTCTACTCTACTTTGTTGAGTCTGTTGAGAATTCTGTTCCCTAGGTTGTGGTAGAGCTCAGTCTACTTTATGTGCTGTTCTTCACATCTCATGGCCCCATCAAGAATCCTGACACATTATGCCTTCTTCCAGGCACCTGGCCTTAAACTATGAACATGGCCACCTCGTTTTCTAGGTGGAGAAACAGAACGTTACTGAGCAGTGAAAATCCAAGGACAGATTGTAGGGTGGCAGCTGAAGCCTACTATGTGATGTCTGGTTCACTATGATGACTGAAAAGTGGCTTCTCTAAAATGAAGCCAAATACTAAAGCAATAGAAATTCCAGAAGAAAGTGTTACTGTAAGCTCTAGCCTCAAAGAATGTAAGTTGCCCTTGGTTTTGTTACTGGCAGCCAAGCCAGGGAGCCTGCCTGGATCCCAGCTGGCCCAATTCAGCTGCCTACTCACATAAGCAAATGATGTAAAAAGAAACATGAAGGTAATGCAATTTGATTGAACTCGGGAGAAGCAGCTAGATTGTTTCTCTGTAGGTCTTACAGAGGGGTTATAATTTATAGAAACAAAAGCCAGGTAATATATACACCTATATCTAGGTAAGCTGTGAGAACATGTCAGTTTCAGCTTCATTGGTGCCAGCCTAGCCAGATGATAGTTGTTTAGTTTCCAATATCAGCACAAGGATGTTCTCTGTTTCAGTTTCAGCCAAGACATTTTTATCATGAGTGAACAACTCACTAGGAAAAGCAATAGAAACAGGGCTTCCTCAGGATTTGGTTAGCTCCTGGGTAATAAGCCTAAATTTAAAGTCTCTCTGACCTTTAAACTAGCCAGACATAACCACACAGTTGATATTTCCTTTATTTTATTATCACTGAGTTAATTGCTCAGGAAATTATGGGGCTATTCTTAATATGATAATCATTAGTATTAATGATCATGATTAGTGTTAATAACCATTTTCATGGTGCTTTCTCATTTGATACATGAAGCTGTGAATTGCATCATTTCATTTTCTCATAGTGAATTCCTTTGAGAAACCCAACATTTATCATTCTCATTTTCTCACCGAATATATCTTTTTTAGCAAGGCTTTGAGGACATGCTATTAACCTACCAGAAAATTTCCAGAAAAGAAATAGTTGAATTCTCTGGAATTTGGAATTTGATAACAGCTAACATTTTTTTGTATGTGATGTTTATTTCCTGCCTTTTAATAAGACTGAGAAGAAATATTTTTTTAATAAAATCTAGAACATGGCAGAACATAAATACAGTAGCAAGGAGAAACTCTAACTAGAGAGAAACTATATGTATATGTGTATGTATGTATATATGTGTGTGTGTATATATATGTGTGTGTGTGTATATATGTGTGTGTATATATATGTGTATATATATGTGTGTATATATGTGTGTGTATATATATAAATATATATATATATGTAAATATATATATATATATATATATATATATATATATATATATATATATGGTTGCTTCTCAAGCTTTAACTGTAGGATTAGGTTAAAATGCAGATTTTGATTCAGCAGGTTTAAATTAAGCACAGTTTTGGGCTTTTCTAACAAGTTGTAGATGAAGATACTTCTGCTGTCTACAACCACACATGGAGAAGTCAGCTGATTGGTCATCCACAAAGGAATAGATTTGGGATATTTGGTAGTGGCAGGGACTATATTAGCATGAAGTTCAAAAAGAGCACATTTCCATCCTTATTGACTTCTCTGCACTTAGTAGGGTGGGGAAACAATCATTAGAATCAGTGATGTGATGTGTGCTAAGTCAAGAATTGGAGATTGTGGTTTCTAAGTTCTGGCCAGGGAATAAATTTTGCTCCCTGCTGGAGTGATTGTTGAATTATGTCATCTTTATCTTTGAAAACAATGAAATTGAATGTGTAGGGCCATTTTCCTTACCAGACTATCAAAATGCCCCTGTTTTGAAGAATCTGTCCATCTATTTTTTGCTCCAATTAGCTTGGGGTGGGTCCAGCAGTTGCCTGGGGAAGGGGCCTGATGAATACTTCAAGCAGGGAGGGCTGAACAGAAAGGAAAGTGTGTTCTTTGGAGTAGGTATGGTCAAAATCAAGGGAAATTGTCTGGGGTGTGGGAGGCTTGAGATAGCCAGTATGGTCATGAGCTTATAGCCAGCTGAGAACAAGGGGTTGTAAAGGAGGATCTAGATGGGGCCCTGGGGAAACACTGAGGCCTCTGTTGAGTAATGTAGTGCTTTATCTGCTAGGATAGAGGTCAGTAGGATTTTTTGAAAAGGGCCAGATATGAAATATTTTCAGCTTTGCAGCTTTATAGACATATTTCTGTAAAAACTGTTTATCTGTTCCCCAGAGCAGCCATATGTAGATGGTAGATGTGGCAGTTTACCAATACAACAATTTATGAATGCTGAAATGTGAATTTCATGTAATTTTTTATGTGTCCCAAAATATTATTATTATGATTTTTTTCCAGCTGCTTAAAAATGTAAAACTATTCTCAGCTTACAAGCCTTACAAAGACAGGTAGCAAGTAGGATTTGTCCTCTGGCTAGAATTGGTTAACCCTTGTCAAAGGGGTTGGATTGGTCTGATAGAATTTCAGGATACAGATCCATTATAAAATTTTAGAAATTATTACACAACTTGGCACAAAGTCTAATACATACTATACACTAAAATGGGAGGGGGAAGGATTATATCATATTAGCAACATAAAACCAACTGAGGCTAGTCTTTGCAATATAATTGTGAAAGCAAATGCTAACATAAATTTCTTTTGTATAGTGATAATATTTCTTCATTGTACATTATAGGGTATTTAATTTCTACCTGATCCTCATAGTAGCCTTTCTGAGAAGTTGGAATGGGCATTAGCCATATTTTAGAGGATCAAACTCATGTCCACAGTGCCATTAATCCAAGGTGACAGTGCTACTCAAGGATTCATGACCAGATCATCCACTTCCAAATATTCTGTCCTTATTCCCCCATTTAGGTGGTCCTTTGGAAAAAGTAAGTCCTAAAATGTCATTTGCAAGTCACTTGTTGGAACAAGGAACTTTTCCCTTTAGAGAAAAAAAAATGGTGATTAGGTCTTAGGTGACAGAGAACATAGCTGGTATGTAGTCCTGTAGCTTCAGTGTAAGTTTCAAAGCTGTGGGCTTGCAAAGCAGGAAGAGGCAGGTTAAAAAAAAAAAAAAAAAAAATATATATATATATATATATATATATATATATTTTTTTTTTTTTTTTCCACATTCCATGAGTGGCCCAGAAAACAAAAGGTCAGTAATGACCATCTTTGCATCCTGTTCCCTTGTCTGTGGCCATCAGCCCCCTCAAACTTGGGCCTCTTCCTCCTGTAAACTCAGGGAACTATTTTATGCAGAGGAGCATAAAATATGCCCAGCAATATGCCCTCTGGTGTCAAGAACTGTACTGAGAAGAGAAAAGGCACCAGTTAAAATTTGCTTTTGCCTCAAACTTACTTTTCATTTTTTTCTGTCTTCAACTTTTCTAAAATTTACGGCCACACATTTCCAGCTTCCCAGGTGTTCTGGCCAGCTTTCTCTCCTGGTCTTTAGGAGCCTAGGTGGAGGAGAGGGGGAATCCTAGGAACTCTGGGGTCATTGGGAACAATTAAAAGAAGTCCTTTTGGCCAACCCCAGAGATACTTTTTCATGGATTATAACTGTCAAACAGTCTTCCAGTCTGAGTTATGCTGGATTATCTCTTGACTGGTGCTTGATCTTCAAAAAATAACTTAATACCTGAAGTATGACCAATGAATAGATGCTGTTTAACATGGATGCCTCTTTCCAGGTATCTGTAACTCAAGTCAGGTGAGAAGGCTCAGAAGTACTATTCCTAGTAGCTGCTGCTTTAATGTTTAGTCAGGTGGCCTAGAACACCTGGCCATATTAGGAGCCTGTGAGCTATAGCTGCTCTCCAGACCCTAATGCTAGAGAGCAGCTCCTTCCCATGTAGCATGACCCTGCTTCATCCTCTCTCCTTCTAGCACATACACATCTTCATGTTGAACATTGTGTTTGTCTTGTTCCTGACTGCAGCGTCACCTTGCTCTCCTCCTGCAGTGGGGCCCAGCCCTGTGAGTGTTGCTGAAGAAAGACACCTTCCAAGGTTTGACCAAGTTGGAGGGTGGGAGCTGGGCCTGATTGCCTGGGAGCAGGCCTTTTTCAGAGATGCTGAGGGCCTGTGAAGAAGGCAAGGGAGCCAGTTGCCTCTTTGCTCCCTTGCTCGCTGCTGCCAGTGAGCTCCAAGGCTCCATCAGGGCATTTTCTCTTTCCAGGTTGGAGTGGAGTACTCTGATCCCTGCATGGCTCCGACATCGGCAGTTAGGGTTGCACATGAAAGGCCAACACTTTATGCTAGAGGATTCCATCTTCTGGATCTTTGGGGGCTCCATACACTATTTCCGTGTGCCCCGGGAATACTGGAGGGATCGCTTGCTCAAGATGAGAGCCTGTGGCTTGAATACCCTCACCACGTGAGTGCTGTGCCCCATCCCCTGCCACCAAACCTGGTTACCAAATAGGGGTTCCTGGTGTCTGCAGGAGGAAAAATATAAGAGGAGGATCCAGCCTAAGCTTTCTGCTTAGGTCTATGGGGTAAGAGTCTCCCTTCTTTCTAATCTCTACAGAACTCCCTATTAATAAGCACAAAAAGTTGTGAAATGACTACAGAGTCTAGAATGACCAGGTAACAATGTTGAACAAAAGAATAGAGTGAGAAAGGTAGGTAAGTGTACATGTAGGAGGGTTTTTCTTTTTTTCGTTTTTATTTTTCTTATGTATGCTGTGGGGCAGCTGGTGGGGGTGGGGCAGGGAGAGGGGACAGTTGAACAACTGAATTTTGTTTTCTCACAATTTTGGATGCTAGAAGTCCAAGATCAAGTTGTGAACATGTTTGGCCTATCCTGTGGCCTTCTGCTTGGCTTATAGAGGGCTGTCCTCTTCCTATGTCCTTGCATGTCCTTTCCTATGTGGATCCATACTCTGGGTATCTCTTCCTCTTCTTATAATGACCCAATAAATAAATTTTTAACAAGCAACTTGCCCAACCTCAGTTTGTACAGCAAATGAACAGAGTCTTCTTCAGGGAACAATCTGAGAAGCAATGTCCCACATTCCTTTTTTGGCATGATCCTGATTGCCGTGGTTACCATTTCAGTACCTAGTGTGATTTTGGCACATGATGGGTATGCAATACGATGTTGAGTGTGCAAATCGTTTTAAAAATAGGTTCATTTGTGAATAATATTGATCTTTTCATGGATTTTCCCCCCCAATTTCCAACAGATACTTGGATGAATGTCTATAAAATAAAGTGGGTTATCAGGCTGGATTGTTCCATTTTTGAGAAAAAATACATTATTATAAATCAAAAAGATGGATTTTCTTTGCTGGTTTATGAACTGGCTTTGAAGAGTTATAGGAGTGTTCTGAGATGTGACTGCATTTTTGAAAGAAATGTGGATAGCATCTCAGAACTCCTGAAGATTATGGGAATACTGCAGGATAAACATTCTGCTTTGGTAACAAAGTAGAACAATCTACATTTGCTGAAACATGAAACTCTTGAGAATGAATTGGAAGCCATAAAGCCTCCCTTCACCTGTGAATATTCTTTGCAGTTGGAGAAGGTTCTGTTAGGCCCATGATGTGGTGGTCAAGGAGGAGAGCAACTTTCTTAACTATTATAGTGCATGAGTGTTATCTCCCATCTCTTGAGTTGGCCTCCTTTAACAGCTTACTGAGTGCCATTATCTTCCCATTAGAAGCCCCATTCTATTGCAAGTTTTGGAAATATGGATGCTTTAGTAAAATAGGATTAATAACTGAAGTTTCTTTCTGCCCTACTTTTATCTCTTTTTCCAACATACTTACTTCTTTCTCACTGACAAGGGATAGGGATGGCAAGCTGACCTGTGCTCATTGAGCCTGACTTTTTACTCTGCGTGTCTCATGCTTTACCTAAATCTTGTTGAACTTCTTCTTCTCCTAAGGAGATGTGATGTTAGTCCCCTGGGGGTTGCCTTGCATTCTCTTCTGTCCCAGATCTGTTCAGTTAGTTCTTGGTTCTGGTCCTGAACCCATTAAGAAGCATATCTTCAGCCATCATAAAAGAAACATATCTTCTTTTAGGGACAAGAAAGTTAATCTAGGAGGTGAAGTGGAATAATTGACAAAGTCTTGCCTATAATTATATTTTCTATTACAGCTATGTCCCATGGAACCTCCATGAGCCAGAAAGAGGCAAATTCAACTTCTCTGGGAATCTGGACTTAGAGTATGTGGTACTGCTGCTTCTGTGACCAGGCCCAGAGTGGGTGACAGATACATGGCCGTTTAGTTTAGACTAAGAACCCTAGTGGTATCTGGGCTGTGGTTTGAGAACCAGACAGGAACCAAGATCTGGAGCCTTGTTCTCAGGATGCTCTGAGTGGCTCTGTACCCAGAACTCAGTTGTTCTTCAGCAATGATGTGTTACCCGGGGGTGCTGGGCTGCAGCCTTTGACCCAGCCTCTCTATTGCAGCATAGAGAGGCCAAGATCCTTGGTGCTACCTGACTCTAAGTGGGATCCAGCCACCTGGCTGGGGTCAGAGATACTCTGTGAGCTCTCAGGGGTATTGCTGGGTAAGAGGCTCTGCACCCTGATGCCTTTATTCCTTATGCTGCCAGTGGGGCTGAGCTGATCCTGATTTTGGGAGCCAGTACAAATGCAGCTCCCAGGGCCACTGGCCTCTGACCAGAAGGATTCCCTTTTCTGGTGGGCTGGGCTGACCCTCCCCCCCACCCCCAGTTTTCCTGGTTAAGAGAAGAAAGGGAATAAGAAGCTAGGTAACTCTGACACACTGTCAGGTGTGAGGCTCCCTCTTCATGCCACCTCCCTGTGGACTCTCATGAGAGGGCCTGACTTTGTTTATCTCCCCAGGGCCTTTGTCTTGATGGCTGCAGAGATTGGGCTGTGGGTGATTCTGCGTCCAGGCCCTTACATCTGCAGTGAGATTGACCTTGGAGGCTTACCCAGGTAAGCCTGGCTGAGAGAGGCCAGTGTGGCTTAAGGGATCTCTGTGCTAATACAAAATATTCAAAGAATATTGATTTAGTTTGGTTATCAAGGTATAGTTTCTATTCTGTGCTAAATTTCCTTTTCAGAATAAGTAGCATCCAAAAGGGGTAATTTTGAATGATGTTGCAGTTATTGGCCTTGTAAAATTCCATTGGATTGTGTTAAGTGGCAAATAGCAGCAAGAGGATTGGACATTCTGGAGCTTTTTATTCTTCTGGGCCCAACTCAGACAGATCATTTGTCTGCCCTTGGCTTAACTTTCCCTCACTACAAATGGAAAAATCAAACCTGCCCTATTTTTTAAGGGTATTACCAATCATTTTTTAAAAGTTCAGTATTTTGGTAAAGTATAAGAGAAGCTTTTGTTTCTGTTTTGTCTTCAACTTTTCTAATGTCTGATCTTCCTAAATGTAATTTGTTGAACTACAAATCTGGACAGGGATCAGCTGGGATCCCATTCATTTCCTTATCCTAGTCATTACTGCCATTATTTTCCAGTAAAAAAAAAAAAAAAAAAAAAGATTTTCTTTGTTATAATAGGTATAATCTTTCCTAGCCTCATACTGTACCAGATGGTTAGACCCAGGCTCCCCCACCCTATGCTTCCCCAAGAGAAAAGACTGATCTCATTTTCCCAGAGTCTCCCGGGGAACTTTCTTCCCACAGCACAAGCTCCAAGGCCCTGCTTTGTTTTCTCTCTAAGTTTCCAGCTCGATCAGCCCTTCCCTCAGGGCCTCAGCCTGTGTCTCCTTCTCTCCATTACCCAGGCTCATTTTCTCTCTCTCTCTCTCTCTCTCTCTCTCTCTCTCTCTCTGAGTTGGCATTGTGTTTGGAACAAGGCTGTGAACACAGCCAGAGTAGAGTCCCAAGTCCCTATGGATTACAGGGTCAATGATTTCCTGGAGCTCAGCTAGAGGAAGATAGGATTTAACAATCTTAGAAGCAGCAAGAAGCTCTGGACCTCAGACCTTCTGCCAGGCTCTATGTGGCACCTTTGCATTTACTAGGGTGTCCCTTGAGGCACAGCAGGGGAGGGTGAAGCCACAGTGCAAGTGATAAACTATACCTTTGATGTGACAGGGAATGTGGAGGTTAAGCACTAGGTCTCCTCCATTTAAAAAAAAAAATATTCTACTTTGTTATATATCACAGCAGAATGCATTACAGTTCATATTACACATATAGAGTACAATTTTTCATATCTCTGGTTGTATACAAAGTATATTCACACCATTCATGTATTCTCTGACTTTGTTCAGGGCTTTGGAATCAGGACAAGGGATGCCCCAGAGTCTTTTGTTAGAAAATATGTTTTTTTTAGAATTTCAAGTGGGAAGGAAGTACTTGGACTCCTGTTTTAGAACCAAGCCATAGTGCTGTGTTTCTTTGGGGGAAATTGACATCACAGCAGTCAGGGTAGAGAAAGAAATTGAATCTACTGCTGCTGCCACTGGCCAAGCTCTGCAGGGCTGATGTGGCTCATGCAAAGAAGTCTGTGGTCAGCAGGGACACAGCCAGACTGCAGTCTCCTTTCACGGGCTGTGCTGGATCATTTTTTTTGGGTGACCCTGGAAGATTATGACTGTGTCCTTCTCCAGCCCCAGTGATGATTCCTAACCCTTTTGGCTTCACCATTTTGTTGGGGAAAAGTGATGGAAATGCTTGCAACCTGGGTCTTGGGTCCCATGAAAAGCTTTTCTTACTGTGTGGCAGTGATAGGTAGAGGTCTATAGCTGGAAAGCTGGAAATGACCTTCCCCCAGAGTTGTGCTAGTGGGTAGGGAAGCAGTGGAGAGTGCAGGATGACTCTGTTGCTTGCCCTTGAATCTGTCTGTACATCACCTAACATCCTGGTTGAGTGGAGGTAGTGAGATAGGAATGACTCTCAGCTCATCCTGGTCTCCAGAGTCATCCCTGAGTTCTCTGGAGCTACTATCTTCTCGGCACCTTGAGCCTGCCCCAGGAAAACCCCCAGATCCTGATTCTAATGATCCTGTCCTCTCCCTTTTCTTTCTAAGCTGGCTACTCCAGGACTCTGGCATGAAACTGAGAACAACTTACAAGGGCTTCACTGAGGCAGTGGACCTTTACTTTGATCACCTAATGTCCAGGGTGGTGCCTCTCCAGGTAAAAGCAAACGGACTCTTTGATATTTTACTTATCTTTCTTCTAGGTAGTAGGTAATCCTAGATAAGTTCTCAGACCAAGGGGTCCACAGTTCTTTTCAACACAGGAACACACTCTTCCTTACTGCCTGAGTTTTAGAATCAGAGGGACTCGTGATAGTGATCTTTTCAAAGAGCTGTGTATTTCAGTGTGGTATCAGCCAAAATTAAATGGACAGACAAGTGTCAGGACTCACATTTCTCTGTATAGTTCCAGAGTCATGACTCATGATGGGTAAGTAGGATGTCTTAATAACTGAAAACACCATGTGTCAATGTCCCAATAGCACTGTGGCTCAGTTCTGCAGAGTGGAGCACACATGGATAGGCCTTGTGTACTAAACAGATGATTTTTTTAAAATTAAATTTTAAGTACTTTTCAAGGTACTTCCCTCTGCTAACCAAAAAGGTACTGTTTGGTATGCATTTACTATTTAAACAAATATGTTAAAATGAGTCTTGGAGGGAGTATTTAATATTTTATGTAATATTTTATGTAATAATTAGAAGCAATAAAAAAGGAGAATGGGAATAATTAAAGTTGCTTAAGTCAAACCATGAAGAATGGCATTGAGGAATTAGTACATCAAAATTAATGTATCAATAAAAAATTGCTCTTGAGTTAATTCTTTGGAATGTTCATAGCATATATAAATCAAAGAGAACAGCCAGCTAAAGAACAGATGTCAATTAAATATGAATTTCAGGTAAGCAAGGAATTTTTTCTCAGTGAAATATTTCCCAAATAGCATGTAAGTTTTTACATTTAGAAAACTTATTCGTTGTTAATATAAAAATGTCTTCATTATAAAATGCAAATGTAACTGGGCATCTTATATTTTTATTTACCAAATTTGGCAGACCTAATCATGAAAGAAGCAAGAAGCTTGGAAGTTATTAGCCTAGATTTTTGTAGGGAAGATGGAGTTACTGAGGAGATTCAGCAGGTGGTGCTGATAGGTTGGGTGGTGGAAGAGAGGTGGGAGCACTATCAAGGCCATTATGGGAACATAGTTCAGAGGCATTCTTGGGCATGGAAGTGGCATAACTAAGGGGTTTTTTCCTGGTTATAATTATTTTATTCATTTCTTAAGGATTATATATAATATCCTAAATTTATGATATCTGATCTTAAAATGACAACAACTTAACTTTGATTACATAAAAAACTACTTCTTTATATTTCTATTTCCCCACTTAATTGATATAACAAATTATATCTTTTTATATGTTGTACTCAATAATCTTTATTCTGGTTTTTATGTTTTAAATCTTGTAGAAAATAAAGTGTCATTGTACATTAAAATTACAATAATATTTCTTTACATTTTTTTCACATTTTTAGTTTTACTGGAGAACATTATATTTTTATATAACTTCAAGTTACAGTCTAGTATTTTATTTCAATTTGTTGCATTTATCACAGAGAAAGTTCAGGGGTAATGATCTCCCTCAACTTTCCTTTGTCTGGAAATGTCTTAATATCTCTCTAATTTTTGAAAAAGTTATCTCAAATACAAAATTTTTAGTTGAGACATTTTTTCCTTACAATGTTGAATATGTCATTCCAGATACTTTCTGGTCTTCAAGATTTCTGCTAAGATATACCTGATAGTGTTACTGAGGATCCCTTCTCTGTGACAAGTCACTTTTCTCTTTCTGCATTTCAAGAATCTTTGTCTTTATATTTCAACAATTTTGTTTGTTATATAAAGTGTCTCTGTGTAGGTTTCTGGGTTATCCTGTTTGGAATTTTTTAGCTTCCTGAATGTACATATTCATGTCTCTTCCCAGATTTGAGAAATTTTCAGCCATTATTTCTTCCAAATGATCTGTTTTCAAGCTCACTTATTATTTCTATTTCCTGTGTGAATCTGCTGTTGAACTTCTCTAGTGAATTTTTTTTGTTTATATACTGAATTCTTTCAGCACCAGAATTTCTGTTTTGTTTCTTTTTAAAAATTTCCATGTCTTCATTTATATTCTTATTTGTTCATATGTCATTTTGTTGATTTCCTTTAATTTTTATCTTATTTTTTCTTTTGCTCTTTAAATGTATTTTTGACAGTTATAACATCTTTGTCTAATATGTCTGGTTATGTGTATGTGTGTATGTTTTTAGAGACTATTCTGAGATTTATTTTGTTCTTTTGAACAAACTATGTTTCTCTGTTATTCTTTTTATAAGCCTTGTGTTTTTTGTGAATCATTGGGCATTTGGAGGGAAAAAAAAAAAAAAAAAAACTTATCTCACTCTGTCTTTTATGCAGACCGGTTAGGAAGATCTTTCACAATTAATGGGCTTCTGAACCTAGAGATCAGGCCAGAGTAAAGACACAAGATTACAGATGTTTTCTCAGAATATCTTCTGTTTGCACCTGTCTATATACTTTCTTCACACCCTAACTGTTTGCTTTTACATGTCTTCATTTCCCAAAGAGTCTCATCAGAGTTTCTTGGGTGTTCTGTCATATTCTTCTGCTCATAATTTCTTGCCCACAGCCATCCACAAGTCTGTAGTCTTCTGTAGTTTCACATGCTATAATATCTCTCACTGAATCCTGAAGCTTCCAAACTTGATGTTTCCTGTTGGTGTTTCAAGTCAGATGAGACAGAAACAAGTTCTCTGGGCAGCTCACAGACAAACTAGAGAATTGCATACAAGTTCCCTTCTGCCCCCTCCATCCTGGTGGAGGGAACTGGAAATTTGGGACACTTTATCCCAACCACACCATGTTACATTGAGGAGAGATAGGAGGGGGTAGGGATATGTAGCAAGATTTTAGTAAAAACATAATGAAATTTCCTATTCTCTTGCATGTGACTATCTTGATTGGGTAGTCACTTTCTTGCTTTGATTTTGACTGGTTTCCAGAGCCCCTATAAACTTATTTAGTCAGTTTGTAGTTATTTGGTATTTCCATGGAGAACAAAGGCCTGATGCTTCCTATTCCACCATCTTGATTATAGTATTCTCAATTACATTCCAAACCTTTTGAGACTTGTTTTTGGATACGTTGATAGTAATTAGAGATAAGTATGATGAATTTAGATAATATGGCTCTTACTACAAACTCAGCTTCTGATTATTTATCTCTTTCCCCCAGTATAAGCATGGAGGACCCATCATTGCTGTGCAAGTAGAGAATGAATATGGTTCCTATGACAGAGATCCTGCTTACATGCCTTACATCAAGAAGGTAAGAGTCAGCTTGGTTCATTTCTTCATATTCCTTCCTCTAGAATGTCTTAAAAGTTGTGATGTATGGATCTAATATTTTCCTCATATTAATACCATGTCTCCCAACTTCATTTATCAATTAATGAATTTGTCTCCATTGTTTTATTTTAACAGGGTTTTCACTTATTTTCCCTTTATTGAGTGGGATTAATTTGGGGATTGCAGTACATATGTGTGTTGCAGGAGCTAAGAATATGGAATTGATTTAATTGTGTGGCAGTGATTAGGGAAGGTTTCCTCAAGAGTCTGCCTTCATTCCAGTGCCTAAAGCCATGGCTTTGAGCTTTAGCTACAGGTTGGCTTTTCCTTGAGAGTTTTTAAAAATTTGAATGCCCCAGTCATATATATAAGAATCTCTGGGGTAGTTCTCAGACATCCAATCCCATTGTATGGGGGAGGTTGAGAACTACTGATTTAATATACAGCAAATCATGGAGGGAAAGGACTAAGGTAACATATAAAAGAATAGGCTAATATTAAAATCTGGTTTCTGTCAAATTGTAGCTGAGACCTTGAACAAATGCCTCCAGTTTTCTAAACCTCTTATTTTTCTTCTAAACAATAGGATTACAAAGAGTCTCTGCCTCTTAACTGTATTATGTGAGATCATACAGATCAACTCTATTCTAGACAAATAGTAAATTTTTCAGTAAATAAGACTTTGATGGAATCTTTGGCATTTGTTTCAGAGTACTTTGAAGGGTCAGCCGTGGTGTGACTTGAAATGTTAAATGGCCTCTGTGAATGCATCTAATTAGAAGCTGGATGGCTTTGGATTTTGATGGCCTGTGCAGGATCTCTTCTGCTGTCACACACAGATTCATTTTTTATCTGGGTCCTCTGTAGAGTGAGGACCAAGGCTCAAGCACTTCAGCTTGTAGATTCTTACAGACTTTCACTTCTTGTGTGCAGAAAGCTGTCTTAGTAGAGTCTAAGCCTGTGTTCAGGAATGGTGACATTCCTTAAGCTGGAAAGGGGCAAGTTCAGACCTGATGGTCAAGGCCAACTACAGCCTGAATAGAGTCACATCTAGCTTCCTTTTCACCTTTGAATTACCTAGAATAATCCTACTGCAAACACAGGACTTGAGAGCTTCCTATTCTATACCTTGTTCCCTCAGACTACCTCTTATAACCTGTGGCTTCTCCAGTATTTTTTTATACTGCAGAGAAGGAATGTTTCATGAGCTGCAAGAGATGAGAATGTAGCTTCCTCAGAGACCTCTCCTGTTCAGTCATGCTTTACTGGTGTGTGGCACCCAGCCTCTTGTCATCCTAAAGCTCTTGGGAAAATCCCCTTCTGAACTGCCATGCAACTTTCCCTGGGGGGCAGTGTGGGAGGCAGTTGCTGAGTTGTGGACATTGCCAGCATCGCTTGACTGTGGGCAAGACCCCTTTCTCCTTTCTGAGTCTTAGTTTCATCATATGCAAAATGGAGACATGAATGGCTGTTGTGCGGGGGCTCTCACCCAGGAAACAGACTTGGGCTTTGGCAGGTGGAAGATCCAAGACATAGTTAGGATAGTAGACATGCTTTATTCAGTGGTGGCCACAGCCATTAGCCAGCCCCCAGCCTCAGCTTCAGCCCCCAGCCAGTTCCATTTTAGCTCCTTCCTTCTTAGTCATATATAGTTAAGTTATATATACTTACATATAGTTAAGATATTAATTAATATATATTAAGATATTAATTCTGAAGGACCTTTTTATATGCAGGCCAAACAAAGAAGGCACAATGCCAACAAATTATATAAAGGGAGAGCACATGCTCATACTTAATATTTATGACCTTGAATCTATATGCTGAATCACAGTGTTTCTGGCCTTGACTAATCATAATGTAGCCAGGTGCCAGCCCTGGCTACATACTAAAACATAACGTAGCCCGCCAGAAGTCTCGGTGAGGGAGCTTAACTACAGCCATTTTTGGGCCTGCCCCAACAATGGCTTTTTCTAAGGCTGAGTCGTTTCTCTAAGAATATGAGATAAGACACAAAGCACTTAACTGTGCATGGTCTGTGACTGGTGTCAGGAAATTGATAATCATCTTTTACCGGGTAGAGTCGATGAATTAATGACCATGAAAATTTAAGCATGTGCATATTATAGGACTTTAAGTAAATGTTTGTTATATATAGTGAATGACTGGGTGGATAGTTCAAGGGGGTTGATCCAGGGTTGCTGATAAAGATCTTATCTTGCTTCATGGATTGAACTCTTCAGTGTCTGTCATCCCTGGGAACTATAACCCCATTCTGCTCTTTTCTTATCCGCCTATGGGATTTGTTCTTGGAGGTCAGATCCACTTTATTTACTGACTAGATAATCTCTCTGCCTCCCCTATTTCCAAAAAACTTCAGTTGAAATATGCAGTCTTATTTTCATAATATCTGCAGTGAAAATGATAGGAAGATCACCTTTGCAGTAGTTTCTGTTCCCAATGAACCCAGAGTCCCAGAAGAGAACCTTTGAAAGTGGGCAGATTCTGGGTTTAGCACATACTCTCTCATCATACTTTATTCAGCCTTACTGAAGCTCTTAGTCTCTACTGTTAAGATATTAATTCTGAAGATGCAGTGGGACAGTCTACAAAGTGCTTAACAGAAGGCCTGGTATGATAGTAAATGCTGTATAAATGTTAGCTATTATCTGAGTAGTAACAATCCTTATTGCCCCTCAACTATAGCTTCTTCCTTTTACTTATTCATTCTCTGATTTACAAACTCCAGGAGTGCTTTCTGCTCTGCTCAGTCTGGGTAGTGCACCACAGTCACATCACTGAGGCACTGCTGGGCATCATGCTCTTGCTTTTGATCACACTCACACTGGCTCAATGTGGGGGAAAGACAGTGAGCTTGTTCATGGTGTGGGTGAAGTGAAAGATGTGGTGCTGTCCTGGAGGTCTGAGCTACTTGCTGGAGCCCAGCAGACTCCTGAGCCATAGCTGGCCACTGAGAGGTCCATCTGAGAACAACAAACTGACCAGACCTTCAGAAACATCCATGGGCTGCCAAAGATCAACAGCCCTGTCCTCTGCTACAACTAGAAATCAAGTTTATTGGAGCTTTGCTGAATCAGACAGGTGCAGACAAAATGGGCTTTCCTCTGTTTTCTGTAGATATATGCTTCCTTTTAATTTTTTCCTCTTGCTCTTCAGGCTACCTCATTCTCAGCAGTATTACACTGCAGAAGCTTTGGAGAATGGGGATAGACTTTGACTTTTCCTTTATTCCCAACAGGCCTTAGAGGACCGTGGTATCATAGAACTGCTCTTGACTTCAGACAACAAGGATGGCCTAAAGAAGGGAATGGTCCATGGAGGTACTTGCAAGGAGCCTGTGTGAGGGGCCCTACTATTCATATTCTTCCAGGCAGGACTGAGGCACAAGCAGGAGTCTTTCTGATTTGTTCCTGTCCTGTGTGCATGGCATCAGACTGGGAGTTCTGAGTTACAGTGGGTGGCAGGGCCCATGTCAGAGATAGATATACTATGACCAGCTCTTTGTCTGGTCTACCATTCCTGCTGTACTCTCTGGTCAATAAAAGCTTTTGGTAGATGCTGCCCCACACAAAGGCTTCTTTTAATTAGAAAATTGCAGCTCCATTTTCCCTCTATTGCACATGCCCCAAACCTTGTCCTCATTCTTAGCTTCTCTCCTGTATGCCTGATACATAAGCCATGGGCATATTCTTTTTATTTTTAGCTTTATCTTCAAAATACCTGAAGAATCCAAACATGTTTTACTCTCTCAGCTGTCACCATCATTTCTTATGTGCATTACTGCAGTAGCATTTTGACTGACCTCCCTTTTTCCCCCTGACTTCTCCAGCAACATTTTTTCAACGTAGCAGCCAACATTTTCAACATTTCCTCAACATAGTAGTATGCCTTATAAATATATCCCAGGTTACCTTACTGTTCTGCTTATGCTCTACGTGCTCCAGAGGAAAGCCCAAGTTTTGAGGCTGACCTTGTAGGACTTTCCAACACAGCCTGCAGGACTGGCTGGCCTCATCCTCTGCTGAGCTCCCCTCACCCACTCTGTTCTACCCTCTTGGCCTTATTGCTCTTCCTCAAACACACTGGACATGCCCAATCTCAAAGACTTCATATATCTTTCAGAGACTTGCATGGCTATTCTCCAGGGTCACCTATGCAGCAAGTACCTTAGTACCTGGTAGAAATTGCACCTCCTCCCAAGGATCACCCATTCCTCTCCCTTGCTCTATTTTGTCTTCTAACATTAGGGGAAATCTCTGTTTCACCACAGCACTAAGCTCTGTAGAGGTTGGGTTTTTTGTGTCTTATTCCAGCTATGCTTTCCTGCCCAGATATGGTGTATCTCTCAGACGTAGTGGGACTCTTTTTCTAGACTCCTACAACTGTGCTTGCCTTTGCTATATATACTTGTACTCCACTTTGTTTCTTTTGCATTTCCTTCCATAGGCTGATCTGTAGGTAGGGAATTTTATCTTTAATATCACCCAACAGAACCAGGAAGGTCATGAGCTCAGGGAATTACTGCTTGGGTGCATGGAGAGGATAGTGAGTTAACAGGATCCTGAGCCTTGGGGGTGTGACCAGGGCCAGCAGCGATTCCCATTGTTTCCACGAGGTGATGCTGTCTCCTAATGGCTGCTACAAGGATGTCCAGAGCTTTTTGTGACCTAATCACCATCCTTGGGAGGAGCTCTGGTTCCTCTGATGCTGGCGTACATTTTTAGTGCTGGTTAGTCTACTAATTAAAGGCCCAAGATGATAGGGAGTCACTGATCTTTCCATTTCCTCCCCTCCTCTGTAGGCCCCACCCGTCAATCCCCTAGTGACTCCTGCTACTGGGAAAGATGCTTTTTAGTTTAAAAAATGAATTAAAGCAATTCATTCACACAGGCTAAAAGTAAAAACAATAGAAAATATTTATCTAAAAATACAGCATTGCCTGCCTTCCCATCCTGTTCCCTAGAATGACCATTTTAAATTCTTAAGTTTTTTCTTCCTGTACTTTTCTTACTGTGTCTAAATAACGTGTATATAGAACTCTACATTAATTGATTTAAGATTCTCGTACTTCAACTGGCTTTTCAATGTGCTTAGTTTTCACTTGCAAGATAGTAGTTTCCTATTTATTTGTCTTTTCATTTCAATTTTTCTCTTTTATTCCTTCTGCCATCTCCAACCCTTGCACCCTTTTTATTTTTTTAACACAGTCTTTTCTAAAATCTTCTAGACACCCATCATTGGTATTTTTCAAATGCCTGTGCATATCAGATCCCACATAAGGTCCTATCTGGCTATCTGGAGGCCTGGTTCTTGTATTTCTGATCTGCTGGTGACCTACCATACAGTTTTCATCCTGAGACTGACCTGTGTGTTTCTCTTTAATTGGATCCTGCTTACTGGAGTTCTGGACATTGTTCTATCATTTTCTAGCAACCACTGCTGCACTGAAGCCCAGAGACATTCTGGCTAATAATCTTTTAATATATCCTATTTTCTCTCTCACCCCCATTTGTAAAACATTTTAGAATTTTCTTTTTATTCTTGGTATTCTGGTGTTTCATAATGATGCTCTTTGTTGTGATACTTCTTATTTTTGTGGCATTTTGGAGGTGTATTTGAATTAGCATAGTTATGTCCATCGAGGCTGGGACATTCATTTGGGCCTTGGGTTTCTTTCATAATGCTTTATCATCTTTTTTCCTGATCTTTTGTTCATTCCTGTTATTTGTATATGAACTCTCATTTTGATTCTCTGTGTCTTTGGTTTTTCCATTTCTCGTCTCTTTATTTAGTTCTACTTCTTTCTGCTTATAGGTATTTCCTCAACTTTTTTTTTCTAATCCTTCTATTACTTCCTAGATCATATTTTGCTTAAATATGTTTCTTTTCTCTTAGCATACTTTAAAAATATGTACTGTCTTTCTTAACTTTTTCTGAGAATATTTTCATCTTTTTTATTTTTAACATTTTATTTGTTCCTTTCATTGGTTCTGCTTACCTGGTTTTCCTTTTTTCTGCTCTGCCCAGTCTTCCAGGTGAGGGGATATTTTCAATTGTCTGGCTCGTATAGAGCAGTAAAAAAGAAAAAAAGGGGGGGGGGGCACTAAACAGCCTCTTGGAGCTCAGAGGGTGGGGTAAGACTTCAGAAAGGCATCCTTCCCTGTTGTCCATTATGGGGCTATAGTGGTCTGGTCAAAATGGCCTGTTTATGGCCCTTTTTTTGTACTCTTGGTATTTCTACAGAGCAGTCTTTGGTCTTCTCTCCCACCTCTCACTCCATACTCCTTGAGAACAATTTTCTAAGAGTACACTAACCCCACTGAGCCAATGGACATGGGTGCTGAAGAAACTCAAGGACCCGGACATGATGTTGCAATGTTGCAGACGGGTATTCTCCCCCTGCATGGAGCACAAAGCTTGGGGCTCAGTGGGGTGAGGCCTGAGGAGGTGGTGGAAACTCCTTTCACTGTCTTGGGCCATTTATTGTTCCTCTGTCCTTTTTCAGTTTTCCAAGATTTTCTTGGCACTTTTTATCTACTAATATTTCTGCATTTTTTTTAAGTCCTGGAGATTGATGGGGATTGAACTAGGGGTTCTCTACCACCAAGCTATACCTCCAAGCCCTTTTTACATTTTTATTGTTTCGAGGCACAGTGGTGCACATCTGTATGTAATTCCAGTGACTCCATAGGCTGAGGCAGGAGGATCGCTAGTTTGAGGCCAGCCTTGGCAACTTAACTTTGCCAGCTTGTGCTGAGTGGAGGAACTTTCAAGATAAAAGAGCTAGGTCTCCTGCCATCAGAGGAGCTAACTTCTAATTGGAGGTGGGCAACAATGTCAAGATTAGTTAATTTATTGTGCTGGTAGATGAAGAAGGGTCTGCGGTAATTCAGAAAGTCTTCCTGACTTTAAGAATGTTTTCTCTCTCCTCTTTTGTCTTCATAGTATTGGCCACCATCAACTTACAGACACGACAGGAGCTGCAGTTAATGAACACCTTTCTTGTGAGTGTCCAGGTAAGGCTGGCACAGGGAAAGCTGTACAGATTGTTCAGCAAGTTCAGAGATTCTGTGCCTGCTACTTTGCTCAGGGTCCCCCCCCCCCCAGTGGGGGAGAAGGATCTGGGCTTTCTCAGTCTTTCAGCTCATGGTTCTGTTGCTGCACACCTCAGGGGAAGCAGCTCATAAACTACTCCAAAGGATTGCTGTGTAGGTGGATAAAGCATGAGTGAGATCTGCTACCTTTTGAGAAAGAGACCTTTGTGTAGTCCTTGAATTTGTAGACTCTGCGAGCCTCAGACTGCTCCAGATTAAGCGGGAAGAGAAACTCTTCCCTGTGCTGTACCATATGAGGTATCTGACCTTAACCTAGAAAGATTATTGTCATCTGCAAGGCAAGAAGCCTGATCCATTCCAGGCGAGGAGGAGAGAGAAGAGTTCCTATCTGTATCCGAGCATCGTCAGATTGATGGTCACGTACAACTCAATCTGCTACAATTGATCTCTTGGGTTTGTATCTCCCCTAAGGAGATTGATGTGATCTGGTCCAAACTGCAGCCTGTCCCCAGAATTGAGAAGCTGCTTCTTTCACTCTGACTTATTAGAAGTTGTGAATACTCCCATCTGTTGCATATTCACATTGATCCCCAGATAATAGTGGAGCTATTAGAATGTTTGTATCAACACTGGGGAGATGCAAAGTTTTTTCAGTTCCAGCTGTTCAAGCATGGTGCTGGCAGAGTAAGGCCCTGTAGGATGAGGGCCATATGTATGTGTGTGTGGTATGGCTACTCCTGGAGCATAGATAATAGCCAGAATGGGTGGAAAGGTTCCTTGGAGGAGATGGATAGGGCCTAACCCAAGGTGGACTTCTGTTGGAAGAGACAATGGATACAGATGGATTGAGGTTGAATTCCTTTCTCCTCTAGTATTTCCTGAGTGCCAGCTCTGTGCATGGAATGTTGTTAGAATCTATTGCATTCTACGACAAACAGGGTCTGTTCTCATGGAGTTTGTACTTGGGAGGAGAGAGACATATGGAACATGCAATCTCACGATGACCAAATAGAAGTGTTCTTGAGTGCATTATACTGTGAACTACCCCCGCACCCATTTGGCCGCTCTAATATGTGACCATGGGCAAGTCACTTAACTTCTGTGTTTCTCTTTCTTCTTTGGTTAAGTAGGGATAATGAGAGTCTCAACTCATAGAATTGTTTGTGGATTCAGTGAGATTTTTTTTTGAAAAGTACCTCATGGCAGCTGACAGAAGTATGCACCTTCTGCTGGTCATCCTGGAAAGGTAGCCATGCCTGTGCCATCCATGCCAAGTTGCCCTGTCAACAGAATGGCACTGCTAATGGACTTTCTTCTGTACAGTTTAAGAATGTTTGCTTTCCTTAAGGAAGTAGCCTTGGGTATTTTCTTGTTTAAGTCAAGGGCTCACTTAAATGAACACTATAATCCCCAGCTCTGGCTAACTGGGGCATATAGTAGCACTTCACTCATCCTTATGTTCATGCCCAATGATGAAGGTATTTAAAATGTTTCTTTAACACTTCCCGTATGCCAGGCACTATGTACTAAGAGATTTATGTGTGCTGTTTCTTTCAGCTCTCCCATTAGTCATAGGCACTAGTTACTGTTATTACTGTTTCATGGTTAAGAGATAGACCTGGAATGGATAAAATACCCATTAAGTGATTGGTTAGGAGTTATAGGTCTGATGAAGATCTCCAGGTCTTCACATTTACAGTGCAGTGACCTGGGTCATGCTGGAACCCTCCTTCCTTGCTCCTGGCACTTGTGAATCAAGGAGTCTACACTTGGCACTGGAGAGTCCTGAGATGTGGGACTTAGTATCTGCTTATTCCTTTTGGGTGACTTAAATATAGTACAGTATATGTTCTCTCTCTCTCTCTGTCTCTCTCTGTCTCTCTGTCTCTCTGTCTCTCTCTCTCTCTTTTAAAATATTTTTTAGTTGTCAATGGATCTTTAATTTATATGCGATGCTTAGGATTGTACCTAGGGCCTCACACATGCCAGGCAAACGCTCCACCACTGAGCCACAACTCCAGCCCCCAGTATATCTTCTTTTGGGGGGAGGTAGATGACTTGTGCCATCCATGCCAAGTCACCAATCTTGCTTTTAAAAATGAATAAATAAATATTGTTACTACTTTGGCTTTTATCTGGGAATGGCTGTTATGTTGTATACAGTGGATTATAAATTTGCTTTATCACTCTGCATCAGATTTCATTGCTCTAACTGACAGAGGGGATATTTAATCAATTGTCACTGGAGGAATAATGAAGACTCCTGAGTATAGAGCCTAAAATTCTAGCAAATCAGTCCTTATATTTCCCCTGGTCCTGCATACGATCTCTGCATGCTTGAGGCAGTCATGCATCCAAATCAGTATTCTAAAATAATATTTAAGACTTGCTGAATGTCTCACCCAAAGTATGAATATACACTGTGACTTGAACTATGACTAGCTATGCTGTAAGGCTCTGATTTTCTGATCTAGTTTTGCCAACTACTGTTTAAACTAAGCTAAGCCTTAAAAAAGTGCCCACGCTGCAGCTGCCTGAATCTCCTGGCTAAAAAGAAACAGCAACTCAGAGGGGTCTGGATCTATGGTACCTCTCAGGTATGAAGTCAGAATGGATACAACATTCTCCTTTCCTGGAAGGGGATAAGGCAAAGGTTGGCATGATCCAGAAAGCAACTGAAGCTAGGAAAAGTCTTTCAAAACAGATGCTGAATGCTAGTGAGACTTAATTTTAATACATTAGCATCCACTGTAAGCATCATTAAAATCATATTAAGCATCAGAATGTACCGTGTCAACTTTGGTTGTCTATTCCACTGTACACCTCGAAGTGTGGAGGCCAAACATGGTGGGTGAACCATCCTTGTCTGTGCTCTGCTCCCACTGGCTTCTCAGGCAAGGGGTGTAAAGCCAGGGAAGAGGTGGGAGAAGATAGGTCCTGGGCTCCCCTCCAGGAATGATGTTTCTCTTTTCCTTTTGGCCAGCTTGCCCGTCTAACTCTCATTTTGTGGTACCCAGGGGATTCAGCCTAAGATGGTGATGGAGTACTGGACAGGGTGGTTTGACTCATGGGGAGGCCCACACAATATCCTGGATTCCTCTGGTGAGTACTTGGCATTGGCTATGTCCAGCATGTTTGTTAACCTAAGAAGGAAGAATGAGTTTTAAATAATCTGCTAGTTGATATATGGAGCTGTAGTGTGCAAGACTTCTAGGATCATTTGTGTTAATAGTCAGCTATTGGTATTTCAGAGTCATTTGTCTTGACACTTGAAATAAACAGTAGGACTTTCCACATTGCTTTTGTATGTTTTATGTTTTTGTAATTAGAAAAATAACGCATACCTATTTCAAACACAGAAACTATAGAAAAGTATAAAGAAGTAAAAATCTCAGGGCCCAGAGAAAACATTGCAGTTGTTTTTTAGTTGATTGAGGTTTAGACAGTGTAGTCAGATCCTGATGACCCTGTCACCTACTTATGCCAGTCAATGACACAAATTGACAGCTTTCTATAATATTGTACATAGATTTATATCACCAGCTTAAAGAATGCAAAGAATCCCTTTGGATTAATAGCTGTACAACCATTTATTGACCTAGTCTCTTATAGATACATGCTTAGGTTGTTTTCAGTGGCTTTGGTTAATTGAACACCATATCATTGATCATTCTTGAACGTTCAGTTTTGCATACGTGGTATATTATTTTTCTATGGATAATCAATAGAATTATTATACTAATATAATTTTAATGTGTATTTGTCAAACTGACCTCCAGAAAGACAGTAGCAGTTTTTACTCACCATTATTAACTGATAGTACTTATATCCTACAGATTCATCAATATCCAGTATTAAAATAATTTTTAATATTTACCAATCTGACAGGTTATTGTTTAGTTTGCATTTCTTTGATTTATATTAATAATATACATACTAACCATTTATTTTTTTCTTCAATATTATCTCTTTATGTCACTGGTTCATTTCTTAATTAAGGTAGGACTGTGGGAGGCAGTCAGAATGGTATCTCTAATGATAAGCACTATCTTTTTGCATTTTTACCAAAGGAATAACTTCTGGGACTCACACTGGCTGGCAGAGGATGCAGACCTGTGTTGTAGGTTGTTCTTATGGTGGTTAATAGACTCAACTAGAATTTAAATGCAACTAGAGGCCCAAGCTCCAGGCCATGAATTCAGGCCCACTTCTCTTCCTTGTTTCCTAATCTTCTATAGTTGGAGCATTAAAACTGAAGGGCAGAGAGATGAAGTGGACCTTGAGGAGGCTTAGGAATAAGAGTATCAAAGGGAGTATTTAGGACTTGTCTTAGACTCTCACACATCCCTCCTTCTTCCTCCTTTTGTAGAAGTTCTGGAAACAGTGACCGCCATCATTGATGCTGGCTCATCCATCAACCTCTACATGTTCCATGGAGGCACCAATTTTGGCTTTATAAATGGAGCCATGCATTTTCATGAATATAAGTCTGATGTCACCAGCTATGGCAAGTATTTTCTAATACTGGTTCTTCCCAGCATCTTCAGGGCTGGGGCTTTTTGGAGAGTCCTTTAGGGACAATATCTGGCACCTTTAATGATTTTGATTATAAAGTGCTTGGGGAAGGTAGAGGCCTAGTTCGAATTGTCACTTTTAAAGTTCCAGAGCAGCACTAGACTCAAGATGCTTGGTGCTTGTGAGCCAGTTACTCTGTGAGAGAGCTCTTTGGAGGAAGTGTACTAGAGAAAGGGAAGGGAAGGGTCTGTGGTGATGGGCAGCTTCTCCTCACTGCTCAGGCTTTTGAGAATGTGTGGCTGAAGTGTCCCCCCCTTCAGATTGAGAGTCCCCAAAGGTTAGGAAAGATGCCTCATTTTATCTACCTGCAATTAGAAATTTAGGTTCATGCTGTGATTATGGGCAATTTTTGTATTATTTTATAGGGTGTAGAATTTATAGTATTTTGACTGAGTGGTTCATACTGTTGGTGATTTGCCTTCAAAATGGCTGGGCCAAGAAGCCTACTACCCTACCCCAGCTTCTCTCTTCTTTGCTGCTGTGTTTATTATTCCAGGGATAGGAATGACTATGACCAGTTCATGGATATCTTTCAGACTATGATGCTGTGCTGACAGAAGCTGGAGATTATACAGCCAAATATTCAAAGCTTCGAGAATTTTTCGGCTCCTTCTCAGGTACCAGCTAGCAGTTTAATACCAGCAAGAAGAGGAATGAAGCTCTCACTTGGCAAATTGCTTTTGTTCTCAGCCCTTTAAAGAGTTACCTTCTCACAACCTCATCTCAATCCTAGTTGACCTGTATGCAGGAACATTCTAGACAAGGAGGATTTGAGAGGCTGTTTTCATATAGTGTGCATCTTGCCAGTTTCACTTTTCTATTATAGAGGCATTAAGACTCCTTATCTCATATGGAAGACGTGAGAAAGCCCCACACTTCCCCTAGGCATTGTCTCCTAGAACCATCTAAGCATATGCTGAAATTAGTCTGTTGTTACTACTGGTACCAGGATAAAGGAGCATATGGGACACATGGATAAAAGACTGTTGGATGCAGTGACATTTGGGTCCTTTAGGGATGTCTGTGTTGTCTGTCTGTTGTAGATGCCCCTCTACCTCCCCCTCCTAAACCTCTTCCCAAGATGACCTATGAGCCATTGATACCGGTTTTCTACCTATCACTGTGGGATGTCCTCAGTTTCATAGGGGAGGTGAGTATTGTGGGCCAGGGAAGCAAGGACAGTCATTGGGAGGGTGAGCAGGGCCCAGAAACTCTCCAAATGGATTGGGAGGTGCTGGGAAGAGCAAAGCCAATTCTAGAAGGCTTAGAGGTCTCCTTTCCAACTTTAGAACTGAGTGAAGAAAACGAACTGGTGCTAGAGTATGCAGTGGGAAGGAACAAGAGAAATTGAAAACAATGGGAGTCTTCCTCCAGCTTGGGGCTAGAGCTATATTTCTCTAGGGGCAGAAGTGGGGGAAGAGACAGAGGAATGCACTGAATCCTCCTCTGTGAAGAGGGGGCACCTCCTGCAGCTCACTAAAGGGATGTTGTAATGCAAAAATGACAGTGTCTTAAGGAGTTAGATATCTACTAGATTGCAAGGCTTTCTTCTCTCATGGCATTCCCCTTTCCTTGTTTTCTCATCCCTATAACTCTGGAGAGCCATAGGTTTAATGCAATAAGTCATAATAGAAAAAGGAGGTTAGAGCTCCTCTTACAGCTTCTCCTCCAGTGTGCTCCCTTCCAGGCCAGACCTGTTTGCTACTTCATGTGCCAGTGATTCAGGGCAAGGCAGCAAGCCTGGCCCCTATGCTTTTCTGCTATCTTCTGTTGCAGCCAATCAAGTCTGAAAAGCCCATCAACATGGAGAACCTGCCAGTAAATGATGGGAATGGACAGGCCTTTGGGTACATTCTGTATGAGACCATCATCACCTCATCTGGCACCCTTAGTGGTGTTGTACGTGATCGGGGACAGGTAGGAGCATCTCTTCTTGATTCCTGGACCTTTTAGTGACCAGCCTCTGTATTATACATCTTATTCTCTCTGCCCTCAGAATCAGCTATTGCCAGTGTGTAAAGTTGCCCATCCCTGTCATCTCGGTGACACTTTCCAGCTGTGACCATGTACATTCCTTCCTCCATGCCTGGCTAAGCCCCCTCCTAAGCATGCACACACATGGTATAACCTATTTGTTTCATCCTCCATCCTGTTGACCATGGATGCTTTCCATCTTCTCTTTGGCAGGTATTTTTGGACACAGTATCTATAGGATTCATGGACTATAAAACAACGAAGATTATTATCCCCTTGATTCAGGTTTGTTATCCTAGGGAGCAGGGTGATGGCTAGCCTCAGCTGCTTCCAAGGAAGTTTGGTGGGAGTCAAAGAGGAAGGCCTGGAAGACAGGAGCCTCCTAACCACAAGCTGTGGATGGAGAGGAACGAGCATGCTTTCTTACCAGTGGGGCTCTTACTCCCATCCTCAGAGCATAGGGAAGAACTGGGGTCCACAAACCAACTCCCAGGTGCAGCAGTGACCTCATAGTTGGGTATCAGGCGATCATCAGCCACTATGTTCCTGGCAGGGTTACACCTTTCTGAGGATCTTGGTGGAGAATCGTGGGCGAGTCAACTATGGGAATAATATTGATGATCAGCGCAAAGGTAGGTCCTAGCACAAGTGAGAAGAGGTGCTACTGCTTCTCAGACAGGGTTTCCCCCTTTCCATACAGCACAACAACAGGCCATAGAGGTCCATTACAGGGAGATGGGCCATGGAGGCACACTGCAGGGAGGTGGGCCAGGGAGGCACAGTACAGGGAAATGGGTCTTAGAAGCCCACTGGAGGGAAGTGGATCATGAAGGCACACTGCAGGAGGTGGAAGCTGAGTTGACCTATATGTGAGACAAGGCAAGTGGGTCAGAAAAGCCTAGCTGACCCTTTCCCCTATAACACTCCATGCTTGTATTTTCTGTGTGCTCATGAGGAAACCCCATGAATAGTGAGCTAACCTTAGTCCCTCTCTGGGCTGAAGTCTGCTTTTTTGGGTAATGGGTAAGGATTAAGGAAAGAGATTTCTAGAAATCCAAAGGAGGGTATGGGACCAGTGCCTTCTTAGGTCTCCACACTGAAATTCTTTTCTTCATCCATCTCAGGGAAATCCATAAATCATTTTTCAGTGGTGAGGAGGAGGAAGTAGGATATAGAATAAACCAAATGCCTTTTGTCCACATGCTCTTCCAGGAATATCCCACCAATTCACTCTCTTTTTCTGGCCTTCTAATTTTTTATGTCTTAATTTAGATCTTACTTTCTTTTATCTGTCTGTCTAAATGTTGGTGTTTTAAGTAAGTTATAAAAAAAAGAAAAGAACTCAGATAAAATAAATCCTGCTGTGTTGAGGGGGACTGATGACCTTCCAATTCTGTCACAGCTGTTTGTATTTGTAGTGGAGGAAATTTGTGCATCTCTCCCTTGGTCAGATTTTCAGCAGAGAGCCTTCTGGTAGCCTGCCAAGGATACGATGTGATGAGACATTGGGGCTTCTCCTCTAGAAGGGCCTCAGAATAGGTTCTAGCACTATCCAGGCCCACTTTGTCTTCCTTTTCCTGAAATAGTTCCCCAGCATTCCTCTCGGTGCCTTTTCTGGCATTTCATCTCTGGGCACATCGTGCTTCCTTTGTTCTCCTAGGGGTTGGAAGGACCTTCCACTCTGACCCTTGTTGCCAGTCTTTGCTTCTCCAAGACGCTCATCAAGTGTGTCCTGACCCTCATTGTGGAGTTCTAGCCTCTGGACCATATACAATATTTATAAGTCACAGACTTCCCCTCCAGAAATGTGCATACACACACACACACACACACACACACACACACATACACACACACCCCTTGTGGGCCATTTAAGAGTATCTGCAGTCCCTGTGAAGCCTATTTACCTTTTCTAGATCTCAAAATTCCTAGCCTAGGAGCTCAGCAGCTCCACTATCCAGAGTCCTTGGGGGGCTGCTGCACAACCTATAGAGCTGATCCAAACCCCAAGGTGCTGATCAGTAACTATTTGGGTGTATACAGTTCTTCAGTGTTGGATACCCAAATGATATTGCCATTTTCTCACAATTTCAAGAAAACACCTGTCTTTAGTTCAAGGTTGTGTAGAAAATTTCTGACTAAATTGTTAGGTTTGTTAGTCTGAGATCCTATTTGACACTACCTTAAAGCTAGGCCCGAACCTTTGGCACCTCTTGTTCATGCAGAGTTTCCCTCAGCGAGAGGTCAGAGTTTGTTTTCACCCTTGTGAGAGCTCAGCTTTGTCACTGTCCTCGGATGTATTATTCTTCCATGGTAAATTCTAGGGCCTGGCATATAATATTCTTGTTCATTATTATGTCCCTTGGCATCTCTAGGGGGGGGTGGGTTATACTACAAGTGCTGAGCTCCTTAGGCAGTATATGTTTCAGGAGAAATCTTCCTTGCTTTGAGCTCCCTCTTCCTGGAAAAATCTTTCTAGAAACTTTCCATGCATGGCCCTGGTCATAGTTAGGTCCTCTTCCTTTGGACTTGCTCATGTTTCTTTGCCTCCTTCCCACAGGCATAATTGGAAATCTCTATCTGAATGATTCTCCCTTGAAAAAATTCAGAATCTACAGCTTAGACATGAAACAGAGCTTCTTTCAGAGGTAGGTCCTTGCCCCACACCAGTTGTGTGAGCTCATAATAATATGCAGCAAGAGCGAGCACAGCCCTATCCTCACCCCACCAGGATCCTGCAGATTCCAAGACTCAGAGGCCAAGGTGGCTTGTCCAAGGTGAGGGACAGTACCACCATTAGAACCTGCATTTGTAGACTAGGAGAATGCTCATTATACTACCTTGCCGCCCTTCTTGTGTTTTGGTTAAGAAGTAGGGAACTTGGGAGCTTTAAACAAAGAAGGGACATGTTTTAGGAATTAGGTACAGAACTGAACAGATCTAAGAAAGTCCCCTTTCTCCCTTTCCTGCCCTGTTCTATCCTTAGGTTCAGCATTGACAAATGGACTCGTATCCCTGATGTACCTACATTCCCTGCTTTCTTCTTCTGTGGCTTTGTAATTGGCTCTTCCCCTTCTGACACGTTTCTGAAACTGGAGGTTTGTAAGCCCCCTTTACCTTTCCGCGATTCTTTCTTCTGTTTTCTCAGAGGGCTGATTCAAATACCATTGTGCTTGGCCTTGATGGAGTACTATATAACACCTGCCTTCCAGGGCAGCAGAGGGAGCTCAAAGCAGAACCACCTGATGACACTTATCAGGGCCCAGGCTCCTACATCCAGCCTGGGATTGTGTGCTCTGCCTAGAAGGCTCAGAGCTAGTGGAGATGAGGTGGAACAGGCCACCTGTTAGTCTCCATGGCTGTTGAACATTGGCTCACTTTGGTCTTTTGGAAACTGAGTGAAGAACACATCTTTTTTGGTAGTGGGTGAGTATCAGGGATTGAGCTCAGGGGCACTCGACCACTGAGCCACATCCCTAGCCCTATTTTTGTATTTTCTTTTAGAGACAGGGTATCACAGAGTTGCTTAGCACCTCACTTTTGCTGAGGCTGGCTTTGAACTCGCGATCCTCCTGCCTTAGCCTCCCAAGCCACTGGGATTACAAGCCTGCACCACTACGCCCTATGTGAAGAACATATCTGATGTGTCTTCTCTGTCTTCTAGCGTGACTTTGTCATCAGTGGCTCTCATAGTAGACTAACACACTCTCTACTCTGTTTGAAGGGCTGGGAGAAGGGAGTTATATTCGTCAATGGCCAAAACCTTGGACGTTACTGGAACATCGGACCCCAGGAAACCCTCTACCTACCAGGTCCTTGGCTATTCAGAGGAAACAACCAGGTGGGCACACTTCCAGCCTCCTTCTGTTTTACTCATAACTTCCTTCCCATCCTTGCACCTGGCATCAGATTGCCTCCCTGGGAGCCCTTTGGGAGAGGGCAGAAGTTTCAGCTAGCCTATTCCTTCCAGAGTTGTTGTTCCTGTTCCTCCCAGTCTGGTTCCCAAACCCATCCCTTCCATCCCTCCTGGCTTCCTTATCTGGCTCCAGGACAGACCTCATAACTCAGCCCTTCTTTTCCCCACAGATCATCATTTTTGAGGAGGTGATGGCAGGTTCTGTGATACAGTTTACTGACACCCCTTACCTGGGCAGAAACCAGTACATTCACTAAGCAGCAGCCCTGGCACCTCCTGCCTGGTGAGCTGCTGCCTCCTCCACTCCCCTACAGGAGTGTCTCTTTAGTAGCAACCTCAGGGAGCCCAGAACTAATTTATTCCCTGCTTCAGTCTGAAACTCTAATCCTGGGAATACTGAAAAGAAAGATGGAATGACCCTGGGGCCCTCAGACCTGGATGGCTTCTCGGCCTGGTTCTGTGGATGGAGCCTTTCCCTGCTCTTCTGGAAGAGGCCAGAGCGATGTCTCTGAGGGGATGGGCATGTTTAGTTAGATCACAAAGTGATGAAACCCTGAGCCCTCAGAAAAGGTGCTGGTGATGGGAGGGCATCCTCCCCTGTACTAGTCATCACAGCCCTGCTGCTTAGTCTTCTGGACATAGGGTATGCTCTTCAAATATTCCCTGTGGAGCTTGGCCACATCCTGCATGGCCCCTTTCTGTTCCTGAAATCATGGGTTTGTCGCTATTAGTAGATGAGAAAGAAGAAGGGGCATTTCACCTAAGTCGGTTTTATTTTTCTTGACCCTTTGAGCTGCCTCTGTGATTCTGGAAGGAACTGTTTGAGAAACAACCTGTGTTTTTCTCCTTTTCATTCCCACTCACTGCATATGATAGGATGACAAACTGAGTTTAAGAGAAATGGAAATACTTATCCACTTATTTTCCTGAATTAGACAGCATTTCCAGTTATACTCAATGGGAGAAGCATCAGTTGAGGTGGAAATGTAGATCCTACCAGAAATCACAGCCCATATCTGAACTTCCAAGGAGGGAAAGGACAGAAGGCCCAGTTAAATGTCATAGGGTAGGTGACCCCCACTCCCTGGGAATTTGGGTAGTCACAAAACCTCCAGGCCTAACCCAGGCCTTACCTCCATCTTAGTAAACTCTCTTCCACTGTAACTAACCAGCAGGGGGGAGAAGCAACCTTCCGCCACAGTTGTCTCCATGTCCAAATTGGAGGTTCTTGTTTTAGAGATTCTAGAGTCCAGTTGTTTGACTCAGGTTCACTCTCCTGGATTGCAATAAAGCAATAGATTTGAATCAAGTTCTCTTTGTCAATGTCTCTGGTCTCATCTCTGCCACTCTGAGCCAGTGGAGAAGGCAGTCTGGGATCAGGAACATAGTTAGCCTCCTAGCCGTCAGTGATCCAGATTATGACCACACCAACTGTTTGTTGGTCCACACCCGTCTTCTCACCACTTCGTCTGCTTGAAATGTGGCTGGATTGGAAGTGCCCCTCGAGAGGAGAGATCAAATACAAATCCATTCTCATGCTGGTGGGCAGGGATAAGAATTTTCCAGATGGCCAAGAGTATTGCATATGAATTAGCTGGAGGGTGGGTTGGGGCAGGGCAGTTTTTCTTCGTGAACCACATCTGGCATGTACTGCACCAAACTAATTATCTTCACTAATAGTTAAAAGTCAAATAGCACATACCTTCTGAGCACAGCACCCACACAGGAGTCCAGTAAAAGTGGGTTATGACAGGGCAAAAAGGCTTACAGGGTGACCAGTTGCATCCTGTCTGTGGGTGAGCACAAGGTTTGCATTGAGAGGGGCACTGATGGTATAATGCAACCATGGAGCAAAGAGCCCAGCAAGATCAGTGGCAGTCAGTATGGCCTGCATGTCCCATTAAGAGGAGAGAAGTGGAGTTTATTAACATGATGGTTGCAGACAGTGAGTGGAGAGAAAGACAGGGGCAGAGTCCCTAATTTTGTCCAAGCTTACCAGCTCTTTATGTGATTCCTTGAAATAGCAAGCTTTGAAGTAAGATGTGGACAAGCTGAGGGCTACTTGAGTATGGCCTGAGGCATGGGGCAATGTCACAGTGTCACTTTGTCTTGTATTACATAAGAGTGGATTTCTGCAAAGCTGGACACTTGGAATTGTGACAGCAGATTAGAATTTAAAGAACTCTTACAGAAAATCCCTTTGGAAAGTGAACAGTTCCCTAAATTACACTTTTATGCACACCTATGCATTAGCCCTTTCTTAAAAAGAGATCTTACTGTAGCAACTTCTTATTCTTGACTTTATCTGTTTCCCTATCAAAGCACCTCTTGGCAGAACTTATTCTCCAAAATTCACTAAAAGTTTTTTCTAGATCTCTTTATGGTCTCATCTCATTTTCTTTGAAAGACCTCATCTCTTACCCCAGCCTAAATTCCAGGGGTCTCTGGGCTCACTCATTGGGCTCCATCTTTCTTTCATCCATACTCACTGCATGGGGTCTCAACTGTGAGACTTATGTCATGAACAACTTTGACACCAATAGCCCCTGATGTCCATCCATACCCACACTCCAGGTACACAGGCAGCTGTCCTCTCACGATCTTCTGTATATGTATAAGCATCTGCAACAGAATTCTGATTTAACCCATGTGGCCCTTCCTGCATTCTTTCCTATATCAAGAAATATCCATTCTATTCTATGGCTTAGATTATTTTTGGCTCCTATTTATGTCCCACATCCAGTCCCTCAGCAAATACTATTGGCTCTGCATCCTAAAACAAATCCAGAATTTAGTCAATTCTCTCTGCCCCAAAGCTTGAACCCTTATCCAACCCACCATCATCTCATACCTGAATTGTTGCAGAAGCTACCTCCCTGGCCAGCCCCTGCCCTTTCCATTTGTCATCAGCACAAAAGCAAAAGGGTTCTTGAAGAAGTTTGGTTAGATCATGTAGGTTCTCTGCTCCAAACCCTCCAATGCATTCTTGTTTCACTCAGTAGAAACTGAAAGCTTTGCCCTGGATCTTGGAGCTAACATGTTCTGGGCACCCCCCTCACATACCTGTCACACCTACTCCATCCATTTTCCTTGCCCAATCTGTTGCAGCCACATGATGTGCTTAGCTATGAACATTTTGTGCTCATGTTCATAGCTAAGCACTCTTCCACCTAGGGAGAGTTCTTTCTTCTTAGAACATTACATGTTGGGGTATTGCTGCTTTACTCAAAATTGCCTTATCAGGAACAAAATATATTCCATGCATGTCAAAAGAGTTATTATGTATAACTATAGTTATTAACTATAACTATAAAATATACTAATAAAAGCAGAAATAAATAAATAGGGAAAACAAGTCCCTTTTCAGAGGCCTTCTGACTGCCCTCTAAAGAATCTGAGTCTCTCTTTTTACTGTTCTCCATCTCTCCCAACTGGCTTTGTTCTTCTTCTTTCAGCAGATCCCATCTGAAATACTATTTTTTTTTTTTTTTTTTGCTATGATCCACCTCCTCTCAGTAGAGGGTAAGCTCCATGAAGACAGGGGCCTTCCCCCCCCCCCCCACTACTGCCATTTTCTGGCTTCTAGAATAATGCTGGCTCATGGTAGGCACCTGACAAATAATTGTTGGATAGTTGTGTTAATAAATAAGAATAAAAATAAGGCAGGGCTGAAAAGAATTAGGACTGTTAAAAACCATATTTGACTTTTAATTTTGAAAACAAATTAAATACAGTTAAATTAAAAGAGATCAGATGGTGCAGCTGCCTGGGCTCCCCCTCACCCCAGCCACTGCCCTGGAAACTCCTAACCCCTGGCTTCGGTTCTTTATGGTGGGGCTCACCAGCAGTGGAGCAGGGAACAGACTGGGTTTGAAAAACAAGTCGTCATTGTGGACCCAATTCTTACTTATAACAAACTCATTCTCAACAAAGATGAAGGCTGCAGTCCACCAGGGTTATAATTATAAATAAATATACATGCAGCTAAGAGAGGATATTAGGTGAAAACAACTGAACTAGCAATCTGCCAAAAATAAAATAAAATAAAATAAAAATCCTCATTTTGTTGTTCATTATTAATTTCCTGAAAATAAGCCCTAGGTTTTTGGCTAAGAAGGTGTTCTCATACCAGCCAATTTGACCTTGGTATTCAGGGCTAGTTTTCATGAGGCAGTAGAATGCCCAGACATAAATTCACTCATCTATAGATGCCCTATGCCCACCTCCTTCCTCTGTCCCATGCCATCACACTTGATGCCAAGGGGTCAGTTTCCAAAGCAATATCCAAAGTATAAGAGGTTGGGGAAAACATCCTGCACGGTGATTCAGGGGTCTGATTTAATCAGATGGTTTCATGAATACAGTGGGAAGTTATATTCATTTCAGAATAGGCAGCCAATGCTATACTGTGAATGTTAGGTGTCTGGACTGAACCCCACATACACATCCAGGAGTGGTTTCTGCATGGCCCTCAGACCTGTCCTATAAATTTTAATGGAGTAAGGGAAGGGGCTGTTAGCAGTTAAAAAATAAACACCTCTGCAGTAGGCACAGGCCCTTTACTTTTCCTTCACATGGGAGGAAAATTGTGCTTCCAACTTTCAGGAGCATGTGATCACCACCAGAGGGGCTGTCCTGGTCAGAGAGCCAGGGACCTCTCTAGGGCCCTGGGAGAACCAGGGAGCCACTACTCCCTGGGTAGAGGCAGCAGTTTGCAACTCTGTTCTCTCTCTGGAGTGGAGAGGGGACAGCTGGATATGAAGTGGGCCGGCTCTGCATGCTCCCAGCTTCAGGAGAAGTGAGATTTTATTTCCCCTTTTATATTTTAAATTAGAACGAGCAGTTTGTGCTCAAGTCTCCTTTCCTCTTAGTGTCCAACTGATCCCTGCCCCTTTTCCCTAAATCTCTCCAATCTAATTTCTCATCCCTCAAAATAGGAGCAGAAAGAAGTTGGGGACTCTCCTAGCCCCTTCTACTCTCAAGGCTGGAGGAACCGTCTGCCTCACCTATCATTGCTTACTGTAGCCATGAGGCCTGCAGTTTTCAGTAGCCACAGGAAGAAGGTTTCTTCCCTCCCCACCCTGGGCCAGGCAAGGGGCTATAGCCCAGGGCAGGGTGGGGAGGTAGTGTATGGATAGTGGGGGTCATGTTGTTCTTGGTCCAGGTCATTCAGTGACCTGTGTGGCTCTAGGCCCACCTCCTTTGCCAGTGTTGGAGAAGAAGGCTTGGGGAAAGTGGGCAAGAGAAAGGGAGTTCATTCCCACCACAGCCTGAGGTACAGGAGGAATCCACTGACAGGCTTAGGCTCCCCCCATGCAGGGCCGGGCACCTGTTGAGATAGAAGACAGCCTTATTATGCTCTGTAAACATGAACCAGAGGAGAGCCAGAGGTATGTCTGATTTGGGAGCAGTGCTCAGGAGGAGCGGATGCCAAGGAGTAGGGCATTCACAATGCCTGGAGTTGCTCTCTATCTTCGGAATTCCCTGCTGAGCATCCTGTGTGGTCGTGCTTGGCCAAGGAGGGAGCAAGGGAGGGCCATGCTCCACTTCGACTGCAGGGTCTTCTCACCTCCCTCCCAGCCCCAGCAACACTATAGGACTTGCTTATATAGAGGGGAGCTGAGCACTGGCTTTGCTGGCAACCAGACCCCCTTGCCCTCAGGTCTTTCAGGCTCCCTGGTCACATTGGATGGAGAGAACAATAAGTCTGGAATTTCTGTGCTTAAATTTTGTCCTTTGTCCTGTCATCAAGCTGGGCTCTCTTTGAAAGCCCCCAGAATAGAAAGGAGATGATGGTAGTTCCTTAGGAGTCTGCCTTGGAGGGCCCATCAGCTGTGGAGAGAGGATGGAAGGCCAAGAACAGTGTCAAAGAAGGAGGCTCCTGTGAAGGGAGAGGGGGAACAAAAGAGGTGTCAGCTCAGGGTGGGATCAGACAGGGAACAGCCAGTGTGGTAAACTGCTCAATGATGAGCCCCTAATGGAGGTCTTCCTGAGGAGGGTCTTCCACTAACAAGATAGGGAATGAACCCTATACCAAGCTCTATACTGATTTGTTCCAAATGACACCGGCCAAGGTGACTTACGATCAAGGGACAAAACAGGCAGAGTGACACCCTGTAGACCCTTTGGGCAGGGTGTCTACAAATGTTCTGGGGCCAGAGAATAGATGTCTGTCCACTGCCTGAGTTCTCACCTCTGTGTGGCATGACCTAAATAGGGAGTCCCAAGTAAGAGGTGTTTTCAAGAAGCAAAGTAGGATCATAAAAAAGTCCCTCAAAAATTCTTGGCATGGCCAAGTACAATTCACTTGTGCCAATATGTCACCTTGGATAAGTTACTTTGCTTTTCTGAAATCATTTCTGAACCTCTAAATTGTAGGTAGATCATATAGACTACCTCAATAGAGGGATTTTAAAGAATCAGATCAACATAGGTGACACTTATATTGTATTTATTATGTGCCACAGATTGTTCTCAGTACTCCCGGCAACTCATTTCACAGATGAAGAAAGAGACAGAGAAGCAAAGTTAGGTCAAACAGAAAAGGGTAGGCCTGGGTGCTAAAGTGAGCACTGGGATATATGCTTTCACTGTGTGCAACACTCTGACTACAGAACCATGGTGCCTTTGACATGGAGCAATGCATGGATCTTGACACACCCAGTTAACTGAGGGGGAACCAAAAGAAGAAAATGTAACCTTTGGATGATGGAATGCACTGAGCATGTCTAAATAGCAGTCCTTAAATAGTCTAAATAGCAGCATAACCATAACAAGTTGTCTCAGTGGACATTTTTTGGAGTGTCTGGTAGCAGAAGGACCCAGCTATGTGGGTGAAGGCTGACACCTGTTAAGCATCAGGTGGCAAAAAGGAAGGAGACTTGGCCACACCTCTTTCTCTCTTGTCCACATCTACCCTGTCTTTCCATGATGAAAGACTGAGAGCAAACCCCTTAGAGACTAATGCTGCACCCAAACCTGGCATTGTGCTGTGCAGTTCAATGCCCTCCCTGGTCTCCCTCCTACCTTCATCCTGAGGCTCAGATCTCCACTGAGGGGTCAGTGAAGCCCTTCTTCCCCTCATTCACCAACACCGGTTTCTCTGTTCGTGTGTGCCAGACCAGGATCTGTGTGTCCAGAGACACAAAACAAAGTAGGGCAGGTTTTCAACCTCACTCTGCCACCTCCCTGCTGCCTTCCACCTCCTGCAAGTAGTCCTCCTGCCCCTCCCTTGCCACCCTTGTTCCATCAAGACTTTCTCAGTTGTTCTTTATTTCTACCTAACCCCTCATTCTTGCTGTTTGTTCATGTGATGTATTCAAAATATCTGTTGGAAATGAGATATATAGAACAGAAAATAGACAAGTCCCAAGATTTCACAAGTGTGTATGTATGTATGTGTGCACATGTATATGTGTGTGCATACACAGGTGTGTGTGTATCTGCCATGGTGTGTGCATGTTTGTGTGTGTGTGTGTGGGGGGGGGCAAAGAGCACATTTGTTTAGATATATGGCTAATAATTCTTAGTTATGACCCTATGGCCACCCCTCTCATGTCCCTGCCTACTTTCATTGTGGAAGATAAACTATCTTCCTGGGTGGGGGTTTCAAATAGGCAAGATCATTTTGAGGTGTCTCCTTGCCCCTGATCTGTAGAGAGGCTCTTAATGGTCATAGGAACACTTGCATTACAGTCATTAATTCTGTAGAGATTCCTACCTTGGTACAGTTGGATGCCTTGGGCTCCAAATCATTGAGGGTAACAAGTTCTCGAAGGAGGCTACTTTCCTGGTAGCCTCCTTTCACGCCACGCAGCTTGAAGTAAGCCTGGCTTCGCTGTAGAATGAGCCTCAGGTTGACAGCAAATCCAGCCATGTCTATGGCAAATGGTCGATGGGGATCGAACACTGTCTTCCAGCCAACCACCTTCCCTGCCCCGTTCACCCGTGGGGCCTCATAACGAAGTCCACCAACAAAGGCCACAGGCCACACGGACACCCTCCTGGTGCTGCGCATCTACAAGGGGAAGCCAGAGTCAGAACACCTGAGTATACCGAATGGCACCCATCCCCAAGGGAGGTGAAATCAATTAATTATATGCGTGGGGTCCATTTAAAGTCATGGGGAAGGGAGATACAGTCCCACCCTACCTCTATATGCCATCCTGTAGATGGCAACTGATGGGCTCCTGCAAGGGGAATCTCCTCTAGGCTGCAGGAGGACCCAACTCCCAATCCAGCTGACCACCTTCTCAATGTGACCCAATTGCTGTTTTCTCCCTTGCACAAAACATTTCATTGTGGCCATTTATCTATCTGAAATGATGACTCCTCCTCCCCTAGGCTTGCATGACCCAGGACTCCAAAGAAACTCAGACTGTTCCACTGAAAATGTTTCTGGTTGTCATACAAAGTGGCCCTACTCAAAGACCTCAAACTGCTCCTCTACGGCCAGGGCCATTTAGGAATGCCACCACCACTCTTGCCTTTAACCAGTGGAGGATGCTTTTGCCAACATATGGTATTTTCTATGCCCTTCCCTGGTCCTCTTGTGTCTTCACCCACCCCAGTTTGGCAACCCCCTTTCCTGGGTTTCCTTATGTGTATGTACCCACACCCAAAACTCCCCAGTGTCTTTCTTCTTGCTAGAGGCCCTGCATCCATCAGCATCTCCAATCTCTGTCTGCCAACTCTCCTTCCTCTTCATCCCTCCCGCACCTCCTCAAAGAGCTCCAGACTGTAGGTATTGTCGTCGTCAGCAAAGTACACCACACCAGGCTGGGTGGAGTTACGCGGGAAAGTCTCTCGCAGCCAGCGCAGGGCCAGGTTGCGCTGCATGGTGCCCCGTGGGATGCGCGGGTCACGGGCATCTCCTCGCAACTTGTAGTTGCGGGGTGTCTCCACATGCAGGTGAGTGTAATTGAGACCGGTGTCGCGCAGCAGGCGCGCAGTCAGTGGCGTACGACGAGGTGCATCCTCCACCACTAGCCAGTGCAGGTTGGGAACATGCAGCAGCGTGTTGGCCATGCGCGTCAGCTCGGCCTTTTGAACTGGGCGGCTGTAGGTGGGCGTCACGACGTGGATGGTGGGTAGGGTGTCGGACCAAGGCGGGGGCCTAGTGTATACGTATTCGGTGCGCACGACCTCCACGATGTCACGGTCGGACATGCAGTACTCCCTTGAGTCTGCGCCTGGCACCGCATCCCGCCGTGGGTCGCTGCCCTCATCTGCAAAGATGAGAGACAGGCGGTGTGGGGACAAATGCTGGCCTGGCTCTGGCCCCATTACAGGACACTGACTCCAACTACCCTACTAAGACAGCCCTCTCTACCCACTCTGCAGGAACATCATCAGTATACTGCTTTATTTGCAGGACCTGTTAGAATTAAAGTTGAAATCTGCACCCCTGGAATTCTCACAGGGATTTCCCTAACTCCCTAGATGACACGGAAATAATCTCTCTCTTATCTTCACATTAGACAGTCCTGTAATTATTTGAGTACAGCTGGCCATAGCCCAAGCTTGCACTCTCAGTTCCTAAACACACTGGATTTTATATGATGGTGTCCTGACCCTCCCTTCCCTAGTGCCCTCCTTATCTGGTGCAACTAACTACATAGCAGATTGACACTGATACATTCTGTGGTGGGGATGTCACAAAACTCAAGGGCAGCATTAATCTCATGGCTGCAGCACACTGTGGACCCTGAAGGATCCCAATATTAACTTGCCCCAGATTTTTTTTTTTTTTCAAATCTTTTAGTTAAGTGGGGCCTCTTTCCCCTTGGCCATATATAATCAATTATTAGAATCATGGTGCAGAACCTAATATTTAATTATTACATTGGATTTTAGTGAGTTTTACCCATAATTGTAAAAATAATTTTGAAACCTGAATATTATTCCTGATTGCATATATTCCTCCATTTTCGTATACAAAAAAAGAAAAAGAAAAAGAAAAAAGAAAAAAAAAAGGACAAACAGACCTGTTTTAACTTCTTCCAAGGGTTTGGTGTCAATCTCCTAATCTGCACCTTCTTGGCACACTCACTGAGCTATTTGAGACACTAACTGCACACCACTGTACTCTCACCCTATTAGTGTTATTGTCTCCACCTCAAGAATGCCATCAGGGACACTGAAACTTGCAAACCCTGCTCTCTGAGTAAACAGTCCCAGACATGGGGATATTACTTCCTGCAGGCAACTTGCTTCAAGTGCAGGAAGCTCTAATGACCTAGGTATTTCTTACATGCTGGACATCCTCTTCCATGGGGAATTGAGCAGTCTTATAGAAGGAAAATCAAGAGCAATGGCATTCTTGTTTTCAATGAGTTTCTACTTTCCAAATTATGTCATTCTGTTTGAAAAACTCATGTAGCAATGATAGTGTGGCTCACATACTCTCAGTGGAGGGATCATGGTCAGAGGACAGACCTAGAAACCTGAATGCCTGGGTTCAGACCCTGTCTTTCTGTCTTTATTAACTATATGTCCTTGAACAAGTTACTTAGCTTTTGGTGCCTTGATTTCAGTGACTGTAAAATGGAACTAATAATAGCATCTATTTTATTGAGTTATTATGTAGATTAATGAGTCGAGACACTTGAAGGACTCAGAGCACTGCAAGGCATATTTGCTGTCATTTCCTGGTGTGTAGAAGGACATTAGCTGTCCTACTTCCTCATGGCTCCATACAGTTTCAGTAAAGATGAAATGAAAGGGCTGGAGCGAGGTCAAAGAGAGGATGCTAGGCATCAACCATTTTGTTCCCTCCCTCTGTTCAACTTCCGCCATCGTTAGCAGCATGCAAGCTGTGTGGGTGCTTGTGTGGAATCTAATACGGATGAACCTAGAAGAGGACCTGCTCCAGCTCTTAGTGCTCACAGGCCAATGGCACAAGACACATAAGAGGAGCTGTGAGTCTATTACCCATGCTACAGAGAAGATATTGTGGCAGGGGGAGACTAGCACAAGTACAGGTCTTCAAAAGTGTTTTTTTGGAGAAGTTTTGGGTAGAACTGTGAAAAGAAAACTAGGTTGAACTAAGAGGGATGGGTGTTCAGGATTCTGACAAAGATATTAGGTTTAATTCATCCTATGGTCAATAAAGTCTTAGAAATCATGGTTTGGAAAGGAGATTTAGGACCATTTTACCAAGTGTTCTGCTGTCCAGATTATTCCAAACATTTGCCCTGGGAAAGTTCTCTATGAATTGGGATTCTGTACCTGTACTCTGCCCTTCTCACTGGCTTTAGGGCTTCTGCACTTCTGAGACATAAAGGCCTCCTTATGACCCTAATGTCATTTAACTGCAGATTTCACTCAATCCCTCTTGGAATGTTCAGAGAAGACAATGTCAAGTTACCATCCTTGGGAAGTAAAACAGCCTAATGTCTCCAACCCTAGCTCTGCCAGCAATGAACATACTATAATCATTTTTCTAGATGGTAGTTTGAACCCCTCTGGGATGATGTATTGGCAGGATAACAACAGTTCTAAACTGACAAGCACCAGAGGCATTGGGGTCAGCAGAAGATGACATCAGAGAAGCCCAAAGTGTCCAGCACAGGCAGTGAGGCTACAGCAATCTTAAGCTTAGCTCTTTCTCCTGAAAGCTTCAGGAAACTCTAGAGGTTTGCAAGATGTTTATCTGTGTGAAGCAGCACAATGTAGGCTGTGATTTGTGGATATGGCCTGCATCTGAGTCACTTGATTTGTACAGGCTACAGTGGAAACCCAGATCGTACTTCAGTACCACTATCTTCATCCCTGGGATAGGCTTGGGTGCCTTCCTGTTTTATCATGATCACAAGTAAGATAATTCACATTGGGCTGGGGGAGGGGGGTCGTTCAATACTAGTAGAGTGCCTGCCTAGCATGTGAACACGTGGGAAGCCCTGGAGTCCCTTCTTAGCACCATGGGTGGGGAAAGAAGACACTTTGCTTTGGTAGAATTGCTGCTTCCCCCAAGTGTTGCACATGTGTGTGTGTATTGAGGGCTGGAGTAGGAGGGGACAAGAAAACATGAGACTGAAGGCTAAGCAATGAGAGCAGATGTGGAGCACATAGAAGCCTTTGGGGTATAAAGTGTTTAGGTGTGGGAGGGAAAGGCAACCCTGGGACTCAGCTGGGAGAAGGAAGTTCAAATCCCAATTCTTCCACTAGCTTCTGATAGGACTCTTCCTCTTTCCAGGCCTACTGCCACTAGATACTAGGGTTTTCTAAGCAAGAAAAGGGGACAAGCTATATACTCTTCTTAAAGGTGCTATAACACAATACAGGGTAAGGTTGGTGGTCCAGTGGTAGAGTGCTTGCCTAGTATACACAAGATGCTGGATTTGATCTTCAGCAACCCAAAATAAAACAATAACCACACACACACACAAAAAAAAAAAAAAAAAAAATAGGCCAGAAATCCTATCCTTTCCTCCTCACTCCCCGCTAAGTGATCCTGTTCTTTGCACATGGGACGAGGAGGTAAAACTGTATATGTAGTTGTCTCTGCATGTGAGTATTAATCGTGTTTGTTTTAAAATTTTCTGTATTTGATTTTTTTTGTGTGTATGTAGGGTTTTTATTTGTTGTACTATGGATTGAACCCAGAGGCACTCTTCTGAGCTACATCCCCAGCCCTTTTTATTTTATATTTTGAGACAGGCTCTCATTAAATTGTGAAGACCAGCCTTGAACTTGCAATCCTCCTACCTCAGTCTCCCAAGTAGCTGGGATTACAGGTGTGTGCTATGGCACCTGGTTGTTGCTTTGGCTTCTTGGGGCCTTACAGACCTGAGAAGGGGCTGCCTCTCCCAGGACTAGCTAGAAATAATAAACAATTGTCTGCAAACCACTTTTCATATGCCAACGAACCAACTCAGAGGCACACCCCCACCCACCTCCTTTATCAAAAACTGCAAGCCAATCTTACCCTATCCTAAATCACCAAGTATCAGTACCAGACAATTAAAAGCTACCTGTCATATCTTGGAACACACTGAAATTATTCAAACTGTCAAAATTCCAAGCCTGCTCAGAGGTTTTGCTCAGCTCTTTCTTTCCTGCAAAATCACAATAGAGGCATATCTACAGGCTTGCCTCTCACCCTTTTACTTCCTGAACAATCCCAGTGTCCCTGTGTAGCATGATATGGCCCCTCCTCTTGGGAACTGAGAGTAACAGCTCTTTCAAGGAGCTCTCACTAAGGAAACTGGGCTGGGGACTAAGCAGGGAGGGTAGGCAGGGCTCACCCTTGTGCACAGCAAGTAGAGGTGCAAGAGTGCTCTGGTGCCAGACAGTGATGAGAAGAGTCCAGGGCAGCACGATGAGGACGATCGCAAGGATGTCCCGTCTCTTCGGCATCTCCAAGGCTGGCTGCGCCCACAGCTCCTCATTACCTGAGTGGCGGTAAGGTCAGGAGAGGGGTGGCCACAGGGCAGCGGCAGCACAGGGGAAAAAAGAAAAGGCATGGGCCGGCCGGCCAGGCATGGAGAGAATAGAGAAGCTGAACGCTGGCTAGTAGGTCTTACCAGCATTCACAACCCACCCATTGCGGAAGCAGGTTTGCAGAGTCCAGCCTGACAGGAGTCTGAGAAGGGGCAGTTGTCCAGGGGCAAGGTCAGGAACCCTCAGAGATGGACACCTGTAAGAGAGAGCAGAAGAGGATGGCCAGAGACCGAAGCACGGGTGTGGACCCCCAGCAAGAGTCAGGCCCCACTCTGGGACATATAGAATCAAGTTTCTCAATGAAGTCTTTCTTGATCTTCTCTCTGAAGACCTCATCTCTGGTGAGAGTCCATTAATAAGAGTCAATAGGGTATAGGCATGACAGCCACAGCTTCAGAGATACCTGCCTTAGTTTAAGTCCCAAGTGTTTCATCCACAAGCTGTGATCTTGCACAGTTACATCAACCCTGCACTGCACTTTAGTATTTCTCTTCTAGAAAATTGTGTATCTACTTCTCAAGGCTGTTCTTAGAATTAAATGAGTTGATGTTCATAAAGCTCTTAGGGTTGTCTCCCATGTAAGAGTACAAGAAACGTTAGCTTTTGTGATATCCAAATTTGTGGGCCCAGATTTTTTTTCCCCATAGCCTGGGTACTGCAATAGAGTTAGGAGGCTTCCTTCAAGAACAAGGAAGAGATCTTTTAGGGTTAGGTTCTGGGAAGAAATGTGGCAAATGCATTCCTCTATTATTGTCCACAGGAAATTCTTTTGGGGCACTACTCCATGCAGGATGAGTGCCAGGTTCTGTACTTGGACATGATGACCAGGATTTTGTTGTCCTCAGTTTTGGAAGTAGTGTGCTTTTATTCTTCTCAGGTCTTCTCTTCTCTTCTGATGCCCTTTGGAATACCAAACTTTGCTTTCCATTCTGGTTTCCTGGGTCAGCCTCTGCTCACCTCTTCCCACCAAAGGTCCACTGCCTCCAGAATCTGTCTGCAAGGGCAGATACAAGCATCAGCCTTACCTTAAGTGACAGAACATTAGGGTTAAAGGAAACAGAGGCCAATGCAGGAGGAACCATCATTCTGAGCTGTTGTGCTCTACTGCACTCCTTAGCCGACCCTATAAGTGACAGAGCCTAGTGGCACATAAGAATGCTATGGGTCTTGTGTGAGAAGCAGAGTGACCTTATGCCATACCCTTTGGATCAGAGTGCAGGCTACTGGCAGGGCTCTATTGGGTTCCACATAAATGCCATATTCTGGCTGATGTGACCTTATATTACATCTAAAGAAGGATGGGGAGTGCTATGCTTTAATATGGTTTGTCCTCTCTGAAACGTGTTGAAATTTGATTGTTGTTGTGGCACTATAGCGAGGTGGGCCCATTAAGAGGTGATGATATTATTAGGAGGGATTATTGCCTTTCTCACAAGAGTGGGTTCATTCCTTGCAAGAACAAGTTGTTATAAAGTAAGGCTATCCATCATGTTTTATCTCTTCCATTTGTGCTTGCTCGGCCTTCTGCTTTATAGTGAGTTGAAGCAGCATGAGGCCCTCACTAGCACCACAATCTTAGACTTCCCAACCTCCAGAGAATCATGTGCTAAATAAACTACTTTCCTTTTGTATCACCCAGTCTCAGGTATTCTATTATAGTAACAGAAAATGGCCTGACTGAGGCTACCAAAACATCTGAGAAGATTTATTCTATGTTCTTAGAGATTCACATAGAAGCTTTCTTAAACATCCTGGTTTTCCTGAAGCTTTTAATTCCAGGATGGAGAAAACTGAGGAAAGAAAGTGAGCACCACACCCACTCAGTTGATATGGGGCTAGCTTCCATGTCAGTACTTTCCTGCTTTTAATAGGCTTTACCCTTTGGGAAGTCACTTTATCCCACAGCTTCCACCTCTGACACCTGCTCAACCTCCCACTGGTCTGCTTGGGCTCTTGTTAATGACAACAAGGTTTCCCATAGTGTTCATGATGTACAAGGACTAGGCTCAACAGTTAACACACATCTGCTCCCTGAAGTACTCACAACCACCCTGTGAGGCAGGTTTTATCATGATCCCTATTTTATAGTTGGATCCATGGAAGTCAGAGAAAGTAATTTGCCCCTGGTCAATAATTAGAAAATGGTGCAGTTAGCTTTAAATCAGGGCCATGTGGCTATATGCTATCATCAGGAGCATGCCTGAACCCTTCAGAACTGGGTCAGGCATGGGGACACATACAGGCTACAGGCTTTCTCTGGCCTGGACAAAAACCTGTTCAAGAGCCACTGTCCTCCAACCTAACTGCTTGCGTTGTGGGTCCCAGAACCTGACTGGACAATGAAGCAAAAATAAAAGGGAAAAGATAGGGACATGGTACAAGAAGCCACAGCAGCACCTGAACTCATTTAGTTTTTGGTCAAAATATCTATGAGAGGAAAGGGAGGGGACTGAGGGAGAAAAGCTCTAAAAATAAACTTGCAATAAACCCAGTTGCGCATTAATTACTCTGGAAGCCATTACGGCTTGAAAACCCCATAACTTTAATGGAGGCTATTATAAGCATAGTGGCAAAATTGTGGAGCTAATTACCAGGCGGTTATTAAGTAGAACCAAGAGAGTCCTCAGTCTTGGAGAAAGCCATCTGGCCAGCAGGGGGTGGAATCACAGGAAATGATGCCTGATTGTGTGTAGGGAGTGGGGTTGGGGGAGGGTTCACCTATGCCTGAATCCAAGACAGGGCTGCAGGGATATCCAATGTGGGTTACTCCTCCACAGCCTATAGCTTCTGCTTGAGGAAGGATGGTAGTTGTCTGTGGTTGCACGTTGTATCCACTGTGGAACTCAGAATGGCTTCTGGGCCCTTGGTTGGCATGGGCAGAAGAATAAACACAAAGGTGGTAAGAGAAGCCTGGTCTAGCCAGGCGCGCCCAGGAAAGAAGAGGGGGAAATGGTGGAGAGAGCAAGGTGAAGGAGGAATGGGGGGTTACAGTGAGAGAGGAAAAGTAGTGTGAGCAAGTGTGAAGATCCAGGCTCTGCTGTGGCTATGTCTCCCCACCCCTACACTCATACCCATGCCTGTGACAGACCCTGACTATCACCACTGTCTCTCCCTCAGCAAGTGAGGAAATGAGGAGGCTCCCTTCTCCTGAGATTTCTCAAAGCATCCACTGGGCAGAGACAAAGCCTACATTGTGGTTACCAGGGGTGAGGCCCAGTGGGGGACAGTCATTGGAGGAGGAGCAGCAGCAGCTGGTGGCAGCAGTATCCTGGTCGGCTCCACATGGGACTGTGGTTATGTTGCTTGCCCCTCTTGATTTCTGCTTTCATCCTTAAAGCATTGAGATTGGTCAGAAGAGTTTCACAGAATTTTCAGTTCTGCCATTTTAGTTTATTGAAGCTAAGATAGTTGGGGCTCTGTGAGAATGAAGATGTGAGATGTGAGATATCCCCCAAAAGCTCATGTGTGAGACAACGTGACAGAGTTCAGAGGGGAAATGATTGATCTGTGAGAGCCTTAAACTAATCATCGAATGAATCCCCTGATAAGTATTAACTGGTACCTGAAGCAAAATTGGGGTCTGGTTTTGGGGTATATATTTGTATCTGGCAAGTGGAGTCGCACTCTCTGCTTCCTGACCACCATGTGAGCTGCTTCCCTCTGCCATACTCTTCTGCCATGATGTTCTGCCTCATCTTGAGCCCCAAGGAATGAAGTCGGCCTTCTATGGACTAAGACCTCTGAAACCATGAGCCCTCAAATAAACGTTTCCTCCTCTAAAATTGTTCTGGTCAGATCCTTTAGACACAGCAGCAAAAAAAAAAAAAAAAAAAGCTGACTTAAACATCCTGCTTGAAGCAGATGGTATCCAGGTGGGTATCTAGGCCAGAGACAAAGCCAGAAGGACAAAATAACAGCTGTCCATTGGGACATCATGAAAGCCCATAAACTTATGAAGCTGGATCATATCTGGAAACAACTATCTATAGGAATTCATTAGTTTTACAGTGCCCTGGGCTGTGGATGAGACCTAGGGGGTGCCTGAGACTCAGAGAGAAAGGTTCTGATCATTTAAAATTTGGGCAAATCAGGCTAGACAGCCAGGAATGGCTGGGTCTGAGAGGGTCAGGAGAGTGTGCAAGGTTGGTTCAAGGCTGACTAATTCTACAGTCTGGAAAGGCTATTTTTTCTGAACATGTGTTTGTTAAAAAATAAAAATAAATAAAAATAAAACCTCAGTAATGCCCGGCATCCCTGAAGGGACTCATTGAATTCCATTTGACAAATATTATGCACATCCAAAGTGAGCAAGGCACTGTTAGATCTGTGGGTGATACAGCAGTGTCAAAGAAAACAGGGGCTTCCCTCAAGGGTCTCCTAGTCCAAACCAGAGGAGACTTTACACAGGTCACTCCAAGGCAAGTGATGTGTGAGGTGCACATAATGTTTGAGAGATGTGTGTGCATGTGCATATGTGTGTCCACACATATTTCAGGCTAGTTACAAACAAACTCAGAACTCATCTACACCACTCATCTCTGGAGGATAATCAAAGACTTTTTACCTAATAAGATTAGAAGCAGTAGTTAGTTGGTTAATCAAGAAAACCATGAAAGTAAGGTTCTTTCAGATGATACATACATACATGCCTTTCACATTTCAAGGTAAATAACTTTTGAAGATCCAGATGTTGTTGCTTCCCCTGAATACAAATCTGTGATCATTTTTCCAAAATTCAAATTGCCCATTGCTGGATGGCTTTTAACGTTTCCACTTTTTCAGCACAGAGCCAGGACTTCTCCTATGCCAAGAGGTAGCCAATGGGACATTTGCACTGAACTGGCATCAAGCTCATCATAGCAAGTGCTCATTGTGGTTAAAGAAGTGGTTAGAGAACTAAGAACCCTTGGTGAGCAGTTTGAGTGCAATACCCATTAGAATGCTTATAACTTATGACATCAATCTTCAGTTAATTTGGAGACTGTTTTTCCCACATTCTCCATACGAGGTCTTTTGAGAGATACTATTTAGTTTTCATAGAAACAACACACTTATTTCAACACATCATCTCAATGGTATCTCTAATATTCTGTGATGATAACAAGCACTACCATCATAAAAAGGTTGGGGACAAATGTTTGACTCTCAGTAAGCATGTGCTCAGCAGCTTAGGAGCCCAGGAGACCCCCCATCCCTGCATTGCTCTGGCACACTGGCATGGTTCAGTGTGCTTTATGAACTAAATGGAGTACACAGGCAACTTGCTGAATTAGTTGATAAAAGAAACGTTGGTTCAGAAAGTTGGGCTGGCAGTGTGGTTCAGTGGTAGAATACTTATCTAGCATGAGTGAAGCGCTGAGTTCCATCCCCAGCACTGCAAAACAAACAAACAAACAAAAAAACCTCTATTCATGCACAGAAGTACATTAATATCACATCATTCAGGAGCCTGGGTTTTCCAGACAGAGGCAGAGGCTGAAGGCTCCTTGCATGGTATCATAACCAGCATCACAGAAGTTGCTGGGGGAGCTGGTGTGGTTGGAGAAGGTCCCCATTCCTCTGGGCATGAGAGTGGGGCTGTGACAACAGGAGGAAGGAGGAATGGAGATTTTAAAGAAAGATAAGGGGAGGGATGCTGGCCAAGGTTCCAACATCTCCCTCCAGTCCTACTCAGGTCTTTCCCAAACAGAGGGAGACACAAACTTTGTCCCAGAAATCTGCAGGAGCCCCTAATGGGATCAAGGGATTAGTATTGATTCTGCAGGCACTGCTCAGAAAAAGCCCAATGCCAGAGCTAATCAGCTCCCAGCACAGTCAATCCATACTTCATTAACCTGGCCCTAGCACTCTAGCCACCAGCAATTGCCCTGGGGCCCACACAGCCCTGCTATGGGGCAGGACACAGGAATCGACAGAAGCTTAGAAAGGCTGCATGACCCAAAGACCCAATGTTTAGGGTGAGCAGAGGCCTGAAATTCTGGATGCAGCTGCCTCCTTTGCTGCCTTCTTCTGCAGACACATCTAGATCTTACTTCCTGGATGTCCTGGCCCACACTTGGGCCCACCCTCTGGGGACTTCTGCCCCAGGGTTTGATTGATACGACCTTGCTGAGTCTGTCCCCATTCTGATGGTCAGGTCCAGTACCCCCAGGAAGGGTCTATGAGACTCTTAAGGCTGCAGGACTCCCCCTTTGTCCCCTGCTCCCATGGTGCTGCATGAAGGAGTAGAGGAAGGCCTGGACCTGGGGACGACTGTCCTGATTTCCAGGCCTGACCCCCTGCTGGCTGGCACCTGTGGATAGTATTCCTGATCTTCTGCCATGTTCTTTTCTATCTGGGAAAAACCAAGCCAAGTAATCAAACAGAAAGGAAGCATTATGTCAATTCAGACTTGGTGTAAAGAATAGTTTTATGTTTTGGTTCTTTTCTAGGCCAACAGTGTCAAAAAATATAATCCACTGAGTTTTTTTTTTTTTTTTAAGGAAATTCCTTTGTTGTTCTTTTTCTTTTCTAGCAATAGCCTTCAGATTAGATCTGGATTATGATTCTGTGAAAAATGAAAATTGGGTTTTAGTTTAGTGTGGTTCTCTGCAAGTAAAAGTCCATTCTAGTTCATGGGAGGAATTTGAACATAATAAATATTGACCCCAGATGATTTTGCTGATGTTCCCTTAGTTGTGCAAATAATGGTCTCCAGGCAGAAGTACATCCACTTTCCTTAGAGTCTTCCAAGTGTGAGGACCTGAAAGCAAAAATCAAATGTTTTGTCCTGTGAGGACAGCTCAGGTTCTTGTCCTCTTTGGGATCATTGGAGCTGGGGTACAAGCAAACAAATGATTTACTGCTTAGTTGTTCAAGAGTAAGAGAGTCAGGGAGAAAGTGGCAGCTAATAAGACAAACCCGACAGAGAACTGGGCACAGAGGATAATGGTTAGCAGAATCATGGAGGACTCCCAGTGAAAAACCACCATGTAGAGAGCCATCGTGGGTGACAGCCCATGTCTCAGGGATCGGGTACCCTGTGGCTGAGAGGATGAAGGTATCTAACATTAACATGGACAGTGATCAGAACAGCACAGACCATTCAGCCCTTGCCTGCATGATGTAGAAACAGTGACTATCTTTGGGGTTTGCAGGACTGGGGAGCAGTCCCTACAAAAAAACCCCTGCAGCCCAACCTGGGTCAGGGGAGAGGTTTGATGTTGGAATGTAGTGGCCTCTCCCACCTCCTTTACCCTCCTTCATTACTATCCTATCCTCCCCTCTCCTTGCCCTAGGCCCATTCTGGTAGCCATGTCAGCTCTTGGAAGGGGATGCCACTATTCCCATGACAAGCACATCACATTCACTTTCTATTGATGTCAAACAAATGATCATATTCTTAGGAGCTTAAAATAGCACCCATTTGCTCTCTTTAATTTACATGGGTTAGGAATCCAGGCCTGGCTTCACAAGGTCTCATGAGGCTGCAAAGGAAAAACTGGGCTGTGTTCTCATCTAGAGAGTTGACTGGGGAAAGATCTGTTTCTAAGCTCACTCACATCACTGGCAGATTCCACTGCCATGGGGTGGTAAGGTTAAGGACAATATCTGCTTGCTGGCTGTTGGTTGTGAGTGTGCTCTGCTAGTAGGGACTGCTCACCTCATAGTACCTTGCCACATGGCTCCGTCCCACATGGCCTTTTTCTTTATTAAGCCAGCAGTGACAGAATCCAGAGCAGACTGTAGTCCTACAAACACAAAGTAATCCTGTGAGTGAGAGCTCCCATTTTTGCCATGTTCTACTGGTTAGAGGCTCATAGTGAGGGCTTTTCATACCTATAGAGAGGGGATTACACAGAAGCATGACCACCAGAAGAAACTACAAGGAATTCTTTAGAGTATGCCCACCACAACCAGGCAAATAGGCCACCTTCACCTTTGATTCCTCAGCTCCTGCCCAGCTCCCACCCTCCTGAGGGTCACAGCAGGGCACAATCGTACCCATGGCCTCCATCACCTCTCTTCCATCTTCCCTTTACTCTCCTATGCCCAGAAAGAGTGATCCATGCAGGGACAGTACTATCGAGAAGAGCCTGGGCCCTGGACACCCTATGGACCTCTCTTCTCTGTGTGACTTTGGCAAGGGAACCTCTCTGTGCCTGGTTTTCCCATCTATAAAATGGGAATAAGATAGTGTTTCCGCCTCTAGGTTGTTAGGACAATTGGAAAAAGTATCGTCCTAAACTACCTGGCATGTGGTTGGTGCCAATAAACAGACACTCCTGTTGCTCTTACTCTCAGAGCTTGGAAGGGCCTGGCATGGGATTCTTGGACTTGCTTTCTTCTCCTTCCAGCTAAACTCTGGCTGCTGGAAGAAAGAAGGAAGCTGCAGATGCCGGGGCTCCCATATCAACCTCAAAAGGAGAAGTAAGAAGAAAGAGAATGGCTGGGATAGTCAGAGATAATTTCACATCTCAAGAGCTAGCCTTGGCCCTACCACCATGGTGTGAAGCCACTGATAAGTTCCTTTGAATTTCCTTGGCTTCACTCCCCCCATATCCTGATGCAGTGCTGTTCCTGGCATGCTTCATTGTGACATGCCTAAGATCCAATCACTATCTTTCTTCCTAGAGGACCCCTATCTAGGGATTTTTTGTCATCCTTTTGGAGGCCAACATGAGACTCTCAGGGCTGTCCTTGATTCCCCTGTCATGGCTGGACCTCAGCTTCTAGGTGCTGCCTGAGTCCTGAAGCTACACCCCTCTGATACGGGAACAGGACAGTTCCTTGTGGGTAGTTGTCTTCCATTGTGATCTGACTCCTGTCTTTCCTCTTCAATTGAAAATGTACCCCAGCTGCCTGATTCACCATACAGATTTGTTCATGCTCAGTATCATTCTGTAAATTTCCTGGGCAACAACTTACTTAGCCTGGTGTTCAAGGTTCTTGTTCCTCTGCCCAGAGTCCCACTGTTCCAACTCCACCCCCTCCTATTCTGTAGACACCTTTGCTCCTCACCCCATAATCTATCCCTATATTCCAACACAACACCCTGTTCTTCTTCATGAGGCATTTGTGAGAACTCTGGCAGCAGGTGGACCCATCACAGTCCATGTCAGATGTTAATGCCCCACTACCATTCAAAGTAAGGTTGGGGGGCAATCCCAGGAAAGAATCTTAAATTGAGTTAAGATGCTCAAAGAACAGCCAGGACTGGCTTTCAAAGACCAGTTTCCATCCAATGTCCTTCCATCTGCAAGCCTGCCTCCTTGCCTTGGCTTCCAACCTGCCTTCTATTAGCCTCTGCCATTACTCAGTGTGCCTGTGGTACCTGGACCTGAGTGGCTATCACAGGTCCTTGTCTAGAAGTCACAGTATTAGTTTGACCATTGTGCCCTTTTCCTTTCTTACCTAACCTTCCTCTTGAGCCAATGATGTATGTTAATGGGCATGTGTATGCATCCTCTTGGCTGTTTCAATTATGGCTTTTGAGCTTTGTCAGAGAATCCTATGGTTGCATCCCTGTTCAAATAAAAGACTATCTCATGTGCTGTTGGCACACAACAGCCTCAGGTCCTGGAATATAGATGGGATGATGCCAAGATGTCAATTCAGTTTCTCTGCAGTGCTAGGGTGGGCAGACGGTCCCCACTGAAATCTACCGTTAACACAACTACTCATGCTTAATGGTGATGTGTGGCTTCCAAAATGATTTCCCATTTGTTATCTCAACTAATCATTAAACCCTTATAATACTAAAGCTTTGTTTCTGTTTTACAATTGTAGAAATTAAGACATTAGAGAATTTCATGAATGTTCCAGGCAATGACCCTGTTGCATCCCTCCTGGGCTGAAGTCCCCTGCTGGCTTCCTCCAGGGAGTCTCTTACCTGTGGCCAGCCGGCTCTGTGCCTTCAGCTCAGTAGGAATGTGGGGTCCCTCTTGGCTGTGTGCCGAAGCTGCATTCTCAACTGGCCACTTAGACTTCCCTGCCCTTTGTTGGTCACAGTTACTGAGACCTTATACTATTTTATGCCAACTAGGACATTTTTGAAGATGTAATGAGGTGATAAAACAATTAACAAGAGCCAATGGGTCAACAACTGTTATGGTCTGGGATTGTTCTAGTGCAGAGGGCATCAGGTCCCCCTAAACAGGGCCCATTGCCACCCCATGTGCAGGCGCCAGCTATGGGAATGAGTGCCAAGTGAAGACTGGGCACTTTTCCTCTCTGCTCACTCCAAGGGGAGGTCTCCAATCCTGCATGCAGTCTTCACTGAACAACCTTTATGAACTACAAACCTGAATGGCTCCTTTCTCCTTCTGCATTATGAGCTCTGGGAGCAAGTGGTTCTGACTTGCTGCTGGCAGGAACATCCCCCACATCCTCTGCCTGCCTAGCCTTCTCAGGTCCTTCTGGAGGCAGACAGAGAACTGGCAATGCATTTCACCCCAGCTCTAGGAAGTGGCCATGCCAGGATTCAGGTCCTGCCCTCAGGTTCCACATATGGTTACAGCAAAATGCTCTTTATTTAACCCACAAAGCTTCTCCTGTTTTTGGAGACTCTCTCCAGCTTGCTGAAATGCTTAAGGTACTGTGAGAGGCCTGTGAGCCACTCAGGACATCTCTAGACACAGCTTTACCTCCTACTCACATCTACTGGGTCAGCACCTGCTTAGTGGATGAGAGGTTCATCCTATTCTGCTACCAAAGAGCAGGAACTAGTGGGGCAAGACGGAGTCTACAACTACTTACAAAACAGCAGCAGCAAGGGCCACAGGGGCAGCTAATCAGAAGGCCCAACCCCTCCCTCTACCAGACTATCATGCACTAGCAATGGAAAGACTGCAATAGCCAGTGAATTCTGGGCTTGAGAAGGTGGGAGGAGTGCTACCCTCATTTCACCAGAGTCTAGAAGCAGTACCCACCCAAGACTGGCTGCCCAGGTACTAAGCACTGATTGCAACAAAGGTCTCTTAAAGCCAGATGATGGAGGTGCACACCTGCAGTATGGAACCTAGTACAGATATACCTGCAAAATCCCTGTGAGACCTAGGTGCCAGAACTAAGCAGACCAGGAAATCTATGTGGATTTGGCCCCAGACCAAGTATCTGAGCCTTGAGTTGGCCAAGATAGTGCCATGGTAGGGCTGAATGTCCTGCATACCAGCTGGGGTCTCAGGCTTGGCACCTCGAACACTATCATTGTCACCACCTTCAACCTGAGGTTTCCTCCTCCCTCTGTTACAACTGTTCTGCCCCTGAGGTCCCTTCTCTGAGGCATCAGTTAAGCCTACTATCTGAATGAGAAAGAGTTAAAGTAAGGGGCTAAAGGCAGTTGTGAGGAGCACAGCCTACAAATACTTGTGAGCCAGAGTGGGCAGTGCAAATACAGCAGGTATGAATGTAATGAATGGAGGGGTCCTTAAATCTCAGTCTGCAGATGGTAGATTATGCTGACACTATCTATATGTTCTACAGCCATATATTATACAGCAAGCTTCAGGGTGGCTATGGATCATCGATCACTGAGATGGAGCCTGAACCCACATCACAAAGGCACGTGCTCAAGGCAGGCTTGCTACATACACAGGGGGGCTCTCCAGGATCTCCTAGGCACTTGACCTCTGGCAAGGATTCTGGAAATGTTGGGACAGATTTCCCTCTCAGGGTCCCAGGAAGGTGGTGGGGTAGAGAGGGTTTGGTACAGGATCCAAGCATCCCTCCACTGGTCAGTGTGTCATGTCTTACCTCCTTCATTGTCCTCTACCTTCTGAGGCAGGATATACTCATTCTGAGGGCTGTCATACATGGACCTGGTACCTGAGGATATTTAGGCAGCATAGGACAGATTAAAGGAGCAACCAGAGGTACCAATCAGACAACAAATAAAAATGGGTCCCTTTCTGCTCCCATGACTTTTGTTGCAGGGCTTCACTCTAAGCACAGAAGTCTCCTCTGATTCAACTCTGTTTAGACATCTCCCAACTGGGAAGGATAAGAGAGACCAAAGATTGAGCAGTTCTTGCTCCATAGCTTATTATCAAAGAAACTGTCAACTGTCTGAGTGGATAAACAAAATGTGGTACATACACACAATTAAAATGGAGGGAATTCTGACACCTGCTGCAAAATGGATGAACCTTGAGGGCATATGTTAAGTAAAACAAGCTAGCCATTTAGGACAAATATTGCATGATTCTGAAAATATGAGCTAAATGGAGTTATCATGCTCAAAGAGAGAGAAACTAGAGCAGTGGTTGCCAGGGGCCAGGGAAAGGAGGAGTTGGGAAGCGGTTTAAAAAGTACAGAATTTCCAATTTGAAAGATGAAAAACTTCTGGACATCTGTTTCACAACAATATGAATATAGCTAATACTACAGAACTGTACACTTACAATGGTTAGGATGGTAAATTTTATGTTATATATTTTTTGACCACAATTAAAAACAAAAAAGCCTGTCATCCAGAAAATCTACTTAGACAGGGTCAACAACACCTCTCAGGGCCTGGATTCTGGAGGGAAGATACTTTCCCTGCACAGAGCTGGGCTGAATGCCTGTGTTTGGTCACAGGTAGGTTGCCTGTCTACCTTCTTGAGTTGTCACTTGGAAAAATCTTCATGAAAAATCAGGCACAGGGCATGCCTGTAGGAAGCACCCTTCAGAGATTTCAGATGTGCCACTAGGAGGAATGTGCACCCACACAAGGCAGCCTTTGGTTGTCTCCCATACTGGTGCCTGGGCAGTAGCAGACAACAAGCAGTGGGCTTACTTGCTCTCTGAGAGAGAGAGAGAGGGAGGAGGAGATTTATGAGTAGGAAAAGAGATTAATATCGACAAATGAAGAGTTAGGAGAGTAATACTTCATCTAAGTTCAGAAACTCTCTGACAGTGGGAGAGAATCATACACCCAGAGGCTCTGTGTCACCCCAAGCTGCCAGCAGAGCAAAGGGTCCTGGGCCTGTAATGTAGATCACAATGTGGGTGCCAATTGGCCCCATCCTTTGGCTTCTGTAGGCTCAGTGTTCTCTCTGGAACAAGCAATGTCTCTTCTACTTTGTGGTCCGTGGATAATGGGAAGGTGAAGGACAGGGAGAGAACTGACCAGGAAAGGGCAAGGGGCATTGAGTCAGAACAATGAAATATACACCCAGAATAGCCACTAGAAGGTGGCATCTCCGAGATGATAATGTCCCTGTTCCTAATAAGGCCCTGTTACTCTATTCACTGTGCCTCCCAGGGGGGATAATATCGACAGCTCTGCAAGGGTGTCAGGACAGTGATCATGGCGGAGGTGGCTGAGGATTGTCCCCAGATTTCCTCAGGCTCAGGAAGACACCACCCCCAACCAAAGGACTTTGGGTCTAGGCTAAGCAGGACTCAAGTGGCCCCAAATCCAAGTCTTAAACCACTGAGGGACCCCAACAGCTCACCAACCTGACTCTTTCAGGCCAACCTTATTGCCTTGGTCATAGTGTGCATGGCTATTTCATAGCAGGCTAGTGATTCACTGACTTATTTAAAGTTTTGTATGTATTTTTGATTCATTGTTTGTGGCCTGAAGGAGCTGACCTTCCCTAGGGGCCTGTCAGAGTTTACACTATATCCTGATCCACTCTTGCCCCTAACCTACCCCTGGCAAAAGGGGCCCCTGACTGTGGCAGAAGATAAAAGGGTGCCTGTTAGAGAGGGAGAAGCAGGGAGTCAGGAAACTTAGGGCACAGTCTGGGTGCTCTGTGGACCACTCTAAGCATCTGTTCCCTTATCTATGAAAATAAGGGAACAACTTAGAGTCAAAGATTTTTACTTCTGGGAAAAGTCTGACAGACCAGTTACTCTGGGGTGTCCATTCCACAGTCCGTGGCCCCCCATGACCAGTACCTGCTCCTTACATCCATTTTTTTTTCCCTCCCTTTCACCTCTGGCAGCTTGTCTCTTGCTTCTTGCTCCTGAGGTGTTTTATGGAGAAGCTCAGTGGTATAATTTTCTTGGGTGTGGAAATATTCACTGGTCCATGCCTTTCATATTTTAGATGAAAAAACCAAAGCTTCATAGGTTCTGTCACACAATGAGCTGCTGACACAGCAGAGACCATAACCTGGGGCTCCAGCTGCACAGTCAGCTGGGCATGTGACAGCTCTAAGTTCTGTCCAGCCAAGGGCCTCCCCCTGCTGCTTCCCTCTGCTGAGCTCAGGGCCATAGCCTCCTGGTTTTCTTCTCCTCAAGACCAGAAGGGATGAGCCTAAACAGTGCCCTCAAATCCCTTCCTTCACCTCTACTCAGCAAGAAGTCATGGCATCTGATTGGCACTTACCTTGCTTCTTTCAATTATGGGACTTAAGAAATACTTTTTGATGACTACATTTCCAATAAAATACAGTTTCCATAGTGTCTACCTTCCAATGACCAATGCTTTTAATTTACAAATGAGGACACATTCCTAGTCTCATTTTGTTTGTCACATTCTTGTCATGGGTGGGGGAAACTGAGGTTCAGAAATGGGCAGAGTTACAAGAAGCAAGGTCACATGCTTATGGAGGAAAGCCTGGAACATAGTAGACTGTTCGGTAAGTCAATGAATTGTTAAATAAATGAATAATACAAATTGCTTTCTATTTTCAAATAAAAAATTAAAAAGTACCTGCTATTATATGTTCTGAGCGATTAGCATGATTAACTGTAATGACTCATTCCCTCCTCATCAACATCCTATTATTATCCCCATTTTAGAGATGAGAAATTGGAGGCAGAGTTTAAGCAAGTCCCAAAGCCACACACAGCTAGTAAGCAGCAGAGTGGATCTGAGTCCAGTCTGTATGGCTCCAATAGCTACACTCTTAGCCACCGTGGTAAACCATCTATGAAGACAAAGGGCTACAGCAGCTCCATGCACTAGAACTTTCTGCACTATTGAGAATGTTTCAAAATGGACACTGGAGTGGCTGGGGACTGCTTAGAGTGTGGGGATTAACCTAGTGTTAATCTAACGGGTTCTGAACCTTGGTCAAATGAATAGCCCAGAGCCTAAAGTATTACTCCTGGCCTCAGGGGACAGATTGCTGACCTGCCCTAGAAAGAAGAAAGCAAGATGGGAAGAGGTGAAGGAGTTCACCCTGTGCCATACAGCAAGCCAGTGGGGACAGCATAGCTGGTCTCTCACCATGGTCACACTCATCCCATCACCATAGCTTCTTGTCTCTGCTCTCTCTTTTCTGCCATCCCTTTCCCCTCTTTTTCATGTGCACAGATGAGGGCTCATATTAGAAACTCATATCCTGCCATGGTTCTGTACACTGAGCTGTGGGACCCACAAGCCCCTTGGGCAAGGTGAGTCCTCAAATCTAGTCAACTCTTGATCCAGACTTAGACTCTCCACTCTGGGCTTATCAGTGGTGGCAAAGCCTTAATCCCTGCCAGGCACTTGGCGCAGAGGCTGCCTTCTGCCTTGCTGTCAGCTGGTGTGTACGCAAGGAGCACAGACTCATTTTAATATTGGCTGGAGCCAAACCTCATTAGAAAAGTAAATTTGCTGTAGCTGCAGAGGGAGGCAGGGGGTGGGAAAGGGAGAAAGAGAGAGAAAGAAACTCATATAACCCTCCAAAGCTAAATAGAAAACACTAATTTTGGATGGTTTGACGCTTTATGTCCCCAGAACTGGGCGTGGAAGCCAGAACACTGTAGATGTTCAATCAGTGTCAATGAAAGTGGACAGTCTTGAGTGATCTCTGACCATCCTTTCATGTTTAAGCATGGATGATAAGCAGTCACAGACTTGGAGTTTCTGTAAATTTTCTTAGTTTTATTTTATTTTTTTAAGATAAGCGTTGGCTGATAAAGTAGAATGACTACACTTAATAATTAGTAGACATGAAAATAATACTATTGTTGTTATTTACCTAAGAAATGTTTGGGGTTCTTTAGTCCTAGATAATGAAGGGCTGGGTTCAGCACAGAGCCTGGAGGTATGGCCAGTCAAATGTGGTGAGGGCTGGATGTGGGACAGAATGTATCTTCCCAGGGCTGGTTTGGACATAGAATTGCTACTCTAAATTCTAGAGCTATCCAGATCCTGGGAGAATGGGGAAAAAGAAAAAGTGTAAAATGAATAAATATTTGTCTAGCACTTCCCCTAAAAAAATCTGGTGAGAAAGAGGTTCCCCAATTTATAGATATTCAGAAACCAGGACTTAGAGGGCTCAGTTTTTTTCCAAAGTCCACTCAACTGGTCAGTGGTCAGAGATGGACTGAGTGGGATGTCAGATAGCCTGGCTTTGGTCTGACCCTTCTGTTCATGTCCCCTTGCTGGCCTTCAAAGGAATCTCCAGAGATTTTCTTTCCTGGAGGTCTGGGTGGGAAAAGTGATACATAAAGGAGGCTTCTCTTTCTCCTCCCCAGGCTTGCCCAGACCTACATCCTTCCCCCCATCATCCTGTATTCCAGGACCAGAAGAGGTGGGCAGGGACAGAAGGTAGAGAAGAACACTCAGCACTGGGAGATGGCACAGCTGCAGGGTCTCCTTGAAGGTTTGTATACACTCTCAATGCTCTTGGCCTGTTTTCTCTCTGCCTTTGAGCCTCCCTCTGAACCCTTATATTCATCAGAGCCTTCCTCAGTAGAACATCCCTGGGTCTACTCTGAGGGACCTCCTACAGGGGAGGATGACTGCCAATGTCCAGATGTTGGGGGCTTGGGAAGGAGAGACCCTACCTGGCCCAACCCACTTCCTACTTTGCCTGCCCTGCCTTCTGCCTGTGTGCCTCCCTCTATAATCTTTATCTGTGGTCTCACTCTGTCTCCTTCTCTCTGCCTGTCTCAGACTCTCAGATTTCTTCTCCAGGCAGTTCTCAAAAAACAGGAGTGCTCAGACATCAGTGTGCCAGCTCATTCCTCTCTTCCAGCCACACTGGACCACCAGGCTCCCTCAGAGCCTAGGCTTCCCAGTCAGGAAAGCAAATCTCCTGACCTGCCTCATCAGCCTGTGCCCCAAAACTATGGAAAACATAGTTGACTTGGTTTCCTCTCCCTTAAAAACAACTACGGGAAAATCTAAGTCTATCCAGAAGGCTAAGAGGAAGAAATGGGCTTCTCTTCTGGAGCCCTTGGTCTCTGCCACGGACTTTCATTCTTCATTGGAGCTGTTCTCCCTCAGTGATTTACCTGTCCCAGAATTCAGGTGAAACAGTCCCGCTCACCCAGGAACATACATGGATTGAATATGCATACATGCATATTCAATCCAGAACACAGGAGCTTCTAACATGTTTGAACACAACTGATTCCCAAGCACCTAGGGTTTAACTACAGAAATGCAAACAGGAAGGCATTGGCTCCAGTGCTGAATGGGGCACAAATACATTAACTTTCCCTCTTTATTTAATACTAGCAAGCATTTTTCTTCCATCAAAAAGGAACAGAGGGAAATGGCATTGCAGCTCCATAACATTTGGGAGTTCTGGGCATGGACTGGGAAGAAAGGGAAATCTTCCTGTGGGGGATGGTCTTTATTCCATAAGAAGGAAGGGGAAGGCTTGATGTTTGGTCTAATAAGGTCAATAATGGTCACCAACTACACAGGTTCAGGGAGAAAATGTGTCAACTCTGTAGTGGCTCTTGACAGAAGCAGGGACATATAAGAGCAGAAAACAACTATTAGAAAATCCTAGGGTTAAAGTCTTACACAGTCACCGGCTTCCTTGAGCCCAGTAACTTATGAAGCTGTGTGCCTGCCATTTTCATACAGTAATGTCACAGTGCTATGCACTTGTATATCCACCTCCAATTATGTTAACAGTGCATACCATGTACCCCAGGTTAAAGTAACTGGGTACTGCAACCAGACTGGCATCCATGCAGACTGGGTTATGGGCTAGCCACTGTCAGCAAAAGGCCCTTTCTAGGCTACTGTGCAATAGATACCTCAAGAGTCATTCAGCTCCAATTTCTACAACAAACCATTTAGCTAGTGTATGGCTGAGATTAGATCTGGGGGAGAGGGGGCTGGAGTAAGTGGAAGGGGAAGATGGCCAAGAGCAGGTTTATGTATGTGTGTGGGGGAGGGGTTGGTCTCTTGACCTTAGCTGCTTGGTAGAAAGCTGTCACTCCCTTTCCCTGGCACTGTTGGATCTGGTGTCTTCTTTCTTTCTTTTTTCCTGCCTTAACTCTCAGCTTCGTTTTTTGAAGTTATATGTTCTGGCTCTGGAGGATCAGGACATCAGGCCTGAGCCCAGGTGCAGAGGACTAGAGATGAACTAGTCCTGCCTCCTTCCTGCTTGCTAAATAGAGGGTCTTAAGGACCCTTTGCTACCTTTGCCGTCTCTTAGCCCCTCAATATCCCCAGCAGAGCTGCCAGCTCTGGTCCTCTGAAAAGAGTTAACTTGTCAATGCCCGGAGCTGCAGAGCGGTTGAGAGTGACTGTTAGAGAGCAGGGGTGGAGTGGAGGGTGGGGGTGTTGGTCCCTGACTCTCCGGGTCAGCTGGAACCACCTGCTGAGATGGCAAGGGATTGATGGGCTAAGAGCGGGTTCAATTGTTAGAAGCTGTTGAAAACCTGCTCTTCCTTTTATCTGGGTCCGAAGAGGGCAAGCAGTGCTCAGATTTTGTTTCGCAGCCTTTGGAGCGCAGGGCCTTCCAGTCCCGGTCCCCTTTCCAGCAGCCCACCTGGGCTCATGCATCTCTCTCTCTCTCTCTCTCTCTCACACACACACACACACACACACACACACACTCACACCACGCGCGCACCCGGGAGGACATGGCGTGGGTACAAATTGGGACGCATAAAGGGGCTCTGTGAGTGGCAGCGGCTCCCGCGGGAACGCAGGGCTTGGGGGACACTGACCTGCGGCGACGAGTCGGGATCGTCCCCGGCGCGTTCCATCCCGGGCGGCGGCTCCCTACGCCCCGGCCCCGGCGCCCCCAGGCTGCTGCCTTGGGCCGCGAGCGCCTCCCTCTCCGGGAGATCTCGCGCTTCGGGCCCCCGGGGGCCACTTCATAGCCTCAGGGTCCTTGCGCCTGCCTGCAGCCCCGGTCCGGTCCAGCTGCCCCGGCCCGGCTCCTTCTGGGCTCAACGAGGCGGCGGCCAGAGCCTGGGAGCGCGCGGGAGGGCGCAGGCAGGGAGGCGCGGTGGGGGGCGGGGAGCCGGAGACAGAGGTGGGGAGGGGAGTGGAGGGGAGCGGAGCGGAGGCCCAGGGGACGGAGGGGGAAGCGCGAGGTGGCCGGGCGCGCGGCCGGAGCCGAGCCGACCGAGCCGGCGCGCAGTCCCCTCGGCAGCGGTGGTGGCGGCTATGCGCCGGTGCAGCCACGGCTCTGACAGCGCCTCCCGCCCCGCCCCCACCCCTGCTCCCCACCCCCACTCCCCCCGCCCCCAGTGAGCCGGCGGGACCCGCGCCACTAATGGTCGGTACCAACCTCGCCAGCTGAAGTGGGGGCGCGAGGAGGGAGGCCAACGAGGAGACCCCCCACCCCCCGAGATTGGTATCACCTACCCCCATCCCCTACCCGCGACACACACACCCTCGCCAGCGGAGGCGGCTCCAGCTTTAGGCTCTGGAGCAGGGGCTGCGGGCGGGGCCCAACGTACCCGGGCCTTGGCTCTCTAGAGTTAAAGCGCGCTGGGTCCCCTGCTTGCACCCCCATCCCACCCCGCCTCCATCCTGGCTGCTCCTGGCGCCCAGCTTGGCAGCCTTTCTCAAAGGGTGATTGTTTCCGGGCTGGTCTGTTGGGGGGCGGTTCTCTGGGACCAAGAGACAGAGATAGAGAGCCGGGAGCGTGAGGCCCCCTCCTTAGCTTCGGGTGCCCGGGAGTGGAAGGAGGCTAGTGGGGCGGGTGATATTTTGCCAGGACACAGGGCCACTTGTATGAGGCATTAGTGGGGGGTCCTCAGGCGCTGGTCAGTGGGGCGACCCCACCTGCTGCCTAGTCGAAGGGCATGTCAAACAACTGTCAGTGTCCCCCACTCTGGTCCAGAATAGTGCATTGGAAATTACAAAGAGTACTGCAGGGGTGCAAGGAACCAAGAATTGTGGAGGAGGTGGAGAGGCGGGGAGGGCAGTCCATCTAGGAATTTCCCAGGCTGTCCTGCTGGTGTGAGCTGGTGGGCTGGGGGGATTGTGTGGCCGATGAGTCAGCGTGTATGTGTGCAGAAGTGTGCAAGTACAGAGGAAGCGGCATGTAGCTGTGGAGAGGTTTCTAAACGATCTTTCCTCTACTTGCCAGAGACTTAGGAGCTATCCTTGGACTTGAAAGATTTATATTCCCTGTTGGTCCTCCAGAACACCTGTAGTCAGGGCTGGTTTCTCCCTCCAGATGACCCGCTTCTGTAGGAAGTCAGTGCTTACCCTTAGGATCTGCCACCTCCTTTACTTATCCAGTGACCTACAGCTAGGCTTTACTGAATCCAAGTTGTACTGCCAATGACTGTGGACCCAGGCTGAGATCACAGGCATCCTTTCCATTCACATTCACAGAGCTTGGCCCTTCCATTGGGTATGTGTGGTAGGAGTGGAAGGATACTGGCTCCAGAAGCACTCACTTTGGTCAAGACCTGGATGGAAAGAAGGGGTCCCACCATCCACACCATCCTACAAACTTCAAAATATAATCAATTACTGTCTCTAGGAACAGCTGACCATTCCTCTCACTCCTTCGTCCATTACCATACACAACTGTCCTCCTTGCACAACTGCCCTCCTTACCAGCAAGGAAGTTCCATTAAATCTAACCTGAGTACCTCTTGCTGTAGTGCAGGGTCATTACTACAAATCCTGCTGTGCTTTTCTTTTCTCTATTGGAATAACCCTTGCTCTCATGAACTAGAGGGAGGGCACCCTGCAGAACACCTGCAGAAAGCATCCAACTTAGACTTTACCAAGCTTTTAAAAGATGATATTTTCTTTCTAATATTTTCATCCCTTTACACTCTGCTTCTCCCCTGACTCCACATCTACTGGAGGACAGTTACAGAAGCAGGAAAGAGGAGCACAGGCAAGTGCAGGATATACCTTTCACTCTTCCTCCCAGAGCCAACTGGAACCAGCCACAGAATCACCAAATAGCAGGAGAAATGACCTTGGAGATTATCTAGCTCCAGCCCTGCATTTTACCAATGGGGAAATTAGAACCACCGAAAGAATCTCCTCAGTGTGTGGGTTCATACTCACTTCTTGTCTCTTTCCCCAGGATGGGTCCCAGCCCCTAAGTGCTGAGCTCAGGGCAATGGCAATGAGCAGGCCTGAGTTTCAGGCCAGTTCAAAAGGCACTTAGGTGACCTGGCAAAGGACTTTCCTCTCTCTTTTGGTAATAAATCAGGGAGTTGTATTAAGTGGTCAGGAGTTCCATTTGGTCCTGAGACCCTGTGGCCTGTTGGATGCTTTCTGCAGGTGTTCTGCAGAGTGCCCTCCCTCTAGTTCATGGGAACTCAACCAGCTGGAACAAGAAGGATGACAAGCTTTATCTTACCATTCTTGTAAGAACAATAGTGATAATAAAACCCCTTTCTAGGGACCTGTCTTGCAATTTAGCCCTAGGCTATGTTTATGGAATTTTAATATTAATTTTTAAAGCCAACTTAAAGCAATAACATGAGATTAAAATTAGCATAAGAAGACTTGGCAAAGAGACAACAGCCTGCCATTTTTTTTCAATGGGAAGTTTGGGCAACACCCAAGTGTATGGCCACACACATACACAAACATCTATGTAGATACAAAACATGCACAGAGGCATATGAATGTGCCAAAATGAATAGACAAATATCCTCTCATTCCTCATGCGTACATATAAGTACCTGCACTTGCCCAGACACCAATCTCCACCAATTAGCATGAACCCTAGCTGCCACCTTTCTACAACTGTTCTCTGTCTTCCTGCTTGGCCTCTGAAGGTTTATGAAAATCCTCCCAATCTACTTCTGAATTTAGTGCATCCCTGCAGCTTGGCCCTTGCTCCAAACATCTGGAGCAGCCTCCAGGTCTTCCTCAATGACTTATCTTTTCCTCTTTTTTCATTCTCTGCCAGGAGTGAGCCTCTCTTCTCAGAAGACCCCAAAGCTTACCACAAGAATGCTTAGTATGCAAAGCTCCGATCTGTCCTCTGGGACAAGCCTTTATGTGTTTATTGTGTAGTTAAGCAGGACAAGAGTCCTGCCCCTGCTCTGGTCCTGGACCAGTTCCCATAATCTGAATCCCTGAAGGGTCCCATAAAAGCATCATCTGCAATGCAAAACCTTCAAACATCTGGAAGGGTCTGTAGGTTTTCTTCAAATCACCTGTGCCCTAATTTAATATGAATAACAATTAGTTTACTCTTATCAGTTAATTGTTCCCCTAGTGAGCTCTCTCAGCCTACTCCTCTCTTTCATCCAGTGCTTTGGTCTGCTTCAGACTTGTCACCAAAGCTTTCTTTTCAGGCCAGTCTTTCCTTTTCAGCTAAGTGCTCCAGAGAGCTCACACAGCTGAGCTGTTTTTTGCCCTTACAGCAGCCCCAGGTCCTGGCTCTGCCATCTTGGTTGTCTAATTGCTGGGACTCCAGTTTTAGAGAGCCATACAATATCCCCTCTTTTTCACTGGTAATCTACAGCAGTGATTTCGCTGATCTGAGTGGTAAAGCCCAATAAGGAGTCCCATATCCCACATTCACCTGTCATTGCCCAGACAAGGGGCACAGTGCACATGCACTTGCATGTGAATATCCAGGTTCCACAAGGGAGTGACAGCAGTGAGAGGCAGAAAAGCTGCCCTTTGCTTCAGCAGGCAGGGTCAATTCCCTGGAGACCTCCTCATCCCTTACAAAGTGTGGCAGGCTCATGAAATGTTCCTTCAGTGGCTCCATGCTGGTTGTGAATGCGTGGTCTTTGGAGTAGTTGAGTTCATGGTTCAGAGAATGAGAGAGAGGAGTAGCCCTTTTAACTTTTCCATTTTATTAAAAGTTCTTTGGTCCCATCTTTAGATCTTGGGTATCCTTGTTTCCCCATAGCAAATTGGAAATGATCTTTGATCACAAGGACTCTCAGGTTCCCCCTCTTCTTCCCTTGCTGCTGCCTCTCATATTCCTGTACCCATGGCAAGGGTGCCATGCCATGACTTTGAAATGCTTCTGCTTCTGCTATTCAAAATTTGTTGTGCTTTGGTTTCTTCTGTGGTTGAGGGAAGCCTGAGAGGCAATGTGAGCAGAGGCCTGCACCTTGTGGGAGCACCTTTCTAAAGTAAGGATGGGATAGTTCTCTGTCCTCTTGGGGAAACAAGAAGAACCTGACTATTATGCAGAGACCACTCTTTCTCTCCCTTGAAACTCCTCCCAATGTGGACATTGAGGCTATCACTTTTTCTCTACAGCCTGTCCTGATTCTGATGGACTTCAGGCTGTCAACTGCCTTTCCTCTGAGTCCTGTAGCACTTTTCCAGGACTTCTCTGGAGACTCTTATTTGTGTGTGCATGCTTTTGTCTATTCCTTAAATATTTATTGAGTTACTATCATATGTCAGAAAACAGAGATAGCATGGTGAATGATAGCCACTAGAAAATAAATAAATACACACACACACACACACACACACACACACACCAGGTAAGGTTCTAAGTCTTCATGTGCCTTAACTAATTTCATGACATTAGGTGTTATTTATGAGGTGCCATTTATGATGAGGTACTATTAGAGTTTACACTTTATAGGCCAGCAAACTGGAGCATATTTAGGTAATTTAATCAAATATCACAAGATTGGTAAGTGACAAAATTGGCCTTTGATCAGGTGGTTAAGTTGCAGGGCTGTGTTAGTCTGCTTTTTGTCACAATGACCAAATTACCTGACAAGAACAACTTAAAAGAGGAAACATTTATTTTAGGCTCACAATTTCAAGAGTTTCACTACCTGGTTGGTCAATTCCATTGCTGTGGTCCTGAGGTAAGGCAGAACATCATGGCAGAAGGCTGTAGCTGAAGAAAACAACTCATCTCATGGTATCCAGGAAGCAGAAGCAGGAGAAGCTGAGGATTAAAGTATAAACTCTGAAGTCATGTTCCCAGTGACCTACCTCCTCCAGCCACCCCCCACCTGCCTACAGTTATCACCCAGTAGCCTGTTCAAATTATTAATTCATCAAATGGATCAATTCACTGATTGGGTTATGGCTTTCATAATCTTATCATTTCACCTCGTACCTTAACATAGAGCTTTGGAGGAACTCTTCCTATCCAAACCATAACTAAGACTCAATTCTTCATCATGAAAGGGTTTATCAAGAATTTATATTTATACACAGGATGTCCAGATATTGCCAGGATCACTGGTTAGAGAGGATCCTGGGAGGGGAGATTACAGAGATTGGAGAAGGGCCATCTATGTGCAGCACTGGAAGAATGGGGGATCCAGCCAGAGGAACAGTGATAATCCAAACCAGGTTTTTGAAGAGGTTTGGTGTATTTAGGGAACAAACCAAGCAAGGCAAGCAAAGCTGAAGCATGGTGAGCAAGGAAAGAGAGGGCCTTGTGAGGCGAGAAGGATACTCTTTTTGGAGTTTGAGGATTCAAGTGCGTGACTGACCTCCCACACTGTTGTCTTCCAGAAAGAAGCTGTTCAATAAATATGATGGATGTAGTTGTTTAATTTCCTGCCTAAGCTCCTCTTCACAGCTGGGGTGATGGGCAAACATCCTAGACCTTTGGGTGTTAGCAGAGCTTCTGCAGAAATTACTCCTCATATTGTCATTTTGGAATTTGGAAGATACAACGAAGGAACTAGGAGTCTCTACGGGTGCTTTGATTTTATTAATTCATCCCAATACTTGAAAGCTATTTACTCAGCCTGGAGCTTTACTAGGTGCTGAAAACACAGAAATTAAAGACCAGCTCCTGTTTCCAGTCTTGCAAGCCTGAGGTTTCTCTATTTCAGGTTCGCCATCTGCCTTTCACTGAGAGGGAAGAAGAGGGCAGAGCACAGGGATTTTCTTTGGGGGGGAGTGTGGAGGTGTGATGGTGACTTGGGCAGGGGCTGTGCAGCAAGTAGTGAGAATCTTTCTCCAAATTCTTCTTGTGATTTTCAGGGCACAATGACTTTGGGGAGGTTAGAGGAGAAAGAGAAACCTATAATAGTTGTACATAAGGTTCAGAAATTAATAATGATTTTTTTGATACTGGGGATCAAACCCAGAGCTTCATGCATGCTAGGCAAGCATGCTACCAACTGAATTATATCCTCAGCCTCCCCAGGAGTGATTTTTGACTAGGCATATTCTGAAAACAAAGCAAAACAAAACCAAATGAACAAACAAAAAAGGTACCAAAAGGTTTGAGGAAAAAACAGTGTCATGGAAGCAAATCTCTCTTCTCCTTCTCAAGGTTCGCTAGGCCCATAATTTCTTTTTTTCCTGGATATGAGGCAGGGTAAGAAGTTGGGGAGAAGAATACTCAGAATAAGTGGGCCTTAAAATTCTTAGTGCAAATTGCATGCAGCCTGAACTATATGTTATGCCAGATAGGAAGAGAGAACTCACACTAAATACTCCCTTGTGGACTCTATGATCATGGAAAACTGACAGAGCCAAAGAACATTTATTTCTCTGTCAACTTTATAAGACAAACATGAGTCTGTCGGGATTTCTGAGAAATAAGAAAGAGGAAATATGGACCCATGAAGGAAAAACATGTTGAATACTGGGGGCAAAGCTGTTTTTTTTTCCCCTCAGATATCAGGAAGATATGATGGGACAAGGACACTTGATAATCTGGGTACTTCTCAACAAATTATGTAGCTATTGGCTGTCACTGGGATTCCAAAGATAGTAGTCTTGGGTCGACAGCCAGACCTCCTCTGCAGCTATACCTATGCCTGGAGCTGGGAAAACTGCATTTTTGTCTGATGGCTATTTCCTGGCCAAAAGGATTTGGAGTCTCAGAAGGGAAACTGGTGATCTGTCCTCACATGGCCTAGTGAGAAAGTGTCTGTGGAGTTAGGGATAACTTTAATAGGGCCCCCTGAGTTTGAGCACACATTTGACAGTTCATATTCTCTAGCTCTGTTTTCAGCAAACGGATGGTCATTTTGGGCTTTCTGGTCTCTAATCCCTCATTCAGCAAAGCAAACACCCTAAATCCTCAATCATGTAGGTTTTACAGTCTCATATATACATGTCTGTTTCAGCACCGAGGCCAGCACCACTCATGAGAGGCATATGTTCTTACATCTGGATAGAAGCAGTGTCAGGACTCTGGAAACCCAGCTTGGGTTTGGCAGGAGGGCATCACATTATGGAAGCCAGGCTGACACCCACACGGTGGAGCCTATTTCCAGGGTGGGAGGTGCTTTTATTTGAAAAAGACAGGATCTTCTTTAAAGTGACAGCTAGACAAGACATATGAGCAAAAAAGGGATATTCCGGGGAGGACTGGAGAAGGCTGAGAGTGCCTATATTTCAAATGAGGGGACTGAACTAGATCAGGAATAGCAAATCAATTTTATCTTGCATGCCAATTTCAGGAAATTGTTTGTGGATGTGTGAAGTGCTGTGAAATGTTCTGAAGCTACATCTGTGGTAAATGGGACAGAACACCATGACCAGTTAGTGATGTCTGCCTTGAATGGGTGGTAGACTAGTAGGATATTTTGTGTGTGTATGTGTGTGTGTGTGTGTGTGTGTGTGTTCAGAGAGAGATTGAGCCATTTCTGGTAACTAGGTGATACTAAATATCTAAGATCCCTTTAATTTCTAGAATTACATGTCTTTAAAAATCAACAGTTCTATGTAGTCCCTCAATTCTTCCTCCTTTTGTTCACTTATTCATTTAATTAGCATTTATTAAGTGCTTGATAGGGATTTGTTACTGGCCAGTAAATTTACTTATGTTCAGGAAACTTAAAGTTTAATAGGCAAAAGGAACAATTAAAGAGATGCAAAACAGTGGCATAAAGACAATATTCTGTGGGATTGATGACATATCTTTGCAGGTAGAGAAGGTATGATAAAGTCCTGGCCCAATGTGCTCTCCATAACACATTATGATGATCTCTACATAATGGCAACCAAATTGGCAGAACTTGAAAATGGGATTTTTCAAGAGTTAAACTCTGGTGTCCAGAAAGAAGAACCTGGGCTCTGGGTAACCAATGTTTTGATAAGGACTTTGTTAAATGTCATTTGCCAACTAGTGCAGCCTGGGTGATCATAAAGCCCTCTCCTAGGCCTGCCTAGATGAAGACACAAACAGACACACCTCCTCAGTAGAGGTCCATAGTTGCTGTATGGGAAGGCCCAGCATGTCCCCAATTTGAACCCAACTTTGAGCTGCAAATATCTGGGGGATGAAAAGGGGAACTGGAATATCCACATTCTAAACTAAGACTTAGGGGGAAGCATGGGAATGTCCTGACATGTGAGCACTTGGTAAGATTATTGGAAATGCTTCTAGAAAGCCATCATGGTGTCTCTAGGACATCCTTGGTGTCCCTAGGATAGCTGTTTCCAATAACTTTCTCTTCATTCTCTGGTCCCAAACCATTATCTTTGAAGACCTTGGCAAAGTTATCTCTAACAAAGCAGTCACAAGAAGTTTTAAGCAATGGGAAAGTGGACACTTTTAGCTCCACAGTTAGACACACTGGGGCCTAGAGAGGAAAGTAACCTGCCAGAGTCACATTACGCAGTCAATGTGACAGAAGACTGCAGGCACTGACCGCAGCAGGCCTGGAACCAGGACGTGGCAGTGGTCAGGAGCCTCCCAGGACTGAGACTGAAGCCCTGTTCATTTATCCCAGTCGTGAATGGTGAATCTCCCTGCCTCTTGAAGATTCCACAATTAAACAGGCAGAGAAATGCATTTCATAAAATATGCATATTGTTTGCTTCATACAAAAGCATTTTAATCTTTCTTAGCTCATAGCCCAGATGAGCAAAGGGAGGAACAATCTTTCACTGCACATTAAAAACAGTTGCCAGCCAGCAGTGGTGAATGCCTACCACTATCATCATTATTATCACCATCCTCATCACAACCATTAGCATCCTCATCATTTCTAATAGTGGTTGTCAGTGTATAATTTCAGATAAATTTTGTGGAGGTTTAGACACCTTTTTCAGCAAAGCAGCTCTTTCACCTATCACAATGTTGGGTACATGCCTGATGTCTAATGAATATCAGATATTGTACATATTTATTGAAAATAATGAGAAATGAATGGGGTTGCATGTAAGTTGTATTGTTTCTTTGTTCATGAGTATAACCTCATTGAAATGGGCAGGAAGGTATCAATACCACGTGGTTCTACCTAAGGAATCAGAAGCACAGATAGATGCATTTTTAAGTCATGGATTCTATCTTGTGACTTAACCTGATTAAACTTTCCTTCATAGACAGACCTGGATCACCATTTTCTCTTCCCTCCTCCCTCCTGGTCCTAGTCTTGGTGCTTGTCCTAGGGTTGAAAACAGCCCTCCACCCATTTGTCCCCTGTGTTCTATCAGACAAATCTCACTCCCATGAATAATGGCTCCTTGTCATACTAGAGCCTGAGGAGCAAATTCTTCATTATTGGATGGAGCTGACATGCAAGAACAATTGGACTAAATTGATTGTATTTTCCAAATCATCGCCCAGCTTCTAATTCTATCTGCGAGATGGACTAATTTGAACGAGAATTAGCTTCTAAATTGAGAATTCAGGCCCTTGATCAGGAAAGGAAAAAGGGCCCTTGTGAAGTTGAGTGGGAGAGGAGGGTTCCAAGACTGCAATAAGCTCAATGGTCTTCTCAGAAACAGCCTCTGGAGAAGGAGAAAGCAATATAACACATCGGGCCATTATGCCTCACTTTGCCCACTCCCACCATTACATCTGTACTTGGCAACATTCTCTCAAAACCAGCCATGTATAGTAGTGACCATGTATTTTGGCTTCAGTGGCACCCTGGATGAAACCAAGGCAACAGTCATAGAATTAAAGAAACTTCATGTCTCAGAGTTAGAAGGGTAGCACAGGTCATTGTTTCTAAATCCCTATAGTCTGTTCAATCCTCTAGCACAGCATCCCTGAGAATGCCAGTTCCAGTTCTGTTTGAGCCCAATGACAGAAGCACCATTGCCTTACATACACCACATTCCATCAATCTGCTCCCTAAAATTGAAACTGAAACCTGCCTCCCTTGGGGGATTCGTTTTCTCAGGCAGATGCCCCTCAAACTTTAAGGCACTTAGGAATCTATTGATTCTGACCAGAATCTAATTGGAGTATAGATTCTGGTCCTGTAGTCCTGAATGTTGCATTTCTAAGAAGTGCTCAGAACATGTGGCCTATGAGGCTCACTTTGAATAGCAAAGATTCTTGGCTATAGTCAGGACATACTTGACAGCAGTGATGATGCTCATCTTTTGATTTCTCTTTATCATGATAAAACTCCTACATTCCATTAAGTGCATAGTAAATAAGTTTTATAAGTTCAAGAATATCAAGTCTATATGACCTCTTCTCCTTCCAAAGGGAAGTTGTCAAATTTTATTTATTTTACACAAGAAGAAACAGAGTTCTGGAGAGTTGCTTACAATCATACAGCTGGCAAAGCTGAGAATATACAAAATTAAGGTATGCCAAGCTAGGATCTTTTCCTCTTAAACTGTTTTGCCTTTAGATATCACAAGTAGGAAGAGCAGATAAGATATTGTGATAAAATGTGGTCCCCTCGCTGCTGTGGGAGGCAGGAGCAGAGGGATTGTCCTTCCAGTGATGTTCCATAGGGTTAAGTAGAGGATGGTTTCATAGTTCTTGACACAAATGGAGCTGGACAGAGATATGTTAGAGAAAGGAGGCTGCTATCAGGAGAGATGGAGAGTGGAGACAGAATGAATGCAATACAACAAGGACTCCTGTTAAAGAGGCAGAGATAATGAAAGTGGAGGGAAGAAAAGAGAAATTGGACACCTTCATATGTGTTAGAGAAAATGGACAGCCATCTTTCCTGTTCACACAGTATTTGACCATTATACCCTCATGGTACTTAGCCCTCTGTGAAACCTTTCCTGTTCACTTGTTTTCTCTATGTAATAACCACAAGCATCTTGGGGGAAAGAAGCACAATCTGTTCACCATTACTTCCCAAGTACCTATCCCAGGACCTGGCATACTGTAGATACTTAATACATGTTTGTTGCATGCAGGAATTCCCGAATGAATAATTAGAAGCAGGAAGTCAAAATCCAGGACTATATATCCTAAAGAAGAAAACCTGATTTCTGTATACACAAGCACTTATCTTGGTGGAGAGTGTGGCAATTAGACCCAAGATGACCAAGAAGACAGGATAGATTTAGGGTGGGCACAATGAAGGAATTTGAGTCAAGGATAACTCCTAGGTTTGTGGATTGCAGAAGGACTGGAATAGTGGAGGTAATAAACATTTTTCTTTGGAAAAACTGAGTTCTGTTTTGGACATTAGGTTTGAGTTCAGGAAAAGAAGAGATCAGTTAGTTGTAGACACCTGACCTCCCTGGGTCCAGAGAAGCTGCTGGAGGATGTAGAAAAGAGCTGAGTCAGTCGCTCCCACCCCTGAAGCTGAGAGAATACTAGCTCCACTGGCAAGGAGGTAGAAGCAGAGTGGCTTCCTGCTGTAGTCTGGTGTAGGGCTGGCATTTACCACCAGGACTCATGAGCATCAAGGTTTCCCATTGCTCATGGAAACCCAATGGCTTCTAAGGGCTTGCAAGGTAAATATGAAGCAGCGATGGAAATTTAAGACGCACCTAAGGGAACCCTTCAGCAGGAGGTAAGCACATTCAGAACACCCAGAATCACTGGCTCTACTCAAAGACACATCTTTTCAACTACAGTAGCTATAAAACTAGAGATCTGGTAAAAAAATTAAACCACAGCATAATGAATACTTTCTGAAACTAAGTCCTACTTTCCAGGTTGGAAAACTCAATAACTGAATTAAGGAGATAGCAACTATTGAAAAGTAAAATAGTGGCTTCTAAGATCAGGTAGAAGAAAAAAGCTCAAACATGGAGCAAAAAAAAGAGAGAGACTTGGAAATTATAAGGAGAAATGAGATATTTGGAGGACATATTCTGCAGACTTCGCTTGTAAATAATAGGAGAAAAGTGAACAGATGGAGACATAACAAATAAAGACATGAGACAGGCAATTTTTCTTGATTTGCCAAATTCTTGAAGTCTGGAGATTGAAAAAACTCTTGAAGTTCTAGATGACACTGGCAAAAACATTCCACCTAGGCATATATTGGAAAAGCTCCCAAAGTATGTCATTTTTGTTACACCTCCCTCAGTCACAGAGATGAGTATCCTTAAGCATGCCAATACCTTTAATACCTATCCTAAGGGGAAAATTGGGAGGGGTTCAACAGGTCTTAATCTTACGGATGCTAGGGAGAAGGACTTTACAGATGCAGCACTAGGGCCTGATAATGTATCCACACTAACACAAGAGGAGTCAAATCTCAAGTGCATGTTGGGGAAGAAGTAGGCTTGGAGCCAGATTCTGGGTTAAATCACAAGTGAGTTGAACTGAGATATATGGGTTTATTTCAGATATATTGGTATATTTCTCTTCGTCAGAGCATGCATACCCTTTCAGGTGCATGGAAACCAGTGTCCCTGAGTGGCCCTGTAACATCTCATAGTGCTGTGAACAAGTGATGGTTAAGAGCTGAGCTGTAATTTCTCACTGCTGACCTATCATGGTTCAGGTATTGGGACAAAAACAACACAGCATCCATTTGTGTCTTCCCTGTTATTAAGGCACCAGGCAGAGTTTTTGGAGCAACAACAAATTTATCAAACACAATAAGGTTTTACCAAGAGCACTAGTCTTTTGGATATCCTGAGAGGGATGTTACCGCTAGTTAGTAAGGATCCATATATTCCTCCAGCCCAAAATGATTGAAAGTATCTAGGAGCAGGGTGTAATGGGGATAGATGAGCCACAAGTACACATAACATTGGACTTTTTTTTTTTTTTTTTGCTACAGTGAAAGGATCACTTATCTGGGCCATTTAGAAATTTCACTGTGGTCTCTCTAACAGGAAGACTTGGGTATAGAAAAGGGTGACTACCTGTTGTGTTCTGTACTTAAGCTGAGAACACGGGAGCAGGGAGGGAGATTTGGTGAATAACAATATGCAGTGTAATACAGTCTGGCCTCACTACAAAGATTTGGAGAAACTGGCAGAATATAGAGATCACCTGGCTTGCCACACTATTCCACCTTTCAGGACTCATGTTATAGGAATGAGAATCATGTCAGCTAATGGATACATCACTCATACTGTTTAGAAATTATTATCAAATACATAAACTTGTTATATGCTTGGAATACTTCCACAAATAGGGGCAGGGCTTAGTCTGCACCCACTTTGCAGTGAAGCTCTTTTGTTGACCAAGAAAATAACAAACTGTGAAGATCAGTTGGCCCCTCCATGAATCTGTACCCTTGTCACAGAATTGTTGTAGATGGTATGCTATTGCTCATCCTTTGACTCTGGGCCTATGTAACTTCTTTGGTTGCTGGAATGGGGTAGAAGTGACCATGAGCCAGATCCAATGGTGTATCTCAAGAGAACTCATGGTTTCCTATTGCCTTCTTCCAGTTTTGCTTTGGCTATAAGAATTGATGTATCCTCAACCTGAGTCCCAGAATAAATATGTGTGTAACAGACCCCCAACCTCTCCCTAACCCTAGCACTCCTAGATCTACAGGTGGAAGCAGAGTTGTCTCTGCTAACTCACTGATCTGTGAGAACAAATGGCTGTTGTTTCACGCCACTGAGATTTTGTGTTTATCCTTGTCATGCAGAATTACAGTTTTTATGGTTTTTATTGGTGCATTGTAATTATGCATTATAATGGGATTCATTGTGACATATTTGTACATGCACGTAACATAATTTGATCAACTTCTTTCCCTAGAATCTCCCTTTTATCTCCTCTCCTCCTTCCTCCTGATCCCCTTCTCTACTCTACTGGTTTCATTATGCAAAATTATCAGGGCAAAATCTAATATATCAAATAATATATTTGAGGCAATGCTACCAATACTTCAACTTTCATGTGCAGAAGAATCAACTGAGGTTCCGGTTAAGATCCAGACTCATAGGGCCCTCAGAGATTCTGATCTAATAACCGTGGAGAGGGATCCAGGAACCCTTATTGGTTCTTTTTATTATTGGTGCTTTGTGGTTCTGTGTGGCATTGTTTGCCCACTACACACTGAATAGGAAAAGTTCTATTTGTCTTGCATTTACCTGAGGCTTGTGGATGTGTGGTGCATTTTCAAGCCCAGGACTTGTGATTCTCAGAGCACAAATATTTCCCTCTAGAGTCCAGCTATGATAGGTGGAATGTGAATGTTAAGGGGGCATGGGCGTGGGTGCAGCCTATTAGCATTGAAACTTGGCCCAAGTCCGTGTGCTGTGAGTGGTGTAGTTTTAATCTAGCAAATTGTTCCAGGAACTTGGTTAATGCTGTGCTCTAAACTGCTCACAGCTGCAGCTTCTTGAAGCAAGCTACCCCTCCCAACACCTAGGCACGCGCAGGCGCAAACACACACATGCAAGATGGCACTTTTCTTTCTGTGAGGATCAAATTGGCCTCCTTGTTGCCTGCTCAAAGCAGCTGTTTATTTGTTGTTTTCGTGTTTTCGACTGTTGTGATGAGGTTTGCTTCCTTCTCCTTTAACTGAATTACGTGCCATTTAGCTTTTCAGCGCAAGCTGCAGATTGAGCTGAATCTTTCTGTTGTGCGGGGCTCCAGATTCCTCCTCATTCTACAACCCAACTAGACCAGCACAGTGTCAGGTATTTATGATCTGAGGCCCCTCACAAGGAAAAAGCCAGAGACACAAGGTATTTCTTGGGCTATGCCTGTCATTTCCTCTCATCTTAAAATGGAGAAGGCAGGCAACTCCATTGCTGAGAGAATGTTCTCTCTCCCTGACTTGTCCTCAGGCCCACATTCTAAGTTTCTTCAGGAGTTCAAAACCCCAGATCTGGTTTCCTTTATTTATGGGTCTGATGGTGACAACTAGTTCACCCATGGTAGTTGAGTTGAATGCATGGGAAAGAGGTTAAAACAGAATTGCAAGAAACTGTACGGATATAGGAATGGCTGGAGAAAGTGACATGGACCAAATATTCAGAATCTTCCTTTTATCTCTTGGGTCTTAAGTTCCAGGAACACAGACTTCAGAGGGGCCAGAGAAGCTGCCATCAGCCAAGTGTTCCTTTCATTTTCCTGCTGCAGAGCCCTGGCTTTTTTTTTTTTTTTTTTTTGAGGTGGGGTATGGTGTAACCCGGGATTGAACTCAGGGACACTCGGCTGCTGAACCACATTTCCAGCCCTATTTTGTATTTTATTTAGAGACAGGGTCTCACTGAGTTGCTGAGGCTGGCTTTGAACTCAGCCTCCCAAGCCACTGGGATTACAGGCATGCTCCACCATGCCTGGCAGAGCGCTTGGCGGTTTAATTGCATTCCGGTCTCCCAACAGGACAAGACCAAGACCACCTCCATCCCGCTGTTGAGTACAGAGAAATCAATAATGCTTTTATGTCAGGCACAGTGACACATGCCTATAATCCAGTGACCTGGGAGGCTGAGGCAGGAGGATCACAATTCAAAGTCAGCCTTAGCAACTTAGTGAGGCCCAAACAAATTAGCAAGATCCTGTCTCAAAATAAAAAATAAAAAGGGATGGGGATGTGACTCAGTGGTTAAGCACCCTTGGGTTCAATCCCTTATACCAATAGTAATAATAATAATAATAATAATAATAATAATAATAATAATAATGGTTTCATAAGTGACTGATTTGCTGTGTGACCACTAACAACCATTTTCCCTCTCTGAGCCCTGCTCTATGGACTGAAGTTTCCTAGTCTGTGAAAAAGAGATGAGGACAAGTGGAGGGGTGTCAATTCTAGATGAAAGCAAATGCTGAACTGGGAACAGAGGCAGAGAATCACACAGGTTGGTTGATACTCATACAAACCCTTCCCAAGCCTTCACACGAGGCATGAGCATCTTTGGCTTTGTGCATCTAAGACACTTTAAATCAAACCTTGTGAGTCAGACAGGTCCCTTCCCTTTGCTGGGTTAGAATGGGAGTCCCTCTGCATGAGGCAGGCTGGTCTCATCTAGGATGAAAACCAGGGTCTGCAGGGGGCTGTGGATGTTCTCCTCCCTGCCCTCCCTGTACCAAGCATGTCAGCAGGACAGCAAAGTGTCCTGCTAGGAGCCAGGAGGCATGATTTTACTCCTCCTGAAACCCTCCCAAGTAAATTGCAGCTCTTCACAGCAGGATTAACTAATGCTTTTAATAATAATGCAAGAAGATTATATATTTCTTTTCTCCAATCAAGTCTCTATGAAGAAATAAATTCCAAACAGAATTCTAAACAAAGGAATGTTATTTCTCAAAGCAGCAAGCTAATGTTCTCTCATGTGTTGGAAAGGAAGTAAGTTTTCAGAGCAGTTCACCTATGTGTCTGCTGATCCCATGGATTCTACCTCACACACTCAGAGCAACCTTTCAGGAAGATCTTTCAGTTAGGGAAACAGAGAGTTTCGCTAATCAGGGTGGGATCTGAGGAACAGGAAAGACATTTCCTCTCTCTGCAGAACCTCTGGGGAGTTTCAAAGGGCTCCTGATAAGTCTGTGACACTTTGTAGCCCCTACTGCCATTGGGCCAGGCTGCAGTGTTGCACAGAACCCCACCCCAGTTGTTTTCCAGCCACTGTGTAGTAGATGAAACTTCAAAGCACTTTGTCAGCTTTGTTTAGGAGTGGCATGACTTGACCCAAAGCACCATGTAATTAATTGACTGCCCCCACACTTATATATGGTGAAGTTATAGATGTTGGATTTTATAAAGTTCTGTTGATTTCTCATGATTGCATTCATTCCAATAGAAGGTTTCTTTCAATAGGACACCATTTTTCAATTTTTTTTAAAAGAGAGAGAGGAGAGAGAGAGAAAATTTTTTAATACTTATTTTTCAGTGAACACAACATCTTTATTTTATTTTCTTGTGGTGCTGAGAATCAAACCCAGCATCCCGCGCATGCCAGGAGAGTGCGATACTGCTTGAGCCACATCCCCAGCCCCATTTTTCAAATTTTGATTTAGAAAATACAGTCTCTGTAGGTGGCAGAGCTCAGGAGTGTCCTGACCCAAGCAGAGCCTCTGCTCCCACAGGGGTTGCACCTCCAGGTAAGGCCAGATACCCGCAGCTTTGCTCTCTTGTACTACCCTCCTCACTCCTCAGGTCAGTCCTCAGGCTGCTCTGGACCCTCAGCCCATGAACATTTGATCAAGATCAGGTCTGTTTGAATTTGTTTTTAACTAAGAATCTACTATGAAATTGGCACTGGAGTTATAGAAAGAAACAAGGTATGGTGCTTGACCTCAGAATTTTAGAATCATGTATGTGAGGAATAGTAGGCAGAGACCTGGTAAATTCTGAGGAAGAGGATTCTAGGCTCTTAGACTGGAGACTTACAGGAGGACAGAAAGCTACATGGAGAAGGAAGACACAAAGATCCAGAGACCTAATGGCCATGTCACCTATACAGAATCTTTTTTTTAGAGTCAGGGAGTGTCTGTGCAACCTCTGATCTTATTTTCCTGGAAAATATCAATGCAGTGAAAGAAAATAACCCTAAAACAGTACCCTGGCTCCTACCCAGAGGCAGCTGCCCAGCTGTGCAGGCAAAGCCAAGCCAGGAAATCGCTCATCTTCTGGCTGCCGGGTGATGGAGAACACCCTGGGGGAAGGTTAACACACGAACATCATCATTAGCATCAGCAGACAGAAGGCTCCTCTCCAGACCCAGGCAGCCTGCAGGATCAGCTTTAATGATGGGAATTGGTCACTAATTACCATGGAGTGACCCTACACACTGTCACGCTGCAATAGCAGGCTCCATGGAATCACCAGACAGGTTCTCTTTCCTCTATTTAGAAACCGGAGTCTTACCTTCTCGTGACATTTTCATTTGATGAAGAATGTCCAAGTCCACCCATGTCTTATTTGCTGTGGGTATTATTCTTCCCATTTCACTTGTAAGAGGAAGGTTTGAGAGAGGATCACATTTACCTTGCTAATAGGTGAGGGAGCTGGAATTTGAAATTGTGGTTTATCTCTGCTTCTGGGAGGGAGAAAGAAAATAACACTTCCTGTTTACTTTCTACGTATGAGACACTTTACTTACACAAAGACACTTACCTAAGAATACTCATTTTATAGGTGAAGAAACAGAGAAGTCAAATAACATGCCCAATGTGGCATAGTTGGTTATTGGTGAGCTGAGATTTGGCTTCAGAGCTGACTTAGTACATTTTTCCTCTTCATATCATGTCCTCATATCCTTCTGGCCTTGGTACAGGGCTGGGTTCCTTAGCAATCATATAACATTATGTAGCTCCATTAATTCTGTTCACCTGGGCCTTGTAGGGAAGTTGGTGACTATTTTAGCTAATGCTGAGTTTCTACCTGCTGATTTTAGTGGATCTTCTGCGAAACCTAGTCTACTTGGGTTGGCGGGTATCTCAGAATTAGAACTTACCCCTGCAGTAGATATGATATGGAAATGGCCCTTCCCCCACCAGTCATTGTGGACCTGACTGTAGAATTTGTAGGGTATACAGGTTACCTCCAAAGGCCATGAAAATCCCTGCAGGGTACAGGTCAGGGCCATTGCTGTCCAGCCTTGATCTCAAAGTCCAGTAGCCAACAGGGAGGAATGCCTGCCTCTGCCTTTGTCCATTTGTCCTGCTTTAGCATTGAGGGGAAACCATAAGAATTCAATTCAGCATCCTGTAGGGTCTTATCTTCCAGATGTCTAGAATTTTGACATATCCTTAAAGTCACAGATAGTAATGCAGAATTTCAATTATAGTTTATATAACTTGAAGTCAGGGCTGGTAAATGAGATCTTCCAAAATCAGAAAGCAAATGTAAGCATGAACAGTTTATAAATTGTCCAGTAGAAACTCAGAGAACAAAATAAATTTCAGGACTATCTGGTTGAACCTATTCACTCCCTAGATGCAAAAACTGGGACCAAGAGAGAGGAAGCGATATCTCTGACTAACAGCTGCTAGGAGGGCCAGCTGAGCAGAGGACTCATGTTTACAGAGCCTTCTTTTTTCTTTCTTCTCCTTCTCCCTCCTCCTCCTCCTCCTCCTCCTCCTCCTCCTCCTCCTCCTCCTCCTCCTCTTCTTCTTTGTAATTATGCCATGATATTGCTACTTTCTATATCCTATTCTCATCTTAATTTTGGCCCAATTTGCTAAATGAATTCAGATCAAAATGTTCATTTAGGCTGTAAATTAGCTGAATAATTGTTGTAGAATTTGACACAAGCAGCTCTCTCAGAGAGACACAGCTTAAAGAGAACCCTAAACCCAGCCTGGACATAACTCTGCTTATGAGACAGCTCTGCTGAGAAGGCAGAGCACTTGCTGGGAGTTGAAGCACTGCTGTCCCCCGTGTCCCATCCAAACAATACCTCAAACTTGCAGAAAGAGTTTTATGAAAGGCCAAGAAGAAAACTGGGTGTCATAAAGATACCAGTTCTTTCCATATTAATATATAAGTTTAATTTTTCCTGAAACTCTGATTCTTTTCATGAGAGGGGAAGACTTGACAAATAATTTTTAAACTTATCTGAAAAAAAGCATATAGGTGAAAGTATCTAAAAATTATGACAGAGAAGTTGAATGAGAGGGTTTGTTTTATTATTTATTAGAACATATCATAAACTATTACTGAACAAAACAAAACAATATAGCAGTTAAAGAAGAGTAGACAGACCTATTGCACAGGATAACCCAAATAAAGATCCTTAATATACGTAAGATAGCAACTCAGAGAGGGAGAGATCAGGCACTGAATAAATACCATTGGAATAAATGGCTTGTTCTTTGGGAAAAATATAAAGTTTGGAACCTCATTTTATACCATACAGCAAAAGGGATACATATTAATGAAAGAAAATCAAGCTATATTAAAATTAGAGGAAAATTTAAGTCAGTGCTGTAATTGAAAAATGCTATTCTAGACATACATTGATAGAATAAATAACAATAGATTTGACTATGTTATTAATAAAAACACTTTCACTACATCAAAAGGCATGTACAATGAAAAAGCAAATGTTAGCAACTACAAAGACAAAGAATTAATTATGTGAAGAACTACTCATATTTATATTGATTAGAAATATATATTAAGACCCCACTAGGAAAATGGGCACAGATCATAAACAGACAATTTGAAATATCAACAACAAAGAAACATATTAAAATCTTGATTCTCCCCAGAAACCAAATAAACACAAATTAACAAAAAGTAGATTCTATTTTTCACCTACCTTATTGGCAAAGATTGAAAAGATATTTTTTAATGTGTTTCAATGTGTAAAGAATGCAGCAATATTCTTCTTATGGTGGTGGTTGGTGGAAGGATAAATTGGTATTTTCCTTAATACATATATATATTAAAAGTTTTTATATATGCTCAAATAATGTGATTAAATAATTTTCTTTGTGTTTGAGATTCATACACAATAATGTTTATCACAGAGTTGTTGATACTGGCAGTACACTGGAAATAATACACAAGTTCATTCATTCTTTAAATCATTTGTTCAATAAATATTAAGATGAGTTAAATCTTTCAGGTGTTCTAAATTTTGAGGACACATCAATGGATGGAAAGTACATGGTTTCTGCTCTCTGCAGAACTTAAACCAGTTCCCATTTCCCAGTTCAGTGTGTAGGAGGTGATAAGGAATAAACAAGCAACAACTAGCAAGTGTTCAATAGTTATGATTGAGCAATGGCATTATTCAGTATGTTAATTTATGGTACATCCTTGTAATAGAATATTATGTGATCATTAAAATAAATGTATAAAAAGAATTATGTCCCTCTCTATTTTTATCCTAATCTACCTCCATCCATTTTCAAAATAGATGCAATTCTTACACTTGTAACCCTCACATAATGAAGAAATTATGACACTGTTGATTACTGTGATAGAGGTATAGGATGAAGGCAGCCTGTAAGAAATGACTGGGTGACTTGGTGCTCAAGAAGAGTATCTCTTCCTGGAAGAGATATCATCGATGTGAAGCTATTTCTGTTACTATCACAATAACTGAAACTGGTACTTATGAAGGAAAGAGGTTTATTTAGCTCAGAGTTTTGAAGTCTGAAAGTTCACGATTGAGCAGTCCCCTTGGTTTGGCTTCTGGGAGAAGCCTAATGATGGGTGGCATCATGATGGGAGCAACTTCCAGAAGCAGAGATCGCATGATAAGACAGGAAGGCTGAGAGATTGGAGAGGGGCTAGTCTTGTGCTTTTGTAAAATCCCCTTACAAGAACTCCTTCTGTGCAAAACCAGCAAGACCTGCAAAACCAGCATTAATTCCTTCTGAAAGCACACCTGCCCTTGAAGAGCTGATAATCTTTCTCTCGGCCCCTCTTCTTAAAGGTCCTACCACCTTCCAACACAGCCATCCTGGGGATCATGCTTCCGATGCATGAACCTATGGGGGACAAACCACACCCAAACCTTAGCATAGTCTAAGGTGAGATCCCAGGGATAAGTAGGCATGAGCCACATAGAAAGAAGGAGGAAGAAAAAAGAAGGATGGTGATGTGACTCAGTGGCAAAGCACTTGTTAGCATGCGTAGGCCCGTGATTTGATTCCCAGTGTGGTATCAAACAAAGAAAAAAATAGGGAGATAGAAAGAGAATAGTACTAAAATGAAACACCAGGCAGTGTGTAAGAAGGGCATGGCACACAACTGTAAGTACACTGGAATATCAATGGCATAAAAACTGAAAAAACCTACAAGAAGACAATACATGAAAACATTGACAGTGGCTGGTGGAGTTATATATGATCTTCATTTCCTGCTTTATTTCTTTTTGCGTAGTCAGGTCACTGATTTTTTGAATGTTGCTTTCTTCCCTCAGCTACTACTGTTGAGTGGTGCTCAGGGCTCTGCCACTGGCAGCCCTGTTGCAGAAACACAGAGCACAGGAGGTGGTCATTGGGGTTCCAAGCCTTCAAGTGAAACCACATATCTTGTTAGGAAAGTGCCCAGAGCAATGAGGGAATAAGAAGGAAGCCCTTGCCACCCACAGAGACAAAGTAGAAAATGGTATTTTCAAGATAAGCTGTATGCAGGAGACCTTGAAGTTTCTATTTTGTTTTTGATAGAAAAAGCTCTCTCAGAATAAAGAGCAGGAAATAAATAAAGAGCAGGAAGTGTCCTCCAAGTGGTGTGAGTGATGTTGGAATGCTCTGGGCAGGGAGGGGACGTCTAAGCCAATGAAAGGAGATGAGAGCATCCTGTCATCCTAAGCCTGGGGCAGGTACACCTGACCTGATTTCCCTCCCACCCTCCTGAACTTTCTCCAGACATAGAATGACTCTGGGAACTTCTTCTAAATAGAGAAAACCCTCCTTTCTTTGGTCCTGCCCTAGGACCTAACATCTCAATGCCATCTGTTCCCAGAGTAAATGCCTAAGTCTGTGGCCACAGGTTCCAAATATCCTAAAATTTGGATTTTGTTGACCTGGCCTTTATCTGGAATACATTCCCTTTTCTACAACTGCTCAAGTAAAGCCAACCCATTCTGATAAAAATCTTCCCTTCTCTGTGTATCTCTCTTGATCACCCCAAATGAAATAGGCATCTTTCTCTAACTTGTCTGGCATTTACTCTCAGAAACACTCGTTACATTCATCATATTCTTTCCTTTATTGCTAGTTGTTTGGTACTGTGTTTGCAGCTCTTCTCCATGTGTTTATGATATTGTTCTCTTTACTTAGAAGGTTATCCATTCCCTTTTCCATCTGTTGAACTTCTGCTGAATACTCTGAAGCCCAGCTCAAAAGTCACCTCTTGCCTGGGGCCTCCACTATGTCTTTTTAAGAATTACAATTCTTGTTTATTCACCAGAATGTATTCCTTATAAGGGAAGAAGCTATATTTAACTTGTTTCAGCATCTCTTAGTGCTACAGCTTAATAGTTGATGCAATTCAATGCTATCAGTGAGAAAATAAATGAAAATGACTGGAGAGTTTTTGGAGGTCTTTTTGGATGTGTTACAGTTTATAGTTAGTCTCTATGTGTTTTTTATTCCATTTGTGTTGTGAGTACTATGCACATAGTAGGTGCTTAATAATTATGAACTGCTTTATGAGTTATAAAATATGTGTTGATAACTTTGTTACTAAAAATCTTATTCTATACTATCATCTCTAGGCAAAACCTGTCAGATTAGTAGGTGCTTGAGTCATTACCCTCTCATCCTTGAGTAGAAGAACTTCCTTCTGGAGCTAGTTTGATCCATAGAGGAAGACCCTTGTGCTCAGTACACGAGGCATCCAGATTTCTGGGTGGGATCCCTTGACTGTGCCCAGCTGCTGTCTCCAGGCATGGAGGACTTCCATCCATGTGTCACATTGTGCCATGTGAGGGCTCCAAGTGGCAGCAGCAGATGCCTGGGGTTTCTTCCAGTCTGGCTACCTCTATGAGATATCCATCTGTGGCCTGTGGAGATGTGATTAGAACAGCAGTCAAAAGACCTGTATGGCAATGAAATTCATCTGGAAAAATAAGAGACCCAGAATAGCCAAAGCAATCCTTAGCAAGAAGAGTGAAACAGATGGCATCACTATACCAGACTTAAACTGTACTACAAAACAATAGTAACAAAAACAGCATGGTATTGGCATTAAAATAGACTTGTAGACCAATGGTACAGAATAGAGGACACAGAGACAAACCCACATAAATACAGTTATCCCATATTAGACAAAGGTGCCAAAATCATATATTGAAGAAAGATAACAAATGGTGCTTGGAAAACTGAAAATCCATATGCAACAAAATGAAATTAAGCCCCTATCTCGCACTATGCACAAAACTCAACTCAAAGTGGAGCAAGGACCTAGGAATTAAACAAGAGACCCTGCTCTTAACAGAAGAAAAAGTAGGCCCAAATCTTCATCATGTTAGGTTAGGCCCTGACTTCCTTAATAAGACTCCTATAGTGCAAGAAATAAAATTAAGAATAAATAAGTGGGATAGTTTCAAACTAAAATGTTTCTTCTCAGCAAAAGAAATAATCAATGAGGTGAATTGAGAGCCTACAGAATGGGAGCAATTTTTTTTTTAAAGAGAAAGTGTGAGAGTGAGAGACAGATATTTTTTTAATATTTATTTTTTTTTTTTAGTTTTCGGCGGACACAACATCTTTGTTTGTATGTGGTGCTGAGGATCAAACCCGGGCCGCACGCATGCCAGGCGAGCACGCTACCACTTGAGCCACATCCCCAGCCCAAGGGAGCAAATTTTTACCACATGCACACCAGATAGGGCACTAATCTCTATGACATATAAAGAACTCAAAAATCTTAACATCAAGAAAATGAATAACCCAATCAATAAATTGGCCAGGGAACTGAACAGACACTTCTCTGAAGATGATATACAATCAATCCACAAATATATAAAAAGATGTTCAACTTCTCTAGCAACCAGAGAAATGAAAATCAAAACTACTCTAAGATTTTGTCATACTTCAGGCAGAATGCCAGCTATTAAGAATACAAACAATTCATGTTGGTGAGGATGTGGGGGGGGGGGTAAAGGCACACTTATACATTGCTGGTGGGACTGAAAATTGGTGTAACCAATCTGGAAAATAGTATGGAGATTCCTTGGAAAATTTGGAATGGGATCACCATTTGACCAGCTATCCTATCCCTTGGTTTACACCCAAAGGACTTAAAAACACCATAGTATAGCAATGCACCCACATCAATGTTTATAGCAGCACAATTCACAATAGCTAAATTGTGGAACCAACCTAGATGCCCTTCAGTAGATGAATGGATAAAGAAACTGTGGTATATATACATGATGGAATATATGTTTCTCAGCATTAAAAGACAATAAAATCATGGCATTTGTAGGTAATTGGATGGAGTTGGAGAATATTATGCTAAGTGAAGTGAGCTAATCCCCAAAAACCAAATGCCAAATGTTTTCTCTGATATGAGGATGCTGATCCATAATGGGGACAGGGTCGGGGAGAGCATGGGAGGAAATTTTAGATAGGGAAAAGGGGAGGGAGAGGAAGGGAGAAGGTGGTGGGATAGGAAAGATGGTGGAATGAGATGGACATTATTACCTTAAGTACATGTATGAAGACATGAATTGTGTGACTCTACATTGTGTACAACCAGACATGAAAAACTGTGCTCTATATGTGTACTATGAATTGAAATGCATTCTGCTGTCCTATATGACAAATTAGAATAAATAAATAAATAAAAGATATGTGAGATTATAATAGTTTTAAAGAAAAATAAAATTTGTAAAGGCTCAAAAAAAATAAAAAAAGAAATAATTTTATACTTTCAAAAAAGCTGCATGAGCAGTACAAAAAACACTCCTATTCTCTTTATTAAGATTGTCCATTGTTAACATTTGCCCCATTTTCTTTATCTGTTTTTCCCGTTTTCTTTGAGTGTGAATGTAAATTTTTTTAAAAAGGCCTATATGACCAGGCATGATGGTGCCTGTAATCCCAGTGGCTTGGGAGGCTGAGGCAGGAGGATTGCGAGTTCAAAGCCAACCTCAGCAATGGTAAGATGCTAAGAAACTCAGTGAGACCCTGTCTCTAAATAAAATAAAAAATGGAGCTGGAATGTGGCTCAGTGATTGAGTGTCCCTGAGTTCAATCCCCAGTACCCACCTAAAAAAATACCTGCATGATCCCAGGGGTGTAGATCCTTTTAACAATTGGCAGTGTACATTTACCCTCTGATTTAACTGTTGATACAGGGACTCTTGAGCTCTGGGCTCAATTTCAATTTACGTGGTTTAACTGACATCCATTTTGCAGGAAGCCAGTGGTTCTTCCTTCCTTTTTTCTACAGAGAGCTGACTATGCCCTACAGTTGTTTCACTAAGCATCTTAGGAAAAGAGAAAAGAACAAAACTCCAAAACTCCAGCTCAGCAGAGACATGCTGTCTAACCGGCTGGATTTATCTTGACAATTTCTGTCCCTTGTTTTTCCCCCTGAGTAAAGCTATTCTTTTGATCCCAATGACTCTCTGAGAGAAGCACTGCACAGAGATAATTATTTTTTAAAGTTGCTGAGACATCACAGCTTTGGAGAACTCTCCACATCTTGGAGAGAGGAGATTCTGCTGAGAGAAAGTCTTCAGGATTTTGCCTCCATCCTTGGGGCATGGACTTATGGCTGTGTACCTGATGGTACCTATATGGGCATAGATATCACAGAGTGGTCCCAGCCCCCAGACTGCCCCAGTCCTTAGATAAGCATGACACAATGGATTTGAATCAGTCTTTTCCTGACTTGTAAAGGACCAAGAGAGAGATCTAGGGCCACTCTGAGAAGGGGATTAGGTGGGGTTGGAGGGATGAAGCTGGCATCTTTTGTTCTTATATTAAATCTACAATCCTGAACATTTAAGTGCATGGCAAAGTTCATTTGGTGTCATGGAAGATTCTTAGCCATCCAAATAGAGCACGGATCCCCTTCTTTCTTGGATGTGCCAGGCTGATTCTGGAACCAGGCTAATGGTGGTGATGGAAGGTTTAACTTCCTTAGCTCTAGGGGGATATCATTGCCAGGAACTGTCCCTGAGTGGTCAGAATTCTGTACCTTCCATATTTCTGAGACCATACTAATTCTTTGGGGTTCCTCTGTCTGGGGTGCCCCCTTTATTTATGTCCAAGTGTCCCCTCTCTATGCAGGTTTCAATGGAACACAGATCTACAGTAGAATAGGGTCTACCCCTTATGTAGTGGGCCACCTCTCTGAGCTTTGGGTAATCCAAGCAGGTAACTAGGTAAGCCTCTTACACTTTGTTTCTCATAGTGGGTCATTGTACCTGTAAAGTATTGGGACCACTGACTCTTCCCTAAGTGCTGCCATCCCTACTGGCCAGTTAATGAGCATGGTACTCCTTGGTTATAGGGAAGCAAAGGTTGCATTTGAAGTGACTTTTTCATCTCATGCTTTCTGAATCACCTCTATGGTTCTGAGAATGGGAAACGCAGCCTTGGCTTGCTGATCTGGAATGTGGGTGGAAAAACTCGCACTAAAGTCACTCTTCAGTTCAATAATCAGAGAATTTCCCAGGGAGTCCAACCCCTAAAGTCCCAGGGGTTCCAAGTTGTACCCACAAGCTAGCAGCAGCCTTCTCCAATCACCAGAGATAATCTCCTTCTGAATTTTTCCAAGACTTTTGCTGCCCTTTACTGTAGTTCCAAAGCCATATTAGTGAGAGCCAAAGCTCATTTAAAAATGGTCTATGACTTTAGAGGTCTGCTCCCTGATGCAGCCATCTATTTGGAGGATTGAGGGTGGAGGGGACATTTTAGAAGCTTCTGGAAAATTGATGATGTAATTGTGTATGTCCTATCTCTACGCCCCCATCAATAGATTAGACAGGTCATAATCAGGGGCCAAGAAACAACTGAAGGATGCAGTTTTCTGATGGTTCATCCAATTATCCAATTCATAGCCTTTCTGTCCTATATGTGTTCACAAATCTGGATAAACCTCAAGAACCAACTCGGGGCACGATGAGGAAATCTTTAGGTCTTCAGCAACTGTTCATGGACTCCACCTCCACTTTTCTTTCTTTCTCTCTCCCTTCCCACCCCCACCTCCCTCCCTCCCTCCCTTTCTTCCTCCTTCCCCCTCCCCCCACTCTTCTTTTTCTTTTGGTACTCCGGGCATTGAACCCAGGGCCAGTCTATCACTGAGCTATATTCCCAATTCTTTTTATTTTATTTTATTTTATTTTGAGACAGGCTCTTGCTAAGTTGCTGAGGCTGGCCTTGAACTTGCAATCCTTCTACCTCAACCTTGTGGGTCCTTGGGATTATAGGTATGTGCCATTATGCCCAGTCTTCACTTGATTTTGAAAAGAATGGTGCTCCATGTCCATTGTTATCTCTGCCTCCTCAGCCCTCTTTGCTGTTTGCCTCAGGACTGATTCTTATTTCCCTTTCTGAGTAATGAGAGGGTTGATGGTAGATTTGACTGCTTTGAAGAATTTTAGGAAAGTATAAAAAAAATCAGAGATCACATATGCTTCAAAGGCAGACCCTATCTTTAGAAGACCAAATAAACAGGGGCCTATGAATAGGTTTTAAGGCTGCCCAGAGGGAGGACAGGCAACAATCAGAGGCCCACACCTGTCTCCACCTTGTGTGGATAGGGACACAGTGAATCAGAGAGGAGGAATGAATTCAAGCATTTCCATCTGATCCACTGAAAAAGAGCTGATGGGTAAGCCAACAGCCATGATCAGTGGGTTAGACTGGGCTGGCTCTGTCTATCTTGAGAAGCTCATGGCAGGTGACTTGCAGCAGACAGTAATTCTTGATTCTCTTTTTCCTCCCCTGACACATGTTCCTTTAGTCCCCTTTTCCTTTTTGTCTTTTAGGAGTTAGCAGCCTCAAAGACCTCTTCTGATCACCCTTGTCTTTTCTATGGGTGTTTCCATAGAATGCTCATTCCTCTTCCTGAAATTTCAGACTTTTTTCAGTACCTCTAGAATAGTACAATTAACCATACCCTCAAACCAAATCACAAGTACTGTTTTTTTCTTTTCTTCTAAGAGACAGGTTGACCTCTGCCTTCAATCCACATATTCAAAATAAAGCCCATTTTTTCCCATTTCCTTGCCACTTTTCTTCCCCCAAGTCCATCTAGTCTCATAAACAGCTGCTGCTTCCTCGTCTTCTGCCAGGACCACTGCTGCCCTGACTCAGGGCCCCAGCCATACCTCTGGACATGGGCAATAATTCTTGCCTGGGCTCCTTGAAGATAGAAGTCTGATTAATCATCCCAAGGCTTTGCTTTCATGATATCATTTTTATAGACACATAAAAAGAAGCATTTAGGCAGTCAGTCATATTAAATCTTAACCATCTTTACAGATTTTTTAGTGTATCCCATCAAAATTGTCACCATCCCTGAAGGTCCCACATTTACTGTGTCTATGATATTCACTCCTAGGAAGGAGTTAGCAGACATGTGGAAATGTAGGGTGTTGAGAATGTACTGCAGGAGATACCTTGCCCAGATCAACTCTCATGTGGCCAGGGCCAACTCTGACTTACAGTCTGGGTTCCTCCTTTCCTCTGGGTGCTGTCAGGAGCCTGAAGTTGCCTCCTATTTATTCCATTCAGGAGACATCAGCAACTATTTCCTCTGGGCACCATCAGAACTCATATGCCACTGGATCACAGCAGTTAGAGATGTGGGCTGTCAGGTATCAACTTGTTAGTTGCTAGAGGAGAGGAGGCCCAGGGTCTTAGGCAGGAGTTAGGTTGGATGGAGTCAGCAGCCTTAAACAACATGCATGGACAAATAAAACAGGAGCAATTATGCCAACTCAGTGTCTGTGGGGAGCCACTCTGAATGACCACGCCTTCCAGTGCTGATGCACGAGGCTCTGACCAACCACTACATTCGTTGTGGCTTGGGTGTTGACCCAACTTGGATAGCAAGGCTGACTTCTTTGTGGGTGTACCCCTGGGGTTGAGTTACATTCACCAGTTCCCTTGAAATCCTGCCCCTCTGCCCTTTTATGGATAAAACTTTCTAAGAACAGTGTCCCCCCAATAAAAGCTGACTTCCAAACGTTCCTTCTCTCCCTCCCCCTCCACCCCCCGCCCCTTCTTGTCAACCTCTCATGACTTTCTCTTGCTCTTCATTTTGGGGAACCTGAGGTCAAGAGCCGGGAAGCTGTCCTGAACCTTGTATAAAGGGAAATTGTGTCTGTGTTTTATTTTGTGTCCCTACAAATTTACATGAGCTACCTTCAGCTAGCTGAACTAGCTGCCTGTATTGGTTGGGGGGCCTTGAGGGACAGTAGCTCCAGATTCTCCCTCACTTCTTATTATTCATTCACCTTATGATGTTTCAGCTTTCAAATGGTGTGAAAGCCATATCTACTCAATCAAAACCTTACTTCAGCTTTTGAATTGCATCTTTTCCCAGGCTAGCAATATGTAAGATAGGGATTCTCACAACATTAAACAGCAGTAACAAGTAGCAACCCCCATCAGCCTTGCAATCATAAGGGGAAACAGTGTACTGTGTGGCTAAGCTAAAATGTGCTTCAGTAGTGTAGGTTGGTATATTATATACATTTTGTCTTAATGATATTTTGAATTTATGATGGGTTTATCAGGATGTAACCCCAAATGCTTACTGGCTGTATGATCTTGGCCCACTCACTTAATCTCTTTGGGTCAGTTTTCTCATGTATAAAATGATATCAAGTACATGGGATTGTTGGCTTGAATAAGTAACATAGGAACTGAAAAATGCTTAGACACTAATTGAAGCTTGGTAATTGTTCCAGATTGGTTATTCCCTAGGCTTCCTGGCCTGAAAGCGTAGAGGCACATAGAGGTGTGGTGGTGAAAACCATGATGTGGTGTGGATGGTCTGGATAGGGTTGCTGACCCTCTGACCCTTCAGTGTATCTTGATGTGAATCTGCCTCTTGCCCTTGGTTTGCCATCCTGCCATTCCACCTGCTGGTTGTCCACCTGGCTTACTCTATCCATATCCATACCTTTCTTGGGCATGCATTACTTCTATCCTTGCACTCACAGGAATGCCTTGCAAACTCCTGATTATCCAGGAAGCTTGACCTCATCTATACATCTCCCAGGAATTCCTTATCTGATTGCATCAGCGCACCATCACCTCTGTGTCCTCAGGTCCCCAAGAACTTACTTGTAGAATTGCTATATGAGGTGCTTTGTATATGATCCTTCTAAAATTATTGCCGGACATAACAGTAACATCAATTGAATTATGTGTGTATTCACATATGTGCAAAATGTGCTTTCCCAACTGGTCTAAAATTTCTTGAGTACATGAACTCCATTTAAATTCCTTCTTGACCCTGAAGTGTGCATTGTGATTGTAGTTATCCAGGAATTCTGTCTAATTTATGCAAATTGACTCACGTGGCCCATGCATGCCACCTGGCAGCTGTTATGGTTTGGATGTGAGGTGTCCCCCAAAAGTTCACATATGAGACAATGCAAGAAGATTCAGAGGAGAAGTGATTGGGTTGTGAGACTCAGTCAAATCAGTGAATTAATCCCCTCATAGGGATTAACTGAGTGATAACTGAAGGGTATGGTTGGAGGAGGTAGGAATTGGGGGCATGACTTTTGGGTATATATTTCTATCTGGCAAGTGGAGACCTCTCTTCCTGATCACCATGTGAGCTGCTTTCCTTTGTCATACTCTTCCATCATGACGGAGCTGGCTGTATTTGGACCAAGACCTCTGAAACCATGAGGACTTAAATAAACTTTTCTTCCTTTACAATTGTTCTGGTTGGGCCTTTAAGTCACAGCAGCAAAAAAGCTGACTAAAACAATAGCTGATGGGGTCTGGGATGATGCTGGTGCACTTGAGGCACTGACCACCAACTTGACAGTAGCCCTACTTTTGTTATCCAATTAGCCCCACTAAAAGCACTCTATTTGTGGCAGGATCCAAGTAAGTAGAGTCCAGCAGGGCTCTTCTGTCCTTACCCTCCTGAATTATGGAAGAAGAATGTCTCCCTGACTTATCCATATCATGAGGAAACCAAGTTGGGCAGTTAATCTGAGCAGAGATTGACCTCTCTGATTGCACAGGGGCAAGATACTCGCTACAGGACCCATGAACTTCTCTAGGTGTGCACTTGGCCTCCATGTTTTCAAAGGCAATGTCAGTGTGATCTGTAGCCATTCACCTTTAAGGGTGAGTTGAGAGGGGACTGGTTCTGCCATTCACTTTAGCTTCAGCCTGTACATGCAGCTGGCATTTCTCTGCCATTAAGTAATTAACTTGGTGCTATGTGAAGTAAAACATGCATTGGTTTTGGTAAAAGTCCTCAATTAATTTCATTTTAGCTGAATACTGCATCTTTAGGAGGAGATAACAGAGAAGGAATGTGGCTTTTGAAGCCAACCTGAAAGACATTCTCATAAAAGGTGACATCAAGTTGAATATGCTGAATTGCACAGTACAGGAAGTGGAGGCTACAACCCTGTCCTGGGCTTAAGTCACCTGCTAACTCTGGTTAACTGGGCAGGAGACAGGGGACATCTAACTCCTGCTGCTTCTGATGGGCTGACCCAATTCTGTGACAGAATAGGCAGCAACATTGGGCTGCTTTTTTAATGCTGTGACTGGAAAACACTGATTACAACCTGCTTTGTGGACATTGAGGAAGAGTCTTGGAGTTTACTGCATGAGACTATCAAGCCCTGGGACATTTATGTTGGCCCATTATACCACCAAATACATAAGATAATGAGGTGTGGGGGACATAGTCTCATAGAATTTTGTGCTGTGTCACTTAGGACAGACCTGACCTCATAGCTCTTATTTGCTGTTGCATTAGCTTTCTCACTGTACTGCCTACTCCTTGAGGATGGAGACTGTCCTTTTTCTGTGTGTTTCTTGCACAAACTATGAGGTAAGCAGAGCCTCCCGGAGTTGTGGCCCTGATAGTATCTGTTTAAAGAATTATTTTAAGTGAATGATGACAATAGAGAAAGTCATGAGGAGACTTATTAATTACTGGAGATATTAATTACTAGAGGTTAGATATTAATTACTGGAGGTTAGACCAAGGATAGATGAACCTCTAACACAGTGAGGTTCATATGGCCTGGGGGAAGTGGGGGATCACTCAGAGTCCATAAGGCCTGGACTTACCTGTTCAGTAGTCTCAACTCCATGACTAGTAACTTCTTTAATATAAACTATGTTCTTTTCCACCGTCCAACACTGAGTTTTATCTTCCAAATAGTTTTTTTTCAAATCTTCCTTCCTAAAATGCTTTCAAGACTGATGGAGTGAGAATTAATAGCTTTCCTGGCTCTATTGTCTTTTGGGCATGTGCTTAAAACCCTCCTCACTGAGTATGTTTTTCCCAGTGTGGTTTTAATATTAAATGAGCCACTATTGAGTTACTTTGGCATAGTAGACTGGTCCCTCTTCCCCATGGACTACTGATTTTTTTTCAAATAAGTAAGCTTTATGATGTATTTAATAGAGACTTTGACTTTAATATGTCCCTAGAAGTCCATCTACCCATCCATCTACTTATTCACCTTCCACCAATTCACCCAGTCATTTTTCCATCACTAATCTATCCATCCATCTAACACTTATTGATCTCCCACTACATATCAGAAGCTGTTCTCAACAGGAGGGATATAACTGTGAGCAATGTGAGCATGGCTCCAGTCTTCAGGGTAATTGCATTTTAGTGATTTTGAGCCAGTGAGGAACCAGTGGGATGTTGGCTACCTCAGAAATGAAAACTGTCAGGGCCCGAGAAGACTTAAGGTCATATAAGAAAATGCTCTCAATTTACTTTTCTTGAACCAGGAAAGAAACATGGTAACAAGAGATCCCCAGCCAGACAGTGGTCAAAACAAGATGCAGCCCAAGCCTCTGTTTAGAGTACTTTCCATTGCATATAGGGTCTTCCCACCCTGTGATTTCTGGGTTTAGGTCCAATATCTGTGGGTTTTATGAGGCTGATATCTACACATAGTGGTTGTGATTGTAATAGGGCCTACAGCAGTAATCCAGGTAACTGAAATCTGGTATAAGAGAGCCCTTTTGAAATGGAAACACTTTATATCTGGGAGATGCATGGTCATGGCTCAGAGGAGAATGTCTCTGCAAAAACCTGGGAGGCCTGTCCAGATAGAAAAGAAGAGACAGATAAATCCAGGTCACGCACATGTTCACTGAGATTGTATTTTAACCCCAGTCCAGGTTCCCAGCCAGGGTAAATGAACTCCAATCTAGCCAGGCTGTGCTGTGAGCTGTAACTGCCTCTCCTGATCTGTGCCCTGCAGGCCTTTTTTTTTTTGGGTGGGGGGGCACACCATGCTATTCCCACTTGGAGGTCTGTTCCTTAGACACAGAGCTTTGCTGGGTAGGGCTGCTGAATTGTGGCTGGCCTGGTCCACCACAGCTACATCATCTTCTATTAATTTCTCCCTGATTCCTTTTCCACATTGCTTTCTGATCTTGCTCCTTTTTTATGTCATAATATACATAGAAAATATTACTTAAATGGTGTGCTAGAACAAACTGGAGGGGATTTGGGGGCATCTATATGGGGCATATTTTTTTGCATCACTTAAGGTTAATGAGAAATGTTGAAATACACAATTAGATAATAAATGATATTAAGTAAATAAAAATTTAAAAGATCTATGAAGTAATAAATTGGTATAAAATTTATGTAAATCCATAATATCTGTTAAATGAGAAAATTGAGTTGGCTTTCCTGAGCATAACTTGATGTATATAGATCAATGTTGATTCTTAAAAGAACTACAATGTAATTTAAACCTCAGACTTAATGATCATTTGTTCAAATTTCTGATAGGCACCATTGACTAAAGACTTTGTTCATTTAAACAGGTGATAGAAGTTTTAAAAATCAGTTTTTTACAACCATTCAGAAATTTACAACAGTTAAAATTATATTTCAAGCTTCAAACAGTCCTTCCTTTTCTTTCAATGACAAAAGTAGTATTGGAATTTTTTGTAATAATATAAATGGATTTCTTATTGGACTTTTTCATAACAAGTATTTTGAAAGAACAAGCATGCATGCACTGTGAAAGAAGTGAGAACATTCCTGGCAGCTGGAGTGGACACTACTAAAGGTCACATCCAAAAGACACAAACATAGAGATAATCTCAGGACAGATGCTTAGATATCTGACTGCAGTTTCACCTGCAAGAAGATCCTGTCCAGCCCTTCATAAAGGCCATACCCTCTGGTGAGGGGGCTCAGGATCCTCCTGCATCAGCCAAGAACATTGACTGATAGAGCAGAGTTTCAAAGGTGGGGACAGATTCCTTTCTTGGCCATACTTCAAAGATCACACTTAGCCTGTACTCCTGCTATGCTTGAGCCACCCAGGGGAAGCCAAGAAAATGCAGGAGGTTGTTTGGAACTGCCACAACTGACCTGCTTTAGTGTTGGTGCCTTACAGTGTCCTGGCTCACTGACCTGAACCAGGTCCTTGTTGGGAAGCTCTGTTAAGCATATTGCATATCCACACCCTCTCCATGTCACTTAACCCTCCAGCACTTCACCCATCTGCTACATTTTGAGCAGATGACATTGTGCTCCTATTCCACTGAGAACATTGAGATTATTCAGTAGAAGCCCTGTTCCTTCTCTTCTTCCATTTCTTTCTTTCTTCCTTTCTCTCTTTCATCCTATCCTTATTTGAAAGTGTGTATATGTCACCCAATACTTGTTAGACACACTGGTAAGTGATGGGTATAGGTGGTGTGGATGAAGAATAAGACAGGTCTTTTCTGCTGGGGACTGTCAGGGCCAGTGTGGAAGCAAGCAAGGCCTCAGCTAAATTTCCTCAGATAGATAGATTCATTCTCTCTCTCTCTCTCTCTCTCTCTCTCTCTCTCTCTCTCTCTCTCTCTCCCTCTCTTACTTTTCCTCTTTATTGCGTCCTCTGACACTCTCCCTCTCATCTGTAAAATCTCTGCTACCTTCTTTTATTACCATGTTTCTGCTCTTTCTCACCTATTGCCTAGCTTATCTGAGATTGGGCTGCTGGGGCTCCCTCTGATCCCCTCTGCCCCCTCAGTCTTCAACTTTACACCATCTGGATCCTGCTCTCACCACACGACAGAAATTACTTTCTCAAAGGTCACCAGAGACAGAAATGCCAAACCCAATGGCATTTCTCTAGTCCCCCTCCCTCTCCCTCATCCACTCTGCATGATCAGACACTGATGATCACCTTTTATTCTTGCAGCTCTCCTCCCTGTCTCAGTGATACCAGTTTCCTGGCTCCCTCCTGCTTCCCTGGGGCTCCTTTTTACCATTGCTGGAAAGAAAAGCCTTGAGAATCAAAGGCCATTGAGGTAGAAAAGAAAGATGAGGCTCAATAAGATAAGCTGGGGCCAAGTCTTTCATGCACCTAAGATTCAAGGACTTCTATGGAGTCGCCTTTAAATCTTTGGATTCCCCCTTTAGTTTTTACTTCTTCCTATTACTAGTAGTGAGCATTCCCAGGTAGCAGAGATGTGCTTTGTGTTTGTTTAAGAAACAGTAGGGAACAGGTTAGTGACCAGATCCTGTTTTCCAGATCAGTAATTTGGATCAAATGCAAATCTCCAGAAGCAGCTCACAGTTTGGGCTACCCCTCGGGCCTCCCAGGCAGAGAAGCTGCACTAATCCGTCTGGCACCTATGGGCTGACATCCTCTCTTGGAAGGTTACTCACTGGCTTCCTCAAGACTAGAGCAAGCCTCCTTTCCTCAATGAATAAATCAGGATTCCTCTAAAGAATCTGTGCAGACCATTTCTCTTCTGCTCACTATTCTCTCTGACAATGTATTGAGTCTTCACTTCTCTGCACTTGGAATTCATGTTTAGAACACACTGGTCCTTATTTTATCTGTATTTCCCCCAATATAGGTCCTAAGAAAAAGGCTTTGATGCAGTTTATTGGAACAATGCTAGTAAGCTGCCAGATTTGAGACCTGAGGAGCAAGTGTGACTGGCGCGAAGGAGCTTCTCCAGGTATGCTTTATTGCGGCCAACCCCTGGGGCCTGCTGGGGACCTCTGTGTAGAATGTACACCTAAGTGTCCCCTGAAGGAGCGGGGAGGAAAGTGAAGAATTGCCCTATGGTGTCAGGCATGGTGGCACATGCCTGTAATCTCAGCAGCTCGGGAGGCTGAGACAGGAGGATTGCAAATTCAAAGCCAGCTGCAGCAACTTAGTGAGGCCCTAAGCAACTCAGCAAGACTCTGTCCCTAAATAAAGTATAAAATAGGGCTGGGAATGTGGCTCAGTGGTTAAGTGCCTCTGGGTTCAATTTGTGGTTCCAAAAAAAAAAAAATGCCCCATGGGCATTATTGTGTTCCTGAGTGATCAGAAGGTAGAAACTTTCAGCTCTACTCACTGACTTCTGGGAAGAGAAAGGGACTGAAGATTAAGTTCCATAAAAACTCTTGAGCAACAAGATTTAATGACCTTCCATGTGGCCGCACAGAAAGTGTTGGGAAGGTACTGCACCCAGAGAAAGCATGGAAGCTCTACCCTCTAACCTTCTAGAATATACGCTGGGTGCTTCCTCATCTGACTATTCATCTATGTCCTTGATAATAAACTGGTAAGCACAATAAGTGTTTCTTTAACCAATGAGCTATCTTAGAAAATTATCAAACCCAAGAAGGGTGTTGTGAGAGTTCTAATTTATAGTAGGGTCCCAGGACAGAAGTCCAAGTGGCAATGTGGGTCTTGGGATTGACATGTGCCACAAAGGAGGTAATCTTGGGAACTGAGCTTTCAACCTGTGGAATCTGGTATTACTTCTAGGTAGATAGGGTCATAAATGAATTATTGGACCCCAATTGATGTCTGCTGAAGAACTGTTTTGCGTGTGGGAAAAACCCACCATGCACCAGGTCACAGAGGTATTCTATGTTTAAAGTAAGAATAGAGAGAAAAACTATATTTTTCTTCACATAAGGTGATATGCTCAAGATTTCCATTTCCAGAAGTAAAAGTCAGGTCTTCTGGCCTACTGCAGAAGTCCTTGGATCAGCAAGGTGTAGTGTTATGGTTTGGATATGAGATATACCCAAAAATTCATGTGTGAGACAATGCATGAATGTTTAGAGGAGAAATGATTGGATCATGAGATCCTTAACTCAGTCAGTGAGTTTATCTCCAGATGGGATTAACTGAGTGGTAACTGAAAGTGGATAGGGTGTGCTAGAGAAGGTCGGTCATTGGCCGGGCTGCCATATATTTTGTATCTGGAGAGTGAAATCTCTTTCTCTGCTTTCCAATCCTCATGTGAACTGCTTCCCTCCAACACTCTCTTCTGCCATGATGTTCTGCCTCACCTTGAGTCCTGTGGAATGGAGCCTCAAATGAGTTGAAACTTTTGAAATGGTGAGCCCGAAAATGAACTTTCCTTCTCTACAATTGTTCTGATCAGGTCTTTTAATCACAGCAGTGAAAAAGCTGACTAAAACATGTAGGCAATGGAAAGAGGAAGGTGGTAGTAGCAGTGGTTGGGGTGATTCTCACTAAGGTGCACACAGGTCTTCATTCAGAGTGCCCTGTCCAGATTGACAAAAACTGCAGCAGTGGCTGGAGAAGGGGGTGGGCTTAGCCTTTGATGAACAACAGGTGGCAAGTTGTAGCGTCTCCCAGCTTGCTTTCAATTTATGAGCTGAGGAAGACAGGGGAGGAGTAGCAACCAGCATAGTGCAGACTGCCTGGGGATCCCAGAAGAGGTCCAGATGAGATCAGAGATGATGCTGCCAAAAAATGACACAAGGGAGCTTTTAATAAATATAAAAGGAGGATTCTACCTGGTCTTGAATTAGGAAGAACTGGAGGCTGGTACCAAAACCACCATATGTCCTTGCAGTTGCTATATGTAGATTTATAAAGTAAACCAGATATTTTCCATTATAGAAGGTGGACTTGAGAGCATTCTGAATAACTACTTTTACTGTGTCCCTAAGGTCCTGAGTTAAGCAATTCCTGTAGTTATTATTATGTACATAACTGGGTTTGAGACTACTGGAAGGAGTCAATCAGTAGGGGAAAAATACTCAAACTTTAAAACTATACTTTGCAATTTACAAAGGACTGCATTTGAAGAAAGAAGTAGAGGCATATTCACCAGAGTCTTGGGCAGCCAGATACTGGTTTTGGAACCCATGACCATTATAGGCTTTTTGTTCATTATGAGATTCTTCCTGGTATTCTCTAGAGGTCAGCTAGGGGGAAAGACCTTCTAACCTGCAGGCTGGGGAAAGGAGACCTTGAGATACTCATCAGGTGAGAGGGAGAAAACTCTGTATAGTTAGCAAAATTTTAAAAAGAACACTTAAAGCCTTTTCAAAAAGTGTATTTGTCCAGAAACATATTTAAGATCGATAGAGGGTTTCAGAGTGTTTATTCAGGGGAATAAAACATTTATAATCTTTTTGTTATTTGAGGCTTTGGTTTTCTTTCTCTACTTTTGACGTGAATTACTGCCGCCCTTATTAGGTGTGAGGAGTGTGTGTGTGTGTGTCTGTCTGTGTGTATGCACACACATGTGCATGCACACATACCAATTTTTTCATCAAAACCCTTCTATGCCCAAAGAGGGAAAATCAGAAGCTGTCCCCAGACTCCTCTGCACATGATGTTAACACAGCTTGTTTCAGGGAGATGTGCAAGGTACTCTTTCACACATGCCTCTTGTTTCACCCTCACGGAGTAACAATATTGGAGACCTAGTCCTGCCATGCCATATGTACAAGTACCAAAGTTGTGATGGGTGCTCACTGTCCTTAGATTGATCATTCCATTGTAAGATCCCTATTCTCAGATTCTAGTAGTTTCCCCCATCAACTTTTCAGAATTATCAGAACCTTCCTAGGAGAGCTCTAGAAATGTTTGCAGGTTACTAATGTTATCTTTGAGATAAACAGTGGCTCCATTAAATGTGAACAGTATTCCTTTGGTCAATCATTCACTTGCTTGCTCTAACTGTTCAACTTGCTGGACTTCTCTGATCCCTACTTATCTCATCTGTAGAATGGGAAGGGTAGCAGTGCCCCCTCAATATGGCTGTTATGCAGTGATATTAAATACAGTCATGTGTGTGGCACTCTGAGGCTTGTAATAACCACAATATGAAGGTTCAATAATTATTTGATATAAATGTGTTTCATTAATTTGAAATATACATTTCCTCCCCAAATTTCATTACCTCTGTGATAGGAATATGCCATGATTTCTTACAGTGACTTTAGCTGGGTGTTGACCATGACATAATGTCTATTGCTCATCACCAGCATCAAAAACTCCAGCCTTAACTTTTGCAGACTGGGCTTAGTAAGAAACACAGGAGATCATGTAGGTGGGTTTCCTAGGTCTTTAGTGAATTAGGAATGTTTATTACAATTCCTGAAACAAGAGTCAAAAGTAAGCTAGCTCTGAATAATTGCAAAACCCAATTAAGAGCTCCCAATGGCTTTAGTTCTTATATAGTTTCTTATAAAAATATTTCATCAGACAAGGTAATAATGCACAGAAACAATATTATGTGGAAAATCCTGTACATCACCAATTCTGAATGAAGAAGTGACACTGCATTATATATATATATATATATATATATATATATATATACACACACACACACACACACACACACACACACATACACAAAGGAGTTAAAATCAGTATACTACAGTGATGCAGCCTACATCAATGTTAAAGCAGCTCAATTCACAATAGCTAAGCTATGGAACCAATCTAAGTGCCTTTCAACAGATGAATGGATAAAGAAAATATGGTATATATACACAATGGAATATTACTCAACCATAAGAAAAACAGCTTTATGATTTTGCCAGTAAATGAATGGATCTGGAAACTATTGTGCTAAGTGAAATAAGCCAATCCCCCCAAACCAAAGGTTCAATGTTCTTTCTGATACGTAGATGCTAACACATAACAAGGTTTGGGGAAGGAAAGAACAGAAGTGCAGTGGATTAAACAAAGGGGAATGAAGGGAAGGGATGGGGGAGAGGAATAGGAAAGACAGTAGAATGAATTGGACATAACTTTCCTATGTACATATATGAGTACACTACAGTGAATCTCCACATCATGTACAACCACAAGACTGGAATCTTAATTAGAATAAGCTATAATCCATGTATTTGTGTCAAAATAGACTTTCCTGTCATGTATATCTAAAAAGAACAAATAAAACAATATCAACAAAAGTGATCCTGCAGAATTGTATTCAGAATATTAAGAGGTTTTAAGAATAGCTTAATTTATTTTACTGATTTTTTCTTTTTGCATATAGAAAAGCAAAATCTATACTTAAAATTGCCAAAATAAGCCCTAACATCTCTTTGAATAAATATAAAAATATTTATATAAATATTTATGTAAAATAAATATTTTATGTAAATATAAAAATTACTTCATAAGAATGCATTATGTTCTAATCAGTCCTTTCTTTATCTACAATATGTAAAAACATTAAATGTAATACTATTATAACTGTCTTAAATTCTGTAAGATACAGTATTAGATGAGGCACAACTATGTTTCTTTACATGCTTTTCATATGAAATGGCCATAAGACTGTTATCTCTCCTTTGAATGATCTCCAGTGATGTGTCAATATTTTTGTGTATATGACTTAATCACACCTGTGGGGTAGAACCTATACCTATCTGATGGTGAATTCTTTGTATCAACTTGATGAGATTGTGGAACACAGTGGTTTGGTCAGACAGTAGTCTAGGTGTTGCTGTGGAGGTAGTATTTTATAGATGTGATCAACACTTAACAGTTGACTGTAAGTAGAGCAGATTAGCTTTCATGATGTAGGTAGGGGATTATCCAATCAGTTGAAGACCTTGAGACCAAAAGCCAAAGTTTCCCAAAAAGAAGAAATTCAACTCTTACTTAAATTTCTAGCCCACTGTCTTGTCCTAAAGATTTCCTGCTTACTAGCCTCTACAATAGCTTAAATCAATTCCTTAAAATAATTCTTCCTCTCAAGCAAACTCTACCTAATATACTCCTTCAAACTAGTTAAAAAGAATTGAACAGAATGACCAAAGTAAAACAAAGTGAGAAAGTAATCTTTTAGAACTAAACACAGAGATTACCTACTTTTCTTAAATCTGCACCAGATTTTTGGAGGACTTGTGGACTTTGACCCAGTGACTTTTACTGTGATTCCCCCATTTTCCCCAGACTCATGTGATTCATTTGGCAGACAACATATAGGACCTTATATCTATTCCAAGTAACTTCCATTTTATTAAATTTGACCTGTTGCTGTAGGTATCATTTATTACTCAGTGGGGTGTCATCGGATGCCACCAACAAGCCTGTTTGCTGCAGTTGTGGGACCCAGAAGACTAGAGGTCTTGTCTTGCAGTTGTGGGTGTGGTGGCACCAATTATGTCCTCATTGCCAGGCATGGAACCTCATCTTGGGTCCTCTCATTGCAGCTCAGTATTTCTGGAGTCAATTGTTCTGGGCTTGGGCTATACATGGGCAGAAGTGAATGAGTTATATTAATAGTTTCCCCAGCATAATCCATCATCTCCTCAACAATGCATTTCTGGCAGTTAATTAGAATCCATACAGTGGAATGAAGAACACCGTGTTTAGAATTACAATCCATGTCTAAATAACAGATCAGACAGCCTGACATCTCCTATCCCCCCAGATGTCTTAAGTGTCTGGCTTCCACATCCTGTTTAGCAATCTTTAGCCAGTAGTTCTGTGGAATGGTTTCAGATGACTTAATCACACCTGTGGGGTAGAACCTATACCTTCTGATGGCATGAGCTAAAAGAAGGGAGGCTACCATGTTTATTCACTACTGCCCATGTGTGCAGCCCAAGCCCAGAGAAACTGATTCCAGAAATAATGAGCTGCAGTAAAAGGACCTGAGATGAGGTTCCATGCCTGGAGATGAGAACGCAATTTGTGTCACTATATTCACACATGAAAGTTCAAGAATTCTAGCATTAGGGGTCCCACAATTGCAGCAGACAGGTTGCTGCTGATAGTGGTATCAGATAATATCCCACTGAATGATAAATGATACCTAGAGCAATTAATGAAACCTGGTTATGGGCCAGTATCTGGAGTCTGCCAGTAAGGGAAAAAAGTGAAAAGTTTGAGTTAGAAGGGGCCCCCCAAATATATCAGTCTAATCCTGATATATATCAGTCTGATATATATCAGTCTAATCCTGAAAACGCCATCTTTCAACGTTAGCCTGCTATCCTTTATGTTGCTCCCTGAGAAGTTCTGGGACATTGTGGCAGCAGGACATAGGCAGCTGTCAAATGACTATGGCTACTTGTAACAGTTCCTCTGCTGGCTGTGAATAAATGCTTGGGGTCCATTGCCTTCAGGATAGCCAGATGATGGGCGAGTTCAGAGTCTCCCAGTCTGGCTGCCTTTGTGGTTGGTCTCTAGCCCATGAGATAGCTATGAAAGGAGGCAGCAGACCCAAGAGTAGTGTTTTTGATCCTCCTGACATGGTGACCCAAACAAAGTCGGGTGTTACTTTAAGGGTGGCCTTTCCCACTCCAGAGACTAAGAGGAGCCTGTCTGTGGGTCAGGCGTTTTCTGAGGGTTTGGGATACAAAGTGTAGTTCAATAAACTAAAATCTGCAGCTCCTGAAAGAAATATCCTACATGCTTTCGTTTGAATGTGTTCCCCAAAGTTCATGTCTTGAAAGCTTAATCCCCAATGCAACATTGTTGAGAAGTGGGACATTTAAGTGACAATCAGGTCATGAGGGTTCTACCCATATGAATGGATTTATGTTATTATGGGAGTGGATTAGTTATAGAAGCATGTTTGGCCTTCTCTTGCTCTCTCACCTTGTGATACCCTCTACTATGTTATGATGCAGCAAAAAGACCCAACCCAATTGCAACACATCTATTTTTAATTTCTCAGTCCCCAGAACTGTGAGTCAATTAATTTCTGTTAATTATAAATTATTCACTCTCTGTTCTTCTGTTATAGCAGCATACAAAGACTGAGGCATTGCTACATTCTTGTTTGGGTATCCCAGCCCTGTTCTCCTGTGCCTACCCACAGATTAGTATGCTCTTAAGTTTTCTTTGGACCCTTGTGATATGATATGATTCCAAGAGAGCACCCCAAATTGGAATCCAGCTCCACACATTGAATGATCCTAGCTATTACTTACCATGGAAGCAAGCTTGTACATTTAGGATCTCTGAAACTCAGTTTCCTCATCTATAAAACAGGAATATAACAGTATCTATATCTTTGATTTCTAGACAGAATAAATAATATTGTAAAGTCCTTGATCAATTATATAGAGCATTATGCTTATACATAGTAAGTACTCTGTGTGTGTGTGTGTGTGTGTGTGTGAAAGAGAGAGAGAGAGAGAGAGAGAGAGAGAGAGAGAGAGAGAGAGAGAGAGAGATCACTTTTGTGATCACACATATTTATTCTGGATTACCCCAACACAGCCACATACTTGAAAAAGATGGCATCTTCCTTTATGTATTGTGGGTAGGTGGAACAAACATCTAGACTCTCTTTAACTTAAGACTTTTTCCTCACCTGAAGACATGATGTATTGGAATCAGTTCAAGATTAGGTGAGAGACATTAGAATTCACTTCATTCTAGTCATTCAGACGTGGGGGTGGAGGTTGGAATGGGCTGGTGAACACTGGTGAATCAACTGGCAAGGAAAAAAAAAAACAACCTTCCTTTGTAGTTACCTTAGTCTGTGTTCTGGTGCTATACCAGAATAGCATGGACTGGGTTATTTATGAACAATGGAGGTGTGTTCAACTCAGGGTTCTGGAGCCTACAAGACAATGAGGTTACATTTGGTCAGGCCCTTCATCCTGTGTTATAATACTGTGGAAGAGCAAGTAAGCACGTGCAAGACAGGCAGCCTGCGTTTATAACAGGGCCACTTCCACAACAATGGCATTAATCCATTCATGAGGGTGGACCCTTCATGACTTATTTGCCCCTTTAATGTCCCACCTCCCAGTACTATCACAGTGGCAATTAAATTTCCTCATGAGTTTTAGAGGGAACATTCAAACTAAAGTAGTAGTGTTTTATGGTTTTAGTGGTGTAAATACTCTCCATATGGCTGATTTTGAGATCTCTGAGTTGAGGAGAGATGTACATAATTGGCTTTCATGAGCTTGTCAGAGTTTGCTCTGGACATAGCTGAGAAGGGACAGAAACAACATATATGGCATTTAGGCTGCTTCAACTGCTTGGTTGAATATTTTCTTATAAGACACCTCTCACATCACCCCAAGTAGTCAAACCATGATGAAGCTAAGGATGATCCTGTTGTTTTTATGTATCTGGCACCACGTCTGGAATGGGCACTGGCACAGGTTGTTTTTCTGGGCCCATGCTTCATTCAGTTCAGGATTCTCTGAGTGCCTGCATTGCTAAGCTGTCACATTGTCCCTTACTGGATGGCATTTTACCCACCTTTGTAACTGCATTCCCTACCCTCCCACCCTTTTCTTGTCCACAGCCCGGTGTGGAGTAGGCGTTTTATGAATGTCTGTTTAGTGCAGATATTTTCAATCACGAGTCACATGTGGGCACAGGCCAAGAAAATTAAAGAGCCTTTGAAACTTCTCCTTGCTTGAGTGCTGGAATGGCTGATGAAGGCCTTTGTCTCTCCTCTCAGCATTTGTGGATTCTCCCTCAGATGGTCCTCTTCTGCACTTACTAACAACAAAAAAAGCCTGCCCCTCTGCTTGCGACAAGCAGGCTCTAGAGTGATTGTGGGGAATGATTCAAGGGTCCTTCTCAATTCACTCCACCAAGGCTGGATGCAGAAAAGCCAGCCAAATGGATGGGGCTCCATCCCCTGGCTCCAGGCTCTGTGAGGCTGGAGGAAGACACACTTGAATGACTCACAGTTGCAATTCTTTGCTACGGCTTTATGAATAAATTGGGTTCCTTGCAGAAAGATCACTGTATCTCCAATGCAAATCCCCACAAGACAATAAATATAGATTCCTCTGTCATAATCACAGCAGCATCTTGATCGGCCTCCAGTGATTAAAGTGCAACCAAACTGCCGTTTAATTTCATTCCGGGCCATTTCCAAATTGTGTTGTTTAAAGACATCTTGATGCAGAAATACTCCCTGCAGCCGGGCTCTGTTGTGTGAGAGACTGTGTTGAAAATTCCTCTGAGAAATAAGCTCAGATTTAGCTGCATAGATTGCATGTAAACATTAACAACCTTCATTTCCTTGTTTTGGCTCTCTCTGTAGAGGACATTTTTGTTCTGACTTTTGGAAGCTTCCTTCATTCTCCTATCTGCTGATAAAGAAGTTCAACCTGAAGCTTAGAGAAGTTGAGCTTCTCACGGGGTCCACTTAGTGAGAGCTTTTTAGACCTACTTTCAGAAAGGACTCACCTTCTTTGCCCTGTTTGGCCGTTCCTATGAATGTGTCTACTTCTAGGAATGCCATGTGTCTAAACAGTCTTCTCATGCACCATAGGGCTTACTTATGCCAAAGGGAGAAGGGCAGGGGGTCTCAGCAGAAATTTTAGGCTTGAGCTGGGAGGGATGCAGAAAGGAAAATGTGGCAGGAGCAGCTGATGAGGGTGAACCAGTGGTCTGTTCCCATCAGTTGGCAGGCTGGCTCCTGTGAGCTTGCTGGAGTAGCCATCAGCCAAGCAGCATGATTAGTCGGATTTCCCTGTATCAATTTATCCAAAGGCATTAGAGCCCATTTGCATGGATTCTGTGGCCAGCACTGTGTCTGGGTGAAACTGGGGAGGGGCCCCAGTAAACAAACATGTGTCTACAGGTTGACCTGAAATCATCAGTAAAGAATCCCTGGAAACATCTTTTTATCCCATTGCTACCTAGAAAAGACAAATGTAAATATGGTCTATAAGGTGGGAAAATACATGGGAATTAGAAGTAGGGGTGAGGATGGTATAATTGAGCATCTGCATGCCCTCTTAGAAGAAAGACGTTCAGAATACACAAGATACAAATCTGTGCTCTCATTGTTTTAACCTCCTAACTGGCCCCCTATTTCTTATTCTGCTTTCCTCTAACCCCTTCTCTGCACTGCATGTTTGATATACTTAAGATTGTAAGTCCAGTCTTATCATCCCTCTATAAAATCCTTTCATTGGGTTGTGGAGTGGCTCAAGCGGTAGCGCACTCTCCTGGCATGCACGGGGCTCTGGGTTCGATCCTCAGCACCACATAAAAAAATAAAAAAGTAAAGATGTTGTGTCCACTGAAAACTAAAAAATAAATATTAAAAAAAATCTCTCTCTTTCTCTCTCTTAAAAAAAAAAATCCTTTCATGACTTCATGTTGTCTGCATGATAAGTCCTAGGTAAACTTCTGGGTTTTGCATGATCTAAAATTTACTTGTATCTTCAACATCATTCCTTTCTCCCTCACCACCCAGGCATCCAGACAAATGAAACTTCTAGTTTTTCCAGAGGACTTACACGTTCTTTTGTTCTTGGACATTTGTATCTACTATTTTTCTGCTCTACAATTCCCCAGACTTCTCACCTTGGTCAGTTCCTTGCCTTTCAAACATTGCTTGGAAATCAGCTTCCCCTTATAACTACCCTATGTCCCCACAAGTGTTCCTAAAGACACCTGTGTATTGCTTGCCCTTGCCACACTGCTCATCAATGAACTGCTTATTCTCTGTTACCTTCCACTGGACTGTCAGCACCCTGATGACAAGAACCATGATTGTTCCTGGTGCCTACCCCAGAGTAGAAGAGTAGATCTTCAAATACTGTGCTGCTGGTTTTTTTTTTTTTTACTTCTGAGGAAACACCATACTGGAAGACATACCATCTACTTGCATTTTAGGAGGAAATGGATGTGTCACATTAAATGTGTGTAAAATTATTTTTGATTGGTACAATAGTATACATGTATCCAAGTCATTGCATTTCTTTTTCAATAGAGATCAGGTTTAATGTGTAGCTATGCCTTCTCTACTTTAGGAGTGAAAACTCTTCTCTAACACAATATGGTGAAGTTCTGCAGCCTCAGAATTGCCACTTGGTTCTCAGAGAATGCTTGCTGTAGACCCCAAGCACATTATAATTTCAAGGATTGATGAAAGATTTTTCTGCTTTTGCTATTTGATTATACTTATTTTTTTCTTTTTTTTCATATTGATTTATATTTTGCTTGCAGTAAACAAACCATCTTTAGAATCAGTGTGAAACATTTGACAGATGCTGCTCTTCTGAGTGATAGTCCCTTAAGATGTGAGAACTGGCCCTGCCTTTCCCACCTTTGGAAATGCTAAGGCTATGTAGGGCATCTTCTGGTGCCTGACTTGTGTAGCTGGTAATTGGCTATCTTTAGGATGCATGGTCACTTTTCCTTCTAATCATGGAAGATTTTTTTAAAGACAAAAATTTTATGGAAATCTATGGATTCATATGGAAGGGTAAACTCCACTTATGTGATATTACCAAAGTTCCACAACCAATTGAATCAATTACCCTTCTCTACATACAGGCAAAGGCAAATGGGTTCAGACTGTGTTCTCTACCTGCTCCTGGCAAGTTTCTCTGTATTACAACAATAAGACCCATTTGATTCTCTAAACGTTCATCAATGAAGCTCAACCTAGTGTGATATCAGAGGGCAGGGATAAGATGAATGAAAGAGAAGGAATCTATTTCTTTTTATTAATGTCTGGCTGAGTTCATTATATTCAGGAACAGAAATGGCTATGTCATTGTCTCTTCAGTTTTGTGATGCCTCTTATGAGTTTTATATTTTTTCCATATCCTCTTAAAAATAAGGAGCTCCCCCAGAGTGGGAGCTCTGACTTTCTCCTACATTCTATCTCCTATTTAGCAATGCTCTGAGGGTTTCAAGGAATAGCATGTATCCTCATGTATTCCCTAGACTCAGGAAGAGGAGTAAATTGTGAAGGCCAATAGTACATGTTTTGATTTCTGAGCCTAAAGCTCTTCTCTGGATGCAGTTTTTTGCATCCTCCAACTTAATTCCTTCAGTTCCCATCAGGACTGTCCCATGTATTAAGGGATAAAATTGTACTGGCTCTGTGTGTTTGTTGGCTTTCTATTCCTGTAACAAATACCTAAGATAATCAACTTATAAATAGGAAAGTTTCATTTTGAATCAGAGTCATTTTTGTAGTTTTCATTTCATGATCATCTGGCACTGTTGCTATGGGGGAATGTGGCAAAACTGCTAACATCATGACTGGGAATTGAAAGAGAGAAAGAGGAAGGAGATAAGTTTCCATTATTTCCTTCAAGGGCATGCCCCAGTGCCCAGAAGATCTCCTCTAACCAAGTCCTATCTCTGAAATTTTCTACCATCTCCTAATAGCTCCAAGCTGGGGCCTTTAAAACACAGGCTTTTGAGCAGCATTTAAGATCCAAACTATAGTAACCTGTATGCTCACCTTCTTCCATCTATTCACATGCTATCTAATTTTTCAATATCAATGTATATAGGTTAGAGGAGACTTTCAAAGACAATGTTGGTCAAGAAAGGGAATGGGGAATTCAGAGACCTTTCATTAGTGCATATGGGAAGAGACTGTATTTTTAAGGACCAACTAAATCTGATGCAAAACATCAGAATTATTTGTAAAGAACAGGAATTAGTCTACTAATAGAGGCATATGAGGTGATGAGGCTAAAAAGTTCTTTGGGTAACTAAGAGTGTGAAGGTTTTGAAATGCCAGGCTCGGAAAAATATACTGTACTTGATAGTAGTGGGGAGCCTGGAAGATATGTGAGCAGGAAGTGAGAGGCCTCCCAAAACCTGGTAGAGCCTGGGTGTGCCTTGAGTGCCAGTTCTTGCTGGGCTCACTCCTTCTCCTGGGCCACCAGGATGCCTGGGTATTGAGGGAAGGAATCCCTAGCTGCTTAGCTCTGGAGGATTTGCCCTGCAGAGTGCTGCTTATTTCATGTCTTTGTCATGTCTGATTTCTCTGACATGACAGCTTTGACTTCAGATCTCCTTCTTTAATTGAGTCCTTGTCACTTCATTGAAGGTAATTTATACATTCAATAATTATAGCTAAAGTGGGGTGGAGGTACAGGTAACCTAGCTGGGATGAGGGAGCTGCAGATATCAATGCCTCATGGGAATAGTCCTCTCTCAACAGTCGACAGCCGGGAGCTCCAGGAGCTGGGGTTTCCCAATGCTGTGCTCTCTTAGGCTCAGGCTAGGATGCCAGATGCTTTCTTTTTTATTTTCAAACATTTCTGAGTTAATCTCAGCTTAAGGAGGATATGACATACAATGAATGATAAATGGTACTTGTTTTCCAGAAGATTCCAGTCTAAAGAGAGAAGAAGACACATACACAAATAATTAGTCTTTAAGACTGCATAGGTCAGTCATGAGAATGCTCCGTGCTCTGAGATCAAAGAGGAAAACAGCCACCTTCCACTCAACTGCATTCAACTAAATTCTGCCATCTGTGCTGAGAAAACACTGCAGGGAGATGGGCTGTGGGTGTAGAAGGGCAAAGCCTACAAAGACTATGAAATAAAGGCTACATCTTTTATTCTCTCTCTCTCTCTCTCTCTCTCTCTCTCTCTCTCTCTCTCTCTCTCTCTCTCTCTCTCTTTGCTTTTGCTCTCTTTTTCACTTACTCATTCAACAAATATCTGTGATGCTCTTATATACTTTAGGCCCTGTGTTTGTCCCTGGGGACTGGAACGGTGAGCTGAACACAAACTCTGTCCTTGTCCTCATGGAATTTATTGAAGTGTATGAAAGACACAACCACTAACCCAAAAAATCCAAATAGATAATTGAGGACTATAAACAGGATACAGGAATCTGTGAGAGTGACCAGGGGGCCCTATTCCCATTGGAAGGCCAGAGAGCACTGAGTAAGTGTCATACAACTCTGTGTGTGTGTGTGAGTGTGTGTGTGAGTGTGTGTATGTGTGTGTGTGTGTATGCATGTGTATTAAATTGTAACAAACAGAATTTGATTTGGGGCAATGAGAATGGATTTGTTTTAAAAAGCAGAACATCAGCAAAAGATTTTACATGCTAAAAGAGGCCAAGCAAAATTGGAAGGAACGTGGGTGGATATTGTATAGTCTTTGAGTGGATAAGGCCTTTCAAAAGCATGAAGGAAAAGATTGATAATTGTAATCACATAAAATTTTAAAGTTTTAGAAAATCGTTAACAAAGCAAAAAGACTAGTGAGAAACTAGAAGGTCTCTGCCTTCCATGGGGCATGCTGTTAGCACAGCCAGGCCAGTAGAATGAGTACAGAGGCCTGCATGTGAGAATACTGACAATCTTCATACTGGCTGGTAAAAAAACTGATTCCCTGAGCCTTCAGGTAACATCTACCCTGTCACCAATTCCCCTAGGACCTGCCCATCACTGCACTCTCCAGGAATTCACAGATTAACTAGAATGCTGCCTTTAGGATGCTACTCAAATGATACAGCTGATTTCCATTCTAATTGATTGATGCCTATGCTACCCAATTGTTAAAATATTTGAATTTAACCTAATCTTTATAATGATATTTCTGAGTGTTTCTATGTGCCAAACACTTGTCTTATATGTGGAAGATGAAGTGAAGTTGAGCTTAGGCAGTTTGATTTTGAGCTGATATTTGACCACTGGACATTATTCTAACATTATTCTAACATCATCTAACTCAATAAAAAAAGATCAAGAACAAACAAATAGAAAAATGGCTGCAGAATTTGGGTAGATGATTTACACACACACACACACACACACACACACACGAGATACAGAAGCACAATAAACCAATACAAAGATGTTCACTTAAACTAACAACAGCAAATAACAATGATGAGATATTTTTCAATTATCATATTGGAAAATATTAAAAAAATAGACAATAAAAGTATTAGAGATGCTGTGAGGATTTGGACAATCTCAGGTGTTGTTTAGGGGTTGTCTTAACATTTGGGGATAACACATTTGTCAATGTGTTAAAATGTATTAAATATAAACCTGTCTGCCCTTTGAATCAACAAGCTCACTTCCAAGTCTACTACTAGAGATAGTTACAGGGCACTCAAGGATGTTCACCAAGTAATTGTTTAGAATTGTAAAACAATGAGAACAACTAGACTGCCTATCAATAGTGAATCGATAGAGCAAAATATGGTTGATCGTTACAATAAAACATGGTGAATAAAGTGAATGATTTGGATGATATTTTTACATGAAACAAAGTAACAGAATAGCTTGTATCATATTCCATTACTGTGCAGCTATTGTAGAGCTGGTTACATATGAATATGTGTATATACCACACAGTATTCAGGGAGTAAGAGCATCAAAAGTAAATGGTGGGCTGAGCTCAGTGGCACACACCTGTAATCCCAGAGGCTCGGGAGGCTGAAGCAGGAGGACTGTGAGTTCAAAGACAACCTCAGCAACTTAGTTAGGTCCTAAGCAACTCAGTGAGACCCTGTCTCTAAATAAAATATAGAAAGCGCTGGGGATGTGGCTCAGTGGTTAAGTGCCCCTGGGTTCAATCACTGGTCCTAAAAAAAAAAAAGTAAATAATGGGTATTTTCAGACATAGGAGACTGTTTTCTTTCCTTTTTGTGGAAAATTTTCATATTATTTGAATTATTACATTGAAAAACTCTCATTTTTATAAAAACTAAGGATATTTCACTTAAAAATAACACTATCAATAAAATATTAGTATGTATGGCTTCTAGTTGAGCCTTCTGAACGATGTATAGTTCTTCAGGGTTTTGGGAACTGCAGGTTAATATTGGTTGGTACTGATAATGAAATCCTTTTGGTAGGTTATATACAGAATTAAAAACAAAGCAAACATTCAAAATTGAGTTTACTTGTGTAGTAATAATAATTTTGTAACTATAGTCTTTTCTTCATATTTAAAGTGGATCGATTCAAAGATGCTGACGATATTAAAATTGGTAAACTCAAGACTCAGTATTTGTGTATTATTTACGTACAACCTCCTGTCTGCTTTAAATTATCTTCTAAATTGCTTATAATACCTAAACAATGTAAATGCTGTATAGGTAGTTGTTATACTGTATCATTTAGGAAAGAGTGGCAAGAAAATATGGACCTGCTCAGTATAGACACCATTTTTAAGAATAAATATTTGAGTAATGGTTGGTTGAATCTGCAGATGCAAACCTTTGGATACAAGAGGTGAACTGTATGTAAGTGATTCCTGGTTTGTGAGGTACAAATGATATCTCTTTGAAGTCAAAAGTTGTGGTTTAGAGAATACTCAAGATGTGGTTCTGGGGTTCACATGCTGAAGAAAACCCACCATACTCCCTAAAGCAAAGAAAATGAAGGTCCCACAGAGAATTGGGATGGCTTTTTGTGGTCTGCGGCACTGAAACCTGACATAGCACTCTTTATCACATCTCCTTTTTCTTTTTCTTTTATGAAGGCACTCTCTATATTGACTCTGGGTTTTTTCAAAGTGTGTTTCTCACTAGCAGTGTCAGATAGTAGAGAGACAAAGCTTTTCCAGGAGCACCAGCTTGCTGGGGGCTATGCTATGCACATGCAAAACTGTCCTTGGAGGAGAGAATGCAGGGCCTGCTGCTTAGGCTTATGTGGAGAATACTTTAGTGCTTCCTTTGACTGAATGAAACATTTTGATAATGACTCACAAGAAGGCTGTAGACAAAAAGACTGTATATCAATAATAAGATATAATAGCATTCATAAAACATCTTATAATTCAAATGCAAATGTGACCACTGTAAAGGGCTATATTAAACCTATTTGTTTTTAATTTATTGTTTTTATGATGCTTTGACACCTGGGGTCTTAGGGACCAGGAATGGAGGGCCCCTCCCCAGGTTAGCTAATTCCTGAAGAGCTCAAAAACTTGCTTGTGAATAAGTTTTTGGTATGTAGTTTTGAGTCCATAGTCTCTTTCTTTTCAGGCTCCTGTAGTAGCTTCCTTCCCTAAATAATACCAGGACCAGGTATAGGAGAAGGGATCACCTGCAAAACCCAGAATCTGCTGAAATTATTTAAACTATCTAATCCTAATCCTGCTCAGATGCTTACTCTGCCTTGCCTGTTTCTTTCCAGGGAAACCACAATAAAAGCTTTTCCCCATACTTTCCTCTTGCTCCATCTGCCTCCTAACCCACATGGTGCTTCCCTACTGACCCCGAGTGGGTCATATATCATCTACATCATCCTTTTGGTAACTATGAGTAACAAAGTATGTTAGCCAGCTTTGTGACCAAAATACCTGACAAGAACAACTTGGACAAGAAAGAAATTATTTTGGCTCACAGATTCATGATTGGTGAACTCCACTTCAGAAACATCATGCAGGAGGAAAGCAGAGGAAAGCTGCCCAGTCTAGGAAGGAGAGAAGGGGAGACAGAAAGAGACGGGGTGGGGGAAGGGACCAAAGAATAGACAAACTCTTCCAGGGCATGCCCACAGTGACCTATTTCCTCTAACTAGGCCTCAATTCCCAATAGTCCATTCAGCTATCAATCAAATGAATTAATTCACTGATCAGGTCAGAGCCCTGTGACCCAATCATTGCTTAAAAGCCCTACCTCTGAACCTTGCTGCCTTAAGGACCACACTTTCAACACAGGAGCTTTTGGAGGTACATTCCAGATCTAAAACATAATACAAGGTATTATTCAAATAGCAATTTTCTCTTGCTGATTAAAACAAATCCTAGGTACACCTTTAAACAAGAGTCAATCAACTTCAAATAATGTAGGCCCTCAAAGTTCCCAGACTGGATATAGCTCAGTGGTTGAGAACTTACCAATTATGAGGCCCTGGGTTCAATCCCCAATACTGTAAAGAAATAAATAAAAATTTCCAGTTTATTCAGGATTTTTTTTTAGTTTTTTTCTTTTTTCCAGTTCTGGGGATTGAACACAGGGCCTTGTGCATGCCAGGCAAATACTTCAATATTGAACTATACACCCCCCAGTAATAGTAGGTTCAACCCATTGATTATTTATAGCCTCACTTTGCTAAGAGATTGAAGAACATACAGGACTTATTCTACGAGCAGAGGAGCCACCTGAAAGTGTGAATGACATTTAAAATCCATTAAAATGAAGTCCAGGCAATGGCACAATAATGGCCTTAATGATTCCTGTAAGAGTTAACTCAAAAAGTCTGCATTAAGAAGCTTTTTGATGCTGCAAATTTGGAATAGTATTCATTGCAGCCTTGAATGCAAGATGGGAATCAACTCTGTCATGTATGGACAATTGAAGCGATGCGTTTCACAAGACTTTCTCAAAGGTCTTTTGCTGAAGGTGTTCAGGCGCCAAATGTCCTTCTTGAATACAATGAGCATACATACACCTGGAAACTGTGTCTTTCTCTTTCACAGAGAAGCTTCTCATTTTCTTTGCAAAAGGATGGTGTAAAAGCTTTCAGGCCAGTTCACACCAGGGAGGTTCTATGCAGGAAGCATTTATGCTGCTTGAACAATTTGACAACAGAAAATTGTCAACTGAGTTCTTTAGCTCCTGGGAGCTCCAAGGGGAGTCCATTGTCATTTCTTTTGGATTGAAGGACAACAGCAATTCACTTGCAAAAGGCAAAATGTTCCAAGAGAACAAGAGCGAGGTAACTAGAAATCAAATCATACAAGTCAGTCTCAAAAGTATTACCATGTCTGGGGTGTAATCCTGTTGGGCTTTCCTAGAGGACACTTGGTGGAGACCATAAGTGCCCCATAAGCTCTTCTGTTTCTAAACCTGTCTGTCAGCCATGACATGCTAGATCTGCTGGGGGACAAGAGGAGAGGCTAGACTGGAGGGTGAGAAAAATTACAGTGTAAGACACTATATATGCCTTTGCCTAATCACAGAATCTCTACAAACTTGGATTTCCTGGATTTGGGAAAATTAAGCCATATTTCAATAATGCCTTGATTATAGGTGCAATAAGATGTTTATAGGGGAAAAATACATGTAAAAAATGATGTGTCCCAGTAGACTTCTCATCCACTCTTCCTAATAACAAGGACCTATTCTATGCGCTGCTCACAGATACAGCGTGGGGCTTACTAAATGCCAAGTTGCTCACATTTTTACCTTTTTAATCCTTAAACTAACTGCGTGAGTACTCTTATTACATATATGAATGTGGAACCCAAGGTGAAGGAGATTAAAGAGCTTGTTGAAGTAAGGATAGTAAAGGTCAGGCTAGGATGTGAGCCTGGTCCATCTCACATAGTGATGGAGACAGACACAAGATTAAGGAAATAATTCTATAAATTGGGCCCACTGTGATGATCCCCACATGCTTTCCTTGTTACAAAGCAATATACGTGCAGTCATGCCTGATTTAAAAGGACAGGATATGTTAAATTCCTCTCAGCAAACTACCTGTTATGTGCAGGAGAAATGCAGGCCCCCAAATAATTTTCATAAAGATGAGCATAAGTTACCTTAAAGGGGGAGACTTTTGTGATTCTTTCACAGATCAGATCCTAGAACTCACAGAGATAAGGATAATTCTTCCGAACCATAGAATCTGAAAGAACAGATTCCAATTGGAACTAGTCATCCCTAATCTCCATTATGTGGGACTAGCCCCCAACTTCCTTAATAAGACTCCTTTGGCTCAAGAATTAAAATCAGTAATCAATAAATGGGATGGACTCAAATTTAAAAAGTTTCTTTTCAGCAAAAGAAATAATCTGTGAGGTAAATAGAGAGCCTACATCTTGGGAGCAAATTTTTACCCTTCACACATCAGAGCACTAATCTCTAGGGTATATGAAGAACTCAAAAAGTTAAACACCAAAAAAAAAATAATAATAATAAAAAAGAAAAGAAAAGAAAAGAAAACAACCAAATAACCCAGTCAATAAATGGGCCAAGGACTTGAACAGACACTTTTCAGAAGAGGATATACAATCAATCAACAAATATATGAAAAAGTGTTCATCATCTCTAGCAATTAAAGAAATGCAAATCAGAACCACTCTAAGATTTCATCTCACTCCAGTCAGAATGGAAGCTATTATGAAGACAAACAACAATAAGTGTTGGTGAGGATGTGGGGGAAAAGGTACACTCATACACTGCTGGTGGTACACATATACACTGCAAATTGGTGCAGCGAATATGGAAAGCAGTATGGAGATTTCTTGGAAAGTTTGGAATGGAACCACCATTTGACCCAGCTATCTCACTCTTCGGTCTATACCCAAAGGACTTACAAACACATACTACAGGATACAGCCACATCAATATTTATAGCAGCACAATTCACAATAGCTAAACTATGGAACCAACCTAGATGCCCTTCAATAGATGAATGGATAAAATATGTGGCATATATACACAATGGAATATTACTCAGCAATAAAAGAGAATAAAATCATGGCATTTGCAGGTAAATGGGTGGAGTTAGAGAAGATAATGCTAAGTGAAGTTAGCCAGTTGCAAAAAAAAAAAAAAAAAAAAAAAACACAAACAAATGCCAAATGTTTTCTTTATATAGGAGGCTGGGATAGGTAGTGGGAGCATGGGAAGAATAGATGAACTTTAGATAGGGCAGAGGGATTGTAGGGGAAGGAAGAGGGCATGGGGTTAGAAATGATGGTAGAATGTGATGAACATTATTATCCAAAGTACATGTATGAAGACATGAATTGGTGTGAATATACTATATATTGTATACAATCAGAGATGTGAAAAATTGTACTCTATATGTGTAATAAGAATTATTATGCATTCCACTGTCTTATATAAATAAAAAAAAGAACTGGTCATCATGGGCCAAAATGATCTATAGTGGTCATGTGGATTTCAAAGTCTGATGTCAACCTGTTTCAGTCAAAAGTCAAGAGGTAGACCTGGGTAGGACTCTCTGCAAACTTCCCTGGAATCACCAGTAAAAGTGGAGTATAGAAGAGGCACATAGTCCCTCTCCTCTCTGAGGACCTACTCTCTTCCTGTAGAGTGTTCACTTTTCCCTTTCCCATCCCTTCTAATAAACTCATGCCTGTTACTCTGAACAATGTTTGAAATCCCTGATTTGATTGCAAGAATCAGAGTTTGAAGGCCTTTGTCCTGCCTCAGTTTCTCAGAATTTTCTAGCTCTGTATTCATAGGAACCCACACTCAATCCAATCTATAGAGCCTAGTGGTGCCTGTATTCGGTCCAAAGTCACCACCTATTTATTTCAAAAGGTGAGCAGGAAGTCCAACCTTCCTGAAGCAATTTAGTTTGAAGCATATTTTCCTCTTTCCAGAGGCTGCCATGACTGGTAACCTCTTGTACTCCTGGAGGAGGCTTCATGGATCTTGGAATCTCCAGTGTCCATCATTTTCAGGAGGGTCAAGCAGTTATTGACTTCTGTCAGATCAGGCGAGGTGGGCAGCGACCAAAGGAGGCAGATTTAAAAGGGCCAATGAACGAGGCTTTATTGAGATATCACTCCTGGGCAAACCCACAGAGTGGACCAGAGAAGGGTGTGAGGAGAAACCGCATGGAAGCTCTACCGGACTGGACTTTTATGGGGTTTACAGCAGGAAGGGAAGGGCTTGGGACAGGAAAAGGTGTTTTTAGGGTTCCTTGTCCCGCTGGAGTTGGTCAGCGGAGTTGGCTGAACTCCAGGATTGGCCAGGGGGTCCTGCTGGTTGACAGGCTAGTCAGGAGATCTCGCTGATTGACAGGCGTTTCCATTGGCACCTGATTGATGTTTCTTTCCCGCTTGGGCTGCTTTGTTCTAAGTCGCCACCAAATCGCCACCACCGACCTAACAACTTCTGAGCCCATGAAATTTGTCTGAAGCGCCTAAGCACTGTTTCTTAACCGAAAGGCTCCACTTTCCAGTGAAGGTAGGATGTGCTTCCTGCAGGACTTCCAGAACACTTGGAGAAGCCCCAGCACTAGAAGCTCCTTCATAGCCTGCGCTTGATTCTCTGGTGTCTGTCACCTAATGTTCTCCTTAATTATGCAGTCATGTATGGCCTTGGACTCACTGTAATTCCTAGATGGACCTGAATAGAAGAATGTAGTCCGAGCCCCTGGCTGCAACAGGGGTGGATCGGTGGGTGGGAGATGGCCAGGGGAATACTGTCATTTTCAATTGCATAGACCTGGGTTTGAGGAATATGCCTTGAGATTTTACTTACCTTCGCAAGGATCCATTTCCTCTATCTCCAAAGCAGGGAAAATCATTTCAAATTCAAAGGATTGTAAAAATTAAGCAACATTAAGTATGCAAAGCCCTTCACGTGCTTAGCTCATGTTTGGTTCTTAATACATGCTCCTTATTGTTACTTTTTTCCTGCTCTCCCTGGCTCCTTCCTTTTTTCCCCCATGTTTTCTATTCTCCATTTCTATTTTCTTTCCTCTGTCTCACTCTCACAGGCTCTGCTTTGAGAATCATATGCTGTTTGTTGGCAAGGAGAAAAGGAAGAAAGAGAACAACCTTAGGCTGTAAAAATGCTATGGAAACCTTGACAATGGCTCCTTAATCTACTAGCCAGGACCACACAAGGATACCTGATATCCCACCTCATTCTAATGTGCATACAGAAGGGGAACAAGGCAGAGGAGCTATGCACAAGCAGGGCTCTACTGTCCTTGCTTCCTGCTCCTAATGAAAATGAAAATCCTGGAACTGGAAAACAAAGTATTCCCCCACAAAAATAAGGCAGTTAAAAATGACTCTGCTGCAATGTAATAAAAGGGAACATAACCTTCCACATCAGGAAATGACTCTATATTTTCCCCTTTATGTTTAAAACCAGAGGTCCTTACTGCTGCTAGCCCACTCACTCTAAGCATTCATTTTCTATTATGAATAAAATTAATGAGTTTAGCCAATTGCTCCTGCTCATAAAGTTGTGCTTTTCATTACCAAGGTTAACAGCTTGCTGGTGACGTGGCTGCCTGGCAAAGTGCCCACAGGAAGCAGGGACTGGGCAGATGCTGCCCACAGGGGTAAAATAGAAACTTGGAGGAATATTCACAGCCTTTCTGCACCCCTGGGCCTGGTGCTGGAACCCCTTTGCCTAATCCTGTTTCATTTTTATGGCATCCTGCCAACCTTTCTCTTTAATCTAACGTCTCGCATAAAACTGACCTCTAGCTGGTAGCCTCCCTCATTAACCCTGAGCATGATGACCACTATGTTAAGTCTGCACAACCTGAGCACAGAGTTTGTGACAAATCCAAGTCTGAAGACAATGGTGGCCAAAGGGTGTGAAGGGCAATGACAGCAAGGGACAGGGTGCTACAGAAGCACTTGCCAGGACTCCTCACCCTGGTTTGGGGCCAGGGAAGATTACTGATATATGTAATATTTAGGTATTTAAGCTGAGATCTGCAGGCTGAGTAGGAATCCTACTAAACAAGTGGGGTAGAGAAGGATGAGCTTCATGCAGAGGGTATCTGGGCTGGGTGTGACTTGTTCTAAGAACCCCAGGAAGAGCACAAGGTAGAGGTGCTGAGGGATAAACAGGACATGGGCACATGGTCCCTTTTGCATTGTCTAAGGCCTAGGTACAGATTGCTATAGAACTGTCCTTCCAGGTATTTCCCTCTATATCAAGAGTCAGCAAGAAAATTTAGAGGTTAAATAATTGGGTTATGCCAGCCATAACCTTATCAGTGCATTGATCAACTTAAATGGATTAACTGGGTGGTAACTATAGGCAGGTTGGGTGTGGCTGGAGGAAGCATGTCACTGGGGGGTGTGTGTTTGGGGGTTTATATTTTGTTTTTGGTGAACAGAGCTCTCTCTGCTTTCTGATTGCCACGTGCTGAGGTACTTTCCTTTACCATGTCTGTTTGCTACCATGATGTCCTGCCTCACCTTGGGTCCAGAGCAGTGGAGTTGCCATACATGAACTGAGGCTTCTGCAACACCCATGAGTATCAAATAAACTTTTCCTCCTGTAAAATTGTCCTTGTCACTTCTTTTGGTCACAGCAGTGAAAAAGCTGACTAAAACAGACTTTCAAAGCCAACGTATTTACTATATGGCCTTTTATGGAAAAAGTCAGCCCACCCTGACGTAAGCTTTTTCTGCTATAATATTTTCTCATCTTGGGCCTCAAACAAATATTCCTGTCCTCTGTTCTGGTGGTCTTTCTATTGCTAATTAGAAAGTGTTAAGAATAAATTAGATTATCATCTGCAAAAGCAATGGCATGAGTATTAGTGTTTGATCCTGGCTTGAACTAGCTGCTATAGATTGTACTGTAATAATAATAACAACAGCAGTAATTGTAGCAAATTAAGTAACAGTTTCTACTTATTCACTGATGATTATATAATAGGTTTGAGCTGGGCTTTTAAAAAATACACTATTTACTTCTCATAAAAATTTTCAAGTGCAGGTATTTTTTAATGCCCATTTTATAGATGTTGAAACTAATACTCAGAATAAATGATAAGCTTAAATCAGTAACAATTACACTTTGCTTTGCTCAAAGAACAGAATACATAAAATCAATAGCTTAGACAAAATAAAAAGTTTCTTCCTTTGTTCCTACAATAGAAATCTGGAAATGAGCAAATCTGGTATGTTCATTGTTATTTAAGTTCTGTGTTTCCATCACATTATTTTCCAGTTTTCAGGTCTCCTTGAAAACCAAAACAGTGCCTGACATTCCACCTATCATGTTGGCATTCTATTTAGGAATGATGAGTGAAAAGGGAAAAGGGAAAAAAATGTATTTCCTTACAAAGATCACTTAAAACCTCCTGATTGCAGCTCATTTGTCAGAATTTAGTCACATGGCCAGATGACCTGCATAGGAGGCTGGGGATTTTTTTTTACATTTTAAATATTCTTTTAGTTGTATATGGACATGATACCTTTATTTAATTTATTTACTTTTATGTGGTGCTGAGGATCAAACCCAGGGCTTCATATGTGTGAAGCAAGTGCTCTACCACTGAGCCACAACTCCAGCCCTGGGGACTGTGTTTTGATGAGACCCATTGCTATCATTAATAATATAGGGATATGCTACTAACAAAGGATGAATATTGGAAAGGCTACCAACCATATCTATGCATCTGCCATTTTGGCTCCCCAATATCTGTGGACATTGCTCTTCCATGTGGAGAATATTCCTGGGATTTCTGAGGCAATGATTCCGCAATCTTACTCAGTTACTGAATCCAGCTTATTTTATGTGCAGATCTCTTCTTCAGTCCCAGATATGGCTACTCACAGCCTGGTGACTCACAAATAAAAAGACAGTCAATCTGCTTCCAATCTGCCTAATTTATTATTGTGGAGAAAAGAAGAAATAGCAATGAAAAAAAAAGTATCCATTCACGAAAGAAACACAGTGATCACTGGTTCTTGGTGATGGACTTGCCACCCAGGCAAGGGTCTAAGGTTTTCTGGATGGATCAAATGAACACTCCTCTACGGTCCCAGGAGTAGCTCTTTAGCCTCTGTCCTCCATGGCTCTGGCTCTGCCTCAGGAATGGTCCTCCCTGTTAATCACCCTCTACATCCACCTTCTTGTCAATCATCTTCTGCTGTTTGCGATAGAGATCCAGTCGTTCCTGGAGAACAAATAGTTTTAACACCTTGCAGAGTGGGATTCAGAACCAAGAAATGGAGAGTGTTTTAAGACTTTCGCAGTCTCAGATTGTGGTGGACTGCTCTTGAAGTTTCTTTGAAAATACAGTTCTCTTAAAATCCAAATTGGCTTGTCGTCCATTTGCTAGTGATCATTTTAATGTGAAATAACCATAGCCACACTTCTTTGTGTTCAGACGTAGCTTTCAAGCCTGAATATCTATCTATTTTACTCACTTGCTTCTGTATCTCAAGCCCATCCTCTTAGCTCTTAAATTAATGGTGATGATAACACCCTTAATCTGATCTTTGCTACTGTATCAACTCCCATTGTCTGCTGAAAACTCTTAATATAAGGTGCTTGATAAAGTCTTGGGGTCACAGTTTTATCTTCCACTGGAGTTCCACTGCACAGTCTCCATTTATAACTGTTTTCATTTGAAATAGAACCACTTGGGGCTGTATTTTTAGGTTTGTAAAAAAAAAAAATCAACTTACTCAGGGGTATAGTGCAGAAAATGTATTATTTCTTTCCCTCTATGCTTGCATGCCAACTAGCTCTAGTTGAAAACCATCTCTCTTTTGTAGAATTTTTTGGGAAAAATTTTATGTGCAGAGTGATTCAAAATATAACAGTGTTCTAGTTTTTTTTTTTCCTACTCTACCCCAGTGCTAGGAGGCACATGATGTAGTTTCCAAGGAACAGGCAGGGAATTGACCAAGTGTTTTGCCACTGCCCTTAAATGTTGCAGGCTTTCCAGCACGATGTGCTTCACTCCTGCTGTGCTGCTCAATCTCCTCATGCCTATTCTAGTCCTACTATATGTGGCACCCCAAGTCCAAAAGCAAATCCTTTATCAGTTAAAAATTGTGTTGGTATATTAATAGATACCTAACTTTAAATGTTTGAAACATGGTGGTTGGACTGATACAGTGCCAACAATCCTTCTGTAATTAAGAGTCAGTGCTCAAACCAAGGCTGTTTGTCCCCTGGTCTGTACATGTAGGTAAGGCACTATAGTAACTCAACCAATTCCATTCAGTTCATCATAATCATTTGCCTGCCTCATAGGACTGCTTCAAGAATGGAATGAGATACAGTATAAAGCATTTTATGAATATTTAATGTTATTATTAATGTGTTTTCCCATGTGGGAAACTTATTTGTGTTTTAAGCAGAACTTCCAATTTTCACACCAAAAGGAGTAATGTTAATGGGAAAAATTTCAGGTACTAGGCAGATCAGTATTAGAAATGCCTCATGGGGGTGAGGGGATCTGTCATTGTAACAGGTAGATTCAATCACAGACTTAGGAAAGCAGAATTTGGGTATAAGAAATAAATATAATTGGGAAGAACTATTTAATAAGTCCCTCCCCATTCTATAATATTGATTTTTGTAAAGATTTTTTTTCTTTGCCCAAATTCTAATAAAATAAAATACAAAGAAAAATATAAAAATCATCCAAAGCTGTCACTAAGAGTCGACTACTATTATCCTTAGGTACTATGGCCCCTCTGACTTGCCTCTGTGAGTGCATATGTGGAGGGACAGGTGGATAATTTTATATAGGTGCCTTCCTCAGCATCAGGAATGTCTGTCCTCATTAACTACTTGAGACAATAGGCCCATATAGATCTCAGATCTTTGTAAACAGAATAACTTCTATGGAGAGGTGGAGATGTTAGACTGTGCTGGGAAGCATGGCTATTGCCTGGTTGGACAAGGCCTCCTATGTCTGTGAGATATCCTGAGGCTCTGGGACCAGAGGTGGTTCAGCAGGAGTCTCATCTGAAATCCCAGGTGGCCTGCTTCATGGAAGAAAGCTCAGTCCCTGTCCCACCTAGGTGGGAGGGCAGGGATGGGAGAAGAGCTGCATCTGTTCAACTATTCAAGCCCATAAATGTTTATGGAGCAGTATATCTGCTTGTGAAACAGACCATTGGAGTTCTGGGCAGCCCCATGCTAGGCTCTGCTGGGGATGCATCTGGGCCACCTAGAGTGCATGTGGAGCTTGCTTTCCCCCTTACCTATCACAATACCTAGGGACATTGGACTGTAAGCTAAGACTTTTGATGCCCCCCCCCGACCCCTGCCATTCACTGCTGCAGTGCATTCTGATGTCTTGGCCCTACACAGCTAATCAATCAACAGTGCATCCTCCTTCTGGTGCCAAAGTAATTTAGCTTAAAAGCAGCTTTGAACTCAGTCATTTCCCTACTTAAATGCGTCAGCAACTCCTTGTCACCTGTAGATGAGGCTTGTAAGAACCTTGTGGCTAGGCTCCATGACTTTCTGCAACTCTTGGCCTCCTCTGACACATGTTGCAGAAAAAGAGACCTACCCAGTGACTGTCACAAACCTGTATGCTTCTCATCTGCTTGCCTTTCTTCTGTTTGAGATGCCTCTCCCACCTTCATCTTCTGGTTATCTCCTAGTCATCCTTGAAGATTTGGGTCTGTCATCCTTTCCTCCAGGAATTCTTCTCTTGCCCTGTTTCTGCCTCTTCTACCCTGGTTTCTAAGCCCTGTACTCATATCTCTGATGCATGCTTGCAGCTACCCCATGACACTGCACACAGCTAAGCATGTATCTGTCTCCCAATAGACACAGGTCCCTTCACTTTGTCTCTGGATCCCATATGCAGTATATGAAGTTGAAACTCAGTACATTTGTCTTGAAAGAGTGAATAATAGAATTTCTATTTCTTTTAATTCTTCCTTGGTGGTTGTATCATGTTACCAGGAGGTTGAAACAATTCTAGTTACTCAGGAAATGTGAGGCCTGGGTATACTTGTTTGCCACTTTACACCTGGTCAGTATCTTTAAAGCTCAGCTCAGGCTACACTAAGCAGTGAGGGGCAGTATCACTGTTCAGAGGTCTCCTTTGGAGTCCACAGACCTACTTCAGCTTTTACTTGCACCTGCCTTATTTATATGTGAACTTGGGTAAGTCATTGCACTTTCCCTGGCCTTGGGTTCCTCACCTCTAATATGAGCATAAAGGTCCTTCTGAGCATAAAGGTCCTTCTGTTCTGTTTACACTTTCCAGCCCTGACATGCTGTGGCTCTGAATTCACTTTGTTTTGAGAATTCCCAGGAAGCAGAGACTGTAGGAATTAAAAGAATAGAGAAGGAGAAAAAGGAGTTCCTCCATTCTACTCACCCATGGGGGTATCCAGGGTCTATGAATCACAAGCACAAGCACCTTCACAGGCTCATAAGAGCCACAAACAACGACAATTTCCCAAGTCACTGGTACAACCTCTATCTTCACCTGTAAAAAGACTTGTCTCCTCCTGTTCCCAGCCTGGGGGATGTACCTACAAAGTCAGATTCAGGATCTTAGAGTCATGTGCCATCTCTTCCTCCACCTAACCCCATGAGTGTACCCATGCCATTATTGATCACACCAAGAATCAAGAGGTGAAGATTTCCAAGAGGGCCTTCACCCAGGCATCTAGATCTCTTGGAATATTTGAGAGTGATAGAAATTCTGGAATCTTTTGCCAATGTTCAAGAAAAGTCTAAAAAAAATTGTGCTTGGATATATATTCAGGCTGCAAAGTCAGGCTGAAATCTCAGCCTTGCATTTTGGTTTGAATTATAGCTACTTGGTATGGTTATCTCATGCCAATCAGTAACTCTAATGGGCAGTTATAATATCCTTTGACTTGTTTGAAAATTGGAGATGAAGCAATAAATACAGTTCTGCAAAGTATTCTTTATGCCATAAGGCAGAAATAATAGAAAAAGTCCTTGGGGGAAGGGCCTGGAAGTTTGTAAGCTGCAAGCTGTTTCTCATTTGATAAACAAGGAAAGTGCATATGGAGGAAGGGTGTTGTGGTTTGAATATATCCAAACTTTATGTGTTGAAAACTTAACCCCACAAATAATGTGTTAGTGGTATTTGGAGGTGGGGCCTTTGGGAAATAACTGGAAGTAGATGAGGTCTTGAAAGTGTGGCTCCCATAATGGCATTAGTGGCTAAAAATAGGAAGAACTACCTAAGCTAGCACATTTGCACCAGCTCCTATGTGATGTTCCCTGACATTTTATGATACAATAAGAAGATCCTTACCATATGCTGAGCACATGCCTGTGTCATGCTCTTGGGCTTTCTAGCCTCTAGAACTATGAACTAAATAAAACTCTTTTCCTTATCAGTTACCTGAGCTTGGGTATATTGTTGTAGCATTAGAAAAATAGACTAAGACAGATGGAGTGGCTTACCTAGGCCAAACAGGATAGGTGAGTGGCAGATCTCAGACTCCCAGCTTAGTGGTTTCTACTTAAGTGTGTAGGAACACATGGTCTATCCACTTGAACACACTAATGCATTTATGGGGACAAATATTTCTAAACTGAGAAGTTTAATGTCTGTTTGGTCTGACCCTAAGGCAGCTGGAAGTACTTATGTGAAGTTCACACCACTTTGCAAGATATTTGATGAAAATGTTCCAGTGCCTTCTGGGGAGACATCAGTGGGGGAAAGGTCATTAGTTGGGTTACACATAGCATAGATTTAACAGGTTGGGTGTGAGGGAAGATTTGCAGGTTGTCATTGAACTTCCTAAAGTTAAAAAGAAATTTCTACCAAATAGTGGAGTCATCCACAGTGGCATGAGGGACTGGTTGAAGCAGGAAGTATTCTATCCAATTATTGAACATATCTTGTGTGATGGGCACTGTGCAGAGTGTGGTGAGTGCCGAGATGAAAGAGAATGCTGCTTTCCTCAGGCACTGTGCTCAATAGAAATCATGTCTAGCACAGAGCAAGGATTCAGAAAATATTTTTGGATGAGTAAAAAAATAAAGTCAATGAGTGCTTTATCTGCAGTGTAGACACTGATGTTACATTATTCAGGAAGGTGCTACCATTGCTGACTTGTGTATCAGAGAAGAGACAGGATCATGGGAATTAAGAATCTCAGCAGGTTGAGAAGTCAAGATGGGCATCCAGGCCAAAGGTGCAAGTTGACTAAGACCCATATGTATGAAGAATATAGGTGGCGTGATCTCCTGTATCAAGGGTCTAGAATTTGTATGTGCGTGGGGCAGCTGTTGAAGGTTGGTGTTGAGAAATGAAGGCCAGAACAGAGGTCCTGACTGCCAGCTAAGGGTGTTCTATCTCTACAATGACAGGCTTAGATCTGATGCAGAGTCCCATTTAGAACTCTGTTCTAGTTTTGGCTTTATGTTGAGGGGAAGGAGAGAGGGGAATGGAAAGGAGGACAATTATCTTGTCCCTGTTTTCTAGCATTTAAGTCTTTCCTCTGCTTGTCCATGAAAAATGGAGACTCTTCTTTTTTGTTGTTGTTCTTTTTAGTTCTTTTACACTGTTTTGATATATTTATACAAACATGAAGTATATGTTATTCTAATTAGGATCCCATCTTGTGAATGTACATGATGTTGAGATTCACTGTGGTATATTCATATATGTACATAGGAAAGTTGTGTCAGATTCATTCCACTGTCTTTCCTATTCCTATTCCCTGTTACTTCTCTTCATTCCCCTTTGTCTAATCCACTGAACTTGTATTCTCCCCCTCCCTTGTTGGGTGTTAGTATCAGAGAGACCATTTGACCATTGTTTTTTAGGGATTGGCTTATTTCACTTAGGATGATAGTCTACAGGTCCTTCCATTTACTGGCAAATGTCACTAAGTCATTCTTCTTTATGGCTGAGTAATATTCTATTATGTATATACACCATTTTCTTTATCCATTCATCTTTTGAAGGGCACCTAGGTTGGTTTCATAGCTTAGCTATTGTGAATTGAGCTGCTATCAATATTTAAGTGGCCGTGTTGCTGTAGTGTGCTGATTTTAATTCCTTTGGAAATATACTGAGGAGTGGTATCACTTGGTCAAATGGTGGTTCCGTTCCTAGTTTTTTGAGGAATCTCTATACTTCTCTCTAGAGTGGTTACACCAACAAAATGGCAATTCTTAGAGGATCAGGGATAAGATGTAATTTAGGCTCTTGACAGCAACCCCCTCTTTAGCTTCAGATGGAGAGGGATCTCTGAGCATGAAGATTTGAGCAAGAAACTATTGAAGTACAACAACTTGCCCTTAGCTTGGCTGTGTTGGCTTGGGTTAGGGAGTTGGCCTGGAAAGTGCTCCTTGGGGAGCAGTTTGCAGTGAGCTGCAACGGCCTGGAGCCAGTTGGAAAATAACCATAGTACATGGGCCTATTCAGCTGAAAGGAAAAAAAGACTGATGTTTGGGGGACATCTGCTTGGAGCCAGTCTCTGGGCTAAGCAGTTTAAAATAAGAAATTTTATTTCAATGTTTATAACAAATTCTTTGTGATTTTCCCCTCTTTTAGAGCTGCCTCAAATGAGGCTCAGAGGGGTTAAATGACTTTCACAAATCATCTTGCTAATAATTGGAGGATTTGGGAGTTGAAGGTAGTTACCTGCTTATAGGTTCAGGTCACTTTCTGCTCTCTTTGCCTTACATCTCATCCTGACACTTTGTGAGCCAATATGAGTCTAAGACCTCAAGGGAGTCCCACTTTAAATCATGAGTATCTGTAGAAGATTTCCCAGGGCATGATATAAGCTTCAACACTTCTTTACTCCTGCCCTCATGGCCACAGCCTGCTGGTTCATTTTGATTTGAGAAGACACTTTTTATCAGACTGTTCAGGAGTGAAGGCCACTGCTATCATCTCGCTCCCTTCTCCTAGTCACGATACCAAGCTGCATGGCTTCTCTGGGATAACTCATGTTCTGCATGTTGTCCTTTGTGATGTTTGTTTGTTTACCTTTCTCAACCCAACTTAATGATAATTAGTGGGAGTTTTGAACTGTAGGAATGGGTTCAAAGAACTATGGGGAAGATAAGGCATGGAGAGAATATTGCAAACATGGTGTGGGATTTAATGGCTTCGTCTTGCTCAGGGACATAGTCATGGAACTGGTTTTGACTATTCTCTGGACTCTTGAATGAGCCACCTCTCCTGTAGATGGGGAACCCTTCTCCTACAACGTCTAAGAGGAGTCTGTATATAGTGTCCTAGGAATGGGGACAGAAATTCAATGATGGCATCACAGAATGATTATCTAAATGGCAGCTTCAGTCTGGGTGAAAAGAAGAGCCTACAAGTGCCTCCTTTCTTAGAAGCTGGGGGCTTCTTGCTCAGATGGGCACAGCTTGCATTCCCTCAGTGGTGCCTGAAGGCATCCTAATGCATTTTCGTGGCTGCAAAGAGGTTTCCTTGGCAAACAAGACTTATTCTTCATGAACTCAAGGCCTCCCTGTAACCTTGGTACTCTAACAAACCTCATCTCAGGTCACTGGAGAAAGAGGTATCGGCTAGTTAAGTCCCATTAACTCTGTGCTATGATTAAATGGATCCCAGTGAAACCCCTATTCAGAAACATTTCTCTTGGGACAACTGCCTATGGCTGGAATCTCAGCATAGTAACGTATTCCATTGGTTAAGTATTGCTTGTCATTAGAGCCCAAGCTTATTGAGAAGCAGCCAGCACAAGCTACTGTCAGCAACATGTTTAGTGAGAATGAAGAGATCTTGTGCTTATTGATTGTGAGCTAGGAGAAAAGTTCTAAAACGCAGAGTGAAGCCTAGGCAAGGCAGCCCCTGCAGGCTCTGCACCCTCAATGGCAGAAACATAGAGGATGATGTGCATGTATAAGCACCAACTCTAACTGGCTGTGGAGGGGATCTTGGGTCAGTTAGTTACTCTCTATGGGCCTCAGCTTCCTCAACTAGAAATCATAAATTTTGGATTTGGATGAAAGAATCTCTATTTTTTTTGACAAGCTCTAAAGTTCTGGTTCCTGAAGCCATTAGGAACAGGGTTATTTTCATCATGATTTCATTATATTAAATCTCTAAGTTTTGATTGGGAGAGATTATAGGAAGGTAGAGATGAACCATCTCAATGAGAAAGTTGAACGTCTTGCAGGAAAATAAATGGAATGGATCCACTGCGATTCCAAGAACCTGGGGACACTTTTGTTTCAGTGTTTTTGATTATACAGCTTTTCCTTCAGAGAGTAATGACTATGCACTTCTAAGAGATTATGTCCTGTGACAAAACTGGCAAAGAGGGCTCAGGAGCTGTCCAGCAGAGAGAACTCCTGAAGTCCGTGTGGGAACATTCCACTCCACTGGGATGCTGTATTTCCAACGTGCTCTGCAAGTGTGTTGGATGCCAGGAAGGACACTAGAAAACATTGACCTTATTCTTAAGGATCTTACACTAAATTAGAGAAACTGGACACAAATATTGGAACTTCAATTACTGCTATGGGAGAAAAAAAGCAATCACTAGTTTATAGGTTCAGAGAATAAAGAAAGTGTGCTGTAAAACCTTGAGAAGGGCTGGGGTTTGAGGTGGACTTGAATTAGCACTAGATACAATTTGTGGCATATTGATGAGGTTTCAAGAAGAAGGGATGGCATGAGCAAAAAGAAGTTTTAAATCTTTGTAAAGAAGAAGGGAATGGAGTCATGAGAGAAATGTCATAAAGGAAAAGGAGGAGCAGGAGGAGGAGGAAGAGGAGGAGGAGGAGGAGGAGGAGGAGGAGGAGGAGGAGGAGGAGGAGGAGGAGGGAGAAATTAGGGAAGAGAAGGAAGAGCAGGGAGGAAACAACTGTAGAAAGGGACTCTGAAGACAAGTCAGTGTGGGGCCAATGTACTTCTCTGGTATTGCTCCAAGCTGTGGGATGGGAATTTCATCTGGGAGGAAAGAGCTGAATACAGGAGAAGAGAGGAGAAAAGAGGAAGGGTCATGTTGAGAAGCAGAAAAACCCCTAGTTAAGCAAATGTTCCTTATAGGACCCTGACTTCTTCTACTTTCATAAGTACCCTTAAGACACAGCAACAGCACAGCTATGTCCAAGATTCAGGAGATGGAGCCACTGAGCCTGTAGTGAGTCTGCTTCCTCCTCTTCCCTGCCAAATTCTGTTTCCTGGAACTATCTTCCCCATTTGTCTGATCATATCTCCTTTCATGGCCCATGGACTAAAGATTGAAGGGTTTTTTGACCTGCTTTTGGGTATGAGAACTGCTGCCCTTATGGGAACTTTTTTCTTTTAGGGGAAGAGCAGAGTTACTGCACTGTAGTATGAACATTAAAAAGCCCAGGAAAATGGGCTGGTTTCTGCCCTTTTCAGATGTGGACCATCTCACTTCTTCCCCTCTATAGGAAAAACTGGGAGAGATCCCCTATTCCAGGAAGCCTTTTGCCTAATTTCCATCCAGCATCACCTTTATCTAAAGCTTAACTATTGAACTTTTTACTCCTTTGTTTATGATTGTTTTCTTGTTTCTTAACACTTTTAAATGGGTGTACATTTATTACTGCTGCTGTCTTTGGCCCATAGGCTGATGTAACAGGATTTGGGGCTGGAATGAGGTCTTATTAATATCCTCACCAGTAAAATACATTTTATTTCTGTGCCTGAGTTTTCTTTTCCCATAATGACCTCCTTATTCCCTTCCTACCTACAAATTGAAGGGGGCAATGTGGTGGAAGATAAATCATTTTGAAATATATGCTTTAGATGTGACAAAGGCCTCTTATAGCAGTGATGGCTATTGGAATGGTTTTCCTTTTGTCATTTATTGCTCAGGCTTTCATGGAGGAGTTCAGCCCACACTTTCAAGTTTTCAGTATCACATAACAGTTGGGGCCAGCTCCCTTCTGCATACATACAAGAATAATAATCTTCCCTAGAGAGGGAATCAGGATATATTCCATAAGAAAACCCCAACTGTCAAGAATTGTTTGCCACTTCTGCATTTTATTGAGCAGAAATCATCCTGAATAGCTTTCAACAGAGAGAGATGGTTGATCTGTCTATAGAGTCAGAACAGTTGAGGCTGAGGACAGTGGTGGCCTGGACTGATCCCCTGAATTCTGATTTTATGACATTTTCAATTTCTGATTGAGTGTTACTCCTGTTCCATCCTCCCTGCTCTGGGGACCTGGGCTATTTTCTCCTTTGTGAAAGAGAACAGATACATCCATTATGAGAAACAATTGACATAATTTGACACTGCATGAAATTAAAAACTAAATTAAGCAAGTTCATAAAATCTAACCTCCTGGTTTAAGAAGCTTGATTCTGGAAATGGCAGCTCAAATTCTTGCTGAGGTTTGCATGTAGAGGGGAGTATGGAGATAATGCACTGTTGTCAAGATGTCCAGATGTGCTCCCCACATAGAGGGTATGAACAGAGATACTGGCTCCTAATAAGGGTCCTTCTCACTCTTCTGCTGATAGCTGTAGGCTCACCTGATGCCTCTGAAATACACTGGGGAGGATGCTGTGCTACAGCTCTATCAGGTCCCACTCAGTGTCCACAACCTGCCCCCTTCTCACCCTGCATCACTGCAGGGACCTTGAAGGAACAGCCACAGAGGCAATATGCTAGACCACACAGCACAGTTATAAGCTATGCTTTTCTTCCTTCTGCCTGTCCCATTTGGACAAAAAACATTTAAACAGACAAACACACCTTGCGACTACTCAAAGAGTTTAATGGGATTGAGTGATGGAGTAGAGGATATGGTCATCCCTTGGTATCCATGAGGAACTGTCTCTAGGTCTTCTCCACAAATACCAACATCTGTGAATGCTCAAGTCCCTTATATACAATGGCAGAGTATTTGCATATAATCTGTGCACATCCTCCTATATACATTAAATTATCTCTAGATAACTTATAATATCTATGATTTTTTTTATTTTGTTTTGCATCACTGTGAACAAAAGATCTAGCAAGAAAACATAGAGGAGTACAAGTTTATTTCTGCTCATGGTTTCAGAGGTTCAGCTCATGATTGACTCCATAGTTTGGGGCCAGAGGTGAGGTAGAACATCATAGCAGAAAAGTGTGGCAGAAGAAAGCAACTTAGGACATGGTAACTAGGAAGCAAGGAGAACTCCATTCACCAAACACTAAATATAAACCCTAAAATCACATGCCCAGTGACCTACTTCCTTCAGCAACACCCTGAGTACTTACAGTTACTACCCAGTTAATTCATATGAGTGGATTAATTTACCACTTAGGTTAGACCTCTTGTACTCTAATAATTTCACCTCTGAAAATTCTTCCATTGTGTAACACATGAGCTTTTGAGAGACACTAAACTATATCTACACCATAACAAATGTAAATACTTGTAACTAGTTGTTATAGTATCTTGTTTAGGCAAAAACAATAAGAAAAATCTGCACATGTTCAGTGCAGACACAGTTTTAAATTTTTTTTAATGACTCATGGTTGATTGAACCTGTAGATGTAGAATGCGCAGATATGGAGGGCTGATTATATGTATTTTTTCAAGTATGTTCACACACCTCCTTAAAAAAAGATATGAAAAGGTTGAATGAATGAAGCTTACAGAAGGAAATCCTCACTGGTGAGAAAAGTTGTCACATGCTTGTATCCACGTGGCCAAGCAAATCCAAAAGGATGTAAGAAGAGACAGAGGACTGGTAACACTGTCTCTTTAATTAGGGAAAATGAAAAACAGTCTAGGGTAGTTGATGAAACTCTGGCTGAGTTGGGAGAACCCACTCCAATACAATGAGCCAGTGGAGATTGAAGCCAAGATGTATTAGACTCAAGATGTATTAGAAAGAAGGGCTCTTAGTCCTATAAATAGAAGGTCAATTAGTTTACCACAAAGGGTAAAATTTTAAAATTGATATGATTTGTATTTAAATGTACTTATGCTTATATTCTTTTAAATAGTTCTTTAAGCTATATGTCTTATATAAATGGAGATGTATTTGTATTTAGTTAATGGTCTTGATTTGTTTTAGGAAATACATAACTATTAAATATTATTCCTTCATAATTCCCTTGTTTGTAAGGAAGTGTTGTGTTTTAGAAGGTAAATGCATTCAACTGGAAGAGTGTGATGGAGTGTTTGAATCACATCTGCTTTAAGTTTGACAGTTCCCATTACAAAGCTGCAATGCAGACACTAAACTTTTAAAAGCCATTCTGAATGTGTGGTCATGGAATATCTCAGTGCTTCACCTCTAATGGACTGTTGGTTATCTACCAATCCCATTGTTACCCTTCTTGTTTTGATCATGTGTATGTTGTTTTCTATACAGTCATATGTTTAAAGAAAAGCTGGCTTTACCTATGAGTTTGTTTAGTTGTGGTCACATTTTCCTAATAATTCATTGGCTTACATCAGACAGGGGTAAGTAAGTATATGGGACACAATCTTGGCAGATGAGATGAAAGAGGAGATAACATGAAAGATGTTTGGGAGAGGTTTCTTGAAAAGGAAGAAAAGGGAGAGGTTGCCTTTCTTCTTCTCCTGGATGTCTCATACCTGAATGTGGGACCAGAACAGTGGTAGCCCTATTCTGACCATGTGGGGATCCAACATGAGAACAGATCCAACATCAGAAGAGTGTGGTAGACTCAGAAGATGGAAAGAACCTAGGTTCTTCTAGACATTATTGAGTCGTTCAATTAAAAAAAACCATGCAATTTTTTTTTCCTTCAAAAAGGTTGTTTTGTGGGTCAATATTGCCTTATAAGAATTGACTTGTTACCTGATATATTTTATGCCCCCAGATATGCATTTATTATTTAAACCAATGATCTTAAAAAGTAGATATTACTATTGACTTTATTTTTCTGATGCTCGTAGTAGATCCTGTAACTGGCCACACAATTGGTAAGTTCCAGAGGTAGGCTCAGATCACAAGGAGTAACTGCTTCTGTCCCTTACACTAACCAGCAAAGATGCTTGTGGCCACATAGCCAAGATTTAGCACAAAGGAAGCAACATCTGGAACACCGGTCAGAAACACTGACACCTGCCAGGTGTGGGTTCCCATGTAACAGCAGCCAGGCACTACCCTCCTAGTCTTCATCCTGTAGCCATAAAGTAACTGCTGCAGTGACAGCATCTTTGATTGCAAAGGGTGACAATTTATATCTCTCATTTCATCACACTATCCATCAGCAGCCAGTCGGGCACTAAAAATCAATCTCTCACTGACTCAGTTTCCAGCAAAGATGCATCTGACAATAGTAAGCATATCCAGTTGCAGCCTGGATGAAGGCCATGAGTTCTCAGAGTGCCCAATATCTTTTATTCCTTTATTTATTTGGAAACTCAGCTAAATCTCTTCCTGCTCCCAGGCTGGTGAATCTTTGTCCTTTGGCCTTGGCATAGGGGAGGTGTGAACTCATGTGGTCCTGCTTGTTCCCATGGTCTCCAGGTGGACTGGGATTCCCTACATGGACCACATGGTCACACTGATTGATCAGTTCCACCCAGACCTAGCAGTAATCAGAACACAGCTGGCTTTATAGGTCATTTTCTTCAAATGTTTCACTCTCTTGTATCCACATTCCTGCAGTCAGAAAGACCTTGCTATCAAAAGTGCTAAGGACATTCAGAGGGTATTGGGGGAATATAACAGAACCAAGGGGGAAGAGTCATAGCAAAGCTGGGAACAGAAGCACAAACAGATGTGGGGTATGTGAGAAGGAGGGTCTTTTAGATCTCAAGGAGTGGAAGATACTAGCTTAAGAATAATAATGATAACAGTTTCTCACATTCATGTTTTCAGAGCACTGCTTTGAACTTCCCAGTACCTCAAAACAATGTAATGTAATCATTAGCATGCGACTGATAACAAGGGCAATAGCCATCTTTCCTTTGAGTTCTTTTTTGTGCCATCACTTATTACCTTACATAGATTACCTAATTTGATCCTCATAACAACTCTGTGAACTAGACACAATTTTTGTTCTCATTTTACAGTTGAGAAAACTGAGACCCCAGGGGCATTAAATGAGTTTTGCAAGGACATGTAGCTAATAGGCATAAGAGTGGGATAAAACTCAGGTCTTCTGTTTCCAAATGTAAAGGGGTTCAACTAGCCTAGAGAGATGGTCCAGTACCTGAGCCTTTAGTGGGCATCAATATAAATTAGTCTCTCATCCCTAGAAGTTAGAAATAACAGAGAGTTGCACCTTTAATCAGGAGACAGAGAAAAGAATCCCCTACCAGGATTTGCTTGTGGAGCTGTTTATTAACTATCTGGGCATTTTGCTGAGGGTGCAATTTGCAGAGCTGTTAATGGTAATGAAATTCTAGCGAGTGTCAAGAGACATAGGGGAAGCAGAGAAGTGATAGGAGGCTGCAGCTATTTGAGCTGCCCTTTACTAGGATTAATGAAGCCTGTGCACTTCCCTGATTGTGACAGCTCCTGGAAATGTCAGGTGCCACCTAGATAGTCCTGTGTGCTTGTCATCCTCCCTTCCTGCCAACACTAGTCATTGAGGTAGAAATTGCCACAACATGATGCCTTTCCTTTCCTTCCATGCTAGGGTCTGGGGCTCTGAGTGTTGTTCAGACACGTTTTGTAATATTGGAACTAACTTTGAATTTAATTCCTAGACCTCTAATACTATGCTTTAATGGACCCCATTACTTTGTACAATAAATGTTGAGAACAGCTCAACTCCATAATGAGGAATAACTTTATTCAAGTAATTCAATCTCCATTAAAGTCATCACAAGCTATTTATTGATGTTTTTAAGAAGATTAATGTACAAGAACATGCACCAATAGAGACAACCTGAACTGAACCTCCCATCAAACAGTTGCACGTCTTGGCTCTTATGGTGTAGGTTTTCTACAGAGATTGAATTTGGAGACCCGAGACTCTGCCTTTTCTTGGCACAGTTCAGATGAAACTAGTAAAGAAGTTAAAGAGGCAATGCAAGAGCTGATGAAGATGTCAACTCCCAATCTCAAGGCTACAGTCTGCATTGTCCACTCTGTAATCCTGTTCATAGGTCAGCCACTCCTCCTCATTTGAGAAAAAGCACTATTTATTAAGGTACAGAACCTGAATCTAGGAGCTCCATCTGACAGCAGAGGTAGACACATTGGTAAGTCCAAGTAGGGAATTAAGATGACAGCAGAGTGGCCTGGAGAGAGCAAAGGGAAGAGAGGCTCTGATTCCACCTGGGAGATCTAGGGATCCTCACAGAGGGGGGAGCTGCTGGGGCTGGGATGGGTGGAGCTCAGTGAGGGTGAGTAGGATTTTACAGACAGAGAAGTGGGGAGAAGTAGCAGTGTGATGGAAGGAAGACCAGTTTTATAGTGGAGGAACTGGTTCCAATCTTGGCTGTGAAAGGTACTTGCTTGCGGTAAGACCTTGGAGGTGGTAACGAATGAACTGAGTCTCAATTTTATCCTCAATGAGGTAAGGATAATGACGCCCATCTTACATAATTTTGGTCAGGATAGAATATGAATGAGAAGTCAATCAATGTGAGCTTATTTCTGTGAATATTAGTTTTCCTCTATATTCTAGGGGCAGCAGGATTGGCAGTGCATATTTGGAAACTAATGCATATGGTTCTGTCCAGGCAAGGGTATGCACAGAATGAGCCAGCAATTTTTGATATGAGGTATATCATTCCCTATGCTTCTCCCCCGCAAATAATATTCTCCTTCTCATCTAAGCATTTATATAAAATGTTGATTATTGAGATGTGTATGTTAGGGGCCTACTAAGTCAAAATTTTACATTAAGAATCTCTAGAGATGGCCAAGAAAAAAAAATTTAAAAATATCCCAGGAAACAAATGCTCAAATGCAGAAGCAAATGTCAAGGGTATTGGGTCCCTGAGGCCTCCTACATTAGCTCAAGGTGTTAAGTGAATATAGGAAGCAGCAAAAGCCCAAGATCAAGTGCCTCTTGGACCACATCCCAGGAGTAGGTAAGCAGGTCTTGGCAGGGCATAGGAATTTTTATTCCAAAAGTGATTCTGATGGAGTAGGATCTAGACCACACTCAAGGATCCCTCTGCTGGCAGCAAATGTAGGCTCTGTACTTGGAATCCATTGCCCACCTTGCTCAAAGCTTCTTCTCTTCAGTTAAACTTCTAGCTAAAGCAAAGATTGGAAACAAAAATGGAGGAATAGTCAGGTGCAGTGGCGCATGTCTGTAACACCAGTGGCTTGGGAGCTTGAGGCAGGAGGATCGCAAGTTCAAAGCTTGCCTCAGCAAAAGTGAGGCACTTAGCAACTCAGTGAGACCCTGTCTCTAAGTAAAGTACAAAATAGGGCTGGGGATATGGCTCAGTTGTCCAATGCCCCTGAGTTCAATCCCTTGTACGAGAGAGAGAGAGAGAGAGAGAGAGAGAGAGAGAGAGAGAGAGAGATTAAGTCCTCAGAAGGGTCCTGTGTAAGAAGTGATCCTGCCAATGGGAGACATGCCAATGTCTGGCCATGGGGATCATTGGGCTGGTACAGCTGAAAAATCATCTCTGGGGCTGACCAGGAGGCTGCACCGTTCTGGGTAGCCTTCTGTAGCAAAAATATGAAGTAGATAGATCAGTTCTTCCCAAAGGCTGACCTCAGGAGAGGAGTGTATGCACAACACAAATGGCATTATATGAGGGGCCCTGGAGGGGGCCCATTTTCCAGAATGTTTCCTTCTCTTATCTGAAGCTCTATTTGGCTTATATGGACTGAAATCCTGAAACTGCCTGCTAAAATGCAAATGTGTTATTCCAAATGACAAGTCCATAAACCTAATAGCATTGAGTGCTACTTTGAATGGAAGTGAGTTGGCCACTGGAAACAGACCAGGATGTGGAAGGAATGACATATTTGGGTTCAGTGTGAATCAAGAAGAAAATTGTACAGATGGGAATGGTAGTTAAATTAACTTGATGGATTTAACCCATCATTTATTTTGTACTGAAATTGATTCAGTAAAAAGACATTCCCTGATCCTACTCATGACACCCAATTAATGGTAGCATTGTGGGTGGTCTAAGTGAGTTTCTTCATTGCAAGACATGACATTAGGGATGTTTGGTGAAAGGTGATTGAAGATGAAATCCTGGCATCCAAGTAAGGTCTTGAATGATGGGAGAGATTTCTACTGGCAGAGGTGAAACATAAATGTGTGTGTGTGTGTGTGTGTGTGTGTGTGTGTGAGAGAGAGAGAGAGAGAGAGAGAGAGAGAGAGAGAGAGAGAGAGAGAGAGAGAGAGAGAGATTTTGAGAGAAAGCAGTGGGTTAAATAAGAAAATAAGGATTTCTAAGCAGGAGACTAATTGAGATTTTAAAAAGCTGATCTCAGGCATAAGATTAGAGTGGTCCAGACAACAGCATAGAGAATGGTCATGAGGCTCTTACATTGCCTAAACAATGATGAAAGTCTGCTTCCATAAGAGGTCTTTGGAGTAGAAATACTTCCAGGAAGTACTTGCTAAGTGACTACTGTATGCAGGGATTTTTCAGTGGTAGAAACAGCCTCCACTCACAGAGAATTTGCTTTCGGAGTCATGTTTTATTGCTCTTTCCACACAGGAGAAAATGGAGATGAAGAGAAATTCCAGTAATTGCCCAAAGCTCACCAGTTAGTAATGTCATAATGTTGATTCAAACCCGTGTCTTGCTGACCACAAAAGACCTAATAATATTTGCTGATATTTTCTGATCACAAACCAGGGGAATTCTCTGAGTTATCACTTATGAGATATTGTTTGAACATCATAATAAATCCAATGAGGTAGATATTAATTATAAACCATTTTTAGATGTTGAAAGTGAGATACAGGGAGGCAGAGCAGTCCAACTCACCCAGTGAATGGAGGAGCCAAAGTTGTATATTTGTATTTGTAATCTGACCTCACAGTCTTATTCTTATGCATTGCACCTTCCAAAGTTCCTTCCTCCTTCACTCCCTATCTTCTTCCCTTCCTTCTTCTTCCTCTTGTAAGAATTCAGTATGGGTTTGGCAACTAAGTATGTACGTGTGGAGGTGGTAGTAGGGGAGGGCAAAAAAATATTGGGTTCTTGTCCCCATGCCCTTGCAGACACAGGGAACGTTGAAGCAGGCTTGACTATGCGTTCAAGAAGGGGTGAAGAGTGGGACTCTAGTGTGTGGTCCTGGGAGACAAGGGGCATCAAGGAGATGAGGGAACCTTTGAAGGGCTGGGAGAAGAGATGAGGAGAAGGCTGATGGGGAGAAGAACCCTGAATTGTAGACAGTTTTTACTTGTCACTTATATTCTGACATCTGCAAATTGTGATCTAGACAGAAGGCATCATCCAAGGCCACACAGCAAGAGAGAATCATTTTCACTCTGCATAATGGAAGAAACTCTTGGTAAGTTTGATCCAGAATCAGGAATAAATAGTTCCAGCTAGGGTGAGGGGCAATAATCCCCACATGCCTAGCTCTGTATGAATCTAGTCATTATATACAGATAATATAGTATAAGTATAACTTCTTTCTTAAACCCTCTATTGTCTTCATTGCAAAACAGATATGATTATAATTTCAGTGTAGCTCTGCCCAACCTATGTGCTGTGACCATCTGTCTGTGTGTCCCTCTTTCCACTAAAATCAGAGCATCTTGCCAGAAACGACCACATTGGAATAATTTTCATTCTTACTTTAAAATGTCTAATAGGTACTACTTAGAAGTTATGCAATAGATATTTGTGGAAAGAAAGAGGTGGAGACAGAGACAAAAAATGGGAAGAGAGATGGAGGGAGGAAGGCTGGGGAGGGAGAGAAACTTATCCTTGCCCAAGTTCTAGAACAGAGGTGGAGGCAGAGGTAGAGAAGCTCTGTCTGGATACAACCCATTGATGGATGATTGCTGACTCCCTGAGGACAAAGCTTCAGGGATGCTGTCATGTCTGCACAGACACACGGGCTCTGGAGTAGCCTCCAGAGAATGCTTACTTCTTACTAGGTGGGTGGTCCTAGTGAGTTTCTACAACTAGTTCTTAGTTATGTGGGTCTTCTCCCACTTGGCCTTCCATGGAGTGGTCTCTATATCCTGGACCATTGCTGTATTCAACTGTCTGCAGGTTCTCTCCAGCTTCATGTGGCAATGCTGGAAGTGAGCTGGACTCTTGTGTGGGGACTTTCCTATCCTTGCACATCCTCTGTTCCTTGGCATCTCTTGGGCTCATTATGATTCTATTCACTGTTCTCTGTAGTGGTAAGAAGAATTTGACTGGACTGCTCTGGGATTTTTAGAAAAACTACCAGGAGGAATAGAGCAAAAATGATCTGTATCTCCCTCATGTGGTCAGCTTCCAGGTTTAGAAGAAGAATTTATCCCTGTGTAGTCAGTTCCAGGTGATCCAGGATGCTGTATCATCCACATATCCTATGGATTCTGAGGCTGCCCCCTAGGTCCATGTGGTGTCTTGTCCTTGGTGCCCCTACCCTCGTCCTGGGCAGTCTTCTTGGTCATGTGTGCCGAAGCTTTGGAGTTCATTCTATTACTCTAGAAAGACTGGTCCAAAGTCTAACTCCTGGTTTATACCTAAAGCTACTCCTTCAGAGGCCCCCATTCGGGAAATAATAATTCCATCCTTCCACTTGCTCAGGCCAAAGACAAGGGAGCTGCCCTCAATTCCTCTTTCTCATTCTACATTGACCAGTCTCAGTACCATACTTATGAAATTTAGTTCCTTTTCCCTTTCCATTCTCACCTTGGTCTAAACCTCTATAGCTTCTCATCAATGTGTCTTAATGGCCACTTGTCCTCCACCATTTCTCCAGTAGCCAGAGGGATCCTTTAAAAAAATACTTCAGGTGGTATGTCTGTGCTCAAAATCTTGCAGGGGCTCCCCTGTCGACCTGAGTTAATACCTAGCAGTGGCCTTCATGGTCGCAAGTCTCCTGCCCTCTGTCCCTTCCCCAATCTGCTCCAGCCATCGGGTCTTTTATTTTCATTGAATATTTATACCATCTTTCTGCTCTGTGCTTGCTCTCCTCTGCCTGGAATACACTCTCCCCAGGTCTTTCTGGCTGATCCCTCACTTTCTTTAGGTCTGTACAAGACAAGATGGGCTGAGTTATCTCCACATTTCCTTTATAGGATGTGCCCCTCTGGAGGCCAACTAGGCTATGTGCTTCATCTTACTCTCACCCTGGCCGCCAGGCTGATTTGGGCTGTAGTATGAGCTAAGTGTGTGAGTGATACCATCCCTTACACTCATACTTCACTGGCCAATGTAAGCCACATGTCCAATTCTAACCTTACCTGGGCATGGAACAGCCTGCCCATCACTAACTGCCAAGAAGGGGTCTGAGATGGGATATCTGTGGGTAGTATGATAAATACCTCCATGTCCTTGTTAGATCTCCCTTGACAACTCTGTGTGACGTAATAACCCCTCCCCGACAACCTCAGGTAACATAGCAACCCCTCTTCTGACAATGCTATGCACCATAGTAACCCTTTGTCAACAAGCCCACAAGATATACCAACACCTCCTCTTCCCTAACAACTCTAGGTCACATAGCAACATCTCCTTGACAATCCCAAGTAATACAGTAACCCCTTCCCTGACAACCTTACACAACAAAGCAACTCCCTCCCTGATACCCATGCATGATACAGTAACCCCTTCCTGAAAAACTTCTGGTAAAATAGCAACCCCTCTTTCTGACAGCGCAATGTAATACAAACATCTTTTCTGACAGTCTGAGGTCACATAGCAACCCCTCTCTGACATACACAACAAAGCAAACATATCCCTCTCAATCATACACAATATAGCAATCCTTCCACTACAATTTCATGTCACACAGCAAACTCTTCCTGACAATCCTGTGTAATATATTGATAATACACTTAACAACCTCAGGTCACATAGCATCCCCTCCTTAACAATCCTACACAGTAAACAACCCCTCTCCTGACTCTAGCTACCGTATTTTTTTCTCCCTGTGTTATTTTCCATAGGACTTACCACTCTCTGAAGTGCAATACATTCACTTGCTTATTCCTAGTCAACCTGGATTGGGTGGCTTAAATAATCTTTTCTCATTGTTCACAAAGTTTGAAGTCCACAGTCAAGATGCTGGCAGATTTGGTGTCTGGTGAGGGCCTGCTTCCTAGTTTGTAGTCAGCTTCTTCTCACTGTGTCCTCACTTGTCTGAAAGGGTGTAGAGAGATACTGTGTCTTCTCCTTTCTCATCATGGGATCTCCACCCTTATGACCTAGTAACTGCCAAAGACCCCATTTTCTAATGCCATAAGAGTAGGGATTGAGTTTCAACATATGAACTTTGGGGGATACAGATCTTCTGTCCATAGCACCTATTTTTGTGTACTATCTTTATCCAATCATAATGCAACTTTTGTGAAGGCAGGATCTTTTTCTATTTTGTTCATTGCTGTGTGTTGGCCTCAAGAACCAGTGGCTACACATAGTAGGTGCTGAATAATTATTTGTTGAGTAAATATCAATGTATCTCTAGAGAACTCCATATATCCATGAGGTGGGGAGCTTCATGCTCGCCAGCTGAGACCAGTCCCCCAGCTGGGTGTGATTTTTCTTGTTGCTACCTGCAGACAGTCCTCTGGGTCTGGGATGTCAGTTCTCACCAGGACAGACTGAATTATATCCCATCAAATTTACATGTTGAAACCCAAATTCCTAATGGAATTGTAATTGGACACAGGCCTTTGGGGTATAATTCAAGATTAAGTGAGCTGATGAGGATGGTGCCCTAATCGAATAGGATCAGTATCCTTGTTAGAAGAAGGGGAGACACACAGGATGTACACACATAGAGGAGGAAAGGCCATGAGAGAATACAGTGAGAAGATTGACTCTATAAGCCATGAAGAACCCTTATCAGATATTAACTCTGGTGGTCCCTTAATCTTGAAATTTCAGCCTTCAGAATTATGAGAAATAAATAACGGTTATTGAAGATCCCTAGTTAAGACATTAGACCAAAGGCAGTTAAGACATTAGATAAAAAGATGAATAAAAAAAAAATGTAGCCACATTGATAAAGCTTCCTTGGCTACTTACACAGAGTATTCAAGGAAAGGCTCCTAGAAAGAGCCAGCCCAGGAACCCTGGGAGGGTGAGGGGTCAAGGGGGAGGAGCAGCTGAAGTAGAGCAAGGCAAGGATAAGCTTGTTCAAGGAGAGGAAATTCAGTGTGGCTATGGAGTGGTGGCCAAGAGGAGTAGTTGGCTGGGATCCAGGTCACAGAGGACATCACCTCCAGGAAAGGGATTGGATTTCATTGAGAAGCCACTGGAAAGCCTAAAGGGAGGTGACAAACTATGATTTTAGTTTTTTTTAAAGGTGATTTTGGTACCTGGATGGAGGCTGCATGTAAAACTCCTTGAGGGCAGGTGAGATTATCTGGGTGAGGGTTCCAGGCCTAGGCAGAATGAATCAGCTTGCAGAGCAGGTACAATAGCTAGAGAGTGCTTGGCACACACAGATCTGTAATGGTCTAGACTTCTTCACCTGACAGCCTGGTGGAGACTTTTTCTACATGAAGTTGGTACCAGTCTGCTTGTGGTGACAGCCCTTCCTAAGTCACTCATGTCGGTGCTCTGGGCAAGAGGAGGTTGAGCTCCAGTCTGAAGCTGTCTCCTGGCTTACTTTCCCAGCAGCTAGGAGAGGCAGTCGCAGTGCTTTGCTCTTGCTGCTCCTGGACTGGGCTCTGAATGCTGGATATTTAAAGACACTGTGGACTCCATTAGAGGAGCCTTGGAGGCCTCTGGAGAACTCCATATCTCCATGAGGTGGGGAGCTTGATGCTGACCAGCTGAGGCCAGGCCCCCAGCTGGATGTGATTTTCTTATTGCTGCCTGCTGACTGTCATCTGGGTCAGAGCTGTCAGTTCCCAGCAGGGCTCAGCTTTCCCACAGATCATCTCTATAGCTCACTCCAGGCTGTGGATTGAAAAAATAGCAGGCCAGCATTGCATATACTTTCTAGCAGCACAAGACAGCCTGGGGGCTTCACAGGAACTTCACCTCATCCCCTGACCAACGAAGAATGAGCCACCTACAGTGAAAACTCCATGTGTGTCCTGATATGCTGCTTTATATGTAATGTATGCATAGGACCATGAATGCATGCCTGTGTGGGCCCCACATGGTGCTTCTACCCATGTGTGCTGTCCTAATGTGTCTGTGTCTGCAAATGCCAGTGCGTGTGCCTATCTATTCAGTTCAATCAAAGTTTTTTTTGAGACACTGTACCTGCCAGACCCTTCAAGACACTGGGGGACAAATCCAGGCCTTTCTACTCTTATGGTCCTTACAGTCTAGTAGAGAAGACAAATAATGAATGTTGGAAGCCGTGTACAAAATATGGGTTTGTTTGAGCCATAATAAGGCAGGAAGGCTACTTTTCTGGGACCTCCTGTGTGAAATTCCCTGGTTCCACAAAGCCCAGATCATGCTGGCACCCTGCCTTAGCTCACAGACCTAGGGTCAAATGCAGCTGCCTGGAGACGGGCGTAACCTGCCAAGTCCCAGACAACTTGTTTTCCCCATTCTTGTCCTGTTTTCCTGAAGAAGCATGCCACACTAATACTCTTTGATGTGTTGCACTATAAATAAAGCATTTGCGGGTTTTTCTCTTCCTTAGGATCAGACCTGTCAGGTCTCTTCCATTCTTAAGGCCACCACTGTAATCAATTTCCTGCATTTTTTGTGTATTTATTTCTTAATATTACTCTCATAGCTTTTATTTCCAGGAAGCCACACCTCTGATGGTTACCTATACCCTCCCCATGCAGAATGTGGGCAGAAATGAATCAAGTAATTACAAATTATGTGTAATCTGATACCTGTGAGACATGCTACTTGTAAATTTTCATTTATCCATGGATGTATACTGGGGGTCTATCAGCACACCTAAGTGCATGCTCACAAATCTATTCTCCTGAGTGTGTCAGTACCTGCATAGGCATTGTTCCTAGTCTTTAAAAAGGGCAACAGGTAAGAAAGGGTGGACATGTACAATGTGCTAGATCTGAGGAATAGAAAGGAGAGAGAGCTGGAGGAAAGAACAGTGTCTGAGGATGTCCCAGAAACTCTGCTGACAGACTCCAGGGGACACTCATCAGTGGGATCTTCGGTTCCTTTAAAGACACGCAACAGCAGTATGGCCTGGCAGAACAGCTTAGAACTAGCAGTCACACTTACTTTGTTGCTGATCAGTGTTGTGACCTTGGGTCTTGGTCTTCTCCTTTGTAAAACTAAGATCATAGAATAAATGGTCCTTAAAGTTCCATTGAGCCTTGATGTTCCATTAATCTCAATATGTTCTTAAGGAGTAGATATAAATAAGGGTAAAAGAGATACCTAAATATACAACCACACACATATAAATACACACATCCACAAATATGCAGCATAGTGATATGTAAGACCAAGGCAAGGGACTCCAAGTATGTAGTCAGAGGAATTCTCTTAGAGTCATTAAACAAAAAGTTAGAAAGATTAAACAAGTGAGTAAGGTAAGAAAGGAAGGTGGCAAAGGTGAAGGGCAACAAAGTGGCAGGTGGCATAGTGGGAAGCAGCAGAGAACTGGGCCTGAGGCCTGTGGGGCCAGCAGTGTCGCGACCCCTTGCCCGCAAGGAAGACGCAACTCAGGAATCTTCTTTCAGCAGTTTATTCAGGCCCTTGATATTTCTTCTTCTTTCTCTCGGATGCCCCTCCCAGCCTTAATAAAGCATCCCAAGCCCCAATGCAAAGCTGCCGCGTGGAGCTTTCTCACAGGGTGGTGAAAAATCATGTGCCAACTTTCCCAGATAAGGAGTTGTTTGTCACAGACCACAGCGGAGCCAGCGTCATCTTGTAATGGCGACCATAGTCTGCAGAAACGGCAGAAGCGGCTCACCACACAGCAGGAGCTTTACTCTGCTTTCTGAATGCAGATTGGAGGTGTTTGAGTCTTCTCGGGCTGCCATAGCATAGAATTGTCTCTTAAGCAACAGAAATTGATTCTTTCCTCATTCTGGAAACTGGAAGTCAAAGATCATGGTGTCAGCAGGGTTGGTTTCTCCTCAGGCATCTCTTTTGATGTGTAGGTGGCTGTCTTGTCCTCCTGTGTGTTCATGGGGTCACTCCTTTGTGGGTGTCTATGCCTAATCTCTTCTTGTCATAAGGCCATCAGTAATATTGCATTAGGGTACACCTCAGTGACCTCCTTTTTCCTTAATTACCACTTCAAATGACCGATTTTCAAATGCAATCACATCTTGAGGCAGTGGAGTAAGGACTTTTATATATTAAGGGAGGGGTGTGACATAACTCAGCACATAACATTAGGGATGGCAGAAACTTCTCCTGTCAAGACATGGTAAGAAAAATGGACACTTGCACCAATACCTCTCCCAGATGGGGTTGAAGAACTCTGCACAAAGGCACAGGGGAGCTGACTTTGCTTAGAACTTATGTGGTGACCCTTGTCAAGGACAGGCTACCAAGTCCTTCTAAGTCTCTATAAAATGAGGCTGAGCACACCAGCCTTTCCTACTGCACAGGAAAAAGAGGGGCACAAGTGAGCTAATAAACCTTAGAGGACTATGCAAAGATAAAGATAGTAATAAAACCACAAGAATAATTTACAGACTGCTGACTGAATGCTAGGATATGCTAAGAGCTGTACAGATATTTCATGGTAGATTGGTGATTCCTCATTCTGACATATGACCTGGCAACCTGAGGCTGACCCAATGGAATAGGAACCAGCTTAAGGCTAACACTGGAACAAAACAGGGATGCCCTCTTTCACCACTTCTATTTAACATTTAGTCCTTGAAACTCTAGCCAGAGCAATTAGACAGATGAAAGAAATTAAAGAAATGCAAATAGGAAAAAAAGAATTCAAACTATCACTATTTGCTGACGACATGATTCTATACTTAGAGGAGCCAAAAAATTCCACCAGAAAACTTCTAGAATTAATAAATGAATACAGCAAAGTAGTAGGATATAAAATCAATAACCATAAATCAAATGCATTTCTATACATCACTGATAAATCCTTTGAAAGAGAAATTAGGAAAACCAACCCTTCACAATAGCCTCAAAGAAAACAAAATACTTGGGAAGTAATTTAACAAAAGAGGTGAAAGAACTCTACAAGGGAAACCACAGAATACTAAAGAAAGAAATTGAAGAAGACCTTAGAAGATGGAAAGATCTCCCATGCTCTTGGATTGCAGAATTAATGTTGTCAAAATGGCCATACTACCAAATGCACTATACAAATTCAATGTGATATAATTAAAATCACAACATCATACCTCATAGAAATAGAAAAAGCAATCATGAAATTCATTTGGAAAAATAAGAGACCCAGAATAGCCAAAGCAATCCTTAGCAAAAAAAAGTGAAGCAGGAGGCCTCACAATACCAGAACTTAAACTATACTACAGAGCCATAGTAACAAAAACAGCATGGCATTGGCACCAAAACAGACATGTAGACAATGGTACAGAATAGAAGACACAGAAATGAACCCACATAAATAAAGTTATCTCATACTAGACAAAGGCCCCAAAAACATATATTGGGGAAAAGATAGCCTCTTCAACAAATGCTGATGGGAAAACTGGAAATCCATATGCAGCAAAATGAAATTAAACTCCTATCTCTCACCATGCACAAAACTCAACTCAAAGTGGATGAAGGATCTACGAGTTAGACCAGAGACCCTACGCCTAATAAAAGAAAAAGTAGGCCCAAATCTTCATCATGTTGGATTAGGCCCCAACTTCCTTAACAAGACTCCTAAAACACACACACAAAAAAATCAAGAATGAATAAATGGTATGGATTCAAACTATAAATCTTCTTCTCAACAAAAGAAACAATCAATGAGGTGAAGAGAGAGCTTACAGAATGGAAGTAAATTTTACCACATGCACATCAGATAGAGCACTAATTTCTGGGATATATAAAGAACTCAAAATACTTAACACCAAAAAACTCAAATAGCCCAATCAATAAATAGGTTAAGAACTGAACAGACACTTCTCAGAAGAAGATATATAGTCGATCAACAAATATATGAAAAAATGTTCAACATCTCTAGTAGTCAGAGAAATGGAAGTCAAAACTAAGATTTCATCTCACTCCAGTCAGAATGGCGGTTATTAAGAATTCAAGCAACAATAAGTGTTGGCGAGGATGTGGGGAAAAAGGCATACTCATACATTGCTGTTGAGACTGCAAATTGGGGCAGCCAATATGGAAAGCAGTACGGAGAATCCTTGGAAAACTTGGAATGGAATTACCATTTGACCCAGCTGTCCCTTTCCTCGGTCTATACCCAAAGGACTTAAAATCAGCATAATAGAGTGACACAGCCACATCAATGTTCATAGCAGCTCAATTCACAATAGCTAAACTGTGTAACAGCCTAGATGCTCTTCAACAAATGAATGGATAAAAAAATGTGGTATATATACACAATGGAATATTACTCAAAAAAGGAGAATGAAATTATGGCATTTGCAGGTAAATGGATGGAGTTGGAGAATATTATGCTAAGTAAGTCAATCCCCAAAAAAACCAAAGGCAAAATGTTTTCTCTGATAAATGGATGCTAATCCATAATGATGGGGAGAGGCTATGGTATGAGTGGAAGAATTTTGGATTGGGCAAAGGGGAGGGGGGAGAAAGGAGGGGTCATGGGGATAGGAAAGATGGTGGAATGAAACAGATATCATTACCCTAGGTACATGTATCATTGCACAAATGGTGTGAACCTACTTCATGTATAACCAGAGAAGTGAAATAATTGTGCTCCATTTTGTGTACAATGAATTGAAGAGCATTCTGCTATTATGTATAACTGATTAGAGCAAATTAAAAAAAAATAACTCTTTTAAAAGAATGATGTGGATGTTGGAAGTAAGGTTCAGATATTTGAAGTTATTCACCCAGAGTCACCCAGTTACTGTACCAGTGTTGACAGCTTGTACATTCTCCTGGATTTTGTGTGGGCTGCATTTGCATTTATTTTAGAGATGTTTGCAAGATGCATTTATTTTTTAGTTGTCAGATCGCTTCTGCTTTCCTAAGCAGATGGAAGAGAGTACAGAAAGTACAGAGACAACCATACTACGGGTAAAGCTGTGGGTTGAGGATAGAATCTAACCATGGTGACTTCCTTTGTTGCTGGTATATTTGTGCAAGGAACAAATTCTTAATAATGAAATTCTAGACATTTGGGACAAAGAGAAATTTGGATTTGGTTGATAAGGGCATTTCTGGGAAACATACTCTCCAGCACTCTACATTTCTACAAATAACATGTAACAAATCACACATGAGCAAAGCCCCTAAAATAAGCCTTGAGTTGTTTTTCTGTTCATAGTATAAGGGTGCAACCCCTACATCCTGGACTTGGACAATCTTGTGCTTTTTGTGACCTGTTTTATCCTGCCTCGTATTCCTCCTCATTTCAGGAAGCTTCCAGTTAAACTTGTCCAGCAAGTAGGGTGGTTGCTTTCCTGCCTATAAATATGAAGAGTTGATTTTTCCAGTGGAGTAAGACTTTAATGTAGAGCTGTTTTAAGTCCCCACACAGCAGGCTTTAACAGCTTGTTGCGTGAATTCCTCACTTGAGTGGCTTTCAATGCAGGCTGAAGCTGTGCTGTCTGAACCAATCCCTCTTTGTTCTACTGTCAACATTCACCACCTCAGCCCCAAGTCCAGAAGCTCCAGGATACTTGTTGGCCCTGCAAACTGTCCAGGACCTTATCTATTGCTTGGTAGTAATGAAGTACACATGGCCAAGTGTCAATGGGAGTGGGCTGGCTAGTGATGGGGCAGACACCTGCCACAGTGAGGGCAGAAGCTGTGTGCAGCAGGCAGGCAGAATAGATGTGGCTGTGATTTTTCTAGACCCAGAATGAACTAAGGGAATTATTGCCTGGGGACAGCTAGACACCAGAATCAGAAAAATAGGCCAATGTAGGTTTTGGACAGCTCATCCTCTCAGCATTGCCTGATGGTTAGGTGCAAAGATTTGGAATCCAAGAAGGCCTGCATTCCCGTCCTACATATATTGCTAATTACCTGTACAACCTTAAGCAAGTGGCTTTATCTGTTTGCCTCATTTTTCTGCTATCATTAATACAGGGTAAATTAGTACTGAAATGCTTGTTGTGAGGCTTCAGTGAGATGATGCGTGCAGGGGGTTAGGCTGTCTTAAATTTACTCACTGGTTTGGTTGTACTTATTTGGGAGTATGACTCAGAGAGTGTCAGAACTTAAAAGTATACGGGAACTCACTCAACATGCTGAGGTAGGTAATCAAAGTCCAGCCTTCTGATTCCTGTAGGTTCCTTTGGCCCTTTTACTGTTCACTCATGTCTGCCTTTCCACCTCCTTCTCCATTCTCTATCAATTAGATTATCCAACAACTTCTCTGCAGCAGCCCCTCTCCTGGCTCCAGCTAAGGCTGGACGTGCTGGGCCCTCTGTTGTGGGTCCTGACCCCTGCATGACCGCCATGATTTTCTCCTGAAACTCAAAGACCATTTCCCAGTGCCCCCCTAGACTCAAAGCCCCATACCACAGACCCCACCAATACTCTCCTCAAAGGAAACAACTTCAGGGAAAAAATGAAGCTGTTTTAAAAATAAATGGCTGGGGCACAGTCGGACCTTATTAAAATACAGAAAGATTAACAAGGTCTCATTCCCCCTCAATTATTAACAATGTACTTGTTCTTCAGAAAGGTACCCATGAAAATTTAAAACAGATGAAAATGGTTGTTCACTTAAAACTGCTCCGTTAATCTGTGAGTAATGTTTTATTCAGTGCATTAAATGAACAGTGAGTTTGGACACCTGCTGATCCATCTCCCCAGGGCACCACAGACTGATGGATAGAGAGGGACAAAGAAGGGCAGACCATGATATAGCTGAGGGCCAAACCAGAAGGCATCCTCTGCCTCATTTTCTGTTTGGCCCCAAATCAATGGGTGCAAAGGGAGTTTCTGGCAGGGCTCTGATGGCCAATACAGTGACAGGGAAGCAGGGTGCCTGCATTGGGAGAAGAGGGGGCCAGTGTGAGATGGAGGTGGGAGAACCATCCTGCTCTTCATGATTTGTGTTCAACTTACATTACAGTAACATTTTACTTCAGCTTTGTTTCTTTTCACAATTTTTGATCTTCACGAATATGAGAGGGAGTTGAGGAGCCCAGCACGTCCACATTCAGGCTTGAGCAGGACAAAGAAAGGGAGAAATGGCCCGTGTTTTAGACCTCTTTGGACGTAGGGGAAAGGGACCTAGCTACAGTAGGTGAGATCGTGTCTACAGATTCATACAAGAGAGATTGGGCTCTGTGGGATAATGGACGACTGGTGCACTTAGTTGGAAACATTGGCGAGGGCTGCTCAATTCGGCTGTGTTGTTTCAATGCTTGTGAGTGTTCTCTTCTTTTACCCTGGCATGAAGCTGGCCAAAAGAAGTGGATCTAAATATTTGCTGAAATAATAAAGGAGTAAGTCAGTGGAGAATTATTAGGGTATATTTTCTCTCCGGGACTCACAGGCATGTCACATGATGCTCAATACTCTGGGACCTACTGATATGGTTGAGGACAGTCCTGGAAAATGTGTCCACCCCTCGTTGGAGAACAGATAATTTCTGTGAATCCTAGTACCTGGTCCTTGTATGCTGCAGAATGAGCACAGCTATTTGTAAGTAAACCCATACCAACTAGCCCCTGCTCTGAGATGGTGCTGAGAACACAGATTTGAGGGACTTGAGGCTGAACTCTGTTTTCTGCATGGAAACTTCCTATTTAACCTTTGTTGTTTTCCTCCAAACAGCCTTGAAAACTGAGAGCAGGAGTGAAGATGGGTAGGCAAGCTTTGGGGAGAATGGATTTGGCTTAGAGAGTTGCTAAAGCATGAAGGAGCCCAGTGCCTTCAGCCACATGCAATTAAATGAGTGGATGTTGGGAAGTGAGGTGGGGATCAGGAAAAGAACCAGGGATATGCCTTTCAAAGGTTGTCATTGGAGAAGTAATTGAAGAATAGTGGGATAGTTGGGGAGGTGTCAGTGTAAGTGGGGGTGAACAATGAGGCTCATGGAGAGTTAACTCAGAAGCATAGCATTTTATTTATTTTTTTTCCCATTAAACAGTTTATTACAACACTACATCTATTGTAATCAAAGTGGTGCTGTTTACAGACATTATCATATGAACATTTTTAACAAGAACAAACTACTATAAAAACAAGCATATACTTGACTTTTTTTTCCAATTGCTTGCACATTATAATGGCCAAATGTATATAACCAGTAATAAAGTTGCAAAAGCTATTAACTTTTTAAATCACACAGGTTTCCTTCAAATAAAACAGTTAAGCAACATAAAAAATAAAAGTAGAGCTACTGGTTACCATTTATGCAGATTTGCTTTATTCAGATCTATTCCTGTTCAGTTTATCCATGAATCCTTACAGGTTCAGTTCAATCACAAGAAGCAAACTGCTGGACAAGCGTCATTTTCCCCCATGAAGACTGTTTTGTCTTGGAAGTTGTTCCTCTTCCTTCAGCTTCTAACGATGACGATACTCTCGCTCTCGGTCACGTTCTCGGTCTCGGTCTCGGTCACGATCCCGGTGTCTCTCTCGTTCTCTGCTTCTCTCTCTATAATAATCATCATGGCGATCTCTACTACGGGATTTATGACGCCGACTCTTTTCTCGTGATCTACTATGGTCCCTCTCTCTTGATCGTTCACGTCTTGATCCAGAACCATATGACTTGGATTCAATTCCATGAAGGCAATCTTGCAAAGAGCTAATAAGAACTTTGCAACGATCATCCGCAGATACTTTGGATTGTTTAATTAAGGAAATTGCAGTTACCAATGTCTCAATAGCACTCCCATAATCACCAGCACTGGCATCAGACACAGCTCTTGAAATAGCACTGCTTGAGATTGCCCTATTTCTATTCATGATTTCTTCAAACTCAGCTTCACTCAATGGTGTTCTTGCAGTATCCATTTCCCTTCCAGGAGGGCCATAGTCACCCCTATCATATGGTGGAGGTCGGCCATATGGGTCTGTTGGTGGTGGACCTCTACTATCAGATGTAGGCATGCCACTGTTAGTTGGTGGAGGAAAGAAAGCCGGATTCACATGTGGAGCTGGCGGCGGGGCACCTGGAGGTGGTCCTGGAAGATGCGGAGGAGGAGCAAGTGTAAGGGGTGGCCCAAGTGGACCAGGTGGGCGAGGTGGAAAGGGGCCTGGAGGTGGAGGTGGTCCCTGTTGTGGAGGTGGTGGCCCAGGAGGGGGGCCATAACCTGGAACTGGAGGTGGAGGCCCAGGAGGAAGTGGACCCAATGGAGGCTGACCAAAAGGTTGTCCAGGAAAAAGAACTGGTGGTGGAGGGCGATCTCCTCGATTAGGAGGCCCAGCTAGAGGATGAGGCAGAACCTGACCAGGAGGTGGAGGGCCAGGTGGGCCAGGTGGGCCTGGAGGACCTAAGGGCGGACGTGGTGGAGTCTGTCCAGCTGGAAAAGGTGGGGGTGGCCCTCCTGGTCCTGCTGGCCCAGGAAATCTGTCCCCACCGGGAACAGCCCCTGGAAAACGGCCCCATCCTCTACCACCTTGTGGAAATGCTGCTCGTGAACTGCCTCCTGGAGGACCAGCTTTACCTTCCCCAGACATCTGTCCCGATTGTGTAGTTTTCCTGGACTGCATTTCAAATTGACTCAGGAATTGTTTATTGCAGGGAGTTACAACAGGATTCTGACCATGAAGTTCTCTCTTAGGCAACAGATCCATTAACTTTTTTGAAGATGCCTCAGATCCAACACCAACGAGGGCAAATCCCTTCGATTGGCCATTTGCTCGATTTTCAAAAAATTTTATCTCCAAAATATCATTTACTCCCAAAGAATGAACTGCTTCCGTTAAGTCTTCATCTGTTGTCCACCATGTTAGAGTTCCAATATATAATGCAATTCTCTTTCCAGTATAGGTATAGACAACATTTGGTGCTGCTCCTTTGCCAACATCATCACCAACAGTTGGAGGGAGAGTATCCATGTAATCCCGGTCTTCTGGGGCATCTCCATTATTTGCAGATGGAGAGATGACATCATCATATAAATCTATCTGATCATGCCCACCATATTCCGCTTCCTGGTTGAATTCTTCGCCCACATCCACGTAAATGTCTATGTGGTCCACACCGTCCGCCATCTTCCTCTCGGCCTCGGCCGCCGCCGCTGCCGCCGCCTCCTGCAGGTTCGCCCGCCACGGCAGCAGCAGCGGATCTAGCCACATAGCATTTTAAATTGTTAGAAGCAATGCTGTATCTCAAAGTTGCTCAGTCATTTAGATATTTAGTAATTCTTGCCATAGATGAACTTGATAATGGTGGGGAAGAGAGACAATGGTGGGTGAATCATTTCTTAGGAAATGATGAGATTCAGAAAAGTATTTAAATATAGTAGGAAATCAAGAGTGGCTACCTAGACATCTCATTGAGATGATGTTTGTGTACAGGGCTAAACAACCTGCAAACCACGTCTGTGTATAGGGGATGATCAGGTGCATAGAACCTCTGAGGCACCAGGGCTTGCAGGAGCAAGATTTGCAATGGTGGGATATGAGTCACAGAAAGGCAGGCTTCAGGGGGAGATGAAAGTTCTTGGACTTGACACAAGTGTGCAAGAAAGCCCCTAGAGGATTTTGAGACTATAAAATGTGATTATAGCATGTACAGGGTCCTGGATTCAACATTTATCACAAAACAAGCATACAAAACAAACAACAACAACAATCAAGGAAAAAAAAAATCAATCAAAAACAACAGAAATGGTCAGATCAGAATGGGAGGAGCCACCCAGACTTGTGGATTCTGGTAAGGGATAAGAAAAAAGCCATCAGGGTGTTGCCAAGGTGTTTTTCCCCCCTCCTAAAGTAACTCCATTTAATAAAATGATAGACTCTGAATTTTGTGTTCACTTCCCCCAAAAGATACATTAAGTGTGGAGCCCATGGAAACATTTTAGGTATGATTTTTGTAGTAAAATTTACTTTTTCAAGTGTGTAGGTCTGTAATTTTTGCCAAATGTATATATCAATGTATGGGTATCCACCACCACAATCAAAATACAGAGTATTTCAATCCCCCCAGTTTTCTCATACAACTTTACAGTTATTATCCTTGTCCCACCTTCAGCCTCTGGAAATTACTCTTCTCCTTTCCTTTATCCATAGTTTATGTTTTCCAGAGTTTCTGACAAATGAAATTGTATAGATGAAATAATTTTTTTGGAAGTACCAAGACAGACAAGTGCTGTACCACTAAGCTACAGACCTATCTATTTATTTATTTATTGAGGCAGACTGGTCTTGAACTTGTGACTTTTTTGCCACAGGCTCCCAAGTAACTGAGATTACAGGCATGTACCACTTTTCTCAGCTGAATATGTGGTCCTTTGATTGTAGCTTCTTTCATTAAGTTAGCATAATGCATTTGAAATGTATACATGTTGCAGGCATCAATAATTTCATTTCTTTTCATTGATGAGGAGCGCTTCATTGTATGGATGTACCATGATGTGTTTATCTGTTCCTCTGTTATATAGTTGGGATTTTTTTCCCTTCCAGATTTTGGGTATGGATAAAGCTGCTATAAACAGTCATGTACTGATTTTATAGGTATGCATGTCTTCATTTCTTTAGGTACTTGATGAGTGGACTTCCAAGAAAACTCCTTAAAAGGTACAGGATTTCTGAGCCATAGGGTTGAGTGTGTGTTTCACTTTAAATGAAACTGACAAGCTGTTTGGAGAGTGATTCAACCATTTTGCTAGATGCTCTGTGTCTTCACATGTACTCAGTGCACCAGATAAAAGATTTCAGCTTTACTCCAAGCAGGTGTGCTGGGCTGGACATTTAAATTTGGGAAGTATTGGTATGGGTGTGCATATATGCCTCCCTTATACATACAGTCATGGGGCTGCATGAACTCAATAAAGAGTTGTATTAGTCAGATTCCTATTACTACAATGAAATATCTTAGGCAACTTATCTATAAAGAGAAAATGTTTATTTAGCTTCCAGCTTTGGGGGTTCAAACATATGGTGCCTGTATCAGCTCAGTTCTGGTGAGGGTGGTGGATAGTGACACATCATGGCAGAGTGCATTTTAGGAGCAAAACAGTTACATCTTGAGCTGGAGCAGGAGGAAGAGACCAGGCTCCCACAATTCCCCTAGAAGAAGCACCCACAATGACCCAAGGACTTCTTACCAGGTCCCACTTCCTACAGGTTTCAGCACCACCCTGGGGACCAAACCTCTAACACATGAGCCTTGTGGGGACATTCAAGATCCAAACTATATAGCAAGAATGAATAAGCACAGCAACCAAATGTCTGAGCAAAGGAGAATGGGACAAGGTAAAAGAAGGTTAAGAATGTCCTATAGATAAACAATAAAAAGATTTGAAAAGGAGAATCGTCTACTGGCTAAATGTTGCTGAGAGGCTGTGAATAATAAAAAGTGACCATTTTTCATTTGATTTAAAGAGGTGTGATTTTGCTGGGCTGTAGTGTTGAGGACTACAGGTGAGAGACCTGTAAAGAGAGCATGGACTTGGACAACAAAAAAGATTCCTTGTATTCTGGGACAGAGGGGCAGGGTTTGCAGGTACTTCTTCAATTTTCTCCTCTATCCTTAGAAATAGAAATCTAATTTTATTTGGGGTGGCAATGTGCCCAGCTGAAAAGACTACATTTTTTTTAGCTCTCTGGAAAGACTACATTTTCAACATGCTAGTGGTACTTGATGAGTGGACTTCCAAGAAAACTACTTACAAGGGGAAGGGCAGATAACTGGCAAGTGTCCATTTTTTCTTTCACTGTCTTGTTTCCTGGAATAGGGACATATTGACTACAGCCCAGCCACCTTGAGGCACCCTTTAGTTAAGATAGTTTAAAGGATGGAAGCTAGTTCCAGGAATGTCAGAGAAGAAAGACAGAAGTCACTTAAATGCCAGATGGTATTCTTAAGTTGCCAAAGCATCTCATACTGCCTACCTCCAGACTGCTGGTCCTCAAACCCATATGTGGTCAAGCCAAGGCACATAAGCCTACTCACCATTGTACATATTTCCTAATGGATACAAGTCAAGATGAATATTTCAATTCTTCTTAACTAATCTATAATTTAAATTTTATCCCCAAATAAGTAACAAAATAGCATGCTTTGAAATTAGACAAATTGATCCTAAAATTTATGTAGGAAAAGAAAGAAGCAGGGATAGCTCAGAAAATTCCAAAACAGATGTGTTTCAGTAGTGGTGAGGGCTATGTTATATCTTAAAAGTTATAGTAAATAAAACAGTGGTGCTTGTGCATGAATACATAATCTCATCAATGGGATATAATATAGTCTAAAAGGAGATTAGGATATATAAGAAAATTTAGAGTAGTGTGGATATACTTTTGCAGACATCCTTAAATTAGTGGGTCATTCTGCAAATGGTGTTGGAACAATAATGTAACCATCTGAGAAAATTACTGTTGAATCTGTAACTAGCATATTAATAGGCATCTTAAACTCAGATATATTTCATATAGATCAAAACCTTAAAGGTTAAAATCACAATGCCATATAATTATAGGAAAAATAAAACACAGGAGAATTATTTATAGTCTCAGAGTAGGAAAGGACTTGATAATTATGATAGTAAATAAGCAATCAAACAAGGAAACAACGGCTTGATAAGTTTTATTACACAGGATTTTAAAAAATTCTACATGGCAAAGCCCCACCATAAACAAAACCGAACAACAAAAACTGGGGAAAATATTTGGAACTGTGATCACAAAGGTCAATTTCTCTAATGCATAATAGCTCTAAATAATAAGGCAAAAACTCCAAAAGAAAAATGGGCCAAGGATATGAAGAGATAATTCACAGGAAAAGAAGTACAAATAGCTCTTAAATGTGAATAGATGTTCATCCTTACTGACAGTAAGAGAAATGCAAATTAAGACTTCTTTGAGATGCCATTTTTCACACAACAGATTGTTAAAGACCAAGAACTGGGTGCCACACTGTTGGCAAGGGTTTGCACAAACAGGTCTTGTCATGCTTTGCTGCTAAGAGTTTAGACTGGTGGAGTGAGGGAACTTCGCTAGAAACCCTCCGTGATGTTAGAGCATTGCTCTGCAGCATGCTAACCACATTTGCATGGAGTGAACACTTATTTGGTTCACTTATATTTGCCCTGAGAGACAGGGGCTTGCTCCATTTTTTGTTGTTCAGATAAGGAAACCAAGGCTTAGCAAGGTTGGAGCCAGTTTACAGGTGAAAGCCAGAAATGAACTCAGCCATCTTAGCCATTAAAAAAAAAAAAGTGGTTCTTTTTCTTTGTTACTCCTTCCTGGCCTCCCTTTCTTATTTCCACCTTCTTTCTTCAAATAAGTACAGAGGACCTGAAGTGTACACAGAGAAGTGTACACAGAGTGTACACACAAAATTTTGCCCCTGCCTTTGGATTTCCAACTGGTTTCCTGTAAATCTGAAAGTTGAGGTACCAAGATGGTAGACAGTGGGCCCCTCTGAGAAGGAATGTAAGAAGAATCCAGAACTGTTCACTATGCTCTTTCCTTAGATATCTCTGAGACTCAGCCTGCCTCACAGATATTTCTAAGTGGAATATCTGTGCTGGGGAAAATGTAGATGACATTCAGAAAGTCCTGGGACCCAAGAAGTCATCTGTAAACTAGTCTAGGCAATAGCTTGATATGGAGGCCATGTCCTTATTTTTTATTTTGCTCCCTTGGAGATGTCACATGTCTATTCTGGCCCTTGAAATTCTACGGGGGGAAGGTTTTCAAAGCAGAGTGAGGCTGAGTCAACTGCTTGGGGAAAAAATAGCAGAGCTTGACAACCAGGAAACTAATCCTATTGGGTGAAGGAACAGTGAATGGCACAAAGGGAAAAACCTGTCAGGTCCCTTTGCAGAGTCCAAAAATGCCTCCTCTGCTCCTCTAGAAGGGGAGGCAGGCTGGAGAAAGCCTGTGGGTGAGGGATGGGAGAGCATTTGGGGAAGGTGTGTGTGTGCTTAGTCATGCATGTGAGCATGTGTGGGGTAAAGGCTTAAGGTGATAGTGAAATAGCATTCATCAGTTTATTTGTAGGTGTTGAGTTTTTTGTCAGGGACTTTCCCATATTCCACTGAGAAAAACTGCAGCCTCCTTCAGTTTTCTATTCTCAGAAATATTTATGGTCCTGAGCCCATGCTTTTCATAATGTGCTTTTGGGCTATCGCTCTATTAAGCCAGCCACTGGCCAGATTTCAAGGACTTAGACTCCTACTCTCTTTCTCACTCTCCTTGAAAAATGTTTCTAGAAAATGTATTAATTTATTTTCCTATGCATCAATAGATTAACAAATGTGAATACATATGTATATGTGTTTGTGTGTGTATATATATATATATATATATATATATATATATATATATATATATATATAAAATGTGTGTGTACATGCTTGTGTCTGTGTTATGTGAGTGTGTGTGTGTGTGTGTGTCTGGTGTTGGTCAGGGTAGTTGGGAGACAGTAGGTAAAAAATGAATTCTCCTCTGAAGGAACTCATAATAGTTAGAGAGATCAGACACCTTTGTAATTTGAATGTGTTTCCTAAAGTTCATGGTTGGAAACTTAATCCTCAATTGGACAGTGTTGGGGGATGAGACCTTCAATTTGGATTAGATTATCAGGGATCCACTCTCATGAATGGATTAATGTCATTAAGGTAAAAATGGATTTCTGAAAAAGGGATGAGTTTGGTTTACCTTTTCCCTGCCTCTCCAATCCCCTCTCTTCTCTACACATAACACACATGTACTCTCTTGCCTTTCCATCTTCTGCCATGGGTTGAAACAGTGAAAAGGCCCTTGACACTTGAGGGTCCCTCAATTTTGGACTTCCCAGCCCTGTAACTGTAAGGAGTATACTTCTGTTTGTTTGTTTTTTATTAATGATCCAGTTTCAGGTATTCTGTTATAGCAATACAAGACAAAGTAAACACTCTTGAGCAGATAATTACAATCCAAGATAAAAAATGGTAATCTCCAAATGTCTGCTGAAGTATTCCTGGGCCAGAGGGGCAGAGGAGATCATTTGCTTTACTGCCTTTTTTTCCCAGAAGGGATACCACCAAGTTGTATCTCTCTCTTCAGGGGCCAAGAAGTTCATTTGGAGAGCAATGTTCCCTGCAGCCCCATCCTGGGAGTCATCACCAAGCTAACTCTCTCCTATGGAGACTTCTCAAATTGTAGCTCAGGTCAGCTGCTCAGACGAATGCCCTTTACCAGACATGCTTCATGCTGACTTTTCTTGACCATATTGCTGATGCCCCTCACTGCTTCCTGGGCTACTGTAGTTCACAGTTGGGCCTTGGTACTCTTGGACTAGTTATGAAGATGTGTCCTGTCTAACTCTTTCTTGCCCACAACCATAGCACTGCGGCTTTTTTGTTGAATGGTTTGTACCATGCTCATGAGCCATTGCTGCTGCCTTCTAATGATTTCCTGTGAGATTATCATTTCCCCCAGCTTCAATATATGCTTTTTGAGGCCAGGGGTTTATTTGTGTCTTTGGTAATTCACTTGGCAAGGCACTTGGTAATTCTCTGTAAATGCTTACCAACTAACTAATGGGCCAGAGGTGAGATGTGGAGTCCCTTCACCTGAGTTAAGACCTCCAAGGTCTGGAGTCCGAGAATTCAGTTTCAGCATGGAAGGGACTCCCTTTGGTCATCTTGGGTAGGTCACCCTTGATGCCAGCTTCCTTTCACATCCTCTCTAGTTGGCAATCCCCAGTGGGCTTGAATACTTGAGTGACAGATTTCTCACTATTTCCTGAGGAAGCAGATTCTAATTTCAATGTGAGAATATACTTCCCTTTAATGAGTCAATATCTATCTTTCTCAATCTTTAACCAACTGGCTTCTGTTCTGGAATTTCACAGAAAACAAAACAAAACAAAATTATCCATATTACCCCACATGGCATCTAGTGGAGGAACTTACAAAGCCCTCTTTCAGCAGGGCATGGTGATCAAACTCACATAACACCCTGTCTGTTCTGGCTCCATTTCTGCCTAAGTTTCTTCTTTCATTCCCCATAAATGGGATCACATCAACCCCTCTCCTTGTTTCAGCTTCCCTCTTCCCTTGGGAGTAGCCAGCATGGGGAGAGGTCAAGATTGCAGTTGGTTGGGAAGGTTCTGATGCTCTGGGGCTCCCTGAACATACACAGAAAGGTTTTTGGCTCACCTTGCCCTCTGACTGATCTCATTCTTCAGGGCTTCTGAGAGACACACAGACATTCATACATAAGGAAGCAACTCGTTGAGAACAAAGTGAGCTGAGGAGTCTGTGCCAAGCATATGGTGCCTCCCCCATTCCTTCTGACATCAAGCCCCTTAAGCATCTGGAAGGAGATTGGAGCTCTGTTATTGTTGTCTGCAGCTCACCCACCTTTGTCTTCAAAAGAATATGGCAGGGGTTGCAGGGAGTGAGGTTGGAAACTCAAGGGCATGAGGAAAACAAGGCTAGTCCTTCTCTTCTCTTTTCTTTCAGAATGATGTTCAGGCAGCCTCTCCTCACATGTGCTTGGGAAATAGGAAAGAAGTGGGTCAGCATGCAGGGAGCTCCAAGATGCTACAGTATTTCTAGGAATCATTATCCTCTCCACCCGCTTCACCACAACTCTATCTACTAGCTTCTCTGAGTTAACCACCTGCCCTCTGCCTAAGTCCCTATTCATGTTCACCCTCATCCCCCTGCCCCAACTTTCCAGAGAAGAGATGATATCCCAGGGCTAGAGGCATAATTATATTAAAGAGAATGCCATAGCAACCCAACGGCAACAAAAATAGTTTTGTGACAGGTGCTCTAAGAAGTACCCCTCCCTTTGGGAGTGTGTAAAGTGCAATGGAGACAGAACCCACTGAGGCCAGGTAGAGAGTCCCATGGGATCTGTTCCATGGGCAACCAAACTGGGGTAAAACTGAGGGCATTAATCAACATGGAACAAATAATATGAGTGGATTTGTAATATTTTTTTAAAAAATTAATTATTTATATATGACACAGGAATGCATTACAATTCATATTATACATATAGAGCACAATTTTTTCATATATCTGGTTGTATATAAAGCAGATTCACACCAATTTCTGTCTTCATACATGTACTTTGGATAATGATCTCCATCACATTCCACCATCATTACTAACCCCATGTCTCCTCCCTTCCCCTCCAAACCCTCTGCCCTATCTAGAGTTCATCTATTCCTCCCATGCGCCCACTCCCTACCCCACTATAAATCAGCCTTCTTATGTCAGAGAAACATTTGGCATTTGGTTTTTTGCTATTGGCTATCTTCACTTAGCATTCTATTCTCCAACTCCATCCATTTACCTGTAAATGCCATGATTTTATTTTCTTTTATTGCTGAGTAATATTCCATTGTGTATATATGCCACTTTTTTTTATACATTCATCTACTGGAGGGCATCTAGGTTGGTTCCACAGTTTAGTTATTGTGAATTGTGTTGCTATAATCATTGATGTGCTGTGTCCCTGTAGTATGCTGTTTTTAAGTTCTTTGGGTATATACCGAGAAGAGGGATAGCTAGGTCAAATGGTGGTTTATTCCCAATTTTCCAAGGAATCTCCATACTGCTTTCCATATTGGCTGCACCAATATGCAGTCCCACCAGCAGTGTTGTAATCTTTCATTATAATTTTGCATGAATTGTGTGTCCTTGGAAAATGAAGCTTGTTTCCTGATTTCACAGGCAAGAAGGGTATTGGTCTGTTTTCTGCTGTTGAGGCATAATGCTACAGATAAGGTAATTTGTAAAGAAAATAAATTTATTTATCACAGTTCTGGATGCTGGGAAGTACAAGATCAAGGTGCTAGCATCTGGTGAGGGAATTCTTGCTACATCATAACCTGTTGTAGAGCATCAGCATGCCAACTCAGGTCTTTCTTCCTCTTCTTATAAAACCACCGACTTATCGTTGGGCCTACCCTCATATTTTCATCTAACTCTAATTCCTCCCAAAGGCCACACCTTCAGATACCAACACATCAGTTTGGGGATTAATCTTTGCTCATATCAACTTTTGTGGGACAAACGCAAAACATAGCAGGTGGTTATACTCAGCTGTTATGACCAACCATATACTTTTTATTTCTAAGGAGGATTCTAAGAGCACCATGTAGCATGAATTCTAAAAGAGGTAGAGTTTGGGATGGGTGAACATATGTTTGGAGCCTATAGACCTGAGGTTTTGACTTCACCGCATTAAGGAAGTGTAGGAATTAAGATTAAGGACTCTGAAATTGAATGCCTTAGATTGGTGCTCTGCTGCTATGACTTCCCATATGGCTTCAGTGATCCCTCTGGGCCATCAGCAAAATGTGGAATAATAGCATCTGTATTAGGAGGCTGGATAGGACAGAGGCCCTGGGATCTAGTTAATACCTTATCACTTATTAGTGATGTAATTTTGAACATAGTTTCTCAGCTTTCTGTGCTTGGTTTTCTTTTCTAAAAAATTGTAGACAAGAACGACACCTAACTCATGGAGCAATTGTGAGTATTAAATGAGGCAATACAGGTAAAAGGCTTAGCATATTATCAAGCCTATCATGAGTATTTGACAAATTTTAGTTATGATGACCAACTTGCAGGATTGTGTGTGGGTTAAATGAGATATACACATGTATGTGGTAGCACAAATAAACACTCAATGACAGAATATTATTACTAATAAGTGATACATAGTAATAGTAGTACTTTTGTAGCTGTATTTTTTGAGTTTTCTCTGGCCTTAAATTCTCTACCTGTAAAATGGGAATGATATTTACCATATCTCCTTGTTCTCTCAAGAACAACCTAAATGTACATCTCTCCAAAATGTGTGCATGCTTTTGTTAACACAAAACCAGACATTAACACAAATATATAATCTGCTCTCTGCAAAATCAATAGCAAGTCTCCCAAATCTTTTAAAATAAAACAGAATTTAAATTCTGCTTCCAACAGAAGAGTGCAAAAGAAGGACGAATAAGACAGTTCTCATATTTGTAAGAACACATTGGCATCTGAAAGGAATGAAACATTAATCAACAGCAAGGAAGGAAGGTCAAGAGAGAAACCCAGGATCCAAATGGGAGGGAGCCTACAGGGGTTCTGTGCTTTGGGAAGGACAGGACATGGAACTCTCTTTTTCTACCAGAGAGCAGCGAGGTTCTTGAGGAGATGGGGCCTGCCAATTATCTGGTGATTCACCAAAACTCTCTGTCAGAATAGCTATCTTATTCTTCTGGGTTCTGTGGCCTTGGGATACAGCATCTGTAGCAGTGGTTCTCAAAACATAGTCCCTGGACTAGCAGTGTAAGCACCACCTATAGGCTTACTAAAATGCATATCTTTGGGTCCTATGGCAGACACTCCTGAGGTAGGGCAGGCCATCTGTTCTGCAGGAGACCCTGATGAATGCTAGTATTTGAGAATCTTTGGGCTATAGCAAAAGATGGCCATGGACATTTTCCAAACTAGAAAATGGGGCAATACCACCACCTGACTTCCTGCATCTCAGTGTGCAAAGAAATTGAGTTGTGGTGTTAGACAAGCCCAAATTTAAATTCCAATTTAGCTTCTGGCTCTTTCTGTTATTTGGGGAAGCTTATTGGCTGTTTTTTTCCCCCTCTCTAAAACGGAGTAATAACACTTAACCTGAGGGTCACTGCAGGGATTGGAAGTAACATCGCATATGCTTGGCACAAGTTCTTACCAAATGAGAAAACACATCAGGAAGCCCTCCAACATCACCATCTCTTCTCTCCATTTTTTCCCAGAAATTGGCATTGTGCCTTGCCCATAATAGACAATTGATATATAAATAAAATTAATTTGAAGCATTCTCAGTGCTCACCATCTGGAGCTCATTCCAATGTGATTATCTTCCCCACCTACCCCAGCAAACACTGAGCACAATGAGAATATGGGGTAGATGCATAGAATGTACTTGAGCAAACAGAAATAGAACAACTTCTAAGGCGTCATAGCTTTCCTGCTTCATTACATTTCCATATCCTAATGCAGATTTGTCAAGAAACATCCAATACTCCTTTTAAATCTTCCAACACAACCAGCCAAAAACAAAACCCACCAACCAAACAACCACACACACAAACATAATACACACACATACACACAGACATGCTCATACACAAGCTTATCATGCACACAGGTGCAAACATAAGTGCATGTGCATGCACATACACACACATGCACACACACACACTTGTTTATACAGAAGAAAGTGCCTATTCTCTCTCTGGTCCATGGCAGAAAGAGTGGCTTCCTCTAGGTTCTGTGTATGATGGCTTGCCTGTGTCAGAGCTGTGTGAGACTTCAGAGGAGCTGCCTTCTCTCTTTTGGAGAAAAGAAACCCCTTGAGTGATTTGCTGCTCCAGTGAAGGACACTAAATGCTAGATGGGGAGCACTTAGCCCCAACACCCCACCCTAAGCAAGAGTCAAAGCTCTGTCTACAAGAAGAGCCAAGGGCATTTTTATTTCTGATTTTAGCTCCACATTGGGTGCAAAACACCAAGTGGACAAAAGACTATCAATATACGCCAAGCTGTGAGGGAGAGCGCAGCTCACTTAGCTGCCTGGACATCGATTTTCACCTGCTTTTGTTGATGAAGCTGCATTCGTAAGTACTGATAAATCCATTAGACAAACATGGCACTCCATTATTCACAGTGTCTATAGCTGCCAGGCATGGTGTGAGAGGCTCTTCCTGGGGCCAGCGAGCCTGGCTGAGTTGGGGGTTAGATGAATAGACAGACCTGCCTGAGAATGTCTGGTTGGTACAGTGGAGAAGGCCCCTAGGGTACCTAGTGACCCACAAAGAATTAACTATGTGTGGCCAGGCAGGTCTTATAACCTTTCTGAGCTCTGCTTCCCACCTGTTTCTAAGACTTAGAGCCTATGGCTGGAGAGAGATCCAAACAGAGTGGATTTTCTTTTGCAACTCCCTCCTCAAAGCCATGCTGTGAAGGAGACAGGTTGTGGGCCTCCCCCATTTAATATACAGAAAGGTATATACAGAGATAAGAAGTGACAAGCTTGGGGCCCCATTTAAGATCCAGGGCCAGAACCCAAGATCTCAATTGTTTCTGATTCAGTGCCAGGGCTAAATCTACATAGTATGTGGTCTCTCTGCCCACTGTGTTGGAAGAATTAGAATTGCCTTCGGGTCATAAATTAGAACAGCCAAGAAGCATGTTGGCCCCAGGAAGAGGAAAAAAGGCAGGGGTTTGAAGTTCCTCTGATCGGAAGGAGGTACTCTTAGAAATCTGCACACATGGGTAGAGTGACCACAAAGGTGTGACTATTGTGAGTTGGTGGTGAGTTTCCACTGAGAAAGGTACTATGAGGCAGTGATGTATCTGCATGGCTGAGAGAAACCAATGTACTCAGGGCTAGCCCTGAATGGCACTGATAAGACAGTATGGAAATAGCCCCCACTATGCCAGGGCCACTCACATGCTATTTTACAATCCTGGCCAAATCTCACCTGTCTATAGAATGACCTAAGCTCTGCTGTATTAGAAGTTTGCCAAGACCACATAGCTATTGATGACAGAGCAGGAGCTTGAATTTTACACTTTACTCTCCCACTCCTACCATTTGTCCCTAACTACTGTGCCAGCAGAAGGAATGCAGACTGGATTGAGAGGTGACTTCCAGTCTGAGCAGATAACTTTATTTTCTCCCTTACGGTGAAGGAATCCAGAGGACTGGGCAGGCTGATGTTCCAATTGCCTTCAGCGAAGCTGGATTTGGAGTAAAGGGCCATCAGAGTCTGGGGAAACCAGGCTTACTCTTCAGAAAGCTGCCCCATGCCTCATTTCATGCCTCCAGGACACCTCCCCTGATTCAATTTGCATCCCCATGACTCATGTTCATTGCATAACATTGATTTGAACCTTTCGTAATGATACTTCTTCTCAACTGGAAAATTAGCCCTTGATGGCAAAGCTGAGGAAGCCTTGGGCCTTATCTCCTCCCTGTGCCTCCACCCAGCAGGAGCTTCTATTTAAATGTTGGCAGCTGACTTCCTACTTCAGTGGCATCTTTCCTTAGCCAGATATCTAACTCTATTAGGAATTACGTATTCACACAAAGAAGAAAGCAATAGCAGGCAGAATATACATGTCCTAGTGACAATAAGAACTATTTTCTCCAGATTCTCATGAATTCCTATGATGACAATGGGTGAATCTTTGGCATGCCCCTCCAAAGTCTCCTTTCATACCCATCTTGAGGGGCACAGAGTGTGGACCATGAAAGGCTCCTCAGCTCACTCAGGAGTCTGGGTCCACATACAGGCCCAGAAAAGGAGGGGATGCCCTGGAAGCTGATGGTCCTGCCTGCCCTCTGGGTTTCAGGGCTAGAAAGGGCGTGCTAATGCCTCCACATCTCACCTGCCTGGTAACTAGGCCAAGGTTTACCTGGCCAGTTCCTAATTTGTTCACAGTAATTATGCCCTACGAAACCAGCCTGTTAATTGCTTTTGCTATTTCTGGACTCTTCCCCTCCTGATCTGTCCTCCTGCTGGAGACAGAAATAACCTGGCACTTGGTGGGTAATTATCACGTAGCACTTCCAGCGTCAGCAGACACTGAGCAGCAGATGTGGATCCCTGACTCAGCATGTGGGTTTTGGCCAGGATCATGGAAAGATGCCAGGGCCCTGACTGGGCAGCACACGGTAACTCCAGAACCTCTGGTCTCTAGGCAGGATCTGAACTACGCTTGTCATTTTGAAACCCAATTTCTCTCAGTTCCGTTGACCTCATTTGTACTTCACCTTCCCTACCCCCCACACCCGCCAACCATACTTTCTATTGATGGAAAAGGGACATGAAAAAAAGCCAGAGGAAGACCCATGAAGGTTTTTAGTTTTTCTGTCTAGATCCATCTATTATTCCCAATTGTGTCTTTTAAATTCTGCTATTAATTTCCACTACCTTTGGAGAGGAAACAGAAGTCCAAATATTGTGCTTAATATTTATTTGCAAAGACTCTCTTGATTTTAGAAGTGAATGAATGATTGCAATGGTGGCCAGTCAGTAAGCACTAGTCATTCAAAGAAAGATGAGAGTCTGTGTGTGTCTCTGGCAGGTTTCCTGGAGGAGGTGGGGCTGATACACCACCTGCGTAGAGGAGAGCATTGTTCTGGAAGCACAGGGTAGGAAAAGTTGGGAACCCTGGGTCTGCAGTTTTTTAGAACAGGAACAGAGCCTTTCCCTTCTCCAAGGAAGGGTGATTATTTCCTTTCCGTACTCTGTGAAGCTTCAACTCCACAAGTGAGAGCTGTCAAAAGGAGAAGAAAAGGCTCGATGTTGCCCAGGTTTGTATCTTTGTTCAATAAAATAGAAATGTTTTTTACATTTGGGCCTGAACCTCTCCCCAAACTTGCTGTTTAGTTCCCCCTCAATCCCCGAACTGAGGATACAGGTTCACGCTTTTAGATAAAGTGAGTAAAGACTCCAAGTAAGTCAGTATCCTCATTCTTGAAACCACTGGGCATTTAGCTTATGGTTGAACAGTACCTCAGATTTGCACTGGTCCCTTCTGTGTTCTATGACTTTTTGCCTGAACCACTTTTGGGACATGTAGCATCTGCTGCCTGTGCTTTATGTCTAAGCTCTAACTCTGCAAATAGTTTTGAACATTTTAAAAGCAGTTGCCTTGGGATGTATCTCCTGGGGTCTTCATTGCCTGACACAGTGCTGGATGTGGACCTGAACACCTGGTGCTGGGACTCCAAGAAGTATGCTTCTATTCATTCACATTCATTTATTGAACATCAACAGCATGTCTATAACTGCATTATGAGGGTCAATTAAAGTTGGGAGGATATAGTTTCTGCCTGCAGGTAGCTCAGAATGGAGAGAGAAGGCAGTGATTTAAAAGAGAGATGAAGAAGTACATCCAGGGAACCCAAAGAAAGAGCCTTCCCTTCAGCTCAGCCTGTGCTGGAGTGCATCACTTGGGATAAAGGAAAGATGCTCAAGGGAGCTTAGAGAGGCTATATCTTCTCCTCTAGTCCCCACTGGGCAGATGTGAAAACTGAGGTCAGAGAGGAGTTGGGATTATTCAAGATTATTGACAGAACTGGGTTTATAATCTTGGGATCAAGAATTCAACACCAAATACTATCTTTACCTGCCTGTGCTTTGGGTCATCTAATGGTGCTTCCCGGGGAAGGACTGAGTAGAACTCACATAGCCTCAGGCTTCTTCTGGTGCAGGGGCAGGATAGGAGCACAGCAGCTCTAGGATCCTGTATACCTAAATAGAGGAGTATGCAAGGGACTTTTGGGGTGCCCATGAAACTGGCTGCATTGCAGTTCTTGATGGTTGAGGAAGCTCAGTATTTCTACCCCTCTGTTCTCTGCATTGTGAACACAAGATTAGTTCAGATGCATAAAATGAAAGTTAAGCCCATGTATGGGTCTGTTCAGGTACTTCACAACTGTAGGAAATTCAGCAAGGGACCCAATTTTCTATTCTTTTTTCTAAATCTGTTCTCATGCACCCTGAAGCAGAAGTCTAGGTCCAGGTAAGAACAGTGTTCAGCATTACTTTTCAGACTTGTCCTTATTAATAGATGCTATCATTTTTACTCTCATTTCAATCCTAGCTCCTTAGTGTCCTTCCAAATCTGAGACTCCATTGGTTGGGTGCCAGTGGACTAGTCTCCATCACTGATTTAAATAGACAATAAAAGCCAATCCATCATGTAGGCCCAGAGTCCTTTTCTTCAATGGTTATTTTTCTCTGTGGAACCTGCAGGAGCACCTTCCAGACCCACTTATATCAGGCCAGAGACTCTAGGAACCAGAGCTGGGAAAGGATAGGATGTTTTTCTTCCTAGGAAGACAGTAATTGTGAATTTGTCACCAGCAGTGACATGGTGGTGAGCAATTAATTCTGGGGGACTCCCTGCTTGTCACCATGTGCAGCTTCTGCCCTGAGCAGTCCCCCTTGGCTAGAAGGCTCCTATTTCTGCTTTCAGTAGACAAGCTAATTTGTTTTAGACCCTGTTCCCTGAGGACAAAAGAGACTATCACAGCTGAGAGTCTGATTTTGGCGACATATCCTTGCTAGGTAAGGAGAAAAGATGCGGAGAGAATGTCAGCAATAGCTAACATGTACAGAACCTACTACATCCAAGAATGCTCCAAAGGTATAAGTATGAAAACAACCCTATAAAGTAGGCATCACTGTTGTTCCCACTATAGAGGTGGGGAAACTGAGGAAGAGAAGTCCATGACATGCAGCCCATATTGGCAGAGCAGGATTCATCTCTATCCAGTCTTGCCCTGGAATGTACATGGCATGTTCAAGATGGCACTGCATGACCCTCTCCTGAGTTTCTCGAGAGTAGATGGAAGGGCACTGGAATCAAGCAGACTAGTCCAGTGCCAGTGTCACCTCATGATATGTGTATCTTTGGGCAAGTGATCTGTTTTTTTTTCTTTGAGACTTGGTTTTCTCCTGTGTGAAATAGGAACAGTGGTGCTTCTGAGGATTGTCCTGAAGGCTAAGTGATGGAACACATGCTGTCTCCCCAAGTTGGGGGTCCTGTTCCTTCAGACCTCTACCTGCTTCTCATCCAGCACAGTATGATTAAGCATCACTAGCACTCCACTTAGTAATCACTAGGTACTAAATTTCATCAAGATTCATGTTCATTTCTAAAGTCAAAGGGTAATTGAACACGGTGGTTTGCCTCTTGATGAGGGCAAAGCCAAAAATTATAACCAGGAGATAAAAGAGTGAAGAAAGTGTTATTATTTGCAGCAGGTAAGGAGAGTGCTGGGGACAACTGCCAATGCAAGAGGTGAGGGGATTTTATTGGGAAGACTCATGTGTATTTATATTGGAAAGACTTCATCGCATGTAGCAGTAGCATATTCCTTAGCATGCCCAGTTCAAGATCATGCTTTTGCATATGTTGAATATTCAAAAATGGTTGAGAGGAACACCTCCTAGGCATAGAATTTAGCATCATAATCAGATTATAATGAGCAAAATTTACTCTAGGTTACTCAAAAGAGTGATTCAGAAATTTTGGCTGGTATCAACTTGTTCCTTGTGGTTTCCCCTGGAGAGCCTAATTTGCAACAGACAAATAAACAAGCAAACAAACAATCTGAAGGGCTGTTAGTAGTTATTTAAAGGGATGACAGCTTTTCTCTTGAAAGCACAGGTATTTGTCCTCCAAGTTCCTGCCTCACAGCCTACAAAGTGATGAAATACAGAACTGAGCACCTTGGAAATTTGGAGCCCAAATTTATTCTTACATTTCTCGTGGTCATTAAATATCTCACACTAGCAGCACCTGCCCTGACTAAGTATGAGTCCTGCATGATGCCTTGAAGTCTGTGCATTCTGAAACTCAGTTGGCCTTTCACACGGAGCTGCATCCCAGGGCAGAATTGGAACAGGAAGGTCCATGTGACTCCATAATGTGTAGCTGTCTGCCCAGGGACGGGAAGAGTGGATAGTCTGTGGAGAGTCTGGAAAGTGCAGAATATGTTGAGTTTAAGGAATATTTACTTCCTTCATTATAATGTTTTGAAGCTTATGTTAAAGGGAATCATGAGCCCTGGCACAAATAGCCCAGGACTGACTGGCCTGGGACACAGCTGGGGAAGAGAGAGTGTGAGTGTGATCCAATCCCTGCTTGGGCTGGAGCCTCTGGATATTTTTAGTTGGGGATTACATTTTTGGTCCACAATGCACTACTAGATGGGTTATCTTTGGCAAGTCACATCACTCATTAGATGTTATGGTTTGGATTTTTAATATCCCCTGAAAATCTCATGTATTAATGTAGGAATATTCAGAAGTGAAAGGATTTAATTATGAGAGCTATAATCTAATCAGTTTAGTTAATCCATTTGGTGTATTGATAATTTAAGTGAACTGCTGGGGTGATAATTGTAGGCAGGTGGAGCACTCACTAGAGGAAGTAGGCCACTAAGGGTGTACTCTTGATCTGTAAATTGTCCCTGACTCTACTCTACTCTTTCCTCCCCTCCCCCTCCCTCCTCCTCCTCCTCCTCCTCCTCCTCCTCCTCCTCCTCCTCCTCCTCCTCCTCCTCTTCTTCTTCTTCTTCTTCTTCTTCTTCTTCTTCTTCTTCTTCTTCTTCTTCTTCTTCTCTCTCTCTCTCTCTCTCTCTCTCTCTCTCTCTCTCTCTCTCTTTCTCGACCATAATCAACTGAGCAGCTTTCCTCTGCCACATCCTTCCTCCATCATGTTCTGCCTCATCTCAGGCTCACAGCAATGGAGTTAGCTGAACAGTGACTGACTGAATCTCTGAAAACGTGAGCACAAAATAAACTCTTAAGTTGATCTTGTCAGGTATTTTGGTCACAGTCCTGGAAAGCTGACTAACACATGAGGCCTCAGTTTCTCCATTTACACATTTAAAATGTTAAAAGTTCTAATGCTAAAACAGTAGGCTTCTTTCCAGCTCTAATCTTCCGTGACTTTTTAAGTTATAATTTCAGCTGAGTATTAAACAAACTTGGATGCAAAGAAGAGGAACCCTTATGCCCTTGAAAGAGTAAGAACATCTTCTTTCTCAGTTCTGAGTTCTGCCTCAGGACAGTAGGAAGATGGCCTGGTCTTCCTTTGACAGAACAGTATAGACAATTGCTGCTCCCAAGCTGACTCCTGTCTCTCATGCTTTCTTCAGGAGGCTGAGGGACAGCCCCAAGGACACTTCATTGTGAAGTGGTTTGATGCCTGCAATTCTCTCTCTGTCTCTCTGGTATTGCCTGTCATTGGCATCTGTCATAACAAAAACAACTAGCTCTGCTGAGAGTTGTAAAAGATTCTGTACAGAACCTGGAGGGAGCTGAGATTTTGAAAGAAGAGGGTCATTTTGGCCAAAGGATGCCTGAGTGAGCCTCTGAGAATGGCTGGCTCTCTCCAGCCTTCCAGAACTCATGGATTTTAGGTAGCATCAGAGCCTCTCTCTGTTGAAGAAGAAGGACTGGAAGTTTTCTGTAGAGTTTTTGGGTTAATTAAGAGGTTGGAAGGCTTTTGGTCAGTGAGGTGCAATTGTGTTTGTGTGGGTTTGTACAATTTTTCATCATCTGTCCACTTTCATTTCCACCCTGGGGAGAGGGGCACAACTAAATGGTCAAGAAATTTGATTTTTCATTCAAACTGATCTGGGTGTAGAGTCTATCTCTTTGTTTTCAGGGTCTTTGAGGTTTGGAGAAAATTATTTAATGTCTCTATCGCTTGGTTTCTCAAATAGGAAATGGAATACTAGGAGTATCTCCTCAGACTAGCTGTGAGGATGAAATTAGATGGGGGTGTGTAAGCCAGGCACACACCTATAATCCCAGCAACTAACTTGAGAGACTGAGGTAGGAAGATTGCAAGTTCCAGATCAGCTTCAGCAAGTTAGCAAAACTCTTGTCTCAAAAATACATATTATATAATAATATACAGAATTATATAAATATAATTCATTCTTCTCTCCAGTATATTATATATATATATATATATATATATATATATATATATATATATATATATATGGAGGGAGAGAGAGAGAGAGGAAGTGGGGAGTCTTGTCTGAGAATATAGCACAGTGGAAAGCACCCTGGGTTCAATCCCCAGAACCACCCAAAACAAAACAAAACAAAACAAAAACAGTGAGTTATGTAAAGTAGTGCAGGGCCTGCCTGGCAGGACACACCCACGGAAGTGAGAGTCATCATCATTCATTCACCACTTCTTTATACTTATTTTGGCCTCTTGCCTGCCACCAATTATCCAACATAAATTATTTTTCCCCACTGAATTTTAAATTTTTATTCTTTCCTGCCTATTTTAATTTTTTTTATTCATTTATTATGTTTCTATTGATCTTATTAGTTTTGGTCTAGCTATTTTTCTTTGTTAAGATTCCTGTTCTTCAAAATCAATTATTAATCTAATATCCACCTGTCTACTTATTAATCATCTATTATCTATCAGCTACTTATCATCTCTATCATCTATCATTTATCTATTTCTCATGCATCTATCTCTGTCAGTCAGATATGTCAGTCAACATGTATTATAAATAAGATCATATGTAGGAGAATACACACATTTCAGATAGATCCATAGAAGAAACCTCATTTTCAAAGAAACATTTTACCAGTGATAATGGTATGAAGGCTAACCAACCAGAAGTGGCTATGGAAGTAAGTAGTTGGGAAATTTAGGCTTTGTGAGTCAGGAAAACATGTCACGGGTCCTGGGACCAGGTGTTTTATTCTGATTCCTTGGGCCAAGATTGATCTCCATAAGGGTATGATAAGCTAGAAAGTGTTCTTCCTCTGCAGGAGGACAGACCCTGTGGCACTGGAATTGTGACATCACTGCCAGAGCTGGAGAGCCACACAGAACAGCACCCTGCCCTGCACTGTGGACACACATAAACTAGGAGCTTTTTCTTTGACAAGTGACATTCTCCTTGCCACCCCAACTTTGTGTGTAGTATCTATTTTATCAGTGGACTTTGTTGTTTGTGTGTTTAGTAAAAGGTTTTTTTTTTTTTTTAATTTTTCCTGCGTTGGCCTGAGTCATGGTGCCAACGGTCATTCATTCTTCTCTCCAGTATATTATGTATCTCCCCTGTGACTCACAGTCCCATGCTGAGGTCCAAGCAAAAGGGTGAGGTGTTCAGATCCCTTCTCTACCCTTCTGATCTGGGTCCTGGCTTTACTGCTAAGCATCCCCTCAGCCCCAGCCCTTTTTCATCCCATGTAATGTGGAGTTATTCTCTAAGGTACAGGTCTATTCTCTTCCACACTATTGAATGTACATGACCGCTTTTCCCCACCTTGCTGTCTCAGTGGGACCCAAGTTGAGGGAAGAGACTAGGAGACATATCTTCCTTCCAGCGGGAGGAAGACACAGGGACAGGCAAGGAGGTTGGTGCTGGCAGCTCAGGTAAAGTCTAGGTTGCAACAGGAGGGACAACTAGCTGATCAAGAAACATGGCATCTGTGCTGCACTAGCCTCTGCAGTCACTGGTTGGTTCACTTCTCTGCATCTCGGTGTGCTGATCTGTGACAGGAGGAGATTGCATTCAATTGTTTCTAGGGTGCAAGATTCAGACTTCAGTGTGTATGAGTAGGGGATGCCTAGTTTAGCACCAGAAGGAGAAAGAATGACCTCACAGAACTGAGGTAGGCACACTCATACATCCCTACCATATATACATATGTGTGTGTGTATATATATATCTGAGATGTAGCTCAGTGGAAAGCACACTGGTTGCTTGCAGGACCTTCAGGGATAGGGCATTACAGGAAGGCCAAAGGCATGAGAGGGCAGGCAGCAGCAGTTCCAGCAAGCACCACACATATGAGATGGAGTGGGCTCACATGCCACAGACAGACACAGACACACAATGCACCTATCTAGTGTATTCCACCCATCAGCACCCAGGATCAAGGCCATGCAGGAAGCACACACCTGTGCACACAAAAGGATCCAAATGGAAAGGCCAACACTCCTCCTGATTTATCAGTTTATTCATGGTGACAGCCCTCAGCCCAGATCTCCTTTATCAGTGTCTGTACTTCTCAGATAGATGTTCACTCCCCTCATACTATCTTTCTTTTATATGTCAGTAAATGTCATGTCCACATAAAAGCACATAAAGCTCTTGGCTCTGCTCTGGGTGTGAGTGATGTTGTGTATGTGAGAATGTGAGCATGTGTTTTTCTGTGTATGTGTGGGAGAGTGAATTATTCTGCATCTATTTGTGATTGTTAGTATGCTAAGCATTTGTGTGTATCTGTATGTCATTGTGTATATAATGAGTGATATGCAAGAGTGAGTGTAAGTCTGTGTGAGTCTTTGTATCTGTGTATGCCTGTATCTATGTGTTACTATGTGTGTGTGTGTATCTGTATGTATCTGTGTGTTCATGTGTTTATGTGTCTCTGTGCATCTCTGCATGAGTGTGTCACTGCAAGCTTCACTCACACTTGAATCTGCAGAATCCCACAGAGAGATGGTGCTCAGGATGCGATGGTGGTTCTGTTTTAGCGACCTAGCAGGCTATCCCATCTTATAATCTTGGTGATGGAGTCTTGAAACCCTGGTGTAGGAAATCTGAACAGAATGAACTTTTCTTTTGTTTTTCCCGAAGAAGGGATTTAGGAGTTGTCTATGTGTTCTTGAGTTAACCATATAGAATTAGTAGCTAGGTGATGGGTGCAATGATATTTGCATCTTCTTCTTGGAACATACATCTCCAAGGAAGGCATCAACTTGCCTACTAAGGGTGGGCATGATGGCACTTGTAATACCTTATTTCTCTCTTCTTCCTACCTCAAACTGTCATGTGATACACCTGGGCTTACCTACTTGGAAGTACTTTCAATACAAGGTTAAGAAACAATCTAGTGTGAACATCCTGCAGAAGAGCCTTACACTAGAGTCAAACTTTCACCTAATGCTACCAGAACATGGGCAGGACAGCCACCTTTACAGAGAGGAGGGAAGTGACTGCAGCACATTTTCGTGGGTATGAGTTGATGTCATGAGGATGTGAGGCAGTATGGCAATTGGCTAGTTTTATACATCCTTGGGCTTCAGTTTCTTAACCATAAAATGGGTCTGATCACTCATTTCATACAACTATAGGAAGACTAAATGAGATAATATGTAAAGGACTTAGTTCACGGCCTTGCAAATATAATTGGTGTTCAAAAAATGTTGTATCTCACTTTGAATAGCATTTGCCATTATGCAATTGGTTCCTGCTTTCTTATTTTCCCAGGTCTAGCTGAAGTTCCATTTCTTCCTTCAAATCCACTACTATACTAGTTAACTTTTCATGACTATAACAAAATACTTGAGATAAAAGGGAATTTCATCCTTGGAAGGTCAGATATATTGCAGTGGGATCATAGCTTCTGCTTCTACCAGAGCATTATACAGAGTGCTGGGCACTGAGTGGTGGCTCAGTATGTGCTTTTTGATTACTGGGAGGGTGGATAGTGGGGATCAGTACTCTGCATATACTGACTGGTCCTGTATTAGAGTTTTGAGACTAAACAAAGAAATAGAACCCACTGTGCCTTAACTTAAGGTAACTGAAAAAAATAGAGGAATTCACAGATGATACCAGATAGCACAGTAATTATACAATAAATTATGTCCTGGAATCTGTGATCCTAAAGGGAATCAGACCATTGAATTTATCCTTCAAAATAGTGCTACACTTAGCTTTCCTTGCCTTAGGCTCCATCAGAAATGGTTTCTAGATTTTATACTGCCCTGAATCCTCTTCTCTGCATCCACTCTATTTGTTGACAACTGAGTCTCCATGTGATGCTGGAGCAGAGAAGAATCCAGTTGGGTGTGACCATGGCAGGGTGCAGTAGACCATTATTTACTCCACCAATAACACTATATTCTGCAAATAGAGCCTGAGGAGACATTGTCTTTATTTATTTTGTTAACCAATGACTTGAACATGTATAAAACAACATATCAAGGAAAGGACCTGTATTATATTTTGCAAATTGAGTATACAAATTGTTTTAGTCAGCTTTTTTTGCTGCTGTGACCAAAAAAACCTGACAATAACAATTTTAGAGGAGGAAAAGTTTATTTTGTGGTTCTCGGTTACAGAGGTCTCAGTCCATAGTCAGTGGCTCCATTCATTGTGGCTCAAGGTGTGGCTGAACATCACAGTGGAAAAGTGTGGTGGAGAGAAGTGGCTTACATGATGATCAGGAAGTAGAAAGAGACTCCACTTCCCAGATACAAAATATATACCCCAATGGCATGTGCCCAGTGTCTACCTCCTCCAGCCACATCCTACCTGCCTCAGTTACCACTCAGTTTCCATCAGGGGATTAATTCATTGATTGAGTTAAAGCTCTCATAACCCAATCATTTTTTTTTATCTCTTCACCAGCCACTGCACATGTATCTGTGAGGCACTGCCTCTTATTTCTTGGGTCTCTGCTTTCAAAAATAAGCCTGTGCCTTTACCAGACCTCAGAAGTAATCATAAAGGGGGGTTCATCTCTGAGGAACATCCAGACTCCTCCCAGCCATACCATCAAATTTATTATTTGGTCACTGAATATAGTTAAGACAGTTCCTCAAACTTTTCTTTATGATTCCTTTTTTCTTGTTTTTTTAAATTTTAATTTGCTATATATTACAGCATAATGCATTACAATTCATATTACACATATAGAGCACAGTTTTTCATATCTCTGGTTGTATACAAAGTAGAGTCACCATTTGTGTCTTTATACATGTACTTAGGGTAATGATGCCCATCTCATTCCGTTTTTCCTACCTCCATGCCCCTCCCCTCCCCTCCCCTCCCCTCCCCCCCTCCCATTTTCACTTTTGCCCTATCTAGAGTTCATTTAATCCTCCCATGCCCGCCCCCCACATTATGAATCAGCATCCTTAAATCAGAGAAAACATTCGGCATTTGGATTTTGGGGATTGGCTAACTTCACTTAGCTTTCTATTCTCCAACTCCATCCATTTACCTACAAATGCCATGATTTTATTCTATTTTAATGCTGAATAATATTCCATTGTGTGTATATATACCACATTTTCTTTATCCATTCATCTACTAAAGGGCATCTAGTTTGGTTCCACAGTTTAGTTATTGTGAATTGTGCTGCTATAAACATTGATGTGGCTATGCCCCTGTAGTATGCTGTTTTTAAGTCCTTTGGGTATAGACTGAGGAGTAGGATAGCTGGGTCAAATGGTGGTTCCATTTCCAGTTTTTCAAGGATTCTCCATACTGCTTTCCATATTGGCTGCCCCAATTTTCAACCCCACCAGCAATGTATGAGCGTGCCTTTTCCTCCCCACATCCTCGCCAACACTTATTGTTGTTTGTATTCTTAATAGCTGCCATTCTGACTGGAGTGAGATGAAAAAAGTTACTTTTTTTATCTACTTATGGAGTAGATGCAATTCCTCTGGTGATTCAAGGTCTTGGGAAGCCCAATGCAGTCTATCTTGTATCTAGAAAAAATACTACTATTACTTATTACAGTTGTCCTGATGTTCTGTGGGCACCAGTTGCTTTAAATGTTTCAACCAGGATGCAGATGCGAAGCCTAATAAGACCCACACAGCCCAGAGTCAATAGCCCCTGAGTGGGAACACACAAAACCTCTTCCATCAATGGCCCCTAGGTCGGAGGAGAATCCCTAGTACACAGTGTTATGCTCGAATTCGGAACCCCCAAAAGACCACCAGAGACCCAAGATCGATGTAAGCAACAAAGAGGTGTTTATTGCAAGCTAGCTTGGTCCTCCACCCGCACACAGCAACTGGTGACGCTGAGAGGCCCCAAGCCCAGGGTTTGCAGCAGTTTTATACCTTCTTTGGAGAGGGCAGGGACTTCACATACATCATAGCAAATCATCACACACCGTGGGAAAATCAAATAACAACTCTAAAACATGATTAGCACATTCACTGGCGGGAACAAGTTGCGTAGGGGTGATTGGTCAGTACAAAAGGGGTATTCATTTGAACTGATTGGTTTAAGCCAAGAGGGGTGTACGTGCTGAACTACATGGTTTCTCAACACGTTATCAACCACCATAAACTACTGGGAGGGTCATTTGGCATCCCAGGTATTTCCCTGTCTCATGCTGATTGGTGGCTGCTAGGGGGTTGCTATGGATCCCTACCTAGCCTGACTGAGTCAGGGACACCTGGCCAGCAGATCTCTCCTGTTATTTGTAGATAAACAACTTAACAGGGTAGGAATGTGCCTAGGAGTGCTCTGTGGGTTTTTCCAAGGACAAAGGTGATGTCCCTTCCTTGGACAGGCTTTGCTCTGAGGCAGAGGCTGGTTTTTCAACAGCAGCAGCTGCCCAGTGGCTTCAGTGGCTTTCATTCCAGAGCCCAACTGAACTGCACAACCTCCTTGTACCAAGCCCCATCCCAAAGGGTTCTTTGAATATGAGCATCTGACCTCTGCACTCTGTGTTCTTTGCAAGAACTCTCAGGAAAAAGTTGAACTCAAAAAGTCCTCCCCAGAAAGCCCAAATATTGTAGGCTATGGGGTTCAAAGAAGGCTCCTGGGTGTGGACTCAGGAGGATATCCAGTGATGGAGTGGATTCAGGTTGGTAGAGGAGCCATGAGGGCAAGGCTGAAAACATGTGAGAAAAAGATACCTGGGGGTGGATGGAAATGGCTGGCAAGTCTCACAGAAAATATCTCAGATCCTAAGACCTAGACACCAGAGTCTCATATGGGAGAGGCTTGAGTATTTGAATGGAAGCCAGATTTGGAAAAAGAGGTCTTATCTGCTTGGCTTATTTAGGATCATCTACCTCCCAAAGAGCTGGGTCATGGGGTGATTTGATGTTTACCTCATCAAATCTCTAGGAAGAAAGGGGGGGAAGATGGTGAATGAAATAAAGGAGGGAAGAAATGAAGCAGGCAGGCAGGCCTCCTTTCCTTTGAAACAAGTGATGGATATACCTCTCTGTGGTATCTGCTCTGACTCATCCATCCAGGTGAAGATGAGATTTCACATCACATACCTGCATCTTTATCTGTCCTTCCTTTTTCTCATAGCAAAATTCTTCAACTGACAGACCCAACTGCTCTACTTGCTAGGAAGAAACATCTCCATAGCAACCAGTTCCCTAGCTCAGTCCTTTCTTCTCCCAGGCTGAGACCACAGGCTCCTCAATAGACAGCTTGCTGCTGTTCCAGGGCACAGACCAGTTTCTCTGCCCAGTAAACCCTGTGAGAGCTGCAAGACTGTCTAACTTGAGATGGATCAGTCAAGGAAACTCAGATAACTGATTTCTTCCTCACTTGCCACTGGAAATGAATGTACTATGCTCTATTTGTGAACTGAGAAAGTTAAGAGAGGAATGAATGGGTGATTGCATGTGGCAGCTGGGCAGAGGCAAAGTGATGTCATTTGTAGGTGGCTGTGCAAGACACACTGACAGAGAAAGTGCAGGCACAATTCTTTGTGTGATGTGTTGTGTATCTTCCAAGGAAAGTGATGCTGCCACAGGAGAAAGGGGATTAATCACTAACCCTCAACAAGGGGTATGATTCTCTCTTTGGGGCCAAATTTAAGCCGGTTTTAAATAATGCAGTTGGCTTAGAAAGCACTGGAGTCTCCAGGGGGAATTAATAATGGATGAGCCTTTTGTCCTGCATCCCTCCTCCTTTCCTGGGGACTGTGGAGGAACCGGTTCTGTCGACAATCTGTTTCGTCCTGTCCTGGCATCGCACTGTAGGTGAATGAACATAGGGTTGGAGGAAGCAAGGGGGGAAAAGATGGTGAATGGAAGAAAGGAGGGAAGGAGGGAAGAAAAGAGGCAGGCAGGCAGGCCTCCTTTCCTTTGAAACAAGTGATGGATATAGTGTATGTGGAACAGTGACAGGAGACTCCTGTGGATCTGTCATGCTGGCAGGTGGAGGTGGGCAGTGCTGTGCCTTAGGTACACCAGGATTCAGCAGGTCAGTCCCAGAGATGACTCCAGGCTAAAGCATATTCCTCATCTACCTCTCAAATCTTCCCAACTGGAAATAGAAGCAAGCCCATGTTGCCCTCATACTTCTCTAAAGGTATCTTTATTATGGGGTCAAAAACAGAAAGCCAGGGGGCAACTGCTCACTCCTTTGTGTCAAAGTGGAGGAGATGACCTTCCTCTCAGCCTGGCTGGGCTTCCCCTTGGGTTAATTGTGTTAACTGAGGAGCAGGAGGTGAGATGATGCCCTTAGGAGGTGGCCCTCTATGGGGGACTCTAATCCTTCTCAGGCTCTTGGAGGAGGATGGGGTTTGGGTCACAATGGGGATGGTTTCACAGAGGGTTTATGTACCCTCTGTTTGGCTTTCTGTGATTCCAGATGAGAAAAACTTTTCCTGTGATTAATGGTATCTTGCACCTCTGTCTGGCATTGATTTGGAGTTGGAAGTGGCTTTTCCCTGTGGCGTCCTGAACTGAGCAAGGAACATAAAATTGATCCAAGGTGTGGGATACTCCAAGGTGCCAGGCAGAAGCAAGCAAAAACTATGGGATGTATAGGATTTGCATTGATAAAAATCGCATGCTGGTTATGAGTTCACAATTACAACATCAAACACATTTTACACGTTCTTTTATGAAGTACATGTAGCAAGCATACGAAGCATGAGGATTGGAACTCTAGGCACTGAGGCACAATATAGGAAGTTAATGTTAATTATTTACAAGCTAGAAGGAAACAAACCAAAAGAGGAACAAAAGAGTTTGACACAAGAAGATCTGAAATAATTAATTTCTAAAATAACATAGATAATGGTAAAATTAGAATCTTAATGGGTAAGTCAAACATCTGATTAAATGCAATGAAGAAAGTTCTCTCACAAGGATATGAGAGAGGACAAATACAATAGAGAAGTTAGAAGACCTGGAGGAAAAGTTAGAAGGTCTCATTGTCAGCTAATGGGAGCCAAGGAAGACAGTGGCTTCAATGATATGACGGCTGTAAAATTAGCAAAAAACTGATGGAAGACATGGTTGTTCAGAGGGAGGAAATATCAGCACAGTAATCAAAGAAATGTTACATTCTAGGCTGAGTCCATTTATTCATGTAGCAACATTTTTAAACACTTAGTGCCTCCCAGGCACTAAGCATTTTGTGTCTTTTCTTATCTACAGTTTTACTTGCCACAGTTTGCTACCTGTGGGCAACTATGGTCCAGAAATATTAAATGGAAAATTCCAGAAATGAATACCAGTATTTATAAGTTTAAATAACTTATATTAAAGTGTATTTTTATGATGACTCTGTTTTATTATTAGTTGTTGCTGTTAATTTTTTACTGTGTTTAATTCACAAGTTAAACTTAATTACAGGAAAAAGCATTATATGTGTAGGATTAAGGATTATTTGCAGTTTCAGGCATCCACTGGTGGTTTTTGAATGTATCCCCCTTGGAGAAGAAGGGACCACTGTCCTGATCCTTCATAATCTGTGCATGGATATAGGGCATCGGTGTAGCTCTAGGAAAGGGTCGCTAACTTGCCAATAGTTGCGTGGTGGGGAGTAGTGAAGCTGAGCTCAGGCCAGGTCTGTCTGCTTCCTATGGCCTTGCTCGCTCTGTCATCCTCTCCTTGAAAGGTCTGGAGAACAGAGTCAGGCTGCAGAGGGGAAGGTGTTCTCAGTGCTCCCTAGTCACTGCTCCCAAGGCACAAACCCCCTTTCTCCTGTGTCTCTTTCTGTTCCTAGCAGATGTCATGTTTTGGGCTAGGGACTGTCCCATGTTACAGGAGGTTCAGAGCTTTTTCATACTGTATTGGGACTGTTGTTGTCTATTGGGACTTATTTGAACACTTTAAGGCCCTGACCCTGGACCCTACAACCCATGGACAGACCTCCTTGGTAACACCTTCTGTATTCTAAGCACTGAGCAGCACAGGCCTTATGCATATGGGTTGCCAGACAAAATACAGGACATCTAATTAAAAAAGCATTTCAGATAACAACATACTTGCCAGCCATAGTGACCCACATCTGTAATACCAGTGACTTAAGAGGCTGCACAGGAGGATCATAAGTTCCAAGCCAGTCTAAGTAACTTAGAGAAACCCTGTCCCAAAATTAAAAATAAAAAGTGCTGGGGATGTAGCTCAGTGGTAAAGTGGCTTTGGGTTCAACCCCAAATACTCCCCCCACCCCCTGCCGGCAAAAACAAAACAAAACAAAACAAAAACCAACAACAATAACAACACAAAGATACAAACATACTTTTTTATTCTTAATATAAGTATATCCCAAACTCTGCAAGACATACAGGAAAGAACTTGGCTAGTTCCTAGTCAGTTTCCAATATCTGGGGCTGTAGGCAAAATCTCCACTAGCAAAGGGTAGAGGGAGGCAGGGTGATGGGAAACCTGCTAGGGAACAGCCTTATTGATTGTCCCTTCTTGTCCCCCAGTCTCTGGGTCTGACTCCTGCTTCAGTGCTCCTCTGACTGCCCTCAAAACTGTTGATATTCTCACTCAGAAAGTTCAGGACATGGAAAGACATAGGGTTGCTGGCTCAGGTTTTAGACTTGCAACTCTGTGATCTCTTCCCAGCACCTCCCTCTCCAGATGACACTTTTTTCATCTACTGAAGTAGAGACTGGTACAAAGGTTTCCTTCCAGCCTCTATAGTCCATGCTTCCTCACAGGGAGGTAGTCAAAGCCCATGGGAGAGGCTCGTGCTACAAAATTTCACTTTGAAAAGAGAAGAAATTTCATCCATCAATCCAGGTGAAGGCTCTGTAAAGAGTGGTCATGGTTCCCAGATGGGCCAGCAGCCCATTTTTCAAGAAGAGAAATAGGGGACTTTGCCAGAATGAGACAAGAGAATGCTCTCCTAAATGGACTTGGTCCTTCATTACCTGTTTGACCAGGACAGGAGAACATCTGTCACAGGAGCCGCAGTCCCCTGGGTATGATACTCTGTGTGGCACTCAGAGGCCCAAGAATCACTCAGCTCAGGCAGAGGAAGGCATGGGAGGAGGGAAAGAGGAGAAACCAACAGAGCCCAAGGTGATGGAAGGAGTGGGAGGAGACCGAGGTGATGGGCCCAGCACTCCCACAGAGGTAGCAGTGACTGGCGCAAGCAGAACACAGACATAGTTTTGTATTAAATTGTCTCCACGAACACTCCATTGGGATCCATGTGTCAGATGCTGTCTTGGCCAGTATCACGTATGCTAGTTCATTTAATCCTCTCAAACTACTATAAAGAATACATTATTATTAGAGTGACAATATCATTTATTTGCCTAAACCAAGACACTTTGATGTGAAGAAAGTATGACTAATAATTATGTTGGGATACTAGATGTCCACCATGATTGTCCCAGAGAAACTGAGTCCTAACTTCACCCATGGGAAAATGTGCTCAGAGGGGTTGATTAATTTTGCCTAAGGTTCAGCACCAATTTTAGTGACAAATTCAGAATAGCCAAAGTTAATATTTTAGGAGTCCTTATGCTCTTCAACACCTGGTTCCACAATCCCAGTCATCAGGCTAGAAAAAAATCTATCCTCCACTCCAATAAGAAAGTGCCTACATTTGAAAAGGCAGTCTGGGTGGTCACCAGGGATTGGGGTCAGTTCCTACATGCCTAAGCCATCCATTTCCTGACAGGGTAGTTTTGCTCACCTTCTGGATCAAATCTGACCCAAGGTGGGCAGACTGAAGTCCCTCCATGTTATACTCTAAAAATACAGACTGGCTGGCTATCCAGGAAGCTCTTAACAAACCCCAGCTCTACTTAGTCCAGCTGCTCTACGTTCAGACACTCAGCTCCTCAATGCTGGACAACAATCATGTGCACTCTCTTTGAAGGTCAATTTGCCTAAATTCTTTTCTTTTTCCAGAGTAGGGCATTATTTTTTCTCCTGGTATGTGGCTTCCTAAACAAATACATATAGTCTTGTTTTGCATAATGATGATTTGATTCATGATAGACTACATATAAAATGGTAGGCCCAGAAGATTACAATGGAGCTGAAAAATTCCTATCACCTAGTGGCCTTGTAGCCCTGTTAATCATGTAAGTTAGTAGTAAAATGCATTACTTACATGTTTATGATGATGCCGGTATAAACAAATCCAGTACACTGACAGTTATATAAAAATATAGCACATACAATTATGTGTAGTACATATATTTTCTATATAATAGGTAGATATAATACATGATAATAAATGACTATGTTACTGGTTTGTGTATTTACTATTCTTTTTGATCATTATTTTAAAGTGTACTCCTTCTTTTTATGTATTTAAAAAGTTAGCTGTAAAACAGCCTCAGACAAGTCCTTCAGGAGAATTCTAGAAGAAGACATTGCTATCATAAGAGATGTCAGCTCTGTGGTTGCTGTGACCCTTGAAGACCTTCCAGTGGGACCAGATGTGAAGGTGGAGAACAGTGATACTTATGATTCTGACCTGTGGAGGTCAGGCCTAAATTAAACCTATGGGCTTATGTCTTATGTTTTAATGGAAAAGTTAAAAAAGTTAAAATAAAAATATCAACTTTAAAAATATTTTTGTTTTTTTTTTTAGATATACATGACAGTAGACTATATTTTGATATGTAATACATACATGGAGTATATCTTATTCTAATTAGGATCCCCCTCTTGTTGTACATGATGTGGAGATTCACTGTGGTGTATTCATAAATGAACATAAAGTTATGTTCAATTCATTCCACTGCCTTTCCTATCCCTATCCCTCCTTCCTTCCCTTCATTCCCCTTTGTCTAATCCACTGCGCTCCTTTTTTTTAAATAGAAAAAATATACAGAATAAGGATAGAAATTAAAAATACTTTTGTAAGTTATGGTATGTCTGCATGTTTTAAGCTAAATGTTATCACATAAAAGTCAAAAGTTAAGAATAAAAATAATTCTAAAGTAAAAAAGTTACAGTTGGGCTGGGGATGTGGCTCAAGCGGTATGCGCAGGGTGCTGGGTTCAATCCTCAGCACCACATAAAATAAAAATAAAGATGTTGTGTCCACCGAAAACTAAAAAAATAAATATTAAAAAGTTCTCTCTCTCTCTCTCTCTCTCTCTAAAAAAAAGTTACAGTAAAGTAAGTTTAATTTTTTACCGAGGGAAAAAAAAATTAAAAATAAATTTAGTGTAACCTAAGTATATAGGTTTTTTTTTAAGCAGGTAGAACTTTATTACTTATATAAGAGGGAGTCATATATAATCACAAAGATTGTGGTAGTCTTGGTAGTAGAGAGACTTTCATTAAATTTCTCCTTGTATTAACCTCCAGTTCAGAGTTGACATTGACATAATAACTGTACAATGATTTCATTCTGGTTTGAGAAGGTATTAGTAAAATGTCTGTCTTTCTAAATGCATCACTACATAGTGTATAACCCCTAAAGTGGCCTATTTTGCTGCATTCTCTGTATGAGTTGGAGAATAAAGGGTAGGTATTCTGCTGTTGTCTTATAGAATATACATATAAATGTCAATTAGATTCAGTTGATGTTCACTCATGTATAATAATAATAAGAGAGCTCATGTAAAAAAATGAATAAAAATTTTTTAAAAAAGAGAAAATATATATATATATATATATATATATATATATATATATACATATATATATATATATAATGATAACACTAATCAAAGGAAAGCCAGAGTTACTATGCTAATTTTAAACAAATGGAGTTAAGTACAAGGAAGTTTCTAATAAATATTGAAAAAATTGCATGATGAAAAAGTGATCAATTATCCAAGAAATATAACCAATACATATGGACTTAGCACTAATGCCAAAATGCATGAAAGTATATAGGTTTTATAGTCTACAGTCAGGTACATAACGTTTTAGGCTTTCATATTCACTTCCTTCTCATTCACTGACTCACCCAAAGCAACTTCAAGTCCTGCAAACTTTGTTCATGGTAAGGGTACTGGATAGATTTTTTTTTTTTTTTGGCTGGGCCTTAAACCCACAGCCTTGAACATACTAGGCAAGTGCTCTACCACTGAGTTACATCCCCAGCCTGGTAAGTGTCCTATATAGGTATGTCATTAAAAAAATCTTTTATACTGTGTTTTCACTATACTTTAATTATGTTTAGATACACCAGCACATTGGGATATGACTGCCTATAACATTTAATATAGTAAAATGCTGTAGAGTTTTGTCACTTAAAAGCAGAAAGTAATCCCATATGGCCTAGGTATATAGTAGGTATACCACCCTGTTTTGTGTTAAATACAACCTATGGTGTTTGCACAATGACAAAATTACCTAGCAACATATTTCTCAGCACATGTCTCCTTTGTTAAGGAACACATAGCTATAATAAAAAATATGTTTGAAAATATCAGGAAATTGCAGGTACTATGAAAACAAATAAGTTAGGGTAAAGGCTATAGTAACAGGGTCTGGGAGGAGGAACTATATCATATAGGGCACTTGAACAGACTCTATGGGGCTGTCATTTGGGCAGAAACCTTATCACAGTGAAGAAGTAAGCTATGTAGTTATTGGGATGAACACTCCTGGAGAGAGTAGAATGAAGAATCTGTTTGACTTTCTTGAGGAATGGCCAGAGACAGAGTAATGAGAGACACAGGAGAGGTAAGCAGGCAGGTCTTGTGGAGCCTGGAGCTTCTGGAGGATTTTGAGCAGGGAGCTAAGAAGTCCTTCTTCACACTTGTAGCTGACTTGGGTTGATGTGAGGAGGGAAATAGCATGGAAGCTAGGATCCAGGAGGTAGGTGATGGTGCTCTGGACTGCAGCAGCAGTGTAGAAGAGATAAAAAGTGACTTACTGGGAGTGTCTTTGTGAGTAGGAATCGAGGATCTCCTCATGGATTAGATACAGATGTGAGTGGAAGAGGTTTGTCAAGGATATACCTGGAGTTTGTGTGAGTGGAAGAGGTTTGTCAAGGATATACCTGGAGTTTGTGTAAATTAGTGAGAGGCAGTGCAGTGCATAACTGCTTTAAAGCAGGTTTAAAAGCTGCTTCCCTATGCACTGCACCATTAAAAGTTGTTTTAAACATGATGCATGTGGGAGGGCTAGTGGGCAGATGCCTATACAACAGGGGGCAGTTCTAACATGAAATAGGAGGGGGCAGACTGGAGGGTGGTGGACCTGGGCTGTGGACTCACTGCCCAGGGAATACAGCTCCACCCAGGCAAACAGGTACCCTCTGCATCTGGCCAAAGAAACCCACCGAGTCTCTTCATGTCAAGCATCCTTCCTCTGGCTGGCACCCTTCTTAGTCAGCAGCAATGACCCTCCTTCTCCTGCCTATATTTGCCTTGTCCACTTTTGAATCACTTACTCTTAGCAACTTGCCATCAAGGAGTGACAGAAAAGGACTGTATACCTGGGGCCTGGGGATTGGAACTGCCTTTTCCCCTCTTTTTTCCTGCTCTCTTGGAACAGCCACGCACCATGTTGCTCTGTGAGCTCAGGTGCTGGCCTTCCCTTCAAGGTTGATCCTAGACCTCCTTTTCCAGCCCTGTCCATTTATTACATTGTTAGGACATTGCCTCCACAACACCCAGGAAAGTGGGCATGGGGAGGAGCCTTTACAAAGGTTCCAGAGATGGCATGAGACAGCACAGGGGTTGGGAACACAGTAAGTACTCATTAAATGTCCCCTGCTATTGCTCATTGCTACTATTAACCCAATGATATCCCAAGTTTTCAATTCTGCAAACATAATAAATATTCAAATATTATTTCAAAGTTATCAAAAGGGTTATATTTGTTCCTTATTTAAGTTTTTATAAATTTTCCACATCTGGGATGATGAGACAAAATCTGTTAAGGATGTACTAAGTAACTGATATTGTGATGAGTGTTTTCTAGAACTTTGTCTGATTTAATCTGTGCAAATATCTTGAGTGATACATATCACTATATTGCTCCTTTTTAATAAACAAGAAAGCTAAGACTCAGAGACGGTAGGCAAATGCTTTAGGTCATACAGTTATTACAAGGAAGTCTGAATGATTAGTGGGTGTAATCCTTTCTATCTGACCACTTGACTGATGAGAAGGTCCAGGATGGAGAGCTTTTCATCAGCTCTGCCAATAGAGAGCTTGGTATCTTGTCTCCTTTTTTGTTAGCTTCTCTTCTCAGGAGCTGGGGAAGAGCTTGCTGCAGGGGACCACATTTCACAGTGAATTATGGAATTATGCCTCACAGCAATCAGCACTCAGAGTACTGTTGGATGCAATGAAATGGAGTTTGTATTGGAATCTATTATGGTCCCAACATAAATTAATTATAACCCTTCTGCTAGAGGGAACCTTCATGTATAATTAACACAGAAGCAAGTATCCAGGAGGAGGTGATCACGGTGCCCTGGACTGCAGCAGTGGCATGAAAGAGGTGAAAAGTAACTTACTGGGGACATCTTCAGGTCAAGTCTGGGTTAATCTGAGGTGGCTATGCACTTTGCACTCATTCATTGTATGTCCTGCATAAAAATAGGAAGTTTGCCTAGGAGAGGGTTTCAGCAATGTGGTGGTGATGAGACTGTGTTGGCAGTTCAGAGAAGGGCACATCAGAACTAGCTGCCCACCTCTGCTGCAAAGCCCTTGGGTTGGTACCATCTGGGTCTACAGAGTTGCCAGGCAGCTCCCCTCAGGGATAGTTAACTGGGAACATTGAATACTAACCATGGGAGCCCACACTTACCCAGCCCTTTCCCTGCATCAGGTGCCACGCTAAATGCTCTGTGAGGATGAATTCCTCCAATTCTCACAAGCATAGAAGTGGGTCAGAAGAATACTTCTATTTTGTAGAGGAGGAATGTGAGCACAGAAATGTTAAGTGGTGCTATGGTTTGTATTTGTTATGTTCCCCAAAGATTGATGTGCTAAAAGCTTGGACCTCATTGTGAGTCGCCATACTGAGGGAGGGGTTAAAGGGTGGAGCCCATTGAAAGATAATTAGGACACAGAGGCATAATCCTTGGAAGGGATCGATGCACAGTTCATGGGACTGGACCACTTTTTGTGAGAACAGGTTGTTGTAAGGGAGCCTGGAACCTCCCCTGAATTCTTCTTCCCCATGTGTTCACTGAATGTCACTGGCCGTGAGGCCGAGCTAATGCTGGTGCCATGCTTTTACACCTCCAAAATTATGAAAAGAATAAATCTCTTTATTTTTAAGTTTCCCAACCTCAGATATTTTATTATAGTAATGCAAAAACAGAGTAATATATACATCTTGACTAAGCCACACAGCAGATAGGTGGTACAGTTTTGAGCTGAATACACCCTGCCCTAACCTGAGAATTTACCAAACTTATGTTAAACACCCATGACCCAATAGACACCTGTCTTGGTTCTTGGCCAGATATCATGGTTTTGTTACATTGTGGTCACATAGTTGGAAGTGGCCTTTTTCTCCAGGGAGTTGTTTCCCACATAACTTCCTCTCTAGTGGAAGCATGTCCTTTTCTTTAATGTTCCTTTTACTATACTGAGGGTCCATGTGAATACAGCAAATGGATGTGAGTTAAGTAACCAGGTAGACTTGGTCTATATCACCACCTTTCCATTCTGCTGTTGAGAGTGCATTGTCATCTGTGTTTAAAAATAATTTCATCAGAGTAAGATTTCCAAACCTGACATATGGGAATCGTCAGGCCATCAATGGCAACTGCTGGTCAGGGGTCTGCACAAGGCAGAGTCCACATGAACTGTGGAAAATGAGTGAAAAGTGCATGTAGGTTGACAAGGAGAAGTCAGTACCTGGACACGGATGTACATGTTTATGCATGTGGTGTTGGTGCAATATGTGCACTCATGAGATGTATGTGTGAGTGCATGCATATGTGTTACAAGAGACAAAACTGAAATCAGTCAAGAGTGACCCTGGGGTCAGGAGGATAAGGGGTACAAAAAAGACACTACACTCTTAGAGCTCCAGTAGGAGAGGAGTCCAAGGCCCATTACAAAGGACTGAGGTGCTAAAAGTCCCTTTGCTGCTTCTTTCCTTCTGCTAACTGCATTATGAACTGAAGCCAGAAACCTGTACTCCACCTTTGGTCTCAGCTGGAGGTAAGTACTTTCATTCCATGAGGTTCAGCCTCTGGAAAGTGGCTTCTCCTTCTCCTCTCCCATCTCACTTCCACTACCCACGACTGCTTCAGGTCCCAGGTTCACTCTTGGTCAAGTCTGCAGGTAGAGAAACAGCCAGCCAGCAGGTCTGCATTGGTTAAATGCAGGAGTTTTTTGCCTGAAATTGAAGCATATATGGATAACATCTGTTTAGCCTCTGCTCTGGAAAACTGCAGCTTTGTCAAGTTCTCTGGAGGCTAAACTATGAGCTCAGAGATCTGAAATCTGACCTACTTCTCTCAAAGCATCTTCCTATTTGTTTCTGCCCTTCCAGCTCCCACTCCTGTTTCATCTGCCATTTGCAGGTGCCTGCATTCTTGCTGACTGCCAGCCACCATTTCTCTCCAGCTGCCTAGTTCTTCACCCCATTTGCTCTCCCTAAACACGATCTTTTTAGAAATGCAGAAACACAGGCCTATGGGATTGTTTGATCGCCTCAAACAAATTGCAAAAATCTTCATCACTGCTCTGATTCTGTCAATCAAACTGCACAAAGGACAAGACATAGGGTCTGACCTTGAATAGAACTAAATCTTATGAATAACAATCTGTAAAGGTGGATGGTTAGGCTGAAAGCAAGGCCAGATTAGATTCTCTTCATCACCCAACCTCAGAACGTTGCATATGCTGGGTTTCTGCACAAGCCATCTCATGGCTTCTCTGTCCCTTCCTCTTTCCCTGCCTGCTGGTGTCTCAGGCATAGGCTGGGTCTCAGATAGGCTTTTCCACCTTCATCTCATATACGTTAGGTTCCCCTTTACTGTCTCCCATGCTCTCTGCACTCAGTCTCATGGCTCTTATAACAACTGCTATTGCATTCACATTGTGCTTGCCTATTTGGTCAATCTTCCCACTAGACTAAGCTTTCTGAGGCCCCAGGACTTCAATGTGGTCAGGCATATGGTGGTCATAATAAGTGTTCATTGAATGAATAGTTGAATGAGTGAGAACATGTGGATCACTACATGATTTCTCTTCAGAAATCATGGGAAAGGAAGACTTCTCTGAGGATTTCATGTTGAAAAAGTTCTACCAAATACTGGCTTCCTTCCAAAAAGGGAAGGAAAGATAGTAGAGAAACCTGATCAACACTATCCAGCCAGGAGTTGTGCTGAAACCATGTGCCATTGATAGGATGGGATAAAAATGGTCTTCCTCCTAACAATCCATATTCCCAGTGTAATCAGAAAAAAATAGTAGACAAACTCCAGGAGAGAATCCTTCTACAAAACATCTTAGTTCTACACTTCAAAATAGACATGGTCAGCAAAAACAAAGAAAGTCTGGAGAATTGTCACAGCCAAGAGAATCCTAAGGAGACACACTGATAAAATATAATATAAAATTCTGGGAAGGATCTTGGGGCAGAAAAAGAACATTAGGGAAAAATCAGGAAAACATTGTAAATATAAACTTTAGTTAATAATAATGCATCAACATTGGATTATTAGTTGTGATCAATAAATCATAGTGATACAAGATGTTAATGAAAGGAAAACTGATTATGGAGTGTTTGGAAACCCTCTGTACTATTTCTTCAAGTTTTCTACACATCTACAACTATTATAAACAAAAATAGCTTTTAAAACTATTTTTGAAAACTATTGAAACTAATAGTTTTTAGAACTATACGGTATTATAAAACAAAGAGTTCTTCAGAGGACTTTTAGTCTCTGATCTGACATGCAAGGAACTTAGAAGTCATCATTCTATCCTAATGACAAGAATATAGCTAAGCTAACTGAAAAATTAACAACTCATCCTAGACCTATCAAAGAATTGATATCACAGACAAACTTCTTTCCCAGAACTGGGGAGATATACAGTCTGTTTCTGGAGTAGAGGCCTCCACAGGAATGAATACCAGAGAAGAAAAATATAAACTATACTTGACAAACCACTGCAGCTCAGGTGGACAAATACATAAGTTTGAAACTCTAAGAGGGCAGTTGTTATGAGCTTTTCCTCCATAAACCCTATCAGTTCTTTCAGTGAAGACAGGGAAAAAAATCCTTTTCTACCTTTGGCAGTTGAATGGAAGCATAGCCATCCTGACACATGTCAAGAGCATTCTAAATAGGACCTACATTAGACTTCTCTTCAGAAATCATGTAAGCAAGGAAATGGTGGAGTGAAATATTCAATATTAAAAGAACAATCTACTTAGAATTCTGTATTTGGCAAAATTATCCTTCAAAAGTGAGAAAGAAATAATTTCTAAGGCAAATGGAACTTTAAAGGAAATGCTAATCATCAGACTGCTTTGCAGTAAATGTTGAGTGAAAATTATCAGAAATAAGGAAAAATACAATATAAGTCAGAAGTTGGATCTACATAAGAAAATAAAGAACATAAGAGAAAGAATAAGTGAAGGTAAAATAAAATATTTCCAGTTTTTATTCTTAATTAATGTAGGATATAATAATTTGTTCAAAATAATAAAAGCATAAATAAATTTGAGTAAATGAAATGGATAATAGCATAAATAAATGTGAGTAAATGAAATGGATAATAGCAATATTATATAGGTTGGGGAGGGAAGGAATTAGGAACACTTGTTAGGAGGTGCTTAGAATACTTGTCAGGTGGTTCTAGTGCCACTTGCAAGAGGTATAGCATCAGTTGTAAATTTATGTTACAAAATCAAAAGTGTAAAATCATGATAAAATGTGAAGATGTATAATTAAAATGCTAAGAGAGAGAAAAAAGGGATCATACAAAATGTTGAATTTAAAAGGGCAGAAAAGTTTGGAAGACCAAAAAAATATAAGAGCAGAGGCATTGTTTTAGTCAGCTTTTTCTCTGCTGTGACTAAGACTCAGCAAGAACATTTTAGAAAAGAAAAAGTTTATTTGGTGGCTCATGATTTCACAGGTGTCAGTCTGTGGATAGCTGGCTCCATTCCTTGGGACTGAAGGTGAGGCAAACCATCATGGTAGAAGATTGTGGCAGAGGGAAGCAGCTCACACTTTGGTCAGGAAGCAGAGAGAAAAATTCCACTTGCCAGATACAAAAGGGGCTAAAAGCATGCAATGGAGGAAGGATAGCATCTTCAACAAATGGTGCTGGGAAAACTGGAAATCCATATGCAACAAAATGAAACTGAATCCCTTTCTCTCACCATGCACAAAAGTTAACTCAAAATGGATCAAGGAGCTTGATATCAAACCAGAGAATCTGCGTCTGATAGAAGAAAAAGTTGGCTCCGATCTACATATTGTGGGGTCGGGCTCCAAATTCCTTAATAGGACACCCATAGCACAAGAGTTAAAAACAAGAATCAACAAATGGGACTTACTCTAACTAAAAAGTTTTTTCTCAGCAAGAGAAACAATAAGAGAGGTAAATAGGGAGCCTACATCCTGGGAACAAATCTTTACTCCTCACACTTCAGATAGAGCCCTAATATCCAGAGTATACAAAGAACTCAAAAAATTAAGCAATAAGAAAACAAATAACCCAATCAACACATGGGCCAAGGACCTGAACAGACACATCTCAGAGGAGGATATACAATCAATCAACAAGTACATGAAAAAATGCTCACCATCTCTAGCAGTCAGAGAAATGCAAATCAAAACCACCCTAAGATACCATCTCACTCCAGTAAGATTGGCAGCCATTATGAAGTCAAACAACAACAAATGCTGGCAAGGATGTGGGGAAAAGGGTACATTTGTACATTGCTGGTGGGACTGCAAATTGGTGCGGCCAATTTGGAAAGCAGTATGGAGATTCCTGGGAAAGCTGGGAATGGAGCCACCATTTGACCCAGCCATTGCCCTTCTCGGACTATTCCCTGAAGTCCTTAAAAGAGCATACTATAGGGATACTGCTACATCGATGTTCATAGCAGCACAATTCACAATAGCTAGACTGTGGAACCAACTTAGATGCCCTTCAATAGATGAATGGATTAAAAAAATGTGGCATTTATACACAATGGAGTATTACTCAGCACTAAAAAATGACAAAATCATGGAATTTGCAGGGAAATGGATGGCATTAGAGCAGATTATGCTAAGTGAAGCTAGCCAATCCCTAAAAAACAAATGCCAAATGTCTTCTTTGATATAAGGAGAGCAACTAAAAACAGAGAAGGGAGGAAGAACATGAGAAAAAGATTAACATTAAACAGGGACGAGAGGTGGGAGGGAAAGGGAGAGAGAAGGGAAATTGCATGGAAATGGAAGATGACCCTCACTGTTATACAAAATTACATATAAGAGGATGTGAGGGGAAAGGGAAAAAAATCAAGGGAGAGAAATGAATTACAGTAGATGGGGTAGAGATAGAAGATGGGAGGGGAGGGGGGATAGTAGAGGATAGGAAAGGTAGTAGAATACAACAGTTACTAATATGGCATTATGTAAAAATGTGGATGTGTAACCGATGTGATTCTGCAATCTGTATTTGGGGTAAAAATGGGAGTTCATAACCCACTTGAATCAAATGTATGAAATATGATATGTCAAGAGCTTTGTAATGTTTTGAACAACCAATAATAAAAAAACACTAAAAAAAACAAAAACAAAATATACACCCCAAAGGCACGTCCCCAATGACCCACCTCTTCTAGCCACACCCTTTATTACCACCTTTATTTACCACTCAGTTAATCACTATCAGGGGATTAATTCACTGATGGAATTAAGGCTGTCATAACCCAGTCATTTCTCCTCTAAACCTTCTTATCTCCTACATGAGCTTTTGGGGATCACCTCATGTCCAAATCATAACAGGCATGAAATAGGATACAGTAATAGATAGATCTTAATTACATCAATAATTATTTTTAACATTAATAGTATAACTACACAAATTAAAAGAAAAAGATTGTCAGAGTGCATAAAAACAAGATTCAACTATATGTTGTTTACAAGACCTACTCTGAATATAAGGTCACAGAAAGACTAAAAACAAAGGAATGGAGATATATATCTATATATATCTATATATAGATATAGATATATCTTACACTAACACTATCTAAAAGAATGCTGGTATCTCTTGGTATATTATTTTCAGACAAAGTAGACTTGAGAACAAGAAAAATAATGAGGGATGAAGAGAGCATTGCATAATGATTAAAAGTCAACTCTCCAAGAAGACTTTAATAACAGTTTTAAAATATATGAGGTTAAAAACTGATAGAGCTATAAGGAGAAATAGCTGAATTCACTGTTATGGTTGGAGCTTTTACTTGTCACATCCAGCAGTCAGGAAATCAGTAAGGACAGTTGAATTAAACAGAACCATCAATCTACAAGGTTCAAATATGTCAGTAGAATATTTCATTTAATAGCAACAGAATGCACTTTCTTCTAAAGATTATGAGAAACAGTTATCAAATACTGTGTCTTTAAATATATCTTAACAAATTTAAAATAATAGAAATCAGAAAATTAAATTAACCTATAAATCAATAACAGAAAGATAGCTAGAAATACTTGAAGACTACACAACAAACTTCTAAATAATACATAAGTCAAAAAAAGTCTCAATGAAGACAAAAATTACAATATCAGAAATCAATGAGGAACAATATATACTGATCCTATAAACATTTAAAGGCTAATTAAGGATTATCAGAGGGGCAATTCTATGCCCACAAATTTGCTAACGGTGGTGAAATAGAGAAATTCATTTAAAAACAACATTTATCAAAACTCACAAAAAAGCAGATAATTTGAATAGGTGTATAATACTTTAAAAATTAAATCAATAATTAATAACCTCCCAAACAGAAAACACAAAGCCCAGATTATTTCACTGGTGAATTCTACAAAATATTAAGGCAATCTTTTCCAGAAAATAGAAGTCGAGTGCATATAGTTATTTCTTGGTATCTGTGAGTGATTAGTTCCAGAACCCCAGTCAGATGTAAAAATCTGTGATTGCTCAAGTCTCATACAAAATGTTGTAGCATTTTCATGTAATCTATACAATTCTCCTATATGCTTACAATATCTAATATAGTGCAAAAGTACATCATTTCATTTTCTGTCACTATAACAAAATACCAGAGGAAAGAATATTTACAAAAGAAAAAGGTTTATTTAGCTTATAGTTTGGAGGGCTGAAAATCCAGACATCATAGCAGTAGCTCTAATGAGGGCTTCCTTGGTTGTATCTCATCATGGCAGATGGCAAGTTCTCTTGTGAGAATGAGAGATCACATGGTGAGATGGCAAGTCAGAGAATAGGGATTGGTCACACTTGTTCTTTTATAACAATATATTCTCATGGGAACTATCTCATTCTCATGATAACTATCATATCCCTTCCAGGGACAGTGCTCCAAATGACCAAATCATCATGCATGAGACTGCACAAAATTTTTCCTCTGTGATGCTGGGGGTCAAACCCTGGGCCTTGTGCATACTAGTGCTTACATTCTATCACTGAGCTAAGTCCCCAGCCCTAGTCCCCACACCTTAAAGATCCACCTTCTCTCAGTGCTGCTGTACTCAGGACCAAACTACTAACATATGAAACTCTGGCATATAAACTACATCCAAGCCATAACACAAGGCCATGTAAATATTTGTTATACTGCATTATTTAGAGTATAATGACAAGGGAAAATTTCTGTCGGTGTTCAGTATAGATGCATTTTTTTTCAAGTGCTTTTTGTTGGTGAATCCATGAATGTAGAACCCACAAACATGAAGTATAACTGTACCTATTATTTATTATATGAGGCTAGCATTATACCAATACCTAAACTAGATAAAGATATATAAGAAAAGTTAACTACAAATATCTCTTATGAACATTCATGCAAAAATCCTAAAAAACAATAATATCAAATTGAGTTCAACAATTTATGGAAGGAATTATATACCAGGACCAAGTTGAATATATTCTAGGCATGCAAGGTTGATTCAACATTTGTTGATAATTAATGAAATCCATCACATCAGTGCTAAGAAAAACCACATGATTATATTAATGAATGTAGAGAAGTCATGACAAAATCCAATGTTTCTTCATGACAAAAATTCTCAGCAAACGAGCAATAACTTGATAAAAAAAAATTAGCCACAATGGAATATTACTCAGATTTAAAGAAGTATGAAATCATGGCATTTGTAGGTAAATGGATGGAACTAGAGAATATCTATCATGCTAAGTGAAATAAGCCAATCCCCAAAAACCAACGTCTGAATGTTTTCTCTGATCAGTGGATACGGATCCATTGTGGCGGGAGTAGGGAAGCCTGAAGGGACTTTCTGCTGTACAGACGGAGTGAGGGGAAGGGTGGGGCTGTGGGTATGGGAAAGATGGTAGGAGGAGACAGACATTATTACCCTGTATAATGTATAATTACACTACTGGCGTGACTCTGCACCATGTGCAAACAGAGGAATGAGATGTTGTACTCCATTTGTGTACAATGTATCAAAATGCATTCTACTGTCATGTGTGACTAATTAGAATAATTTTTTAAAAAATTTAGCAAGAAATTGAAAAAAAAAGAAAACTACAGCTAACACCATACTTAATGGCAAGAAACTTAAAACTTTCCCACTAATATCAGGAAAAGGCAAAGATGTCTGTTATGTTTGAATATGAACCATGCCCCCAAAACTTAGGTGTGAGACAATAAAAGAAGATTCAGAGGCAAAATTGTTGGGTTATGAGAGTCTTAACACAATCAGTGAATTAATTCCCTTGTAGGAAATCACTGAATGGTATCTGTAAGCAGGTAGGGTGTGGCTGGAGGAGGTAGATCCTTTGAGGCAGGACTTCAGGGTTTATATTTTGTCCTTGTCGAGCAGAGCTCACTCTCTGCTTATGGGTTCCACGTCTCCAGCTGCTTTCCTCTGCCATACAGTGGTTTTTAAAGAGGATTTAAATAAGTAAATATTTTATATATGTGGATAGAAATTCTCAATATTATCAAAATGTCAGCTCTTCTCTAATTGATATATAGAATTCGTTAAATTTCAATCAAAACCCCAACGAGTTAGTTGTCTTGTAGATACCAATGAACTTATTCTATAATTTATTTGAAAGGCAAAAATTCCCCACAAAAGATTCATGTAAAGAACAATGTTGGAGAATTAACACTACCAGACTTCAAGATTTAATATATAGTACAAACAAGATAGTGTCAAACTGATGAATGAGTAGACAACAGATCATTAGAACAGATAAGAGCCTATATATAGATATCCACAAATATAGTCAACTGATCTTTGATAAAGGGACAAATGCAATTCAATGTAGAAAGACAGGCTTTACAATAAATGGTGTAGAAAAACTGGACATCCACATGCAAAAAAATATACAGACCTTACACTGTTCACTAAAGTAAATTCAAAATACGTCATATTAGAACAAAAAAACGGATCATCTGCATGTAAAATGCAAATCTATAAAACTCCTAGGATGTACCATAAGAGGAAATGTTAAGTGCCCTTTGATTTGGTGATGGCTAAAAAGCCAAAAACACAATCCAGGAAGAACAGACTGACAATTTGGGCATGAATAAAATAAAAAGCTTCTTTCCTATTAAAGACACTGTTAGGAGAATAAAAACATGAGTTTATAGACTGGAAAAAATATTTGCAAAACAATTACCAGATAAAGGAGTGGTATCCAAAATATGTGAAGAACTCTTATTCTTAGACATAGTGATTGAAAAAATATGATCTCAAAATAAAATAGGAAAGAAAATGAAACAGACACCTTATTAACCAATTCATACATATAACAAATAAGATTATGAAAAGATACTCACACCCTATGTCATTAGGAGTTTACAATTTAAAACAATGAGGTACAACTATACACTTATTAGCATGATAAAAATCCAAGGGATGGGGAAGTAGTTCAGTGGTTGAACACTTGCCTAACATGATAAGGTCCTGGGTTCAATCCTGAGTAATGCTTAAAAATTTAATTAATTAAAAAAAGTAAAATTTAGAACACTGATAATGTTAAGTGATGTCACGGGTGTGGAACAGCAGAAATTCTCATTCTTTTCTGGTGAGAATGCTAACTGGTACAACTACTTTGGAAGAATTTGGTAGTTTCTTCCAAAACTAAGCCATAAGATATAATAATCATGCTCCTTAGTGTTAACCCACAGGGGTTGAAAAATTGTGTCCGCAAAAAATCAGCACATGAGTGTTTATAGCAGCTCTATTCATAATTGCCCAAATTTGGAAGCAACCAAGTTGTTCTTCAATAGGTAAATGAATAAAGAAATGTGTTATATCCAGACAATGACATGGACTCAAATGCATATGAGGAGGGAAAGAAGTCAATATGAAAAAGTCCATATGGCGTATATGATTCCAACTATCTGACATTCTAGAAAAGACAAAGCTATGGAAATAGTTCATTGGCTGCCAGGGGCTTGGGAGGAATAAATTGGGTACTGAGAATTGTTAGGCAGTAAAACTATTTGTATGCTACTGTCATGTTATTATACATCACCACGCAGTTGTCCAAACCCACAGAATATGCACATGGAGAGTGACCCTCAATGTGAACTATGACTTTCTAGTCAATATTAATGTATCAAAATCAGTTCATTGATTGTAACAAATGTGCCATATTAAGGCAAGATTTTAATAATAGAGAAGACTTATAGGGGGAGGGTAAGAGGACATATGAGAACTGCATTTTTTTTCTGTAAAAACTGCTTTCAATGGGCTGGGGTGTGGCTCAAACAGTAGCGCGCTCTCCTGGCATGCGTGCAGCCCGGGTTCGATCCTCAGCACCACATACAAACAAAGATGTTGTGTCCGCCGAAAACTAAAAAAAAATGAATACTAAAATTATGGAAAAAAAAACTGCTTTCAAAAGTATGTCAAACTAAAACTAAAACAGAAAAAGTTAATTAAAAAATAGAATAGCAGAGCCTCCCAATATGACTCTCCACTCCCCATGTTGACATAGTGCAGACTCTCCCCAGTTTTTTGAGTGAAGCCTCCTTAGGCCTAGGTGAAAACACTTCCTTTATCTGGAAATCCACAGTTCTCAGTACAGAGCATATGACCCACGTCTCTGCTCCCAGACAACAGAGACTCCCCACTTTTGCTCTTGTCTACCTCTCCCATTATCCAGAAGCTGGAGGAGTGATACAGTGCTTAATAAGGCTTAGGACACAGGAGCTTGACTCTTGGGGCTGACAAAAATTTTAAGAAGCCTTTAGGCTACTGTGCTGAAGGGATGTTGAGTCAATGGATGACACCTCTTTTTTCAACATCATGAAGCCTCCATAGAGGCTAGATCACAGAGGAAATTATTATATCTAATCTATATCTATGTCAATATCTATGTCTATATCTAAGTCTATATCTACATACACATATATATGTATGTAGACAATATCTATATCTATCTACATACATATATATGTGTATATATCTTTACATACATATGTACACATATATACATGCATATGTATAGATGCATACATGCATATATGCATATAGACATATGTATATATATTCTTTTGCATAAAAGTTTTACAGGTCAAGTGAAGTTGTCAAATATTTGAGTGGTTTGATGTATACAAGATGGTGGGACCCCTATTGTGGTCCTTTCCAATCTTGTTACCAATGCCTCCCTGTATGAATCACAGATAATTTAAACAAATGGGGCCTTTGAGAACATCTCACTTCACCTTTTACAGATGGAGCAATCACAGCCCAGAGAACTGGATAGACTCTCCTCAAGGTCGCGCAGTACAAGAGGAGACACCAGAACTGGAATCTAAGTTTTGACTCATTTCTCCAAGTGCCTCCTAAAGCACTTCCCAAAGGGGGAGAAACTGGGTTTAGCTTATAGGTGGCCATCTGCTGGCCAGGCTGCAGTGTTAAACAGTCTCCAAACCTGATAGGTATGATTTTAGGAAGAAATATGTTGTGCCGTGCCCTCTGTTGACACAGAACTAACCAAGTGGGAAAGAGGGCAGAAATCATATATTTTTTTTAAATTTGTTCAAATTAGTTATAATATATAATAGTAGAATGCATTTTGGCACATCATATACAAATGGAGTATAACTTCTCATTAGTGTGGTTTTACATGATGTGAAAAACCAGCCTCTACCTCAGAGCAAAGCCTGTCCAAGGAAGGGACATGACCTGTGAAGTGTCTGTTCTGTTCCTTGACCCATTTATTGATTGGGTTATTTATTTATTTATTTATTTTTGATGTTAAGTTTTTTTTTTTTTTAGTTTTTAACTCAAAAAATATATCCTGGAGATTAGTGCTCTATCTGAGGAGCATGTGGTAAAGATTTTCTCCCACTCTGTAGGCTCTTCACATTATTGTTTCCTTTGCTGTGAAGAAGCTTTTTAGTCTGATGCCATCCCATTTATTGACTTTACTTCTTGTGCTTTAGGAGACTTGTTAAGGAAGTCAACTCCTAAGCCAACATGGTAGAGATTTGAGCCTACTTTTTCTTCTATTAGGTGCAGGGTCTCTGTTCTAGTGCCTAAATCTTTGATCCACTTTGATTTTTGTGCATGGTGAGAGATAGGATTTCAATTTCATTTTGTTCCAGTTTTCTCAGCAACATTTGTTGAAGAGGCTATCTTTTCTCCAATGTATGTTTTCAGCATCTTTGTCTAGTATGAGATAACTGTATTTATAAGGGTTTGTCTCTGTGTCTTCTATTCTGTACTGATACTATCAGTTATTGGTGAGGAGTCCTGCTTTCTCACATGTTGAAGTTTGAACATTAGAGAAGCACACCAAGGCAAGCATAAAAAGAAGAGTTTATTTAAAAAGAGGGTAAAATAGACTTCTCCCAGGAGGGAGAAGGGGGCCATAGTTGGTATCCTGATATCCCCAAGAAGCGAGATGTTCTGCCTTTTTTATGTTCTAGGCTTCCTTTGTTCTTCTGCCCTCTTCCCCTTATCTTTCTCCTTCCTGTGTATGTATGTGACTAGGCCTAGGAAATGCTACTTGGTGGGATGGCCAAAAGGTGGGAAACAGGTGGTCTGAAGGGGGAAGGGCTGGATGGAGACACCAAGGACACATTAATTAACAACCTTAAGGCTCCCTGTAGGGAGGGGCAATTCCCGGGACAGGTTACCCTGGCAACAGGCTGGAGCAGGGCAGGTTCTTGAAAAGGGTGAACAAAGGGCTTTGAAAGAATTAACATGTTAATCCTTCAGGGAACAGTCTCCCATTTCCTGGGCTCACTGGAAATTTGGCCTCCTTGATGTGATCTGACTCAATTTACCTATCTATACTGACTGCCTGGCTTCAGTACCATTGGTCTTTGTATCTGTTTTGGTGCCAAAAACATGCCATTTTTGTTATTATGGCTCTGTAGTATAATTTAAGGTCTGGTATTGTGATGCCTCCTGCTTCATTTTTCTATGGATTGCTAAGGATTACTTTGGCTATTCTAGGTCTCTTATTTTTCCAAATGAATTTCATGACTGCTTTTTCTATTTCTATGAAGAATCTTAAAAAGGGCAGAAACTGTGATCAAAGAATTTAAGATTTACTGCCAAGAAAAGTAGTTGATCTTCTTAAGGCCTGGAGCAAGGTATTTATACTACCAAGCTCTTGATACTGGAATGGACTAATTCTTACATAATTTGTAGAAGATAACAACTCTGGGTGCAAACACCAATACAACTAATTCATTTTTGTAATCAAATATTGACACTAACATTGGGATACATATTGTTTCCAATTATTGTGGGTAGGGAAGTCAATATGTTATCTACTATTTTTAGGCTTTATGAATTGTCTGAGAATTCTTTGGGGCTTTGGATGCTCCAAAGAGAGCAGGATCTGCTTCCACATTGCAGCTGGAAGAATATAGTATGATTGATATACCTAGCCTAGTTCTCTCATTAGATCAGAAGCTAGCTGTCACAAGTTATGAAGGATTCATTTCTGTTTTCTGTAAAAATATCAGGATGTCTGTATGGCCTGGCCATTAGTTGATGTTGTAGCTGATTGGAATGCCTGCCCGTGCCCTGAACTCACCCATGTCCGGTTTTCCCTGACCATATAACAACCCTTTCCTAAACCTTAGTGACGCCTCATAAATTCTGGCCTTCCGTGGCCGGATAACGACCCTCTCTCAGTCTCTAAGATCTCCGCAGCCTGGCAGGTCGAAATAATAAGCTTGCTTTAATTTGATTTTAATTGGAGTCAGTGGTCTTTTCTTGCATCATGGTCTAACATGATCTCATGATCTTTTTGTTTTTTGTTTGTTTTAGTATTTTTTAATATTTATTTTTTAGTTTTCGGCGGACACAACATCTTTGTTTTTTGTATGTGGTGCTGAGGATCGAACCCGGGCCGCATGCATGCCAGGCGAGCGCACTACTGCTTGAGCCACATTCCCAGCCCCTCTCATGATCTTTTGCATCACAGTCTTATGGTGTCACTGTTGAACACTGGTTCTGTGCTGTTTGTAACCTGACGATTCTGCAGGACCATGGTGTGGTTGGATGCTAGTACATAAAATGATTATTTTTCCTGAGTTGACTCCATATTTCTGGCTGAATTTAGCTTGGGGCTGTCTACCAGACTCTCGCTGGCAGCTTTATAAATGGTATCCTCTGGTACTCATTGGTTCCAGTAGGACAACTATTTATTGCCTCATGGATCCAGAGCCACAGTCAGCTTAAGAGGTAGGAATTTATTCTTTTAAGTGCTAAAAAGCAAACAGCAAAAATAACAATAATCTGCAGACTTGAAGCCTAAGGATGAACACAGTAGGTCTGGAGAGGACCCAGGCAGGTATTGACAGTGTACTGAGGATTGAACCCAGGGGTGCTTAAGCACTGAGCTACATCCTCAGTTACTTTTAAGCCACCCCTCTTGGCTTAAACCAATCAGTTCAAATGAATACCCCTTTTGTACTGACCAATCACCCCTACCCAACTTTTTCCCGCCAGTGAATGTGCTAATCATGTTTTAGAGTTGTTTTATGATTTTCCTGCAATGTGTGATGATTTGCTAAGAGATGCTATGATGTATGTGAAGTCCCTGCCTTCCCCAAAGAGTGTATAAAACTGCTTCAAACCCTGGACTCGGGGCCTCTCAGCATCACCAGTTGCTGTGTGCGTGTGGAGGACCGAGCTAGTTTGCAATAAACACCTTTTGCTGCTTACATCTATCTTGGTCTCTGGTGGTCTTTGCGGGGTCCTGAATTCAAGCATAACAATACTGTTTCCAATTATATGACCAAAGCAATGAAGATATTGTATCTTTATAAAATATACATTATATATATTTTCCCACCAAATGTGCTTGGGAATGAACTGCTATGAATTATATCAGAGGCTGGTGAATCTATCTCATGCTCCTGCTCTTTACCCACAGCAAGCAGGTATATGGTGAACTCAATGGAACTATTGTGGAGAGAAGTAGAGTGGGAGGAGAAAAGAAAAACCTGGTAGAATTTGATGGATGCCTTTATTCCTTTTGTGTTGCTATTAATAAAATAACTTTGGCTAGGTAACTTATAAAGTTCCTATTCTTTAAGAAGATTATTTTGCTTACAACTCTAGAGGCTGTTAAGTTTCAAACAGCATGGCAGCATCATCTTAGCAAGGTCCATGTTGGCTGCATGGCAGTATGATGGGAAAGTGAAAAGGAAAACTGCCTTGGACATAAAAGACCAGCACAGGTGTTAAGCTCCCTTTATAGCAGCCCATTCTCCCAAGAATTAATTCACTTCTGCAAAATCCAACCTATTCCATGAAACCAGTGTTAATCCATTAATTGTGGGGGAGGGGTGTCCAATGATCTAATTGCCTTCCATTAAGTCCCAATCTCTTAACTCTGCTGTCAAGTTTCCAGCATATGAATCTTTGCGGCAATAAACTATATCTAACACATAGCGACAAGAAGCTGAATAAAGAAAAGAAAAAGAGAAGGGGAAATGACAAAATATTGAGAGAAATGTAGAAAGAAAAAGATACAAGAGAAATAGAAGAAATAATATCTAATTTTGTTCTATCACTTTGCAATAATGCCAGATTTGTAATTGTGTTAGACACTCTATGTGGCCATTTGAGACAGAAATGGCAAGCAGAGGTTATTTCCATGAAGAAACTGGAATTTTGTGGCAGGTCATTATTTTACGTGAAACATGTCTCAATGGAATGAAGGTGAGACATTATGTCTGGGCCTAAAATTTGAAGGTGTCTTATGTAAAATAGGGCAAGGTTTCATATTATATGAAGCCATCTATATGCCAGGCACTCTACAAATGCAATCTTACTTAGCCCTCCCAAGATCTGCTTTAAGGCAGAGATTATCATTACTTATATATAAATGGGAATAAATGGAGTGCCTAAGATCACATGGCAGCAGGGAAGGGCAGACCCGGGTCTCCTGACTCCTATTCTTCCCCCTCAGCAATGTAACCTCTTGTGGGTGGACCAGAAATGGGTACTTCAATAGGGGAGAACATTTGAAGTGAATTTTACCAAATAAGGCCTTACCATCAAAGCAGCTTATGGATGGAAGGGTCTGTATTGGGAGAAATATGTTCTTAGATGGACTCAAAAACAGGCTAGATGAGCCCTTGCCTGGAAGGTGAAGTAAGATGCTCAGATTTCGGACTGGCATGTAGACCAGATGACTTTACTTCCAGTCCTAAGCCCCTTTGTCTTTGAGAAGTGTCATGCATTTGCTTTCCTAGGCTTCAGTGAGGACTCTCAGTTGGGACTAGAGACAGGGTTTCTGGCATTCTACTTCACCTGAATACTTGCATGAAAATAAAGAAGAGCAATGATGAGGGAGAATTACAGGAAGGAAAACAGAAACAGAGCAAAGCTGCCAAAGAAGAGAAAACACAAGGGAGACTCTTGGCACACAGACAGGGCTATCCATGCCATCTGGCCCTGCAGGGGCAATGTTAGTGCCTGTCTCTGATATTTAGATATTTTGAATTCTTTTCTGGAAATTAAATTTGTTATGCTTCATTGAATATAAAATTCTACTTTTATAAATTTATTCCTTTGGAGAATAATTTTTTTTCAGTCTTGCAGTTAAAATGAAAGAAATAATACTAAGATACAATATGGAGGGATTGTTTTATTAGCTTCTTTCTCCAAAAAGGTGCAAAGAGATCTGAAAATGGAACCCATATCAGAGGAATGGGAGTGGAGAGGCAAAGGTGTAGTGATAAGGCAGGTAGAAGGGCTCTAAGGAGATCTGTTACCAATTTCTAAGCATCACTTCTTATAAAGAACAAGAAGGAATATTTTTGTTGTTCTGACCCTGACTAAAGCATATCCTCCAGTTCTCCTGGGGTCTGTAGCTTTGACAAGTCTCAAAAGAGTCATCAGAGGGTCTTAAATGAACCCAGGTCATAAGGAAAGGCTTCAGCACTCAAGGTAGCTCAAGTTCCTCCTTTAAGACTCTGAGGGATTGTTCTGGAAAGAGGGTGTCAAAGATATTTCATGTAAAACCATGGATCAAAGACTACAGTTAGATATAATGGAGAACTTCCCTTCTCTCAAGGAGAGAGAACCTTGCCATGGAGACTAAGGGAGATCCTTTTACTTCAGGGAAATGATCAATGCAGAGAGAGTTCCCAGCTCTGCCAGATGACCAGGTGCTGTCCTGTCATGAAAGAATGTGGACTAGATGACCTCCCAGCCTGGTGTCTGGGAATCTATCATCCTATTTCCTGGGCTCTATAGAATTCGGGCTCCTGTAGTCAGTTGCCCTTGAACAGAAAGAGTGTCTCTGTGGAAGTCAGAATATGATTCAAGGGTAGGTTAATAGAGTAGATGGGGGAAGGATGACTCAAGCAGAAGGCATCAACTTTGTAGTCAGATGGTACCAGTTTCACACCTTATCACCACCACTTGGCTCTGTGACTTTGAGCAGGTTACAAATCTCTCTGACAGTATTACTCAATCTGTAAATTGGCAGTAATGATAGTCCCTTCCTCATAAGGCCATAGGATATCCTTAGGGTTGAGAATAGCAATTGATGGCAGCATTCAGTTATGACAGCATCACTACCACGAGAGTTGGATATCCCCATAATACTCTCAATGCACTTTTTTCTGTACTGACTCTACCACTCCTCTAGGCTGGAGTTCTAATCCAGACACATGCTCTTCACTGGGCCCCCTGAAGAAAAGTGGGGCATTCCCAGCTCCTTAGCCTTCCATCCCCAACCTCCATCTTTCTGTCCTATTATCCCACTTATTGCCATTATTGCTGCTATTTTGCAAGTGACTTTTTCCTGAATTCTACCTGCTGCTCTAGAGCACACTCTGGTCCACTCCAAAACCATCCACCTCTTCAGTGAAGGGATGGGCAAGGAGGTCATGGCAGCACCTTGACCTGGAGAGGAAAGAAATCTAGGTAACCCTCTTTATCCCCCTTTCTGCTCCGGGAGCAACCTGCCCCCACCAGGATGCCCTGTAGCTCCTGGGGTTAGATAAACCAGGGATAGAGGAAGAGGTAACAACAGCCACAACCACCACCCTCCCTGGCTTCACTGTCTTTACCATTCAGGGACATATAACAATAAAAATAAATAAAGAAAAGACTAACCTTCCGGCCAATCACAGTTTAGCTACCCTGCAATTAAACAAATCCACAAACCCGCAACACATATTTACATCTCATTAGCAGAAGCCAAATGCAACAACGGCATTAAAATTAAGAAATTAGACACAATTATCCTGTCTGCAGCAGTTGGGGGAAGTTGTCAAGGGCTGGTTTATTCATTAGTTTGCACAGAAGTTCAGCAGCTCCCTAATTGCATGCTGCTATTTTTTACCCCTCCTCCTCTTGCTTAAAAAAAAAAAATTCGTTGGAGGTTTCATTTATCTGCAGTGCAGCAGTCTGTGAGTGTTGATGAGGCTGGGCTCAGAGGAGGACTGAGAAGGGCTTGTCTCCTCTCTGTACTGTGTCCTCAGACCCCAGCTAGGTCCTGAGTGAGCTGCAGTGAATGGTGGTCAGGAAGGCCATGTGATTGTTAAGTGTCCGTGTGTCCACATGTTCCCTCTGGATACCCAGGGAGGGCTCTTGATCACCCAGAACATTCCCATCCACTGAATAACTTTATTGTCTTCTGGACAGTGGTTCACTGGATCCAGCTACATCTCAGGAACACTCCTCCACCTCCCTTAAGCAGGCATCTGTCCCCAGCCACAGCCCTCAGGCTATCTCTTTGTGGCTCAGAGGGGCAATTCAGAAGTGTTCATTGGGTGGATGAATGAGAATATTCTTATGATATCCTTTTACTGCACACAAAAGCAATCATAGGGCCCAAGTTGTGCCCAGATGAGAGAATGGGGATGGGTCAGGGCCCTGGCCAGCATCAAAGAGACTTTGCTGGAGTGCCTTCCTGTCTGGAAGCTCTTAATCTGCTTCCTTGTGGGAATCCTCCCCTTGGCCTTCTGAGAATTGGGGCTTTCTCCTTCCTCCTTCTTCATGGCCTATTGTGAGCTTTTTCTGGTCTCTAGCACTTGGCCTTGAGAGCTGTTGGTTCAAGTGGAGCTGTTTTCCTGTTGGCTTCTTGACTAGTGATGACACCACCTTCTGCATTCCTCTGTTTGCTGGGGGGTGGGAATCCTCTGTTAATGTCAGCTCACTGGGTTTTACTGATAAATGGTGACAGAAAGAATGGTGGGGGCAGGGGGAAGGCTTCCTGAAGGTTCTCTTTCCTGATGAGACCCTGACACAGTCCTCAGGAAACACCAAGCACCAGGCCTGCCCCTCCAGCAATGCTGGAATTTAAGCCCTGAGTTTGAAGTCAGGAGACATAGGTTCTAGTGTTATAGCAGCTGCACTCAGTTTTGTTAGCTGTGCAAGAGAAAGTGATATATGTTTCTCCTTCAGAGTCAAATTGTGAGATTTTCATAGACATCTGGGGCTTTACTGATGTCCACTGGGGAACATTGGGTCTCTCCAAGGCTTGCCCTTCATCTCAGAGACCAGCACAGGTCCTATAGCAGCTAGTACCTTCTGGGTGGTTTGCTTCTTGCTCTTTAAGTAGAGAGGATCCCCAGCCTTCAAGTTGCTGGTTATCCTACAGCATTCTCATAATCCTGGCCCAAAGGGTCCAGATAAAGGAGCTGGTAAATATCCTACTTTATTTAAAATTGGTGTTAAATTTAAACTTGCAAATATGTATTCTAAACACAACTAGAACTAATTTAAGATATTAATTACAAAAATCAAATATAGCATTTATTTAGTGATTATTGTTAGAACTATAAATAAGCCCTCCTGGTCCCTAACTGCCACATTCCTTCTGCACTCGATGCATGCTGCCATTTTGAATGGCTAATAATGAAGAGTGTTCACCACCAGCATTTTTTTTTATTGTACTTCACCTCTCTTCATCGCCGCCCCCCCCCACCCCCGCTGGCTTTTTTGGTATTGGGGATTGAACTCAGGGGTACTCAACCACTGAGCCACATCACCATCCCTATTTTGTATTTTATTTAGAGACAGGGTCTCACTGAGTTTCTTTGCGCCTCGCTATTGCTGAGGCTGGCTTTGAACTCACCATCTTCCTGCCTCAGCCTCCTGAGCCTCTGGGATTACAGGCATTCTCCACTGTAACCAGCTCTTCAGCACATCTTACCCTGAAATTTATTTGTTCTTTTGTTCATTCATTCTTAGGTATACTACTTATTAAGCAAACACTATTTTCAAAGTCCTCAGGTCACACTCTGTTTTCCAAGTCCTTAGGCTGACCAGGATCTCACAATTCCTGTGTCACAAGCCAATGGCAGGCCAGACAACAATGACATGGGTATAAAAAGTGCTTGGATGGGACTTAGTCCAGAAATTGCTGACAGGGAGCTCAAGGCTACAGACAAAATTTTTTAAGAGATCAGGGAGGGGTTTCAAAAGAAGAGATCATCAGAGCTGAGACTTGCGTACTGTTCACCCCCTACCAGTTGGCTGTCAGACAACTGTGCTAGCAGCTTTCATGTAAAGCATTTTGTCTATGTGTTTAAGTAGCTGCCTCCTACTGTGACTTGGAGAGAGGGGATGAAGTCTGTGGTCCACAGGATTTTCTAGAGTTTGATGGACTTTGAAAGAAAAATAAGGGAAAAGGGGTTGACACGATTCTGTGGATTACAGAAGACAATGCATGAAAGTACTAATCCCTCTTTGGGTGTCAGAGTCCCTCCTGTCTCCATCCCTGGGGCTTGGCATCAGAAAGATTCAGGATGGAGCTTGAAGAGGGCATTGCTCCCTTATTGCCAAGGCCACTGTTTAGCCACCTCCTCACCAGAAGACTTATTGACCTGCAGGAGGCAACAGGCATCCCTGGGTGGTCTGTCTCCTGATATTCATGGGGAATCAAGACCCTGTCCTAGGCCAGGTGTGGTGGTGTACTCCTGTAATCCCAGTGACTTGGGAGGCTAAGACAAGAGGATTGCAAGTTCAAGGTCAGCCTTAGCCACTTATCGAGGCCCTGAGCCACTTAGTGAGACCCTGTCTCGAAATAAACATATAAAATAAAATAAGGGCTGGGGATATAACTCAATGGTAGAGCATTCCTGGGTTCAATCCAGTACCAACAACAATAATAACAAAAAAGCCTTGCGGAGGTGGATGTTTCAGGTGTAGCACGGAGCTGGCAGAGCACTGAGGGGAAAGAAGAGCTGGATGACTCTAGTGGGTGAGGTGGGAGGGGACAGGACTTCACACTGGACCCCAACCTGGGCCCCACTGACTCAGGATGTAGGTCCAGAAACTTCTAGGGAGATGCAGGACTGGGACACTCTCTGTAGCACAGGTCTGAGGGGGACAGGAAGTCAGGTAAGGCAAAGGTGGTTACCAGCCCTAACATTTGGTTTGAGCACACCCTGTTTATATTCCTCCCCTTACTACTACCCCCGAAACTGAGGTATTTTCTCCTTAGCCCATGTGAAGACACCCATCTCATTCTCACATTTTTAAGCTAATGCTGTATGATATATGCTCCTCAAGGAGAGAGACCAGGTGGGCTTTTCTCTGTCTTTCCAGCCCCAAAATGAGGACTTAATACATTTTAATATTTGCAATGAATTATCTCAGGTGGCCTGTTAAAAGGGACACTGGAGACTCTTTGTACACTATCTAAGCCTACTCGCTAGACTGTAGTGAACTCCTTAGGGTTGACACTATATTCACAAAGAATCATTGAACTTCTCTGTTCAGACAGCATCTGTTCCCAACTTAAGAAAGTTCACAGGGAGTGGATGGAGTCAGTCTAATGCACAAAGCCATTCCTTATGGTGAGAAGCCCACAAACCACAGCCACTCAGACCTGGATTAAAAACTCAGTGATAGATATCTAGATTCAAGAGTTTGGGTAAATTATTTAACTGAAGGCTCATTAAATTCCTCAGTAAAATGGGGTGCTTATAGGACTGTTGTGGGTAATAAATTAGATGACCTATTAGGGCACTTACCATAATAATCTATATGTAGTAAATTCTTAAAATTTGATGATAAAGAAAAAGAGAGAAAGAAAAGAGAAAAGGGAATAAGTTATGCATAGACTGATGGAAACATCATAGAAGCAAGGCCCCTGGAAAGACTTCTTAGGCAGGTCTTGGAGAAGGTGTTAGAGGGGGAAAAATGCAGGGAATGGAAAAGCTTAGAGGAACCAAAGCAGCATGGGGAGAAATCTTCACATTTGGGGAGAAATTCTGCATGGCTGTACAAAGGAAAGGGAAGCTAGGGAGTGAAGCCAGAGAAGCCAGGGAGTGAGCAGGGATCCCAATGTGGCAAGCCCCTCTGCCATGCCGAATGACCCATCTTCACCTGCCAGCCACAGTGTTTTGAATATAGAACTGGGGAGATTTAGGAGTCTTGAGGCAAATAAGTGTGTGTTAAAGGGAGAATAAAGGCCAGTGTGACAGCTTGATAACAAAGATGATGATGAAGGAGATGAAGTGGCACCTCCTTTCTCCACAGAAAAGCCTTTTTCACCATGGCTGATTTTAAGACTGTCAGCAAAAGAGTCCATTGTAGATAAACTTCCTATGTTCATGTCACCCTGTTTACTTGGCCACTGGCCGAGAAAATACCAGCACTCCAGGTACTGGACACCCCCTTACTAGTTTTTCACAAATGTATCCAGTATAGTACTTTGAAGAAATGTGCAAACAAGGCCTCTGGCCTTGAGCTGGCTTCACAGAGATGTCTATATTTTTAAGATAAGTTACAAATGGGCCCATGGTAACAGCTGGCAGGGGGAGGAAAGAAAGGGGAGAAGAAGCTCTCCCCTTCTCAGGTGTTGTCCTTGAAGAGTTAACTTGCCCAGAACAGTGAAAGGAAAAGCTGCTTTTAAGTGAACTTCTGCAGACTGTGAACTTCTGAGCCCCTCCCCTTACATGCTGGGTATAAAACTCTGAAACTCCCTGAACTCTGGGTTCAGGGGGTTGATTGATTACAGCAAAGGCTGTACCCTCTGAACCTGGCTGCAGCCAAATAAAACTGTTTCCTGCTATCTTCGGTGCCTTGCCTCGTTTGTCCCTACAACAGAGACTTTAGGGAATCAGAAAAAGAGACAGATTTAGGTAACTGTCCTGTGGGGTCTGCAGGGCCAGGTTGTAGTTGAAAGGTTACATACAAAGGAAAGAGCTTGAGGATGATGAAGGATGACCCCAAGTTTTCTAGTCTAGGCAAATGGAGGAAAATGGACAAAAAAGAAGTAGGTTTTGAAGGTAGGGGATGAGTTGAATTTTGATTGTTTGGGGTTCCAGTCACCCATAAGGTGTCTCAGTGGAGCCTTCATGCCCCATCTCTTCACCTCCCCCAACTTCCATCCAGTTGTTCCTAGTGACCCAGTGGTGATAGTAAGCATTATGAGAGGGAAAAGTGGGAGAGGATAATTGAGAGGTTTATTTGACTCTGACCAACTTGGAGCCAGCTCTGAGAGCCCCATACTTGTCTATGTAGCTGCAAGTTACTCTCTGCAGTTTGCTAACATCAAATTGTTTATACCTGGAAACTGACCTCAGAGAAGCATACAGCTAGCTCCCTAAGGCTAATTAAGTCCCTCCCCATCAGTGAAGAAAACTTCAGATACCCCAGCCTCTGGAATTAAGATTGAGTCATTTTCCACAAGACATGATAAAGGATTTCTAATATATTCTAGTTAATGGGAATGGGCAGAGAAATCTCTTTCCTCTTCCTGTCTTTCACATGGTCCCTACTCTGTAGTCCTACCTGGACATTCCTGAAGCTTGAGGAGCCCAGTTCCAACATCCCTATCCATTGTATTGGACCTTGAGTAGAGAGAGGGTAGTCCGGCTGAATACCAATGCTGCTCAGGAATCCTGTGAGACTTTAGGGAAAGGGTAGAGGAGGAAAGAAAAGAATCACAAACTCACAAGAGTTTTCTCTGGCTCCCTTAGTAACCTGCATTCTCAATCTACTTTATTTCAGTTTCTGCTCTGAAACTTAGAGCCCAGGTAAGCTGACCGAGACAGGGAATAGGTAAATATCTACATCCAGGTAATATGTTAAGAATGGAAAACTTGGGGAAGGAGCACTTGGCACTATCAACTTTATACTTATTGACTTTTAATGTACATTTTATGTATATTTCTTTTTCTTTCTTTCTTTCTTTTTTTTTTTACAGTATTGGAGATTGAATCCAGGGCTTGCACATGCTAGGTAAGCACTTTATCACTAAGCTACATCCTCAGTCCCAATATGTAAATTTAGTATAAATAAATAAAATATATTATTAAATTTTGGTAACTATGAAAAATATGTAGGTTTATTGAAACAATATTAGAAAAGTGTGTATATATTATATACATACACACATATGTGTACACACACACAAAATATCTTTAATCAATTCATTTCCCATTACCTTTGGTATTCTGGGACTATGTAGTTGACCCTCTTCACCTGTAGGTTCTGCATCTATAGATTCAAACTAATGGGAATCTAAAATATCTTTTATTGTGTCTATACTGAACGTGTACACAATTTTTTTTCTTGTAAATTCCTCCTAAGCAATAAGGTATAACATCTATGTACACAAGACATTGTATGAAGCAGTATAAGTAATATAGAAATGATTTAAAATATACAGGAGGTTGTAAAAATTTACATGCAAATACCAGCTATTTTATGTAAGAGACTTGCTCATCCATGGATTTTGATATTAGTGAGTGCTGAGGGATGAATGCATGGTTGTTCAGAATGTAAGCATTTTTAGAATGCTCAAAATACCTTTTAAATGGCATATAAAATAACAACATATACAAACAGAAAAATGTACAAATATTAACTTTACATCTTCACAAGAAAGAGAACAACACTGGTACTCCATTTACATTTAATGTTATTGTTTATTTGCCTGGGTTTATAGCTACCTTAATTTCATATTTGGACACAAACTTTATATTATTTTTTCCCTCCTTTCTCAAATTCCTTTGAATTAATCTTTGGTATTTATTTGTTTTTATTATTCCATTTTTTTCTATTAACATATCATGTATATCTTCTTTATTTTTTCATAGTTACTCTAGGTAATATCTCATTCATTTTTGGCTTCACACCATCTAATACAAATGATATTTTTACCAGTTCTTTGATGTTGCTACAACTTTGGAATCTTTCAGCTCCATAGACCATTGCTACCTTTGACTTTGTTACTATTATCAATTTTAATACTACATATATTTGAAACTCTAGACACCATTACTCTTATTATTCTAATCTACAGTTGGTATTCATTTGGAGTGGAATTTTTCTTAATAGTAAAAAATGCTCTACATTACTTAATCAAACACTTAAAAACCACACAGGCTCTATTTAAGCCAATCTACCTATAATTGAGTTAGTGACAGGAATAAATACCCCAAGTCTACAGAAGAACATAATAAAATCTAAAATTTCTATAATCTATGATTAAAATGTCCAATACACAATTTCATTATCTTTTTGTTTTGTTTTAATCCTTTCTCTAAAGAAGTCACCTCATCTTACAATTTTTTTTGAAAGTAATTTTTAATTAAACAAGAAAAATGTTACTAGAGGAGAAAAGAAACAGGAAAATCTAATCCATTATCATCAACACCACCAAATTCAGTGAATAAAAACTTATTTTTGGGTAAACCAAATGTTGGGTTTAGTAAACAATAAATAAATAAAACAGTTATTTAAGTATGTTAAAAGATTTTTAAAAATTTATATTTGATGAGTAAACAAGAACTCTTAGCAAAAAAGTAAACTTTATAAACATGAATTAAACAGAAATTTATGACTAAGAAGTTAAATAATCTAAATGAGAAAGTATTAGGTAGGTTAAGGAGCAGATTGGAAATGAAGAAGGAAAACAAAACAATGAATTAGAAGACAAAGAAAAAGAAAATATGCAAGTTGAAGAGCACAGAGGAAAAAGAAATGGAAATTATAAAAAAAGAAAAAGAAAAAAATGAGGTGGTACTAACCTGTGAGATAATGTAATACAATGCAATTGAGTCCTAGAAGGGGTTAGATAATACTATGACAATAAAATTTTTTTGAAGAAACGATTGCCAAATATTTCTTAAATTTGAAAAAAGTCAGGGAAATATATCTGGAATATTAGCAATACGTTAGAAGAAATACACAAAGTAAATAGGCAGGTAAATATCAAACTCCTGAAAACCAAAGATTTTGATTAAACTTTGAAAACAACCTGCAAAAATTGACCTGTCCCTCATAGGAAGGACCATAATATGCATAACAGATGACTTTTTATCAAAATCAAACGAGGTCAAAAGGCAATACAACAGCATTTAAATAACTGAAGAGAAAACCAGAATTTTATATGCAATGAAAATATTTTTCAAATATGTCTGAAAAAATAAAAATATTTTTTGATTCTTATAACACAAAAGTTATGAGAAGCCAGGCATGAGGGCCCACACCATTAATCCAAGCACTTCAGGAGACTGAGACAGGATGATCACAAGTTCGAGGCCATCCTGGGCAACTTAGTGAGGCCCTGTGCCAATCTAAAACATAAAAAAGGCTGGGGATGTAACTGAGTTACATCCCTGTGGGTTCAATCCCTAGTACCAATTTTTTTAAAGTTATGAGAATTTTGTTGTTAGCAGACCTAAAGTGAAAGAAATACTAAAGGATGTTTTTAGGCTAACAGGAAATTATTCTAGATAAAAATTGGGATTTATAAGAAAAAAAAAAACGAGGAATAATAGTATGTAAAATGTGTGGGTTAATGGAGAAACTCTTCTTTTACTAATTTTCTTAATAGATGATTAATTTAATTCAAAGCAAAAATGATATTCTTATAAGGCTGGGGATTTAACATGTGGAAATAAAAGATATAAGAACAATTACACAAAGGATGGAACCCTCCAAATGAACTGATAGTCTTGAAATAGGAAACAGGAAGGGTGAAGTGCAAGGTGTGAAGTGGTGAAATATTAATTCTAATTCAGCTATGATAAGAGTGAATCCCTAGAGTAATCACCAGAATAATACAGATTGAGGATTCCTTATCTGAAATGCTTGGGACCAGAAGTGTTTTGGATTTTGAAGTGTGTGTGTGTGTGTGTGTGTGTAGTGAGATAACTTGGGAAGGGGAACCAATTCTAAACATTAAATTCATTCATGTTTCATGTACAGGTAATACATGTAGCCTGAAGGAAATTTTATGCACTATTTTTAGTGTGTCTGCATTTTGACTGCAATTTATCACAGGAGGTCAGGCATGAAATTTTCTACTTGTGGTGTCACACTGGAGCTAAAAAAATTTTCTACATTTTATAGCATTTTGGATGCTACAGAGTTTTGGGTTGGGAAGGCTTCCTTAAAAAGAAAATAAAAAGCAGAAAAAAATAAAATGAGATGCCGAAAAATACTCAGCTGACTCAAATAAGGCAAAAAAGAAGCAAGAGAAGAGCTAACACCAAATGGGCAAATGGAAACAAAGACAAGATGGTAGACTTAGGCTTGATTGTGTGATGACAGTAGATGTAAGTGGACTATTCCAGTTAGAAAGCAGAAAAGTCAGACCAAATGAAAAGATAAAACCCCATTTTTATACCTTCAAGAAAATGTGAACTTTACATATAAAGATACATAAAACAAAAGGAAGAAAAAACAAAAATCAGATTGGTTTTGTCTGCCTGCTCTAGTCTCGTCCCTGGCTCCTCATAACTTTTGTGTTATGAGAATCAAAAAATATTTTTATTTTTTCAGACATATTTGAAAAATATTTTCATTGCATATAAAATTCTGTTTTTTTCTTCAGTTATTTAAATGCTGTTGTATTGCCTTTTGACCTCCTTTGATTTTGATAAAAAGTCATCTGTTATGCATATTATGGTCCTTCCCATTCCTCATCCCTGAAAGACTAGGATGGCCAGCACCATCCTTCAGGTGTCTGAAGCCTAGGACGCCAGCCTGGTTGCCAAGGAGTCTGAAAACCTCCCAAAGGTCTTCCAGGGAAGATTAGCAGTGTTTTCCAAGAACCTCTTGGTTCTGGGAGGTCTTTTTACTGACTACAAGAAGAGTCCTTCAGGAGAGTCAACTTTGACTATTAGAAGCTTTAAACCCAGTTTTGCATTATGTCTATCTGCTCCTTCTTTGAACCCAACAAATATCCCATGATGCAAGCTGGATGTTCACCAAGACAGGCACCTCAAATATGGTGACTTTGCTCCTGCTCAGTTCCTTGTCTGCAAGCTTTGTTACTGATTCTTCCCTCTAGCCTGTCTGGGCCAAGCACTGTCATAGTTCGAAGTCCAGAATCAGCAAGTATGTCCATGGGAAAGAATAACTGTGAGCTTCAGCTCATCTGGGCAGGACACTTTTATCTTTGGAATTTTAATGCCTTTAAAAATACGGCTTTTTAAATTTATCCTGATTATTTCAATTCTTGCAGGAAATGTGTTTTCCTGTCATTACCTACTACCCACTTCTCAGAAACGGAAGTCTGTGACATTTTCTGCTGTGAACCCTTCTGGGTGGAGAATTTTCCTTTTGTCTTTTGGTAGAAATGAAGATACTGTTGCCTGAGCTTCAGTGGGTGTTTCAGTGGTGTGTAGTGCAATATTGAGGGTCCAGGGAGATGAATAGGGTTGAGTGAGGGCAGGATCTGAGGGTATTCACCTACAAGCACTGGGTGAGGAGAGCATACGGCAACTCAGGCTGGTAGAGTCCTTCCAGAACCTTCAAAGGCAGGGGATAAGTGGGAAACGAGAGATTTCAATTTCTGTAGTTCTTACTTTATTCACAGAGGCTGCCTGCATGTTGGATCAGTTCCTAGAAAAGACTAACATTACTGGAGAGAAGAATTTCTTCTGCCCGATAAAAAATACAGTCAATGTGAGATTTTGAATTAGAAGAATTGGGTTTTGTTTGTAGCTCTGCCTTTTATTTGTTATGGCGTGGCTTGGGAAAAGGTATCAAAGCTTTAGAATCCTCATTTTCCCTAACTGTTAAATAAAGAAAAGATAATTACATGGTGGTTGTTGAGGATTAAACCCATTTTGTCCTATTCTTTCAGATGTGGAACACTTATAAGAACATAAAAAAACAAATATATCACTTATGGTAACTTTGAAATAACTCTTGAATATTTATTATGTTCATAGAATTGTAAACTTGGGAATTAATGAATTTGAAACAAAATAGCCTCTGTGGAAGATCATTGTGAGCTCTCTGTCCTTGGACAAATGAGGGTTCTGCTCTTCTTTAAAGCACAGACACTTTCATTACTTATGTTACTAACCACAGAAAACTCTCCAGGAAACAAAATACCACATCACTTTTTATTTAAAATTAGTAATCAATTTAAGCACTCATTTATTTGAACAAATGAACTCTTGAATCAAAACAGCATCCAGAGTTCAGGCCTCCAAGACAGAACAATCTTCAAGAAAACAGACAAGGTCTAAAGTTCCCTGAGGGTCAACAGACAACATCTGGGAGAACAGGGACCACTGGGAGCAGCGGGTGGAATCTGAGAAGTCAGACTTATTCTAGGGCTAATCTGACCACTGAAGTGACCATTGTTCTACTGGCATTTCTTACCCCTCCTGAGGAGTAGCAGTGGGAGAAGTGTCCCTAAGGTCTGCAGCCTGACCTGGAATTGCTGAAGTGAGCCATTTCTCCAGTGATTTAACAGCCAAGCTATTTTGTCACTGAAATAAAGTGTCCAATTTCTCCTGCAGTTTTTAGGAAGCTGTTTTCAGCTGAATGTTCGGCTGGATTTATTTTTAAAAAGATTATTCTGCAGATCGTGGCTAGAACATCCTGAAAGGCATCCAGGGCAATTTTCCCTCTGGCCAGCACTTATCCATCCTTCCCAGCAGGGTGAGGTATTGTTGAATGTAGCAGCAGAGGGCAGCTGGCTTTACCAGCCAGGAGGGCTTTGCCAGACATTTCCCTGTCTCACTTGGCTGGGAATCTGACCCGGAAACTGCTGATAGAACTGGAGCCAAAGTGTCACCATTTCCTGCTTCTAATCTCTGAAGTCAAGACAGAGAAGAGTCTTGGCAGTTGCACCTGCCAAATGCTTCTCCTCCATCCGTCTTCTGTCCTTACTCCTTGTTTATGCTTCAGTGGGCTCTTTAGTAGACCCACATGACTGTGGTCTTTGTAGCTGGTAGCCAGCCCCTGCTTTGAGTCTCCTGAATGCCCACATTTCTCCACACCACAGCCTATGCTGGTCAGGCCTCCCTCCGAGCCTGAAAACTCGGTTGTGAATGGTATAAGGTGTTACTTATTCTCAGGCTAACAATGGAAGCAACAGAAATAGGTGCTGTGTTGCTTGCAGTAGAAATGGAGCCCCTGAGCTCTCTGACAGTGTTAGCGAACTTCTGTGAAGGGCTGGATAGTAAATATTTTAGATTTGTAGGCTGTAGAGTCTCTCTTGTAACTATAGTTGTCACTCACTATCTATGAGGGACTAGTTTCAGGACCCCCAAGGATGGAGGATACTGAAATTTAAGGATGCTCAAGCCTGTTATGAAAAATTTGAATATAACATTTATATACCCTCTTATATCCTCTAAATCATTTCTGGATTACTTAAAATACCAAATCCAATATAAATGCTACATAAATAGTTGTTATACTGTATTATTTAGAGGATAGTAGCAAGAAAAATGGTACGTGTGTGTTCAGAACAAATACTATCCTTGTATTTGCAGTTGGTTGAATCTATGGATATGGATCTGGGGAAACAGAGGGCAGATTGTACTAATAATCAACTCAGAACTTATGTGTAGACCCTTTAAGAAATTGGCCATAGTCTCTAAAAGCATGGGCTTGATTGCGTTCCTTGATTTTATTTACAAACACAAGTGGTAGGCTGGATTTGGTCCAAAGCCACAGTGTGCTGGCTTTTGCCCTTCCCAGGTCCTCTGAGGTGCATGTTGTAGGGAGGGCAGGGCAGTGGCCATTCTGCACTATAAGCCAGAAACTATGAGGAACATGCTAACCTCTGGTGCTGTGGGGTTTTTTTTGTTGTTGTTTTTTTGTTTTTTTTAAGGGTGAGAACCTGTTTTCCTGCATCCTAGCTTGCAATTCTGTAAGACTCTTGCCATGGCCACCTCCCAAATGTGCATGACTCAGTACCACGAGGGTCTATGGTGGTAGGCCTCCAGCTCTTCTGCTATTTTACTTCCATGAACCCCTCTCCCTATTCATATTCATAGGTTGGCTTCTTTAAATTTTGTTTCTTGTTAATTGTTTAGAGAACTTTTAATTCAACACAACACACACTTACTAAACATGTACCTTGTGTTCTACAGGGAGCTGTGCGTTGGTGTTATAATCATGGACCCAGACTGAGAGAGTGACAGTAAAAGAGCGAGGTAAGGGCAGTAGTGGAGTGTTGCTGAAGACTGATGAGCCAACCCATGCAGTTAGGCCTGGGCTATGGGTGTGAGCCCTTTTCTTGTGGAACCTTGAATTACCAGAGCTTCTGCTCCATTTAGAGCAGAGTAAGGTGTCTACATCGGTCATGAGGCAGAACTGTCCCTGACCCCCAAAAAATCTGATGGAGATTTTCCAATTTAAATTTCACACATGTCTTTTGAACCTTTTACTGGTCCACCTGCCTCACTTCCCAGCTACCTGACCTTGAACAAGCAACTCAAACTCTCTGTGCCTTGGTTTTCTCTTAGAGCCTTCAGGTCATGATAGTGGAGCTGTCATAAATGGGGTTAGTGCCCTTATAAAAGAGGTCCTAGAGAGGTCCTCTTGCTCCTCCTTCCATATATGGACAAAGTGAGAACACAGCTGTATATGAGCTAGAAAATGGACACTCACTCACCAGTCAACACATCTGCTAATGCCTTTAGTTTTAGACTTCTCAGCACCCAGAACTATGAGAAATACATTTCTGTTGTTCATAAGCCTCCTGGTTTAAAGTGTTTTGTTATAGCAGCTCAAATGGCCTGAGATAGAACCTGACAAATATGCTGTGAGATAGGCATGGCAAGTATCATTGTCTCCCTTTTACAGAAGAGTTAATTGAGATGCAAGAATAAAGTGACTTGTCCAAATTAATAAGTGACTGAGATTCAGCCTAAATTTGTTTCATTAATAGAGATAAATCAGTTGTGTTACATCCATAGAATAACATTCTTTCCAGCTATTAAAAAGGAACTATGTAAACACAGGGATGATGTGAAACAATGACCAGGAGTGTGAGGGCGCAGTGTTCTCCTGGGTACACACACACACCCTCCTCCAGATCCCTTATCTGTCCACCAGGCTCTAGGAGCCCAGGCCAGACTGCCCCCATGGGCCTGCATAGGGACTCTTTCAGGGGCTGTTCCTGGCACAGGAGTCAGAAGAGGTGGCCAGCACTGCTGGGAAGGAGGGGACCAGTCTTGAAGACAACAAATTAAATCTAATTCAATCTATGGAAATATTTGATTACACCAATGCAATTTATTATGCAAAGTTGCCCTTTCTGACAAATGGAAGCTGCTTCAGTAAGTGGGATTGTAACAGAAGGGGTTTCAACAGGCAAACTAACCCAGCTGGGTGCCTGCCCTTGGCTTTCTGCTCTTGGTAAGGTACTCCATCAGGGAGGTGTGGCAGGGGGGAGCATGCCTAAGAGGAAGTTAGAATTCAGAGCCCTGTGTCCATCAGACCAGGTTGTATGACCTCAAGCTTGTCTTTCCTTACCTCTGCATCAGCCCCCAGCTTCCCTAATAAGAAAATTCCTTACATTTGCTCAGAATTTTGACATTCACAAAAACCCTTCACATCCACAACCTTTTCTGACCCTCATAATAACACAAAGTCTGCAAAGCCCCTCATAGTAACAAATCTTTCAATGGAGCAGTATTTGTATATTTTTAAAGCCTTTTCATATGGACATTCCTGATGGATTATCACAATATATCTATGAGGCAGATGTTTTTATCCTTGTTTGACAGATAAGAACAGGAGGTAGAAAAGGGTTGTATCCTGCCCAGTTCACCCAGCCAAATCACCCAACTTGGGTTTGAGACTCAAGCCCAAGTCTTCATTGTCCTGATTCAATGCCTCCTTCTGTTTGGTTCAACTTCCAATTCACTACCCTTTGGCAAATATGGATTTTCATCCACATTCTGGGCTTACAGCACCTGAGGGGTGGCAGGAGAGGTGCCATTACCTTCCAGAAGCCACATACTAATCAGAAGACTATGGATCTCAAAATCAGGAGATGGAGAATATTAGTTTCAGTTCTGTCATGCAATAGTTATGAGACCTCAGGTATTAAAAATATCCATCACTTTCAAATACCTACAGGAACTGAGTATTATATATTTGTCATGTGTCTTTATTTTTTTTTAAGCAAAACAATGTGAATAGTTGATAGGAGGCCTGCTCCACAGGTAGAGAAATGGAATCTCTTAATGGGAGGGAATTTGTTTCAAGCCTCAAGACAGCAGGTGTGAAAAGTGGCACATATCCTGCCTCCTCTGTGGACCAGTTTCCTATTTGTCCCAAGACTGACATGCTTGGAGCTTTGGGGGGTGGGGGTGGGGAGCACTGGAGCTCTGAATTCCAGTACTACTGGCCTGTTCTTTCCTGAAGTTGACCCCAAAGCCTGGAAGACTTCTGCTGAATGTGGGGTGATGCCATCAAGGAAAGCAGAAGAGAGAAATAGCTTTTGGGGAAACTCATGTGATCTGATTTGTTGTATCCTCTGGACTCTCTGAACATGGCCTGAGAAGGGCAATCTTTCCTCCACGGGATTTATTAAGTTGATTCTCATTCAATGAGAAGATAGGAGAACTTCCTGAGCTGCCTGCCTGACCTCTGCCATTAGAGTTACAGCTTCACAGATCACCTTGTGAAGCTCTTATCTTACTGATGAAAAACTGAGGTCCAGAGAGGTCAATTAACTTGTCCAGTGTCATATAGTACATTAATACCAGATTAACAGAACCAACTCCAGATCACGGTGTGTCCTGACAATTGCTCAAGAGATGTTTCAACTGCCCGACTTTGTAGACAACTCTTTAGCCCTACCTTCTAATAAATTAATAATAAGCATCAGCACATGGAGGGTAAAACCATAAAAGAACACCTGTGTATGTGTGTACATGTGCACACACATGTGCTACTAGAGATTAAGCCTGGGGTGGTTTACCACTGAGCTACATCACCTGTCTTTTCTATTTTCTATTTTGAGACAGGGTCTCAGAAAACTCCCCAGGCTGGACTTTAACTTGCAATCTTCCTGCCCCAGCTTTTGGAGTGGCTGGGATCACAGGTATGCATTCCTGTGCTTGGCAGAACAAGTTCTCTTGAGCAGTTTTTGACTTGAAGTCTTTGGAAAATTTCATAGATAATGCTCTCCAAGGCCAACTTTAGTGCAAAGAACGGGAGCTCTCAATGCTCTCGTTGGACCCCCCAGGGCCCTCCTCTTCTAGGATCCACAAACTGTTTCTGAGCCTCCAAAGCCTGTGCAGGGATGGGCCTCCATTCCCTGGATTGCCTCTGTGTTCTGTAGGACAAGGACCGCCCCTGCTTTCCTTGAGAAGATAAAGCTACTCCCTCAGGAATGGAGCCACATTGGCTATAAACATGCAGAGTGGGAGGGGCTTCTGACAAGTTGGGGGACCTGCTACAAGCCATTGACTTAATTGTTTTATCTCCATGTGCTGATGCTTATTATTTGGCTTGTTATCTGATGGTTATTTAATCTATATTTTGTAATGTCTTCCCTCTGTCTCCCACTCTGATGGCCATGCTTTTTTCTTGTTGCATTGGAGCACTGACCTACACTTTCACATGCACAGAAGTCAATTACTTCAAGTGGTGTTTAGAGAGATGACGTTGAATTGTGGTCTGGGTGCCCTGCTCCCTCTGGTTTGGTGACTCTCTGAGCCCCAAGTTTTACCCACTGCTTATCTGCTGGGACCTCAGAAGACTGGGATCCAAGGAAAGAGGAAGGGACTCCTTAGGGGACCCTCTCATCTTACAGATGGGATGGAAAGGATTTAGGCAGCAGCTTGGCAAACCAGGGGCCAGTAGTGGTGGGGACAGTTTTCTTTTGTCGTATGGTTTCAGGAACTAGATTCAGGGGATGAGATTCTGAGTCACTACGTCTACTTGGGTTGCACCTTGGACAAATGGAGACCACCTTTTCCAAGTGAGAACTGTGCAATTGCTAGTGTACCTACCAGCAAAATGGAGACCTATTTAAAATCTGAACTTTTGAAAAAATCCAGGACACATACTGTTGCTATTCTTAGGCAGTCTCCTGGGTTACTACAGGGAGCACAAAGGGAGAGAATTCTATGGCTGAATTTAAGGCATGGTTTTGCCATTTATAGGCTGTGCATCATTTGGCAAACCACTTAACCTCTCTGAGCTTACATTGTGATTTATCATGGGGATGTTAGTTCTTCAGAGACTATTGTGAAGATCAATTGGTTTAAAGTGCTGATAGCCCTTAGTAATCAACTCTGGTGGTCAACGATCTCAGTGTTTTTAGAGGAACTAAAAAGATTAATTGTAAAGATAATTTTAAATATCTTTTTATTAAAAAATCTGCATTCTCAGCACTTGCTATCTTTAATTGAAGAACCAACTGATTCAGATGATGATATTTTCTCTTAGCACAATTTTCTTTTCTTTTTTTTTTTTTAATTAATTTATTTATTTTTAAGCTTTTGGCAGACACAACATCTTTGCTTGTATGTGGTGCTGAGGATCGAACCCAGGCCGCACGCATGCCAGGCGAGCACGCTACCGCTTGAGCCACATCCCCAGCCCTTAGCACAATTTTCATTCTGAAGCCTGGGGTAAGAGTGAGCTGCAGAGTGAAGGACCTATATGCAGGAAGGTGCCTAGTGGTTCCAAAGTGTTAACAAACACAAATAAAATCGGAATGGAGCACAGCAAGGCAGATCCCTGGAAGAGACCAACCTTCCTGCTTGGTGGGAAGGATCAGGACCTGGAGAGACTGGCAGTTAAGCAAAGGTGAGGCATAAGAAAGTATCCAAGGCACATTCATTCATTCCTTTGTTCCTTGGTCCATTCATTCCTCCAAAGAATTTGACTAAAACCTGCTGAGCCCCAGGTGCAGTGGTGGGTGTGGAGAGGAGGGCCTGGCTAACCCCCCAGAGCTTGCTTTCCAGTTAGCGAAATACATGTGATTAGGTGATGCTGACTTCCAAAGTCACAATGGCTCAAGGCTGTATAGACCCATTTTTTGCGTGCATGTAAAGTTCAGAACATGTTCTTTGTGGAGCTCATCCCCGTGAAGAGGCAGAAAGGGGAAGAGAACCTGGAGGACCTAGAGTGTCTTCCTCTTTGACCTTGTGCAGGACCTCCATGTGAGTGTCTCTGTGTATGACAGTGTGACTGGGACCCTGCAACCACTCACTGCTGGTGAGCCAGGAGGCAAGGCTCTGTCCTGTACAAGATGAAGTGGAGCTGCCCCTGGGGGTGGGGTAGGCCCCATGGGAAGACAGGGAGGGAAGGTTTGGGGAAATGTGTACTCCCTATTCAGTCTGGTGGGCAGTTGTGTTAGGAGTCTGCTCTCCATCATGCAGCATCCACATCTCAAACTCAAGCCAATGTGTGGGCTGACTGTTTCTCAATGCCAACTTATCCCTGCCCTGGGATATTACCACCACAGCAGGGTGCACCATCTAGAGCAGTGATCTGGTCAGAGTGTACCTCATGAGAGCAGAGGGACAGAGAGGAGTTTCCTGTCCCCACTCCCAACAGGGGCATCTCAACCTGGGTTTTCTAACCCCTGGGTGCTCACTTTATCTTTAATATTATGCATAGATAATTGTGAGGGTCTTATTGAAAGACCCCAGCCCAATAACTTTAGGCCCAGTAATAAATCACCAGGGCTTGCTTCCGCACCTGCACAGACGTCAGATGTATTTTTCAGAAAATCAGTTAAGTGTAAACGATTAAGAAAGGACAGGATGGTTGGGAAAGGAGCCGGCACGGTTGGGCAAACGGGATCATACAATGAAAAACCATACAATGAATAACAAATGGTTTTTATGTGGTTTTTCCAGGAACCTATAGTGAAAAACAAGTTTACCCTTTAAGTGACCTATATGCTAGATTCAAAAGAGCCAGTGAGATACCTGTTACTGTGCTAGGAGGAAAACTGACCACTGTACCCTATAAAAGATCTGTACCCCAAAGCCCGGTGTGCCAGTTCACCGAAGCTCCGGCTGAGGTTTCGCTGAGCACCCGCAGGGGCCTGTGTATCAATAAATCGCCTCTTGCTTTTGCAGCCAGTGCCTCGTGCGTCTTTCTTGGACAGGGAATCGGCGGGTCTTTCATTATTAAAGCCAACCATTCTGAGAATAAAAGAGATACATAATCCTTGACAGGGTAAGGGTGGAATCATACCAAATTGAATCCTGTTCTCACATTCAAGAGCTGAAGTTGTAGTCCTAGGTAAATGAAAGCAACAAAGCCTGTTCTGATGCTGAGTCACATACTGTTGTATCTGGAGCCTTAACAATGATAAATTAATGATCTAGAAAATACAATCCCTTTTATATTAACCTGGCAAACACATACACTCTCCCCAGACTTCAGAAGGTAAGGCCCCCAAATTTCCCATTAGTATTTAGTATCCTACTACTTCATAATTACAAACAATTAGGTCAGAAAGCAGCTGAGCACACTCATACAGAGCTGTGCCTGCAAGGGAAATGGATCTTGCAGGGCCCCAGCACTAGTTCCCCTCCCTGTGAAGCCGACTTAGGGGCAGTGCTCAGCAGTGAGCTGACTGAATGGGGCCTTTGTGCAGGCCCAGCATGGCAGATGCAGATGAGGTCTCCAGTGACCCTCAGGCCTGTGGGGGAGGGGACCCTGAGAGAGGGGTTGGCCCTCTCTCTGCATAACTGCAAAGCAGCTTCCAGGCCAATCTGTGTTCTTCATCAGTGATGCTGTTCTGCTTGCTGTCTGATCGCTTGGTAAGGACATGGACAGTGTCATCATTTTCCTTGTTGACACTTGAAGGCAGGGAGAGTGGCAGATGATTTGAGCCATGTCCACAGTCTAAATGCTAGGCATCCATGTCTGAATGGGTATAAGTATTCCTCCTCTCTGTCTCTGAAGGATCCTTTGAGTATCAATTGAAATTATTGACACAGCGACACCTTGTATGTGCCACATTCATGTTTTTTAAAGAAGGTTCCCCAGCCCAACCAAGTTAGGGTTGTCTGGGGCTTGTTACACATGCAGAACCTTGTACCTCTCCCAACACACACTTCTGATCTCAATCTCTGCAAGTGTAATCTAAAACTTTCCATTACAAGTCCCTCATGTGAATCTTTCACAAACATGGCGCGCAGAACAAGGATTCCCACTTGTTCTAAATTGTAATCCCAGGAACCTGTGGTTATGCAGCTTACATAGCAAAGGGACTTTGTAGATGGCAGTAAGTTGATGGGTAAGGAAATGACTATAGATCATCTCATTGGACTGAATCTAATCCCATAAATCTTTAAATAAGAGGTGTGTTCCCAGCTGTGGTTGGAGGGGTCTATGGAGCAATGGAAGAAGGGTCCAAGATATAATGTGGGAAAGATCTGACCTATCTGCCATGGTTGGCTCTGAAGATGGAGGAAGGGATCTGGGTGGTCTTGAAAAGCTATAAAAGGCAAAGAATGGACTCATCCCTAGCACCTGTGGAAAAGACGGCAGCTCATAACCCCCTGAAACCCATGTTGGACACCTGATCTAGTAAGACAACACATTTGTAATTCTGAACCACTACATAAGTAATAACTTGTTATAGTTGCAGTATGAGGTAGACACATATACTGGATTCTCCCCCCACCCTTGCTACACATGCACCAATACACTGTATTTTATTTATGTATTTGTTTGTTTAATTTAATAAACTTTATTACTTTTTTATTAGATCATGCACGAGTAGAATCTAACCCTCTCCATATTAATTCCTGTTCCTCCCCCATCTGCCTTCTTTTCCACTGATCCTCCCCTTGCTCATTCTTTTATCCATTTTTGATTAATGCTTTCCAAACATACATAAAGGTAAAATTTGACTTTATTTCTTACAACATCATTAGGTTCACAGAAAAACTGAGCAGAGGGTACAGTGATTTCCCATATGACTCCTGCCCTCACACATGCACAGTCTCCTCTGCCATTATCAACATCCCCGAACAGAGAAATGCATTTGTTACAATTGATGAATCTACAGTGACACACCGTTATTCCTCAAAGTTGACCACTGGTGCCATGCATTCCATATGCTTAGACAAATGTGTAAAGGCATATATCTGCCAAGGCGGTCTCATAGTGGATTTTGAGAATCACCTTTTCTAGATGTACTAACATGAGAGTTAGATGACACACTTGAAGGAGACTCATGTCCTGAGATATAGTGGTCCTCACCTGTCTCATCCCTAAATAGGAACCGCATCTAATTTAGCAATAATCACGGTCCTGTTAACTGTCTTTCAGTTCCTTTCTTAGGTATCCCGAAAGTCCTAAGTAGCATAAGCACAGTGTGCTTGTATTTTAACATTACTCATTCATCAGCAAGAGTAAGCCTATGAGCTCAACAGTTTTGGCACAGTGTGGGCTGAAGTAGGAACATACAAAAGTAAAGACATCTTTCCAGAAATTAAAGGGTTTCCATTCCAGGAACAGACAGGGAAGCTAACAAAGAACATTATGTGGTGTTGGATCTAATGAAATGAATTTCTATGTGAGGGTGTTGAAGACATTCACGGGTGTGTGAGTGAACTTTCTAAATCAAATTTGCCAAGTAAAGAAAGGATATTAGCAAGGGCAAAGGGAAGAGCATGTGTCAAGACATGGAGAAGACGGAGACTCTGTTGTGTTGTTATATAGAAAGTAGCACAGTTACTTGCCTACTTTCTCAGTTATCCCTCTGTTACAGGGCTGGGGCCTTCCTGGGAAACCTAGGCAGCACAAAGACTCCCAACACCTCAAATCCTGATTCTGGAGATCAAGTCAGAAATATTTCAAACATGTTGCTCAGAGTAACAGGCATGAGTTTATTGAAGGGATAGGAGACACTTTTAAGGGAGAGTAGGATAAATTGACTCTCCTGCACTCCAGTTTTATTGGGGATCTGTTATGGCTTGGATGTGAGATGTCCCCCAAAAGCTCACATATAAGACAATGCAAGAGGGTTCGGAGGAGAAATAATTGGGTTGTGAGAGTCTTAATCTAATCAGTGGATTAACCTCCTGATAGGGATTAACTGAGTGGTAAGTGAAGTGGTAGGGTGTGGCTGAAAGAGGTGGGAATTAGGGGTGTGGCTTTGGGGTACATAGTTGTATCTGGCAAGTGGAGACTTCTCTCTCTCTGCTTCCGATCATCATGTGAGCCGAATCTCTCTGCCACACTCTTCCACCAAGATGTTCTTCCTTACCTTGAGCCTTAAGGAATGGAGCCAGCCTTCTATGGACTAAGACCTCTGAAACCGTGAGCCCTCAAATAAACTTTTCCTCCTTTATAGTTATTCTGGATGGGTCTTTTAGTTTTAGAAGTGGGAAAAAGCTGAATAAAACAGGATCCCAGAGAAGTTTCCAGAGTCCTATCCAGGTACACCTCTAGACTTTTGACTTTTGGCTGTCAGAAAGATGACATCAAACTTTCAAGTCCCCACTGCCATAACAACTCTAGGTCACTTTGGCCCATGCTGACTGGTTCTAATTGGATTGTTTTTATTCATTTATTTTTGGTACTGTGGATTGAACACAGGGCACTTAACCACTGAGCCACATCCTCAGTTCTTTTTACATTTTATTTAAAGACAGGGTCTCCCTAAGTTGCCTAGGGCCTTGCTAAATTCCTGAGCCTAACTTTCAATTCACAAATTCACAATCCTTCTACCTCAGTCTTCCAATCTGCTGGGATTACAAGTGTGCATCACAATTCCCAACTTTAATTGGATTCTTTAGTTGTTGTTGTTGTTTTTTTTTTTTAATTTTGTTATATCTGATAGCAGAATGCATTACAACTCATATTACACATATAGAGCACAATTTTTCATATCTCTGGTTGTATACAAAGTAGAGTCACACCATTCATGTCTTCATACATATATTTAGGGTAATAATGTCCATCTCATTCCACTGTCTTTCTACCCCTATGCCTCCTCCCTTCTCTTCCCACCCCTTTGCCCTATCTACAGTTCCTCTAATCCTCCCATGTCCATCTTCCTCCCCACCCACAGCCAAAACCACATTATGAAACAGCATCCTTAAATCAGAGAAAACATTTGACATTTGTTTTTTGGGATTGGCTAACTTCAATTAGCATCCTGTTCTCCAACTCTATCCATTTACTACAGTGCCATGATTTTATTCTCTTTTAATACTGAATAATATTCCATTGTGTATATATACTACATTTTCTTTATCCATTCATCTATTGAGGGGCATCTAGGTTGGTTCTCCAGTTTAGCTATTGTGAATTGTGCTGCTATAAACATTGATGTGGCTGTGTCCCTGTAGTATGATGTTTTTAGGTCCTTTCGGTATAGACCAAGGAATAGGATAGCTGGGTCAAATGGTGGTTTCATTCCCAGTTTTCCAAGGATTCTTCATACTGCTTTCCATATTGGCTGCACCAATTTGCAGTCCCACCAGCAATGTATGAGTGTGCCTTTTTTCCTTCACATCCTCACCAACACTTATTATTTGTATGCTTAATAGCTGCCATCCTGACTGGAGTGAGATGAAATCTTAGAGTAGTTTATGTTGAACATTTTTTTTTCACATATTTGTTGATTTATTGTATATCTTCTTCTGAGAAGTGTCTGTTCAGTTCCTTGGCCCATTTATTGATTGGGTTATTTGGTTTTTGGTGTTAAATTTTTGAAATCTTTATGTATCCTAGAGGTTAGTGCTCTATCTGATGTGCATGTGGTAAATTTTTTTTCCCAAAATGTAGGCTCTGTATTCACCTGATTTTTTTTTCTGAAATGCTGAGAAGAAGATTTTTAGTTTGAATCTATCCCATTTATTGATTCTTGATTTGAATTCTTACACTAGAGGAGTCTTATTAAGGAAGTCAGGGCCTAATTCAATATGATGGATATTTGGGCCGATTTTTTTTTTCTAATAGGCACAGGATCTCTGGTTTAATTTCTAGGCCCCTTCATCTACTTTGAGTTGAGTTTTCTGCATGCTGAAAGATAGGGGTTTAATTTCATTTTGTTGTATATGGATTTCCAGTTTACCCAGCACCATTTGTCTAAGAGGCCATCTGTTCTCCAATGTACTTTTTTGGTGCCTTTGTCTAATACAAGATAAATGTAATTATGTGGGTTAGTCTCTGTGTTCTCTATTCTGTACCATTGGTCTACAAGTCTATCTTGGTGCCAATACCATGCTGTTTTTGTTACTATTGCTCTGTGGTATAGTTTTAGGTCTGGTATAGTGATGCCACCTGTTTTACTCTTCTTGCTAAGGATTCCTTTAGCTATTCTGGGCCTCTTATTTTTCCAGATAAGTTTTATGACTGCTTTTTCTATTTCTATGAGGAATGTCATTGGGATTTTGATTGGAATTGCATCAAATCTGTATAGTGCTCTTGGAAGAATGGTCATTTTTATAATATTAATTCTGCCTATCCAAGAGCAAGGTAGATCTTTTCATCTTCTAAGGTCTTCTTTGTATTCTTTTTTTAGGGTTCTGTAATTTTCATGTAGATCTTTCACCTCTTTTGTTGATCCCAAAGTATTTTACTTTTTAATTTTTGAGGCTATTCTAAATGGGGTAGTTTTCCTTGTTTCCTTTTCCAAGAATTTGTCATTGATATACAGAACTGCCTTTTATTTATGGGGTTGATTTTGTATACTGCTACTTTGCTGAATTCATTTACTAGTTTTAGAAGCTTGCTGGTGGAATTTTTTGGGTCTTCTAGGTATAGAACCATATCATTGGCAAATAGTGCTAATTTGAGTTCTATTATAGGGTGATAAGGTGATGCTGATTTCCAAAGTCACAATGGCTCAAGGCTATATAGACCCATTTTTGCATGCATGTAAAGTTCAGAACATGTTCTTTGTGGAGCTCATCCCCGTGAAGAGGCAGAAAGGGGAAAAGAACATAACAATTATAAATGTAATTACATTTATAATTGTTATGTTCTTTTCCCCTTTCATTTTCTTATGAAATGAGTCTCTTGGAGGCACAATATTGCTCTGGCCAATTAACTATGTTAAATAGAAGTGGTGAAAAAGGGTATCCCTATCTTGTTCCAGTTTTTCGAGGGCATGTTTTCAATTTTTTTCCATTTAGAATGGGGTTTAGTATAGATAGCTTTTACAATGTTGAGATATGCTCCTAGTTTTTCTAGTGTTGTGAACATGTGTAAGTGCTGTATTGTGTCGAATGCTTTTTCTGCATCTACTGAGATGTTCATGTGGCTCTTATCTTTAAGTTTATTGATGTGGTGAATTACATTTGTTGATTTCCATATGTTGAAGCAAACTTGCATCCCTGTCCTGAATCTCACTTTATCGTGGTGCACTATCTTTTGATGTGTTTTTATATTCAATTTGCCAGAATTTCACTGAGAACTTTTGCATCTATGTTCATTAGAGATATTGGTCTAAAGTTTTCTTTCTTTGATGTGTCTTTGCCTGGTTTTGGAAGCAGGGTGATACTGGCCTATAGAATGAGTTTGGAAGTGCTCCTTATTTTTCTATTTCCTGAAATAAATTGAAGAAATTGATGTAAGTTCTTCTTTAAAGGTCTTGTAGATCTCGGCTGTATATTCATCTGGTTCTGGGCTTTTCTTGGTTGCTACGCTTCTGATGGCATATTCTATTTCATTGATTGCAATTGATCTATTTAAATTGTGTATATCATCCTGATTAAATCTGGGCAAATCATATGACTCCAGAAATTTGTTGATGCCTTCAATTTTTTTCTATTTTATTGGAGTACAAGTTTTCAAATAATTTTTAATTATCTTTTGTATTTTTGTAGTGTCCATTGTGATATTTCCTTTTTCATAAAACTTAGTGATTTGAGATTTCTCTCTCCTTCTCTTTGTTAGCATGGCTAAGTGTTTATCAATTTTATTTAGTTTTTCAAAGAACCAATTTTTTGTTTTATCCATTTTTTTCAATTGTTTCTTGTGTTTCAATTTCATTAATTTCAGCTTTGATTTTAATTATTTCCTGTCTTCTGCTTTTCATGATGATTTACTCTACTTTTTCTAGGGTTTTGAGATGTAATATTAGGTTATTTATTTGTGGACTTTTTATTCTTTTAAGAAATGAACTCCATGCAATGAAATTTCCTCTTAGTAATGCCTTTGTAATGTCCCAGAGATTTTGATATGTTGTATCAGTGTTCTCATTTACCTCTAAGAGTTTTTTAATCTCCTCTTTAATATCTTTTGCAACTCATTGTTCATTCAGTAGCATATTATTTAGTCTCCATGTGTTGGAGTAGCTTTTATTTTTTATTTTATCATTGATTTCTAATTTCATTTCATTGTGGTCTGATAGAATGCAGGGTAGTATCTCTACTTTTTCATATTTGCTTAGTGTTTCTTTGTGGTCATATGGTTTATTTTAGAGAAGGATTCATGTGCTGCTGAGAAGAAAGTGTATTCACTTGTTGAAGGATGAAATATTCTATATATGTCAGTTAAGTCTAAGTTATTGATTGTATTATTGAGTTCAATTGTTTATTTATTCAGCTTTTGTTTGGACGATCTATCCAGTGGCAAAAGAAGTGTGTTAAAATCATCCAGAATTATTGTGTTGTAGTCTATTTGACTCTTGGACTTGAGAAGAGTTTGTTTGATGAACATAGACACTCCATTGTTTGGAGCATATACATTTATAATTGTTATGTCTTATTGATGAATGCTTCCCTTAAGCGGTATGAAATATCCTTCTTTATCCCTTTTGATTAACTTTGGCTTGAAGTCTACTTTATTTGATATGAGGATGGAAACCCTTGCTTGCTTTCACAATCCATGTGAGTGTTATGATTTTTCCCAACCTTTCACCTTCAGTCTGTGGATGTCTTTTCTTATGAAATGAGTCTCTTGGAGGCACAATATTGTTGGGTCTTTTTTTTTAATCCAATCTGCCAGTATATGTCTTTTTTATTAATTATGTTAGGTCATTAACATTCAGGGTTATTATTGAGACATGATTTGTAATCCTTGCCATTTTTATTTATTTTAGTTATTTAACTTGACACAGTTTCTCCTTTGATTAGCTTTTCCTTTAGTGTAATACCTCCTTCTGCTGATTTTCATTGTTGTTTTTCATTTTCTCTTCATGGGATATTTTGTGGAGGATGTTCTATAGTGCAGGCTTTCTGTTGTAAATTCTTTTAACTTTTGTTTATCATGGAAGGTTTTATTTCATCATAAAATATGAAGCTTAATTTTTCTGGATATAAGATTCTTGGTTGGCATCCATTTTCTCTCAGAGTTTGGTATATGTTGTTCCAGGATCTCCTGGCTTTGAGGGTCTGCGTTGAAAAATTTGCTGAGATATGAATTGGTCTCCCTTTAATCTGATACCTCTCTCTGTGGCCTTTAAGACTCTATCCTTATTCTGTATGCTAGGAATTTTCATTATAATGTGCCTTCTTGAAGATCTGTTGTAATTTTGTACATTTGGTGTCCTATAAGCCTCTTGTATTTGATTTTCCAGTTTATTCTTCATGTTTGAGAAATTTTTTTATATCATCTCATTGAAGAGATTGTGCATTCCTTTGGTTTGAAACTCCGTGCCTTCCTCTATCCTAATAACTCTTAGATTCCATAATTCTTGGATGTTCTACTCACGATTTCTTACCATCTTCACTGTGTGGTCAACTTTATTTTGCAGAGTGTATATTTTGTCTTCATTATCTGACGTTCTGTCTTTCAAGTGATCTAATATCTTGGTGATGCTTTCTATTGAGAGTTTTATTTGGTTTATTGTTTTCTTCATTTCAAAGATTTCTGATTTTTTTTTCAGAATCTCTATCACTTTCTTGAAGTAGTCTTTTGCTACCTGTATTTTCTCCCTTATCTCTTTGTTGGTGTGATCAATGGATGCCTGTATTTGCTCCCTTATCTATTTATTGGTGTCATCAATGGTTGTCTGTATTTGTTTTGTTGGAGTGATCAGTTTTTGCCTGTATTTGCTCATTTAGTCATTATTTAATTCACAGATCATTTTAATTATGAACATTCTGAGCTCCTTCTCTGACATTTCATCAACTGCGCTATCCATGGGTTCTATTATTGTAGTATCCTGTTTGTCTGGGGCACTTTCCTCCCTTGTTTTTTCATGTTGTCTATGTGACTTCCTTTCTTGCAGTGTGCATCTGAGGTTACAGTTTCTACCCTATAATCTTGTATTATCATGCAGATTATCTGTACCTCACCTTGGTGTTGGGCTTCAAGTCCCTGCCAGTCCCAGGATGGATACTACTGCAACTCTAGGTGGTGGTGGCAATAGCAGGAGGTAACCCAAGATAGCAGTGGGGGTGTCCCAAGATGGATGCAATGTCTTTCAGAGATGGGACTGAAAGGGTGGGCCCTACACTGGCTTTTGGATGCCTGGTCTAAGATGCATCTGCTTCTAGGCCCTGTCTGTTGTCCCAAGATAGAGGCTACTGTGTGGGGAAGACTATGGGGATGGCTGAAGTTTTTCAAGATGGGAGTGGTTACGCTTGGGCTCCCAGGTGTGTGTGGGGAAGACCCAGGCCTACACTGGGCCTGGGCTCTCATGCAGGTTGGTGAGGCAGATCTCTCTAATTGGATTCTTAATCATAATTTTTTTTATCCTTATCACCCTGAGTTTTAGGATATGGTGTGAAAAGGGTCACAAAAGTCTTCCCATTCAGGGTAACTTGGGTTTCTCTTATCATTGACATCTGGGTATGCACTTTTTGTGCACATAATAGGTAATGGGACATATCCTATCCATCTAGGTCGGGCAGGACTGTAAGTAAATTGCTTCTTGGAGAAGAAAGCATGTGTGGGTCAGCACAGTGGGCCCATTTCATAGTATTAGTCCCTTTACATCATGTTCCCACCACTTGCATCTATTTATCCCGTATGATTTCCATCACCCACTGAAAGGATGTCAAATTTTTACTTTTTCGACAAGATCATGTACTCATGACCCAACCCAGGGTCAAAAGGAGTGGCAGGAAAGGTCAGAGGGAGAAAGTTTTCCTCTTTGATAGGACCACTATAGGGAAGAAGATGCTTTGCCCTGTGTCCTGCACATGGTCATTTTTACATTTTGAGCTAGAAATGGCTTCAGAAAACACAAATGGAGCTATCTCTAATCCCCAAGGCAGCAGAGTGAAAAAGTGAAGTGGGGCAGTCTCTAATGCCACGGTTTAGCTGCTGTACCAACCTGGGCACTACCCAACAGCTTCCTTGTGGCTGGAATCTGAGATTGTGACTGTCATTATTGTTTACATCACTATCATTGGATTTTCTGTAGCACTGTAGCAGATGGGTGGACATGACAATGGAGGCAGGCATGTGAGGACCTTGTGCTACACTCCACGTTTGTCATCACTTAACATCATGTGGTGTTTGTGTAGCTCAAATTATTCTTCTCTCTAAAGGATTCATCTGGAATCTCACTGATGCCCTGGTTCTTATGACAGGTTTTATCTATTGTCCATGTGCCCAGAGTGAGTCTAAATAACAGCTGCTCTGCTTCAAATTCTTGCTGCTACCTCCTCACACCAGGGAGAGAAGCCAGCAGCACCACTTCCTCCAGCCAAGAGCTGGTTTCTCCTGAAGTCTCAGGAGACGTGAACTCATTCCTATCATCTCTAAGAAATGGAGAAGAATTAATTACCCAATTGAGCAAGTAAACACACACACACACACACACACACATTCTCTCTCTCTCTCTCTCTCTCTCTCTCTCTCTCTCTCCCTCCCTCCCTCTCTCTCCCTCCCTCTCATTAGCTGTCCTTTTTATACTTTTATCCTTGGTTCCCTGAAATAATTAAGAACCAAAGCAATAAATGATCAGAAATTGGCTCTTGACAACTAATGATTAGATGTATGTGTTTTCTTCTTGAATTCTGATGTTTAGAATAATGTTAATCCCTGTTCATGGAATAAAGGCAAATCAGGGTCATGCTTCCAAATCTTTCCATCCCTTCTCTCTTTACTATTGGGGCTTGTTTGATGAAACCTCATTAAGAGGGAAAGGTCCAGTGACATCATATGAGTTGAACATGGGGAGGGCTAAGGATGAAAGTTTCTCCCTCTACATTAGCATGAGTTGTACCTATAGCCCAGAGAGAGAGGCTGATGTAAGTCAAGAATATCTCTGGGCCCAGGGGTCCATCCTTCATGATTTCCTACTAAATTTCTTAAACAAGATCTCAATGTAAGCCAGGTAATGATGACAATATCTCATAAACAGCTTTTTGTATCCTGCTTAATTCACCATTAAATAAAACAGTTTTCCCATTGAAGTTTCCAGAATTCTTTTCCTATTGACATCAAGTTATCTTTCTCTCTTGAGTATTTTTCTTTAACTTCACTCCTAATAGAACAGCATATTTCTCTTTGCAGCCTCAGGCCCATATCTGGGGGGAAAAATATCTGATCAATTACAACTTTCAGTCTCTAGCCCTAGCTCAGCAAATGTGGTCATTTGACATTGGTTAGCATTCCAGTGACACTGCCTAGTTACATCTCCTATGGGTGGTCAGGTGTGGAGGAGCTCATAAAGTTATCTGCTTTGCTTTCTTTCTGGAGTCCTTGATATCCATTAGCTCCAACTTCAACAAAGTCATCTTTTAAATTCTTAGTTCATACTTTAACTTATTCTTTAGTTTTCCCATAGAGAAAATCTTACAGCACCGAGTTCATTGTAAATTTAGTAATGTGACATGCAGAACAAAGTACAAATGTCTGACATTACTCCTGTTATAGGGAAAACATGAAGAAAGCAGATTTTCTGGGAGATAATGGGAAACCAGATCAACAAGTGGGGGTAATTTACATTCTAGTGGAGCAGTGTCACTCATACCTGGTAGGTTTGGAATGCTTCCTGTGTGAGGGCTCTGTCACAGTTTTTATATGAAATGTCCCTTATAAGTTCCTGTGTCAATACAGGAATGTTCAGAGGTGAAATGATTGAATTATGAGAGCTGTATTCTAATCCATCCATCCTAGGTTGAATGGACTGAGTGGTAATGGTAGGCAAGCTGGGGTGTAACTGAAGGAGGTGGGTCATTGGGGGCATGCCCTAGAAGATTTCATCATTCCTATGTCCTCTTCCCCTCCCTTTTGTGCTTCCCAGGCACCATAGAGTGAGCAGCTTTCCTCTTCCATACCTGTCTGTCATGAAGTGCTGCCTCATCTCAGGCCCAGAGCAAGAAAGTCAGCCCACCATGAAACTAAATCTCTGAAACCATGAGCTAAAATAAACTTTTCTTCCTCTAAGTTGTTCTAGTTGGGTATTTTGATCACAGATGAAAAAGTGACTAACATTGTTTCCATTTCTGGTGATCAGGACTCTTCCACTATCAAAGCTTGTGTTCTTATTCTGCATAGGTATGAGTGCACACATGTGGCTGAATGCTGAAGTGTAGGGTGAGCATGCATGAGCTTCTCCAAGTCGGGACACACATTTTCTAGGAGTTCATATACATAACCAATGTGACTTGCAGACTGTTATCACCTTGCAGACACTGAAACCAAGAGAGGTGACACAACTTGCCCAATATTTGGTACAGAGCAGTTAATGCTGGTGTCCTTGTTTTTGATGATTATGCTATTTCTGTGTGGACACAATCATGTATGTGGGCTCATTAGATTAGGGGAAGAAAGACAAAGAAGGAACTGTACTTAATTTTCAAAACTTTCCCAAATAGCTTTCTTGGCTATTAGACCTGGAATCTCAGGATTTGCAGAAGCCTAGATAGAGTATATACTTAAAACATCTGGTCTTGGTGGCTGTTATTTCATCTCTAGACAGAGAATCCTCACCAAATAAATGGATCTGCCCAGAGAATTTTGGGGTCCCTTTAACGTACCCCACATAGAGCACTCTGTCTTTAGTGATTCCTGACTTGCCAGAACTGGTTGATTCATCAGGAGGAGGTATTCCCCTGTCTCAGGACTCTGTGGAACAACTCTCAACACTTCTAAATGATTCTGCTTGACCTGACTGCAGCAAAACCTGGTTTGGGAATTGAATTGTGAAGCTGTTAATTGAGAACTAGAAGCTGGAAGCTTTTAAATGTACCCTCAAGGTGAGGAAGCACCTTTTACCTTTTTTACACCTTCAAGGTGGATCCTCTTCTTTTTATCTCAGGTTTCTTTCAACTACTAAAAGGATTTCTTATTATCCTGTCACTGCAGAGAGCAGGAATGGTCTTCCATGTTATGAGAAGTGGGGAAAGACCTCACCAGCTGGAATAAATCATAAAACGATATTTACTCAAAAGATAAAATTCACTTCACAAGAGATGTGGAAATAGATGGGTTAGTTCATTTTCTCTTTCAAAAATAATGAAACAACCCAATGTAACACTCAGGTGTATGTGCATGCTACTTGTCCTGCTGTTTCAGGGTTTTGAAGCTATAATAATAATTTGGTGTCCTTGATTCCAGGAAGGTAGAATGAGGGCAGGGAAGTCAGAGGTTTCAAGCCAGATGTAGGAATCAAAAATTCCTTTGTTCTTGGTTTTTTTTTTTTTTTGGCATATTACATAAAATATTTTTTTTTTTAAATTCAGTATCTCTGAAATCTATATTGTTTCTACCTTGATTTGCCTCAGGCTTGGAGTACTGATCAGTACTGAGTACTGATTTAAAATAAAGGGGAATCTAATGCCTAATCTGTGTTCACATCCAAACCCTGGCATTGCATTAGGGATGTGAAAGCTAGATTATAGCCCTGACAGCTCTGTGGCCCTGAAATTATCTTTGGGGGTCATATACCTGTTTCCTGTGACTGCTACTTTAGGAACACAAAGTCACACTTAAGAGACCAGCATCTATTGGTTGAGATTGGTACTCTAAGTAAAAAGACATCATGCCAAGTTTTGTCTTAATTCTCTAAGCCAGAAGAAAGTCTGTTAACCCTGAGCTAGGAAGCTTGTACTCCATTTCAGATTTCAGTGTCAGAGAGAATGGCTGTGCATTTTCTTAAATGTAACTGCAATTCTTTCTATGACTGTTTACACTCACTTTCCTTAGTTCAGATCTTTGTGAATAAAGGTTTTTGTTCCTAGTACCTCATCAAATTTCTCTCCCACAGGACTCCTTGCCTATAACTTTGACAGTTTAGATGTTGCTGTTATTAATTAACCTTATAGAGATATACTTTGAATTCAGTATGTGTTGACAACTTTCAGTGTGTAGTTAGATGAATTTTGACCAACATATATAGTAGCATACTTATCACCACAATAAAATTATAGGTACTTTCCCTGATGCCCCCTTGTCAGTAGTCTTTTCCCCAATCCCTGGATCTTGGTAAAGATAAAGTCATTTCTGTCAATGAATTCTTTTCTAAAATTCTTATAAGCCAAATAATACAGTGAGCCATCCTTGACTTAAAAAAAAAACAATACTGGGCTGGGGATGTGGCTCAAGCAGCAGCGTGCTCGCCTGGCATGCGTGGGGTTCTGGGTTTGATCCTCAGCACCACATAAAAATAAAATAAAGATGTTGTTTACACCGAAAACTAAAAAATAAATATTAAAAAAATTCTCTCTCTCTCTCTCTCTTTAAAAAACAAAAAGAAAAATCAATGCTTTTGGAATTCATTCACACTGCATATATCAGTCATTCATTTTTTTTTAATTGCAGGGTAGTATTTCATTATTATTTATTTATTCTGTTTTGTGCAATTTGGGGTCATTAAGAACAGAGCTGCTGTGAACATATCAGTAGAAGTATTTGTGTGGATATACATTTCAATTTCTCCTGCATAAATACATAGAAGTATGGTTGCTGGATCATGTGGTGATTGCATGCTTAACATTGTTAAAAAATTATCAAATGTTTTTCAAAGTGCCTGTACCATTAATTGTTCCACATCCTCTCCAATTTTCTAAATTTTGCCCATTCTAGTTGATGTGTGAGGTTTCTCATCATGGTAATGATTTATATTTCCCTAAAAAACTAATGATGTTGAGTGTCTATGTCCTTTATAAATTCCCATTGTTAAATATCAAATATTTTTCCACTTTATTGAGTTATTTATATTCAGATTTGTTTTTGGTCTTAAGGATATTTTAGATGTTCTAAAATCATATTAGTTTTTTTTTTTGCAATATTTTACAAATATTTTCCCCAACCAGTGGTTTGCTCTTTCTTTTCTTAGCATGTCAGTCTACATGGGATGCTAGAAGAGAGAGGATTCAGAGAAAAAATACAATTCCCAAGGGCATGTCCCCATTGACCTACTTCCTCTAGCCATGCTCCACCTGCCTACAATTACCACCCAGTAATTCATTCAAATTATTGACCCATTAAGTGGATGGGTCCACTGATTAAGTTATAAATCTTGAATCGAATCATTTTATCTTTGATCATTCCTGCATAGCCACATGAACTTTTTGGAGGACACCTTATATACAAACCATCATTTCCCCCCTTTTTCTCTTTCTTCTTTTTTGCCCTTCTCCACCATATGGATGCAATAAGAAGTCAACTGTCTGCAAACCAGGAAGTGAGCACTCTGCAAAAATGTATCTATTAACACTTTGAACTTCAATCTCTCAGCTTCCAGAACTGTTGTTTCAGCTACTCCACTATGGTAATTTGTTATTGCAACCCAAGCTGACTGAGACAGAATTGAACAATTCCATTTTCTATGTGAGCTCCAGATATTTCAGCTCCTAAGTTCATGGCCACTCTCAGTCAGTTTGGGGTAGATTTACTCTAAACATGCACAAATACTCAATAGAAACGCAAGGGGAACCTATACTAATTTCTAGAGCTATTTACCTGGGTAGTTCTACATGAGCCCAAGGCTTGAAGCTTCAAGTTTTACCTTCTCAACTCAGGAGGCCAACTTTTGGTTGTTTGTATTTCCCCTCACTTGATTGACATTTTTCCAAGCAGAATAGAAAAACAATCATAGGGCTTTTCACATGTACTTCTGTCTCTCAGGGATCACACACTCTGTAATAACTGCTATCCAATGTTTCAAAAACAGTTGTTTGATGTATTTTGTCCAGTTGTTTATAACAGAAGGTTAAATCTGTTCTTGTTCTTTCATCATTGCCAAAATTCCTAATTTGATATTTCCTTAACAGTAGTCTTTGTCAAAAATAGTAAAGAGGCAGCCTTGGAAAGTAAAAATGATATTTCTCAGCACCCCAGTGAAGAAAATCTTGATATTTCAGATACATCAGAGTTGTTATTAAGTAGGGGTAGATTTGATAGCCAAACAATTAATTCTCAGACTGAATCTCTCTCTAGTTTTTTTCTTGGGAAGATGACAACTGATTTGAGTGCCTTACAATATGTGCAGCTAAGACAACACAGATGCCTTGCTTATGATCCAGAAGCATGTGGAAGATGCTTCTTTGTCTCTCCCCTTTTTTTCCATGAATATTAATTGAATGAGTGAATGAATGAACAAATGACTGAATAGATAAATGTGTTATGAACTTGAACCCTATATAAACTTATTCTTATATAATCTTCATAATTAAGAAAATTATAGATTCTACAATGACAGGAGATTTTGGATTGGAGCTTCATTATTAATGATATCTATTTCATCCATTCCTACCATCTTATCAATAGGGAGTTTGGTTGTCTTGCCCAAGGCCACATGCTAATTATTGAAGAATCAAGACTCATCCCAGGTGATGCCAAGCTCATTCAAATGCTCTTTTCAGTACACCATCTCTTAAATGGTCTTTTAGATTATAGCTCCCACTTGGAGTTTTTGGGGAAGGCATAGTACTAGACCTTAATTTGTAATAAATTCAGGGTCTGATCTGTCTTGGTTAAGGCACTGTCTTTGTTCCTTGGGAAATATTCCTCTCCTTGTCACTGCTCATCTCCTAATGAAGTCAAATCATCCTTTGTGATGGTCCCTTCTTTTTCTCGTGAAGTTCTTTCTCTGCCTCTGTGCCTTTATTTCTACTTTAGCAATAAGGAATTATGACCTTCTTCAATAAGGATTTATGGTCACCTTTTCTGTAGAAAAGGTGCTGCCACTGCTCCTGCTCCCTTGGTCCCTAGGTACAAAGGCAGGAATGCCTCAACCTGTGGGACAGTACAGTAGGAGTAATAAATTATACACTAGAGGGGGCTCCATGGGTGATAAGATTTATTTTTAAGGACTTTGAACAACCAAGGTATATTGCCCATTGTAACTTTTTTTTTTTTGAGGTATCCTGACTCCTGTTTTCATTCAACATCTCTAAAGGACAAGATAGAACTAGACAGCTAGGTGTAAAATTAAAAGTAAAATCCCAGATTTCCTGCTGTCCTATAAGCTCTTAGGGCTGCAGTGAGTTTTATTAGTGTCTTCTGTCCAGAGATTTGCTTATTCAGAATGCCCATGAACCATCTGAGAACAGGTTAGTGACTTTTGGGATATTTTCTGCCAAGTGTTCATAAATTTACAGCTTAGATTGAAGGGCAGGAATTCCAGACAGTCAATCTAGAATTGACTACCATTAAAGAAGCAGGGAGTCTTGGGGGATGAGATCCCTAAAATGTAAATAACTAGTAATTGTCCCAAGATTATTCTTTTATTTTAAGATAGCAATTATTTTTAGAAATACTTTTTAAGTTGTAGATGAACACAATGACTTTTTATTTTATTTTATTTTATTTTTATGTGGTGCCGGGGAATAAACCCAGGGCCTCATGAATGCTAGACAAGCACTCTAACACTGAGCCACAACCCCAGCCCATAGCACATTAATTCTTGCTCTGTTCACACTTAATACTTTAGATTTAGAATAAATAGGCAGGAGGAAAGGGCATGTAGATAAATCGAATATGACTAAATAGGTCTATCCTATTGAGGCTGTGCAGGGATCCTAGGAGCAGAGCTGCAATCTGCCTTAAATACTATCTCAGTCCATTATGCTGTGTGCTATCACTTGCTCAGCCCAGAAGATTTCCTATCTGCTTTGCACCAACAGATGTTCTTGTGCTCTGGCTGACAGTTAGGTTCCAAAATTGGAAGAACTGGCAACAGAGCAGAGGGAGTCAAGAGTGATCTAAGATATTGATCTTCTTTCCCTCCTGCAGTGCCCTCTTGGCTGGCTGCTTGTTTCCAGGGAGGCATAGCTCTTGCTAGGTGGCTCTTTCCACACAATCATTTCTCCTCAGCCAACCTTTTTGTGGGGTGGTAATGTTTACTGGAAAGTCCTTTCACTTGGTTCAGTGGCAGTTAGAAGACAATTGCCAAAGTGTTTTTACATCTACTTTAACTTGTTATTTCTGCCCAAGGATTCTCATCCCTTGTTTCATTCAGGTCCTACCCCTAGGGTACTTTCTCAAGGAGTTTGTACCCAAACCACTTTCTAAGGGCTTCTACTTTAACCTCTTCAGTGCTTTCTTTTCCCTCGCCTCATCTCTCTCTTTCTTTCTTTCTTTCTTTCTTTTCTTTCTTTCTTTCTTTCCTTCTTTCTTTCTTTCTTTCGACTACACTTGTATGTTCATTTATTGTCTTCCTTCCCCCACTAGAAAATAAGCTCCTGGGGGCAGAAATTTTTCCAGTTTGTCTTTCTGAAGCTAAATATTGAGATCTAATCTCAAGTCTGACTCCCTACTTCATCTCACCTGACCTTGTCTTCCATGATAATCAAATTAAGTATGCTTTCTATCATTACCCTGTGCTTGAAGAGCAACAAGAGTGGCTTGCAACAGCTGTCCCTTCTAGTCTTGTCCATCCTGCAATATGTCAGGAAGTATGTAGGGAAACTACAGTGAAATGGCAGCCTGAGGAAATAATGATCATTGTTCTTGAGTTTTGCAGAACTGAAAAGCATCTCCTGACCTGGCAATTAAGATCAGATGTATAACATTTGGTTAATCTGCTATGAGAAGGTGTCTACTAGTCTGTCATAACCCATTGCCTGTTGTGAGAAGTACACACCATTTTGGGAATGCCCACCATGCATCTTTATAAAACAAAACTAAATCAGTTTTGGGCAAAATGGATTTTGTGACAAGATTTCTACATCTTCTTGCTTAGCCTCAGCACATTGTCTTTTGATTTAATTGGTCCAAGCATCCTGACTTGGTTCCATCTAGAAGTTTAAGAGATGGTCCAATGGCCCCTCTGCATCTCCCATGTTCTCCTGGTTCTGGTAGTAACCCTTTCAATGTAAAGGCGCTACTGCTTCCTTGAATGTTGATAGTCCTGAGTGATTGCATCCTTTGTTGATTTCCCTATTTATAAATGCCCACACATTTGTAAATAAACTCCTTTATAGTCTCTCCTTATGTTATTCCTCATACTGCCTTTTTATTTCATGCCTGAACCTGATCATTGACAACTGTTCTTGGCATGTATTAGGGGTTTAAGAAATATTTATTGAACATTCTCCAATGATAAAAATGTAGGGATGGCAAATAGGATTTGTTCCATGAAGCCAAAAGGTACACACTCCCTTTTACCTCAACTAGGTAAAATCTAGGGCCAAGGGGCTCTATACCATTGGGCTACATTCCCAGTCCTATTTACTTTCTGTTTTGAGACAAGGTCTCCCTACATTGCAAAGAATGGCCTTGAAGTTGTGATCCTCCTGCCTCAGCCTCCGAAGCTGCTGGGATTACAGGCATGTACCACTGTGTCTGTCTGAGGAGCATTTTAAGCAAAGAAAGATCAATGTAGTGTCTACAATACGCTGATATGAAATTAGTCCCCAATACACTCAGAATTTAGGGGAAAAAAAGTGGTTTCTAAGTAAGTTTTCTTATTAATTGATTTGAATGGAGAATACATTTATAGATTAAGCTTATTTAAAATCTATAAAGTTTAGGGGATGGGGGGTGTAGCTTTATGGTAGAGTATTTGCCTACCATGTGCAAGACCCTATGTTTGAATCATAACATCACAATTTTTTTTTTTAAATCTATAAACTCTGAGTCCTTTTGGGACTTAAACTGCTACTTCTTTATCTTTTTCAGTCTTATTCTATCTTCTCTAACTCCAGCAGCCTCAGATAGATATGTTCTTGTCTGGATTCTTGAGGAGCTGAATTAATACTTGTCCCTGCCCACCTCCCCATCTTAAGAAAAGCCCTCAAGTAGCCAAAGGCAAACAAGACACTTTGAGCAGCTGAAACTGCATGGGTTTACTCTGCTCTAATTCACAAGAGAATGTCAGGGGCCTCCTTTAATGCCTTAAGGGTGTGAGCAATCTGGGCCTCCTGAACTGTGAAACTAACCTGCTGAAGATGGCTTCCAGGGTAAAGCACCACACTGAGGATATAACCTGCTGAGACAGAGGCCAAACCCAAGGGCAACTTGGCAAGTGAAGGAAGGTCCAGGTAAAAGTGGGGGAGGGGAGAGAGTCAGGCCATCCCAGAAAGCACTGAGTTATACTTTGCCCACTTTACCAAAGGAACTGAAGAGGGAGCTTATATGTGAATCTGGAAAATCTATTCTGGTCTCCTTTCCTTCTAAGGATCTAACAAAAATAATTTCATGTAAAAAGGACAACAGAAAAGCATGATGCTTGAATCATATATAATGTCCTTTTTTTATTTGCTAATTTTGTGTCTATTTTTACTTATTATGTATGTATGTACATCTTAAATACATATACATATATACATATAGATGTTCATATATAGAAAGAAATGCATACTGCAGTCAGAAAAAATAAAATATCCATTACCTTCTATTATTACTTTCTTAGTGGTGGAAGCACCTAAATCTTTGGCCTTTGGGGTATGGTTTTCTGAGCCCAATAGTGTATCAGAAGATATTTATGTTCCTTATCTTGAGCAAAAGATCTTTATTTGGAACAGAACTTTTCAAATCAATAAAAGACAAAAAAAGGGCAAAGTACTTGAATAGGTACTTCATATAATAGGATATCAAAAAAGACAATAAATACATTCTCTTTGCAAATTTAAATATACAACACAATAATATTAACAGTAGATCTCATGCTGTGTACCACAACACTATATTTATTCACCCTAAATGCAGTTTGTACCCTTTGATCTACTTCTTCCTATTTCTACCTCCCCATTCCCTGGTAAATACTGTTCTACTGTCTGTTCTATTTATGGAGTCCCTCCCCCGGATAGAACTAGCTATCTGTGCTGCAATATTTATTGCAGCATTATTTACAATATTCAAGATGTGGAAACAACTTAAGTGTCCATCAATAGACAAATGGATAAAGAGATTGTGATGTAAAAACAAAGGAGATAATGCCAAAAAAAGAGATAATGCCATCTTACAACAACATGGATGAGCCTGCAGGATGTTACATTAAATAACATGAACCAGACACAGGAAGAAAAATACTCACTGATCTCACTTATATGAGAAATCCACATAATATTTTTATAATATAAATGAGAATAAGGAATAGAACCTCTTCCTTATAGTCAAAGAAAGGATGTCAGAAATACATGTCTATAATACAAATGAAAATCATAACCTTGTATTTCAAAACAAGCCTCAAATACTTAAGAAAAAAATAAGATATGAAACTCAGCATAAAAAAGAAATAGAAAAATTTAGAAAGAAGAAAATGCACCTGAGGAAAGAACGCAGGAAACATAAATTTAGAAGTAAAGAGTAAACTAGAGAAAGTAAAAGGAAAAAAAATCTGAGACAATTTCATTGTGTGCAGAGGCTCAAGATGCACATCAAGAGGCTATTGGACTTTAGATTTATGGACATTTTCACTAAGTAAGTGTATACATTCTTTCCTTTATCTTCTATCACATAGTCCTTGTTCTTTCTTAATATTTAGTAGCTCATATAAGCTCCCACCTTTCCCTGCCTTTCCTGTAATACCAATTCAGAGCTGAGCATATGTCTCCTAAATTTTAATTTCTAAGACTCGAAATAAAGTTCCCTTTCTCTTTATGTTTCTGAGCTTTAATTGATCAACAGAACATAGGCAAATATCTTGATAAAAATTTAGATGGGAAGACATGAAACATGAAAAACAAACAAACAAACCTAATAAATTGGATCATCTTAAAATGGAGACATATTGCTCATTTAAAAAACCATTATAGGACTGGGGATGTGGCTCAAGCGGTAGCGCGCTCGCCTGGCATGTGTGTGGCCCGGGTTCGATCCTCAGCACCACATACAAATAAAGATGTTGTGTCCGCTGAAAACTAAAAAATAAATATTAAAAATTCTCTCTCTCTAAAAATAAATAAATAAATAAAAAATAAAAAACCATTATAAAATAGAAAAGGCAGGCCAGAGTGCTATAGGAGCAAAATAAAATGTCCCTTCCTTCCTCTGAAGGATCACTGGAATGAACTGAAAATAGATTAACAGGGAGAAATATAAAAATATAAATGTATTAATGTTGAAAAGAAAAAAAATACAGCATGAGGAAAAGTCACAAGAGTGACTCAAAACGATTCAGAAACTTATATGTCCCCTTTTATAGGTGACAGGGAAAAATGTGGACAATTAGGAAAATAGTAAATAACTTTTAGGGGAACTTAATGGGCTTTGAGAAAATACAATGGCCTGGGATAAAATCTACTGGACTTGCAGAAAAGACAATATTTGCAAACGATGCTCTGTGGGCCTGAAATAGAGGTCAATGTTAAATAATTGAAGTCTGTCAGATATATTGACAAATTTCAGTTTTTCTTCCTACTATGAATTTAGTCTTCTTTGGTTAATGAAATTCAGTAAGAAGATTGAAGGTAGTTGTTTTTCTGTTTTGGCAGGCAGATAGAATATTCTAGAAAACACTATCAGAGAGAAAGAAGAAAAGGTCAGAGGGATCTTGACGTAGGTTCTGAGGCTTCTCAGCGTATTAAAGCACTTGTCTTTGGGGTATGGTTTTTCTGAGTCCAATAGTGTATCAGAAGATATTTATGTTTCTTATATTGAGCAAAAGATCTTTATTTGGAACAGAACTTTTCAAATCAATAAAAGAAAAAAGAGCAAAGTACTTGAATAGGTACTTCATATAATAGAATATAAAAAAAGACAACAAATATATTAAAAGGTGCTCAAATGAGTTGGTCATCAGAGAGATAAAAATCAAAGTCACAATTAAGTAGAATTATGCACATACTGGAATGACTAAAATAAAAAATGCAGGCTCCATCAAGTGTCAGAGAACATGTGGAATGACTATCTTCATTATGAAGGCTTGGAATATGGACTGTCAAAAAACCATTTAGAAAATGACTAATGATATTGAACTCACTGGAGGAGATTCCAGAGAGGGGGAACTTGACTAAGGACAATTAGGGTCCTTGGCATATGTGATGGAAAAGAATTTCAGCATGTACCAGTCAGAGACAAAGAGATTTATTTAGGAAATCAGGTATATATTCCAGGGAAAATATAAGCTCCCTCAAGAAAGTAACATCTTAAGGGGTAAGCAAGAAATACACATTCAAGGGACAGTGTAGGTCATCTTTACAGGGAGAGTCAGCAACTCTTTTGTCTGGAGTGTTAACAGTAGCTAGGAGCTGGACTAGAGTTGGAATTAGGGTGAAGTTACATATTTTCATGTCAGTTTTCCCTGTGCTCACAAAGGATGGATCAAGGATGAGGGGTAAGAGTGAGGGCTAAGGGTGTGGGCTGGGTTGTTCAGGTATTTGTTGCTTTGCATCTAAAAGGTTCATGGACATTTTCTACACTCCGATGGTTCATGGTCCCATTTCTCTTTTGAAACTCAGTATATCTTTCTTTTTATATCCCCAAATTCCTATCTCAGTGTCTACTAAAGTATGTTACAAAAAAGTATCATACAAATGATGATAAAAAAATTTTCACAACTTGGCACTTGCACATCAGAAACAAAATGCATCAAAACCCAACCATCTATTAGACTGAATGTGACAGCATGATTATAAATAGCCTCAAATGAGAAACCACCTAAATATCCATCAACAGTGAAAAACATTGTGAAATGTTCATATAACAAGAAGAATGTACAGCAATAACAATAAGTTGCTGCTACATGGAAGTGTTTTTACAAACAAAACGGCAGACAAAAATCCAGATACAAAGGTATATATTCTGTTTTACTTCAAGGTCAAAACTTCCAGAACTATTTTGTGGTATCAGAAGTCAGAACAGTGTTACCTTTGGAGAGGATGTAAATATGCTGGAACAGGATGAGGAGATTTTATTTATTCATTTTGATTGTGGTGATTACATGGGTATACTTACTTTAAGAAATGTGTCAAAATATATGCACTTAAGTCCTTTTATTTACTCATGGGTATTAGTTTACTTTCCATTACTACAACAAATACCGAAGATAATCAAGTTATAAAGCGAAAAGGTTGCCAGGCATGGTTGCACATGCCTGGAATCCCAGTGGTCCAGGAGGTAGAGGCAGGAGGACGTTGAGTTCAAAGCCAGCCTCAGCAATTTAGTGTGGGGCTAAGCACCTAACTCAGTGAGACCCTGTCTCTAAATAAAATACAAAAATAGGGCAGGGAATGTGGCTCAGTGGTTGAGTACCCCTGAGTTCAATCCCTGGTACCCCCAAAAATAAAAAGTAAAAAAATTTAAAAATAAAGATAAAAGGTTTTTGGCTCAGAGTTTTAGAGACTTAATCCATGATCAGTTGGCTCCTTTGTTTTGAGCCTGTGGCAGCATATCATGAAGGGATGTGTGGCAGAGCAGAACTATTCACCTCATGGCTGGAAAGCAAAAAAGAATAAGAAAGAGGCCAGGTCCCACACTCCATTGTGTGGCACACACTCCAGTGATCTCAAAACCTCCCACCAGACTCTATCTCTTAAAGGTTCTACCACGTCATAAGAGTACAACTCTGGGAATCGATCCTTTAAAATGTAGATCTTTGCAGGTATTTAAAATCCAAATGATAGTAGTTTGTTATTAGTTAATTTAAAAGTTGATAAGAGGTTTCAGGGATGAGGAGCACCTGCCTCGCATGCGTGGGGCACTGGGTTCAATCCTTAGCACCACATAAAAATAAATAAAGATATTGCGTCCATACAACCAAAAAAAATTTTTAAAAATAAAAGTTGATAAGAAAACTGTCAATGTTTAAATATATTGTGGGAAAATAAAACATCCACTCCAAATATGCATAGTTGGCATTGACTATGCAGAGAAGTCAGAATCTACAAACATGGGAAAGCCTCTGAAGTCTGTCATTTTCGAAAAAAGGTATCTACTTCTATGTACCTCATCAAATTAAGAAACCACAGATAAAGGTCTTTCTACTTTGATATCCTCTCTCTTCTGCCTAAGAGGGATGTTTCCATAGAACGAAAACATCTGGGGTCTGACATGTGGCTCAGAAAGAGGTGACCACAGAAGGCAGTTACCTGGGAGATTTCATTTGCATCTCAAGACAATATTGGATCTCTGTGCACAGCACTCCCCTCCCCTCCCCAAGCTTCCACAGATAGAGCCACCTCCCTTGCCCCCAAAACATTAGCTTCTATCCCTTTAAGCTGTATAGAAGGGTCAGCTATCTTGCCCCTCTGGGAGTCTAATAGTCCCATGCTTCAGATGTAACACATTTTGTATGTTCTTTTCCACTTTTTTTTTTTTTTTTTGGTCTGTTAGCAGTTTATTTCATAGACTAAAAAAAACTTCAGAGGGAAAAGAGTGCATTTAAAACTTCCCTATAATATTTATATCTCTGTAATGGTTACATATACAATTGGACTTCCATTTTTTAAAATAAAATTTATATACTCTGATATTCTACTGCTCAGTATAGACTAGAAAATAGGTGCTTCCATTTACAAAACCAAACCCAAACAACTCTATTAGGATTCTATTATCAGTCCTCACTAATATTTAAGCATGTATTAGTCAGGAACCCATTAAAAAAGCTTTCAGAAAAAAATTCAAGGTGTTAATTGATCTCTCAGGAGCATTTGAAATTCAGTTTCCTTTTGTAGTTTCTTTGGAGCTTTGATTGGCTTGAACAAAGTGGCAACCATTTATGTTAGTTGAGTCCCTGATCTGACTGACTGAATGCATAAAAGATCTCAGTGAATATGCTCAAAATGAGATTGGCCTACATTTGATGGAGTCCATAATGGTTTCTTCTTTCCACATATTCCCTTCATTCTCTGGAATGCCTTGCCCTCCACAAGGGGGAAGAGGTTCTTTAGTTTTGTTTCCTCTACATTAAAATGAGAGCCTCCCAAAGGAACACAATTGCCTTCCATCGCCAGCCTATAATCTCATTATCTACCTCAGAAAAGAAGACAGAGGAACTAACCACACTTGGACTTTGTTGAACATAATGTCTGCCCTTTGGACTCATTCCAATTCCAAAAAGAATCATTTCACAAGCTAATTTCTGTCTCTAGGTCTGTTCTACCTCTTAAAATTGTTATATTACCCAACTCCTTCTTCCCTGTGAAGAAAGTTAGTGTCCACTAAAGGTTTATGTTTTAAAAGTTTGATCCCCAGGGAGGCACTATTGGCAGGTACTGTGACCCTTAAGTTGTGGGGCCTAGTAGGAGGTCTTTAGGTCAATAGGGGTATGTCCTCAAAGGGGATTGTGAGTTCTTTTGCTGTCTTGTTTCACAGCTTGTAATACCAATAGTTTGCTCTATTATGAGCTCTTTGCCACTGCCTTCTGTGCCTTCTTCAGAGGCCCAAAGAAATGGGGAATCCCAAACTTGAACTATGAGAACTATGAGCTGAATAAATCTCTTCTCTTTGTAATTAGTTGCCTAATGTAATTCATTACAGCATCATGAAACTAATTAATATAAAGAGTACATAAGCTTCAACTATCTAACCCTCCTTTGGATTGCTTACTTTGTGTATTACTCCCCTGCTGTGATTTTTTACCCTGGGCACATTCATACATATGTATATCGTTTCTTCTATTTAATCTGTCTATTTTCAGCTCATTCCAGAGAATCTTCAGAGAGAAGAGGGGAAATTTTTCTTTACCTTTCCAGGAGTTAATTCCATATTTCCATTGCAGAAGTGAGAAAAATAAGTTATAAAATTCAATAATCACAAACATTTACAGTATCCTTTTTATAAGCCATCTTTTGCCAGGTTCCAGGGATACCAGAATGAACAGATCTTGTTCATACAATGAATTCATAATACTCTAAGGAAGACATGTCAGCAAAGCTTCAACTGGAATTGCTCAGGATGAGGAATTCCACTGTGCTGGGTGTAGCTTAGTTGCTGACTTGCTTGACATCCCCTAATGTATCAACAACACAAAATGTTCTAACTTTTACTAGAGTGGATATGGGGTAATGGTACCTATGCTCTGGAAAACCTTTAATAAACTCTTGGCATCTTGGGAGTTGGTCCAGTCTTTGTTACCAACCATATGCTATGCTCTCAGAACTAACACAATTCCACCCTACTAAAAGAATCTTTCAGACTATTCTTTGCTTATCACACCAAGCACTATGTGACGTGTGTGTGTGTTTGACAGAGAGAGAGAGAGAGAGAGAGAGAGAGAGAGAGAGAGAGAGTTTTTACATTTTCACATTAGAACTGTAATAGCGGTTTGAATATAGCCCTTGCTGCTCTGCCACTGCAACAGTTTTTAAATGCACAAGTTTATTTCTCTTCCTCTCTCCATGCTCCCTCCTTATCTCTCCCCCTCCCTAATCTCAGGGGAAACAGGATTACCTTTCTTCTCCATTTAGGCAGATTTATCTGTCCTTGAGTACGTGCCCACTATAGGAACCAAGTAATCCAGACTTCAGGGATGGTACCAGAAGATCTCAGAAATGACTGTCTCCCAAATTAATAAGCAAATTACAACTCCAACAAAAAACTCATGGAATGTAGCCTTTGAATCACCTCTTTAAAAAACAACTCTTTCCACTGATGTCCCATAGCCTCTGGAACAGGAGTTCCCTGTATTTCTCTTTTGCTAGCAAACCAATAAACCATTTTTTCTTTTTATCAAAATCATGTCCTTGTTTTTGGACTGGCCTTCAGAAAAAAGGACTGAGCTTTTGCTAACAAATTTGGCACCCCAGATGGGACCTGAGAACAGCCCCCACTCCAGCTTTCTTGGGCAAACCTGGCTTTTCAAGAAATACTACTTCTATACTAAGGATTGCAAGGTGGCTAGCTAAGTAGTTGAGAGCTAACTGCCAAAGAGTTTGCCTCAGGTCGAACTGGAGGAGGAACTATTCCTATAAGTAAAGGGAGGGACTGAGATATCCTCCCAGCCCTTGCCAAAGCTCATTTTGCTTCAGGGAATGTTATGCTCGAATTCGGGACCCCCAAAGACCACCAGAGACCCAAGATCAATGTAAGCAGCAAAAAGGTGTTTATTGCAAGCTAGCTCAGTCTTCCACATGCACACACAGCAACTGGTGATGCTGAGAGGCCCAGAGCCCAGGGTTTGCAGCAGTTTTATACATTCTTTGGAGAAGGCAGGGACTTCACATACATCATAGCATCTCTTAGCAAATCATCACACACCTCAGGAAAATCAAATAACAACTCTAAAACATGATTAGCACATTCACTGGCGGGAACAAGTTGGGTAGGGGTGATTGGTCAGTACAAAAGGGGTATTCATTTGAACTGATTGGTTTAAGCCAAGAGGGGTGTACATGCTGAACTACATGGTTTCCCAACATGTTATCAACCACCATAAACTACTGGGAGGGTCATCTGGCATCCCAGGTATTTCCCTGTCTCATGCTGATTGGTGGCTGCTAGGGGGTTGCTATGGGTCCCCACCTAGCCTCACTGAGTCAGGGACACCTGGTGCAGAAGATCTCTCCTGTTATTTGTAGATAAACAACTTAGCAGGGTGGGAATGTGTCTAGGAGTGCTCTGTGGGTTTTTCCAAGGACAAAGGCCATGTCCCTTCCTTGGACAGGCTTTGCTCTGAGGTAGAGGCTGGTTTTTCAGGAACTCCTGCCTTGTCTTCCTGAATTATATAGTCTGCTCCATCTTGTTCCACTTTGAGAACAAGGAAACTGAACTCAGTAAATTCAAGACACCATAGGCCTCCTGGTAAGTCCCCCAATGTTCATGCTAAGACCTTTGATTCTACACATCTGGTTCTCTTCATGGGAACATCTGGTCCCTCTTTGTGGGGATATCTGTGGTGCAGGAGTTGAGAACCTAGGGATATTTACTCTCTTTTGGTTTGTTCTAGGTTCTCATCTGTTTTTTGGCCTTGAGTTTGGGAATTTTTTCTGGTTGTATCTGTTAGTGCCCCTTTTAAGACATGGCCAATAGTACATTGATCCTATAGGTAGTCTCTTGAGAAAGACCTTGGCTGATCAATTTAAAGGTTCCCATATGTTGGCCACAGTTTTGGGGCTCCTATCTTGTGGTCCTTCTTTGTATTTCTTTTTTATATAATCTTACAATTATAGTTGGCCTGTCAGAGGTAAACTAAGTTGAAGAAAGGGCCACCTACAGTTACAAGCCTGTTTAAGATAATGTTTCACCATATTGATCTGACTTTTGAATAGCTTTCTGTATTATTATACAAACTTGCAGTTGGAGTTGGTCTGTCAAAGGTAAAGTAAATGGAAAAAAAAATTTTTGGGACCCACAAAAGACCATCAGAGACCAAGATCGATGTAAGCACAAAGAGGTGTTTATTGTGAGCTAGCTCTGTCCTGCGCGCACACAGCAACTGGTGACACTGAGAGACCCCGAGCCCAGAGTTTGCAGCAGTTTTATACACTCTTTGGGGAAGACAGGGACTCCACATACATCATAGCATCTCCTAGGAAATCATCACATACCGTGGGAAAATCATAAAACTCTAAAACATGATTAGCACATTCACTGGTGGGAACAAGTTGGGTAGGGGTGATTGGTTAGTACAAGAGGGGGATTTGTTTGAACTGATTGGTTTAAGCTGTTGTCATTGTTTACGGGTGAGGAGTCCTTGCTTCCCCAATGTTGAAGTATAACACCAGAGAAGCTTGACAAGGCAAGGTGAGAGTGGAAAGTAAAAGCTTTATTAAAGGACTTCTCCCAGAGGAAGAAGGGGACCCAAGAGGTGGAATCCATGGAAGGGTGAATGTATTCCCCTTTTTATAGCTAAGGTCTTCATCAGGTTCCCCCCCCCCCTCCCAATTCCTGTCCTTTGTTCTGTTATTTTTCAATGATGGAATGTAGGTGGGAAGGCCCCGAAGGGTGGGGCACAGGTGGGCCAAAGAAGTAATCTGGGAAGGAAGGACTTTTGGGTCAGCATCTTCAAGTGTGCTGGGAGCTGTTTCATTAACATTTCTTTGGGATGAGCTCTGGGCCTTGGGGACATTAACATTCCAAGAGTTGTTCTGCTTTTCCTGGACTGCATTCTCAACATGGCCTTCATTTTGGATTTTACTCCATATTAGACCCGATTTACCTAACTACACTGACTACCTATCTTTAAATCTGGCTTCAAAGCCATGAGGGGAGTATGTGCTAAATTACATGTTACCGACCACCATAAACTACTGGGAGGGTCATCTGGCATCCCAGGTATTTTCCCTGTCTCTTGCTGATTGGTGGTTGCTAGGGGGTTGCTATGGGTCCTCACCTAGCCTGACTGAGTCAGGGACACCTGGATCATCTGATCTCTCCTGTTATTTGTAGATAAACAACAACTTAGCAGGGTGGGAATGTGTCTAGGAGTGCTCTGTGGGTTTTTCCAAGGACAAGGGTCATGCCCCCTTCCTTGGACAGGCTTTGCTCTGAGGTAGAGGCTGGTTTCTCAAAAATGGAGTCACATCAGTTTCTCAGTACATGCAGATCTGTCTGTTTTAAAGGTTTCTGTCCTAGTTTCAGTGATCCTCTCTTGTCTCTGTCTTTGTATCTGTTACTGGTGCTTTAAGACATGGGCCATGCTATGTTAATCTTACCAGTAGTCCATTTAGCAGAGAGTCTTGGCTAAATGGGCCATCTATAGGTATAAGCCTGTCTAAGCTCCTTCCTTATCATCTGCATGGCCATTAAAAAAAAAAAAAAGTTCTGCTTTCCTGTCCAAGGGCTTTCTGAGAAAGGCTCACCACTCCCTCATACCAACACCACCCCTAACCAGCATTAGGACCCACCTGGCTCTGATTCTGGCCCTATAAAAGTCCCAGAACCCAAGCCTGTTTTGCCCCTCTCTCTGCTCTATAGAGAGATGGTGTTAAATAAACTCTTGTGTGTATTTCTGCTTGGTCTCTTCTTTCATTTCTCACTTACACATCTCTCATTCCTTGCTTTCTCTTCAAACACAGTTTACTGTAACTCGAGATATAGAGTTTCTTCTTTGTATTTTACAATTCTGAATTTTTGACAATTGCATAATGCCCTCTATTCAACATTATTGTACTATAAATAGTAGTTTCATTGACCTAAAAATTCTTGTGTTCACCTAATTATTACTCCCTCTCTTTTCCTAAATTCTAGAAACCACAGATCTTTTTACTGACTTCATAGTTTTTTTTCGTTCCCAGAATGTCATGTAGATGAAATTTATAGTATGTGGCCTTTTTGTTACTGAAATCTTTGTCCTTGTCCCCAATGCCAATTTAATAAGGATAACATGATTTTGAGAAAGGGGAAGAAAAAAAAGATTTATTGCTTTGCCAGCAAAGGAGAAGCACAGGGGACACATGTCCTAGAAGACAGGGGGATTTTTAAAGAGCTATTCAAAGACTCCCTTCCAGATATTCCCAGTAGGGGGACTGTTATTCACTTGTGAATTTGTAAGATAGCCATTCCTTAGATCTTTTGGTACCTTCCCAGCAGTTCAAATTACTTGGTTTATGTGGTGGGTGTGTGCTCAAATACAGATAACATGGTCTAAGATGGAAAAAAGGTAATCTTGTTCCCTTCCCCCAGGTTAGAGAGGGGGAGAAGAAGAAGAAGAAAAGAAAAAACATGTTCATTTAAAAATAAGGTTTAGTGGCAGAGCAACAAGGGCTGTATTCAAAGCATGAGGTAGACCACTGTTAATTTTCAGAGTAGCATTGATGCATTTAAGTCTCCTCCATGTTTTTTTTTTTTATTGTTAAATATTTCTTTTTAGTATTGAGTAATATTCCATTCTCTGGATACAGTTTATTAGATGAAGAACATCTTGAATGCCTCAAAGTTTTGGCAATTATGAATAAAACTGCTATATACATTCATGAACATGTTTTCATTTGTACATAAGTTTTTGATTCTTTAGGTAAATAGAAAGGAGCATGGTTATTTGGTTATACAGCAAGAGTATGGTTAGTTTTGTGAAAGACTGCCAAACTGTCTTCCAAAGTGGCAGTACCATTTTCCTTTCCTACCACCAATGAATTGTTATGCTCGAATTCGGGACCCCCAAAAGACCACCAGAGACCAAGATCAATGTAAGCAGCAAGGAGGTGTTTATTGTGAGCTAGCTTGGTCCTCCACGCACACACATAGCAACTGGTGACACTGAGAGGCCTGGAGCCCAGGGTTTGCAGCAGTTTTATACACTCTTTGGGGAAGGCAGGGACTTCACATACATCATAGCATCTCTTAGCAAATCATCACACACCCCAGGAAAATCATAAAACAACTCTAAAACATGATTAGCACATTCACTGGCGGGAACAAGTTTTGCGTAGGGGTGATTGATTACTGAAAGAGGGGTATTCGTTTGAACTGATTGGTTTAAGCCAAGAGGGGTGTTCCTGCTGAACTACCTGGTTTCCCAACATGTTATCAACCACCATAAACTACTGGGAGGGTCATCTGGCATCCCAGGTATTTCTCTGTCTCATGCTGATTGGTAGCTGCTAGGGGGTTGCTATGGGTCTCCACCTAGCCTGACTGAGTCAGGGACACCTGGCTCATCTGATCTCTCCTGTTATTTGTAGATAAACAGCAACTTAGCAGGGTGGGAATGTGTCTAGGAGTGCTCTGTGGGTCTTTCCAAGGACAAAGTTCATGCCCCTTCCTTGGACAGGCTTTGCTCTGAGGTAAAGGCTGATTTTTCAGAATGAGAGTCCTTGTTGCTTCTCATCCTTACCAGAATTAAGCATTGTCAGAGTTTTGGATTTTAGCTATTCTGATGGTATATAGTAGCATCTCATTATTGTTTTAGTTTGTAATTTCATAATGACATATGATATTGATCATCTTTTCATATGCATATTCTCCATCTGTATATCTTCTTTGATGAGATGTCAGTTTAGATCTTTTAAACATTTTCTGTTGGGATGTTTGTTTTTTAATTGTTCATTTTTACATATCCCTTGTCAAGTCCTTTATCAAAAAGTATTTTGGAAGCATTTCATCTCAGTTTGTGGCAGGCATTTTCATCTTTGTTAGTGTCTTTCACAGATCAAGTGTTCTTAATTTTAATAATGTTCAACATATCAATTTACTCTTTTGTGGTGAGAAACTGATGTGACTCCATTTTTGAAAAACCAGCCTCTACCTCAGAGCAGGGCATATCCAAAGGAGGGGGGTGACCCTTGTCTTTGGAAAAGCCACAGAGCATTTTTAGGCACACAGCTACCCTGCTGAGTTACTTGTCTATGAATAACCGGAAATGCCTGAGGATCCAGATATCCCTAACTTAGGTGACCAGATGTCCTTGACTCAGCAATGCACCTGGAAAGACCAGAGAATGCTTGAGGCCTAATTTCTAACCATAGTAACAACCAGTCAGAGTGAGACAGGGAAGGTACCTGAAATACCAGGTGACCCTCCCAGTAGTTCCCGGTGATTGATAACATGATTAGGAAACCCTACAGTTTAGAATATACAGTCTTGCAACCCTTTGGGGCCTAAACCAATCAGTTTAAAGTATCCACCACTTGAACTTACCTGACTTGTTCCCACCAATGAATGTGCTAATCAATGTTAAGAGTTGTTTTATTTTCCTGCGGTGTGAAATGATTTGCTATGTGATGTTGTGATGCATAGAGTATCCTCCAAAGCCTATAAATCCTCACTGAACTAAGGGCCAGGACTCACTCCTCAGCACTGCTGCATATGAATCAGTTGTGAGTCCAGGCTCAATAAAGACTCTTGTGTGCTTGCATCAAACTCGACTCCTGGAGGTCTATTGAGGTCCCATGAGCCTAACAGTGGAGTGTGCTTTTAGTGTCATATCTAACATCATTACCATATCCAAAGTCTCTTAGAATTTCTTCTATGCTATCTTCTAGAAGTTTGAGAGTTTTGTGTTTCTTATTTAGATCTGTGACCCTTTTGTATTAACCTTTCCAAGAGATATAAGTTCTGTATCTAGATTCTTTTTTTTTTTTTTTGGTATGCAGATATATAGTTGTTCCAGCATCACATGTTGAAAAAATTATCTTTTTCCATTGAAGAGTATCTTTGCCTCTTTCTTAAAGATTTAACTTTCATGCTAGTTCACTTTGAGACTGTAGCAATTAATTACTTACACTCTAAGTGTTCCTACCAGTGTTAGTGGACAGACTAATGTGAATGGTAGAAATATGAGGTTAAGAGAATGATTCTATAAAATGGACAATGGTACCTGTTGGTAAAGATGGCGCCTGGAGTGCTTCTCTTCCGGGAGCCCTGGTCCATGATGCACTGAAGGCACGTGAACCATCACCTCCAATCCCTGTGAATGATGCGAAGTTTGAATGGTGCACCTCCAATCCCTGAAGTGGCGCGAACTCTCAGCCAATGAAGAAGTAACAGCCCACTCGCCTTGCTCCTCCTCATCCTGTGTTAAGCCCATAATATCAATACCCTGTTCAGTGTTCTCTCTCTTACTCTCTTACTCTCCCTCTCTCCCTTACTCTACCCTTCTTACTCTCTCCCCTTCTCCCTCTCTGTATCTCTCCTCTCTCCCCTTCTCCCTCTCTCCCCCTCTCTCCTCTCTCCTCTCTCTCTCTCTCTCTCTTCCCCCCCCAACCCCCTTCTCTTCTTCTTACTCTCTGGCTGCTATGGTCCTGCTAATAAAATCTCGGACAGGTAAACGGTTGTTTTGGCTTGTTGAGTTTACAGAGCTTTTCCATCGTCCTTTACAGTACCTGAAGGGCAAGACTTTTGTGACCCTTTTCATAGACCAGATCCCAAAACTCAGGGAGATAAACATAATTTTTCTTAACTATAAAATATGTAATAATTTAGGCTAAGAATCCAACTAGAACAAGTCCACATGTGCCAAAGTGATCTAGGTTGTCATGGTAGTGGGGAATTGAAAGTCTGTCATCCTGCTGACTGACAAGTCAAAAGCCAAGAAGTGGAACTAGGTGGGACTCTCTGGAAACTTTTCTGGAATACCCAATAAAACTGGAGTACAGGTATTGCCAAAAGCTCCATCTTTGTCCTCAATGCTAATCCAATTCAAGAACACGGTTTGACAAAAAGGAAAAATAAGGTTATTGCTTTACTAGCAAAGGAGAAATACAGGAGACTCCTGACCCAAAGGCTGGGATTATGCCCATCAGCAGGAACAGGAGGCATTTATAGATATGACTCTGACTCCAAGGCTACATTCCAGGTGTTCTCTGTCTGAAGTTGTAACTCACTTGTTAATTTGGGAGATAGTCGTTTCTGAGATCTTCTGGTACCATCCCTGAAATCTGGATTACTTGGTTCCTATAGTGCACATGTACTCAAGGACAGATAAACCTGCCTAAAATGGAGAATAAAGGTAATGCTGTAATCCTCTGAGATTAGGGAGGGAGAGAAATAAGGAGGGAGCAGGGAGAGAGGAAGAGAAATAAACATGTCCATTTAAAAAATGTTGCAATGGCAGAACAGCAAGGGCTATATTCAAAGCATAAAGTGGACCACTGCTACATAGGAAAGGCACATTTCCCTCTGAAAAACCAGCCTCTACCTCAGAGCAAAGCCTGTCCAAGGAAGGGGGCATGACCTTTGTCCTTGGAAAGACCCACAGAGCACTCCTAGGCACATACCCTTGTTTATCTACAAATAACAGGAGAGATCTGCTGAGCCAGGTGTCCCTGACTCAGTCAGGTTAGGTGAGGACCCATAGCAACCTCCTAGCAGCCACCAATCAGCATGGGACCAGGAAAATACCTGGGATGCCAGATGACCCTCCCAGTAGTTTATGGTGGTTGATAACATGTTGGGAAACCATGTAGTTTAGCAAGTACACCATTCGTGCCTAAACCAATCAGTTCAAACAAATCCCCCTCTTGCACTAACCAATCACCCCTATCCAACTTGTTCCCACCAGTGAATGTGCTAATCAATGTTAAGAATTGTCGTTTGATTTTCCTGAGGTGTGTGATGATGTGCTAAGAGATGCTGTGATGTATGTGAAGTCCCTGCCTTCCCCAAAGAGTGTATAAAACTGCTGCAAACCCTGGGCTCAGGGACTCTCAGTTTCACCAGTTGCTGTGTGTGTGTGGAGGACCAAGCTAGCTCCCAATAAACACCTCTTTGCTGCTTACATTGATCTTGGTCTCTGGTGGTCTTTTTGGGGGTCCCGAGTTCAAGCATAACACCTCTCCTCTCTGAGAGGATCCAACTCTCTCCTTTGAGCAATTCCCCTTTCCCTTTATGTATCCCTCCAATAAAGTAATTTCTAAACAACTTTTCTGAAATCTTTCTGATTTGATTGCAAGAATTAGTTTGAAGATGGGGGGGGCGGTGTTCCCAGAGGCTATGAATCTGCCCATCAGGGAGAACAGAGGGTTTTTAAAGAAGTGATTAATTCCAGGTGTTCCGTGTGTGTGTGCGCGCGCGCGCGTGTGTGTGTGTGTGTGTGTGAGAGAGAGAGAGAGAGAGAGAGAGAGAGAGAGACTCTGTGTGTGTGTGTATGTGTGTGTGTGTGTGTGTGCGCGCGCGCACGCATGCTCGTGCACGTGGCAGGTGGGGGTGGGGTTGTGATTCACTTGTTAATTTGGGAGATAGCTATCCCTGAAGTCTAAATTACTTGTTTCCTGTGTTGGGCATATGCTCAAAGACAGACAACTTAACCTAGAATGGAAAAAAGGTAATCCTGTTTTCCACCTTGCAGGTTAGTGAAGGGGAGAGGGAGAAGAGAAAAAGATAACATGTTCATTTTAAAATAAACCTCAATGGCAGAACTGCAAGCAAGGGCTATGTTCAAAGCATGAGGTATATCACTGCTATATTATCTTGGGCTTCTGCTCCCAGTAAGCTGTGATTCTCTGTATCCACCACTATCTTTAGTTACTGGGGCAGTCTTTTACCTGTGACTCAATGTTCTGAGAGATCTAAAGAGAGTTGTTTTTCAGTTCACCATTTCTCTTGTTATAAGAATGCATGTGATGCCTCCCAAACTCTTTGCAAGATGGACTGGAAATAGAATATTGAATATGCCTTTTCTAAGTTGTTTACAAATGCATATCATGCTCCAAATTTCTCCTAGACTGGAGAAAGTAATCATTATTATTATTATTTTCAATTAGAAGGGAAAGAAACTGTCATATAGCAGAGGCACAATCATGTTTAGATCTCATATTTCATTACTTGGCAATAGCTCTTCCAGCTCTGAGAGCATGCATGATTCAGTGATATGAATGGAGGACTATCAGTAGGCTTTGTTCTTCTTTTCTGGGAGAACTCCTATCTTGTTGTTTTGTAACATTGGTCCACTTTATGCTTTAAATATAGCCCTTGCTGCTTTGCTACTGTGACTTATTTGCTACTGTGACTTATTTTTAAGATGGACATGTTTCTTTCCCTTCCCCTCCCTAATATTGAGGAAACAGTGTTATGCTCAAATTTGGGATTCCCCAAAAGACCACCAGAGACCAAGATCAATGTAAGCAGCAAAAGGTGTTTATTTCGAGCTAGCTCGGTCCTCCGTGTGCACACAGCAACTAGTGACACTGAGAGGCCCCGGGCCCAGGGTTTGCAGCAGTTTTATACACTCTTTGGGGAAGGCAGGGACTTCACATACATCATAGCATCTCTTAGCACATCATCACACACCGCGGGAAAATCATAAAACAACTCTAAAACATGATTAGCACATTCACTGGCGGGAACAAGTTGGGTAGGGGTGATTGGTTACTACAAGAGGGGGATTCATTTGAACTGATTGGTTTAAGCCAAGAGGGGTGTTCATGCTGAACTACATGGTTTCCGAACACCATAAACTACTGGGAGGGTCATCTGGCATGCCAGGTATTTCCCTGTCTCATGCTGATTGGTGGCTGCTAGGGGTTTGCTATGGGTCCCCACCTAGCCTGACTGAGTCAGGGACACCTGGCTCAGCAGATCTCTCCTGTTATTTGTAGGTAAATAACTTAGCAGGGTGGGAATGTGCCTAGGAGTGCTCTGTGGTCAGGCTCTTGGACAGGCTTTGCTCTGAGGTAGAGGCTGGTTTTTCAACAGGATTACCTTTCTTCCCCATCCTAGGCAGAGTTATCTGTCCTTGAGCACCCACTCACTACAGCAATGAAGTAATTCATAAGGAAGGAATTCAGATGTCCTTTGGGGTGGCACCAGAAAATCTAAGAAAAGACTATTTCCAAATTAACAAATGAATTACATATTACTACTGAGAACAGGTAGAATGTAGCCTTTGATTCATCTCTTTAAAAGCCCCCTGTTTCCCACCATGGGCAAAATCAAAGCCTCTGGGACAGGAATCCCCTATGTTTCTCCTTTGCTGGGAAAGCAATAAAACTTCTTTTTCCTTTTTCTCAAAACTATGTCCTTGTGAATTGGCACTGGGGACAAGAATGGAGCTTTTTGTCATACTTTTTACACTGAGGAACACTTATTTATGGAGTTTCTTCTTATTTCTTATTCCCACACTCTTGCCCATTTGACCCTTACATTTGAGAAAATATCAGAAACCTGTCTCTCATTCCTCATTTGGCTGGAATTTGGGAGTTTAGGTTCTAATGCTAAGAATGTGTATTAAACTCAGTGACTTACAATTAAAAGCAGTCCTTGCAAGTCTTTACTATAAGCACAACATCAACACAGAACTTCCAGAGGAAGAACAAAAGAAAACAAGATGCATATGCCATGCCATGTCTGGAAGGTATTTTGCTCCTAGAATGTGTGATTCAGTGTTGCTTCACTATGACTTGATCTCAGCCATGTTGGGATGCTGATCCTCCTAGAGCTGAGACACCTTTGTACTGGTCAACAGACATCAGGCAGACTATCTATCCTGCTGATACCCTGAGCTCCTGCTTTAGCAATGACTTGATTCCATCTCTCATCTCTGAAAATGCAAGCGTAAGCAAAGCAGGCATTGCTTGTAGGCTACATGACTGATGTCTATGTTATACTTTAAAATATTACTCTTATGTGTCACTAATCATGACTTAGCTAGGTATCTTGTTCTGAATAACTTGGACATATCACCTAGTAAGCCATCAGTATGCCCTTAGGACTTAACTACCATCTATAGCTTACATATTAAAACAGTAATAATATGGGCTTAGAAAGGTTAAGTAATTTACCCATGGTTGTTTCACAGTCAGTGTAGTAGAGACAGCGATCCCCTCTACACACTCTTAGTTTGTCCACTCTTTGTTTCTTTCTTTGTTTTTTCCACCAGTCCTGGGGATTGGACCCAGTGGCACTGTTCCACTGAGCTACATGTTGGTTCTTTCTCTTTTGAGATACATTTTGGTATCACTAAGTTGACCAGGCTGACCTTGAGCTGGGATTATAGGTGTGTACCACTGTGCCTGGCCTACCCTTGAGCTCTTTGACTGGGTCTAGGAACCAAATGAATGCAATGATGGTTAACAAGAGAAAGGCATACAACTTGTATGAATTTTATGTATACACAGAAATTTTCACAAGAGTGAGATGCTTTTATATGTTTTAGACAAAGAACAATAAATTTGTGGAGGAAATGACAGGACAAATGGATCTCTGGACTAAGGTAAATTTTAGGGTTGTCATTAAGAAAAATATGGGTGGTTGTAAAGGGTAGTAGAAAAGAGTTACTCCAATGAGTTCATTCAAGTTCATTATAGTCGCAGTTACCAATCTCTGGGGCTTAAAGTTTTCTTGCCTTGGTTTGTGAAGGACATTCCTCCCAAAAGAATCTTTATAACTTGACGCATGTAGGAAAAAAACCAGTCTAAATGGCCCCTTCTACAGTTGTATTTCCTCAGGTGATCTAAACTTGAAATAATCAATATACCAATTTGGCATATTTTGAGGTGGCATGTTTACTTCAGCAAGTGGCAGAATCTGGTTTTAATCAAATGATCTGACTCAGGAGGGTACCTGAGTAACCACTGTGATCTACTGCCCAGAGGAGAAGAAATAGGAGGCATTAGGCACCACTCACCTGACACAAATTCACCTTTGCTTCAGTTTCTATGGGGAGTTAGTTTCCCATTTCTGACTGTATGCAAGATGATGGTCCATTCAGTGGCTCTGATTTGGTTTCATTCCTCATTTTTACATCAGATCTGATCTGCCTTCCAGACATTTCCACCTTTCCTACATATTCCTAGCTTAAATCCTTCAGGTATCATTTAAGATTAAATCCAAATTCTCTGCCATTACCTCCAAATGCTGTATAGCCCAAACCCCACCTGCCCCTTCACTTCCATCTGTGCCCCCTCTTTTGTTTTAGCCACCAGGTGTTTTTTCCATGCTGCAATTACATCAAGCTTTCTCATGGCCTTGAATCTCCCTTCAAGTCATATTTCTCTTTGGATGCCTGCGTGGCTGATTTCTCATCATTCAGGTCTCAGGTTACTTTCCCTAAGTTGATCCTGCATACCTGGCATAGCTGGGCATAGGCTTGGGCAGAAGGAACATTAGGGCAATACTGAGGCCAGAGGGAGTGTCAGGGACAAATTTTACCATGCTGTCAAGGGCTGGCCTGTAGTATAAAACAGGTGCACATTGGGCAGCCTGGCTCACACTTTCTGACTCATTTCTATACCTCTGGATCCCGTTCTAAATCCAACAGCTGAGTGAGTGGCACTCTAAGAAAGAAACACATTTTCATGGAGTGCTAAGGAGGGTGGTGTCAGGAACAAAAGTGTTGGCACAGCTCTGCAGGTGGCCCTGGAGAAAACTCCAGGCTGGATCTCTGGGGCATACCTGTAATTACACAGCTCTATCTTCTGGGGCCCCCTCCAGCCCTTCCTCCCACAGCTACTGCCAGCTTGCTCCTGAAGCCTAGAAACTGCATGCCCTAGGGTACATCAGCTTCCTTGGCGGGTGGAGGAACTGAATCTCTCTTTTTATAACATTTTGCTATTTTAGTGCAAACACACTATCAAACTTCCTGTGCCTGACAAGGGATCATACTCCTGTTGTCTCCTCATTCCTAGGAAGCTTGGTGTCCCTCAGGGCTGCTGTGACTCACTCCCACACAGTCACTCTCACCCACTCCATCCCTGGTAGCCGTTGCAGAAAGAGGGGTGAGGCCAGATCTGCTCTGTGTTCTGTTTTCCTGGAAGCCTGCCAGCAATAGCACTGCCTTGCTTCCTGCAAACCTGCATTTGTGAGCTGTCTGAGCATCCCCTGTAGACCATCTGTCTCAGCCCATCTTGGACAGATGTGGTGTACCAAAGAGCAAGACTAGCCACCCATGGTGTGTCTCCCTGGCTGCCTGGAGGCCAGATGCACACGAGGGCCATGTTTAACATCCCAAGAGACAGGTAAAGCTACGAGAAAGTCAGCCCAGTGTTTTTTGGATCATGTGATCCTTAGGTTTCATTTATTGAGAACCTAATGAATCCCAGGCTCTTTGTAGGAATTTTCTCAGCATTTCCTTGGAAGTTTCAGAAGCCCTCAGGTTCAGTCCATGTTCCCTGTTCTATGCTCCGAAGCTTACCACATATTTCATCACTATTCTCTTTGAGAGTTTTTGTCTCTTTCTTTATATACTCTCAGTGTATTTAGGGCTTTATGAGGGCAAGATGTGGCTCTGACAAAAACAGGTTATTAATAAACTTATGTACATATTGAATCTTAACAGCAATCCAGAGTCATAGGTGTAATTAGCCTTCTTTCTTCTTTAATTCCTTTTCTTCCTTCTTTTCTTTTCTTTCATTTAGAAGATTTAAGATAGGAATTCATCTGTGTCTGATTCAAATACTCCAGACATTTTCATCTTCCCCATTACACACTTAAATTTGGGAAAAGCATTTAACTTTCTGACTGTAGCACCTCTATGAAGGAATGTTGTGTTACAGTGCCTGGAGCCCTTCGGGACTCTCATACTTATTTCAAAAGTGTTGGCTGTTGGTATCTCACAATGACCCTCATCTGAAGGAAGCAATTCCCCATCGAAGCTTTTCCCCCATCTGAGAATAGCTGCATCCCATAATTTGTGAATTCGGTGCCATAAAGGCCTACTTCCAGTCCTCACTAAGGACTCTCTGAAGGCCACAACAGCTCCAGTGTGCCTGTTCAGGCTGGCTGAAGTATCTTGCAGCTGCATTTCATTTCAACCACTGCTTCTGCCCAATGCTCTTTCCCTCATCTCTTTTGGGTGTCCTTCTGAGAGCCTTTCTCAATAAATCTCTTGCATGTATATCTTAGTGGATCAGAGGCTATATTTTGGGGATACAACCCCCCTCATCAATTGTACATAATGTGACCTTAGGATACAGACCAAAAAATTGAATTTTGGAGTTGCGTTACCTGCAGGTGGCTGACAACAAAAGCTCCCTTGCTGGTGGTAGATGGAGCATGAATAGTTCTTGGCTTGCAGTTGGAGTGCAGTTTTTAAGACTTTTGTGAATGAAGATTTGGAGTGGGAAACTATGGAAAGAATTGCTTTCATAAGTGCATTTGTATCTACTAGAAATATCCATTTCAGGTATTTGAGGTGTTTAGGGGAATAATGATTATTAAGGACTATGGAACTAGATGGTTCTTGTTGTGAGCATTCAACAAATTAGAGAAAAATGATAAAAAGCAGGTGGGGGTTAAATTACCAATAAGGCAGACTGGGAAAACCAGAGCATCTCTTCAGCTCTGTAGAGATCTCCTTTCTTCAGCAAAGGGCAGGAGAAGCTGAAGATCAGACCCAGACTTTCCATGAGCATCAGAAATCTAGAGTAATTGGAAATCTCAACTTTTGAAGGTCTTTTTCTCCACGTTCATAGCCATGTTCAGAAAGAGTGGTGACTTGATGCTGCAGGTGGGTACATTATGTCAGTGCCTTTGAAATATTAAATACCAGATTCCTCTGAATCCCCAGACCTATAGTAATTAGCCCTCTTCCTAGAAAAAGGCTGATAATTTGAAGATACTATTGAAGATGGCTGCCTTTCAAGATAGAATTTGCCCAATGATTTCTCTCTATCTCTCCTCCTGACCACCAAGACAATAACCAGGGTCAAGTCACAGCATGTACCCGTTGGCCTGACTAAGAAAGAAAGCCACTGCATGTCAAAGTAGCTTTTAGGCCAGCCAACATGCACTGGCAGGTTTTGAGACCTCTGGACTGAATCTGAATGCACTGGATCCAGGAGCATTGAATACAAAGTTGGATAAGGGTGAACTTATTGATGTAGGAGCAAACTCTCCTGATTTAGAATTTAATATCAGGGCACAGACATCAGGAAATTGTACTAATATGCTGCCAGATTGTCTAGAATTTTGGGGAAAAGTGATGGTCCATATTAAGAGAAGTATAAGTGACAGAACTTCTAAAGCATATGATAGAAGAAGTGTTGAGAGGCTCAGAGAAGTGAGCATTGTAAAACAGATAAACTGAAAATGCCACCAGCTTACACTTTATGAGGAGTACTCAGAGGATGATTTATTAAAATAATACAAAATACATAAGTAAAAAGGGGAACTGCACACAAGTGAAAGATTTTCAGTCATAGAGAGTCCTGGGATATGCCAAGTATTCTTTCCAAAATATATAAACAATTTATTGCATGTTGTACTTCCCAGAACCAAGAAAGAACACAGTCCCTAGCAGCCTTCCTTGGATTCTCAGGGAGTATATTCCACACCTATAAATCCTGCTCCCACTACTACTAAGTGTGGTCCTTGGAAAGGTGCTATATGTGGTTCAGTACAAGTTGCAATAAAAAATCACCCTGGAGACACCAAGAGTTTGGGCCCAACGACATGCCATTCAAAAGCAGAAAATTATATATACATTTGAAAATTCTTTTCAGGACTTTTCAGGATGACTTACAGTAGCAGGCTTTTCTTTTTTTTTTTTTTCCCTCCCCTCAAACCCACTAGGTCATAGGGTCAGGTAAATCTAGCAGCATCCATTGTGATTTAGATTACAATGTGGTACAAGCATGGTACATCCAGCATCAGGTGAGAGCAGGGCCAGAGGATGCTAGGGAGCTACATGGCAAGGTGAACCTCCTTGTCGTCTATGTTGCTTCAGTATCTCTTTCAGGTCACAGCTACAGTTTTGTGGGCAGTCCTGTGTGGCCACTTGATAGAGTCTGAAAAAGATCAAGCTTGGTTCACAAAGGTTTGTGTGAATACAAGACAAAAAGGACCATAGATACACTATATGACCACTCTGGGTGTTCTTAAGACAGTAGTGATAGGAAACTCTTCCACAAGGAAATATTTTAAGTAATATGCTTGGCCATCTACTTGTGCGGAAGGTAGAGAGGTCATGAGTATAAATGACCTCAGTGGTGGGTACTTAGCTGGTTGCTTGGAAGCTAGGAAGAAGAAATATAAGAAAAGAACAGGAAATCTGGAGAAGATAATCTACTAACCTCTACCAAGGAGCATCAATGACCTAAGAGGCACAGAAAGTTAAGAAGGAAAGAATGATCTCTTCAGATGATATCAAATAACCTCTAACATTGGCTATTTCAGGGCTAGGCCAGTGGGTCTCTGAGCAGAGTAGCTGGGATGTCAGGAATGAAGGTTATGTGTGGAACAAAAGCATGGGCTTCAACTCACTAAGCACAATGAGCTGCTTTTTCTGGCATTTATCCAATATAGTAGCAACAAAGACTGATAGAGCTCTTGATATGGAACCATTACTTGAAGAGGCTTACACACCTCAGAGGTAGATTGATTACTTTGTACCCTTTATAAATCAAAAAGGGAAAAAAAAATTATCATGAGTGGAATCCATATATTCTAAGCAAGTGATAAAGTCTAAATGTTTGTGTCCTCCAACATTCATATGTTGAAACCTAATGCTTAATGGGATGGGATTAAGACATGGAGTTTTAGGATATGATTAAGACATGTGGATGGAGCCCTCATGAATAAGATTAGTTCCTTTATAAAAGAGGTCCCAAAGTACTTCCTCACCCCATTCACTACAGGAGAAGACAGATAGAAGGTGCCAATTATAAACTAGATAGTGGTTTTTTTTGCCAGACAACAAATCTGTTGATGCCTTGGGCTTGGACTTCCAGACTTAAAAACTATGAGAAATTAATGTATGTTTATAAGTTACCCAATTGTTGTTATCTTGTTAAAGCAGCCCAAATGGACTAAGACAATGAGGTTTGTCTGTGATTTTAGGTATTTTGGTTTGGATGTGAGTCTTCCAAAAAGCTCATTTGTGAGACAATGTAGGAAGATTTAGAGGTGAAGTAAACTAATCCCCTCACAGGGATTAACTGAATGGTAACTGTAGGCAGGTAGGGTGTGGCTGGAGGAGGTGGGTCACTGGGGGTACACTTTTGGTGTTTAAATTTGGTGAGCTGAGCTTAATCTCTCTCTCTCTCTCTGCTTACTGGTTCGATGTCTTGAGCCACATCCCTCCATGATATTCTTCCACCATGGTGTTTGGCCTCACCTTGAGCCCCTAGGAACAGAGTCAACGGTCTATGGATTGAGACCTCTGAAATCATGAGCCCCTAAATAAACTTTTCCTCTTTTAATTGTGCTTTTCAGGTCTTCTGGTCACAGCATCAAAAAGGATACTACTAAAACCATAGGATACTGGCCAGCACCACTATTTAAAGTCTAACATACTATTTGATCTGCCAACAATGAATCCTGTACTATATCATATTAGACCAAAAGTCTCATTTCAGACTCCTTGTATTAAGAAACAAGCAATAGCTGGCTGGAGTAAAGGTACCTCATTATCAGGAAGTAGATGTGATGTTCACACACTAGGAACAGCACATCCAGGTGGCCATTTGGGGTATCTCTTAGTGCATCACTGCCAATCTCAACAGTAAATAAAAAAAAGGCAATAACCATGGTCTGAGAAGGACATAGTGACCAGAATCAGATCCTTCAGAAATGTGGGTCTGTGTTGTTCTACCAGGTAAGCCTCTAAGACTAGCCAAGGGGAAGAAGAGAAAGGAGACAATGAAGGTCTCAAGACCAGCTGCAGTCTGGATTTGGGGGAAGTGAGAAGGCTATAGTCATCTTACTAGTCTTCTCTTTGTAAGTATCCTGGGGGAAGGATACCAGCAGAACCCTGGAATACCCATATACAAAAAAATATTAATTCACTATATGAAACTGTTATGTTGGTTTGAGGTGACTAAGAGAACAAAGCACCAGGCAACCCGCATGCGCAAAAGAACAACCAATCAGGCACCAACAGACAAGCAGTGACGGTGCCTTATAACCACCTGTGAATCAGTGGCATATCCTGACCAATCCTGAAAGGACATGGATCTCAGCAAGATACCCCCACCAATCCCAGGAGGACAAGGGACTCTAAAAACTTTTTTTTTTCTTTCTGTCCCAAGCCCTCCCTTCCTGCCCTAAGCCCAATAAAATTCTAATCCTGCTAAGCCTGGGCACGATTCCCCAGACCCGCTCTGTTGGACTGGAGGGTCTCACCCGGAGCATACCTCAATAAAGCCTTGTTCAGCAGCTTTTAATCTGCCTCCTTTTGATCATAGGTGTCTGACCTTACAGAAACAAGCAGAATCTAGGGCAAAAGATACTGGGGTGCAATATCATGTTCCATTTAGGACATAGGAAATCATTCCCCCACCTGGTGTTTTATAGCTTAATCCCTCTCTCAGAATGACCATGGCTGAAGGAAGTTGCCTTGCCCAAATCTGACACTCTCCTGGGTGCAATTTGTGCACAAGGATTAAGGCAATGCTTTAGTACAGAGATGTGGCCACTTCATTTCAGTGGAAAGGACTCTAAGGGAGCAGGCTTGCTTTCAGAGTAACAAGTCATCTCAGTTTGCTGGACACAGGTTTTCCTGGGTATGGGACTTTGGGTTCCAACACCTGTGAACTGAGAAGAGCTGGTCATCCACTGATGCTAGCATTCACCAGGGAGTCTACTGAGGCCCCCTCACAATTGCATCACAGATTGGCTTTACTTCTTTACCTGTTCAACTTCCCTTATCTCTCACAGATTCCATTCTCCAGAGAACTCCCAAATAAGGGAGTCTTACAGAATCTTTTTCCTATGTCAAGTTCCTTATCTTTCCCAATCACCTCATTTTTACAGTCAGATTCTGAGCTTGATTAGACCTTTGTAGGAAAGTCAGAGCTCTGTGAATAGAAGAATCACCCCTGGCCACATTCAGCAGGGTTCTTGGACAAATTCACACCCAACTGTTTTTTTTTTTTTTTTTTTTCTTTTTTTTTTTTAAAAATTTTTATTTGTTCTAATTAGTTTTTGAGTGGTATTTTAGCTTTTTCACTGCTGTGACTCTAGGACCCAACCAGAATAACTAGAGCAGAAAAAGTTTATTTAAGGGCTTATGGTTTCAGAGGTTTTAGTCCACAGAAGGCTGGGTCCATTCCTTGGGGCCCAAAGTGAGGCAGGACATCATAGTGGAAGAGTGTGGCAGAGGGAAGCAGCTCACATGGTGATCAGAAGCAGAGAAAGACTCCACTTTCCAGATACAAAGTATATATGTACCCCATAGCCCTGCACCCAATGAACTACTTCCTCCAGTCATACTCTACCACTTAAGTTACCACTCAGTTAATCCCTATCAGGGAATTAAGATTAGTTTGAGATTCTCACAGTCCAATCATTTCTCCTCCAAACTGTCTTTCATTGTCTCACATGTGAGCTTCTGGGGGATACCACATCTAAACCATAGCAGGTAGTTTGTTTTTGGGAATGGGTCTTGCTCCTTTCCCCAAATCTGTCAGTACAGAGAGGGCTGGACAGATTGCTCTGTGTGTGTGTGTAAAGAGAGAGAGAGAGAGAGAGAGAGAGAGAGAGAGAGAGAGAGAGAGAGAGAGAGAGAGAGAGGGGGGGGCGGGGTATTGAGAAGGTTGTGACTGGGATATGAACAACTTCCATTTAAAATGATGGCTAGCATTTTAATGGTGTCAGAGATTTCCTGCAAAGAAAAAAAGACTGACTGTTCAAAACAATGAAAGTAGCAAATACAAAGCATTTCTACTCCTTCCCAAAGCCTGAAAGGTGACACTCTGTTGTGTGTACTGCAAAGCTGGATCCATCCTTGGATTCTAAGTCTTGGCCATTCAGTTTGCATCTTTTTGGTTTGCAGGAGTTTTTAAGTAGCTTCTTCCCTTTGGAATCTCATTCACAGTGTGGCTTTTGTCTTTCACAGGGTTTTGTGCACCTTGGGTAGAAAAAGCCCTCAGCTCCCTGAACAGGATGGTATCCTTATCTTGTCTGCTTCTTGTCAGGCTGGTTCACTGATGTAGACACAGTGTTTATCATGTTTGAGGCCCAGAGAGGTTGTTAATGAGTATGTGTGGGTGGCCTGTATGTTTTGTGATTTTCATCTTGACTAAGGAGATCAATCTAGCTAGGTGAGATACAGTCTGCCACAAAGGCCTGATATGCACTTGTGTTTTACACTCATGTGGATTCTTTGGGTGTAATATTTATGAGCATGTGTGTATATGAGGCTGGGGTTGAGAAGATTTCCAGAAAGAATCCAATGAGTCTTGTTGGCTGCTGCCCACTCTTCTAGGCAGTATCTGACTAGTTCTTTTTGGTATAGTGGGGGATTTTTTTTTTGTTGTTGTTGTTGTTGTTGTTTCTGCTCTGGAAGTTCCTGGAATCAACTTTTCTCTTAAGCCTATCTCTCCCTCTGCTTCTTGGCAAAGTTGGCCATGAACAGATACAGGAAGTAGAGACAGGCTTTCTCCATCTTTACTTTGTCTTCTCATGCTTGAACTCCTGGAGCTTTGTAGGGAACATCTATTAATCTATACCATGGTGTGATTTTGGGAAGTCTTAAGGAGAGGAATCTCAATTTCTCAGCCTCCTCAGTCAGCCTTCCCTGTGGGGCCTTCAGTAGACATTCTGTTGCTGCACATCCAGAGAACCTACACAGTAGTGAGCCTTTCAAGTCACACAAGAAAACAAGCAGTGTTGTGATGACCACTGAGTGGCAGGTGGTGGTCGTTGTGTGTGTGGGGGATAAATTAGGGCATGTGGGTTTTGGAAGGTTCCTCAGGAGACCTTGGTTTGGGTGGGATTCAATTGGACTAGCATCTAGCCCCAGTTCAGAGCACCAGCACACAGGAGTGTCTCTACAGTATCTATCAAATGATCTGCCCTGAAGGGGTTGTCCAGCTGAGATGCTTGCTCTGAGAGTCTGAGGCTCAGGTAGCAAACAGGTTCTCTCCTCTGAAAGGCAGCTGCCTAGTGGGAGATAAGAGGGATTGTGGGCCTCAATTAATTGGAGGAAGCAACATATTTAGGAAGGCATAAACTTGCTGGTGATGGCTCAGCTGAGCAGGCTGAATCCTCTGCTCTCTTCATGACTGAGGTGCTGTTGGGAATCATTTTTTCATTACTGTGACCAAAATACCTAATATGAACAACTTAGAGGAGGAAAGATTTATTTTGGCTTACAAGTTCAGAGGATTCAGTCCATTGCCTGCCAGCTCCATGGAAGAAATACTATAACAAAAAACATGAAAAAGGCAAGTTGCTCAGCCCATGGTGTTACTAAAATCTAGGTCCTTGTCCCTGATGCCAATTCAACAATGTGGACACGGTTTTGAGAAAAAGGAAAAAGAAGGTTTATTGCTTTGCTAGCAAAGGAGAAACACAGGGAACTCCTGTCCCAGAGGATGTGATTCTGTCCATCAAGGAGAACAGAGGGTTTAAAAGAAGGATTAATTCCAGGTGTTCCCTGTGTGTGAGGGTGGGGGGGATTGTGATTCACTTGTTAATTTGGGAGATAGCCATTTCTTAGATCTTCTGACACCATTTCTGAAGTTTGAATTACTTCATTCCAATGGTGGGCATATGTACTCCAAGACAGATAATTCTGCCAGGACAGCAAAAGGGTAATCCTGTATCTCTGGAGAGTATGAGGTTACGAAGGGTGAAAGGGAGAAGAGGAAAAGAAAACATGTCCATTTTAAAATAAGCCTCAGTGGCACAGCAGCAAGGGGCAAGAGGCAGACTACATTCAGGAAAAATAGAGAGGAAGGAAGAGACCAGAGAGAAAACAAACCCTTACAGGGCACCTCTCCCCACCCTGACTTTCTTCCTTCATTTATGTCCCATCTCCCTACAGTTACCAGGCAGTAGTCCATTCATATTATCATTCCATCAAATGAATTAATCCACTGATGAGGTTAGCACTGCAATGGTCAAATCATCTCCTAAAGGCCACCTCTTAACCTTGCTTCATTGGGGACCATGCTTTCAACACATGAGGTTTTGGGGGACATTCCAGATCCTAATCATAACCTTGTCCTATATCTGTGCCACAGTGTCTGGTCCATCCATTGACCCTACAGTTCTTTTCTTTTCTTTTTTTTTTTTTACACCTGTTTGGACCCAGGCATGCAGACATGAATAATAAACCACATTTCGACCATTTAGTAGTTTAGAGGAAGAAAGACAAGAGAATATGCATTTCAAGAAGAGAGAATCTCAGATGACAGAGAGAAGTGCAGTTGTAAGAGGAGAGCTCAACCCCTAAAAGTCACAGATGTGTACTTTGCCTGCCTGTTCCTCAGACCCCACCTGCAGTGTGGGGTGGTGGCACACAGGAGACTCCACTACAGGAACCACTCCAGGGCCATAAATTTCTCATAAGTGTTGTTGAGACCTGTGACTTTGGTCATCAAAAACAAAAACAAAAAGTACATACTAAGTCTAGTTCAAAATCAAATCTTCTCATTTTTGTTTTTATCCCCCCCACAGGATTCTTTTCCCTTCCCCTAGAAGTGATGGGGGACTCTCAATCTCTTTCTTTGCATAGCAGCTCAAAGATGCATTGGGTTATTTATACATCAGTTCCAGCCTCATCCTCATCCCTTACCCCTCCTATCCCTCCCTAGCTAGACTCATTGGCAGATCTGTCATGGCATTTAGGGCTGCTGGTAATGCTTGCAGCTGTGAGAAGTAAAGTCAGAGAAGCTAAAGTGGGAGTGAAATATGGGGACAGGATCAATGGGTCATTTTTAAAAACTTTTTTTTTTGAAAATAATTTCAAAGTTATAGAGAGTTGCAAAAATAGGAAGGAATTTCATGTATATACTTACTCTGCCAAATTATGCTATATCCATATACAAAAATACTTGCAGATTCACTTATTTTAATTTTTTTACTCATTTGTCTCTCTAGATATGTACATCCTTTCCTTCTAACTAAAGTTTTATTTGATAATAAACTTCATACAGTACATCATGTACCTTTAATCATAAAATATTTCATTGTGTATTTACTATGGAAAAAATAGTCTCTTTTGTACCCACAGAAATGTTATATTTCAGTAAATTGACTTTTAACATAAAACTTAAATTTTCCAGTTGTATTACAATTTTGTAAATGTGTAATGTCCTTTGGAGCATTGTTTTTCCTCCAGTAAAGGATTAATCACGTATCACTTTGATCTATTATGTCTCTTCAGTCTTTTTCAATCTGTAAAATATCCCCAGTCTTTAAAAATCTATTATGACTGAAATTTTGGAAGAATAAAGTTGATAGCCATTTTCATAAGCAAGTTTATATTCTGGAAGGAAATTCTCATTCTGGAGCTTATCTTTGCTCAAACTTTGAAGAGTAATTTTACATATGGGACTCTTATAACCTGTAGGGCTACTCAGAGCCACAATCAAGATAAAAATGCACTGTTAGAACTAGTAGGATATTTGGAATGACTTTTCTATACAGTGAGACCCTGCAGTGAAGGGAAAGGAGGTGGGGGAACTCATTTGGGGCAGGTCTGTGAGCAGTTGCTGACACAAAGGGGTTCTCAGTTCTGGTGCAGACACATCACATGGTTGGGAACATGTCCTGGACCATGGCTAATTCATTAGAATTTGCAGAATATTGAAGAATTAAAAAGAAAAAAGGATACATTGATGAATTTCAGCAGTTTATAATGTTAATTATGAAATCATAAGTATTTTTATTATATTATTTGTCTGCTTAACATGGGAGAGATGAATATACATCTCTATTTCTTTTCTAGTCTGTATACATATCCTCATAAATACTTTTAAGAATTATTGTAAAACCAATAAGAATTGGGGGGAAAAACTCAGGTGGTCAAAGTAAATATATGTATCTACATCAACACATTTCTCTTTCTCATCTACTTATCATTGACTAAATGACTGCATTGATTATTTTTAAAAACTTTTGAAAGTCTGGCAGGGATTTCAATGGACAGCTAAGGAGCAATAAGAAAAATTAGGAAGGCCTCACCATAGGTGTAATTAAAACAAAACAAAGCTATAATAACAAAACAGCATTGCAAAATAATAGAATCAAAGATCAATGGAGCAGAATAGAACACAGAGTCATACCACATAAATGAAGTTATCTCATACTGGACAAAGGTTTCATAAACATACATTGGAGAAAAGATAGCCTCTTCAACAAATGGTGTTGGGAAAACTGGAAATCCATATATAGTAGATTGAAATTGAACCCCTATATCTCACCCTGTATAAAACTCAAAGTGGATTGAGGATCTTGGCATTAGACCAGAAACCCTGCACCTACTAGAAGAAAATTAAGCCCAAATTCTCAATCATGTTGGCTCAAGAACAGACTTCTTCAATAAGAGTAAAAAGCACAAGAAGTAAAATTGAGAATCAATAAATGGGATGGCATCAAATTAAAAGTCTACTCCACAGCAAAGAAAACAATCAAGAATATAAATAGAGAGCCTACAGAATGGGAAAAAAAATCTTTACCACCTATACCTCAGATAGCGCATTAATCTCCAGGATATACAAATTATTAAAAACAATAACAACAACAAAACAAAACAAATAACAATAAATGGGCAAAGAGACTCAACAGGCACTTTAGAAGAAGAAATACAAATGGTCAACAGATATATGAAAAAATGCTCAATATCTCTAGCAATTAGAGAAATTCAAATTAAAAGTACACTGAGATTCTGTCTCACTCCAGTCACAATGGCAAAAATCAAGAATACAAGCAACACCATTGTGGTGACACACAACTGTAATCCCAGTGGCTTGGGAAGCTGAAGCAGGAGGATTGCGGGTTCAAAGCCAGCCTCAGCAAAAGTGAGGTGTTAAGCAACTCAGTGAGACCTTGTCTCTAAATAAAATATAGAGAATTTTAATATTTATTTATTTATTTTTAGTTTTCGGCGGACACAACATCTTTGTTTGTATGTGGTGCTGAGGATCGAACCCGGGCTGCACGCATGCCAGGCGAGCGCACTACCGCTTGAGCCACATCCCCAGCCCTCTAAATAAAATATAAAATGGGGCTGGGAATGTGGTTCAGTGGTCAAGTGCCTCTGAGTTCAGCCCCCAGCACCAATAAACAAACAGTTAGATCGATAGATAAATAAATAAACAAATAAATAAATAAATAAATAAATAAACAAACAAATAAATAAATAAATAAAACAAGTAACAATGTTGGTGGGGCTGCAAATTGTTGCAACTACTCTGGAAAACAGTATGAAGTTTCCCCAGAAAACTTGAAATAGAACTAACATTTGACCCAGTCATCCCACTCCTCAGCATATACCAAAAGAACTTAAAATCAGAATACTACAGTGACATAGCCACATCAATGTTTATAGTAGCTCAATTTCACAATAATGAAACTATGCAACCAACCTAGGTGCCCTTCAACAGATGAATGGATTAAGAAAATTATACACACACACACGCATACACACAATGAAATATTACTAAGCCTTAAAGAAGAATGAAATTATGGTATTTAGTGGTAAATGGATGGAACTGGAGACTATCATGCTAAGTGAAATAGGGTAGCCCCCAAAACCCAAAGGCCGACTGTTCTCTCTGATATGTGGATGCTAACACATAACAAGGGAGGGTAGGTAAGGGAAGTATAGAAGTTCACTGGACTAGACAAAGGAGAATGAAGGTAAGGGAGGGTGATAGGAATAGGAAAGACAGTAGAATGAATCAGTAGAATTGTTGTGTATGCACATATGACAATAGAATGCTCATATGTGAATACACAACAAGTGTAACTTCACATCATAAGAATGGAATCAAAATTGTAATGGGTTGTACTCCATATATGTATAATATGTCAAAATACACCCTACTGTATTGTATATCTAAAAACAACAAAAACATAATTTAAACAATTTTAAAAATCTGTAAAAAAAATAAGAAAACTGCTGTTCATGCTTTTTAAGGGTTAGGATTGTACTGAAGAGAAGATCTTGCCCATTCTCCAAATCAGGATGATTTTAAGTGTGTTGCTAGAGTAGTCAGTAGGAGAGCTAAATTGCTCTGATAAATATGGGGGAAGAATTTAAAACATTGTGTCGGCTGTGGATTTGGGTGGGAGGAGAGACAACCCTCAGGGAAGCAATGACAAGTGGAGGAGATATGAGAGACCTAGAGAAGGACTGCAGTCAAGCAGACATTAGGACTAAAGAAGAGTAATAGGTATAGGAGTTTATTATTCATTTCTGCATGCACCCATCTTAAGCAGAGGGCTACTGAGGATCATAGCAGAAAGGCTTTCTTTATTTGACTTTTTCCAAGAAGAAAGCATAAAGTATAATTATCCACTGTATTAAAGTAAAAAAAGATATCATTGTTTTAAATATTATTTTCAAAATATCTACAAAAGTTAATATTTAAATAAGACAATAGGGCTAGTAACATTGACAATAAGTAGTCAATAGTAGAGCTAATTAAACAATAAATGTAAGAAAGAAAGAAAATAATTTTATATTTCTTTCTGTTCTCTGACAGAATGTTTGTGTGGGCTCTCTCTCATCCAGCAAGGAAGTCCACGGAACAGGGTAGAGGAGAGTGTGGCTGCAGAGTCACTAATCAAGACCTCTGGAGACCACACAGGAAGTGGGTCTAATTTTATTCACAGTTAACATGTATATATACTCAGGCAGTAGATAAGCAGATTACAGGCAGTCACCAATGCAATTGCTGGCCTACTGTCCCTGCTGCGGTGGAGGAGTGGGCCATGGAGCAAGTGCAGGGACTGCAACATGTGCCCTCATGCCCAGGACTGTGCCTACGGGGTAAGCAGTTTGCCATTCACATGCCTAGCATGGGGGAGTGGTTTACCACTCAGACGTCCTTAATGTATGCCATGTATGCACTTGTCCCACAAATGTTTTAAAGTCTGTTTATTTTATATTTTCATTTTGAAGGCTATATTATTGTATACTCTTTATATAATAGATAAAAAAAACCTTAAAAAAGAAATATGAATACAATGTGATATTTAAGCAGAAATTAAATATCAAATACAATTTTAAAATTATAATACTTATTATAAATAATTATAGGGCTGGGGATGTGGCTCAAGCAGTAGCGCGCTCACCTGGCATGTGTGCGGCCCGGGTTCGATCCTCAGCACCACATACAAAGATGTTGTGTCCGCCCAAAACTAAAAAATAAATATTAAAAAATTCTCTCTCTCTCTCTCTCTCTCTTTAAAAAAATAATAATTATAAACATTGAATATAGTTCATATTAAATATTTAAAAATAATATTTAAAGTAATGATATCTTTTTCACTTTAATACAGCAAGACATTTTTATTCTTTTGGGTTTTTTAAATCACTTTGATTTTTGACCCTTATCAAGATGTCAGTGTGATGGCATAAAACTAACATCCTCTCAACAATGTATTTTGGCATAGAATTAAGATTTTACTTACAACAGGCTTTTAGACTGTATGAATGGGTTTCTTGCTTTGAAAAATTTTCATCCCCTTTGGACCCACATGCGTTTTTCTGGTGAGTCAGGTCCTTTGCATTTTAATTTTATCATGTGTCCAAAGTGGACATTTTTAAACACCCCAGTTGGATGTTATCACAAGTTAAATGTCTCTTTTTCAGGAAGAATGATTTTAAAGCACAGAATGAAACTTGTGCAATCAAAATTGGATTCAAAATAATTTGCAGTTTTGGTGAAGCAATGAGAAAATCATGATGAATCAGGCTGCCCTTTTCATGTGATAAAATTTTGAATTTGAAACAGTCTCATATCCAAAAGGTGAGGCATTTGTCACTTTCTGTTTCTTTTTTTTTTCCTGAAACCTATATATAACATCAAATAGCTTTGATGAAATATTTCATTTTTTTTTCCTTAGCTCCTTCTGATCTTTTCCAAAATTCCCAAACAGTTTTGGAGAAAGAACATGACATTTTTTTTGTTGTACTCTAATATTTTCTTCATTTTCATTCACAGTATATTGCCAAATCAGACAAGTGCATTCTCCTTGTCCCTCTCTTTGAAAACAATATTTGATGGCAGAACAATATTTAGACAATGATGTCAGGCAACTTGTGAGCCCATGTCTAAGGAAGTTATCACCTTCCATTTCTATCAAATCCAAAATCTCATTGAGTGTTTGTGCAGGTTAATGAGAAACTAAAAAATGACAAAATTTTTCATTAGTGAAAGCTTCAATATAATAGGTAAGTAAATCGCAACCCTTTGTAACACAGTAGTGTTTTGCAGAGTCCAGATATTTAGCAGGTTACTCTTCTCATTTCCTTTAATAACATAGAATGAACTTAACTTGTCAAAATTCACATTTGTACCATTTGTTGGATATGTGGATATATGAGCAAAGTCTATTTTTGTACAAGGTAGCAATGATTTTTCTTATGTTTTCTGTGGCTTCATTATTATCTTTATAAAAATCAAGATGATTAAAATCTTTTTTTTTTCTCCAAAGTACTCAAGAGTTAGAGAAAAATTCTTCTTCTTCTTCTTTTTTTTTTTTTTTTTGATAAGCTCACTTGACATTGTAGAAAACACGGTCATTTGTAAGATTTGATAGAAATATACTGTACAGGGCCAACACCTCTGTTATCAAAGTTTCCTTTTTTGTCTTCCCATAAGGCAGTTTAACTGTGATTTCTGAATGAAGAAATGTAACTTAGTTTACTAGAACAAGCAAGGGAAGATTACAATAAAGCAAATTTGTTCATGCTCTATTTCCAAGATGATTCAGCCATCACTATTTACGACCCAGCTTCAGTATTTTTTGGGGAAGATGAAAAACTCTTAATTGATTTAGAAGTGCTTGTCTGTTTCATCCTAGATTTGAGAGATTCAGTCTTCACATATACTTTCCCATCCACCATACTCAATCTTAAATTATTTTCTACATCTTGTTAATAATGTATTGTTTTGGTTATTTACTCTCCTGATCCAGTTGTATGTTTTTGTTCAATTGTGATTAAAGTAACACAGACATTTTGATTTGGGGAGGGAACATGAGAGTCATACTGGTGTTGGCATTGCAATTATTCTCATTTTCATGATTTGAACTCTTAGGAAACATAGTCACACTATGCACATTATTACAATTAAACTAGCACTAGCAAAGAATAAATTAATCCACCAGCTGTATCAGAAGACTGCTATGCTCACCATTACAGCATGGTTGCACACTTATATCATTTCATTCCAAATGAGGCAACTATGGATGTTCCATTACTGAGAATGAACTCATTCATTACTGTGAATGAATCGTGGTTGCCCACATCAATAGGAAAACAGCAACAGTGTCTATGAAGTACAATGAATCTGTGCCACCTTCATTTGGTACTAAAAACAGTTTTGCTTCCAGCCCCTATTTTTTGAGGCCAGTTGTATCAGTTTTGCAATTTCCCCCAAACTTCTACATCCTTTCCTGAAGGGGGAGTTCTCAGGATGCAGAATAATCAGTGCTAAAATCATGATAGCTCTGGACTAACCAGGGTGGTTGGTCACTCTGGAAGATTCTCCCTGCCATTAGGGCCTGTCTGCTTTCCTTTATGCTGTAGCTCTCCAGCAGCCCCAAGCTCTCATAGGAAAGTGACAGCTAAGAAAGGACTTGCAATTGATTTTGTGTGCTGCTGGCTCTCAGCTGATCAGCAAAGTGTTTCCAGCATTTGGACTGCAGGAGGTGTTAGAAGGTAAATATGTTTTTAGTGAAATATCTCTGCCCTCTAGCATATTTATTTTATATTGCTTTATTTTACAGGAGTGGCCTCCTGCATCTCTGCTGCTGAACATGAGAAGATCTTTGAAAATAGTTTTCTTTTTTCTTTTCAATCACAAAAGCCTGGTAGGCTAGCTGGGTCTGGCAAATAGGCAGAGCTCATAGTTGGCATGGCATGGGTGGCAATATGCCCAGAGTTTCTCCTGCCCCACCCACAAAGATGTGTGACCCTGAGCAAATCATTTTCTAGTTTTGACTTGAAAAATCTTACATTAACCCTCCTACAAATAAATGAATTAAAAAATGAGCAAAGGACTTGAGTAGAGATTTATCCAAAGAAAACATACATATGGCCAACGGGTATATAAAAAAGATGCTCACCATCATTAATCATTAACAGATGTAAATCAAATACACAATTAGATATCACCTTATACCTCTTAGGATGGCTATTATCAAAGCAAAACAAACAAAAAGCTCCTAAAAAAGACAAGTGTCAGCAAGGCTATGAAGAAATAGGAAGATTTGTATGCTATTGGTAGGAATGTAAAATGGTGTAGTCATTGTGGAAAACTGTAGATTTTCCTAAAAAGATTAAAAATAGAACTACCATTTGATCCAGTAATCCCACTTATGGGCAGCTATACATAAACATTGAAATCAAGGTCTTGAAGAGATATCTGCATTCACATGCTCATTACAGAATTATTCACAGTAAACCAAGATATAAAATTTTATTAAACATCAAACAGTGGAAAAATGGAAAAAGCAAATATGATAAATGATATTACATGTATGTTATTAGTATTATAAAAGAAGAAAATTCTGCCTTTTTTAATAATATAGATGAGCCTTGAGGACATTCTGTTAAGTGAAATAAGACAAACATATAATGGTAAATACTGAATCATCTCATTTATGAGATGCCTAAAGTAGTCAAATTCACAGAAACAGAGAATACTGTAATTCACTGCCTAATTGTCTCCACCACATAATTGTCATACCCTGTTTTTCTAGCCCAAATATTAGTTTGTAGCCTTCTGCTGCATACTCACAGCATGATATAATTCCATTTTCTACACCACTTGAAAGGTTATCAGTGCAGAAGTGTATTCACCAGTGGTATTTAGATGCACAATTGTGTTTTCAGCACTGTGAGTAGGAAGCCTAGACTTCTCAGTGCACTGTGCATTTCCAGATGTCAGCTTGCATGATTTGTTTAAAGCATTGCAGTACTAATGATAAACACATCTTATACGAGTGGTGCTGAGAACAGAGCTTCAGATAAGGAAACAAGTAATAAGGTACAGAATGCTCAGACTAAAGGTTTAAATGTTATTAAGTCCATGTTTAACGACACTGTAGTAAATATTCTCAAGTGTAATATTTTTACAGTAATGCACAAATCAATAACAACTAATGTGTTAATCTTTTTTCCCCTAGACTAGAAAGATGTTTTGCTAAAGTATCACGAAGAAATAGTGAATGTCAATTTGGACTACCCAGTTTTAACACATATTCAAGAATATTCTGTGCATACTAATCTTGCACCAAAGACAGTTTAGTAACAAATTATATTTAATGCTGGCACAATTACCTTTTAAATCCTTTATATAATGGTGATACCTCCACTTTTGTACAAAAAGAATTGCACAAAATATGCAACAATTTGGTAGTGAAGTACCATATAATGGTGGCTGCCAAGCTCTGGTGGGAGGGAAAAATGGGGGTGTGGTTGCTGCTTAATAGGAATAAACTTTCAGTTATACAAGATGAAAAACTTCTAGACATTGGCTGTTAACAGTACTGTTTTGTACACTTAAAATTTGTTGAGGATAGATCTCATGTTAAATGTTCTTATCATAATAAAAATGAAATGACATGAAAATGAGGATCTTATGCCATCCTTTCACCAAGTTTTTCTGTGTTTTTAATATATGTTAAGTACCTTGTTAGGTATATCAGTGAGTTGTTCAATGAGCCAAATGAACTTGAAGACCCATAAAGGAGAGGAGATGTTGGCAGATGCATTCTCAGGAATCTCAGTGTCATCTGAGGTCCTAACCTCTGGTGCCTGTCAGTTTCCTGATCTGCTTCAATGCCTCACAGATACTGAGGCATCAGTTACATTGTCCCCAAGTTCCCAGCTGATTCTGAATGAGTTGCTCAATCTCTTGAAGTCATGTCTTTAACATATTGAGTTGATGCCAGTATATAGTATAAGGATCGTATATGGTACCATTACTTAGCATCTTGGTCTCTTCAGGTTGCTGAAACAAAACACTTTACTCTAGATGGCTTATAAATAACAGAAGATTATTTCTTACATTTCAGAGGCAGGAAAATCCAAGATCAGGATTCCAAGAGATTCAGCATCCGAGGGACCATCCCCTTCCTTCCAGCAAGTAGTAAAAGAAGAGAAATAATTAAATGGATGTAATAGGAGGGCCTGAAAATATGGGAGAAGCTCACACAGCAAAAACTTGTACTGCTATATTCAAGGTGCACATGTGCACACTGCTCAAAAATGCCTTCTTGGGCTGGGGTTGTGGCTCAGTGGTAGAGCGCTTGCCTAGCATGTGTGAGGTACTGGGTTCAATTCTCAACATCACATATAAATAATTAATAAATAAAGTAAAGGTCCATCAACAATTTAAAAAATATTTTTAAAAAATGCCCTCTCATCTGACATATCTTGGTGTCAGCTGCCAGAGGAAAACACACCCCGAGAGCTCTCCTTCTACCCTGTCCCTCACCAGCCACCTGCACAAATGTACCTTTCATCTTGGCCCTCTGTGGGCCTCCCCTCCTGTCCCCAGAGAGCTTACTCTGGCTTCACTCTCCCATATTGTGTCTTTTTCTTACTGTTCATCTTGCCTCAAAATAACTCCTAGCATTTGTCCCTGGCTTCTGTCAGACTTCCTTGCATCCTACTTTGAGTAAATTTGTCCTTCCTGATAAAGGGCCAGGGTCCAGCTAACTGTCATTTTATCTTTGCCTTATCTCACCTACTCTAGAAGCCAGAATTCTGTTCCTGAAATTCTTGAGTAAGAATGAAACCCTGGCTGGAGTTGTGAGTTGTGACTAAGTGGTAGAGTTCTTGCCTGGCATGTGTGAGGCCCTGGGTTTGATCCTCAGCACCGCATATAAATAAACAAAAGGTACATTGACAACTAATATATATATATATATATATATATATATATATATATATACACATATATATATATTTATAATATATAATATATATTTATAATAAATATATATGAATGAAGTATATATATATATGAATATATATGATTGAAATATATAGATGTGTATGTATATGAATATATATATGAATGAAATAAAAAAATATATATATATGAATGAAACCCTGATGGATGGCTCTTACCCAATTATCCATTGTTCAGCAATCCCTTTATGAGCAGCTCTTGTGTGCCAGTGCTGATCACCTGATTGAAAAGGTGACCAAGACATAATCTGACCACCTGGTATGGAGTTGACAGGACCACCCAGGTGCAGTGAGGACAACTGGCCAATATTTCTCATTTTACATTCAGTATCTCCTTTACCCTAGTTCCACCAGACCACCCAGGCCTGCCTCAATGTGCCCTCTGGCCAGAGTCACTGTTCTGGAACACTTTTATTTCCACTTTTTAAAACATCCCAGGCTTATTCTTCATTCCATTCCCTCAGGGCCCTGATCAGTGAGTATGTAGCCACACTGTTGATAATGAAACATAAATCACACATAGTAGTGTTCACTAATGTCTTATTTCTAACCCAATAAATGCATTTGAAGCATCAAACAAAAGAGGGACAATCTAGTTAGGATTTGATAGGCCAATGGGTGCTACAGTAAGCATGTTGTAGTCTAAGTCCTGGGATGAGGTAATTGCATAGAAGTAGCCTTAGGACAGAGGAAAAATCTGGCTGCTCTGTTGCCTGGCAGAGTGACCTGGGACGCTTCCAGCTCATTTTAAGTCTCTTTTTTCATTTCGGGCAAGGAAAAGTGTGAACCTTTTTGTCCATCTTGGTCAGAGTGAACATGTCATTATGAGGAGAAGACTAGAATGTGTGGGTGCTAAGTTCTGTGAGGCTCTGTAGGGAAAGATGTTTATGTGGAAAGCTCATAGCACATGGGTGGGGATTGACCAGCATGTGGAGCAGAAGGCTCAGGCTTCATCTACTCTTTGTGGCTTTGTCATGTGGGCAAAGTTCACCAATCTCTGTGCCTCAAATTCTACATCCAGGAAAGTGGAGCTGGAGCACCTATTCCACACAGTTGTTGAGGGATTGCCTATGTACCTGCTTTGGAGATTCATTGTGAACTGTCAGGGAGTATGGGTGTTACTTTTAGCTTTTTACTACCTAATCAGTTCATCTTTTCCTATCATTAGCCAGCCCAGAATGAGACCTTCATTGCCCTTTTGCCTATCTGCCCTCAGTCTTTCTTTCATTTAGATACATCTAGGATAATCAGGGAACTATCTAAATCAAAACTGAAGAGTAAAACTATAGTTTCATCCCTTGAGTTGCAAGAGTTTCATTCTTTACAGGGAGAAGACTGTTTACAAATAAGCGGGTGTCTGCAGCTGATCTGAACAAGGGCACTAGTTAGATCTACAGTCCCATCTCTCCATTAATTTCCAGATGGACTTCACAATGAAGTTATGGGCTGGCAGGAATTTGAGGTCTTCCCTGAGCATCTTGGTCAGAGTAAACACTGTTTCTGGGCTGTTCACTTGCTGAAAAGGCATTGCATCTCTGCTCTACAAGATCCTAGTACTTTCTAGATTCTCTTTTAGAGATTTATTTTGTTATTTGTAAAATTTAATTTTCTACTCTTGCTCTTTCTCTTTATGTTTTCTTTTTTATTTTAGTTTCGATTGCCCCCACAATACTTTATGACTACAATGGAGCTTGCTTTTCCATACTTTTTGAATCTGGGATCAAAAGATCTCAGTTGAAGTTCTTATTCTGCTGTGATTCTCTAGATTGCTTCTATGGCAGAGAGATTGGGCAAGGGTTTGATGGGCTTGGTATAATCTGGTGGGTCTGGCTTTTCAAAGAGTCCAAACAATGTGCAATAACTGTAGTCACAGGACACTTCTGGGCCTTGTTTTTCTTGGCTGTAAAATGGGAATAATAGTACTTGGACAAACTTGAAAATGTAAGTGATAAGGCATTATGGCCATGCATCATTTAAGACAGGAATATATTCTGGAAAAATTTATCATTAGGTGATTTTAATGGGAACAAAATAATGTATTTACACAAACCTAGATGGCATAGCATGCCACACACCTAGGCTATGAGATACACACTGTTATATCTAGTCAGTTTTTGCCTGAAATATCATTATGCAAATATGATTGCATATTCATGACTTTTTCTTTTTTTTTTAAAGAGAGAGTGAGAGAGGGAGAGAGAGAGAGAGAGAGAGAGAGAGAGAGAGAGAGAGAGAGAGAGAGAGAGAATTTTAATATTTATTTTTTAGTTATCAGTAGACACAAAGGTGGACACAACATCTTTGTTTGTATGTGGTGCTGAGGATCGAACCCGGGCCGCACGCATGCCAGGAGAGCGCGCTACCACTTGAGCCATTTCCCCAGCCCTTCGTGACTTTTTCATTCATTCATTCATTTATTTGTTCATATATTTCTTCATTCATTGGTAAGGCTGCATTGATCAAGATGTACAATGTGAGGATACTATTATGAACGAGATAAATACTTGTTCTTCCTTGCAGAATTTATATTCTGGGGGAAAGCAAACAATAAATACATGAAGATGTAAATATAGTGTGTTGTGTTAGAGAAACCTGTGTTTGCTGATTGTAAAAGTCGGAAACACATTGCTTCCTACCATGCCCAGGATATAGGGCCTGGCATGAAGGCTTTGAGAACTCCCCAGCAGATCCCTTTGGAGGTATCTTTAGGTAATGGAATGCTGCTAGCAGGATTTTGGGTGCCTGCATGATTCTCTGACAAAAAATGAGTGATGAAAGACAGATTGATGGAATTGTTCAGATCAGGAAATGAGCTGTCAAAGTACTGCTGCACATTAATCGCATAATCTTGGGTAATCTTCTTATCCTTTCCAAGCCTCAGTTTTCTTGTCTGCAAAACAGGAATGAGGATACTTTATTTCATAATTTATTTAAAGCACATAATAAAGCTTCTGATCAACAATTGTTAATGCCTTTATTGTTATTATTGTTAGGAGAGCAGTTTTGATAATTCATTTTTTAATCTTTTATTGATTTTTTAATAATTCATTTCTTTTATTCTTAAACTCACATTTGGATTCACTATTAATTATGTATACTTTATGGATTTGGAGAAATTTATACTGATGTATCTCTAATATTATAGTATCATTTAGAATAGTTTCAATGCCCTAAAAACTCACCTGTGCTCTGCTTATTTATCCCTCCATATCTCTCTCATAATCCTTGGCAACCACTGATGTTTTTATTATTTCCATCATTTTATGTTTTTTATTTTACAGAATGTCATATAGTTGAAATCATATAGCAGCCTTTTGAGCTTGGTTTCTTTAACTTAATAGTATGGACTTGTTTCCTCAATGCCATTTCATAACTCATTCTGCCACACCTTTTTAGCATAAATAACATTTCTTTGTCTGGATGCACCACAGTTTACCCATTCAGTGCTAAGACATCTTGTTGGTTTCCATGTTTTAGCAATTATAAATAAAGCTCCTATAAGCATTTTTGTGAAGGCATCTGTGGGGACATAAGTTTTCAACTCCTTTGGGTAAACACCAAGAAGTAATAGCACACTTATTTGATGACATGATTCATTTTTACTGATCAATTTGCAGAAAAAATATATTTTTCTAACTTATTTAAAAATACAATTGACCTATTAACTCATAACTATTTTTTATACTTTAATCAGAGTTATTGATTCAGAGCTTCACTTGTTATTAATTCAGCCAACATTTATAAAGCTACAAAGCTATCACCAGCTATAGAACATGGAGCTAGAGATAAGGAGATAAGGAAGCCATTATAGCTGCTATCTCCGTCTTCAGGCAAGGCAGTAGAAAAGTGGAATATGAGGATATTCTCATAAAGGAATATACAAGTATTTACAGACATATTTTTAATGCAGAGTTCAAATCTATATGATAAGGCCATTTAAAAAAAAGGTTTAAAGAAGAGAAATAAGAGACAAGATAAGAGGTTATCTGTATCTTGACTGTCTCCCCAAACTCCAATTTGGGCCATGCTACACCCTCCTGAACTATAATGCATTGAGTGATAAAGGGAAATAAATTGATGCAGCAACAGGTATTTTGCATGTAGAATCAATAGTAGAATCAATGTGTGTGTGTGTATATATATATGTGTGTGATATATATGTGTGTATATATATATATATAAATTATATATATATATATAAATTATATATATATATATATATATATATATATATATATATATATATATATGAGAAAATACAACTAATTTCTGGATGGGGCTTGGGACATGCAGATGTTCCAGTGTGTGGACAGGCAAGCACACACATGGACACCTGTTCCTTAGTTTTGTTGCCATTCTCTGCATCGAGAGGGATTTGATGTGATCATGGCCTTGACTTTTGATTGAGTGTTAGGAGGTGGATTTCTTGGAGGTTGACAAAATGCCCTCCAACTCACTGGTCGGGTGGGCATTTTTTACTCTACTGATCATAAGATGTGTTGCTGTAACACATTTAGCCTGGCATGATTGATCCTTCTCTCAGTGACCTCTCACAATCCCCTACTGCTCTGATCAGAAGGGATAGTAAGCTGAGTTAGATGTACCTGGCCCAGAAGTCCAGGGGAATCAGGTTTTCCATTTATTCTGCTTCTTCTAGAACAGAGCTCACTGATTATGCTGCATAGCCAGGCTCGGTCCCTCTTCACAGCCCCATCTAGTGTAACTGATTTGTGACTCTTCTTCACAAATGTGCTGATTACTTAAATAGAGTCTTTGCACTCAAAGATTTAGTGAAAGCTTCAGATGCAAAATTGTTTACAAATTCAACCTTTCTTGAATCTGAACTCTGAAAGTAAGAAATATATTTGCATGCATCTATGAAGCCTGAAAGGTAAGCATAGTTCTCATTAAATGCTCAGGTTGTCAGTCTATTGCTTGCGGCCAGTGTTCTGGAATAGATGAAACATGGTAATGGAGCTTGAGTGATTTCTCATCTTGGGCATCTTCAAGCTGGGCTGAGCTGGACACCTCACTGGGTAACATCACTCTACATTTCCCCAGCCTTGCCAAGGTCCCAATCCCACAAGCTTCTGCTGTATCCCAGTTGCTAGTAGAGGCACTTAGAATCCCTGAGCCTCGAGATTCTGCTGTAAAACAGTAAGATTGCTGTCCTTGCTACTATGTAAGAGAAAACTGACTTGGATTCTCCCTCATTATTAGAAATGGCAAAAAAGTGTTAACTAATTAAATTCTACATATCAGTAATCAAAGGTTGTGGGTAATCATAAGAGTCCAGTCAAAGACTAAAAGCACCATAATAATTTGAACAGGAAAATTTGATATGTAAGCAACCAAGATGCCCATCAATTGATGAATGGATAAAGAAAGTGATATATATATATATATATATATATATATATATATATATATATATACACACACACACACACACAATGGGATATTACTCAGCGACAAAGAATAATGACTTTATAACATTTGCCAGTAAATGGATGGATCTCAAGAATGTCATGCTAAATGAAATAAACCAATCCCCTAAACCAAAGGGCAAATATTTTTACTGATATGTGGACGCTAAGCCACAATAAAGGAGGGTAGGGGAAGAAGAGATATTGAGTAGATTAGGCAAAGGGCAAAAGGAAAGGGGGGCTGGGGGGTAGGAATAGAAAAGACAGTAGAATATGTCTAACATAATATTTCCTATGTACACATATGAAATTACATAAGTGATCCCCACCATCATGCCCACAACAAAAATGGGGTCCTACTTAGAATAAGATATATCCTACTGTATTATTTTATCAAAATGGATTCTGCTGTCATATATAACTCAGAAGAACCAATAAAATAAAATTTAAAAAAGAATATTAAGTAGTAAGATATAATTACTAAAAGTAGTAAGAAAATTTTTTTTTCATGAGATTCCATATCATTTGTAGAAACTGGCCATGATCTGCAACTCACTCTACATAGCAAGAACAGTGGTACTATGGTTTTACTCTTCTGTATCAGAGCTATTAGTTCTCATGGTTTCCCATTGTGAACTGTTGGCATTCTGTGGATCATAATGTCTGTCTAACAAAAGAAATAATGCTAATTGGATTTACAGATCAAAAATTGGCAAATTTAAAAATATTATATTAAGATGTAAGTGTGCCAGAAAATGTGCCCATTCATTAGCCTTTGCAAAATTTTGAGGGGCATAAGGGGATAGGGCATATTGGAACATACTTTCTGAGACAAAGGATAAAGTGCTCCTAGGTCCTCTTACAACTTCAAAGAGGTGTGCAGGTCTCTCCAGATTGTAAGGGCATTTCAATTACTACTATTTCACTGAATACCAGAAATTCCTGTTGTGATCTGTAATAGCTGCCACAGAAGTTCCTTAGACATCATTCTTCCAGACTTGCTCTTGCCCTGTTTCCTTTTTATCTGAATTCCTTCCTTTTAGTTCTGTGGCCTGCCCTCTGAGCAGGTAGGTGAATCAGGTGCCTTACTTGGATCTTAGCTCTCCCCAGAAAAGTTTGGCTTAACTAAGCCTTTGGCTATTAGCACCTTTGATGCTTACAAAAGAAAAAAAAAAAGAAAAAAAAAATCTCTGCTCCAGCTGTGGCCCAGACTTGTGATATAGCATCATCAGTAGTGTGCCATGTAGGCAGCTCTGGAGCTCAGCGCTGGGTGCCTGGCTTCAACAAGGCCTTGTTGGGTAGAGTGTTCACCAGATTTGATGGGAAATAGAAGTCACTCCCAGGGATGCCCAGAAGACTCAAAGTTGTCTGAGAATTCCCAGATGGAGAGGGCATCAGGGTATTTGGCTTTCTCAGAGGTCATGATTTAAGCCAATCTGAAGTAGAAGCTCAGAGGTAGGGTGGACTCTGTTTGCACAGGACTTTTGCAAAATATTTATGAATATATACGTTAACTCATTATTTAGGTCCTTTCAATCCTTAACTTGTATGATCCCATGGGTATTCTGCTCCTTTTGTATCATCAAGTCAGAACTGGGAGCAAATTTTCCACAATCCACTTCTTGGGACAGTTTTAGTCCCTATCCCTAAGGGCTCATATAAGGAAGTCCCCTGAGATTTTCCACAGAACATCATAAAAGAAACTCTTGCTATGGGACAGCTCTTTCTCCATAATTGTAGATTTCACTGCAGGTATATTACACAATTAATGATGTTAATTATAAAGTGATGAAGGTGAAGGCTTTCTGTAAATTTGAGAGGTCTATATAAATGTCTCTACTAAGGTAATAAGAATGTAAGCCTCATTATTATAAGTCTTACAAGCCTGTTGTTTCTCCTCTGGCCATAACTACCCTTAGGTTATAGTCTAGTTCTGCCCAGTTTGTATTCTGGCGTTAGAGCAGATACAACACCTTGGACAGAAAAATAAAAATGATTTACAGATGTCCCCTAAAAGATGTCATACCCCTGTAATCCCAGACACTTAGGAGGCTGAGGTAGAAAAGTTGTAAGTTCGAGCCCAACCTCAGCAATTTAGCAAACACTCAGTAATTTAGAAACCCTGTCTTAAAATAAAAAAAAATAAAAAGAACTGGGGATGTAGTAAAGTGTCATTAGGTTCAATTCCCATTTTGTCTCAGTACTTAGTGTTTTACTCCCAATATATAATTTCTCCAGTATCTTGCTAAGCATGCTGGTCTCTTTCTTAGTTGCAGTACTTGAGTGGAAGACTTTCCCTTTTCTAAAAATTCTACTTTCTGGTTACTTTCTAGTGCTATCTCTGCAAAGTCCCACACCCAATTCAAAGGAAAAACTTTTGGATACACCCACACCTTCCATTTTAAAGAAGGTGCTTCAGTATCTTGAAAGCATGACACTTTATTTATAACTTTATTGTGTCATTTTCATTTTCTGTCATGTAAAAATTTAAAGGTTAAGGATGTAGCTTTAGTACTTACCTAGTATGCACAAGGCCTTGGGTTTATTTCCCAGTATAGGGATTAAAAAGAAAAAAAGAAAGAAAGAAAGAAGGAAGGAAGGAAGGAAGGAAGGAAGGAAGGAAGGAAGAAAGAAAGAAAGAAAGAGAAAGAAAGAAAGAAAGAAAGAAAGAAAGAAAGAAAGAAAGAAAGAAAGAAAGAAAGAAAGAAAGAAAGGACATTTGTTCTCTCTCTCACAATGTCCGGTGCCTGCAAGGACAAAGAGTCTCTCACTCTTATATTTTTCATGGGAACTTAGCACTCTGACAAATGAGAGACTCAGTCCTACCATGCCACTAGCAACTTTATTAATGTTGGTAATTGAACAGTAGGCTACACACCAGTTTCATATGTCTTATCTTAACCAACCTTTCCTCAATTCTCATCATCAGCATTCCTTGAGTACAGAGATATGATTGACCATCACAGCTTTTTAATCCTCCTTCCCAGTACAATGTGTACATCAGAGCCATTCTAAAATATTTATTGAGTGTTTTCTAAAGGTTCTGTCCTTATGGAAAGGAGAAAAGCTAAGCCCAGGGAATTTTAATGACCATTCTAAGGACAGTAAATTCTAAAGATCAAACACATATCCAGGTCTTTGGATTCAAATGGCAACACTTGTTCCATTGGAAGAGAAGCTGGTAAGAACTATAATTATTTCGAGACTACAGTTATGGTTCATAGTTCTCTTGGTCACTCAAAAGCATGATATTTCCTAATATGGCTATTGGATTCTCTCTCTCCATCACAGTTTCAGTGGTGTGTGTACTTGTCACTAATCACACAGCCCATATCAGAACTTCCTGTCAGGTGGGCCACAGAGCCCTGAGAAAGGGCTCACACACAGGCAAGATGTGGATTCCTCATTCCTGCAGGGTGGGGCTTGAGGGTGTCAAGGATACTAAGAATGGCTATACTGGGCAGCAAGTAGCAGCCCCATTGATTAATCCTAGAGTGTCTTAGTGACTTAGCCATGTCACCATATTCCAAGTACGCATGACATGAAAAACAATGGGGGAGGCTAGGGATATAGTGTACTTGGTAAAATGCTTGCCTAGCATGCATATGGCCTTGGGTTTAATCCCCAGCGCTCGCGCGCACACACACACACACACACACACCTGTTTCCCTGAATGGCTCCTGCTTTTATAATCCTTTCCCAGAGAGGCCTTAGCAACTTTATCATTGTCTATGTCAGTGGCCTGGCTGTGAGATGCCCTTCCTAGCTTTGTTAACAGAACCTCCTCCTTGCTTGTCCTCTATTTGTACTCTAGATCACTGTGTGGAACATCTTCCTGCACTGGAGTTACCGAACCCCACAGAGGACTAGAGAACTAAAGAGTCTCTTGAGTACTACCATCCTGCGTTCAAATTCCAGCTTTGCCGCTTATCATCTGTGTACTCCAATGTAAAACATTTATTTAGTCTCTGTTCATCAACTTCCCCCCTTTGTAAAATGAACATTGATTTGAACTAAACAGGTATGTGAAGCATTTAGCAATGTGCTTAGAAGAGTTCATCCTTCAATATAATCATTATGTTGTTATGGAGTATTTCATGGTCAACACTGTTATAAAAACTCAATTTTACTATCACTTTCCATTTCATTCATAACTTTAGAAGACATGTCTAATCCCCCCCCCCCCCCCCCCCCGTGACAAAACCTGTCATAATGCAACAGAACCATAGTGCCATCCACGGAACATTCCCTTAAAATAGTGTAATTGAATCTCATCAAATTTCTATATTTAAACACGTAGGTTACATTTAAGTTAAATATTCCACTAAGTCAAATCTAGAATGTGGGAAAATCTACAGGAGCAAACGACCTAGTTTCCTCAGCAAAATAAATGGCATTGGAAAGGAGGAATGTGAGGAAGTGTGTGACACATTTGAAAGAACACTGTATGTGTGGGCCTTGTACGGATCCTGTTTTAAGTATCCCAAATTTTAATAAACCCCTTTTCTTTCTTTACTGTTTTTTTTTTAATAAAGTCAAGGAATTTAAACATAAGCCAAGTATCAGTTGAATTGTTGGAAATTTTGTTAACCATAATTGTAGAATTGCAGTTATGAGTTAAAAATGGTTGTTTACTAAAAATAGAGAATATTTTTCTGATAAAATGATAATGCTTTGATTTGCTTGGAAATCTGCAGGGAAGGAAAAGAGGGTGGGTAGATTAAATAAGATAGACATGAGTACAATACTTTGAAGCTTGGAGGTGAATTAAATAATAAGAATTAAATTAACATTCTTCACTGTTCTTTCCACTTTCATGTATGTATGGAAGTTTTTAAAAAATAAAAAAAATAAGTATAAAAGTGAAAAAAAGCTCCTTTGGCCTGACTATCCATGCTCCCCAACTGTGGCAATGCCACATGTATTCTGGTCCCAGGAATCAGAGGAAATTGACTTCCTCACATTCCCAGTCCATCAAACCCACAGCAGTATTTGCTACCATGGGGCTAGGCTTCTATTTTGCTCTGCTCCCTGACCTCTACCATCTTAGCCACAGTCTAGTCACACTATGACTCTGGGTCAGTGAACTGACCTCTCTGAATCTCAAGAGTCTCATCTCAAAACTGGGGAAGGTGATTATTAGATCCCTATTTATCCCTGGTGCACAAGGAGTACTCAGGACACACTAATTTTCCTTCCTTCCCAGTTCGAGTTTTCTCCTGGTTTAATAAACCGTCACTGGCTTATGAGAAGCAAGCACTTTGTGAATCTGAACAAGGGGTACTCATAATATACCTCAGGCAGGAATGGAGTCTTTGGCGTATGAAATACAGCTTAGGGCCAAGCACTCCCTCCTTCTTGTGCATCTCTCTGTGAATCATGGCTTTGAGACATCAACAAAAATATATCTTTCAGTGTCAAGAAGTAGTTCCATATAAATTCAAGAGTCATTGGCTATGCAAATTTTCTATCTGGGCATAGAAATGAGAAATCTGAGCCAACTTTATATCTTCCTTCAAGAATCTGTTAATTCTGATCCCAAGAGTGTTTCACCAGCTGTCTCCAGCTCCAGGAAGAAATAAATCAAAGGAGCCACATGTGACCTTCTGCAAATTCAGACCCAACCACCTCCATGGAATGAGAGACAGGCATGACAATAGGTACAGTGTCATCACAGACTGACAACAGACTGTGGACAAACAAGAGAAGGGGCCCAGGAAGGATGGCCTTGGACTTTGTAGGGAAAGGTAAGAGTTATTAATCTGTTTTGTTGCCAATGACTCAATACTACTGACTGAATAATTTATAAAGTAAAGAGGTTTATTTTGGCTCATGGTTCTAGTCTAAGGTGAAGAGGCCACATCTATTGGTAGCCTTCTTGCTGGCAATGTCCTTATATGGTGCAGGACATCATATGGTAAGAGACAGGAGTGTGTATGTATCTTTTCTGGTCTCCCTCTCCTATTTTAAAATCACCAGGATTCAATAATGGGACTCCACTTCAAAGAACTTATCTCATTATAATTACTTCATAAAAGTTCCAACTTTAAACACTGTAGTCAGATGAAATTGTTACCTTCTTAAATCTTACATTTCAACCTAAGAACCCTTATGGGATATACTTATCCCATATTCAAAATATGATAGTAAAGATCTTGGTTTATATTAAAAGAAATGGAAAGATGTTGAAGACTAATAGAATCTGATTCCTTTTATCAATGACCAGAATTACTGAACTCCTGTTTTTAATTAGTTACAATTGAGTTCATTGTAAAACTAACAAAATTGTATCTGCATCAGTTTTTAAGACAACAGAGAGTCAGATGCAGTGGCAATGCACCTGTAGTTGTAGATACTCAGGAGGCTGAGGCAGGAGGAGTATAGTAGTTTAAGACCAACATTGGCAAAATAGTAAGATATCATCTTAAAAAACAAAACAATCAAAAACCAAAAACAAGGCAGTGGAAACCAGCAGAGTAATGCCTTATAGTCTGACAGGTCCTGGTTTCAGACCTCCTTGTCCAGCTAGGCCTCATGTTGTCAGGGTCTTGCCCCTCAGCTCTGAAATGCAAGGGCACTTTCTCTTTATCCACAGCTTGTGCCCAATACCCTCTTGTTCATTCCTTCAGGGTTTAAAGGATAAATATGCATTCCCCACCTCCAGATCACCTATCATTGATCTCATGTGCTTTGAGTCACCACCCACAGTGTGTCTCTATGGTCTGTGTCCATCTCACAGTAACCCTGCTCCTCACTTCTAGACCCCACAGATATCTTCCTCTACTGAACTCTTGAAGCCAGTGGTAGTGGGGATGTGTATAAAGCTTAAACCCAGGCCTATGTTAATTTTATCACTAATAAAGTAAATTGGCATCCTCAGAAGGCTCGTTTTATTATAAATTCTTTAAAAACATATTTAGAAAAATCAGCATGATCATTACAATGTATTATTCAGTTAGTTAAATGTGCTCGAGGAAAAAAAAACCCATAAAATATATTCTCATTGTAAGGGCATCTGTTGTTTCTTGCAAGAGATTAACTGTCACTGAATCATCAATTTTTTTATATTATTGTACATCTGAAGCTATTTGTCCTAATTAAAGACCATGCATGAATCTAAACAAATTTGCCTTAACTGTAAAAATGGGGCTTTCAGTCATGCTAAATGTAACAATCTTAAATGTGCTGGCTGAGCAGTTTCCTCCAGGTTTCGAGTGCTCATCTGGGGGAAAAGGGGACATGAGGCAGTAAAATCATGTCTCAGTCCACCAAGATCCACCTAGACCTCTCAGGTGGAGTCCAGTTTGAACCCTCTCCTACTGCCTAGTGCAGCTCTGGCTTCCCTAGAGAGGAGGCTGCACAGAGAGCCCTTGCACCTGCCTGTTCTGCACTATGGCTCAGCAGTCCAATGGATAGCTGCAGGCCCTGTGGTGGGCTTCCGGGCCACGGGGAGCTGGGACTGTAGGAAACAAGGACAAGAAGGAGCTGGGATTCTTCCATGAGAGATTCATTGTCAACCTGGATCTCCAGGCTCCAGCTGCAAATAGGAAAGAGTGGGACTGTGGTGAGAGATGTGGGGAGGGAAGGGGAGGGAAGTTTATTGAGTCACCTGTGTGATGAGGAGAGGTATTTATAGAGAATAGGCAAAGAAAACTCAGAGTGAAGATGATAATGAGTAGAGATAGGAGGTTTTATGGTTTTCCCTCTGGCCACATGCATAAAAAATGGGAAATCAAAACAGAATCAGGTTGTTTTTTGTAGCGTGGTTCTAACACCAACACGTCATGCAGATAGATTGTGCTTGGCCTTGTACTACACACTCATCCTTCCCCCTCGCAGGTCTCTCCAGTTCGACATCCCTATCCCACCATCCAGGAGGCCATTTTGTCCCACATTCTGGATTCTTCCAAGGTCTTATCTTGCCACATGATTCTTGACTGCCCATTAATTCCCTAGGAATTTTTATTCTTTGTAGAAAAGGCAGGATGCCGCAGTCTGGCTGGGCACAAAATCACGAGCCACTCACAGCTTTGTAGATTCAAACAGCAACTCTTTATTCTCGAACTGTCACCGGCACTTTACACACACGTTCTGAGGGAATTCACGTTCTGGGCCCAAATCACGTTCTGGGCAAAATCCAAAAATACTCTCTGAATCCCAGGAGAACTCAATGAGAACTCAAGGGGAACTCAATGAGTAGGCGAGCCTGAGGCAGCAGGATACGCCCTATTCCCAGCAGGGTACACCTTAAACCTGGAACCGCCCTAAACCAGGATTGTCCTAAACCGGAACGCCCTAAACCCCCGATCCGCCCTAAACCCGGATCCGCCCTGGTCCTTGAGCAAGGTCACCTTACATGCAATGACACTGCAAATGACCTGGGTCATGCCATGCGTCATTCTTACTTAGCAATGGCCCTCAGCAGCAGGACATTCCTTGTCTTAGTCTCAAGAACTTGAAACACCTGTTAGAGGATAGACCAATCCTAAAATGTTTAGGATTTGGTGAAAGTTTTAGCATTGAGAGATCATAGGCTCTTTTGTGTGTGTGTGTGTGTGTGTGTGTGTGTGCACATGTGTACAAAAGGAAAGAAATATAAAAGAATGTTTTTTTTTTATGTACTGCAGAATCTCTGTATTATATTATATTGTGTCATTCTGAGGTGTGTGATCTTGCTTCTTGCACCCACATCCAGTTGCTTTGAGTATGAAAGGGAACGATGTGTGCAATCAAGACTCACAACAAATCTGATGTGTAATTTCCATTATCTTTTTATACTTAGTGCTTGGGGTTAGTTTGTAAAAACATCAGTGTGGTTACCTACCCACTGGTTGTTTATTATCTCATTTAGTTGAGATCACATGTACTTCAAGATGTCATGTTCTGGTCCATTGGGGTCCATAATAGCTTTCTCCAGGATGTGATAGAATTCAGAAGTGCTGAAAGTTAATTCCTTATGAGGTTACAGAACAAGGGAGAAGGGAACGAAGGTGGGCAAATAATTTGTCTTGTTCTCAAGATGGAGCAATTCATAAAATCTCTGACTTGGTGATATAATGAGTTATTCAGCTTCCATTACCATAACAAAATACCTGAGATAATCTGCTTATAAAGAGAAAAAAAAATTATTTGGGCTCACAGTTTTGGAAGTTCTAGTCCATGATTAGTTTGTTTAGGCTTTAGGCCTGTACAAAGCAACACATCATAGTGAGAACATGTAGGAGCAAAACTTCTCACCTCATGACCAGGACAAAAAGAGAGTGATAAAGAGACTAGCATATTAATCCTTTTCAAAGATATTCATTCAATAATCTAAAGACCTCCTAGTAGGTCCCCCTTCTAAAGATTTCCACCACCTCCCAATAGTGCCACTCTTGGGACCAACACTTTAATACATGGACCTTCCAGGAACCCATAAGATCCAAAATATAATGTCTCCCACACTCCCTGTTCCCTTTCCTGATTTAACCACGTTTGCCTATCCAGAATTCACATGCCAATGAAATGTTACCATGTCATCATTTTATTTTTTTAATGTTTGTTTCGAGATAATTATAGATTCATATGAAATTAATACATTAAAAAGAATTAATACAGAGAGATCCTTGCAGCTTACCCAGATAAAGTGCATTGCAAGTTCTAATCCTTTATCTCAAGAATATGTTATATTGCCTTTTTACAAGTTCACCCCCTTTCCTCTGGTTCATCCTCCACCTCTCTTGGCAACCATTAATCTCTTCTCCATTTTTATTATTTTATCATTTCAAGATGTTACATCAATGAAAAATGGAATCAAATAGTGTGTAACCAACTGGGATTTGCATTTTTAGCCATAATTCCCTGAAGATTCATCTGTACTGTTGTGTGTGTATTAATATCTTCCTTTTTTTTCCTGTGGTGCTGGGGATGAAACATAGGGCTGCTCCCATTGAGGCAAGGTCTCAAACACTGAGCAACATGCCAGCCTAGCTTGTTTTCTTCTTCTTCTTCTTCTTCTTCTTCTTCTTCTTCTTCTTCTTCTTCTTCTTCTTCTTCTTCTTCTTCTTCGCTGTAGATGGACATAATAGATTTATTTATTTTTTATGTGGTACTGAGAATTGAACCCAGTGCCTCACACATGCTAGACAAGCACTCTACCACTGAGCCACAACTCCAACCCCCAGCTTGTTGCTTTTAATGGCTATGTACTATCTTGTGCAAAAATGCCAGTTTATACTCCATTCACAATATCCTCAAAAAAAATAAAATACTTGGGAATCAACCTAACAAAAGAGGTGAAAGATTTATATAATGAAAACTACAAAACCCTAAAAAGAGAAGTAGAAGAAGATCTTAGAAGATGGAAAAATATACCCTGTTCATGGATAGGCAGAACTAACATCATCAAAATGGCGATATTACCAAAAGTTCTCTATAGGTTTAATGCAATGCCAATCAAAATCCCAAAGGCATTTCTTGTAGAAATGGATAAAGCAATCATGAAATTCATATGGAAAAATAAAAGACCCAGAATAGCAAAAGCAATTCTAAGCAGGAAGTGCGAATCAGGCGGTATAGCGATACCAGACTTAAAACTATATTACAGAGCAATAGTAACAAAAACAGCATGGTACTGGTACCAAAACAGGAGGGTGGACCAATGGTACAGAATAGAGGACACAGAGACTAATCCACAAAGCTACAACTATCTTATATTTGATAAAGGAGCTAAAAGCATGCAATGGAGGGAGGATAGCATCTTCAACAAATGGTGCTGGGAAAACTGGAAATCCATATGCAACAAAATGAAACTGAATCCCCTCCTCTCGCCATGCACAAAAGTTAACTCAAAGTGGATCAAGGAGCTAGATATCAAATCAGAGACTCTGCGTCTGATAGAAGAAAAAGTTGGCTCCGATCTACATATTGTAGGGTCGGGCTCCAAATTCCTTAATAGGACACCCATAGCACAAAAGTTGATAACAAAAATCAACAAATGGGACTTACTTAAACTGAAAAGTTTTCTCTCAGCAAGAGAAACAATAAAAGAGGTAAATAGGGAGCCTACATCATGGGAACAAATTTTTACTCCTCACACTTCAGATAGAGCCCTAATATCCAGAGTATACAAAGAACTCAAAAAATTAAACAATAAGATAACAAATAACCCAATCAACAAATGGGCCAAAGACCTGAACAGACACTTCTCAGAGGAGGACATACAATCAATCAACAAGTACATGAAAAAATGCTCACCATCTCTAGCAGTCAGAGAAATGCAAATCAAAACCACCCTAAGATACCATCTCACTCCAGTAAGATTGGCAGCCATTATGAAGTCAAACAACAACAAGTGCTGGAGAGGATGTGGGGAAAAGGGTACTCTTGTACATTGCTGGTGGGACTGCAAACTGGTGCGGCCAATCTGGAAAGCAGTATGGAGATTCCTGGGAAAGCTGGGAATGGAACCACCATTTGACCCAGCTATTGCCCTTCTTGGACTTTTCCCTGAAGACCTTAAAAGAGCGTACTACAGGGATACTGCTACATCGATGTTCATAGCAGCACAATTCACAATTGCTAGACTGTGGAACCAACCCAGATGCCCTTCAATAGATGAATGGATTAAAAAAATGTGGGATTTATACACCATGGAGTATTACGCAGCACTAAAAAATGACAAAATCATAGAATTTGCAGGGAAATGGATGGCACTAGAGCAGATTATGCTTAGTGAAGCTAGCCAATCCCTAAAAAACAAATACCAAATGTCTTCTTTGATATAATGAGAGCAACTAAGAACAGAGCAGGGAGGAAGAGCAGGAAGAAAAGATTAACATTAAACAGATACATGAGGTGGGATGGAAAGGGAGAGAAAAGGGAAATTGCATGGTAATGGAGGGAGACCCTCATTGTTATACAAAATTACATATAAGAGGTTGTGAGGGGAATGGGAAAATAAACAAGGAGAGATATGAATTACAGTGGATGGGGTAGAGAGAGAAGATGGGAGGGGAGGGAGGGGGGATGGTAGAGGATAGGAAAGGTAGCAAAATACAACAGTTACTAATAGGGCATTATGTAAAAATGTGGATGTGTAACCGATGTGATTCTGCAATCTGTATTTGGGGTAAAATTGGGAGTTCATAACCAACTTGAATCTAATGTATGAAATATGATATGTCAAGAGCTTTATAATGTTTTGAACAACCAATAAAAAAAATTAAAAAAAAATGCCAGTTTATTTAACCATTCACCTGCTGAAGAACATTTGGCCTCTTCCCACTTTTTGACTCTTATGAATAAGGTTTCTATGAACATTTGTTTGCAGGTTTTTGTGCATCCATCTATATCTATATTTCTGTATATATATATATATATATATATATATATATATATATATATATATATATAATCTATATTTTTGTCCTCTGTAAAAACTGCCCAGGGCTACAATTTCTGGATAGTGTGTGGATTACATGCTCAGTTTATTAAGATACTGGCAAACTGATTCCAATAGAGGATGTAACGATTTACATTTCCATGTATGAATGACCCAGTTTTTCTGCATCCTTGTCAGAATTTCACATTGTCACTTTTTTAAAAAAAGTATTCTGAGGTGTTTGGTGATATCATATTGTGGCATTACTTTGAATTTCTTAATGACTAATAATGCTGGTGATGTTTTCATGTGATTATTTACTACCTGCATATTCTTTTATAGTGAATATTTTGCCTGTTTTCCAATGGGATTGATTGGGTTTGGGGAGTTCATTATACATTCCTGAGATTAATCCTTATTAGATAAGAAGTTTTAAAATATCTGTTTCCTCAAAGGTAGCTTATCTTTTTATTCTCTTCACAGGCCCTGTTATTTATTTATTTATTCATTTGCCATTGTTTTCCTTTCCATGTCTTCCAAGATTTCTTCTTTTATCATTTTCTTTCTGAGCATCCTTGTGCCTGCTTTTAAAAATTTTATATATTTTTTATTTGTTCTACTTAGTTGTACATGACAGCAGAATGCATTCCAATTCATCATACATAAAAGGAGTGCAACATTTAAATTCTCTGGTTGTACCCTGTGTAGAGATACACCATTCATGCAATCACACATGTACCTAGGATAATGAGGTCCATCTCATTCCATCATCTTTCCTACCCTCATAACCCCTCCCCATCCCCCTCTTTGCCCAATCCAAAGTTCCTCCATTCTTCCCATCCCCTGCCCCCAGCATATATCAGCATCCACTAATCAGAGAAAACATTTGGTCTTTAGTTTTTTTGGCTCTGTAGTATAGTTTAAGATCTTGTCTTGTGATGCCTCCTGTTTCACTCTTCTTGCTAAGGATTGCTTTGGCTATTCTGGGTCTGTTATTTCATGATTGCTTTTTCTAGTTCTATGAAAAATGTCATTGGGATTTTAACAGGAATTGCATTAAATCTGTATAACAGTTTTGGTAGGATGGTCATTTTGACAATATTAACTCTGCCTGTCCAAAAGCATGGGAGATCTTTCCATTTTTGTTGAGAGCCACAGCCAAGGGGCCCCAGCAAACTTTCAGACTGCCAGCTGATGATTGGCTCACAGCGGCCCCAGCAACTTCTAGCTGATTGGCTCCTCTGCGGTGATGCTCATTGGGCTGTTTCCCTGCCCTTTCAGACCACGGAGCTGCTCATTGGGGGACTTTTTTGGCTCCGCCCACGTGACCCAGCCAATCGGCCTCAAGAGCAGGAGGAGTGGGGGAGGTTGAGAGGCTTGTGGGAAGCCGGTGGTGGCAGTTGGGCTCTGAGGGTTTTTCCTGAGGAGCTGTTTTGTTTGGCCTGTGTGGTTCTAAAAATAAAGTTCGTTTCTTTTGACAAGTGGCTCCTGAATTGTGCCCAGCCAGACTGCGGCACATTTTCTAAAGTTTTCTTCAATTTCCTTCTTTAGTATACTGTAGTTTTCATAGTAGAGGTCTTTCACCTCTTTTGTTAGATTGATTCCCAAGTATTTTTTATATTTTTGAGGCTATTTCGAATGGGTAGTTTTCCTAATTTCTCTTTCAGTGGATTCATTACTTATGTATAGGAATGCATTTGATTTGTGGGTATTGATTGTATATTCTGCTACTTTGCTGAATTCATTTATTAGTTCTAAAAATTTTCTGGTAAAATATTTTGGATCCTCTAGGTATAGAATCATGTTGTCGGCAAATAGTGATAGTTTGAGTTCTTCTTTTCCTTTGAATATCCCTTTAATTTCTTTTGTTTGTCTGATTGCTCTGGCTAGAATTTCAAGGACTATGTTGAATAGAAGTGGTGAAAGAGGGCATCCCTGTCTTGTTCCAGTTTTTAGAGAGAATGCTTCCAATTTTTCTCCATTTAGAATGATGTTAGCCTTGGGTTTAGCATAGAGAGCTTTCGCAATGTTCAGGTATGATCCTATTATCCCTAGTTTTTCTAGTGCTTTGAACATAAAAAGGTGCTGTATTTTATCTAATGCTTTTCCATCATCTGTTGAGATGATCGTATGATTCTTGTCTTTAATACAATTGATGTGATGTATTACATTTCTTGTGCATGCTTTTAAGGTACACCTGCTGGTAGCACATTTTCTTAGTTTTTTTCATTTGAGTGTGTCCTTATACTTCTTTCCTGCAGGATATTTTTTGCTGGATATAACATTCTGGGTTGAAAGTTCTACACTTGAAAAATATTGAGTCAGTATTTTCTTCACTTTATGGTTTCTGATGAGAAATATACTTTCATTTGTGTTGTTTTCCCCATATAAGCAAGATGAATTTAGTTTTCAGAAATTTAACCCTGATATGTCTTAACACTGATGTCTTTTGAGTTTATCTTGTTTAGAGTTTCTTTTTTTTAATGTGTGTGTGTGTGTGTGTATACATTAATTTAGGAAATTTTTTATTACTATTACTTTGTTTCTTTGGATACTTTTTCAGCACCAACCATTTTCTCTTCTGGGACTCTGGTGACACACAAAAAGGTATTATGTCTAGTCCCACAATTCCATGACTTTTATCCCCAGTCTACTTTTATCTTCTTGTTAATATTGGGTAATTTCTGTTGTAAATCTTAAATTCTTTTTTGATTTTTTAAATTTTTTATTAGTTTTAATTAGTTACACATGACAGTACAATGGTCTTGACATATCATACATTTGAATCAGATGGGATATAATTTCTCATTTTTCTGAGTGTACAGGTTGCAGAATTATATTGGTCATAAATCTTAAATTTTTTTGAAAAAAAATTCTTCTTTGCCGTTTTTCATTCTGACTGAGGTCAAGCCTATATATTGACTTTTTAAGTGTCCTTTATTGTGTCTTTCAGTTCTATACTTTCCATTTGATATTCCTTATCTTGTTTCTTTGCTGAGACTTTCCTTTTCTCTGCTGAAACTTTCTATATTTTAATTTGTTTCAAACATGTTCATTATTGCTCATTGAAGCATTTTGGCAATGGCTGATATAAAATAATTACTGAATAATTCTAGTGCTTCTGTTATCTCAGTAGTGACATCTAATCAATTTTTTTTATTCAAGTGGACATTTTCTTCTTTCTTGTCATGACAAATGATTTTAAGTTAGACCTAGATATTGGATATTATATTATGAGCTTTTAAATTTTATTTAAGTCTTTTGTTTTCACTGTCTCACTGCTATCTCATGAAGGTGATATCCATTCTTACTAAGTACAACTGAAGCCTCCAACAATGTATTTTAAAAAATGTAAAAAGACCCTGAAAGGCAGAAAGAATCCAGACCAATTAGGGAGGATAGGATAAGAAAAACAACACTGCCATGAGTTCTTTGGTTTTATTTTTATGTCAGACATTGTAGAATTGGAGGTGACATTGAATGGTCTTGTTATCCATTGACCCTTAAAGTGTGGAGTTGCTCCTTGATCCTGATGGTGAAAGGTGGGTATTGGTTCCTCCCATAGCCTCCACTAACATCATGGGATGGTCTTGTTACTATGAGTGCTGGTGGAAATCCTGTCTTTACACTTGCCTCCTTTAATACTACTCAGTGGGGTGGGAAAGGTTACCCAGTTACTGCTAGGTAGGAGTGGAAGGACAGATCTCCCAGGTGTTCTCCATTGACACTACTGCCCAGCAGGGATAAAAGTCTCTGTTCCTTACTCAACCTGACACCACCCTGATACTACCCTAGTGGGATGTGAGTAGGGCTATGTACCTTATCTCAGCACAGCAAAGGGTAGAAGTTAAGGTGCCCTGATCAACCTTTGCTGACTTGGATGAGGTGGGAGCACAGCTTTATCTGTGGTGTTTGTCTGGAGTACAATAGTTATTATCTAAACTTAGTCTTTCTCTGCTGTCCTTGTCCTGGATGTTGGTCTAGATAAGGCTTATGTCCAGGCTTTCTTTTTTCCCTTTTCATCTCCTTCTGTTGGTGTTTCTAGGTTTCCTGGTTTCTTGATATCCAATTCTAGGATGCCGGTTATAAAAATAAAACCAAGAGAACTCATTGTAGTGTTGTTTCTCTTATCCTAACTTCCCTAATTGATCTGGCTTCTTTCTGCCTTTCAGTCTCTTTGTACATTTATAAAAATATGTTGTTTGGAGGCTTTGGTTGTACTTAGTAGGAAGAATAGGAAAAAAGTATTTCTACTCCATCTTCCCGGAAGTGAAAGTCTGCTACCACATAATTGAAAGTGTCCAAATTTGACACTAGTTACCAGAATTAGCCCTGAAAATTAAGTTCTCAGAATGAGATTTTTTTTTTTTAGTTGAACAGCTACTGGTCAGTCCAAAGTGTCAGAAAACATATTACTTTTAGTGAGTGTGGTGGTGATAATCTCTGGCAATATTGGCATAAAATTTCCAAGGCTTTTATATTGGCAGGAAATTAAATTATAAGTTGAAGCTTTGGGATATGAATAGTGTTGGTGCTTGATTCATATGTATGGAATGATAAGTATAAAAATGTACTATTGCTGATATTTACTATGGTATTTGAAGCTTTGACCAAAAAAAAAAAAAAAAAAAAGAAAGAAAAAGAAAAAGCACATAGCCTGTCAAGATAAAATTATATATCTTTTTGATATTTATCTCTTAGGCAGGGAAGTATGGTTCTTGCTATGAGTGGCAATAACCAACTGCCAATTAATTGCAGGACTTGGCTATTAAATACCAGTAGGAAATTGGGAAATAATTGTGGTAGTTTTCCAAAAGATGTTTCAGGACTTTGAAGACTGGAAGCTGCAATGGTGTGTAATAAATAAGATGATGTTGGAGCTTCCTTGGAATAGTATTGATAAAGGGCTGGGAATACCTCTTCTGATAATTTTTTCTCCAAAGGGCAGCAGGAAACTTTCTTCACTGAGACAAGAAAGAATGTCATAGTGAGAGGGCTTTAGAATAGTTGAGAATGTGGATGAAGAAGAAACTGCAACAAGTATTAATGATGAGGGATTTTTCAGTGAAATTGCATTTTTTAAAACATCACTGAGAACTATGGGAATATGGAATACTTGAGTGGCATGGCAGAAAACAGATCTTAAAGGTAGAAGAAAGGTGGATGTAACTCCATGCTGTTTAGAAAAGTATAATATCAACTAGTAATTTTGACCCAATGGCTAATAGACTCTCATTTATCTGGGGACAAAATTTATAGACAAGGCTTATGATATTGCCTAATTTATACGGTGAGGAGGCCAGGCTGGGGACTCCCAGTTTGGGCAGGCATATGAGCAATGGCGAGCCCTTGGTAGTGTGAGTGCCCTTGGAAGTCTATTCTGTAAACCACAAAACCATGAAATACAGATCCTGAAGGTGGTGGCCACTGGCTACATTTTCCCTTTCCTCTTTATACAAGACAAATTGACTGGCCCTGGGGCCTGGAATTACTATCATCTTGCCCATCAGGGAAGCTCTTAGAAAGTTTTAAAGAAGAGATTATAGAGTAGATTTATTTCTTCCTTCTCTACATCACTTTCTCTCTTTTCTTTTACTCATCTCCTTCTTCCTCTTTTCCTACTTCCCTCTCTATCCCCCTTCTTTCCTTCTTTTCAAACCAAATACTCATTGACAAACTCAAGTAGTTAACAATGAGGACACTTTTCTCTCTGCTTACATCTTGGGGGTGGTTCAGTACACTCTATCCTGCTCCAGAATGTGTTCCGAATCTCCTCACCATTCTTGATAAAAGAAATATACTTCATTTTGGGTAGAATAACCTTGATTCATTCTTGAATACCAAGAAACTCCATTGGTTTAAATCCTGATACTACCAAAATTGGAGCCCCCAGGGTATTGGCCAGGCCTCATTTTCCTTGTGCTGTGACAAGATTCTGGTGTAGCTTCTCCCATCCTCCTGATAAGGCTTGTGCCACTTCTAGATTGCCAGGGCCCTTTGGTTCTGCAGACCTGCCTTTGGGCTCCAAGACCTTTCCTGTCTCTGGATGTAGGTTGTCTTTTACTTCTCTGTCATAAATAGCCCATAAAAACTTATTCCAGAATATCCCATAGTTCACCCAGAATATAAAAGATTATATATCTTGATGTGAAAGGATTATACATCTTAATCAGAATCATACATCTTGATATGCATCATTCTTATAAGAATGTGGGTGCGTGGTTTTGCAAATTCAAAAAAATCCCCTAGCATTTTGAAAGGTTTTTGTGATTTGTTCTGACTTTTATACTAATCTTCCATGCAGGAGCCCACCCCCAAGAATGTGATGTAATCAAACTTTTGGAACTTAAGTACGAGATTTTACACAGTCTTTGGATGCTGCTAGATCCTGCAGTTGAGTCTGGCTTTATACACTCTCATAGCAATGCTTGCCCTCTCTGGAATTGGAGGAATAGGCAGGTGCTGAGAGAATCTCCCACATGTGGGGCTCTAAATAGGCCCCTCAGAAGTAGGAGATTTTTTCTAATTGAGAAGGAGGAGACTGGTTCATCTCTCTGGGCTTCTGCTGAGATGAAAGAAGCTTCTTGTTCTGAGAGATGATTTCTGAGCAAACCCCAGAAGACAAGAGAGAGAAGGAGACAGAGAGAAAGAAACAAGAAGAGAAAAGGAGAGGAGAGGAGAGGAGAGGAGAGAGAGAAGGAAGAAGTGATGTGCATTTGGCCTCTGGCTTCCACGTGCATATAAATAAAAGGCAGAAGGTCCCCTTTAGGATATTGCTGTCAGCTGATGCACTTTCTCTGGCAAGCTGCCTCCTTAAGTTGCAGCCAAGGTCACTTAATGCTCTAGCCAGCTGAGCACCAACTCAACAATTACCAAGCACTTTGTGTCTTTGATGAAGCTCATAGAGCATTGCAAGAGGGCCCTAGGGAATTAGGGACTTGTAACACCTGCCTTATGTGGACCTAGGCAGTGGCTAAGCAGGACTAACTGGCATTCAGGGCCAATGCAGAGGCCTCACTATGTGGGTCCTGCAGGAGGAGGCAGAAACAGCCATGCAGAGAAATCAGCCTGTCATGGTGGGCAACATTGTGAAAACAAGGCTGGCCCTATAATCTACTTTCTACTCTGTGGAAGGCTGTAGTATCAGTGTCCCCAGCTCCTCAAGGTTTCATACTAGATACATGATAGGACCTTGGGGTAGAGATGGCCTGGGCTGTGTGTTGCACCAGATTGTGAACATTGAGCTCTGGAATATGATCGGGGAGGCAGGGATTCACTGTGGAGGAGAGGAGATGTGAGCTGGTCAGTCCAAGTGTATAGATGGAGGTGGTGTGAGGTTATTCTGTCACAGGAGAAGAGTTGTCTCTGAAGAAGGATGTGAGGAGTCCTGGAAGAGAAGGAGGAATTAAACTCAGATCTTGGAAGATTCTTGGCATATGTGATGGAAAAGAATTTCAGCACTCACCATTCAGAATCATAGAAAAAGTCTTATTTAGGAAAGGCTATATATGTGTATAAAAATATTTTATATATATATATATATATATATATATATATATATATATATATATATACACACACACACACAAACACAAACACACATATTTTTGAGGAAGATTGTGGGCAATCTTAAGAATGAAAAACAGCAACCTGTTGGTGTGGAATGTTAATATTTATTGACAAACAGTTACTAGAGACTGTACTAGAGGTAGAATTAGAGTAAAGTAAAGCAACTTAGCACCAGTTTCCCCTGGACTTGCATATTGCACTTTCATGTTACTTTTTGCAAGTGAGGAAACAGGTCAAGGGCATCAGCCAAGGGTGCAGGCTGGGTTGTTCAGGAGTTACAATGCTTCATGGGTGCTTTCTGCATCTCAATGATTCCTTATTATTTTCTGTATTTCAATAATTTATGAGCATATTCTTTAAGTCCCAGTATTTCTTCCCTTTTACTGTATTCCCATATTTGTACCTTAAGATCCCCTATGAGCCCCCTTTACAAGACTGAAGGACTTGATAAACAGCTGAGGATGGTGAGGACTCAGCCATACATGTAGCCATACATATAGTTTAGGTCCTGGAGGCCATGGGTGGGGACTGCTTTCTTGGGTGGAGTTAGCAGATGCACTAGAGTCAAAGCACCTGCACTAGTGTCTCAGATCCATCTGCTGTGCAACACCGGGCAAAATATTTTGCCAATCTTAGTCCCAGGTTTCTCCATGATAAAACAAGAATCCCAATACCTGCCTTCTCCATCAACTTTCTTGTTGACCAAATGATATAAATGCAAAAGTGCTTCTGACATTTTCTGAATAGTACCAATCTAAATACAAGAATAAATCTAAATTCTCACTTTTAATAACAACTTTCTCAAACTCTCAGATTTGAGAAGATTGGAAACTTTCTTCTCAGCTACTTCTGAACCTAAGAAATACATTTTTTCATTTAATGTTATTTTAAACAATTTGTAAAAATAATTTTGGATTTACAGAAAAGTCAAAACGATAGTACAGAAAATGCCCATATTTCCTTCACTCAATTTCTCCTGATGCTAATATTTTGGATAACTGTAGTACATTTGTCAAAACTCACAGTTAACTTTAGTTCATCACTAGAAACCAAACTCTAGACTTTATTTAGTTATCATCAGTTTTTTCCTCACTGTTTCTTTTTTGGTCTTAGGGTCCTATTCCAGATCCCACATGTATTTGGAAACTATTATTTTAAAGGGTGAGGTAGGGCCTGGGGAGAGGGCCAGGGAATGATTAATGAGACATTTTGAAGAAGAGAATAAGGAAGTATCACAATAAAATAAGTCTCTGAAGAAATATACAAGGAATTCCTGGAGAAAAGGGAGACTTGACTCAAAACCAGAGGGATTCTTGTCATATGTGATAGAAAATAAATTCAGCACTTTCAAGTAAAAAGCATAAATAGAGGTTTATTTAGGAATGTAGATGCATATTCACAGGAGAATGGGGGCAATCTCAAGAGAGATATCTTTGGGGGTAAAATAAGGAATACACATTTAAGGCAGAATACAGTTTATCTTCAAAGATAGAGACAGCAACCTGTAAATGTGGACCAGTGCTAGGGGCTGGACTAGAGGTGGAGACAGGGATGAGTTACATAGTTTTGTGCCAGTTTTTCCCTAAGTTTGCTCACTGCCTTCATGATAATTTTATAGACAAGGGCATGAGTCAAGTGTGTGAGCCAAAGTTGTGGACTCAGGGGTTATAACCTCTTATGCACACTTTCTGTATTCCAATGGTTCATGGGTCTTTCCTGCATTTCCATGGTTCATGGGTGCTTCCTTTGATGTAGTTTTTCTCCATTTATTACCAAATTCCTATCTCAGAAGCAGATGCTCAACTTCTATTTTCAGACTGAATAGTATATGAAGCTTAAGGGAGAAAACTGAATTTATTTTCAGTAAAATATATTTTGTTTGGATAATAAATAAATTATCTTAAATAAGGGCTGACCAAAGCACCAGGGGGGCTGATCAAAGAAGTTTGTGAAGTTTCTTCCCTTGAAGAATATTCATATGAAATACAAAGTAATTTCTCTATAGAGATGGGAGGAGAGACCAAGGGCCACCTCCTACCCACAGCAAACAGGATATTCAGAAAACACATGACACTTAACAAAGCTTATTTCAATTAATTTTATGAAAGAAGGTCAGCACTATGTCTATTTGAAAGGAATTTTTGGTTTCAACTAGGAGAGGGGGAAAAAAAGTAGTATAAAACTGATTAGCACATATAGATCTATGACCTATGATTCTCTGGGGACAAAAATTTGGACAGGCTTGGTCTCAGCACCATATAGGCAGGAGCTCCTGACCCACTATTGTTCTGCTCTCTCCTGCTATATAATTCTTTCTTGGAAACTGAGGTGCAGAATGGGAGCCTATGATAAATTGTTCCAAAGTATTTTTATGGAAACCATAGCTCTTGGGAAGATTTCCTAAGGCTTAGGAATGAAGAATATTCCTGGTAATTGTTATATATCTCCACCTCTGAATCCTGTTCTAATAATAAGTAACAGACAGATGTGAGCAGTGGAGACATGATGTTAAGGGTAGAATTCTATAAATAGGCCCACTGTGCTGATCCCACATGCTTTTAAAAAGCAATTTTCCTGAAGCCCTGACTGGCTTAAGTCAATAGGATGTTACATTCTTCAAACAACCTGTTATCTACAGAAGAAATGCAGGGCCCTGCTGATAAGAACACACAAGATCCCTTGTAGAGGGGGATGATGACTTTTGTGAACTTTACTCAGATCAGATCCAAAATTCAGATAAATATGATAATTAGAGCCAGTCAGTATAAGCCAAAGTGACCCAGAGTTGCCTTGAATCTTTAACATGTCATATCTCCCTTCTGTGGTGTAAAACCATGCACATGGGGATTTGGAAGTCTGACGCTATCTTGCTATCAGTCAAAAATCAAGAGGTGGATCTGGGTAGAATTGTGTGGAAACTTTCTTGGGACTAATAGAGCCCTAATAGAGCTGGAAGGTAGGAATGAAGATGCATATACCTTTAGAGTGACCTCCTTTCAACCTATTTTTTTTTCCTAATAAACTCAGGCCTGTTACTCTGAGCAACATATCTGAAATCTTTCTGGCATGATTATAGAACCAGCAATCAAGGACTACTAGGCTGCCTCACCACTGCCGTGGGTGGGTTCTTGCTCTGCAACACCAAGACTCAGGTGGGTCAGAATAATGGTGTCCTGAGATGATCTCCTCACTATGGTCCCATAGCTACTGGGCTTCTTACTTTTTGCTGCAGCACATTTGGAGAGGATATTCATAGGTCATATCCCTAAAAAGTATAAAGGTCAAAATTTAGTCCATTCTAGACTGCAATAGACTCACAGAACAAATTCCAGTTTTGATACTGATGCTGTAGATACTGAAGACTGGAAGAATGTCATTAGTGGCAAATTTCTGGCTCACATGGAAAAGATAGAAGCTGTGGGTTCTACTGTGGAGTCTACAATTTTTTTTTTTCACAAAGTGAGGTGCAATTTACTGATGATCAAATATTTCATTTAAGCAATTCAAGTGAAGAGTGGAAGATGAATTGAAAGAGATATTGGAGATGACATTCATGAATTGAATGGGGAGCAGTTACCATTCTCTGAGTTTGTATGACTAAGATTTTTGTCTGAAATGACATGAACTAAAGCAGGTGATTCACATTTTGGGTATCTTAAGTTTAATCCTGCTTCAAGTAACATTGGATATCAACAAGGGAAAAAACTGTACAATTAAACAAACTCAGATATCACCCTGTCCATCCCTATGTTCCCAGGAAGTAGTTTATTGTATTGTTATAATTAACTATTCCCATGATCTCAGCTGGTGTTTTTCATCCTCCACAACACATTGATAAACCTCTTGTTGAATATGAATACCATTTCTCACCTATGAGTCAGAATCTTTCAGGTTAGGGCCAAGGATATAATTTTGTAATTCTCCACAGAAGACTATAGTGCCCCAAGACTGAGATCTACATTTGTCATCTAATTCCCTCCAATTGCAATACCACACCATGATGCCTCAAACTGCAGCCACACTGTCTCTCCAGATGGTTCTATGTCTCTGTCACCCACAGTCCAGTCATCTCTAATACCATGGATCTGTCAAATAAATGTCAGAGGCAAAGTACACTAGAGGGATTTAATGGAACAAGAAATGATCAGTAATGCTGTATGTGGCTATGTGCCAAAAAAAAAAAAAAAAAAAAAAAGGAATCTAGAGATGCAGCAATTTGGAGTAAAGGCAGGAAAAAGCTCAGGATTTAGCTATTTTGGTTCTCTGCATTAACTTAACTTACATTTGGAGAAAATGCCTGCACTAATTCAAATATAGCTTAACTGAATTCAAATTAACAAATTTGGTTCATCTCATGTCATACTACTTTTTAAATTGACAGATGAATTTGGTTTCTATGTTGAGATGGAAACTCTCTGACTTCAGAGACTGTTTCACAGGAGGACCTGCATTCTGATTATGGAGTATAGGAATGGCTGGCAGCAAACATTTTATTTTTGGCTTAAGACCTCATGAAGCAGAAAGCCAGTTTTTGCTCATGCAAACAAAAGTGGAGAGAGTTGTAAGAATTAATTGGAGAGGTTGAAAACAGCCTGATACATCAATTCTGGCAAGTTGTACGCCCGTACTTAAAGACTTTATTGGAAAGACCAGAGAAAAACTTTTTATGAAGGCTGTCTGGGTGTCAAATTATTCAAATATGAGTTCAAGATGTATTCCCAGAGGCTTGATTCTAAGAAGGGGTGGTATGTGAATTCAGCATTTTGCTGTAATAGGGAAACTGAAGTCTGATTTTAACAGTTCATAAGATGAACGGTTGCCTTGCTATATCAAGATTTTGCATTTCTTTTCAGTTTTTAAAATTTTTTATTCAAAGATATTATTCCATGCTTTATTAATATTCATTGTAGAAAAGGTGTGACTCACAACTTTATGGTCTATTTCCACATCCTAAAAGTTGGCCTTAGAGACTACATTCTGAAATCTATGTTCTGGTCATCTGGTTTACATTTGAGAAGACATCAACTGTCATGGGTGAAACCTCTCCAAACACTAACCCTAACCCAGGAGGTAATCTCAGGTCTGGTACAGGTACAGAAATGTACAGCTTTTCAGACACCAACCCCAGGGTACTTTTTGTTCTGCACCCTGAGACTACATCCCCATGGCTGTTCCTGCACAGCACACACCTCTGTGGAGATGCACAGTAGGTCTGGGTCTACTGAGATGGCCAACCAGAGTCAGGAACAACCTGGGACCCACAAGGAGACTAAACATTGCCTGAATACAGACTTCTGACCATGCAGCTTTAGGTCCTGGGGATCAGGGGTATCAGTAGGAAGAAAGATGTGGGAGCAGAAGTCCTGATAAATTTTCCAGATCAAGTCTCTCTGACTCAGAGAATAAAAACAACCATTCTGCACAGTCTCCTTTCCTCACTGCTGACCTCAATCAGCTCAATACCCATTTTATAGATGATCACAGAGAGAGCTAAAGGTAACCCACAAATGGCTACCTAAAGGTAACCAAAAATGGTCCATTTAGGCCTAATGAAACCATGGTTGAGGCTATGTGGAAGAGACTTATGTTTATGTCCTTGGAGTTGTGTTTTGTTGGGGGATTATTTTGTTTTCCAGTCACAGACACATTCAGAGATGTGCACACTTCTCCAGACCATGATGGTTCGAAAGGAAGAAAGCTTTTTGCCTTTTTTATTGACTGATTTCCACCATGATGGCAAAGGACTAAGAAAAGATCTCTGAAATAGGTGAAGAGGGTCACAGAAAGTGGAGGAGGCATGGGTGTGTTCCTGAAGCAGAAGGGTGCACACCTAAGCATTCAGGGCTCCATTCAGGGGAAGTGGAAGCAGCTGGGAGTGGCTTAGCTCATTCAGGCCAGGGCTGTTTGCAAGGGACTTTGAGCTCCCAAGGAGTTGGGGTGTGTCTTGTCTCTTGTAAGGGTTATGGAAAAAGACGTGGTACCTATGTATGATGGCACTGAGGATCATGGACCAGGATCTGCTGCCCAGAGCCAAGTGCAGTAAGATCGAGGGCACATGCTGACAGTTTTGACTTCTGAGGCTGAGAAAAAAACAACCTAACTCTTTAGTCGGGGGAAGCAATGTGTGCCTTTAGCTAGGGGTAGTTCTGCTAGCAGTGTGGGGAAGGGCCAGAGCTCCAGGGAGATGGTGATAGGGCCTCTGGGCTCTAGAATGTGAGGGAAGACAGGAAGCCCTGGCTATAGATAAGCCATTTATCTGTGGATAAGTAAGCTGTCTAAATCTCCAATGCAGGAACCATTGAGTTAGCTACATAGCACTGAACCCCACTTGTTTTCAGTGTTGTTGGGTCTCATGTACTTCCTGAAGGTATGAGAGAGGGGAGGGGTTGGCAGTACTCCTCTTTTTGCTCTAGCATTTACAAGAGTATGAGAACTGTAAAAAGCTCAGAATCAAAGTTACCTCCCCATCTGCAGGATCACCACAGCCTCTATCTCCTTCCTCAGTGCAGAAAAAGGTCACAATCATAGAGCAAAGAAGCAAATATTATTGAAGGCCAACATTCAGACTCCTTCTTTAATTTTCACAATTTTACTGAGGTCTAGTGCCTGGCTACTGATAATACAGATAGATGATTGGTAGCAATACTCAAACATCAAATACATATCTTCTCTTTGTCTAAGACCTCTGATCTTTGTGCTGCCATATGACTAATGATAATAAGAAATAAGAGAGAAGTGCCCCAGCTCAAATAGCCCTTTGTATCCTCATTGAGTTTACATTCTCATTGAGTTACATGTCTCCTTGTTGAGTTTACATTCTTTCTCAGAGGTATATGCTCACATTAGTATCCCAACTCCCTAATGAGAAAATTATGGCAATCATAAACTTCATTTTTAAATATCATTTATGTGCCAGACACTCTCTGAGATATTTTGACTATAATAATTAATTTTTATATCATGAAAATTCTTTAAAGAAGAGCTAATACTTCATTTTACAGCTGAGAAAGATGAGTTTCAGTGACCCTGAAAGACCTTCCTTGGATCACATATCTGGTTAGTGCACAGAGTAAGATTTGAACCTACAACCAGTGCATCCTGAGGCCATGCTCTTACCACTATGCTACACTGTTCTGCCCTGCCATTCTATTCCCTCTTTCTTCCCCCAATAGAAAGCAGAGATGATGATCTTGGCTTAGTGTAGCTTCAACTGCCCTTGAGATATGGAGGGTTTTGATGCAGTGTGTGATGACTCCTTGGGTTGAAGACTAGCCTGGGAAGATGGGCTGTGTTGAGAGGAAGCATTTTAGTGACCATCAGACTAGCCAACCTGCTCATCTCTGGACACAATCCTATTGAAATCTACAGAGCAGATAAGAGTTCCTATACCTGGGAAAGAAGCTAAAATTTCATGTCCTTTAGTTTTATCAGCTGCAGGTGGTGAGTCAGGACATGAATGATCAGGCCTAAGAAACCCAAACTAGCCTGCTGTGCTGCTTGGGGACCTCATTAGCTGGTGTTTCTGGAACATGTTATATTCTGTGAACAGCCGGTACTCACAGCTAGCCATGGGGAGATGATACAGCTACCTCATCCTATGGGGTGGCGAAAGCATCTGTCTTTCATCTCATGTGGATGAACTGGCAGTCCTCCAAATGCAAAATGAGAATCAGGCTGAGATTGATTATCTGCTTTTGATGCTCATCTGGTGACACCAGGTACTCACAGCCACATGTTACAGGGCATCATGGCATTTACAGGCTGTTTTTTGGGCTGAGATAATAGGGATCTGAGATGAGGCCCCAAGCTGGCTCTCCCAATCCTGGATGGGCTTGGTGCTCTGAAAACAGTAATGCAGCTGACTTGAGTAGGAAAATTGGGTGGCTAGTATTTGTAAGCTGTGAAAATGAGAGTTGAATAGTTTAACACTTTAGTGTTTGGCATTCAGGTTACAGCTGGAATGTAAGCTTCATGAGGAAAACAATGGTTTGATATTGTAGAGTTGTGAGAATGCCCATGCCATTCCCCTTGTTTTGTAAATGTATAGACTGAATGTGTCTCACAAATTCATATATTGGAGCCCTAACTGCACTGTAATGGTATAAGGAAGGTTTTCAGCGGGGGCTCAGATGAGGATGTGAAGGTGATGTCCTCATATTGATACTCGTGACTTGTAAGAAGAGGAAAAGAGATGAGAGTTCCCTCTTCCTGCTAAGCAAAGTCTCAGTGAGAGGTAGGCCACCTGACAGTTAGGAAAAGAGCCTTCACTAATAACTGAATCTTTTGGCATCTCAATCTTAAACTTCCCAACCTTCAGTACTATGAGAATAGAATGCCTGTTGTTTAAGCTACCCAGTCTATGGTTTTCTGTTATATCAGCCAACAGAATAAAATAATTTGCAAGGATGTGAAACCCAGAAAAGGTAAAGGACTTGCCCAAGGTCACATAGCAGGCTGTGTATACTAGAGAGTGTTTGGGGTCAGAATTTAGGCCACCTGACTGGCTGCCCAGGGCTTTTTTCACTTTTTTTTTCTTTTCTGTATTTTACTTGTGTTTCTTTGTAGGGCGTGGCTGCCTGCTTCCTGGTCTTGAGGCTGCACAGGTGGCTGGGACGGCTCCTGGCGATAAGCCAGGAGGCAGTGCTGTGGGTGGTGACGGAAGAGGTGGACCACCTCAGGATTGGTCCAGGACTCTTCCCCCCTCGTGGACAGCTTGTGCCTTCCCTTACAGACTATGGGGTGGGTGTACACGTGAACTTGCTCCACCCCTCTGACCTTTATTCTGATTGGGTCCTGTGCAGTATATAAGCTGTGTGTACTTCCTTATTAAACGATATCCTGCTTTGACTGTTCTGCCTGGCACGTCTGATTGTCCTCCCGAGAGGGAGGGCTGGGATGGGCGGCCAGTCGACCTTTATCTTTTTTACCTTTCTTGGCTCGTCCTGGTCGGAGAGTGCTTTTCCCACTTCTCCCGCTGGTCAGGAGGAGACCAGTGTATGCTAGAGAGTGTTTGGCGTCAGAATTTAGGCCACCTGACTGGCTGCCCAGGGCTTTTTCCACTTTTTTTTTTCTGTATTTTGCTTGTGTTTCTTGATTCCCAGTTTGCTGAGTACAGGGAAATGTCCAACTGACAGAGGAACAAAAAATTAAAATTAGATAAGGAAATCAGAAGCCTGGTAGCTTTCTTTGACCAGAAACACTTTGTTGATATTTTCAACACAGTCAAGGTGCCTGTTCTGGTGCCCAGGTTGGACTCCCAGTGATTTGTGGAATAGGGATGACCACGATGCTCAGTCACTTCTATCTCAACAGCTCAGGATGCATGCAGAACACAATCTCAGCCCTTCTTCAGTAACCTACCCTTCCTCACTGATACTGTGTGGTTGCCTCATGTCCCTATATTCTCCTCACAAACATTTCTGCTTTGCTTCAGAAGATGGACCCAGAAGGTGGTGAAGTTGGGGAGGAAATATGGGCCCAGATTACCAGATATTTTTCTGACTTTTTTGACACTCATCTTCTTGTTTTCTTGTATTCAATTATCCTGAGAGTTGGGTCTAGAACTCTCTGCGGATACCAAAAATGTATGGATACTCAATCTCTTATGTAAAATGGTTTAGTATTTACACATGACTTATGCACATCCTTCTGTAAACTTTAAAGCATCTACAGATTATAATACCCCATTCAATGTAAATACTACATGAATACTTGTCATGTTACTGGAGCCCTAGGCCTGAGGCCTGACTCTGGAAGTCTCAACAAACCAGCTCCATCCACTCATCCCAAAAAAGTTGAACAGAAAAGGCAATAGTAAAAAGCAGGAAAAGAAACTTTAATCCACATGACCATATTGGGAAGGCAAAGAGAGCTCAGTCCTGTCTTTAGGATGCTGAAATGAACTTTAGGTTTAAGTAGAGAAAGATTTGGGATAGGGTAAAAGAGGTACACATAATCAAACAATCTTGGTCAAACTGTGGTCTGGCTGATCATTCTCTCAGTTCTGATTATATGAGGTGGCTTTCTTGAGAACTTCTTATGAGTGGCAATTTCCACTTGCTGATTAGAATGCTAGTCCATCAGATATGTGATTCTGGAAGGATATAATTCCATGTTATTATTGGAAGTTATAGGACAAGGATTCAAGACTTCTAAACACCACTCCAGTGCTCAGAAACAGAATGCTACAAATCTCCCTGCAAATCAACAAGATAGGTTAAGTCAACTTAGTTTTAATAAACTGTGTATTGCTAGCTTTTGGATGGGCATTCCTTAAATGATTAACATACCTATGTGCAAAGCTGAGCAGGGAGTAAGGTAATAAAGGAGACAGATCTAAATAAAGGCAGAGTCACCATATTGTATCTTGCTTCCAATTACTCACAAGGCTCTGCAGGTATAGGTAGAGTTACTGCTTTTAGCAAAGGCAGCCTGTCTAGTCCCTGTTACAGTCATATTGCATTACTTAGGGAATAGTGACAATTAAAAATCTGCATGTGGGGAGAATCCAGAGCAGTCAGTTAGAATCTGTGTATCTGGTTCCTCAGCACAGCACTACACAGCAACGTGACATTAAGCATTGTGTGACTCTGAGAAAGCTGCTTAACCTCCTTGTGACTTAGGTTTCCTCCCAGTTCATGGGTGGGATGCAGGGAATGCTTAATGAACAAGTATTCATTGGAATTTGGAACCACATATGTAAAACAACACTTTGTTCAAGAAAACAGCATGACCAGGATTTTACAAGGTCTTCTCTTACTACTATAGCCTCTAGTAAGGGCTAACACCTACCTTGATTTCTGTTATGGTTTAGATATGAAGTAGTCCCAAAAGTTCATACATAAGATAATGGAAGAAACTTTAGAGGTGAAGTTATTGGATTATGATATAGCTTAACTGGGTGGTAACTGTAGGCAGATAGGTTATGACTGGAAGAGATAGATCACTGCAGGCATGCCTTTGGGATTTATATTTTGTCCCTGGTGAGTGAACTTCTGCTTGTTGTTGCTATGTCTTGAGGTGCTTTCCTTTTCCATGCTCTTCTGCCATAATGTTCTACCTTACCTTGGGCCCAGAACTATGTAATTAGCTGTCTCTGCAGTAAGACCTCTGAAACAGTATATGAGCCAAAATAAATGCTTCCTCCTAGAGAAAGGGAAAAAATCAAATTATCACTGTTTGCAGATGATATGATTCTATACCTAGAAGATACAAAAAACTCCACCAAAAGACTGATAGAGTTAATAAACAAATGTGGCAAAGTAGCAGTTTAAAAAAATCAACATAAAAATTAATAGTTTTTCTATATGACAACAATGAATCTGCTGAGAAACAATTCTATTCACAATATAATAATAATAATAATAATAAAAACCAACTAGGAATAATCTAACCAAGGAAGTGAAAAATCTGTACAATGAAAACTAGAACACTGGAGAAAGAAATTGATGGAAAGACTACCCATGTTCATAAATAGACAGAATTAATATTGTTAAAATGGCCATACTACCAAAAGCAATATATAGATTCAACACAATCCCCATTAAAATGCCAATGACATTCTCCACAGAACTGGAAAAAAACAATCTTAAAATTCATTTGAAAGAATAGAAAACTCAGAATAGTCAAAGCACTTTTAAACTAAAAAAGCAATGCTGGAGGTTTTACAATACCTGACTTAAAATTATTCTATAGAGCTATTGTAACAAAAGCAGCATGGTACTAGCATTAAAAAAGACACATAGGCCAATCGTACAGAATAAAAGACACAGGGACAAACCCATACATCTACAGTCCTTGACAAAGGTGCCAAAAAAAGTACATTGAAGAAAAGAGAGCCTTTTAAACAAATGATGCTGGGAAAAGTGGTTATCCATATGTAAAAGAATGAAACCAGACCCCATACTTGTCAGCCTGCACAAACATCAACTCATAATGAATCAAAGACCAAGGAATTAGACCAGAAATTATGCAACTCCTAGAAGAAAACATAGGGTTAAGACTCTAGCTTTTGGCCTCAGGCAACAACTTTCTCAATAGTATCCCTAAACTCAGGAAATAATGACAACAGTTAACAAATGGGCTGACATCAAATTATAAAGCTTCTGCAGAAGAAGTGAGGGGAAAGGGAAAAAAAAAAAAACAAGGGGGAGAAATGAATTACAGTAGATGGGGTAGAGAGAGAAGATAGGAGGGGAGTAGAGGGGAGGGGGGATAGTAGAGGATAGGAAAGGCAACAGAACACAACAGACACTAGCATGGCAGTATGTAGAAACGTGGATGTATAACCGATGTGATTCTGCAATCTGTATACGGGGTAAAAATGGGAGTTCATAACCCACTTGAATCAAATGTATGAAATATGATATGTCAAGAGCTATGTAATGTTTTGAACAACCAATAATAAAAATTAAAAAAAAAACAATGAGAAAATTTATAGATCAGAAAAAAAAATAAAAAGCTTTTTCACAGCAAAGAAAACAATTAGGAATATGAAGAATGAACCCACAGAATAGGACAAAAATCTTTGTAGCCATTCTTCTGACAGAGGATTAATATCTAGAATATATAAAGAAATTCAAAAAAACTTTACACCAAAAAATAAATAACTCAAGAAATGGGCAATTAAACTGAACAGATACATTTCAAAAGAATAAAAACAAATGGCCAAGAAGTACACAAAAACATCCTCAGCACCATTAGCAGTTAGGGAAATGAAAATCAGAATTACACTGATTCATCTCAGACCACTCAAAATGGCAGTCATCTAGAATACAAATAATAATAAATGTTGAAGAGGATGTGGAGAAAAAGGAACATTTTTACACTGTTGATGCTATTGTAAATTCGTATAAGCACTATGGAAATCAGCTTGTAGGTTCCCCAAAAGATTAGGCATGGAACCACCATATACCTAGTTTATACCATCCCTCATTATTTATCCTGAAGAATTAAAGTCATCATACTACAGTGAAACACGCATACCAATTTTTATAGCAGTACAATAGCCAAAATATGGACCAGCCTAGGTGTCCATCAACAGATGAATGGATAAAGGAAATAGGTATATATACACAGTGGAGTTTTTTCAACCATAAAGAAAAATGAAATTATGCCAGCTACTGGGAAATGGATGAAGCTGGAGACCATCCTGTTAAGCAAGATAAATCAAACCCAGAAGGTAAGGGTCATATGTTTTTTTTTCCATATATGGAAACTAGAGAGGAAAAGGAAAAGAAAGATGGGGGTGTATCCCATGAAAATCAAAGGGAGATGGGTAGAAGAAAGGGACCAAGGAGTGGGAGGTAGGAAGTGCTGAGGAGTGATGTTGGCCAAATTATATTGCTATTTGTGTATTGTGTGCATGTAACAACAAATTCTATCAGTATGTGCAGCTATAATGCACAATAAAAATGTTGAAAAAAAATCCATCCTCTTCAAATTGTTCTTGTCAGGACTTTTGTTCACAGCAATAAAAACAATTTCCAATAGGAATGATCAATTTTGATTATGTTTGAACTTCCTATAAATGAATCATGTAGTATGTTCCCTCTTGATTCCAACTCATTTTATTCAAAATTATGTTTGTGAGGTTTGTGTTTATCCAAATTTTTATGTGTGGTATGTTGACTAGATTGCATGCCTATCTAGATTAGCCTTTCCAGTTCCAGGATGAACTCACTATTCCTTGGCCCTTTGGACTCTTAGACAACCTGTAACTACTTCAAACTTTCCAGCCTGGCTTTATGTCCCCAGAGTATTGGGCCAGCCCCAGTTTTTCTAATCTTCTCCTTGTTCTGCTCCTCTTTTTCCCTCCCTTTTCTACTGTGTGTCTTGTTCTCCTCCCCATCCCTTCTGTCTTTTTCCACCTCCTTCTGTGATGCCATGCACATAATTGACCCTTTGTTTAATTTTAGCATTTATATTTTGGTGAGTGATGAATCTACTATAACACACACACACACACACACACACACACACACCCTGCTGGGATTTGATGTGGATTGTGTTGTATTGAATTATGAAAACTTCAGGGAGAACTGAAATCCATCATGGAGTATACTAATATACTCCATCTGTTATTTAGATCTTTGAATCTCTCTTAATGATTCTATTATGGCTTTCAAAGAAGACCACACATATAGCACATACATAAATCATAATAATTTGAAATTTTCTGAGATGATTATCAATAACATTTAAAAACTTGTTTTATTTATTAATACTATATAGCAATATGACTGTGTTTTTGTGTTTTAAACTTATATGCAATGACTTAATTAAATTCATCATTAATTCTAGTAAGATGTAGATTGTTTAACTGTTATACATACCCAAACAACAGGAAAAAATTAGTTTTCTACTTTCCTTTTTAAACTTTGTTATATTCATCTGTCTATTTATTTCTTAATTGAATTGACTAGAAATTTAATTAAGTATTAAACAAAAAAGAAGACTTTAGTAGGCTGGGGATGTACCTTGGTTGTAGAATGCTTGCTTGCCTAACATGTGAGAAGCCCTGGGTTCAACCCAGATCCACAAAAAAGAAAAGGAAAGAGAGAGAGGGAGAGAGAGAGAGAGAGAATATTAGCAATCCTGTTTCATCACATTAAGGGTATGGTATCCCACTTCTTCTTTATTGCTCAGAATTTACTTTTTTAATCAAAATTTTACTTAGGAGTTTACATTTTTTGTTTATAAGAACCATTTCTCTGTAAGTTAACTTTTCATTTCTTGTGCTATCTAGTATTTACTGACCACATGAAAGCAATTGGAAATGCTTCTCTTTATTTTCTGAAGAATTGTGTAAAATTAGCATTGCCTATTTCCTCTAGCTTTAAAGATCACCAGTGAAGCCATAAAGATTGAGGGATTTTGATGGATTGTTCATAATTACTGATTTAACTTCTTATATTTGCATTATGTCATTCAGATTCTGTATTCTCTCTTCTGTGTCTTAGTGGAATATTTTTAAAGAGTATTGTAATAAATTCATGAAAATTTTATTTCACAGTATAAATTTATTAATATTTATTTTCTTATTTAATGATATCTACAGATATCTTACAAGATTTGCATGTCTCCTTTTTATTTCTGATACTGTATAGTTATTTATATTCTTTATTCTTCTTTGATTTCATCAATATTTACTTATTTTTATCATTTTATTATCTTTACTTTTTAAAGTTTTATTTACTTTCTACTTTCTGAAGATTAGGGTTGAATAACAGCTTTTCATGTTCTTTTAAATATATGAATTTATGGACATCATTTATTCCCTAAGAGTTGACTTAACTGCATCTAATAATTTTGATATATTGCACCTCAATTTCCATTCATGTCAGAATTTTCTCTAATTTCTGTTTTGATTTTGTTTTCCTTTAGCTTACCTTAATGTTTTCTGCAGTTAGTTATTTTCTAGTTATCTTTTTGTTATTGAATTCCAGTTTCATTGTGCTGTCCCCCACTTACTACCAAGCACTTATCCTCTGATGTGGGAGTGTTACTCAGAGAGTAGCTTGCTCTTATCCCCTTCTTAGCTCAGAAAACAATAATTTTGCCTGTGAGGAAAAGCAGGCCATAAAGTTAATAGTTCCTAATTTTTTTTCCCAAGGGAATTGAGCTCACTTTAGCAGACCATTCATACATAAAACTCCAAGGTTTCCTCAGAAACTCTTGAGGTCATAATGAATGGCAATTGAAAGGAGTTTTGATTATTTACTGAAGGTACAACCTCAATAGTGGACCAGCTAGTTTGAAGCTGGAAAGAGTCTTTCTTTGGTCAGATCAAAATTTTTTAAATTTTATTTTTAAGTGTTTTTTTTCTAATTTGTTATATATGACAGCAGAATGCATTACAATTCATATTATACATATAGAGCACAATTTCTCATATCTCTGTATACAAAGCATATTCACACTTTTTGTGTCTTCTAACATGTACTTAGGATGATGATGTCCATTTCATTCCACCATCATTTCTACCCCCATACCCTCTCTCTTCCCCTCCCACCCCTTTGCCCTATCTAGAGTTCCTCTAATACTTCCATACTCCCCTTCCCAATCCCATTATGAATCAGCCTCCTTTTATCAGACAAAACATTTGGCATTTGTTTTTTTGGGAATTGCCTAAATTTACTTAGCATTATATTCTCCATCTTCTTCCATTACCTGCAAATTCCATGATTTTATTCTCTTTTATTGCTGAGTAATATGCTATTGTGTATGTACACCACATTTTCTTTATCCATTCACCCCTGAAGGGCATCTAGGTTGGTTCCATAGTTTAGTTATTGTGAATTGTGCTGCTTTAAACATTGATGTAGCTGTGCCACTGTAGTATGCTATTTTTAAGTCCTTTGGGTATAGAGTGAGGAGCGGGATAGCTGGGTCAAATGGTGGTTTCATTCCCAGTTTTCTGAGGACTCTCCATACTGCTTTTCATATTGGTTGCACCAATTTGTGGTCCCACCAGCAATGTATGAGTGTGCCTTTTCACCCCGCATCTTGCCAATACTTATTGTTTTTTCTATTCTTAATAGCTGCCATTCTGACTGGAGTAAGATGAAATCTTAAGGTAGTTTTGATTTGCGTTTCTCTAATGGCTAGAGATGTTGAATATTTTTTCATATATTTGTAGATTAATTGTATATCATCTTCAAAGAATTGTCTATTCAGTTTCTTGGGCCATTTATTGATTGGGTTATTTTTTTTTTTGGTGTTAAGATTTTTGAGTTCTTATATATACTAGAGATTAGTGCTCTATCTGATGTGTGAGTGATAAAAATTTGCTCCCAAGATGTAGGCTCTCTATTCACCTCTATGATTGTTTCTTTTGCTGAGAAGAAGCTTTGTAGTTTGAATCCATCTTACTTATTGATTCTTGATTTTAATTCTTGAACTAGAGGAGTTTTATTAAGGAAGTTGGGGCCTAATCCAGCATGATGGAGATTTGGGCTGTACATTTTCTACTATTAGACGCAGGGTTTCTGGTTTAATTACTAGGTCCTTGATCCACTTTGAGTTGAGTTTTGTGCATGGTGAGAGATAGGGGTTTAATTTCATTTTGTTGCATATGGATTTCCAGTTTTCTCAGCACCATCTGTTGAATAGGCTATCTTATCTCCAATGTATGTTTTTGGTGCCTTTGTCTAATATCACTATAATTATGCGGGTTAGTCTCTGTGTCCTCTATTCTGTACCATTGTGGGTGGACAAGTGCATGGAGTATTGCATACATGGCATACATTAAGGGTGTCTGAGTGACAGGCCACTCCCCTCATGCTAGGTGAGTGAGTGGCAGGCTGCTTTCTCTGTAAGCACAGCCCTGGGCATGAGGCCATGGGTTGTAGTCCCTGCGCTTGCTCCATGACCCACTCCTCAATTGGTCGTTGCAAGAACAGTTAGCAGAAATTACATTGGTGGCTGCCTGTAATCTGCTTAGCTACTGCCTGAGCATATATACATGGTAACTGTGCAATAAAATCAGACCTACTTCCTGCTTGGTCTCTGGAGGTCTTTATTAGTGACTCTGCAGCCATACTCTCCTCTACCCTGTTCTGTAGATCTCCTTGCTGGATGAGAGAGAGCCCAGACACCATTGGTCTACTAGGCAAGTTTGGTGACAATACCATGTTGTTGTTGTTACTATTGCTCTGTAGTATAGTTTAAGGTCTGATATAGTGATGCCACCTGCATCACTCTTATTGCTAAGGATTGCTTTAGCTATTCTGGGACTCTTATTTTTCCAGATGAATTTCATGTCTGCTTTTTCTATTTCTATGAGAAATGTCAGTGGGTTTTGATTGGAATTGCATTAAATCTGTATGGTGCTTTTGGTAGTATGGTAATTTTGACAATATTAATTCTACCTATCCAAGAGCAAGGTAGATCTTTCCATCTTCTAAGATCTTCTTTGATTTCTCTCTTTAACATTCTGTAATTTTTATTGTATAGGTCTTTCACCTCTTTCGTTAGGTTGATTCCCAAGTATATTTTATTTTTTTGAGGCTATTATAAATGGGGTAGTTTTCCTTTCAGAGGATTTATCAGTAATATACAGAAATGCATTTGATTTATGGGTATTGATTTTATAACCTGCTACTTTGCTGGATTCATTTACTACTTCTAAAAGTTTTCTGGTGGAATTTTTTGTGTCTTCTAGGAATTGAATCATATCATTGGCAAATAGTGCTAATTTGAGTTCTTCTTTTCCTATCTGTATCCTTTTAATTTCTTTCATCTAATTGCTCTGGCCAATGTTTCAAGAACTACGTTAAAACAAAGTGGCGAAAGAGGGAATCCCTCTCTTGTTCCAGTTTTTAGAGGGCATGCTTTCAATTTTTCTCCATTTTAAATGATGTTGGCCTGTGGCTTAGCATAGATAGCTTTTACATTGTTGAGATATACTCCTAATTTTTCTAGTGTTTTGAACATGTATGGGTGCTGTATTGTGTTGAATGCTTTTTCTGCATCTAGGAGATAAACATATGGTTCTTATTTTTAAGTCTAGTGATGTGCTGAAATACATTTATTGATTTCTCTATGTTGAACCAACCTTGCATCCCTTGTCTGAATCCCACTTGATCATGGTGCACTATCTTTTTAATATGTTTTTGTATTTGATTTGCCAGAATTTTAGTGAGAACTTTTGCATCTATGTTCATTAGAGATATTGGTCCAAAAAATTTTTTTTTGATGTGTCTTTGCCTGGTTTTAGAATCAAGATGATATTGGCCTATAGAATGAGTTTTGAAATGCTCCCTCTTTTTCTATTTTCTGAAATAAATTGAACAGTTTTGGTATTAGTTCTTCTTTAAAGGTCTTGTAGAACTCAACTGTGTATCCATCTGGTCCTAGGCTTTTCTTGTTTGGTAGGCTTCTGATGGTGTCTTCTATTTCATTGCTTGAAATTGATCTATTTAAATTGTATATATCATCCCAATTCAATTTGGGCAAATCATATGACTCTAGAAATTTGTTGGTGCCCTCAATACTTTCTATTTTTTTTTTTTTTGGAGTACAAGTTTTCAAAATAATTTTTAATTATCTTTTGTATTTCTGTAGTGTCTGTTGTGATATTACCTTTTTCATCACATATTTTAGTGATTTGAGATTTACCTCTCCTTCTCTTTGTTAGCATGGCTAAGCATTTGTCAATTTTATTTATTTTTCAAAGAACCAACTTTTTGTTTTGTCAATTTTTTCAATTGTTTCTTTTGTTTTGATTTCATTCATTTCAGCTCTGATTTTAATTATTTCCTGTCTTCTATTGTTTTTGGTTTTGATTTATTCTTTTTCTGGGGCTTTGAGATGTAATGTTAGGTCATTTATTTGTTGACTTTTTCTTTTTTTAAGGAATAAACTCCATGCAATTAACTTTTCTCTTAGTAATGACTTTGTAGTGTCCCAGAGATTTTGATAATGTTGTATCATTGTTCTCATTTATCTCTAAGAATTTTTTAACCTCCTCCTGATGTCCTATGCAATTCATTGTTCATTCAGTAGCATATCATTTAGTCTCCAGCTGCTGGAGTAGTTTTTATTTTGTCATTTATTTCTAATTTCATTCTATTATGATCTGATAAAATTTAGAGTAATATCTCTACTTTTTTGTATTTGCTAAGAGTTGCTTTGTGGCATAACATATGGTCTATTTTAGAGAAGGATCCATGTGCTGCTGAGAAGAGAGTATATTCATTCACTCATTGAGGGCTGAAATATTCTATATATGTCAGTTAAGTCTAAGTTATTAAATATATTATTGAGTTCAATCATTTATTTATTCAGCTTTTGTTTGGACGATCTATCCAGTGGCAAAAGAAGTGTGTCAAAGTCACCCAGAATTATTGTGTTGTGGTCTATTTGACTCTTGGACTTGAGAAGAGTTTGTTTGATGAATATAGACACTCCATTGTTATGTCTTGTTGATAAATGGTTCCCTTAAGCAGTATAAAATATCTTTCTTTATCCCTTTTGATTAACTTTGGCTTGAAGTCTACTTTATTTAATATGAGGATGGAAACCCTTGCTTGCTTTCACAATCCATGTGAGTGGTATGATTTTTCCCAACCTTTCACCTTCAGTCTGTGGATGTCTTTTCCTATGAGATGGGTCTCTTGGAGGTACCATATTGTTGGGTCTTTTTTTTAAATCCAATCTCTGCCAATATATGTCTTTTTATTGATGATTTTAGGCCATTAACATTCAGGGTTATTATTGAGACATGATTTGTATTCCCAGCCATTTTTGTTGTTTAACTTGACTTGGTTTCTCCTTTGATTAGTTTTTCCTTTAGTGTAATACCTCCCTCTGCTGATTTTCATTGTTGTTTTTCATTTTCTTTTCATGGAATATTTTGTGGAGGGTGTTCTGTAGTGAAGGTTTTATAGGTGTAAACTCTTTTAACTTTTGTTTATCATAGAAGGTTTTTATTTCATCATTAAATCTAAAGCTTAATTTTTATGGATGCAAGATTCTTGGCTGGCATGCAGTTTCTTTCAGAGCTTGATATATGTTGTTCCAGGCTAATCTATCTTTCAGGGTCTGGTTTGAATAATCATCACATAATCTCATCAGTTTTCCCCTATTTGTAATCTGATTTCTGTCTCTCATGGCTTTTAATATTATCTCCTTATTCTGTATGTTAGGCACTTTCATTATAATGTGCCTTGGTGTGAATCTCTTGTGATTTGTATATTTGATGTGCTGTAAGCCTCTTGAATTTGGCTTTACAATTAATTCGTCATATTTGGAAAACTTTCTGGTATTATTTTATTGAATAGATTGTTCATTCATTTGGTTTGAAACTCAATGACTTCCTGTATTCCAATAACTTTTAAATTTGGTCTTTTTATGCTTTCCCATATTTCTTGAATGCTCTGATTATGATTTCTTACCATTTTCACTGTGTGGTCTACATTCTTTTCAAGATTATATATTTTGTCTTCATTATCTGAGGTCCTATCTTCCAAGTGGTCTAATATGTTGGTTATGCTTTCAATTGAGCTTTTAATTTGGTTTAGTATTTCTTTCATTTTAAGGATTTCTGTTTGGTTGGTTTTTAGAACCTCTATCTTCCTTTTGAAGTAATCTTTTGCTTTCTGTATTTGTTTATGTAGCTTTTTGTTGAAATAATCTTTTGCTTCCTGTATTTGCTCTCTTATATCATACTATAATTCACAGAACACTTAAATTATGTACATCTTGAACTCTTCTCTGTTTTTTTTTTTTTTTACTGTGCTGGCCATGGATTCTAATAATGTGGTATGTTGATTTGTTTGGTGCACTTTCCTCTCTTGTCTTTTTATGTTGCTTGTGTATCTTTCCTTCTAGCACTGTGGACCCAAGGCATTACCATTTTTACCTTATATGCTTATAGTGTCCCTATAGGGTTTCTATTTTGAGGGAAAGAATGTTAACAGATTCCAATATAAACAATATACACCCTTAAAAACAATTAGTTGGTATTAATATGTTTACTCATTCTCAGGAATTCCAGCAGCCACTCCTGTGTGAACCCCCAAGTAACATCATGGGGGTCCCCTAGTTACCTCCATCTTGGCATGCGGTCGCAATGTACAGAAATGGTGAATTCAATTATTATCTACAATATAATCCATAGGTTTATAAAAAGGTTTACAATTTCTGATGGTAGACAAAGAACTGGGGATGAGATGTAGGATGATATGCCGAGGAGGTAGGAGGTGAGGATATAGAGTTATTATAACTTAGGAAGTGTGGAAGAGAAATCTAAAAAAGAAAGTTTTAAGCAGGAAAATAGAGAGGAAGTAATTTTGGGTAGACAAGTAAGTGGGAAGACAGAAGAGTACATAAAACAAACACATATATTAAGAAAAATAAAAAGGTCAAAATAGTAAAAATTAGAGGAAATAAAAAAGAATATATGACACAATTATAAAATACTATTCAGATGTCTCAGTCCTCAAAATCCTAATTCATGCAAGGTACTTGGTTTCACATGTGTTGAGGATGTGAGGGTGGGAGAATAGGGAAGGAGAAGAACAAATAAATAAATCTCAAAGGAAGAAACAAGGATTGTTTTGGTTGGAGATCAGTATCTTTCCTGCTTCCCTTCTCATCCAATAGGTGGGGTTGTCTGTTGTCAGCTGGTATCTCCACCCTCAGGATGATGTAACCAGGGAGTCATTGTGCTGGGTTAGTGGCTACTGGGGAGAGGGGCAAGTTAGAAACTGGGTACCTGGACAGCCAGAGTTCCAAACTGGAAACACCCAGTAGATATGGTGATGAAGTTGGCCCAAAATGGAAGTGCCTGCTTTCAGTGATGGGATGTTAAGTTGGGTGGGGGGAGCCAGGTTGGACATGGATGATGTGTTCTGAGAGATCTCTGTGGCATGCAGTGCATGGTTTTGGCTGTCGTCAGAGCCTGTGTGAAGTTCTTGGGTATAGGCAGGCTTCCCCAAGGAGGGGACTATCTCTGTTGATGCAGAGCCCCAAGATGGAGGTGACCAGGGGAGCCCCACATTGGTAGTTGGGGGTCCACACAGGAGTGGCTGTCAGAGTTCCTGGCATGGGTAGCTGCCGGGTTTCCTGAATGAGAGTGATGTCCAGGATTTCTGCTCAGGTAGATGGCCAAAAGTTCTGCTTGGGTGCTGGTTGTCCTGCTCAGGCACCCTGTAGTCCTGCTTGGGTGAGTAGATGGGAAACCTATTCTGACTCTGAGGTCTGGAGCCATGCATGGGCATAGTGGCCATGATTCCTGCATGGGAGCAGGAATATTAGTCATAAAGAAACAGTATTTTCAGTACTTGAGGCCCAGGTCTCAGAGTGACACAGAATGCTTCCTTCCTCTGACCCGCAATCTTGGATATCTCCAAATCAAATATTAAACATGAACTTCCTTCAGAGGAGCTGGACTATCATTTATTAATTTGTGGAGCTATGTATGCTCCAGGACATTGTTGAGAAAGACAAGGACATAAAACAATTAGTAACATTTTCATATATCCACAGCTAGATGTGAAGAGAGAAAGTGAAAGAGGAGAGAGAGAGAGAGAGAGAGAGAGAGAGAGAGAGAGAGAGAGAGAGAAAGAGAGAATTCGTGCATGAGCCCAATACACATACCCCTTTGATCAAAACCTAAGATTTTGCCTGGCTGAAGGGCAAAATAAAATGCTAAAATACCTGAAGAAAACAGCTTAAAAGGAGGAAATATTTATTTCGACTCATGGTTTCAGAGGTTCCAGTTTCTACTCACTTGGGAAGCATATAGTAGAGCAGAGCTACTAACTTCATGGCAGCCAGGAAGTAAAGAGAGGATGGACTGAAGTCGCAGTATTCTCTTTGAGGGCAGAACCCCAGTGACTTCATTTCCTTCCACCAAGCCTCACCTCTTAAAGTTTCACCCAGCTCCCAATAGTGCAATCCATTAGGGACTAGATCTTTAATACACATACCTTTGGGGACTCTTCAGATCCAAACCATAACAAGATAGATATAGTTATAATAATCCAGACAGGGACTAAAAATGAACAAGATGATGAAGATAATAAGACTCATGGGAAGTGGATACTGTCCAGAGTTAGTGCAATATATTATCTGAAATATTAAGTTCCCAACAAAAAATGATGAAGCTTGAAAACAAACAAACAAACAAACAAAAATCCCCCCAAAACCCTCAAAAGCAAAAATCAAATAGTTAAAGTACTTAAAAAACTGAAAAATAGGACTATGGGGTTGTGGTGAATCAGGCAATACAAATTGACTGAGAGGGTAAACAGATGTTAAATTTAAATAGAGGATAATTTCAAAATGGCAATTATAAATATGTTCACAGAATAAAGGAGAGCAATGTTAAAGAAACAAAGGAACATATAATGACAATGTTGAATTAAATTAAAAATGTCAAGTTAGAAATGATTATATTTATCAAATTGAAACGATGGAGTTAAAAAGTGCAATAGTTGAAAAATATTTTCACTATAAGGGATCAATAGTATATTTAAAATGATATAATAAATAATTTAGTGAATTTAAAGATAAATGTATAGGGATTATTCAAGTTTAACAACACAGAGAAAACAGAATGAAGAAAACTGACTAGAACCTCAGAGGAATATGAGACATCATAAAACATACTGACATAGGCTTTATGTAAAAAGGAAAGAAGAAAGAAAGGAGAAGAAAAATAATGGCATAAAATTTCCCCAAATTACTGAAAAACAATGGCTTACATATCTAGGAAGCTCAGTGAACTTGAAGTGGAAAGAGATCAACAAATAGACACATCTTAGTAAAAATGCTGAAATTCAAATATAGAGAAACAGTTTGAAAGGGGGAAGAGACAAAAGACTGATCACTTATATGATAACTGCAATAATGGAAGCCTAGATGCATGAGATACTACTTGGCATTCAAAGAAAGGAAAAAGAAAAATAAATAAATAAAGAGAGAGAGAGAGAGAGAAGAGAGAGAGGCAGAGGAAAGGAGGGAGGGAGGGAGAAAAAGAGAGAGAGAGATAAATAAAAGAACTATAAACCAAAAATTCTTCTAGGAAAAGTATCTTTAAAAAATGATGGCTGATAAAAAAAAAACTAAGAGTGCCTTATGAGAAATACTAAAGTAAGTTCTTCAGGCTGAAAATAAGTGATACCAGATGCTAATTCAAATTCACATGAAAAAAAACAGTAATTATGTAAAAACACACTCACACACACACACACACACACCACTGTAAATACATATTTTTTTCTTCACATAATTGATTTTAAAAGCAATTGCATAGGGATGGGGATACAGCTTAGTGTGTAGAGTACTTGCCTCACATGCACAAGGCCATGGGTTCAATCCCCAGCACCACACACACACACACACACACACACACAAAAGCAATTGTACAAAAATTTTGTATAAAATGTAATGGTGGATGTACAACATATGAAACATGTATGTAATATACTTGCCAACAACAGTACAAAGTGGGAAGGAGAAAAATTGTACTGAATTAAGAAAACAACTACAGATGGTAAAGTAATCATTTTAACAACACATCGTATGGTTTGTAACATTTGTGGATGTTTTGAACAAAAATACCACAGAAAGGGGAAAAAGGGAATAGAGTTGTATAGAAGTAACATTTCCATATTTCACTGGAATTAAGCTAGTATATATCTGGAACTGATTTCAGTAACTTAAAGTGACATTGTAAACTCTGGAGCAACCACTGTAAAAAAGTCCAAAGGTATAGTGAAAAAAATTAGAGAAATTAAAATACTACTAGAAATCATTCACTTAACATATATATTCACTTAATGCAGTAAAGAATCTGGCAAAAAAGAAACGAGCTATTGTTATGGTTTGAATGTTTCTCCCCAAAGTTCATGTGCTAAAACCACAATCCCCAATGCAGCTGTATTATGAGGTGAAATCTTCAAGAAGTTATTAGGTCATGAGTGCTCTGCCTGCATGAATGGACTAATGTCATTCTTGTGGAAAATTAGTTATCAGTGAAGTGGGTTTGTTATAAAAGCAGATTCATCCTCCTTCCACCCTTTTTTTGTGCATGTGTATGTTTCCCTTCCACCTTCCACTATGCAGTACAAATGCCTTCACCAGGTGTAGACTCTTTAATCTTGGAAATTTTAGTTTTCATAACTGTAAGAGAGAAATCTGTGGTTTTAAAAAATAGATTATTGGTCTTAGTTATTCATTATAGAGAAACAAAACAGGCGTGTAGTAAACAAAAAATGAAATGGCAGACAGAAATTCAACTCTAGCAACAATAACATTATATGTGAAATTTTTTATATAATCCCAACAAAGGGCAGGGATTTTGAGACCGGATATAAAAAAAAAATCCAGCTATATATATTCTTTATTGGAAACATACTTTAGATTCAAAGATACAAATAAATCAAAAGTAAGACTATAAAATAGAAAAGTCAATCAACAAATAGAAGCTCAACTACCTACACTTATAACTGTAAAATAAACTTTAAACAAAAACTTATTTTAGAGACAAAGAGGGATATTTATTAATAATAAAAGGACCTGTACATCCAGGAAGATAAAAATTATATGTACTTAATACCAGAGTAACAACATTTTGGTTCATAAAGGACAAAGAAAGAAATGGACAGTTTAATACTATTCGTTGGAGATAAAAAAAAAATCTCACTTTAAATAATGGCTAGAACAATCAGACAAAAATCAACAAGGAAATAGAAAACTCAACCAACATCATAAACTTACTAGACCTAACAAACATACATAAAATACTCCATCCAACTGCAGAAATATTTACAATTTTTTCAAGTAAATGTGGATCATTCTCCAGATTACATTATACATTAGGATATGAAATTTTGAATATACTGTAAAGAATAGAAATCCTGCAAAGTATGGCCCCAATTAAAATAAAATGAAATTAGAGATAAATAAAAGGGAAATAATTGTGACTCTCACAGTTGTATGGAAATTAAACAACACACTCCAATATAACCAATGGGTCAAAGAAGAAGCAAAGGGAAATCAGGAAAAACTCTGAGATAATTAAAATGGATAGAAAAACAAACTGAAAATTCAGGGATACAGCCAAAGCAGTGCTTACAATGAAAGTCAAAGCTACAATAGCTTTTATTTAAATAGATCTCAAATAAATAATCTAACATTTCTTATTAAAACATTAAAACAAAGAGAAAACTGATGTTAAAGGATGCATAATGAAAGAGAATAATGATCAAAGTCCAAGTTAATGAAGTGGAAAGAAGAAAAAAAAAAGGCACATTGTGTTTTAGTCACCTTTTTTGCTGCTGTGACCAAAAGACCTGACATGAGAGGGGGAAAAATTTATTTCAGGGCTCACAGTTTCAGAGGTCTCAGTCTTTAGATGGCCAGTTCCATTCCTTGGGGCTGGAGGTGAGAGGCAGATCATCAGAGAGCAAGAGTGTGGTGGAAGGGAGAGGCTCACTTGATGATCAGGAAGCAGAGAGAGCTCTGCTTAACTAGTACAAAATATAAAACTCAAAGGCATGCCCCCAGGGACCCAGTCCCTCCAGCCATGATTAGATCATGAGAACACAAAACCTAATCAGCAAATTAGTCAATGGATATGGATTAATTGGGTGGAAACTGTAGGCCAATAGGGTGTGGCTAGAGGAACTAGGTCACTGGGGGTTTGTGTTAATATTTTGTTTCTGGTACATAGAGCTGTCTGTTTCCTGGTTACCTTGTTCTTCTGCCATGTTGTTCTGCCTCAAACTAAGGTCCAGTGGTATGGAGTTGGCCAACCACAAACTGAACCTCTACCTACATAAACTTTTCCTTCTCTAAGTTGTTCTTCTCGGGTCTTTTATTCACAGTGATGTAAAACTGCCTAAAGCAACATCATATCAACAGAATAAAAAAAATAGAGTTATCTCCAATATATCCAAAGTCATCTGAAAATAATTCAACACTCTTTGATTCCAAAAACACTTCACAAACTAAAAAAAAAAGGAACTTAATTTGATAAAGGGCATGTACAAAAAAGTTACAGGGACATCATAATTAATTGTGAGAGACTAGAGGCAAAGGGTAGTAAACTAGTCTTTTGGATTTCTTTCTGAGATACTTAAAATGTTCTAATTATGCCTATGGTTGCACATTTCTCTATGTAAAATATTAAATTTTACACTTTAAAAAGGCGAATTTGGTGGTATGTAAAGACTGTGAGAGAAAAAAAAATGAACTTTACCTCTAAAAAACTTGCTGCGCCAATTTTCTCTTTTTCTTTTCTGGTGTGCATGTGTGCATATGTATTTGCATTGTATGTCTCTCGACAAACACTTCTTTTCAATTAATCTTTGTCCTTACAGTTAAAGTTCATCTTTTGTAAATATCATGTAGTTATATCTTTGTTTTCTTCAAACTACTCTAACATTGTGTTGGATGAAAACATTTTTTCCATTAAATTTTATTACCATTGAAATAATTATTAATACACTGGGTTTAAATCTACCATTTTAAGTTTTTTCATTTGTCTCAATATTTTTTACTTTCTTTTCCCTCCATTTCTTTTATTTGGATAAAAAATATTTCAATCTGATTCTGATTTTAAATGCTAGTTATACTTTTCAATCATTTTTTTAGTGGCTACCTTTACATATTCAATAAAACTTTATTTAGTGCTTTATTCTTTCATCAGCAATTCAAGTATTCCCAATAGTTTTTACTGCATTCACCATCATTTCCTGTGTTTACTAATTAGTCATATATTTTATTTCTTCATACTTAATATCCCTTTAAGTTATGGTTCTTATAGTTACTTTAAATAGTCAATCTTATTTAGTATTTACCCTTTCTAGATCTATTTTTTTTTAGATCTCTGTTTTTTTTTCCCCTCAAAATTATGTTTCTACAGGGGCCTTTCTCTCATTCTCAAGAATTTTCTATGGTATTTTTATAGTAAGGAACTGCTGGTGACAAATTTCCTCTAATTTTGTTTGTCAGAGAATACCTTTATTTTACATTTATTTACTTATTTATTGGTATTCAGAATTGAAACCAGGTCACTGGGATGTAAATGTTATACCTCTGAGATACATTATTTTAATTTATTTTTAGTCAGTATTTCTTGAACTAGAGCTTGCCATTCACCTGCTTTCAGCTGGATAACAGGCCTGCATCACCCTGTCCAGATATTTGGATTTTTAAATTATAATTGTAAAGGGACAGTTTTTCTTTTCAGCTCTTTAACTCTGTAATTTCTTTGTCTTTGAGTTTGCATACTTTCTTCTGAAATCGTCATTCTTTTTCCGGCTGATATTCTTATTGTTATAATGAGAACAATCACTTGGCTGTCTTTTGAGATTTCATTGATATGTAAAGTCTTTTATCAATTTTGTGATGTCCCTTATCATTGATGCATCAAATATTATTTCTTTCCAGTTCTCTAATTTTTCTCCTTTAGGGATTCCAATTAACCATAAATTAGATCTTTTCATTATATCTTATGTGTTTTAACTCTTATTTGACATTTATATCATGTACTTTAGTTGAAAAAAAAATATTGCAATAGCTCTGAGTATACTAATTCTTCTTTGTCCAGTCTGATTATAAGTCCTATTAGTGATTTTTTTTTAATTAAAATTCTAAAATGTATATCTGGCTTTATATTTTAGAGTCTACTTCTTTACTGCTTTTCAATCTCTTTATTCATTTTCTCTATATTTTTTTTATTTCTTTACAATTATTTAAAAAATTTTGAGTAACTTTAAAATTTGAAAAATCTGTAGGACTATTTTTGTTGTTTGTCTTTAACAGTTCTGATTTGGACTTCATATATCTGCTAATTGTCAGACAGTACATCAGAAAGAATCAAAGAGGTCCTTTTCTACTCTTTGATGAATCCTACTGAAGATGATGCCTTTTTCTTCCACCAAGTATACACAGCAAGAAATAGATCAACCCAAATATAGCAGGGAGAGACCTTGGTCACCACAGACAACCCCTCTCTCTGCCTGTTGTGAGGATGAGGAAGAATGGGAGAAGATTAGAAATCTGATAGCAAAAGCTGAGTTACTTAGAGAAAACCAATACATTAGAGGGGGAATCTCCCAGAGGGCTGGAGACTGTTCTGTCTATTGAGAATGGGTTAAGAAAGCTGAGGAGTGCTTCTTGAGAAAGAGGATACCCCAGCACCACCTGAGCTTGATCTTCCCAAGTACCCGTTCTCTTTGGGGGTATTCTGGGCTCCCAGAGCTATCTCTATCAGTTCAATATGAACAGGCCCTCTCAGGTCATCATGAGTGTCTGTAAAAGATTTACTCACAGTCCATGAACGACTGTGTGGTCCTTTCTCTCAAGGGTCTGAATTCTGACAGTCATAGCAAGCTTATTATAGCTCAGGGCTATTTAAGGAAGCTCTAGCTCCAGAGCACAGAATGAAGTTGTGGTTACCCATCAGGAATTCTCATATCCCATTTGTGTGGGAGATTTTCTATGTCTCTCTGCCTTAAGAATAGGCAAATCTGACTTAAGAATATGCACGTTTTCGACCTCATGTGGCTACTCTTTTAGAATAACACTATTAAGAGAAGAGTTTCTAGACTTTTTTGTTGATGCCGTAAAAATCCAGTTGTCCCCCTCCCCAACAAACCATACCTCACCCTTTCTGTGAGACTCTGGGCTTTCTTTTCCAACTTAAGAGGCATCACGGTGATCCTATGGCCATGGTTCTTTTGCTATTCTATGCATTAGGTACATGCTACAGACTTTGGCAGACTATGGGGAAGAGAAATTACCCCTGAAGCCCTTTGTCATGAGAGCCACAGACAACCCTTCTCTCTGCCTGTTGTGAGAATGAGGAGGAGTGAGAGAAGATTAGAAAATCTGGTGTATTTGTTGTATTTCGTCTGTGTTTTCCCAAGGCTACTGTCTGTATGCTGTGTAGTTCTATTGGAAATTAGTGTGCAGCATATTTTAGGCATATATAGGAGGCAGGAGACAGTGACATTTACTAGTTCAGATCCCTTGTGTCTATTCTAATTTTCCCTTCCAACCCATTCTGACAATCTCATGGAACAAAAATTATAATTTGAACACTATCTAAAATAGGTCTAGCACCAGGCTATGCTTCTCCTTTGCTCACTAAATTCCAAAAACATTTATAAATTTTATATACTTTTCACAGCTTCTTAACTCTACTCCACATTATGCTGAGTATATAGAGAGAAGGGCAGCTGTTCCTCAGCCGCCACCCACCTTACATAATTAGATTCCAAAGAGCAGCCCAAGTCAGAGGCTAGGTGAGGCCTGCAGATCCAGAAAACTGAAACACCCACAAAGAGGGACAAGTTTCACGTGGAGGAGTGGGCAAGGAGAGCTTTTCAGGAAGGTGATCAGAAGCAGTCCTAAAGGGACAGTCAGGCAGGAAGGGTAGAACTTCTAATGCAGGGGACAGCAAGAATGGCAGGGGCAGCTGAGAATCCAAGCCATTGATACAACCCACTACACAAGAAATGGAACTTGGACTCACCTATTCCAACCCACTCATATGTAATGTGAGGAGGTGGAGATGCAGATGGGGACAGAGCCTTGCCAGAGGTCACATGATGGAATCAACTAAACAAAGGCAGAATCTAGGATCTTTCCTCCACAATGGATAATTAACAATCATTCAGGAATGGGTCCAGAAACAGGGTCTGCTCTAGATGTCTCCTTGTCTTGGTGGCCCCCATCAGCCTCATAAGAGCCCTTGGTCAGGCCATGTAAAGAAGAATTTTCCTTATATGGCTTTTCCTTAAAGTCCAACCAGTATAGATAATTTACAGTGCCAAGGACCAGCCGTGCCTATATCAGGAATAAAAAACAAACAAACAAACAAATTTTCACACTTTATATGCATTTTATAGTTAGGGAAATTTAGAGCATGGTGGAGTCATGGTAGGACTCTGGTATCCATTCAGGTCACCTTCATGGACATCCCAAATGACATTAGGCTGCCTTCTAGGGAGATGTCAGGAAACATTACCCTCTCCAATGTGATGCTCCAAGCTAGAGGAGGATGTGGATGAAGGAGCAAAGAACACAGGAACTGATATCTCTTTCAAAAAATCACACATAGTCTTCTCAGCTATTGTCCCCTCTCTGCTGAACCAGCTCCAAGGAAAGTATTCTCCTAGCACTGCCACCTAGGACCTGAGAGGGCTCCAGATTTTGCGCTAGAGTTACATCTCTTAGGACACCTGCACCTGTGTTGGAAGGAAGGAAGTAGACACCCTCCAGGGGCTCTGACACTGAATCTGAGGTCTTGGGCCCTGGATGGGTCTGAATTGGGGAGAAGGGAACCCACTGATTCTCTTGCATCTTCAACATTTTATGGAAAGGGCTTGAACCAACTGAGAGGAGGAAGGATGTGGTAGAGAACCAAACTTACTTTTGAGGCAGAATTGATGTTTTCTCTCTATGTTACCCTTGGGTTAACTGTCTTTGTCATGAAGATACTCAATCTGGAAAAAGGACTTTTCAATTAAGCAGAATTTATAGGAGTAGATTTATAAATGGTAATTCCTTCAATTTCAAAAAAGTTAAAATATTCCTAACTTACCTGAAAGATGATTAAGGATTAAGAGAGAATGAGAGTGCATGAGTCTCTGAGTACATGTGAGTGTATATGTGTATTTGTGTGTGTGTGTGTGTGTGTATGTAAGCATGTTTAAGGATTTATATAAGTGAGAAAATGTGTTTGTGTGTGTGTGTGTGTGTGTGTGTGTTTGAGAGAGAGAGAGAGAGAGAGAGAGAGAGAGAGAGAGAGAGAGAGAGAGAGAGAGAGAGAGAGAGGAGTGGGTTGATATCCTGTCAGAAACCTGTGGTTACTAAGAACCACTCTCCACACTAGTGAGCCTGGGAAGCAGCATCTTTACCATCACTGGGACTACCATCATTCTCTGTCCTACATTCTTAAGCAGATCAAGGCAGACAGGCAGGACTCAAAAGTGATTGGATAGGTGTTGGGTTCAGGCTGACTGCCGGCCATCTTCAGGTTGTCCTTTAATAAACCCTGAATGATGGTTTGTATGAGGGTCTTGTGAGGACCATGTAAGACGCATGTGAAGGTCCATGAGGGTCCCCATAAGGATCTGTATGAGGTTCATATGGAAGTCCTCAGGAAGGTCTTCATGAAAATCTATGTAGTGTCAATTGAGGGTCATGTGAGCATCTTGTGAGTCTACCTGAGGGTCTGCAAGGAGTTCTGCATGGGGTTCTGTGCGAAGGCCATATGTAGGTCATGTGAAGGTGATATGATGATATTGAGAGTGTTAGGAGATGCAGAGCAATCTCAGTTGGCCCCTGTCTGAAGAAGGCTCATACTCCCAGCAGGGGAAGACAGTGAACAACAGTGTCACACTCTAGGGAGTACGGCTACAGTATGCAAAGGGCCCTTTAATCCAGATGGGGAAGAGGCCAGGTCAATGTGACGCAGTGGGGGACATTTGACTTGTGTCACTGGTCTGTGAAGAGGAAGGATAGGAATCACTGACAGAGACATCATTGGATTCCCCTTCAGTATCCCTGGAATCCTGAGTGCCTAAAAATGCTGGGACTTCTTGCTGAACCCAGAGTGTGCTGAGGATAAGAGCCTGGTGCAGAGTTTCCAATTGAGTTCTCAGGAAATGAGTGGTCACCAGAGGCTGCCCCACTGTGGACTATGGCCAGGGTAATGTACCACTGGACAGTCTTTTGCTTCTGCTAGGTAACTAGGGCTTATCACAGAGGGAAATAATCACAGCTGAGGATTAGGGGCCAGGGCCTGCCAGATGTCTTTAGTGCTTTAAGTTGGTGGCTTATTTGCAGAGGAGGGAGGAGGCTCTAACTCCAGGGGTATGTCCTGAGCTCCAGGTCTGTATCCTGAGCAGCTCCATGAAGGACATTAAAGAAGGCTGTGACAGCTTCATCTTACAAGTAGAAGGTGAGCGGGGAGGGGGAAGCTTGGAAGGTGAGAAGCTTCTATGCAAAGCTAATGAACACGATTTCAGGGTAAATTTCCTCCTGTGATTGTATTTTATTTCAGAGCCATTAGGATAATATTGCTATTCTTTCCATGTCAGCGATATTGCTGCCTTATTTGCATTGTTCTGCAAGTGTCTCTGCTCCTGAGCTGAGGCATGTCTGCTTCCATAAGTGGTATTTTTTTTTTATTTTTAATTTTTTATTGTGGGTTGTTCAAAACATTACAAATTTCTTGACATATCATATTCCACACTTTGATTCAAGTGGGTTATGAACTCCCACCTTCACCCCATACACAGATTGCAGAATCACATCAGTTACACATCCATTGATTTACATATTGCCATACTAGTGTCTGTTGTGCTCCGCTGCCCTTCCCATCCTCCCCCCTCCCCCCTCCCCACCTCTCCCCTCCCCTCCCCTCCTGTCTCTCTACCCCCTCCACTGTATAACCCTGAGGGTCTCCTTCCATTTCCATGCAATTTCCCTTCTCTCTCCCTTTCCCTCCCACCTCTCATCCCTGTTAAATGTTAATCTTCTCCTGCTCTTCGTCCCTACTCTGATCTTAGTTACTCTCCTTATATCAAAGAAGACATTTGGCATTTGTTTTTTAGGGATTGGCTAGCTTCACTTAGCATAATCTGCTCTAATGCCATCCATTTCCCTGTAAATTCTATGATTTTGTCATTTTTTAATGCAGAGTAATACTCCATTGTGTATAAATGCCACATTTTTTTATCCATTCGTCTATTGAAGGGCATCTAGGTTGGTTCCACAGTCTTGCTATTGTGAACTGTGCTGCTATGAACATCGATGTAGCAGTGTCCCTGTAGCATGCTCTTTTTAGGTCTTTAGGGAATAGACCAAGAAGGAGAATAGCTGGGTCAAATGGTGGCTCCATTCCCAGCTTTCCAAGAAATCTCCATACTGCTTTCCAAATTGGCTGCACCAATCTGCAGTCACACCAGCAATGTACAAGTGTACCCTTTTCCCCACATCCTCGCCAACACTTGTTGTTGTTTGACTTCCTAATGGCTGCCAATCTTACTGGAGTGAGATGGTATCTTAGGGTGGTTTTGATTTGCATTTCTCTGACAGCTAGAGATGTTGAGCATTTTTTCATGTACTTGTTGATTGACTGTATGTCCTCCTCTGAGAAGTGTCTGTTCAGGTCCTTGGCCCATTTGTTGATTGGGTTGTTTGTTCTCCTATTGTCTAATTTTTTGAGTTCTTTGTATACTCTGGATATTAGGGCTCTATCTAAAGTGTGAGGAGTAAAGATTTGTTCCCAGGGTGTAGGCTCCCTATTTACCTCTCTTATTGTTTCTTTTGCTGAGAAAAAACTTTTTAGTTTGAGTAAGTCCCATTTGTTGATTCTAGTTATTAACTTTTGTGCTATGGGTGTCCTATTGAGGAATTTGGAGCCCGACCCCACTGACTGTAGATCGTAGCCAACTTTTTCTTCTATCAGACGGCGCGTCCCTGATTTGATATCAAGCTCCTTGATCCATTTTGAGTTCACTTTTGTGCATGGCGAGAGAAAGGGATTCAGTTTCATTTTGTTGCATATGGATTTCCAGTTTTCCCAGCACCATTTGTTGAAAATGCTATCCTTCCTCCATTGCATGCTTTTAGCCCCTTTATCAAATATAAGATAGTTGTAGTTTTGTGGATTGGTTTCTGTGTCCTCTATTCTGTACCATTGGTCCACCCGCCTGTTTTGGTACCAGTACCATGCTGTTTTTGTTACTATTGCTCTGTAGTATAGTTTGAAGTCTGGTATCGCTATACCGCCTGATTCACACTTCCTGCTTAGCATTGTTTTTGCTATTCTGGGTCTTTTATTTTTCCATATGAATTTCATGTTTGCTTTCTCTATTTCTACAAGAAATGCCGTTGGGATTTTGATTGGCATTGCATTAAACCTATAGAGAACTTTTGGTAATATCGCCATTTTGATGATGTTAGTTCTGCCTATCCATGAACAGGGTATATTTTTCCATCTTCTAAGATCTTCTTCTATTTCTCTCTTTAGGGTTCTGTAGTTTTCATTGTATAAGTCTTTCACCTCTTTTGTTAGGTTGATTCCCAAGTATTTTATTTTTTTTGAAGATATTTTGAATGGAGTGGTTGTTCTCATTTCCATTTCAGAGGATTTGTCGCTGATATACAGGAATGCCTTTGATTTATGCATGTTGATTTTATATCCTGCCACTTTGCTGAATTCATTTATTAGCTCTAATAGTTTCTTTGTAGAGCCTTTTGGGTCTGCTAGGTATAGAATCATATCATCTGCAAATAGTGATAATTTAAGTTCTTCTTTTCCTATTTTTATGCCTTTAATTTCTTTCGTCTGTCTAATTGCTCTGGCCAGTGTTTCGAGAACTATGTTGAACGTAAGTGGAGAGAGAGGGCATCCCTGTCTTGTTCCAGATTTTAGAGGGAATGCCTTCAGTTTTTCTCCATTCAGAATGATGCTAGCCTGAGGCTTAGCATAGATTGCTTTTACAATATTGAGGTATGTTCCTGTTATCCCTAGTTTTTCTAGAGTTTTGAACATAAAGGGATGCTGTACTTTGTCAAATGCTTTTTCTGCATCTATCGAGATGATCACATGGTTCTTATTTTTAAGTCTATTGATGTGGTGAATAACATTTATTGATTTCCGTATATTGAACCAGCCTTGCATCCCAGGGATGAATCCTACTTGATCATGGTGTACAATTTTTTTGATATGTTTTTGTATCCGATTCGCCAGAATTTTATTGAGGATTTTTGCATCTAGGTTCATTAGAGATATTGGTCTGTAGTTTTCTTTCTTTGAAGTGTCTTTGTCTGGTTTAGGTATCAGGGTGATGTTGGCCTCATAGAATGAATTTGGAAGTTCTCCCTCCTTTTCTATTTCCTGAAGTAGCTTGAAAAGTATTGGTATTAGTTCTTCTTTAAAGGTTTTGTAAAATTCTGCTGTATACCCATCCAGACCTGGGCTTTTCTTAGTTGGTAGTCTTTTGATGGTTTCTTCTATTTCCTCAATTGATATTGGTCTGTTTAGGTTTTCTATATCCTCCTGACTCAATCTGGGCAGATCATATGACTTAAGAAATTTATCTATGCCTTCACTATCTTCTAATTTATTGGAGTATAAGGATTCAAAATAGTTTTTGATTATCTTCTGTATTTCTGAAGTGTCTGTTGTGATATTGCCTTTTTCATCCCGTATGCTAGTAATTTGAGTTCTCTCTCTTCTTCTCTTCGCTAGCATGGCTAAGGGTCTGTCGGTTTTGTTTATTTTTTCAAAGAACCAACTTTTAGTTTTGTCAATTTTTTCAATTGTTTCTTTTGTTTCGATTTCATTAATTTCAGCTCTGATTTTAATTATTTCTTGCCTTCTACTTCTTTTGCTGTTGTTTTGCTCTTCTTTTTCAAGGATTTTGAGATGAAGTATGAGATCATTTATTTGTTGGTTTTTTCTTTTTTTAAGGAATGAACTCCAAGCAATGAATTTTCCTGTTAGAACTGCTTTCAATGTGTCCCATAGATTCCGATATGTTGTGTCTGTGTTTTCATTTATCTCTAAGAATTTTTTAATTTCCTCCTTGATGTCTTCTATAACCCATTGATCATTCAGTAACCTATTGTTCATTCTCCAAGTGATGTATGCTTTTTCCTTCCTTCTTTTATCGTTGATTTTCAGTTTCATTCCAATATGATCAGATAAAATGCATGGTATTATCTCTACTCCTTTATATTGTCTAAGAGTTGCCCTGTGACATAATATATGATCTATTTTTGAGAAGGATCCATGTGCTGCTGAGAAAAAAGTGTAACTGCTTGATGTTGGGTGATATACTCTATATATGTCAATTAGGTCTAGGTTATTAATAGTGTTATTGAGTTCTATAGTTTCCTTATTCAACTTTTGTTTGGAAGATCTGTCCAGTGGCGAGAGAGGTGTGTTGAAGTCTCCCATGATTATGGTATGGTGGTCTATTAGACTCTTGAACTTGAGAAGAGTTTGTTTGATGAACATAGCTGCACCATTGTTTGGGGCATAAATATTTATGATTGTTATGTCTTGTTGGTGTATGGTTCCCTTAAGCAGTATGTAGTGTCCCTCTTTATCCCTTTTGATTAACTTTGGCTTGAAATCCATTTTATTTGATATGAGTATGGACACTCCTTCTTGTTTCCGAAGTCCATATGAGTGATATGATTTTTCCCAACCTTTCACCTTCAGCCTATGTATGTCTTTTCCTATCAAATGCGTCTCCTGTAGGCAGCATATTGTTGGGTCTTGTTTTGTGATCCATTCTACTCGCCTGTGTCTCTTAATTGGTGAGTTTAAGCCATTAACATTTAGGGTTATTATTGAGATATGGGTTGTTCTTCCAGCCATATTTGTTTATTTCTGTTACTAAACATGGTTTGTTTTCCTCTTTGATTATTTTCCCCCCTTTAGTGTCCTACCTCCCACTGTTGGTTTTTATTGTTATTTTCCATTTCCTCTTCCTGTAATGCTTTGGCGAGGATGTTTTGAAGAGATGGTTTTCTAGCTGCAAATTCTTTTAACTTTTGTTTATCGTGGAAGGTTTTAATTTCATCTTCCATCCTGAAGCTTAATTTCGCTGGATACACAATTCTTGGTTGGAACCCATTTTCTTTCAGTGGTTGAAATATGTTATTCCAGGATCTTCTAGCTTTCAGAGTCTGTGTTGAAAGATCAGCTGTTATCCTGATTGGCTTACCCCTAAATGTAATCTGCTTCCTTTCTCTTGTAGCTTTTAAAATTCTCTCCTTGTTCTGTATGTTGGGCATCTTCATTATAATGTGTCTAGGTGTGGATCTCTTATGATTTTGCACATTTGGCATCCTGTAGGCTTCTAGGATTTGGGATTCTGTCTCATTCTTCAAGTCTGGGAAGTTTTCTCCTATTATTTCATTGAATAGACTGCTCATTCCTTTGGTTTGGAGCTCTGTACCTTCCTGTATCCCAATGACTCTTAAGTTTGGTCTCTTAATGTTATCCCATATTTCTTGAATGTTCTGCTCATGGTTTCTTAACAGTCTTGATGAGCTGTCTATGTTCTTTTCCAGTTGAAATACTTTGTCTTCATTGTCTGATGTTCTATCTTCTAAGTGTTCTACTCTGCTGGTAGTATTCTCCATTGAGTTTTTAAGTTGGTTTATTGCTTCCTGCATTTTTAGGATTTCTGTTTGTTTGTTTTTTATAACCTCTATCTCCCTGTATAGTTGATCCTTTGCTTCCTGGATTTGTTTGCGTAATTCATTGTCGAAGTGATATTTCATTGTCTGATTTTGCTGTTTAATGTCTTCCTTGATACTCCAGATCATCTGAAGCATGTATATCCTGAATTCTTTATCTGACATTCCATCTGCTGCAGCTGTTACCTCTTCTAAAGTTGCATTGACCTGCATTGCTTGTGGTCCTTTCTTTCCTTGTCTTTTCATACTGCTTGCGTATCTTTCCTGCAGGCACGGGCGGCGGCTCTGCTCTCTCCTTATTCCAATTGGGGTGTCGTGGCTACCACGCCAGCAGGTCGCTGGGCCTGTTCTGGGCACTGGCGGCGGCTCCGCTCTGCCCCCTCTCCAATTGGGGTCACGCGGTCACCACGCTGGCAAGCCGCTGGGCCTGCTCCGGGCGCTGGCGGTGGCCCGGCTCCTCCCCTCTGGCTGGACGACAAATTGAGGAGACTTGGGTGTCTGTGCCTCACTCCCCCTACCAGGAGACCAACTGTTTCTGTCGCCACTGGTATTGATGAAGTTCTCTCCTCCACCGCTTTCTGATGACATCAGATCTCTGCCATGTTGGTATCCTATGCGAATGGCAGCATTTCGTTCCCCTTGCCGGGCAACCAAAGCAACGGGTGAGTCCTGACCGGCCCTCAGCAGGACCCGGACCCAGAAGCAGTTTCCGTGGGCTCCTAGCCCCGGGCCAGGGAAGTTCCAGGAGCCGGAACTTGGCCGCTCCGTGCTTGGTGTAAGCTCCTGTAAGTGTAGGCTCCAAGAAGCAGTCCCCGTGCGCTCAGTTCCGGGAGCCGGAATTCGGCCGCTTAGTGCTTGGTGTATGCTCTGATAGGAGCAGGGTCCAAGAAGCAGCCTCCGCAGGCTCCGCAGCCCTGGGCCAGGGCGGTTCCAGGACGGTTCCGGGAGCCGGAACTCGGCTGCCCCGCGCTCGGTGTTCGCTCCGATAAGATCAGGTTCTAAGAAGCACCCAGGCACTGAACCCTAGCAATCTGTCTGCAAGCCGCAGGCGAATTGCAGCCTGAAATTACCTGTTCTATGGCTGAATGAGCTGCGGTCAGTCGCAAACAGGGATGGTAACGTCAGCTTTCCAACATGGTGGCTGCTGGCCTCCTCTGTGGTCTGACCGGTGTGGAGAACCGAGATGGACCGCTTCCTTCCCCCGTCTCAAACCCAGAATTCAGCCCTGAGTACGGTGCTTGCACGGCTGGCAGAAACTGCAGCGCTGTATCCCTGCATCGCTATCTCCTCGTTTCCCAGCGCGCGCTGCAGACTCTAGCCGCGGGGCGATTTGCTAAATAAGCAGTGTTACCCTCCGTGCGACAAATCTCTTGCGTTTGAGTCCCCGTAGCCGATCCTCGTGCGATGGAAATCCTTCCTCCAGGTTCCGGAGCACCCCACTATTGCTGGAAATTCCTAACAAGATATCCTTTAGCCGTCCTGACTTGTTATACTCCCACACAGTGAAGCAGCACACGGGGGCAATGCACTCCCCTCGCCACCATCTTCCTTCTCCTCCATAAGTGGTATTTTGAAAGAGATGGGCCGAAAGCCATCTTCCAAGGTCAAGCTGACAGCCTCTTATTCCCTCCTCTCTATTAATCAGGACTCCCTCTGAGAAGCTCCTTTCAGGGGGACCGATGTGTACTCCTCGTGCTAGATCTCTCCAAGACTGGCACCACTCACCACCTCTGTGAGAAGAAGGACATTTGCTTCCCCAATGTTTCAACAGATTGTTTCCTGGTGCTGAGCATGTGGTGGTACTTAGTGCCCCAGAAAATCCCAGCCATCTGGATCACACTAAGACCTCCACAGCAGTCAGGAAAGTAGCTGAGGAGCTGGGAATCTAGGGAGGCCTAGAGAAGGCAATGTGGCTCAGAGATGAAAGCCTGACTTTGGAGTCAAGCTTGGACATAACTGGTACAAGTCCTGCCTCTGTCACTTTGTCTTTAATACTGTAAAAGAGACTGTGAAGATTCTGATCCCTTAGTTTCCACATTGGAAATATAGAGTGAACAGGCCAAAGCATATAGGAGTGAATGCACGTTCCAAATGGTAAAGCACAATACAAATACCATTTGTAAAGCGGTAGTACAGTACAGCAGCTCTGAGTGCAGCTATTGAAATACACTGTCTGGATTTGGAACCCAATGTTGCTGCTGATCACTTGTATATTCTTTTATTTGTGGCTTCATTACTTCCCCTGGAAAATACATTGTGCTACCCAGGTCTCCTTCAGGGAAGGACTTGTTGACCCATGGGGAACATGGTTAGCACACAGCATTTACCCATTCAGGGTCTGTCTTGAGGTCATATCTTTGATCAGGCAGCCAAAGGAAAGCCTGAGCCAGGTCAGAGTTTAAAGGTCTATCTAAGCAACTGCATGATGACTTTGATGACTCTGATAAGCTGAGGCTGGATCTCTCCATCAGATTGACCAAAGTTGTGCTGGGCATACACTATAAACAGAGCTTTTCTGCTCAGTTCTCCTTCTCCTGTGTACTTATAGGTATTGATTCCTAATATATAGCTTGCACCCCAAACTCAGTCTCATTGTTTGATTCTATTGAACTTGATACCAGATGAATGTAATGCAATGCTAAGATGTATTGTGATAATCAGATGAGTCTAAGGATTTTGAGCATGTCTAGGACATGGTGCTACTATTACTATTATGAATTATTACAATTCACTTTATCATCATATCCTGAATTGACTTATCCTCACATGTTCCAGTCCTCTGGTGGCTCCCAGTCCTCATGTCTGGGGATCCATGTAATTCCTGATGTATATCAGCCATGGGACCTGACAAGACTGTAGCTGCATCCTCTTTGTGTGCATACATGAAGCACTTAGTCCCCACTGCAACCAGGCTCTGCTATGCCAAACCCTCAACCCTTTTTTTATCTTTACAGTGACCCCACAAGATAAATATAATTATCCACACTTGACTGATAAGGAACCTGGGGCTTAGGAAGGTCAAAGAACTTACCCACTCCTGAATTCTAGGAGAAGATAAATCTGAGACCCAAAATCTCTACCATGCTCCATGGAACATACTTATTACAAATGTGGAAGCCGGTCTCTAAGGAGGAGGAATAGGTTGCTCAGAAATTGGAAACCAATGTTACTGCTGCCCATCTTTGGGTGACTTGATACTGCTCCAGGCTGGTTCCTCATGCTCTGGGTTATCTACATGCTTAAATTAATGAAAATGAAAAGTCAATAACCAATTTCTCTTCCTATTACAGTTCCTGCCCACTCTTCTGAGGTTTTCTTGATCTGTGTTTATAATCCATCACTGTCTCTCAAGCACCCTTGGTTATTTAAGGGGAACCTGATAAATATCTCACTAGGCTTGGAGAAGTATTGGTAGCTGAGTTGAGTGAAGAAGTCAGGAGAAAAGAGACTAAGACTGACTCTGTTTGTAGAGATGGACCCGAGGATGAGAGGCCTCTTCCAAGTCCCACATCTTGGTCTCTTGGGAAAGCCCATTGGAAATGTTAAAAGAGTGAGCCTACTGATGATTTGGCATTTGAACTTCTAGTCTTCCAATTAATAAAAATCTTAGTCATGAGGCCTTCAGAGAAGGGAAGTACTATCCTTCATCAGATTCTATTTTGAAGGGAAATATTGAGTATACTGGATGATTGCCTAGAAAACTTGCTTATCTTGGTTAAGATAAGTGAAACTTTTAATCTAGTTTTGGCATCCACAGGTTTTACTTATCTCTGCATTTAAAATATAAATGGAATTATGCAACATGGATTTTTGTATTTCTTTCATTTAGCTTATTTTTTTTTTAGGCAAAAGTATGTTGTAGCATCTATTGGTTCTTTGATCCTTTTTGTTGTTGAATAATATTCCTAGGGTCAATTTCATGTACTTTGTATTTTCTAAAGAAACATTTACTTTTAGAATAGCTTTGTATTTACAGAAAAGTTGCAAAGATATTCCAAAACATTTTCATACATAGCACATCTGATTTCTTCTATTATTGAAATATTTGTGATATGTATATTTGCTACAACTAATGAATTAATATTGATATATTAATATCAACTAAAATTCATACTTTATTCAGATTTAAATTTTTTTTAAAAATTATGTCTTTTTCTGCTCCAGCATCCTATTCTATATACCACATAACATTTAGTCCTTGTGTCTCTCGAGGCTCCTCTTGCCTGGAGTAGTTCCTTATACCTCTCTTGGTTTGGGTGACTTTGATTTGGATGGCATTGATGCCAGGATAAAGTATTTTATCTTTGTCTCAAGTTTTTCTGAGACACAGCTACTTATTTTTCCTTTTTCTATATTGGATTCTTTGGAAGAGAGAGATTATGCACAGCTCACATTTATAGAGTGTGAAGTTATCTTCTCTCTCCTTGAGGGCAGAACAGCATATAAATAATTTGAAATCATTGTGTGTGGAAGATTTGTAGCTTCTCCCTTATTTATTTGTTTAAAATTTTCAGACATTAAAGTGCTATAAGATTCTATGGGTTTTGACAAATATGTAATGTAATGTATCCAACATTTCCGAATTGTGCAAAATAGTTTTCCTGCCCCATAATGTCCCTGGTATTTCCCCTGAAAATTGTATCATAAACACGTGTTTTATTTTTATATCTTAATTATAATTCAATAATGCTTAATTTAGTTTATTCCTCAAATTATCCTAGATTTGGCCATTGGGGCTCTTTCATTTGACCCCAGTGTGCATTCCACATGATTTTATCATGTGTGCACATAAGTGTGTGTGTGTGTGTGTGTGTGTGTTTGTGTATCTGTTGAGTATCAACCATGTCTGAAAGGAGGTCTAGCCCCTCATTCTTTTTGGAGAATGGAATTAGATTTGAAAGTTTAGGAGTATTGCTTTCTCCTGTGATGTCATTGTTTCTGGGCCCTCCCAAAGTCAGAGAAAAAAATAGGTGTGTGTATTCTAATACTCATGCTCCCATATCAATCTGCATCTATATGAAGCTAAACATGAGTTCATACTAATAATTCCAATTCTAATCTGATACTAAACATCACTATAGCCTCCTCCTTATGCTTTTGTATACACTCCCACTCTATTTGTCCCCCTGATCATTCACCATCTATCATCCATTTACTTAATTGTTAAATTCCAGTATGTACGTCTGCTGGTTTCTGTATTCATGAAAATAAATCTTATCAACTATTATACAATAATTATGTCTTAATCTTTGTTCCTCTAGTCTTAAAGATTTCATCCATTTCCAAATTTACTTAAATTATTTGTTACCTCCTACAATTTTTCCAAACTCCTTATTTGAAATTATTTCATTCACTGGTAGATTCATTTTGCCAGTCTGCAAATCCTATGGTGGCCTAAAATTCTAAATGATAATGTTAGCTTGTACAGTTCCATTATTTTCTACAGATTTTGACAAATACATGGTGTTATATATTTATTATTTGATTATCAGGCCAGATTCACTGCCATGAAAGCTTCCCAGTACTTCCTGTATTCAGCCTTCCATCCCCTGAATTTGTAGCAACCACAAATCTGTTCACTGACTCAATTCTGTAACTGTCTTCTCCAAGACAGCACACATAGTAGACCCCCCCCCCGAATAATGGAAGTTGCATTTCAAGAGCCCCAGTGGATGACCAAAACTGTGTATAGTACAGAACCCAATATATACACTGTGTTATCCCTACAGAGGTACTCTTCAAATTATCAGATCATACCCTGATAAACCCATCATAAGTTGAAAATATCCTAAAATGAAATGCCTTTAATACAACTGACTACAGAATGCCATAGCTTAGCAACACAACACATAGTGGATAAGAGTTATTTACCTTCAGGGTAGATCTTTATTTATAGGAAACCAAGGTTGGTACCAAGAGAATATAGATCCATGTTTGGGAAGTCAGATGGGACATTAGCATGTGAATAAAAAATAAAAAGTGAATTCTAAAATGCATGTGGAACTGAGGATGTAGCTCAGAGGTTGAGTGCTTGCTTAGAATATGCAAGACCCTGGGTTCAATATCCAGTGTGTACACACACACACACACAAATAAAAAATAAGTACTTAAAATGCATGTAGAGAAGTAAAAGATCTAGAATTGCTGAAACAACTTGAAAATGTGAAATATGAAAATGTCAGGTTTGTAAGAATTATACCCATTGAATTCATGACTTACTGTCAAAGATAAGGTAGTGTGGTCTTGGAATTGGCATAAGGATAGACAATACAAGAGAACAGAAAGTCTGCAATTAGACTTACAAATTGATACTCAGTTGAGTTTTGATCAAGAAGAAAATCAGCACAATGGGAAGGAAATAATGTTCTAAAACTGTACTAGAATTAGTACATATTCACAAAAAATTAATATTGACTGCTACAGTATGTGAAAAATAATTTGAGGTGAATTATCAATCAAAATATAAATGCTAAATTTATACATCTTCCAAAATACAGTATAATGTACTTGTGACCTTGTGACCCTGAAGTTAGGAAAATATTCCTTAGAAGAGACACAAAAAAGCAAGGTGTAGTGGTACATTCCTATAATTCCAGTGGCTCAGGAGGCTGAGGCAGGATAATCGTGAGTTCTAAGCCAGCCTCAACAATTTAGTAAGGCCCTAAGCAACTCAGCTAGACCTTGTCTCTAAATGAAATACAAAAAAAAAAAAGGGCTGGGGATGTGGCTCAGTGGTTAAGTGACCCTGGGTTTAATCCATGATAGGGGATAAAAAAGACATAAAAGCATTAACCACAAAATAAAAAGTAAAACAAACAAACATACAGTTTGTTTTATTATGTATATCTGCTTATAGGCAAGTAACAATTGGAAAATACACACACACACACACATTCTTTGCATGTAATTTACCAATAAATACATGAAAATCCCAATTAAAAATTAGCAAAAATGCAAACACAATTCACAAAAGAAAATATGTGGGTTATTAATAAGCAAAAACAATCATGCTCAGCATCATTATTTATTAGGAATGCAAGAATCACTAAAATAAAGATGATCTGATAATATCAAACATGGTTAAGTATGTGAAGGTAAGTATAACTTTTTTATATAGCTGAGGGTGTGTGAAGTGAAGCATTAATTTTGATAAATACCAGCAGTTTTTTGTAAAATCAAGCATATGTATGATTAAAAGGTTCTACTCTTACTTACCAAAGAAAACGTGTTTACAAAAGGAATTGTGCAAATATATTTACAGAAGCCTTATTTACAGCAGCTGAAAACTAAAAACAACACAGACATTCATCAACTAAAGAATGAATAGCCAGGCATATACACAGAACAGAATATTACTTAGCAATAAAAGCAAATTAACTTCTGATAGATGGAACAATATGGCTGAATCTCAAAAAAACATTATTCTGAGTGAATTAAGCCATACACAAAAGACTAAATCCTATATGACTCCACTTATATGGAGTGGAAGAATAATCAAACTTCAGAATATTGGTTGCTCAATGCGAGGGAGGAAGGTTAAATGAAAGAGTAAAAACAAGTTTCTGGGGAGCGATGGGAATACTCTGCATCGTGTTTTTATTGTGTTTTTATGAGTATATGCAATCATCAAAATTCACACAATAATTAAGATAAATTATGGCCTGAATAAGGGAAAATATGGTGTTCAGTGAGAAACATTGTCCAAAGTCAGCCATTAAGTTCTTTCCTACCATGATGAAATGGCAAGCTGGGTAATTACCTGTGGTGTAGTTTCATTGTTTCCTCTCAAGATGCTGCCTGAGATACTGTTCGTTGGCAGGGATTAGACGAGAGATCTAAATCACTCTGATGTGCCTTCAGATACAATCAGTTGTCATCTCACAAAATAATGAGTCTGCCAGCCTAGGGAATCCCAGAAGGTCTTGACAGAATCAACCTCTTGAATTTTGTTTCTAACCTTTTCTTACCCTTGAAGCATTTCAAACTCTAGCAGTTTCCTCATTATCTTCAAACATAGGCCTGAAAAATGAGAGGAAAACACAGATGTCATGGCCAGCTCTGTTATAAGGCCAAGGAAAGACATGAAGTGAGACCATAAGTAACAGGAGGGTTGGGAGAGTGTGAAATGGAGAGATGAAGAAAGCAAGGGAAGGGGGAAAGGAAGATAGAGAGGGGGGACAGAGAAAAACTTACACACGAGGCATATATTTTATAACAACTTAGGAAACTGACTACCTACAAATGCACAAAAAATTCAGGGCATGGGGCTGGGAAACCTACCTCATAGGTCTTTCTTCTTCTTGACCTTCAAGAGACTAACTCTAGGTATTTGCCCTGATAAAAAGAGACCATCTCAGGCCATGGGTCACATTAGTATATTCAAATGAGGTTTCTATGCTAGGCCATGTCAGAATCCGGTTGTAAAAGAAAGGTCTCGATATTCCTGTGTCAGCATGTTGTAGCTCCCCTACTCTGTAACACAGTAAAGCAGCTATGCCAGGATTAGAACATTTCTCTGAGACTCATTATCAAAGTGTTTATTTGAGACACACTTGTATATGTTTAGTGACCCTAAAATCTGAAATATTATTTTTTTCTCACAAAAACATTGTTATGGCGTTAGAGACCATTTGTTTTATGTTACTTACACTTTCATTTCTGTGGATATGTTTATTAAGAGTAGGGCGACTTTCTCTTCTGGCTCATTTTAGTTTTCAATTGGTTTGGAGGATAACATATTTCATAAAAGACTGATTTATCCAAAACAATTATATCATTGGCCCTTTTCAAAACATTTTATGATACAAAAATAATCTAAATTTCTTCCTTTCTTCTCTGAGTGCTCAAGAAAGTGACACGGCATGTACTTGGACCATTCCATAGTGTTTTCATTGGTATTCTAGACTCTACTCCCAAATGTAGCACTTCTGGTAACTGCCTGCAAAAACCAGCCTTGGATAAGGAACAGCTCTGCTTGACCTTATACAGCCTTGCAGGTATTCAGGCAGCTGTCACTCCAGCTTTTGGGAATCTCAGAAGAGAAAGCAAAATGACAAGATATACAAAGAATTTGGAGAAAAAAAAAATGGAGTTCAAACTCTAAGGAGGGTGGGGAATTCTCCTAGTTGCCAACGACTATGATCTCAGGCATAGAAACTGTTCACAGCGAACATGTCATCCCTTTCACTATTGGTCCCATAGGGATATTCTGAGGGTATAATGGGTAATACTGCAATTGTTGATCCAGTCACTTTCCTTTCATCTCACCTCCTTATTACAGAAGATATTTAAGAGTGAATAAATAGCCTCAGTACCTTTCTGTAGTTCTTTTTACACAAATCCTTTTCTATAGCTTATTCAGTCTTCCAGACTAATTGTTTCTCCATCTCTCCCTCTGAACATAGAGGTCCTCATTAAAATGCTCTCTCTGAATGGGTGCACCATACTAACTGATGTTGGTTCTGAAGGGAAGAATGACGAGAAAGAGGGTGATTCTTAGAGGCCTCTTTCACCATATCCAATATTAGATCTTGTGATTTGATTAATTTCATAGCCATTTTGGCAGTAACCAAAATAGCGCCACGTTCCCATAGCAATGAAATGATTTTCCAGGCCCCATGCAAGGAAGCACAGTCCCTGTTTCACAAACATTGCCTTCTAACTAAGCATTACCCTGGGCAAAATAAAGATAGAAAGGGGCCTGAGAAGATGAAAAGTTTGCTCTATTTCTCTTAGTAGCCCTCTTCTTACCCCACTCCACTATTTGAGAAATTTCCATCCCCAAAGATATTCTAAACAGGTTGACCATCTTTTTTTTTTAATTTTTTATTGTTGGTTGTTCAAAACATTACATAGTTCTTGATATATCATACTTCACACTTTGATTCAAGTGGGTTATGAGCTCCCATTTTTACCCCATATACAGATTGCAGAATCACATCAGTAGGTTGACCATCTTTTGTGGGTTATTTTTTTTTTACTACAAATGAGACAAAAGCCACTTCCCTAGGGGGAACAAATATCAGGAGTTTTAATGAGTTTCACTCTATTGCCTGGATTTAGATGACACATTTTTTGTAGGGGAGTGTTTGGGATTGAACTCAGGGCTTCAAACATGCGAAGTATGTCTTATACCAATGGGCTACACTCCCAGCACATTACAATCAAAGAAAACTCAGCCTGGGACCCCTGGATTATCTTCTAGATTCAGATATTTTCCCCCCAAATTCAGCAAAAATAATGACCCTGATGAGAAAAAGTTAGAGCAGCTCTTCAACACAACTCATCAACTAAGTCTCAAACTCAGCCTTCATAGGAATAAGCATGGGGCCACTTTGGCTCACTGCTGTTTATCCTGTCAGCTTGAAGACAGGTTTCTCTGAATTGAGTCTGTTGGTTGGAGTTAGAGAAGGATCATGGAAAGGGAGGATCCAAACAATGGTGACCTTAAGAATTATGGCTAGATGTCGAGGAAGAATCACAGAGGGGAGACAACATAAGTAGAAATTTTGTATGGGTGCAACATATAAGATATAGGTCATTGTTTTTAATGCACATAGAAAATATTTTCAGAATGCTGGAAAGCTCTGCAGGATTCATTTCCATTATTTCAGGGCAATAGAAATTTGGTTACATGTGCAACTTTTATTCTAAGATGATTTTCACTCTGCTCACTTGACAGTGGCTATTATGAGTCTCAAATGAGATAATGCACATTTTGAAAGCAATTTTAACCTACAAAGCACTTGGCAAATATTAGTAATCGTAGTGTGTGATATAGTATTAATCCAATCCAAACCTCACATGGACACTTTCAAATCATTTTCAAGTACATCACAAAACTATGGGGGATAGAAGACATTGAGCTTAATAGTTTCAATTTTAATCCAATGTATAAAGGGAAATATTCAGAAATTTATGGCAAAAATGAAACTAGAATCCAAATCAACTGCCTTCTGGTAGAGTACTCATTATGTTATTTATATGCAGGAAAGTTAGACCTGTACACTGTAAAAGCCTAAGATGAAAGACAAATTTATTCAAAAGATCTAGTTTTAATAAAGCAGAAGATATGTCTGCAAAGACATCTTCTTATGGATTCACCATAGAAGGTGAATAAAGAAAAGAGTATGGCATTCATAGTCAGGGGACAGAGTTCATGCTCTCACTTGTCTGCTCTGGGACTCACTGCTGGCTAACAAAACAGGTATGACCACACTATTTTCTTCTATGTCCCTACTGTAGAGGATGAAAAATTTGATGTCTATTTTTTCACTAGATTGATCATTAGGGGTGGCTAATCAATAAAATATACATAATGTTAGGAGTTCCTGGGAAGGATTTGCCTTTCCGCAAAAAAGAAACAGTTAAAATTAATGCTACAATTTCCTCTTCTTCCTGCCTTGATTCTGGATGTAATGTATGAAATTATAGAGTCTTTATTATAATCACATGAAGAAGAAACCAACAGATATTAGGAAATTGTGTCAGTCATGACAGCATCTAAGTACTGGATCATTGTCAGTGTCTTAACCCCTCCATATTGTCTCTGTTTTGGGGGAAAGTTAACTTTTTAGATTTATGTATTTATTCTAATTTGTTATACATAACAGCAGAATGAATTTCAATTCAAAGTACACATACAGAGCACAATTTCTCATGTCTCTTGGTTGTACACAAAGTAGAGCCATGAAATTTGTGTCTTCATACCTGTGCTTAGGGAAATGATGTCCATCTCATTCCACCTTCTTTCCTACCTGCTTGCCTCCTCCCTTCCAATCCCTCAACTTTGCCCTGTATAAGTGTTCTCCGTTTCTTTAATGCTCGCCACCAACCATCCCCATTATAGATCAGCATCCACATATCAGAGAAAACATTCGGCATTCAGTTTTTTGGGGATCGGCTTACTTCACTTAGCATAATATTCTCCAGCTCCATCCATTTACCTGCAAATGCCATGATTTTTTTCTTTTTTTAATGCAGAGTGATATTCCATTGTGTATATATAACACATTTTCTTTCTCTATTCATCTGCTATAGGGCATCTAGGTTGGTTCCACAATTCAGCTATTGTGTATCTAGCTGCTATAAACATGGATGTAGCTGCCTCACTGTAGTATGCTGTTTTTAAGTCCTTTGGGTATAAACCAAGGAGTGGGATAGGTGGGTCAAATGGTGGTTCCATTCCAAGTTTTCCAAAAAAAAATCTCCATACAGCTTTCCATTTGCTCAATTTGCAATCCCACCAACAATGTACAAGCATGCCTTTTCTCCCAACACTTATTGTTTGTATTCTTTTTTTAAAATTTTTTTTTTATTAGTTGATCAAAACTTTACAATGATCTTGACATATCATACATTTGATTCAAATGGGGTACGTAATCTTATTTTTCCAGGTGTACAGATTGCAGGATCACATTGGTTATACAGCCACGTTTATACATAGGGCCATACTAGTGTCTATTGTATTGTGCTGCCCTTCTATCCCCCCTCTTCTCCCCTCCCCTCTTTCTACCCAATCTACTGTGACACGTTTCTCTCTCTCTCTTTTTTCTTCCCCCTCACACCATCTTATATGTAATTTTGCATAACAATGAGGGTCTTCTACCATCTTCCATGCAGTTCCCCTTCTCTCTCCCATTTCCACGCACCTCTCGTCCCTATTTAATGGTAATCTTCTCATGCTCTTCCTCCCTGCTCTGTTTTGAGTCGCCCCCCTTATATCAAAGAAGACATTTGGCATTTGTTTTTTTGGGGGTTGGCTAACTTCACTTAGCATAATCTGCTCTAATACCATCCATTTCCCTGCAAATGCCATGATTTTGTTGTTTTTTAGTGCTGAGTAATATTCCATTGTGTATAAATGCCACATTTTTTTTTATCCATTCATCTATTGAAGGGCATCTGGGTTGGTTCCACAGTCTAGCTATTGTGAATTGTGCTGCTATGAACATTGATGTAGCTGTGTCCCTGTTGTATGCTCTTTTTAGGTCTTTTGGGTATAGTCTGAGAAGGGGAATAGCTGGGTCAAATGGTGGTTCCATTCCCAGCTTTCCAAGGAATCTCCATACTGCTTTCCAAATTGGCTGAACCAATTTGCAGTCCCACCAGCAATGTACAAGTGTACCCTTTTCCCCATACCCTCGCCAGCACTTGTTATTGTTTGACTTCATAATGGCTGCCATTCTTACTGGAGTGAGATGGTATCTTAGAGTGGTTTTAATTTGCATTTCTCTGATTGCTAGAGATGGTGAGCATTTTTTCGTGTATTTGTTGATTGATTGTATGTCCTCCTCTGAGAAGTGTCTGCTCAGATCCTTGGCCCATTTGTTGATTGGGTTATCTGTTTTCTTGTTGTTTAATTTTTTGAGTTCTTTGTATACTCTGGAGATTAGAGCTCTATCTAAAGTGTGAGGGGTAAATATTTGTTCCCAGGATGAAGGCTCCCTATTTACCTCTCTTATTGTTTCTCTTGCTGAGAAAAAAATTTTTAGTTTGAGTATGTCCCATTTGTTGATTCTTGATTTTAACTCTTGTGCTATAGGTGTCCTATTAAGGAATTTGGAGCCCGACCCCACTAGATGGAGATTAGGGCCAACTTTTTCTTCTATTAGACGCAAAGGTTTTGGTTTGATTCCTAGCTCCTTGATCCATTTTGAGTTAACTTTTGTGCAAGGTGAGAGAAAGGGATTCAATTTCTTTTTGTTGCATATGGATTTCCAGTTCTCCCAGCACCATTTGTTGAAGATGCTATCCTTTTTCCATTGCATGCTTTTGGCACCTTTGTCTAATATAAGATAGTTGTAATTTTGTGGATTGGTCTCTGTGGTGTTATTAATAGTCGCCATTCTGACTGGAGTGAGTTGAAGTCTTAGAGTTTTGATTTGCATTTCTCTAATTGCTAGAGATGTTGAACTTTTTTTTATATGTTTATTGATTGATTATATATAATCTTTTGAGAAGTGTCTGTTCAGTTCCTTGGCCCATTTATTGATTGGGTTATTTGTTTTTTGGTGTCAAGATTTTCGTGTTCTTTATATATCCTAGAGATTAGTACTCTATCTGATGTGTATGTGGTAAAAATTTGCTCCCAAGATGTAGGCTCTCTATTCATCTCACTGATTGTTTCTTTGGCTGAAAAGAGCTTTTTAGTTTTAATCCATCCCATTTATTGATTCTTTATTTTATTTCTTGTGCTATAGGAGTCTTGTTAAGAAATTCAGGGCTTAATCCAACATAATGAATATTTGGGCCTACTTTTTCTTCTATTAGATGTAGGGTCTCCGGTTTAATTCCTAGGTCTCTCTCCCAGCTTCTGGTAGCTATTAGTGTTCTTTCTACTCTAGGTGGATCTATCATCTATCTATCTATCTATCTATATCTATATCTATATCTATATCTATATCTATATCTATCTATATCTATTTATATCATCTTTCCTTTGCATATTTGTGTCTAAATCCCCCCTTATATGAGGACACAGATAGTATTAAATTAGGATCCACCCTAATGAATTCATCTTTATTTGGTTAAATCTGCACAGACTATTTCCATAGAAGGCCACATTCTGAGGTACAGTAGCTTAGGTATTCAGTATTTCTTCCTTTGGGAAACATAATTTAACTCAAAATACCCATTTACAAATTTTTCTTTATCTCTTGTTTAGTGACTTCTGCATCATACTTCCATCAAAACTTTGTGTTTAAGGTAGATATTGCAGTTTTGTCTTATCACGGTCATTCCTGTGTTTTTATGTTTAAGTAGAATAGGATTATAACTTTATTTTCTCAGTAGTATTTGTCTTTCTATAGATTATTTAATCCAGAAAATACCAGACTTTTTGACAGATGATAAATAAAACATGAGACATAAAGGGCGCATGTGCTTTGCAATTTCCAAGGGCTTAATCTGACCAGAGGAATATTCACTCAAGCAAAACTCTTTTATCTATTCAATGCTCGTGGTGAGGAATTCCCAATGTAATCCATTACTTTGTCTTTTCTTTCAAGAGTAATATTCCCTAATCCAGGTACTGTGATTATTAGTCAGACCAGAATGGTGAGATTTTAAATGATGTTGATGGCCTTGCCTTTTTCCAATATCATTTATTTTTTACTATTTATAGGTGTCTAAATTCCCTGAATTTTTGCCACAGAGAAAAGAAAGTGTGAAGTTAAGAGCAAGATTCATTGGATGAATTTTCCCCAGCTACTCACATAAGAAGAGTTTGCTTACTATCATGTAAATAGCCATTTTCAGCACTTGACAGCAATTGGTGGGACTAAGTGTTGAGAGACACAGATTAAGAGGAGCTTCTGGTAAATGAAATCATGAAGGACCTCATCAGTGGATTAGTTCATTGACAGATTCATTATTTGATGTCATTATTTTGGGAGGTGGTAGAAACTATAGGAGGTGGGGCCGGGTTGGGGAAAGCAGGTTACTAGAAGTGTGCCATAGAAGGATTTATCTTGTCCCCAGCCCTTTCCTTGTTTCCCTCTCCCTCTTTCCTTTCCAATTTCCGTGGGAGGTAAGCAGCTTTCCTCCATGATACCCTTCTGACATTGTGTCTTGCCTTGACTCAGACCCAAATCAATGGAGTCAGTCAACCAGAGACTGAAATTTCTGAAATAATGGGCAAAACAAAACAAAACAAAACAAAACTTTCATTCTCTAAATTGTTTTTCTCAGTTATTTTGTCCTAGCAATGAAAAACTAACACAGTATACAAAATAAATCTGGATGGGGAAAGATGAATTTAGATAAACCCAAATTTTTTAATCAAGAATTCTGATTATTTTCTTCTTTCCTTAATATCTGAGCAGTTTTTTATTGTGAGTCCATTATTTTCAGACCTGTTAGCAGTGTATAATAAAATCATTTTTTCCCTATTATTCTGTCATCTCCCATTTTCTACTTGTTGGCACAAGTTTCTCAGTGGTTTGTACAGATGTGACAAGCTATGTTTTTCCTCCAACTCCTGTGGCACCTTGGCTTAGCATTCTCTCCTTTCTCTTTCTCTCTGTAGTATGATCACTCATCTCAGGCAGGAATCTTAACTAAACTGCAGAACTCCCATTCACTTAAAGAAAATAACCCTGTGGGGCAGTGGGGATGTTGTATCTGGTCATTGTCTACTCAGCTCTCTGTTAAGCCACTGACTAAACTGTAATTTAGTGTCGAGATTGCTTTTACACTGGGCTTCTTTCACTAAGTGTGTTTAATCTGCTGTAAAATTGTTTTCATGGTTGCAGTCGATGTTATAGTAACTGTTTAACAATGCACATTCCTTTACTTTGAAAAGGGCCTTGGTAGTTTCTATGCAAATTAACACTTGTTTAATGCCATTAAGCATGGTTTCTGGGAAGGCAACAATTGGATTCTTGGATAAACTTATACATGCAGTTTGGAGGATAAATAAACTGAAATAGGTAAAGAAACTCTCTGATGCATGGAAGGGATCTTATCTAAAGATTCATGGCCTTCACTTTGGCCTGTGGCCTGATATTTGTGATGGGTGAGGTTTAAGAAGATTCCATTAAACTAACTAAAATCAACTCCTCTTATCATTTGGGGCCAACTATCAAACTCTACCCTGAACTACAATATAGTAAATTTTGGTTTGTCTCAGAAAGAGAGTTTTGATTTGTATTAGTCACAGAGGCTTCAGATGGAAGGCACTGGATATATTTGGAGTCCTATAAAAAATTTAGCTTGTGATGTACAGAGGAGGGAGGGATAGATAACAAATTGTCCAACAACTGTGCAAAATACTATATATTTTATTTGTTTTTATTCTGGCAGCAATTTTTTAAGGTAAGATACCAGAGAATGGATTATCTTAGAATCTGACTCTGAAGTGTTTTGAAAGCGGAATGCTTATTAAGAAGTATCTTTGGGAAAGGAGAGGTATGGAGGTAGGAAGGATAGTAGAATGAATCAGACATTATTTACACCGTGTGCATATATGACTATATGACTGGTGTGATTTTATATCATGTACAACCAAAAGAATGAGAAGTTATACTCCATTTATGTATGATGTTTCAAAATGCACTTTACTGTCATGTATAAGTAATTATTCTTAAATTAAAAAAATTAAGAATAGAGTATATCTGGTGCCTCTTCAATAAGCACTTATGTATATTATATCCTTGAAAAATATTCTTAGAATTTAAGTTTCGTAATGAGTCCAGAATTAATGCTCTCACTATGATAGGAGCATAGATACTTTCCTACCTTTTTTCCTATTTTCTAAATATCTTCCAGTAACAAATTTCTAAAGTTTCCAACTGCTTTGTTAAATGAATATATATGTACTGTATAAACTGTATAAACTTTTTTTAATACTAGTGATAATGCCTATATACTACTTCAAGTTTTCTTCCATTTTAGGGGGTTGGGAGTATGGCTCAATTGTATAGTACTTTCCTTGCATGCCTGAAACCCTGGATTCAATCTCCATTACTCAAAAACAACAACAAAAAAGTGTCTTTGGGAAACACGACCAATAGAAAAAAAAGGAAAAGAAGAAAAAGTGGATAGAAGTATTGGGACCATAATGTAGGTCCAACAAGAGCTTTGGCTGGCTCTAATTGGATCCCTAGAGAAATGATGGTCATCCAGAGTTGCCCAAGTTGGGCTAATTGGTTAGGACTTTATACTTTCATTTCAATCAGTCATTGATATGGGTCAATGAGAAGTGGGAGGTGAATCTCAGGGAACTGTTTCTCTGTAGTCAAACTCCTTTAAGGGATTAATAGCTAAAAGTTGTGTCCAAAACACAATGAGTTGTGTCCTCATTGGAGGAGAATTTGGTAATGCATTATAGTATTCACCATGTAAGGGCTGACTATCATCATCTTAGAGGTAGAAAGAGAAAAATTAACAGAGGTTAAGTGATTATCCAAGGTAATATCATCATCATAATTGTCATCATCATCATCATTACCATTACAAGAGTATATATAATTTGCCATATCCTCTTCTAAGTATATCATATTCACTCTTGTTATCTTATAACCACTGTATTTGATAGATATTATAATAGTCTCTGTTTTAATAAATAAAGAAACTGAGGTACATAATACATAAAAAGCTTGTCCAAGATATCATAATTAAAAAGTAGTCTAAGAATTCAAATCAAGTACTAAATGTATCTCTCGACACTATTGAACCAAGAACTTTCTGATAGTAAAGACACATACTAACCTGGATTATTTAAGACTTTGGCTGTGGGAAGGTGCTAGAACTATAGAAAAAAAGGGCCAAAACTTTTTTTTTTTTCAAAAATGAAACCAAAGCCAATCAAATCTAGAGTCATATTTTTCTGTCTCTACAATTCAGGAACCAGAAGTCATCTTAGAGTCATGATGAGATGCTCTGCCATTTTCTTGAGCTCCCAACTGTTGCAACCATGTTCCAGTCTCCCCAGGATTCTGGAGAAGGTGACGATCCCAGAGAGAGTTATTTATATACCTCTACCCCGAATGCCTTGGAAAGTACAGCAATGAATAGGTTGCCAGACATTTACTTTAATGTTTGTCATGTTGTGAGTGACCAAGATCGCTCTTAACCTGATACCTATCTGGCAGCTCCTGCTGCCTCTTTGAATAGGTTCCTGGGAGCACATATTCAGAATTTTTTTTTGACATCTTCCCTCTTTTGTGGTAATTCTTTATTTCTTGGTCTTTCAGACCCTTAATATGGGATCTCTCATCTCCTCCCTGTTTCCTCTCTCTCTCTCTTTCTTTCTTTCTTTCTCTTTCTCTCTCTCTCTCTCTCTCTCTCACTGTTAACCTGGATCTTTCCCCAGAAACTTATAGCCCTCAAGTTCTTTATATCTTTCTACTAGCCATTGTTTTTCCAGAAATATGTAGAATGGTCAAGGTCTAATTGATTTATTTGAGCATTCACAAGGGGAAAGAACTGATACTCTGCAGTATACCATATTGCTAAGCAAGAATTCTCAGTAGGTTATGAAGGGTTTATTAAGACATCTTCATAAGAAGTTGAAGAACAGATGTATTTGGAATCCTCTTCCTCCTGTTCATCACATATTTGACTCATTCTTTTATTTTAGGTTTCAGACAAATATCTCCTCTCCAGTAGCAGTTATCCCTTGCTGCTATAGTTTGCATCTGAAGTGTACCCTGAAGGCCAAGGCATGGAAGATTTGGTCACAGCCTTTTGACACTATTGGGAGATGGTGGAACTTTTAGGAGGTGGGGTGTAATGGAAATAAGTTAGGTCATTGTGGGTATGCCCTGGGAAAGAATTTTGGGTCCCAGCCCTTTGCTGTTTTTTTCTGTGCTGCCCAGCTACTGTAAACAATTTTGTTTCACTATTCAATCCATGCCTCATCACATGCCCAAAAGAAATGAGCCATCTGATCACGGATTAAAACCTCTAAAATCATGAGTCAAAATGATCTTTTCCTCTGTGTAAGTTGATTTATTCAAATATTTTTGTCACTGGAATGGAAAGCCAACTAGCATATTTACCTGGTAATTGTCTGTCTTAACAGCGTATTAATTTTCCTTTAGGTTACTTGACCTAAACTAAAATTTTCTTTTCACTTGGTCATAAATGCTTTCACAACAGTATAAACTCAGTATAAACAAAAACTGAGTTATTTTGGTCCATTGCTATATTCCATCCCTCCCAGGCAGCCAAGAAAAATATCTGGCACATAAAAGTTACTCAGTAAATATTTTTTGAATAAATGAATGAATGATCATAAGGTAAGGTTGGAGTTGAGTTGTGCTTTGAAATATTGGTAGAATTTGAACAGGTAGAAGGAAAATGGAAAAGAGTAATCAGCCAGAGGAACAGCATCAACAAAGACATATTGTTAGCAATACAAGTGGGATGTATAGACTGGACTTCTTTTGACTCTTATGGGGATCAACCAAAGTGCAATCAATGTATTTATCTGGGAGTTTGTTAGAGTAAAAGGTCTGTGATAAAGTAAGTCAGGTGACCTTCCCATGGGTTTATTGCCAAGAAACACAGATAAGACCCCACTTTTCCTTCTGTATCAGGAAGTAAGAGTCACAGGCCTGAGCTTTAACTATCATCAGGCAGACAAATGAAGAAAAATCCATGGTGGGGTCAGCATGACATGGCATCTTAGCACTTACTTTGCACACTCATGTCATCATTTGAATGCTGATCTTGAAACCAGAAGGTCTAAGGTCAAGTCCAAGTGGTTTTATTTCGAGAATCAGACTACCAGGTCCAATTTTGGATCTGCCAACCTTTACTAGATGTGTGTTTTAAACAAAGGAATCTTTATTTTTGCTTGTTTTCTAATCTTTAAAATTGGAACATTTATAATAATTAGGTATTATACCTAAATCAGGGAATTGTTGGGAGAGTTGAAGTTGGAGATACATTGATATCTATCTATCTATCTATCTATCTGTCTATCAATTTATGATCTATCATCCAGCTAGCTAGTTAACTAGCTAGTTCTCTATCTACCAACCTGCCAAAATAGTTGGTAAAATCATAGTATCTACCTAAATAGCCACACACATAGATGTAGGTACCTATAGCTATATCAATATCTATGATATATATTTAAGTATGTAAACATTTATATATTATGAAGATAGTCATATATTATATGTGCAGACATTATGAGTAATCCCTGAGTCTCTGAGATTACAGTTGTGTGCCACTATCAACAGCTTGCACATAATGTTTGCACATAAAATTTTCAATAAATTATAGTATTCTTATTCTTATGCCCTAGACGTTGAGATAAGAAGGCTAAACCTCAAGCCCTTATTTCAGCTACTATTTATTCTTCTCTGGGAGTCTGAAATCGAGTGTCCTTGCAAAAAGTAGGATCTGGGCTAGGATGTCTGCCAAATGTGGTTCTTTATCTCCAGTCTAAACATAACAGACCATGTTCAGTGCACTAGCCTCCCAGATGCAAGTGAGATGCTCATCTGCCAAAGTAGCAACACCACAGCAGCCTTGAAAATTAGGTCCTGGATTTTTAAAAAACTTCACATTAAAAAAATGCTTTTTTTAGTTGATTCCTACATTGGGGCTCAAGTCACGTTTGGTCTCAAGAAACCTGAGATCTTTAAACTATCAGGCTGCTTGTTTCCTTCTACACTCAGAGGAATTTTGAGCTGATATTGTCTGTTCCTTTGGTAATTGGAAGTTTGATTTCAAACAATCAATAAAAAATGTCAGAAAGCTCAAATCAATGCAGCAAACAAATGAATCAGTGACACATAATTTAATAACTAATGTTCTAGAGATAGTTACCTTTTAACCTTGAAAGAATTTTAAGGCAATTAAACATCAATGAGAAAATTATACTTGTAAAATGAGACAGCAACCTGAATACATTTACATTTTATTAATTGAGAGTGTTTCCTGAAGTTATCTTGAAATGAGTCCAAAGTGCAATAAACACCAAGCACAAACAAGGCTGTGTAGGAAAGGCAGATGTTGGGGAACCAGAGGAAACCATTGTCATTCCTTTAGTGTGATAATCCCTCTTTATGTATGCACACATGCATGAACACACTCTCACACATGCTTGCACACACATATACATAGTCATACACATTCCACTGATGCTCTGAGGCTCTTCTTATTAGACATCTAGAAGTTATTGCTCTGCTTTCTCCTTGTCACCAGACAACTGGTCTCTTTTCAATTTGTAGATGGTGCCCATACTTCCTTACATTCCATCTGTACCTCTAACCCTTCCCTCAACTCCAGTGACCTTTCCTCATCACGGCAGACATAAAGTGCCTTTATCCTGGGAATTGTTACCCTTAAGAACCAGAGAAAAATGAATTCAAATGGCCTACTCTGATGTCAGTCTTTAATCTACCAGGCACTAAGTAAGTGCCCAAGTCCACTGACTGAGTCAATACTTTGCCCTATTAAAATCTCTAATTCATCCCTCCACTTTTGTCTATCCATCCCAGACCACTTGAATACCTTTCTTTAGTTTTCTATCTTAAAAAAACATATAATATACCCTTAAATATGTTTATTTTTCTGCAATTATTTTCCCAAAACTTGGAAGACACCAAGACTGTCTTCATGTCTAACACAGGCTAACAGAGCTTTGTTGAGAAAAAAATAAAATAATAATGCCAGGTTGACCTATGCCTTTTTTTTTTTTTTTTTTTTTGTACTGGGGATTGAATCCAGGTGATTAACCACAGAGCTACATCCCCCAGGCCTTTTTATTTCTATTTTATTTATTTATTTTTTTAATTTTTATTTTTATTTTGAGACAAGCCCTCTCTAAGTTGTTTAGAGCTTCACTAGATTGCTGAGCCTGGCCTTGAATTTTCAATCCTTTTGCTTCAACCTCCTGAATCTCTGGGATTACAGGTATGTGCCATTATGACCCGCTTGACCCATATCACTTATATTTATGAACCTTAGCATGGGTAAACTACCATGCTTTCAAATATACTCTACCTCTTCCTTCACTAACTCTTCTACACATTTTACATTTTATTCACTTCTCTGAATGTCTCTCACTCTCACAGGTATGATACTGCTTCACTTCATACCCTAGTCAGAGGAACTCACTCAAAGTTAACTCTCTCTTCCAAAAAACATACTATTTTTTTTTGCAAATATCTTCTATCTTCTTCCCTTATTAAAACATAAAAATAGCTTTCTTCCTTTCATAAAATTGTTAATGTTTATGAATCTTTTTTATTATCAGTCACTGCATGCCTACTATCTAATTTAATTATTTCAACAAACCTATGATAAGGGGCATCAATATTATTCTTGCTTTTTTTCCCCTAGGTAATAAAATTGAGACATAAGAATTTCAATAATTTCCACAAGGTTGTACAAGAATTAAGCAGCCAAGCCAGGATCAGGAGCTAGAAAATCTGGCACCACAGCTCCAATTCTTGACCTTGGACCTCCCTGCCCAGGTGCTCTGGATCTCAACCTGATTTCCTGCTTTAGTTTCTCCAGGACTTTTCTTTGTGATTCCACATCTTATATATTATTTTTCCTTCTACACTGAATCATACTGATCAAGTAGTCCTCATCTAAAAGCAAACAACCCAACAAAAAATCCAAATCCCTTAACTTTTATAATCAAGATAGGCTAATCAGCTTCATGCATCTCCTCTCCTATCTAAGGATCTGTTAGAATATTAAACAAGGGCTGGGGATGTGGCTCAAGCGGTAGCGTGCTTGCCTGGCATGCGTGCGGCCTAGGTTGGATCCTCAGCACCACATACAAACAAAGATGTGTCCGCCGAAAACCAAAAACATAAGAATTAAAAAATTCTCTCTCTCTCTCTTTTTAAAAAAATATTAAACGATACATTTAAAGAAATATAAGATGATAAATACAAAGAACACATAAGCAATGAATGATTTTTAATAGATTTCAGGAAAGCAGAAATGACTTGGGAGTATATTCATGAACAGAAATATAGAAAAATCAAGGCATAGAGAGATGAAATGGAGACACTGGTCAGTCTGACAGGGTACTGATAAAGATCCAGATTTAGATTTAAGAGAAATGGTAAAAATGGGCAGCAAAGAGTGAATGGGGTTTATATGAGGTTGTACATCCTGAAGAGTTGATCTCCACCATTTACTCTTTCCCCTTCTGTTGTTTCAATACTTTATATAAATTGTGGGAAGCTATTTTCTGAATAGTGCGTATATAATTGTGTGTATATAATCAGAGCAGCTGGGTGTCACTCCAGAACCTGAACTTCTAGATCCAACCCCACTGACCTTTCCCCCAGCTCCTCCCTCAAATCTGTAGACTATGTTGCTCTGGGGAACTTTTCCCCATGTTACTTTTTAACTTCTTAGCATTATCCTTCAGAATTCAGATCAAAGATCCTTTCTTAGAAAGTTGATCTTGGTATTCTCTACTATTTATCTGATCATGGCTGCTTATTATTTCTTTTGCTGTACTTGTCACATGGAGATTTTTGTTGTTGTTGTTGTTTTTGGTTATCTACTGTCCATCTCTTCCACAGAAGCAGCTGCTTGTCGGTTTTATTTCTTCCCTGTGGTCTCAGTACCTGGAGTGGTTAGAGTGACACCAGAATACATGTAAGCAAGTATGAGACTAGAAAAGAGTATGGAGAGCTTGTTCTCTAATGGAGAGAGGAGAGAGAGTTACTTTTCATATGCACACAAATCCCATGCATTATCAATCATGACTTAATTGGGGAACCTGGTAATCACTAATCAGAATAACATCACTTCTCTTGGGAAAGCACAGGTAGAGATTCACTCCATATGCATGGGATCAAGATCCAAGAAAGCAGTTGGCAGGTCATAGAGACAGAGAACTTTGACTTTGTTACATAGGAATATGAAAAGAAGGAAGTGCCAGAAGAACTAGACTCCTGACACCAAAACTGGACTTCTCATGAATAGGGACAAGATAAATTAAGGTAAGATCTAGAAACCAATTCAAGAAACCCAGGAAAGAGTCAAGCCAGCAATAAAATTCACTTGCTCAATTACCAATCCAATATTTATTAACTAATTTACGTATTTTTTTACAGTGCTAGGGATCAAACCTTGGACTTTACATATGCTAAGCAAGTGCTATACCACTGAGTTACACATCTAGGGCCCCAGATCATTTATATATATATATATATATAAATTAAGCATAGTCTACTTTCTAGACACCACGTGAAGCTATGAGGCAATGTTTTTTAAAAGTCATTGACTAATTTATGGTTAGTAACCAGCTCACAACCTGAAGATCCTTAAATATCCTGATAGAAAAACCAGTGGTCTGAAACTCCAGGTGAGAAGTGGAATGCCAAGAGGTGAGGAAGTATTTATACCAGTCTCCCTGGAGACTTAAGGCAACGGGTCAGTTTTTTTACTTTGTCAGCTTTTCAGAACTAGAATCTTGGGTCCCTTTGTGGCAGAGACAACTCACTTTGGTGCTTTCAGTGCCTCCAGTTAAGCCTAGTACTTGCAGGCAATAGGGCCTCAGGTTAATTTGGGTAAGCTGGACATGAACCACTGAGGCACCACTGACAGAATCTGCCATTTTTGAGATGGTACCTTGACACTATCTGTGTGGTTGGCTTTTTGCTCTCAGCACTTTCTGTTACCATGTCCTTCAGTTGCTCATCTATGATGGTTCCACATCTATGGTAGCTTCCAGTCTCTGGTTAGAATGGAATTTTCTCCTGAATGAAATCCCCTATGTGTTTCCCCTTCTCTTTTTGCTCCTGCCTTCCCTACTTGATCTGTTAGGACCTGTCCTTAGGTTTCCAAATAGCTCTTTAGGCTTTGAACTACTTTATCTACTTTGTCTAAGTATCAAGCCAAGAATAATCTTTTTTTTTTCTGGTTTTGGCCTATTTTGAATATTTCATCCTAACTTCTAAGTAATAGGCATACCTTATTTATATCATACTTGACAGGTGACTAACTTACACCTAGCTTAAAATCTCAGACTTTGAGTTCCCACAACTCAGGAGTCCAGCTGCCTTTTACTTTTCTAGATCAAATGTTATAAGTGTTTGGTGGTGATTGGGTTTGGTGAAGAAAGATCAACACTGCTGTTTCTCTACTTTCTGTGCAAACCCTATCTCTATTCACTATTTTGAGACCCTAGATTTTAGCTCAGACTTCTGCTTCACTATTTCACAAAGAAAACAAGGGGAGAAAGCATTGAGAGCTACATAAGTCCATACCCAATACAGCATCTTAAAATAACACATCCTAATCAAGGAAAAAAAAAAAAAACCTTTTTTATCCCCACCATGAATGTGGGGGCATCAAAATGAAGAAGGCAATGAGATATATAGTTTAGCATATTTGTTCACAGAAAATAAAAATTGCTTTTTACAAAATGATTTTTACAAACTCCTAAAACCTAGAACAGTTCAATTTTTCTACCCAGAGATAAGGATTAGATTGAGAAATCTCTACTAGAAATGACAATCACTGACATTTATTGATAAAAGCAAGCCCAGCCCCCTTCCACATTCAGCCTGATGTCAAACTGCTTACAGGAAACCAAGTGAAGGCACTAAGTCACCTCCCTCCTCACTTTCACTGCTCAAACCACCACTCAACTTCCTACTAATTTAAAAAAAATAGCCAAAAGAAGCAAAGGAAGCATTTAAAATAAAAGAGAAAGAGAAACTGTAAGCTGGAATGATTGACAGACTAGAACGGCTGCTAGTGCTAGATGAAATCCCAGAAGTCATTCAATTAATTCCTCTCTTATTTCCTCCTTTTCTGACTTTTATTTGCTTATATTATAAAAACAGAAAGATGCACATATCAAACATACAGCTTAGTAAGTTTTCATAAACTGAACATAGCCATGTAGTCAGCACTTAGAATAAGAAACTAAACATGATCAATACCCCAGAAGCACTCTTGGACCTGTTCTAGCTATATTCCTCCCACAGTAACAGTCTAATAATCTAATGTGCACTGTTTTCACTTATTTTGTGTTTTATGAATTGCATGACATTCTATGTACTCGTTTAGGTCTGATTTCTTTCCTTCAGTGTAATGTTTCTGAAATTCATTCATATGGATGGGTGTAGTTGTGGATTATCCCTGCTCATCAAAGTTTAATGCCTGTGGGAGAAAAATAACACATTTTTTTTTCTATTCTGCTACTGTTGATGGGTTTCTTAATATTTTACCTATATTGAAACTGGAGTCCAGGAGGCTACATGGTTATATGAAGCTACACAGTGAGAGTGGTACTCAACACAGGTTGCCCATTTGTACTCAAGCTCATATATTCTCCATCTTGCCCAACCACCTCTCACTATAAATTTCCACACACATTCTGCTATGCATAACTGTCACATTCCCTTTACACAGAACAGAAAGTAGACGTACCACATGTAGAGAAAGGCTAATAAAAGCAAGGTTTTTCAATTTATACTCCTTCCCTGGCAGATAAACTCCAAGTAACAAATCTGGATGTACATAAAGAAACATCACACTAAGAACTGTAATAATATTTCATCTACTCGGAATGCAATCTGTACTGCTGGATATATTCATTTGGCAAGGATTTTTGCTATTTAATAGCTACTAGAATAGATTTTTCAGGGGTCAGGTGAATTTCTTTCCTGCTGCATCTTCTTGAGATTGAAAATACATCACCTTTCCTTTCTCTTACCACAATAGGTCAGGTATTCAGATCATATAGAAGTCACAGAGGGCAATGTCAGGCTAACAAAATGAATGTGGACCATCTGTAGAGCTGAGGTATGGGACATTCCATCTTTGCACATTCCCTCTCCTTTCCCTCTACTCTTCACCCACAGCACCTGCCAATCACTTTGCTGTTCCCAAGAGGCAGTGGATTCCCTCTGAGAAGTTTATAGTCCAGTTGAACTGGCCGCCCTTCTAGCCATGTACATGATTCCTCCCTGTTCCTATGACAGGGGCCTCTTAATCATTCTCTCTCTCCCTTTGCAGTTGTCAGCCTCAAATCCAGGAAGACTCATTAAAATGTCCACTTGTGCACAAGCATGTTGTTAAAAGGATTCATTGGTGTTATCCTTACTGATGCTTCTACCTGGAAAGGTGACTCACCCTGCAGAGGAACCTTTGTCCTGAGGCCTTTTTATCTTTACCCTTAGGAAATTTTGGCAGCCATGCAGGCCAGGGTCCCAACAGAGCTCTGAGAGCTGGAGAGTAAAGAGAGGATTGGGGAAGAGGAAATGGCAGTTTCCTTCTACCTTCCCTATAGTCTTTCCTCCTTTACTTACTCTTGGAAAACCCAGCCTTCACTGACACTACTGAGAAAAGATTTCTTTGAGCTACTTAAAAAAAAATAATTGCTGTACACATAATTGCTGACTGACCTTATGGTGATTTTCCTGTACCAGAAAGACACTTTTCTCTGCTCTAGGAACTTGAATATTTGTTTGAGCAGCCACAGAGGATGAATTAAGTGAGACTCTTATCACAATAACAGTTCCCAAAGGAAAGCAGAGGTTTTTAAAGGTAAAATAAGGAGCATCATCACTTAAGCAGGGTATTGTAATTGACTGATTTCCTTGACAATTTGTTGTAAGGATAATGTTAAATAATATTCAAATTCTCCCTCTTTGGGAAAACAATTATATTTCTGCTGAATACAAGAAACATTAAGGAGTGCAAAGACTCCTGAAGGAACTTAATAAATTATTAGCCAAATTATTATTCAAATCTTATGTGCTGCTATGAAAACATCACTTGGCACTTACAACATTATGCCTGGAAATCTCCTTTGCTAAACTTACCAGTTTATTAGGTTTGTATTCTTTGTTCCACAGTACTGAAGGCAAATATTTCCAAATTTTAACACCACATAACAAGGGTTTTCTTTCATCCTGAATACAATTAAATTTTCTCCCTTTCCTTCTTTTACTAATCTTTCACTAATAGTCTTCCTGAGAACCATATAGCTTCTTCTTGCTACACATCCTAAATAAAATGCAATATGTTTTAAAATTTTGTCATACTACCATTAACTCAGGCATAAAATTACAAATTTTGTATGTTAATCTATTTTTATATTATAAGTTATAAAATTCTTCTTTAAATGTTTGGTAGAAAGCACCATCTGAGTCTAGATTTTTGTTGTTGTTGGGATAATGTTGCTTACTGATTCAATCTCATTACTAGTTTATAGGTCTATTTAGAATTTTCATGTATTTATAATTAAGTCTTAATAGATTACATATTTCTGAAATTTGTGTTTTCATCTAAATTATCCACTTGTTGGCATATAATAGTTCATAGCACTCTCTTATGTTTTTTTATTTTTTTTAATTTCTATTAACTCAGTAGCAATGCCCCATCACTACAAGACTTAATGACAAAATAACAACCATTTGATTATATCTCAGCTAAAGAGTCAGCGGGGTTATTCTGCTCTTCATGGCAGAGGCTGAGGTAACTCAGTGGTCCTCAGCTTGTAGGTGGGCAGAGATGGAGTGTTCTAATAACTTCATTCTTACTTTGTGAAACTTATGCAGGGATGGCTGGAAGGCTGCACTCACTTAGGATCATTGACCTGGAAACCAACATATGGCCTCTCTCAGGCATAAAATTACAAATTACAAACTACTCAACTCTAGAGTTGAATAGTTTTTTTCTGTCTATATTTACCTAGAATAAGTAATTGTTCTAGAGACTCAGGTGACAGCTATAGGTTGTCTTATGTTGTACTTTGGGTGCCCCCAAATATTACTTAACCACATTCTAATTGTCAAGTGTTATGGTTTGGATCTGAAATGTCCCTGAAAACTCATTTATGGAAATCATGGTCTACAATGCAACAAGGTTCAGAGATGGAGCCTTTTAGGCAATCATTGTCTCATGAGGGCTATAACCTCATCGATGGATTAATCCAATTGATAGATTAAAAATTTGAATGGACTACTAGGTAGTAACTGTAAACAAATAGAACATTAATGCAGGAAATAGGTCACTGGGGACATGCCCTTGTGGACTGTACTTGGTCCCTGGCTCATCTCTCCCTCTCTGATTCCTGGACCATGAGCTGAACAGTTTTCCTTTGTCATGCCTTTCTAGCCATGATTCTGCCTTCCAGCTAGCCAACCTAAGTCCTCTGGAACTATGAATCAAAAGAAAACTTTTTCTTCTCTAAGTTGTTCATACTTAGATATTTTGGTCGCAGTGATGGAAAGTTGACTAGACAAACCATTAAGCAGATAACTAAAACTAGATTCAAAAATTCGGTTGTTATCTCTCAAGATAAAACAATTTCCAGCCATCTTTAATCTAACACATCTTGGTTAAAAAAAAAAACACTGGGAAAGACCATCTAATAGGATTTTAAACTCTTAAAAATTTATAGCCTAGTGTATAGCTTATCCTGGAGCATGTTCAATGTACTCTTGAGAAAACTGCATATTCTATTGTTTGGTATAGTGCTGTTTATGGATCTGCTAGGTCCAATTGGTCTATAGTATTTTTCAAGTCTTCTATTTCCTTATTGACCTTTGTCTAGTTATTATATCCATTGGTCAAAGGAAGTATTTTTATCACCTACTATAGTAGAGTTGTCTATTTCTCTCTTCAGTTATGCCAATTTTTGCTTCATATATTTAGGAAATGTGATGTTTGGTACATATATACTTGTAAATATTTGTTTTGATGAATTGAATTAAGATCTTTATATAATATTACTTTTGAAAGATCTTTATATAATATTACTTTTTTGTTTTTATAACAAATTTTGATTTTAGTTTTGTCTGATATTAGTATATTGTTCTATTTTGGTTGGTATTTGCATAAACTTTTCCCATCTTTTCATTTTCAACATGTTTGTTTCTTTGGATTTAACATTAGTCTCATGATTTTCAGAGCTCCTATGAAGTTATTTCTCATGGTATTTGATTTTGTTGGGGAATAAGGTGCAGACCTTCTGAATCTATTTTCTGACAGTCAATTCTTTATTTATTGTTCATATTCCTAAAAATAGCACGGTTCTGTGGATAATTTTTAGTTTCTTGCTCTTTTTGTATTTTCCCTTCTTATCTCAACATTGCTCTTTTTTCTGAGAGTATACCTACTTCATTACCTCTGACTCCTGTGTGTTATTCCTAAACTTGTACTCACTGCTTTTTATTTAGGCATTTTCATTGCTGTGTTGTACTCCTGATAACAGAAAACATGATAATTGCACATTTATTTCATCCAGAATTTAGAAAAAGCAACAGTGGTACTGCTAAACAACCTATAATAGTAGGGTTGCATGCACTACAAATAACCTAGAGAGAAATCACGAATTTGTCTATCCTTGAAAAATGTAGGAACAAAGTAGACACTGAGATGATTAGGTAAACTTTTATTAAAATTATTAATGTTCAGGGCTGGGATTGTGGCTCAGCAGTAGAGTGCTCGCCTAGCACGTGGGAGGCCCTGGGTTTGATCCTTAGCACCACATAAAAATAAGTAAATAAAATAAAGATATTGTGTCCAGTTACAACCAAAAAATAAATATTAAAAAAATTAATAGTGTTAACTCTGCTTTATTTTTATCACAGAATGCATATAATATTCCAACTTAGTTTTATCACAAAGTTTTAGCTTTAGAGCAAGGCAAATGCTAACCTGATATGTGTCACTTGCGTTCTGATAATGTCTATTTTGTGTCAGGCATTAGGTACCTATGAAGGGCAACCTATCTAATGCCCTCTTGCCTAGCTCACATTGCACTTCCCACCTACCTTCTTGTTAGCTCAGAGCAGCTCTACCCACACAGTACCTTCCTCATTTGTCCATCTTAACACAATGAGCATGAGGCATAGATGTAAAACAGGCAAACTCTTGATCCATGTATGATCTAGTAAGGGAAGATTAACCAAAACAGCATAAAGGTGCTCAAGAACACTACAGGTGAGGCTGGGATAGCACATAAAAGGTACTTTCTTGTTTTTTAATCAATTATTTTTAATTGATTTTTTAAAAAAATAAATGACAGCAGAATGCATTATAATTCTTATTACACATATACAGCACAATTTTTTATATCTCTGGTTGTATATAAAGTATGTTGACACCAATTAGTGTCTTTATACATGTACTTTGGATAAAAGGTACTTTCTATTGAGAATAAACTAGCAAGTATGAACCCTGTACTACAATGACAAAACATGACATTTTTATTTATTTCTTTAACTAATCTAAGCTTTTGCTACCAGTTCTATTCTACTGTGTTGCTTGGAATTGTTTTTATTGGATGGAGTGTTATTTGAGATTCTAATCTCACTCATTATCATGAATCCTCCCAGTTGGACACAGTTCCCAAGGGATAGATCATGCCAGAGCCTGGGGAAGGTGTTCTAGATGCTGGTCAACAGATTTTAGTGTTCTCTCCAGAAAGAGCAGGTATGTAGCTCTTCCAAATCTGAGGGCTTTCAAATAACTGTGTCAGTTATGGGGTCTTTATAGGGCTGGGAATACTGGTGCTGAGAGTCATGTCTCTGTTCTTTGCCTGTCCCCTTACATATCTTAACCCCTGTAGCTGGCCCTAGAGACTTGGATGGGGCTGTGATTGCCCACAGGGCTTCATATTTCTCTTCTGACCTCCGTTTCTTCTCATCTACATTTTTTTTTTCTCTTAAATATCACTTTCTTTCTTCCTGATCAAGAAATTTAGTAATTTTTTTAATGGATAGAGTCTTTTACAATGGGCAGGAATGATATTTAATGACTACATACTTTTGCTTTCTGTCTTAACACTCTCAGTGATGGAATGATAACTATAGATAAGCAGGTAGGTTGGGATGTAATAGAGTTAGGAACATAAGCATATATCACTCTTTTAACATATTATGAAGTCACATAAAAAGAAAAAATTCTGATTATTAGATGGGACTGAGTTCAATTCATAACACTGCCTCTCACTAGACCTGTGACATAACTCCTGTGAGTCTGCATTTCCATCTGTAACATGAGGGTTATGATATGCATATACCAGAGTGGTTGTGAGGATTAGATAATGTAGTTTAATTAATACTGTTAATACTCCTGAGCAGTGTCCTGGTAGAAGTTCAATGTGAGCAGGTTGTGAAACACTTGGCATTGATTTGCAAGCTTTCCATATGGCTGGGAGCAAAGGCAACTTCAATAGCTGAACTGAGAAAGGATGGGCTTTCCCTGTGGGAGGCAGAGCTCTTTCTGGTACCTTACAAGGTGGACAGCATTGTTATATGGCAGTAGTCTCTGTTGTTACACTACGGGGACAGTGATTCCTGGCAGAGCACACAATGTGATTAAAGTGGATCTGTGCTAAAGCCAGGAGACACTACTGTTTAAAGTAGTCATATAGTTTCTCTTGAATTAGTGGGGACTGCACTTTGGTAGCTCTTCTGAATCTGGACACTGCTTTCCCCCTAGGGCCCTGCAGGTGATCTTCATGGTCCTAGCTCTCTAAAGGGGGTACTGGGCTCACATGGGGCATTGATGATGGACCCTACAATTATCCTCCAAGACAGATTAGCTGAGAGCCAGAACCAGTGCCAGAGCAGATCAGAAACTACCTGGTGATTCATGCTGTGCTTTCCAGCTTCTATAATAGCATACTAAGCTTAGCCTGAGGGGATAGAGGAAGAATTAATAAATGTGTTTTGTGCATTGCTCAGAGGTAAATAAACAAATAGGAATATATTCAGGGATGTTGATTTAATGTGATACTGCTTTGCTTAGTGCTTCAGTGAATGAGTAGATTGTAAACTCAGGAACTTGGAACTGGCTTCTAGAATTGAACCCAGAGGAATTGAGAGCAGAAAAGAGAGAAATTCTGTCTGCTGGATGCCAGGTGTTTGGATTTTGGGACAACTGAACAAGAATCCACGAGGGGTGGGGGCAGTGGGCAGGGATGGATCTGCATCAGAATGATAAAAGAGGCACAGTATAACCTTCACATATCCTCCTTGGAGTGTCCTTTCTCCTCTAACCCTACCCACCTGTTCTTCCTTCTCATATGATAATGACCCCCACCACTGTCATGAGTTATGGCTGCCAAAGTTTCTGAAGTTCAATCCTGGGGCTGATATGCCACATAGGGCAGAGAATGTGAGAGCCTCGAGCAGGATAAGGCTGGCTCTTCTTGACATATTGACCCTGCAGGAGCAGTCAGTTGCAGGTAGGCTGAGTATGTGGGAGACATGGGTTCGAAAGCCACTGAGAAGGGCATAGTTAGATTGTGAGCTAGCTGAGAAGGTGGAAAAAATCGGGTACCACTAGGCCTTGCTCTGTGTGTGGTGGTTCCTGGAGTGTAGATGAAGGGATAAAGAAAAGGAAAAGGAGAAAATATTTCTGCCTCTGGGATAGTCTGAGACTTGGGGGAGTAAGATGAGAACAGGGGGAGAATGTGAACTGGCCCTGAATCAGTGGACACATTGACATCAGTGGAGGAGCTGGGAAGGGTGGCCTTTGACCACATGATCTACTGGGAGCCTTGAGTGTGGGAACACTGCATCTAGATCTAGAGTGTACAAATCACAAGTTCCTACCTGAGGCTAATGTCTCTTTAAGAACTTATGTATTTTTTTCTTGTTCTTAATTTTTTATGTGTACTTTGTCATGTGTGGAGTTTTGACCTGTCTTCTTTTAATTTTGCTGAATGACTGTGGATACGTTGTGTCAGTTTTCCCCCGGTAGGATTGAGCTAGTCTAATTGTTACACATGTGCTTTACCTTGTCTTGCAAAGACAGGTGACCCACATTCTAAAGCAGAATCGAGGTTCTCTTTAATTTGGTTGTGTTTAGAATTTCTCAAACCTGCTTTAGTGTTAAGGATTTTTCCTGGATCATTTTTAAGACATTCCCTCTGGGAAAAAAATGTGCTTAAACTTTTCAGTCAGGGTGATGATCTACTGATGCCCTGGATGTCATCTGATGGGGATGTGCAGTGGAGCAGGTGGCTCACTGAAATGCATTGTAAATACTGGAACAAACCGTGCTGCAGAGATGGAAGCCACCAGACTGCCTTCCGTGTGAGAGTGTCCACTGCCGACCCCCCGGGCAGCACGACAGTGGAGATGACCACCTCTGCCACGACGGAGACAGAGCCGGGGACCGCTGCTGGCATTCCAGGAGCTGCCTGCCCTTTTCTGTGTGACTGGACTCAGACGGCGTGGCTACTTTTATTTGTGGGGGAAGCTAATTGTTATCACTGTGGAAATACTGCAAGGTTCTGTCTTTTGTTTCCAGGCATATGTACTTGTGTCCAGGTCAATAAAGCAGAGAAAGAGAGGACTGCGTAGCCTTTCCCAGCTTGCCAGGCCCTTGGCTCTTGGTCTGCCCTTTGCCATGGTGAACATTGCATAACTCACGTGTTGAGATGTTTCACATGGACTGTAAGATTTATTAATGTGGACATTTAAGGGGTAAGAAATTGAAGAAATAAACAAGGGTATTTTTTCAAAAAAAAAAAAAAAAAAAAAGAACTTATGTATTTTCAAGTCAGACTCTGCACATATTGCAAACCAATTTTTTTCTTTCTTTTTCTTTTTTTTCCCCAACCACTCCCATGTGTGAAGCACTGTCTGAGTTTGGAGCTGTGGAAACATGCATTAATTCCATCTTTATAAGGTAAGGGGTATAACATGAGTTCTTCCTTTCATTCTGCTTCTGAACTTTAGTAACTCATGGGTGTGGGGAAGTAACAGGGTCTTCTTCATGTGTCCTAAGCTCTCTGTCAGCCTGGAATCTGAGTCGGATGAGGACTCACCTGCTCAGTTCTGCCTCCCTCACCCGCAGGTTCACTTATGCCTCACTTGTAGGGTGGCATGGGGGACAAGTCAGTAATGAAAAAACAAGAAGAACTAGGATGCAACACTTTAAGACTTCTTGACCTAGTTTTCTTACAAGAATATCTCTTTCCAGGTTCAAAGCTGGTATAGACTTATTATCTCCAAAGAGCCTTTGAATTCTGATGTTTTCATCCCATCATGTCATCTGCTACACTGAGGCTCAGTAGTATGTCCACAGAGGTTAAAAATCTCAGGGCTAGGGGTTGGAGTACAAGCAACCATGGCAAAGATATATTTAAATATCAAATTGCAGTTTGACAGTGGTAGAGATGTAGGGATTTCCTTTACATCATAGAAAGGATGTGATTGCCAAAATGCTTAGAGAAAGGCTGGTGAGAAGTGAGGAGAAGATAAATAGATCACCACCTATTCTCATCTAAGGTCACCAGGCATATTCATATTTTCCTAATATGAATCATTCAAAGGAGAATAAAGTTCTGTTTCTTTCTCACAAACACACACCCTCCCATACATACACACACACACACTCACATATGCATGCACACCAACACCACAAGCTATAAAGAGAAAATTACAGCCAATACTGAGCAGTTTCAAAGCAGGCTGAGTAGAAGCATCTGAAAAGTTCTTATAGCTGTTGTTTGAACTGGGATGTTCCTTGTCCACCTTCCTGAAAGTTTACAGGAGCCCTGAGGCTGAGCAATTGAGCTGAGCACAAGCAGGGAGCAGACCAGCTGATACTGGATATGTTCAGATGAAAAATTAAAAATCGCATTTTGCTTATATATATATATATCACAAACATACCATGAAGCTTCTGTAGCTGCACTCTCACTAATGATGCATTTGCCCTGAGTTACCTTGAGTTCAATCATTTTGTGGCTCTTTAAAGCTGAATAAAAAGAAAGAACACAAAGCCTCTCTCTTCTAACTGTGGGTGAGTATTTTTATGAAGAACAGATAAATAATTGGACAGCCCCTTTTCAGATGCAAATGTTGTTAAATCCTATCTTTAGGATGCAATAATTTCTGTTATTTCCATTAACATTCAGGAAGACCCCATGGATGTGAGTTCTGCTTCTGATCACACATCTTGTTTCCATCTTGTCTTGGCACTTTGGCCACTGGGCAGACTGTTAACACTTCTGAGACTCCATTTTCTCATATGTAAAATGGGTGCTATAATTCCTTTCAGTGTGATAGTGTTAGCAAACAGGTATATTACATTCAGAAGTGCTTAATAATAAAGGAGTCAGACCAACTTCATGCTGTGAGAATAATGAAGTCAGTCAGACTTCCTTCAAGGGAGGCTGGGGTGAAACAACTTCTGTAAACCTTGGAGGCTGAGATTTCAACGGAAAGCTATTAGTCTCAGTGAATCAGTGAGCCCCCTTACCACAAAAAAGAGGTTAAATTTTCTGCAATATAGACAAAAACTAAATTAGAATGGGGCCAATGTTGAGCTTGCTGGAGCTCAGGAGAGTAGCTGCACAAAAGTCTCCCATGCTCATATGGCCAGTTGAAAGAGCTGCCCTTCAAGATCATCTTCTTAGCCTGCCCTTCAGTTGCTATCACCAGTAAGCAATACCCTTTTGGCTCTGGCAGCAAGAGGGAGGCTGGATCTCTCATAGATTCTTAAGTTCTGCTTCTTCAGGAGCACATGCAAAATGGTGAATCCTAAGTCCAATTCTAAGATCATCTCCTATATTACATTTTTTCACCCACAGGTAATTTTTGTTGTTGTTGTTGTTCCAGAGATTGAAGGCAGGGGTACTTAATCATTGAACCAAATCTTCAACCCTATTTATTTATTTAATTTATTTAATTTTGAGACAGGGTCTTGCTAAGCTGCTTGGAGCCTCACTAAGTCACTGAGTATGACTTTAAACTTGGGGTCCTCCTGCCTCAGCCTCCCAAACCACTGGGATTATCAGCACCCACAGATAATTATTAACCCTTTGCTGTATTCTGGACATCATTGACTGTTAAATCCCAATAGTTCTTCTAATATTCAAATGCTGTGAACACCAGAGTGAAGTAAATCTGCAGGGAGGAAGATTTCTTGGTCCTTGGAATTCACATTTAAATTATTTTGAATCTTCTGCTCCCTTAGAGTTTTTCAAAACTTTATCATTCTTCTTAGCATGCAAGAGACTGATTGTTGACTTTATGTGAAAGGCATGTATCCTTTCTCCCACGGTGGCCAGGTACAACAGGAGTATTCTTGATACCAAGGCCTGATCTGGCCAGAGGTCAGAATTCAGAGGCAGAATTCAGCCCAGTGGGGCTTAATCCTTTCAGCACAGCAATGCCCAACTCAGGCTCATGCTATATTCTCTTTCCTTATTTGTCTCCAGTCCCTATTTACCATTTGTCCCAGGCTCAGTTCTGGCAATGGGGGCCGACATTGCAATCATATGGACCACCTTAAGGATGACATGACCTGATGGCACCTAGTCTTACTGGCCAACCCTGAGGTTTCTGCATTGAAAAGAGGTGGAAATACCTGAGACCAATGTGTTGCCCACACAGAGGACATCTGTAAGTATGAGAGAGGAATGTGTGTCCTGGGTAAGATTTCCTGGAGACAGAAGGAGAAATAAACAGTCACACCCTTTTCTCCATTGGAAGTTAGTTTGAGATGCAGTCAGTATGGCTTGTCAAGGATGTCTCCCAGGATCACACTTCAGTCAAATAGGGTTGCAGTTCAGTGACACATGTGATTCTGCCTCCTTCCCTGCTTCACTCCCCTTATCCTTGCAATTGCTGTCACCAATAAGCAATTGTACCCTTACCTCAGACTCTGCTTTTTGGGGAACATGAAGTAAAAAATCACTCAATTGGATTAAAATTGAGTAGATCTCATGCAAACTACTCCAGATCATAGTTCCCAATAAACTCTCAGACATTTAAAATGTCCCTCAAATGACCTGAACATCAAAGGCATTGACCAGCCAAAGCTCCCTTTGTATGAACTAATGTTGGATGAGCTGTCCTTCTATACAGAAACCAGAAGATTCTGGATTTTCCCTATACTGGGTTCTCTTTTTATCCCTTCTGAAACTTCTCTCTTTGGAATATTTTTTTCTGTGGCTCTTACTCTTAGGTTGCCTCCTGACTATACAACTGTGTCTCTCCACACCAGTATTCCATGCTGACTGCTTCACCTATCTGGCTGTACAAAAAAGTTGAAGTCATTTTTTATGCTTCCAGTTTCATCTGCTCATCTCCATTCACAATCTATCACCAAGTCCTGCCATTTTTGAATCTCATTCTCTCTCTCCATCCCCACTGCTGTTTTTAGTCCAAGCCCCCACCACTTCTCCTAGGTACAACATCTTTAAGATTTATTTTCTTCTATCAGCTCATGCTTTCTCCCTAACAATATTATCAAAATTCAATTACAGGGTTCTTACTTCATAGATTAAAACTCTTATAAGATGTCCATTACCCTTAAAATCAGCCCACAGTAAGAAACAACTTCTGGGTTATCTGACCAGTCAGCCTCTTAATTTTGTCTCATACAGTGTTTTTCTCTTTTTTTGATGTGCTGACCAAACCACATTGACATTGGCTGACTGTGTCTTACAAACCTCAGTTTTGTGACTGTCTTAATTATAAAGTAATATATTTAATCAATTCATTTAATGTTCTTCTTTCTCAGTAGAACATTGGCTTCATAAAAGCAGATAAAATTTTGTGTCATTTATCACTTCACACATAATTGAGATATAACATGATGATGCTGAATTAATGCATGAATGAATACTTAGAGCAAAGCTTCTCAAAGTGGGGCACATAGACTATTGGTGATCCATGAATTTATATAACCTGTCAAAAATAAATACAGAAATTAAGAATAGTGCTCACATAATTGAAAGATAATATTATGTAGCTATTTGAGAGATTAATATTATGCCTATTAAATCTAATAATAGAATAAATGAATTATTTTTTATTCTTCTTTCTTTTTTTTTAACAAAAGTATTAGTTAACAATAGATTAGAGAAAAAATCTGCTTTACCACAATAATGTGAGAGGCATTAACTTTAGAATATTCCTATGTAAGTACTCAAAATACAATGTTGAAATAATCAAATTAATATTTGTAAAGCAATAATATTGTTAAAGATAATAATACAAGTAGGTGAGGACTAGAAAACTTCATCTTCACTACTTAAGAATATCTGTGGGAGAGTACAAGTTTACAGGGAAGTCTGATGATAAATTTTAAATAAAAAAACATAGTTGTTCTAAGAATATACTATCCAATCTCTGGTATCGAATAAATAAATAAATAAAAACTTTACTGCCATCTTACTGAGATACAAGTCATATATAAAAAATTCACTCTTAAAGTGTGGAAATTTTCAGTTTATAGTATATCTACAGAATTAAGAAATAATCACTGTTATGTAATTTTCTAAAATTTTCATTAGATTAAAAAAAAACAAACAACATTGTCTTTCATAGTAATTGGGTGTTTTTCTCTCTCCCAGCCCCTGGCAGCCATAAATCAATATGCTGTCTGTATGGATTTTCCTACTTTGGAAATTTCATATAAATGGAATATTACAATATGTGCATTTATGAGTGATTTTCTTCATTTAGCATATTTACAAGGTTAACACTGGTTGTAGCATGGTTGTGTCAGTGTTCCATTTAATATTGCTGAATAAAAATTTGTTTGGATACACCATGTGGTATACATGGTGCATCACTTGTTAAACATTTACATTGCTCCCACATTTCAGGTCTTATGAACAATCTTGGTTTGAACATTCATAAATGAGTATCTGTATAAATATATATTTTAATTTTCTTGAACATACACCTAAGTGGAATTACTGAGTATGGTAACTCTATGTATAAACTTATGAGGAACTGCCAATATGTTCTCTAATAAATTGCACCATTTTATAATCTGACCAGCATAGCAATGTATAAGGTTCTAATTCCTTTACATCCTCTCCAAATTTATTGCTATTTCTCTTTTTGATTATCACTATCCCAGTGTGTGGTGAAATGCTGTGTCTTTTTAAACTTTTCTGGTGGCTAATAATATTGGATTTTTTATGTGTTACTAGCTATGCATAAGTATATATTTGAAGAAGTCTCAGGTGTTTTGTGAATCTTTAAAAATTGAATTATATTCCTTTCTATTTTTTGAGGGGGTGGTGCACAAGTTTTTTCTTTTGTTAGAGCATCAAAATTATACATAGTATTTTGGTTCATTTGGACAAAATAGCAGGAATTTGATCTCAATTCCTTTTCCTTCCCTCTTTTTTCTATTATTTATTTATTGATTGATTTTTTTAAAAAAAATAAATGACAGCAGAATGCATTACAATTCTTATTACACATATACATCATGATTTTTCATATCTCTGGTTGTATATAAAGTATGTTGACACCAATTCATGTCTTCATACATGTACTTTGGATAATGATGTCTATCACATTCCACCATCCTTGCTAATCCTCTGTCCCCTCCCTTTCCCTCCCATTCTATCTAGAATCCATCTATTCCTCCCATGCTCCCCCTCCCTACCCCACTATGAGTCAGCCTCCTTATATCAGAAGAAAACATTCGGCATTTAATTTTTTATATTATTCATAGTTTACCCGTCTTACTTAATTTTTTGTGTTTATTTTTAGTGTGTTCATAATGGAAGGGTGTTGTTTGCCAAATATCACCCGACCCCAGAACCTATTAAAGCAATGTTGAAGATTTTGTCTTTCATTACATTAACACAGTGAATTAGATTGATTGATTTTGTACACTGAACCAACCTACATCTCTGGAATAAATTCCACTTTGTCATGGTACATAAAATTTTTTATATATTGCTGGACTTGGTTTGTTAGAATTTTGTAGAAGACTCTTTGTTCTCTACTGTTCCATTTTTGGCAACATTATCTTCTGTTTCATTCTTGATTTTAGTAATTTGTGTTCTGTATTTATTATTTGATCAATTTTGTTAAACATTAGTTAATTTTGTTAGGCTTTTCAAAAAACCAACGTCTGGTTTTATTGATTTTCTCTATTGTTTTCCACATTCTAATTAACTTACTTATGTTGTCAGTTTTTATTGTTTCCTTCCTTCTGCTTTATTTGAATTTAGTTTGTTCCTATTTCTAGAGATGAAGAGTTAGGTTACTGATCTGGGATGTTTATTTAAAAAAACAACAACTATATGTATAGCTTAAAACTTCTCTCTAATCATTTTGTTTGATATTAGACCATTTTTATTTTTTTTAATGTATCCATCTCAAATTATTTTCTAATATCTCTTGTGATTCTTATTAGTTAGCTAAAAGTGTAGAGTGTATTGTTTAATTTTATTTATCAATGTTTATTTAGTTTTTCTTCTGTCATTGATTAGTAATTTTATACTTTTATTTGTTTAATTTTTTTTTTGAAAAAAAAGTTGGCATGATTTCAAAACTTGTAACTACATTAAGGGTAGTTAGGTCAAAGACTGGTGAATTTATTCTTTAAAATCTATATTCTTTGTAGTGTGTGTCCACTAAAGTCTCTGTTCACTTATCTTCATGATCTCCTGATGATTGAACAGAGACTTTCTTAAATACCTAAACTGGTAAATCTCCTTTGTCAGTATGTTTTGTGTGCAACCTAGGGCAGGCTTCTAACATTCAGCCAGGCATTTAGTGACTACACTAGGCTTTCTTAGTCCTACCAGCCATGTACAAGAGTTCTCCTATTTCCACATCAACACTTGTCAATTTTTTTTGATAATAGCCATTTTAACAGGTGTGAGTAATATCTCATTGTAATTTTAATTTGCATTTTCTTGATGATTAAACACATTTAGCATTTGTTTGCCATTCGTATGTCTTAAGAAATATCTGTTCAGATTCTTTTATTTTTTCCCACATTTTATGGGTGCAATATAGTTGTATATATTGATGGGATTTGTTGTTACATATTTTTACATGCGCACACTATAACATATAATTTGACAGAATTCAGCATTTTCCCCACCCCTCCCCATTTCCCACCCCTTGGTCCCTTTCCTCTACTGATCTCCCTTTGATTTTTAGGAAATCCACCTGCACCTTCGTTTTCCTTTTTCCTATCTTCTACATATAAGAGAAAACACATGGCCCTTAATCTTCTGAGTTTGACTCATTTCACTTAATATGATGGGCTCTAGTTCCATCCATTTTCCAGCAAATGCCATAATTTAATTTTAGCTATGTCTGAATAAAACTCCCTTGTGTACATGTACCACATTTTCTTTATCCATTCTTCTGTTGATGGGCACTTAGGCTGACTCCAAAGTTTGGTATTGTGAATTATGCTGCTATAAACATGGGTATGCATGTATCATGCTAGTAAGATAAATTTAAATTTTCAGGCTAAATATCAAGAAATGGTAGAGCTGGGTCATATTGTGGTTCCATGCCTAATTTTTTGAGGAACTTTATACTGATATCCATAGTGGTTGTACTAATTTACAGCCCCACCAACATTGTTAAATTGTTTCATTTTTCTCCACATTCTCTTCAGCATTTATTATTACTTGTAGTCTTGATGAGTGCCATTCTAACTGATATGAGATGAAATCTCAGTGTAATTTTGATTTGCATTTACCTTCACTGCTAATGATGTGGAACATTTTTTCATGTATTTGTTGCCCATTTGTATTTTCTCTTTTGAGATCTGTCATTTGCCAATTTCTTAATTGTGTTATTTGATTTTTTGATGTAAAGCTTTTTTGAGCTATTTATATATTCTAGATATAAATTTTCTGTCAGAAGAGTAGCTAGCAAAGATTTTCTTCCATTCTGTGGGTTCTCTCTTCACATTTATAATTGTTTCCTTGGCTGTGTAAGGCCTCTTAATTTGATGCCATTCCATTTATTAACTCTTGGCACTATTTCCTGAGCTTTAGGGGTCCTATTGAGAAAGTTGTTGCCTGAGGCTAAAAGCTGTAGTATTGACCCAACGTTTTCTTCTGGGAGGTGCATAATTTCTGGTCTAATTCCCAGATCTTTAATCCATTTTGAGTTGCTTTTTGGGCAGGATGAAAGATATGGGGTCTAGTTTCATTCTTCTACATATGGATAACCAGTTGTCTCAGCACCATTTGCTTAAAAGGCTATCTTTTTACTAAAATATGTTTTGTCAAGGATCACATGACTCTAGATGTGCAGGTTTGTCCCTGTGTCTTCTGTTCTGTACCATTGGTTTATGTGTCTGTTTTTATACCAGTACCATGACAATTTTGTTATCATAGCTCTGTAGTATAATTTGAAGACAGGTATTATGATGCCTCCAGCATTACTTTTTTGGCTTAAAAAATGTTTTGATGCATTGAACTTTATTATTATTATTATTCGTTTTTTTAAAGAGAGAGAGAATTTTAATATTTATTTATTTTTTTTTAGTTCTTGGCGGACACAACATGTTTGTTTTTGTATGTGGTGCTGAGGATCGAACCCGGGCCGAACGCATGCCAGGCAAGCGCGCTACTGCTTGAGCCACATCCCAAGCCCCACTGAACTTTAACTTAGGAGGCTGAGGCAGGAAAATAATGCATTCAAAGCTAGCCTCAGCAACTTAAGGAGGCCCTAAGAAAATTAGTGAGACCCTGTCTCTAAATAAAATATATGAAAATGACTGGGATGTAGCTCAGTGGTTAAGCACCTGTGGGTTAAATCCCTGAACCAACCTCCCTCCCCAAAATTGCTTTGTCTATTCTGGGTCTTTTAGTCTTCCAAATGATTTTTTTTTTCGGATTATTTATTCTAGTTCTGTGAAGAGTGTCTTTGGTATTCTAATGAGTTTGCATGGAATTTCTACATTGTTATTGGTAGTATGGCCTTTTTTAAAAATTTTAATTGATTTTAGTTTTTAAACACATGACAGCAGTCTGCATTACAATTTCTATTACACATATGGATCACAATTTTTTATATGTCTGTATATAAAGTATGTTCACACCAATTTATGTCTTCATACAGGTACTTTGGATAATGATGTCCATCACATTTCACCATCACTGCTAAACCACTGCCCCCTTTCTTCCCCCCAATCCCTCTGTCGTATCTAGAGTTCGTCTATTCCTCCCATGTTCCTCCTCCCTACCCCATTATGAATTAATCACCTTATATCAGAAAAAAAAACATTCAGCATTTGATTTTTTGGAATTGGCTAACTTTAATTAGCATTCTATTCTCCAACTCCATCCATTTACCTGCAATTCCATGATTTTATTCTCTTTTATTGCTGAGTAAAAATCCATTGTTTATGTGCCACATTTTTTTTAATCCATTAAACTACTGAAGGACATCTAGGTTGGTTCCACAGTTTAGCTATTGTGAATTGTGCTGCTGTAAACATTGATGTGGCTATGTCCCCATAGTATGCTATTTTTAAGTCCTTTGGGTATAGACAGAGTAGAGGGATACCTGGGTCAAATGGTGGTTACATTCCCAGTTTTCGAAGGAATCTCCATACTGCTTTCCATATTGGCTGCACCAATTTGCAGTCCCACCAGCAATATATGAGTGGACCTTTTTTCCCACAACCTCCGCCAACACTTATTGTTGTTTGTCTTCATCATAGCTGCCATTCTGACTGGAGTGAGATGGTATCTTAGAGTAGTTTTGATGTGCATTTCTTTAATTGCTAGAGATGATGAACATTTTTTCATATATTTGTTGATTGATTGTATATCCTCTTCTGAGAAGTGTCTGTTCAGAACCTTGGCCTATTTATTGACTGAGTTTTTTTTTTTTTTTTTTTTTGTGTGTGTGTGTGCTTAGCTTTTTGAGTTCTTTATATACCTTAGAGATTAATGCTCTATCTGATGTATGAGGGGTAAAAATTTGTTCCCAATATGTAGGCTCTCCATTCACTTCACAGATTTTTTTTTTTTTCTGAGAAGAAACTTTTTAGTTTGAGTCCATCCCATTTATTGATTCTAGGTTTTAATTCTTGTGCTATAGGAGTCTTATTAAGGAAGTTGAGGCCTAATTCCACATTATGAAGATTAGGGCCTACTTTTTCTTCTACACAGAGTGTCTGTTTTAATTCCTAGGTCCTTGATCCACTTTGAGTTGAGTTTTGGGCATGGTGAGAGAGAGGGATTTAATTTCATTTTGTTGCATATGGATTTCCAGTTTTCCCAGCACCATTTGTTGAAGAGGCTATATTTTCTTCAATGCATGTTTTTGGCATCTTTGTCTAATATAAGAAAATTGTAATTTTGTGGGTTAATCTCTGTGTTCTCTATTCTATACCATTAATCTATCAGTCTGTGTTGGTGCCAATACCATGCTGTTTTATTACTATTGCTCTGTAGTATAGTTTAAAGTCTGGCATAGTGATGCCACCTGCTTCACTCTTCCTGCTAAGGATTGCTTTAGCTATTCTGAGTCTCTTATTTTTCCAGATGAATTTCATGATTGCTTTTTCTATTTCTATGAGGAATGCCATTTGGAATTTTGATTGGGATTGCATTAAATCTGTATAGTGCTTGTGGTAGTATGGTCATTTTGATAATATTAATTCTGCGTATCCAAGAGCAAGGTAGATCTTTTCATCTTCTAAGGTCTTCTTTGATTTATTTCTTCAGGGTTCTATAGTTTTTATTGTATAGACCTTTCACCTCTTTCTTTAAGTTGATTCTCAAGTATTTTTTTGAGGCTATTATAAATAGTTTTCCTTATTTGCCCCTCAGAGGATTTGTCACTGATATACAGAAATGACTTTTGATTTATGGGTGTTGATTTTATATCCTGCTACTTTGCTGAATTCATTTACTAGTTCTAGAAGTTTTCTGGTGGAGCTTTTTGTGTCTTCTAGGTATAGAATCATATCATCAGCAAATAGTGCCAATTTAAGTTCATCTTTTCCTATACATATCCCTTTAATTTTTTTCATCTAATTGCTCTGGCCAGTGTTTCAAGAACTATGTTAAATAGAAGTGGTGAAAGAGGGTATCCCTCTCTTGTTTCAATTTTTTGAGGGAATGCCTTCATTTTTTTTTCTCCTTTTAGAATGATGTTGACCTGGGGCTTAGCATAGATAGCCTTCCCAATGTTGAGATAAGTTTCTGTAATCCCTAGATTTTCTAGTATTTTGAACATGAAGGGGTGCTATACTTTTCAAATGCTTTTTCTGTGTCTATTGAGATGTTCATATGGTTCTTATCTTTAAGTCTATTGATGTGGTGAATTACCTTTATTGATTTCCGTATGTTGAACCAACCTTGCATCCCAGGGATGAATCCCACTTGATTGTGGTGCACTATCTTTTTGATATGTTTTTGTATTCATTTTGCAAGAATTTTAGTGAGAACTTTCGCATCTGTGTTCATTAGAGATATTGGTCTGAAGTTTTCTTTCTTTTTTTTTTTTTGATATGTCTTTACCTGGTTTTGGAATTAGGGTGATATTGCCTATAGAAAGAATTTGGAAGTACTCCCTCTTTTTCTATTTCCTGAAATAAATTGAAGAGTGTTGGTATTAGTTTTTCTTAAAAGGTCTTGTAGAACTTGGCTGTGTATTCATCCAGTCCTGGGCTTTTCTTGGTTGGTAGGATTCTGATGGTGTCTTCTATTTCATCACTTGATATTGGTCTGTTTAAATTGTTTATTCTTCCTGATTCAATCTGGGAAAATCCTATGACTTAAGAAATTTCTCGGTGCCTTCAATATCTTCTATTTTATTGGAGTATAAGTTTTCAAAATAATGTCTAAATATCCTCTGTATTTCTGTAGTGTCTATTGTGATATTACCTTTTTCATCACATATGTTATTAATTTGAGTTTTCTCTTTTCTTTGTTAGCATAACTAAGGGTCTGTCAATTTTATTTATTTTTTGAAAAAAAAGCAACTTTTTGTTTTGTCATTTTTTCAGCTGTTTCTGTTGTTTTGATTTCATTAATTTCAGCTCTAATTTTAATTATTTCTTGCCTTCTACTGCTTTTGCTGTCGATTAGTTCTTCTTTTTCTATGGCTTTGAGATGTAATGTGAGGTCATTTATTTGTTGACTTTTTCTTCTTTTAAGGAATGAACTCCATGCAATGAACTTTCCTCTTATTACTGCTTTCATAGTGTCCCAGTGATTTCAAAATGTTGGATATATTGTGTCTATTTTCTCCTTTATATCTAAAATTTTTTAAATCTCCTCCTTAATGTCTTCTGCAACCCATTGTTAATTCAGTAGCATATTATTTAGTTTCCAGATATTGGAGTAATTTTTATTTTGTCATTGATTTTCAGTTCCATTACATTATGATTTGATAAAATGCATATTAGTGTCTGTACTTTTTTGTATTTGCTAAGAGTTGCTTTGTGGCATATTATATGGTCTATTTTAGAGAAGCATCCATGTGCTGCTGAGAAGAAAGTGTATCTGCTTGATGCAGGTTAAAATATTCTATATATGTCAGTTAAATCTAAATTATTTATTGTATTATTGAGTTCTATAGTTTCTTTATTGAACTTTTGTTTGTAAGATCTATCCAGTGGTGACAGAGGTGTGTTTAAGTCACCTAAGATTATTGTGTTGTGGTCAATTTCACTCTTGAACTTGAGAAGAATTTGTTTGATGAACATAGCTGAACCATTGTTTGGGATATATATATATATATATATATATATATATATATATATATATATATATATACACATAATTGTTCTGCCTTGTTCGTGTATGATTCCCTTGAGCAGTATATAATATTCATCTTTATCCCATTTGATTAACTTTGGCTTGAAGTCTACTATATTTGATATGAGGATGGAAATCCCTGTTTGCTTCTGTAGTAAAAGTGAGTGGTATGATTTTTCCCAACCTTTCACCTTCAGTCTGTGTATGTCTTTTCCTATCAGATGAGTCTCCTGTAGGTAGCATATTGTTGGGTCTTTTTAAATCCAATCTGCTAGCCTATGTCTTTTGATTGGTGAGTTTAAGTTATTAATATCCAGGGTTATTATTGAGACATGGTTTGTTGTCTCAGCCATATTTGTTTACTTTTGTTATTTAACTTGACTTGGTTTTCTTCTTTGATTAGTTTTTTTTTTTTTCTTTAGGATACAAGATTCTTGGTTGGCTCTAATTTTCTTTCAAAGCTTAATATATGTTGTTCAGGATCTTCTAGCTTTCAAGGTCTGTGTTGAAAAATCTGCCATTATCCTAATTGGTTTTTCTCTATAAGCAATCTGATTCCTTTCCCTTGTGGCTTCTAAAATTCTCTCCTTTTAGAATAGACAGGGAGTAATTTAGGGTACTACAGAATAGTATGTTGGGAATTTTTATTATAATGTGCCTTGGTGTGGATGTATTGTGATTTTGTATATTCAATGTCCTGTCAGCTTCTTGAATTTCTTCAAAGGAAGAAACCAGGGTTGTTGCTAGTTTTAGAGATCCATTTCTTTCCTGCTTGTTTTCTCTTCCAATAGGTGGGGTTGGATATTGTAAGCTGCCCTCAGGATGGTGGAGGTAGCCAGGGTGGAAAGCCTGATCCTAGTGTAGGGTGCCTGGAAGCAGGGAGTGGCACCCGCCAGTCCCTGAAGGGAGATTGCACCTCACAGGTCTCTTTTTGGGACCACTTGGATAGCACCTGGTACTATCTCCCTATCTTGCTTGGAGATTTTCCAGTTCCTGGTCTCTCTGTTAGGCACCAAACTTTAGCCCCGTCTCCCTCTCCCTTAGCAGTTTCCAATTGTGGGACCTCTCACACTGGGACTCCCATGGGAGATACCCTGGTCACACTGCATCCCTGTCCAACTGAGAGTTATTTTGAGTTGGGCAGTTACTGTGTTGGATTACTGCCGCTGGGGAGGGGGCGAGTTAGAAACCTGGTACCTGGCTAGCTGGAGATCCAATCTGGGAGCTGCCCCCACCAAATATGGCAAGAGAGGTGAGCCAAGATGGAGGCAGCGTGGTTTCAGCGCCCGGGTGTCTGGTGGGGTGGGAGGAGCTGGGTGATGCCATTGTGCTGTGGTAGGTAGCAGCTGAGTGACCTGTGTCGGAGTGGAGTGAAGTCTGGGTGATCTGTAAATGTGTTGATAGGTGATTCAGTTAAGGCACTAGCAAGCCTTGTCTGTTTTTTGGAATTTCAGACTTTGGGTGTGGGGAGCCAGGAGTCCGGAGTCCTGATTGAATGCTGAGGCCCCAAGCCCTGTGCAGGGTCTCAGTGCTGGTGATTTCTATGGAGAGCAGCTGTATAGGGGTCTTCTAACACTCTCAGAGATGCAGTATTCTGACTAGGTGAGAACTGGATCACAGAGCAATACAGAATGCTGCCTCCCTCTGGCCCACCATCTTCCTCCCTCTCATAGTATGGCCTTTTTAACAATATTAATTCTTAACATGGGAGGAGTTTCCATAATCTAAGGTCTTCTTTAATATTTCTCTTCAATGTTCCATATTTTTTATTGTAGAAGCCTTTCACCTTCTTGGTTAGATTTAGAACTGCGTACTTTTTTTTTTTTTTGAGGCTATTGTGAATGGAATTGTTTTTCTGATTTTTCTCTCAGCCAATTTGTTACTGGTATATAGGAAATATATTTTGATTTTTGTATGTTAATTTTATAATTAGCTAATTTGCTACTTTTGTTTATTAGCTCTAGCAGTCTTTCAACAGATTTTTTTTTATCTTCTAAGTATTGGATCCTATAATCTGCAGTGATAATTTGACTTTTTCCTTTCCTATATACATTTGTTTTATTTCTTTCTCTTTCTTAATTGCTCTGACTAAAATTTCTAGTACTACCTCAAAGAAGAGTGGTAAGGTTTGTCCAGTTTTTCAGAACTCAATAGTTTTCCTACTATAACATCAATCGATTTAATAAAATCTTTATGTACTCCAAACAACTTCTGGGCTTCCTCAGGAATGGTCTCTACTGATGCTTATATTTCTTCTGTGAACAGCCCATGTGTATCTGTATATTTATTTGTATTTCTTGCAACTTTTTATTGAAAATTGTTTATTTTAAGTAATCAAATATGACAACTCTGGGAATCAGATCTCATTTCCACAAGATTTGTTATTACTCTTTGTTTTTGTGTTTGCATTTTGCTTATTTACTTTCCTAAATTAATTCTGTAAAGCCTGCATTTATTGTTTCATGTGGTCACTGAAATCTGCTTGGTTAACTAAGTGGTCAGTTTATCATTGCATGCAGATTTTCTTAAATACTTCAACCAATATAGTTTTTGATCTTTGTTAAAGTGCTATTCATGAGTTTCTGGACCTGCCTTCAAAAAACTCTGGCAAATCAAATCTAATCTGGCCTTTATTTTCTGTCTGAAAGGGGCCTCAAGATGAGCATAAAGGAACAGATCCTGGCCCCTCTTGCTCAGCTTCAGGTTTCAGGTTCACTTATTAGCCCTAGTGGCTATCTTGTGCTTTCTTGAGATATTTCACATGTGGAAAAATGTCTTCTGTGAATAGAAATAGTTTCACATCTTTCTTTGCAATTTGGATCTCTTTTATTTCTTTTCTTGCCTAATAGCTCTGGTTAGAAATTCTAGTACACTGTTGAAAATCAGCAGTAAAAGTAAAAATTCTTGTCTTGTTTCTGATCTTAGAAGAAATGCTTTCAGGGTTTTGCCATTGAGTATGATGTTAGCTGTAGTTTGTAAGGAATATTTTTTTTTCATCATGTTGCCTCTATTCATACTTTTACAAGAGTATTTTCTTTAATCATAAAAGTGTGGTAGATTTTTTAAAAATGCTCTTTTTGCATGACTTTAGGGAAATACACACACACACACATACATTTCCTGTTTTTTTCCATTAGTGTGATACTGTGCATTAATAGATTGTAATATCTTGAACCACCCTTTCATTTCTACAATAAATCCCACTTGGTCCTGGTGAAAAATCTTTTAAATATGCTGTTGGATCAATTTTTAACTTTCTGTTGAGGAGTTTTGTGTCTATTTTCTTAAGAGAGATTTAGTCTTCAATCTTTTTGTGATATTTTTGTCTGGCTTTGGTATTAGGAAATGTTGTCTTTGCAGAATAAATTAGAAAATGTTTTCTCATGTTTAACTTTTAGTAGGAATTGAGAAGGACTGCTATTATACTCTTTAAAAAAATCTTGGTTGATTTTACTAGTGAAGTCATCTGGTTCAGGGCTATTTATTTTTAGGAGGTCTTTAGTCACTGATTCAGTTTGCTTACTTGTAAGGTTTAAAACTATCCAGATTATGTATTCATAAATCAGTGTTGGTGGATTGTATTTCTACAAATTATTCCATTTCATCTACATGCTCCATTGGATGCCTTATTAATTGTTCATAATACTCTCACATATTTATTTTTCTGTACAATTATTTGTAATATTACCTCATTAATTTCTGAACTTAGTTATTTCTTCTCTTTCTTATTTTATTTTTTAAATTATTCTAATTAGTTATACATGACAGTAGAATGCATTTTGACACATTAGACACAAATGCAGCACAAGTTATCATTCCTCTGGCTTAACTTGGGGTAGAGTCACATCAATAGTGACATCAATGTTAGTATATAGAGTAAAAATGTCTGTCTCATTCCATCATTCTTCCAATCCCCATGTCCCCTCCACTCCCCATATTCCCTCTGTACAATTCAAAGTTTCCTCATTCTCTCCCCTCCCCTATTATGGATTAGCATCCACTTATTAGAGGAAACATTTGGCCCTTGTTCTTTTGGGTTTGGCTTATTTCATTTAGGGTGGAATTCTCCAGCTCCATCTATTTTACCTGCAAAGGTCATAGTTTCATTCTTCTTTAAGGCTGAATAATATTCTATTGTGTATATATACCACATTTTCTTTAACTATTCATCTGCTGAAGGACATCTAGATTAGTTCCATAGTTTAGTTGTGAATTGAGCTGTTATAAACATTGATGTGGTTGTATCATTGTAGTATGCTGTTTTTAAGTCCTTTGGGTACCAACTGAGGAATGGAATAACTGGGTCAAATGGTGGTTCCATTCTATGTTTTCTGAGGTATTTCCATACTGCTTTCCAGAGTGGTTGCACAAAGTTTCAGTCATACCAGCAATGTATGAGTGTACCTGTTTCCCCTATATCCTTGCCAACATTTATTGCTGCCTGTATTCTTGATTCTGTATTCTTGATTACCATTCTGACTGAAGTGAGATGAAATCTTAGTTTGATTTTGATTTCTCTAATAACTAGAGATAATGAACATTTTATCATATGTTTTGATTTTATTTGTTCTGTGAAGTGTCTTTCAGTTCTGTAACACATTGATTGGGTTATTTATTAATTTTTTTGATATTAAGTTTTTTTTGTGTTCTTTATATATCCTGGATATTGGTGCTGAATTTGTAGTACCTGTGATAAAGATTTTCTCCCATTCTGTAGGCTCTCCCTTCACCTTATTGATTAAACAATTATTGATTAAATAATCAATAATGTGATTGTTTCTTTGCTTAGAAGAAGGTTTTTAGTTTAAATCCATCCCATTTGTTGATTCTTGATTTTAATTCTTGCACTTTTGGAGTTTTGTTAAGGAAGTCAGTTTCTAAGCTAACATGGTGAAGATTTGGTTCGTCTTTTTCCTCTATTAGTTGCATGGTGTCTGTTTTAGTGCCTAAGTTTTTTTTCAATCCACTTTGAATTGATTTTTGTGCAGGGTGAGAAATAGAGGTTTTGCTACATATGGATTTCAAGTTTTCCTAGCATCATTTGTCTTTACTCCAATGTATGTTTTTGGTGCCTTTGCTTAGTATGAGATAACCATATTTATGTTCATTTGTCTCTGTGTCTTCTATTCTCTACCATTGGTCTACATGTCTATTTTACTGCTAATACCATGCCATTTTTGCTACTAATGTTCTGTAGTATAGTTTAAGGTCTGGTATTGTGATGGCTCCTGTTTCACTCTTCTTGCTAAGGATTGCTTTGGCTATTCTGGGTCTCTTATTTTTCCAGATGACTTTCATGATTGCTTTTTCTAGTTCTATAAAGAATGTCATTGGGATTTTAATAGAAATTGCATTAAATCTGTATAGCACTTTTGGTAGTATGGCCATTTTGAAAAGATTAATTTTTCCTATCCAAGAACATGGAGATCCTTCCATCTTCTAATGTCTACTTCAATGTCTTTCTTTAGTGTTCCGTAGCTTTCATTGAAAAAGTCTTTCACCTCTTTTGTTAGATTGATTCCAATAATTTTTTTGAGGCTATTACAAATGGGGTACATTTTCTAATTTCTCTTTTAGAGGATTCAACACTGATGTATAGAAATGCATTGGATTTATGGGTCTTGATTTTATGTCCTAATTTGCTGAATTCATTCATTAGCTATCGGAATTTTCTGATGGAATTTTTTGGGTCTTCTTATTTAGAATCATGTTGTGGGCAAATAGTAATACTTTGAGTTCTTCTTTTCTTATTTGTTTCACTTAAATTTCTTTTCTTCCCTTTAAAAAAAAATGTACATAGATTTCTAATGTTCCAAAGATCCAATTATTGGTTTGTCAATTTTCTCTCTTTTTCTAGTCTCTATTTTATCATTGCTCAGATCATCCTTATTGTTTTGTTCTGTGAAATTTGGGTTTAGTTATTTTTATTAGATTATAAGACATATTTAAAAAAAATTATTGGTTCTTTTTAGTTATATGTGACAGAAGAATCCATTTTGATATAATTATACAAGCATGGAATATATCTTACTCTAGTAGAGTCCCATTCTTATGGATGTACCTGATGGTGGAATTCACTGTGTTGTTTTCATATATGTACATGGGGAAGTTATGTTACACTCATTACATTGTCTTTCCTATCTCCTCTTCTTTCCCTCATTTCCCATTATTTAATCTAGTGTACTTCTATTCTTCCCCTCACTCTCCCACTTATTGTGGGTCAGCTTCCATGTATCAGGGAAAACATTTGACCTTTGCTTTTTAGAACTGACTTACTTCACTTATCATAAAAATCTCCAGTTACATCCATTTGCTGGGATCTGTCATAAAGCCATTCTTTTTTATGCTGAGTAATACTCCATTGTGTATATATGCTACATTTTCTTTATTCATTCTTCTGTTGAAGGGGATCTAAGTTGGTTTTGTAGCTTGGCTATTGTGAATTGTGCTGCTATAAACATTGATGTGGCTGCATCACTGTAGCATGCTGATTTTAAATACTCTGTGTATATATTGAGGAGTGGAATAAATGAGTCCAATGGTGGTTCTATTCCAAGTTTTCTGAGAAATTTCCAGAGTAGTTGCACCAATTTGCAGCCCCACCAGCAGTGTATGAGTGTACTTTTCCCCCGACATCCTTATAAACATTTATTGTTAGTTCTATGCTTGATATTTGTCATTCTGACTATAACTAGATGGAATCTCAGTGCAATTGTAATTTGTATTTCTCTAATTTCTAGACATGTTGAATACTTTTTTCATATATTTTTTAACCATTCATATTTATTCTTCTGTGAAGTGTCTGTTCAGTTTCTTTGCCCATTTATTTATTTGTTTTTGTTGTTGTTTTGTGTTTTTCTTTTTTTTTTTTTTTAGTTCTTTATATATCCTGGAGATTAATGCTCTATCTGAGGTACAGGTGGCAAGGATTTTCTCCCATTCTGTAGGCTGTCTTTATGTTCTTATTTCCTTTGCTGTGAAGAACGTTTTGGTTTGATGCCATCCCAGTGATTGATTATCAAGTTCAGTTTTTGGCACTTTAGGGGTTTTATTAAGGAAGTCAGTTTCTGAGCCAATATGTTGGAGTGTTTGTCATACCATACTTTTCTTCTAGTATGTGCAGCATTTCTGGCCTAATACTTAGGTCCTTGATCCACCTTGAGTGTTCTTCAGGATGATAGAAAGGGGTTGAATTTTATTCTGCTACATATGGATTTTCCAGTTTTTCTAGTACCAACTGTTGAAGAGGTTTTCTTTTCTCCAATGTATGTTATTTGGACCTGTGTCTTCTCTGTTCCATTGGTCTTCTGACCTGTTATGGTGCCAATACCACCCAGTTTTTGTTAACATAGATCTAGTATAATTTAAGGTCTGGCATTGCAATGCCTCTGGCTTTACATTTCTTTTCTTCTTCTTTTTTTAATTGCTTTTATTTTTTAAATACATGACAGTGGAATGTCTTATATATAGAACACAATTTTTCTTATATATAGAACACAATTTTTCATCTCTGTTTGTATATAAAGTATGTTCACACCAATTCATGTCTTTATACATGTACTTTGGATAATGATGTCCATCACATTCCACCATCATTGCTAACCAACTGCCCCCTCCTTTTCCCTCCTACCACTCTGCCCTATCTAGAGTTGTCTATTCCTCCCATTCTCCTTCTCCCTACCCCACTATGAGTCAGTCACCTTGTATCAGAGAAAACATTCACTATTTGTTTTTTTTGGAATTGGCTAACTTCACTTAGCATTATCTTCTCTGATACCATCCATTTACCTGCAAATGCCATGATTTTATTCTCTTTTATCGCTGAGTAAAATTCTATTGTGTATATATGCCACATTTTTTAATCCATTCATCTACTGAAGGGTATCTAGGTTGGTTCCACAGTTTAGCTATTGTGAATTGTGCTGCTATAAATATTGATGTGGTTGTATCCCTGTAGTATGCTGTTTTTAAGTCCTTTGGGTATAGACAGAGGAGAGTAATAGCTGGGTCAAATAGTGGTTCCATTCCCAGCTTTCCAAGGAATCTCCATACTGCATTCCATATTGGCTGCACCAATTTGCAGTCCACCAGTAATGGATAAGTGTGACACTTTTTCCCCACAACCTCACTAACACTTATTATTATTTGTCTTCATAGTAGCTGCCATTCTGACTGGAGTGAGATGGTATCTTAGAGTAGTTTTGATTTGCATTTCTCTAATTGCTAGAGATGATGAACTTTTTTTTCATATATTTGTTGATTGATTGTATATCCTCTTCTGAGAAGTGTCTGTTCAGGTCCTTGGCCTATTGATTTTTTTTTTTTTGTGTGTGTGTGTGTGTGTGCTTAGCTTTTTGAGTTCTTTGTTTACCCTAGAGATTAGTGCTCTATCTGATGTATGAGGGGTAAAAATTTGTTCCTAATATGTAGACTCTCTATTCACCTCACAGATTGTTTCTTTTGCTGAGAAAAAACTTTTTAGTTTGATTCCATCCCATTTATTGACTCTAGGTTTTAATTCTTGTGCTATAGAAGTTTTATTAAGGAAGTTTGGGCCTAACCCCACGTGATGAAGATTAGGGCCTGCTTTTTCTTCTATTAGACATAGAGTCTCTGGTTTAATTCCTAGGTCCTTGATCCACTTTGAGTTGAGTTTTGTGCATGGTGAGCGATAGGGGTTTAATTTCATTTAGTTGCACATGGATTTCCAGTTTTCCCAGCACCATTTGTTGAAGAGGCTATCTTTTCTTCAATGAATGTTTTTTGGCATGTTTGTCTAGTATAAGATAATTGTAATTTTGTGGGTTATTCTCTGTGTCCTCTATTCTGTACCATTGGTCTACCAGTCTGTGTTGGTGCCAATACCATGCTGTTTTTGTTACTATTGCTCTGTAGTATAGTTTAAGGTCTGGCATAGTGATGCCACCTGCTTCACTATTCCTGCTAAAGATGGCTTTAGCTATTCCGGGTCTCTTATTTTTCCAGATCTGGCTTTACTTTTGTTACTCAGGATTGCTCTGGCTGTTCTGGGCCTCTTGTTTTTCCAAATACATTTCATAACTGCTTTTTCCATTTCCATGAAGAATGCCATTGGAACATTTTTTGAGGAATTGCATTGAATTTGTATAGCACTTTTGTTAGTATGAGCATTTTGACATTATTAATTTTTACTATTCAAGACCATGGGAGAATAAAAAAGATTTTGATTTGTGAATTAAAAAAAAATTTAATATATGTCACAGATATAAAAATCCCTCATCATACAACTTTTTTGCATTCCATATTTTCATTTTTTTCTCAACATATTATCTAAATGTACTTGTGATTTCATCTTTCTCTCATTATTTTGGAGTGGTCTTAATGGCCATGTAATTGTAAATCTTTCAGTTTTTCTTATGTTCTTAATTTTAAACTTCACCCTGTTGTGGTTGGAGAAGATACATTTTGATATCTATATTTTTAAATGTATGAAGACTTGTTTTTTCATCTACCAAAGGGACTATCCTGGAAATTTACTTACATTGCCCTCAAGAATAATGGTTATTCTGCTCTTTTGAACAGAGTTTTCTGCATATTTTTGTCAGATATTGTTGGTTTATTATATCATTTGGGTCCTCTTATTCTTTCCTATTTTCTGTTTTTCTATTCATTATTGAAAGTTGATATCAATATTTTTAACCATTTTTGTATAATTCTATATTTCTCCCTTCAATTCTATGAATGGTTACTTTGTATATATTTAGAATCTCTAATTAAGTGTGCAACTGTTGATAATAAATATACCTTCTTGATGTATTGAACTATTTATCAATATATAAGTTTCTTGTCTCTTGTAACCTGTATTGATTTAAACCCTATTTTTTTTTTCTGATATGAGTATAGCCTCCCAGCTTTTGGTTACTATTTTTGTGAAATATTTTTCTCACCATTTTACTTAAGTGAATCTCTTGTTGATGGTTTTTCAGTCCATTTCTCTAATCTGTCATTTTATTCAACACTTGATTTACATTTAATTGCTGATAATCAGGGATTTACTTTTAGTCATTTTGATATCTTTTCTATATGCTTTCTATCTTTTTTGTTGTTATCCTTCATTTCCTCTGTTATCTTTACTTGTCTTTATTTCACTTTTTTTTTGTTTTTTTGAGTGAAATATTTTTGATGCCCTTCTAATTTCTTTATGTACATGTCCTCTAGATATTTTCTTTGTGGCTATGATAGACATTACACATAATATTCTAAAGCTGTTACACTTTAATATGAATTTATACCAACTTAACTTTATTATAACATAAAACTGCTCCCATACAGCTATTTATATATTATTTACATTGCAGTTATATCTTTAGACATTGTGCTCAATAACATTGATTATTGATTACATATACATATATATACACACACACTTCTTGGAAATATTGAAAATAAAAGCAAAAAGTAAAGTTATACACCAACATTATAAGAACAACAGCTTTTATAGTTGCCCCTCTATTTACTTTCACCAGAGAGCTTTGATTTTTATATGGCATCAGGTTGTATCATATGTTTTTTTTTTTTTCATTTCAACCTGAAGAAATCACTTTAGCACCTCTTACAGAGCAAGTCTAACAGTAATAAACTCCTTCAGCTTTTATTTACCTGGAAATGTCTTAATTTCATCCTCATTTTTGATGCATAGTTTTACTAAAAACTTCCAGTTGGTAGGGGTATTGTTTGTTTGTCCTTTTTCCAGAACTTTGAATATATTAGATTACTACCTTCTACCTTTTAAGGTTTCTGATAAATAGTTTATAGTGTTATAAGTCACTTCTCTCTTGGTGCTTTCATATTTTCTTTGTCTCTAGCTTTTGAAATTTTGGTATTAATGTGTCCCAGTAGGAATGTTAAGTCTGTCCTAATATGAGTGTATTGAACTTGAATTTTTTAAATACATCTATTCCATCAGATTTGGAACATTTCAGATATTATTTATTCAAATATTCTTTCTGTATCTTTTCTTTCCTTTTGTTTTTTTGCTGTTTCTTACTATATATTGATCTGCTTTAACAGTGCCCCACAGATCATAAAAACTCTGTTTACTTCCTTTTATTTTTTTCTTTATGTTCTACAGACTAATTTAAATGTCCTGTTTTCAAGTTTACTTGTTTTTCTTTTAATGAATAAAACCATGTTTTTAACTCGTCCAGTAAATTATCATTTTAGGTATAGTATTTTTAAACTCCAGAATTTGTTTTTGGTTTATTTTTACTATTTATGTCTCCTGAATAATATTCCCATTTTGTCCATACATTTCTTTTTATTATTTGTGTATTTCCCTTCTGCTCTTTGAGCACCCTTAAACCAGTGAACGTCAGTTAGCATGGTTTAACTCAAGAAACTTAGCAACAATTGAGAATATATCAGATTGAGTCCAAAGGCAGGAAAAACCTGATGGCCCAGTTTGAAGATTGTGAGCCTGGAGGAACTCCCTCTTATTCAAGAGAGAAAACTAGCCTTTTGTTCTAGTCTGACTTTCAACGGATTGGATGAGGTCATTCTACTTTTTTTACTTAGTCTGCTGAATCAAATATTAATCTCATCTTAAAACATTTTCAAAGACACAAGCAGAATAACTCTTGGCCAAATGTCTGGGTACACCATTGCCTAGCCAAGTTCACAAATAAACTATCACTGTCCTGCATTTGAGGGGATTCTGAATGCATCCAAAGTCAAATTGGGTCTGAGTTGAGGGGAGCCTGACTTCTTCTAGAGGGAGTGGGGATTGACCTGCTGGGAGACCTCTCTGTGGGTTAGTCCAGGATGCCTGGGCTCTACAACCAGATGGGGTTGGGGGAAAGGGGTAGTTTCCATATAGCAGAGAAGTTCAGGCAGGGCTCAACCCCTGAGGTCCCAAGGTCACACTACCCAGGGCAGTTCAGTTTCCATCACCTTCTGTTTGGAACCTTGGGGAAGCCCTTTACCTCAGAAGGCTTTGATTTCCCTCTTCTGTGAAAACATGAATGTGGGCAGCAGGCAGGGCCATTATAGGGATTAAATAAAATGAAGCCAGAAAGAAATCCCTTTGTGTGGTCAGGGAAGCTAAGATTATTCTCCATTGCATTAAAAGAAGTCCTTCACCAGTGATGCCCAACTATATCCTCATTTCAGTCAAGTCAATCCCTGGAGAACAGCAGGCTCCAGGACAGTGTGCTAGAGTTAAAAGGGTTTGTGAGGCTATGTAAGGAGTCATTCCAGGATCAGAGGCATCACATAGAGAAGGATTCTGTAGAGCTGTGGAACATTCTAGGTTACTGTTCATGGGACTTTTTATCCCCAAATATGAGGAAGACCTTGGCAACATTTATATACCCCTTTACAATTTATCATATTTAAATTGCATTATCTCTCTGTGCATACCTATGCAGGCAGAGACACTCCAGTGGAGGCAACTGAGCCTTAACTAAATAACATGATATACACTAGTTGATCAGGCAGAGGGCAGGGAATTTGGCTAGTTTGTGGCAAACTATGGATAAGAACCCCTGTCTTCTAACACACTTTTTTTTTTCTGCACAGCTTAGTCTTTCTGAGTTAGAACCTCTTCCCTTCTTTACCTAACACTGGATAAATGGTGGACCCATTAGCAAGCTGGGTTTTTACTTTGTGTTTACCTCCCCACTGCACTGTTCCTGCCCTGCACATGTACTCCTGCCCAGGCTGGAGAACCAGAGGCAGCTGCTGCTGTCAACTGACTATTGCCCATCCCTGAGCCTTTGGAATAATAGGGAGCATCAACCATTCCTTAGCAGCATCAGAACATTTTCCATTCATCTTAGTGCCTTACTGAAGGTAGTTTTCAGCAGACACTGGGCAGGGTTCAGATTAGCCAGTGAAGCAGAGCCCCACCTTTAAATTTGGCACACAAAGGTAGATTTCAGGTACAGATGATTGGAAAGCTGGCTAGGGCTATGCATAGAGGGATAGCCACCTCCTGTGACTTCCAGCACCTGCAGGAGACAGGCCACACATCTTCATAGCACAGATCATGGAGTTTGTGACAATTCAACAGGATATGAGACCAGATCTTAGTGCCCAGGAGGAAATGAGGCCTGAATGTCTCTGATGAGTTCAGCCCTGTAGAGGCAAAGCAGAAGGGAACATCCTGTGGGGAGGGAGCAGGGAGGAAGGGCAGCTTCACCCAAACCAGATGATGTAGCTAAAGCTTCCTATGGAGGTTAGGCTAAAAGTCCCCACAGAATCAGACAGTAATGATTTCCTGAATCTCTCATCCAGGAGCATCAATAAATTAGAGGCCTCTAATATCTGAATTGTGGGTCCCATTAAAATGATAAATGGCTTCTCCTGCTTTTGGAAAGCTCCAGGCAAATGGAGGAGCCAAGTGAGGCCATTTCTGCAGAGGCAAAGTACCAGTGACCAGACAAACACACTAGAATTCAGTGAGAGAAGAACTTTGGGATGCTGAGGCACAGCCATATGGGACCAGGGCTCTGTAGGAGGATTGGTCCTTAGATTTAGAGAGGGCCACAATATCTCTCTATGATCACCTGGACATCAGTTGTATCTCTGCCTCCCACATTTGTTATTGACCTTGAACAAGACACACCCCTCTCTGAACCTGGTGCATTTGTCACATGACTTCCTTCAGAGGATGGCCAAGATGCCCTTATTCTTTGAACATTATTTCATCATCAGAACTCATATAGCAAACAAAGAATGTGTGAGTCCCCAGAATATGTCACCTTAAAATATATTTCTTTGGCATGGGTTCAGAAACTTCAGATCTCTGCAGATATGGCTCTGAAAGTTTGCCCTTTTTAAAAAGATAAAATAAAATAAATTTACACCTATCTACATTAGTGAATGAAGGATGCAGGCAGAGGCTTTTCTGTCTGATATTACCCTTTCTGCCTAGGAAAGATGCTTTTACAGAAAGAAGAAATTGGAAGGCTGATACCTGGCTCAGACATTAGAACAGGTGGCTGTTACTTAGGAGACATCTGTATAATGAGATACCCCTTGCTGAATGTCTGCCTCCCCTCAATTATCCATAGCCTGCCCCCCTCATTCCTTCCCCTAGATGCCAGAACCCCCATCCTTTTTAATTATTTATTTTTTTAGTTGTAGTTGGGCACAGTACCTTCAATTTGTTTATTTATCTTCATGTGTTGCTGAGGATTGAACCCAGGGCCTTGCATGTGCTAGGCTAGCGCTCTACTGCTGAGTTACAACCCCATCCTTTTCTTTAGCTCAAACTATTCCTTTCTGAATCTCTACTATATGTGCCTGGCTCCAATGTTCAGGCACATAATACAGTTTGGCATGTTTTTTCCCTGTCAATCTGTCTATTGTCAGTTGATTTCAGGGGCAAAAATTAATGGAACTTCAGAGGGAAAAAGAGTAAAATTAAAACTTTACTATGCCTGTTATAGCTCAGAGTAAAACTGGTACTTAGCATGTGAGATGCCCTGGTCTCTATTTGCAGCAGCAACAACAAAAACAAACAAACAAACAAAAACCCCTACTTTCCCTGCAAATCTCTTCCTTACTATTCCCCTTTTAACCAATGTTAAAAACCTCTTCCTCACTAATCCTCTTTTCGTGGTCTTTCTCCACATTGCTTGTGCAGTGTTTCAAATTTGTAAAGCAGGGGAAGTTCCTAGATTCACAGTTAACAGCCCAAGAATACTGTATTTTCATGGACATCAATTGCTTTTGTTAAGTAATAATTTTTGTTTGGTCCTCTTTATTCTGTAGACATTTTAATGGACTTTGGAACACTGTAATGTACTGAAAAATCAGTTAATTAGGGTTCAGAATAGGCCTAGATACTAGAGGCCAGAAGAAGGACATTCCTAAAATTCTTGGGTGTGGGCCACATTCAGCCCGGTTCTCCTAGAAAGGGCTTAGAGGACTCATCAGTGAGGACTCGAATCAAATGAGCATTCAGGGTTTTGGCAGGTGAACTCTTGGGCCCAGTCCCTTTTTACTTCTTCTCCCCTTTGGTGCTTTTATGACATCCTAGAACCTGGGGAGCTTTGATTTTCCAGAGCCTTGGACTTCTGGGTCATACTCCTTGTTGGTGATCTCTCCCTTAGATTTCTGGGTCATACCTCTTATCTGTGATCTCTCCCTGCAGTAAAGTATGTTTCTTCTATATTTCATTCCAGCAAGGCACCACTCTCAGCTTGCTCTCTCATGGTGCAAAGTGAATACTCTGATTCACTACACAAGTTCAAAAGACATATGGTGACTTGTGGGTTACCTGGCCCTGAGAATAGAAGATATTGAGGTGAAGAACTATGAAATCAAGATTTGAACACTAATGAAGAATTTCAGGCATTGTGGCAGATGAAAAATGAAATTTTTTTGGGGGAAAAATCTTTCTTGATGCCCTTTACCCTTAGCACAGAATTCTGCCTATACAACATAAACAAGAATCAGGCCCTCCTGGCTGGTATCTGGTCTCTCCTGCTGGAGCTCAACGTAGTTACCTATTAACAGCTCCTTTGGTCTTTCTGATTTAAGGTTCCCCACTAGATGGGTGAATATATAGAAGTTTCTCTAGATATGCAAAACTAATATCTCTTGACATGAGGTTCTTAGGATATTTACCAAGAGGTTTGGAAAATTTGAAAACAGTGCAGCTATCATCACTCAGAGCAATCCTTTGCCTTGAATTTCCTGGATGAGTTATCTTCTATGGTGTTTGGTTACTTGTTTATCTCTGAATTGCACACAGGCTCCCGTTAGACAGGGAGCTTGCAATCCTGCAAGCCCACGCCCCTGGTCTCAGCTGACCAACTTCTTGCTCTGTTCCATCCTGCACTGGGGAGGGGAATGGTCTTTCCTTAGGCTTGATTAGAACCTAACTCTATGTCCTTCAAGAAAACCAGCTGGCTCTTGTCATTGATTCAGAACCTGCAGCCGAAAGTCAGTTCTTATTGGACTGGTCAGCTTTGGGGAAAGGAAAGGGCTGGGGAGATGGATGAGAGGAGCCAGGGCAAAGAAAAGAGGAAAGGGAAGATAATATTTTTCTTGAAGTGAATAAAACAGATTTTTTTCAATTACATAATAATTATTGTACCTACTATGAGCAAATTGTGATATGAGAACTGGAAATATAGTGGAGAATAAGAGAATACAGATTGTGTCCCCTACAGGAGGCAGTATGTAGTTTAATCAAGAAATAATCTTGTCTCCATAAACATATTTACTTTGAGTAGGCTGATGAATGCTTTTTCTTTGTAAAATTTTTTGTGTAAAGTAGATCAGTTATGTGAGTGATGCTGAAAAGCATGTGAAATGCCTTTGCACTGGTTTCAATGACTGTCCATTCAGGTCTACATGCATGCTTAACAGTGACTTCATGCTGCATTCATTGCTTGTTCTCTCAGGTCCCTGGAAGGAAATAGATAAGAGTCATGCATTAAAGGGCACAAGAGAATTTAGGCTCTGCAGTTTGTAAGCATATCTTAAGCAATTTTCAAGGACATCCTCTCTACTCCAGAAAACATTGCAACTATCAGCTTAAGGAAAGCGATTCTAGTTGGTTTCAAAACACCTTTACTTCCCAGAATATAATTCAATCATCTCCCATGCCACATGCTCTGATATCACACTTGAGAAAGTACAGAGTCCTTCTGACACATCTAACCAGGAATCAAAGGGAAAATGGTTTCTATTTGTTTGCACCGTGGAGTACAGGTATGAAAACCCATTTACTTAAGGATTAAAGTGTTTTCTTTCAAATGCCTCTTGAGTGATTTAATGTCAATGCTGAAAGTCCATCTGTCCAGTAGACAGTGACGAAAAACAGTCTGACTTTGTCCTGAGAATAAGCTTTTCTTCCTGCCTCATGCTCTGATTCTGTACAGAAAGTCAAACACCTTTCCAAAATGCTGCACAGAATGCAAAAGTAGGAACTAAACCACTCTGCCAAGAGATGGGATGCTTTTAAAGAAAAATAAATGTACTTTTAAAATATATTTTGCTTCTATATTTTATAACAACTCCCTAGAAGCTGTTATCCTTTCCCCTTCTAATATTCTGTTCAGTCCTTCTTTCCTCTGCTCTTTCAGATGTAACCGAGTTGAATGCATCTGTCCCTTGGAAGCCTAAGGCTGAGCGAAAGCTTGACATTAGATATTTATCATCTCAGGCTGTCTTCCCTCAGATAGTCAGCCAGCCCTCTACCTCTGGACCTCTTTATCATATTTTGCTAAACAAGATGAGTTTCTGTCATTGCTGAAAGTAATTGACTTGTTTTTTAATATATACCAAGGCCCAGGTTAAGAACTGGACAATGTAATGCATTTACTATTCTCTCTATCTCTCCTGTTTATTCTAGTGTGAAATTGTTTTCCAGGTAGTGATTAATTCTACCAAAGCTCCCTGCCCTTGCTAAGCAATTTGCTATATTTGGGGATAAGATGCTGGCTGCATGAGCCTGCTATCAGAGGTGTCGTTAGAATTTTGTCAGACATCGGCTTGTCTATTGTCTTCTGTCATTCAACCAAGCCTATGGTCTTTTATTCATTTCCCAAGTCTGATTTTTTTGTGGAATGATCGATGCCTTGTTTTGAGAAGAAGGTATGCGGGGAGGTTACTGGCTGGATAGAGAGGGTCTCCCACAAGCATTATTATTAGTGGGCTCATAGCAGTGATGGGACATGGGGTTCACTGTGCCAAATGTTCAGCTATCCTATTCTTAGTCTGTTCTGAGAGCATAGAGTGACTGGCAGGTGATCTAAGATGCCATCTGTTAATAGTAGGCTCTGTGACCATGGGGTCTGAATCCTTTGACCAAAGAAGGAAGTGTTGGGAATAGGGGCCTCCTTGGTAAATAAAGCAGGTATCCCTCATGTCCCCTTAGGGTAGAAGGTGATAAGAAATTGACCCAGAAAGGATTCTGAGGGGTTTTGAGAGTTGGGACCCAAGGCAAGCCAGAAAGATGGGCCAAAGAAGTCTCCTGATAATGACTTGTCAGAGTGAGGAAATTGCTTTGTGGTGGGTTTTGTGTCTGAACCTCAGCAATATTGACATTTAAGGCTGGTAATCTCTGTTGTGGTTGCTGTGTACATGGGAGAGTTCTCAGTAGCATTGCTGGTCTTTCCCTAATCTTACTAGATGCCCTGTACCCATGCCCAAGTTATGACCACCGACAATGTCTCCAGACCCTGTCAAATGTCCCTTGCCCTGGAGAACCACTGCTATAACTAAACAAAGAAGAACTGTGAACATCTCCCTTTGAAGGACCCTTCTGGATAATCTCTGTGGCTTACCGAGAAAGAAGGGTGAGTGTGGGATCTTGAAGTAGAAGACATGGACCTGAATGCTGATTCAGTCATTTACTTTATGACCTTTGTAAAAAATTCCTGAGTCATTTTTCCTCAGAGTGCAATGGTTCTGAAAAACCAACAAGCTCTGGAAGGGCAGGGGAAAAAAAAAAAAACAAGGAAAAGGACATGCTTACCTCCCCCTCCAGCAGTAGGTTCCAACGGCTAGGCCCCTCTTCATTGCTGTGGTGACAGGTAGTAGTAGATGTGCTACTCTGATGTGTTCTGTATTCTGAATTTTACATTAAATCTATCCCTTTCCTGTCTGAGATCGATGCCTGGTGCATAGTACCTGCCTTTTGTTCTGACTTCACTTCTCTGCACGTTGACCATCATTAGGAGCTGGTTCCTTCCCATTCAGTACATTCCATCCTGTGCAAAGATGTCCCATCAGGGTCTATTCTCCCCTTGCTGTTCCTCACCTTCTTTCAGATTCTCCTTGTCCTGCCATGCATCCCCACAAGTCTCTTTGTAGCAGTGTGAGGAGCCTCCACCCCTTGGCTGAGCTTTTTTTTTTTTTTTTTGCTTCACTTTTTTTCAATCTTTATTTCTTTTTTTTTTTTTCTGGGCTCCCTCTTTTTTTTTTTTATTGGTTGTTCAAAGAGCTTTGTAATATTTTGGCTGAGCTTTCATGAAGACTCTGCTCAGCCCCTCCACATAGATGTCCTTTGCATATGGGTATGTCCCAGCCACTTCTCCCTGATGTCTGCTGTTTTGGCACCTGCCTAGTGCATCTGTGGTATGAGCTGGCTTTCCTCTGAGGGAGATGTTCAAAGTCAAAATCATCACCAAGGGCCTTATGAATAAGGATGGCAGAGTCTTGATGAGGCAGAGTCCAACTACTGCTCTCGTGGGGATCTCTGCGACAGTTTGAACTTCTGCTGGCTTCCCCCCCAGACAGTCATGTGAACACTGTACATCCTGGAGGCTGCATGTTGAGACCCTATGGCTGGCACAGGGCAGGTCCACCTCTGGGGCCTTTCACTTTCCTGAGTCAAGCACTTATGTCTTGCTCCACTTATTTTTACCCCATGCCACTGGGATGATGCCTAGTGTCCTCTGGAGCTAACTCATTCTTTCCTGTCCCTCTATCAGTCTCAGCTCAAGTCCAAGTTTGTGTCCATAGGGCAGGAGTTTCCTGAAGTCCCTAGTGCCGATAGTGATAATATTTGGGGTTTTGAGATGAGGCAGGAGTCAGTACTTTGGCCCTGGATAAAAAGTTTTCTCACATCAAGTCAATACAATGATGGTACAGCATCTGTTCAGGCCCTGGGCCAACCTGTGGGTCTGGAGGCGTTTCTCCTCAATATCTCAGCCTGAGCTGTGCCCTTGGTGGATCTCCTGTCCACTTCACAGATCCCTGTTATTGGGGGGAAATTTCAGAATTGAGAGTCAAAGTTTCTCCCACTAAACATTAAATTTGGGGAGGAATGTGAATAACCATAATGAGACTTACTACTTACATGTCATTTTATAAGCCAAAATTTTTGTATGATCCTTATATATTCTTTATCATTTAATCCTCAGGACAGCTGTATAATGCAGGTATGATTTTTATCCCCATTTTATTGATGCCTCTAAAAGATAAAGTGACTTTCAGTTATTGCATCTTAAAATTTCACACTGTTAATCACTAGCCTAGATTTCTTCTGGAGGTATGAGGTTGGTCCCAGGCACATGCCCTTCTGTACAAGAGAGATGAGTGCTCAGTGTGAGAAAAACAGAAACAAAACACACCTGCTTAATTATCTAGAAGATATTTAGTTTCAACAACATTCTAGATTTATTTTTATTATCAGATATTCTCCCTCATGAACTTATGCCTTCATCAACAAAAAATTAATTTTTATTCCTTGAGTACTCTATAGTAATAGGGTGTGTCTCCCACTTGTTGGTGTATGTCTGTGTGTCTGAATGTATATCTGTATGTCTGTGCCTGTGTATGTGTGTGTGTGTACATGCATGTGTGTATGTGTGCTTTGCTTGGAGCTGGGAGAGGTGAGATTTATAACAGGAACTAGTCCAGAAATGAGCAGGAGTGCCATAATCAACATGACTGAGTCATAAAGTAAATTCTTCCCAATGACTAGTCAACTCTTACCCCCATGGAGAATGAATGGAGAGTCCTGGATGTAACCAAAATCTAAGTTCTTTCTATTACATTCTGTGGTGCAATGTGTCCTCTGTTTTGCTCTACTTTTAAAGCACCAAACGGTGTGTGTTTGTATGTGCTTATATATATGAGTGTGTGACTGACATGTACATTATGTGTAATATGGTATGTGTAGTACATGTGTGTAGCATGTATATGTGTGATGTGTATAGTATATATTTATGTGGCATGTAATGCATCTGTAGTGTGGTGTGGGTATTTCATGGATGGATATGTGTGTGTGTGTGATGTGTGTTTATGGGTGGGTGGGTTGTATATGCAGTGTAGGGGTTGATAGGTATGTCACGTGTGGCACTTGTGTGTGGTTGTATGTGATATGTATGTGGTGTGTGTAGAGTTGAGTGTGAGTGGGGTGAGGCAGTGTTTATGAGTAGGTGGGCTGTGCGTAGTATATGTGTGAGCTTGTGTGTAGGTGTAATGTATGCATTAATATATGATATTATGGGTATGGAAGTTGTATATGTGCTGTGTTTAAATATTTGTGTGATATGTATAGGTATGCTATGTGTGGTGTATGCTGTGTATTCACATGTGTGGTAAGTGAGGGGTGCATGTTTGAAGATGTGCATTGGGTTCACGTGGAGGCACTTTATTCAGGGCAGTGAATAGGGTAATGGGGACTCAGAGTAGTGTCATATCTACCTTGGGAAAATCAGTTTATTGCATTATGCCTCTTTATGACATCAACAAAATGGTGATAAAAATTGCATGTGCCTCACAGGGTGGTCCTGAAGATTAAATTATGTAAAACAGTAAGTCCTGCCATCCTAAGTTGGGGACATTTTTTCTCTAGCAAGCCTTTCTTCCCTGTGTTTGTACATTTCAGTTTCCTCTAGGAGCTTCTTCTTAGACTTCTGTTAGCTACCCTTTGGCTCCTTTCTAAAAGGAATGCTCTTTGGAAGTGTTCAGAGAAATCCTTACTGCCTACTGACAAACGATTGCCCTCCCTTGCCACAGAGAGGAAAAAGAGCTATGGACCTGAGGTTGCTGGCAGCCCCAAAGACTGAGACACATTTTCCAAATTCTGCATGGTCTAGTGGTGTCAGGTTTATCCTCATTGTTCATTTGGTGGCAAAGTTTCTTATTCTCTCTGAACTCATCAGCACTGTCACCATCCTCACTGTCAGCATAATCATGTGGAGACTGCTTGTGCCTGGGGGTAGGTTTGTAGAGATCTGATGACAAAAAGGATTCATCAACATCAGGAAGCTCTGATGTGTGCCAGAAATTCAAATGGCCCTATCTTCATGATACCTAATGTAGTTCTCACAATAACTTCATGAGGCAAATATTATCTCCATTTACGTATATAGAAATGGAGATTCAGAGAAATTAGTCAATATCCATATTTGGGAAGTGGCATGGTCAAAATATGGTTTCATTGTGCTTTCCAAAAGGTCATGTGCTGAAAGCTGGGTCTCCAATGTGGACATGCAAAGTCAGGGAACCTTTAAGAGGTGGGACCCCATGAGAGTTGATAAGGCCTTTACCAGGTACTAAAAAGGGGCAAGGGATGTAGCTCAATGGGAGAATGCATGCTTAACATGCTTGAGGCCCTGGATTCTGACCTCTGTGGAAAAAAAAGAGAAAAAAATAAATGAAAGAAAGAGAGAAAAATGCTTTTCTGTCAGGAGTGCATTCTTGCTCTCAGAGGAATTCTCATGAAAGTGCGTGGTTTTAGGTGCACCTGGCACCTATTCTGAATCTCTCTTGCTTCGTGTCTCATCCCATTATCTCCTACACTCCTGTGTTTGCCATTGTGATGCCCTGTACCATGAGTCCATCATCAGATATCAGTGCCATGCTCTTTGCCATGCTCTTCAAAAACTATGAGCTAAATAAAGTACTCAGAGTCAGGTATTGGTTATAGCAACTGAAATCAGACTAAAATATACAATCACTAGGACCATAATTTATGTTTATCCAGGTATGAGTTATTCTCTCACTTCTAAGTCCCCCATCCTCAACTATTTTTTATTTGATCAAAACCAACATGTTGAAATGTAGCAGATTAACTCTTACCCTAATTACAATAGTATCTGATTTCCTTCTGAAAGGTACATGAAATTCTTCCTTGGGCTCTAACCAAGTGATCTGAGTAAAAAAGAATGAGTGAAGTGGAAGTCAAGGTCTTCAACTGTCCTTGATAATGTGGACACCCCAGCAGGATGCTTTGCTGGAGGTGGGGCCCCTACTCACTGAGGCGTGTTTTTCGTAAGCCCATCTCTATTTGGGGTTACAGCCTGCTGAACATCAATGCTATTTCAAAGACATAGGCATCTCTGGGTTCCAAGGTCTGTTATAAATTACTTGTTTTGTAAATGCTCAAGCATCTCTGCACAAACATGTGTGACATATATGACATTTCTACATGACAGATGCTAGAGAAATATTTATGATATTCAGTCAATGATCAATACTGAAGGAGCACAATGGGTCAGACACTTTGTGATAGGGCTATCACTGGGCACAAAGTTGGCCCAGCCTCTGCCTAGTGGAGCCTACTCTGTCATTGGATGCTGGTGGCTTTTGCAAGTATCTAATAGGAAGATTATCATCTGTCTTCTCTTTCCTTCTGCCTCTGTTTCTCCTTCTTCTGACCTCTATGATTCTTCTCTGTGATTCTTCTGTAAGAAGCCTATCTCCAAGAGGAGGTGCAGCCTGTGACTTTCACTTCCTGCCTTCTCATACCACTGTGTGTATGAATTATCCTTCCTTCTCATTTTCCAGTTCTGACTTCTCCTCAGGTAAATAGGAATATGTTTCGCACAGCAAAATTAGAAATTCTGATACATTTTCCCCTCCTCTAGTCCCTTGAGATCTAATTAAGGCAGTTTGGAGCAGGAGGTTTGGCATCAGGCTGCAGCTCTGTGATGTGGCAGAAAATCCACTCTGTGCCAGCTCCTTCAAGTACCTTCAGCCAAATGGTCCCCACTCCATGATTTCTTTTCCCTCCCTACTCTTCCCACCCCTTCCTTTTCTGGAGAAGGAGCTCAGAAACTCCCTTCCTCTTTCTAGGGTTCTATCTCCTCTTCTGAGGGCACAGCTGGTGTGAGCATTAAACAATAAAAAGTGATGGACAGTCTGCAAACTGGACACCATCTGCCTTACAGAAAGTCATTTAAATTCACTTTTTAAGTGATACAGAGTTTGGAATCTAGATCTGGGTGAAGTCCACCATCTTGAAATGCTTGGTGGACAAGCTCCTTTGTTTTACATCAAGAATGTGGGTTTCCTGAGATAGTATACATCAAGATAAACCAGTGTTTATCTTTCCACAACAAAAGAAAATCAAATGTGTTTGAAAAGGAAAAGTCCTAGCTCAGTGCTTGAGGAAGGTTTAAGCTCATCTCTGAATGAAAGATATTTGTCTTCATCAAGATGTAGCTTTTCATTTGTTTTTGTCTTGGGAGAAAAGTTACAGTGTAATTTAGGGGCCTGAGAGCCTTCCTATCCCCCTGGCTCCCAAAGGCTATTTGTCCCTCTAGTGGCCTCTGAGGCTGAACACCTCCTCTCAGAGTAACCTAGAGGCTTCAGTTGATGTGTAATTTCCTGAGAACCCACTGTTTCTTGACAGGAGGAAGGGATTTGACGGAAGTATGCAGTGTTTTCTACAGAGATCTTCAAAGGTGTCGAATAGATAACAGGGCAGAAGGGAAAGAAGAATTGAGAAGTGAGAACAAATATGAAAAGGATCAAAAGAATGATGGTCTCAACCCTGGGAGAAAGACAAAGGGCAGAGAGGGGAAAGGAAGTGAGTAGAAAGAGAGGGAGAGATGGAGAGATTGATGGGAGAAGAAAGAGAAGGGAAAGAGGAGGAGGAAAGAGAAGTGGGGGAAGGGAAAGAACATCGAAGTAAAATTGTGGAACACTCACACAAAAGGACAAAATAGATAAAAAAACGAATAGATAGAAACACACACTCATACGTGTACACAGACAGCAAGAAACAAGCATAGAATAAAATGTGACAGTTGTTATCAAATTATTGTGGTTTTCAATGTGCACAATGTGTTGTTATTACTGGCAAGGAAATCAAAGCATTATTTATTTATTTACTTGTCATGACTAGATAATTTTGCACATAGTAAAACATTGAAAATAAAATCAACAGGCCCAAATGCTGACTCTTTTCCATTGGATTATTGAAAAATAAATAAATCAATAATTCATTTGCCATGGCCACACTTTTCCTTGCATATCATTCCCCCTTATTTTTCAGTGAGAGTCTCCTAAATATCTGATTTTAGGACTTTTTGTTTGTTTGTTTTCTGTTTTCTTCTCCTCTTCTCTTTTTTGTTTCTCTTTATTCTCCTCCTCCTTTTTTTCTTTTGGACATGTTTATTTTATTGTTTCCCCAAGTGTATTTCAAGATGAAGTGACTGATAAAGGGATGAGTGGACACTCTGGCACAGAAGATTTTGGGGTAAGACAGGTCACCTCCTGTTGCACATATTCTTAGCAGGTATTTCTGGGGTAGAAAGGTGGAAGCAAACAGGTAATAGAAGTGAAGCTGTAGCTTGAAAGTCTGATGTCACCTTGCTGTCAGTCAAAAATCAAGAGGTATATCTAGGTGGGACTCTCTGGAATCTTCTCTGAGATTCCCAACAAAACTGGAGTGCAGGAGAGTTAGAGTACCCCTGGGTTCAATATCCAGTGATTTGTTTTTTAAGATACCATTTGATGAACAAAGATATTTTTATATTTCTATCCCAGCCATTCTTATATGTCTTATATACTTCCCACATCATGATAATTTTGTGAATCAAGGCATAATTTACTTTTGCAGTTCAGCAGCTGATCTATAGCAGGAGTTCAACAGATATTTGACTGCTTACTAACTAGGATAATTGAGACATAAAGAGATTAATAAAAATAAAAACATGCAACATCACACATAATTATTGTGGCTGGCAATTGTGGCCCCTCCCACAAGGTCTTTACTTCCCATGCTACTGTGAACCTAGTCCAAATCCAATCCATTGAAGTAGGGTTTCTCTCGACTTTTCAATCTGGGGGTTGACAGGATGGTGGCTTATGTGCCTGTGAGCAACAAAAGTATAAAGATTCAAGCTCTTTCCCCAGATCTCCTCACAGAATTGGTACCCTGTCAAAATCTTCAGTGCCTTCAAACATTTGTGTGTGTGTGTGAGAGTGTGTGTGTGTGTGTGTGTGTGTGTGTATTCCAAAGATGTTTATTGTTTTGGCAGCAGGATTAATCTGATACAGGTTATTATGCCATTACCTGAAGCTTTAGTTTAATAGAGTAGAATCTATTCATTTCTAATTCCCTTTCTTTTATGGTTAGTGCCTGCTGTGTCCTGTTGAAGAAAGATATCTATTTTAAAGTTAAGAAGATATCTCCTTTGCTTATCTTTGCAATACATCAGATTCTGTTTTCTCTTATGGTGTGATGAATGTACATATGTACACATGTGTGATGCACACACGCATACACAAATGTACAGTCTAAATACAAATCATTGAAAACACTATCTTTCCCCTATTTGACTATAGCACCATTTTTGTCATAAACTAAGTGATTATCTATTCATATGCTTGTATCTGAATTTTACATTTTATCCCATTGGTTTGGTTTTCTCATTCTTCAGTCTGAAATAATTTAGCCTTATGTTATGACTTGATGACTGGTTCTATCTTTTTAATTTTGTTTGTATCCTTCTGTATAATCTTGACTATTTTCAGTCCTGTGCTTTCCTATAAGAATTTTGGACACAGCTCATTCATTAATTTGCATAAGTAATGCTATCATTTTCATTGGGGCTGTACCAAATCTATGAATTAATTTTTGTTACAAAACTTAAGATTTGCACTCTTGGGCCTTTCTTCTTTTTTAGGTCAGTTATGGAAAAGGGGCTAACATATCTGGTTCCCAGTCCTGAAATGGAAAGAGAGGGATGCATTTTAGCACCAGTGAGCTCATCTGGATGAGGACTGACATCTCTGGGACTTTGGCCATTTGCCATGGTGACACATTCTTCTAAGGTCTAGCTTCACCTTCCTGGTATCTTCCCTCCTATTTTCTGGACATGGTAAAACAAAATTTGAATCATCTTGTACCACACCAAATTGGCTCAACAAGCTTTCCAAAGCCATTCTGAAGCCTTTTATGGAAGTATAAAATAGTCATTTTTGATCCCTTTATAAAATGTTTATGATGAGAAGAAAGATAAGACTTAACCCCAAGGTTGAGTTACTATGAGTGATCTCTTTTTGGAACATCTATAAAGGACCCTTGCCTGTCCCTTCACTGCCCATCAATGTCTCTAGAGCTCTGCACTCTGCTTCATGAGTTTGCTGTTTTCCTATTTCTTCTTAGCTTCCTCACTAGTTGGATAGCCACACATATGGGAAGCACCCAGAACATCATGATGGTAGCTGGAGAAGATAAGATAGAAAAGAGGTGGTCCTTTCTCTTTACTCACAAGAGTTCTCATTTAGGAAAAAAATGTGGTTTTTCTTCAAATGAGTAGTCACACTGCCAGTCTCTACCCACTTCTTGCTTATCCTAAGCAATTACCAGGCAGTTTCCTCAGTCAGGAAATTAATTGTTCTGCACTGTGTGATGTTCATATCTGCTTCTTGAGGCTCTTGATCTATCTTCTCCAGTTTTCTCAACACAGCCCAGTGACCTGAGACAGTCTTGCAGTTTCTGTCTAAAATTCTACTCTACCCAGGATACATACATAATTGAATGATTATAATTACTCTAGATACCTAATTCACATGCAGATGAACTTGTCCCCAGGAAAGTTTGTACATTTTAACAAGTGATTAGCAATTTTAATAGCTAGCTCTTCCCTTGGAAGCTCCCTGTGCTTAAAGGAGACTAGCAGATCAAAATCAATCTCAGCAGAAAGATTTGTGCCTTTTCCCAAGGGAATTGCATCTTTCCAGGCATTCAGGACTCTTATTGTATTCCTTGCCATAGAGAATTTTCTCTAATACTTTTTACTAAACCTGGATGGTTGTTGATCCTCTCTGACCCAGGAAAATTCAGTTTAGTAGAGTTTGAAACCTCCATTGTCAGGGTCAACTGTGCCTAAGGGTTATAGAAAGTCAGTATGGAGATATAAGGTCTGTAGGGCAGGTCCAGAGTCAGAACAGTCATCAAAAGACCAACTATTGCTGCATGGAGAAACACATAGTAAGTGCTCAATAAATGGGGGTGGTTTCTGTTGGTGGTGATATTATTGAGTAGTCAGCTGAGCAGAAATCAAAGCAGCATGGAATTAGAATTTGAAAGCTGAGTTCCAATCCTGGATTTGCCTGCAATTTCATCATAAACTGAGTTCACAAATAACTGCTTCTGAAGGTTATCATGAAAATTAATGATGTAGCTTATGTTAAGTGTGTTACTTGGTGTCTGGTCCAGTGAGAACCAATTTTTCAAAGTCCCCTTGGTAGTAAGTAATTCATTTTTATTCTAGTGTGATGTCAGATAGTATGGAGGGAAACCGATTTCTTATTCCAAGATCCTCTTTGCTATTCAGATGTTATAAAAACAATTTTTAGGGCTGGGTTATGGCTTAGTAGTAGAGTGCTCTCCTAGCACATGTGAGGTGCTGGGTTTTGATCCTCAGCACCACATAAAAATAAATAAATAAAATAAAGGTATTGTGACAACAACAACTAAAAAAAAATTTAAAAAGCAGTTTTTGTCACTCAGAAATATATTCTTTTGGCTTGATAGTAGCAGTTTGAAGACAAAGCCACTTCTGTGGAAATAGAGTAGGGGCGGCTTTCTTTGTATCAGGTTTGGTTGAGTTTCTGATGAAGTTAGAACAAGAGCTATAGGAACTTGTATATCAAATGTTTCTGTGAATAAGGTCAACTTGCAAAAACTACCTGGCTGTTTTTAAATATCCAACTGATTTGCATTACATAGATGAACCATACCGAGTTATTGCTTCTCAGTGTTGATACCTAAAAGAGAAATTGTGTAACTGTGTAAGGTGAACCTGTGAAGTTAGGTCCCGCCTCCTCACCTGACTAGTCACCACATCCATGGCCAAGTCTGTGTTTCTATTTCCTTGGTGAATAGCTCAGAGCCTGAGTTTCCAAGCTCACAGAGCCCATCCACCACTGTGTGCACTGGGAAATTGGTAACTTAAACACTCCTGGACTCTTTATATTTTTCTCCTCTCTTTTCTTCCACCCTTGATTTCCTAGTAACTACCAGCCAGCCTCAGGCTTGTCCTTGTATCTCTATTCCCATGGGTCCTTCTTTTCTGCCTTAGGATTGACATTTTTAACCAAAACTTTAGGGGAAAGAAGTATGGCTTTGCTTCACCTTCCTAAGTTATTTGACTAGTCTAAAAATTAAATTGACATTTGACAGATTAACAGGAGGAAAACAATTTAATTGTATCCATATGCATGGTAGTCCCACCAAATATGAGAGCTAAAAAGGCTCAGATAACAGGTGTTTGTACAGTACCCTGAGCTTAAGAAATAAATAGGGACCTGGAGATTTTAGGGGTGAAATAGACAAGTTATGGAAGGCAAAGGAAGGATGCTTTGTTATACTGATAAAATTTCTCAGGGATTAAATGTTGGAGCACTCTTCTTCCTGATATCATATTTTTATTTTTCCCCTGTTGCACTGGGGATCAAATACAGGGTCTTTCACATGCTAGGTAAATACTCTGCCATCAAGCTTACTTCACTAGCCCTTTTAAAATTTCTGTTTTGAGGCAGGGTCTTGAAAAGTTGCCCAGGTCACTATTGAGCTTGTGATCCTCTTGCTTAGATCTCCCAGGTAGCTAGCCAGATGTGTGCCACCACTACATACCTGATACCATATTTTGATAATGTAGATAGATGTAAATTTTCTTCAAAAATGGCAGCTTTCAGAGCTATACTTATGCTTCAGTTTCCTGAGTTTGAAATATGCCAAAGAAGTAAATTTTATGGTGGCATATTTTGTTATCCTACACAGGTCATACTTTGGGGTGGTATACCCTATGTTCTGAGAGAACAAAGCTCTTGGCATAATTAAAGCCCCTCCTTTCCCCATGGAATTATGAAATCCTGATAAATTGGCCTTGTTGACAGTTCTAGGAAGAAAAAAGAGGTAAGAAGAAAAGTATGTATGTGTTTGCACACATATCACCTTGAGTTCTACTCAGCATCAATGAAAATGCTGTGACATATTTGGCAAAGCACTGTTTTTTTTAATAAGAAAATAATTAGAAATTGTAGGCCAAATCACAAGTTAACAAACCCATCTCCAAATCCACCTTTTGACACTTATTTAGTTTATGTGCAGTCTGAAATTTGGGAGATAATGGCTCAGACCTCAGAATACACCCCAAGTTAGGGCCTCGCAGATCACATCTCAGACCTCAGCTATGCTCAAGAGCATATGAGCTCCTGTGGACAGGAACTTTTTCTTGAGAGCTCTATTATCCATCGCTTCTATTTGCTGAGTGTCGCGACCCCTTGCCAGCAAGGGAAAACACGACACAGGATTCTTCTTTCAGCAGTTTATTTAGGCCTTGTTTCATGTATCATCTTCTAGCGACCCCCCCGCCGAGCGCCCAAGCACAGCCTAATAAAGCCTCCCGCATACCAATCCCAAGCTGCCACGTGGATCTCTCTCATAGGGTGGTAAGGGATTGCGCGCCAACTCTCCAAAAAAGGAGTTGTTTATCACAGGCCACAGTGGAAGCCGGTGCCATCTTCTAATGGCGGCCACGGTCTATAAGAATGGCTTACCACAGCTGAGTAATTGGCAGAATGAGGACAAGTGCTTTGTGTGACAAGAATCATAGGAAGGGAATATTGTTAGGTCCTTTCAAAAATTAAGGAAACTGTAAGTAAGTGACTAGCTGACTTGGCCAAACTTAAATAGGCAAGAGTCAAACCCAAGTCTCTTATATCAATAATAGTGCACCAGACCGCAAAGCAGGTGGTTGAGATGTTCAGATGAACGAATGAATGAAATAATGAAAAACTAAAGGAGGAGAGTGTTGGGAATAGATTTTCAAGTTTATCAGTGTGGCCATCCCAGGTGGGGAACACCATGCTGATTGATTGACAACATGGGCAAAGTGTCTTTATCCAAGTTTTGGTTCCTCTCCTGCTATTCTTGCCTGCATGGACAGATAATTTGGATGGCTGCAATCTGCAAAGTCTCCATCTAGCATGGCTTATGGGGTGAATTTTTTTTCCTCGTGTTCATATATGAACATAGGAAATGAATGTCCAATTCATTCTGTCTTATTCCCATCTCTTCTCCCTTCCCTTCATTCCCCTTTGTCTAATCCAAAGTACTTATATTTTTCCTCCCCAACTTTCCTTATTCTGTGTTAGCATCCCCATATCAGAGAGAACATTTGGACTTTGGTTTTGGGCAATAGGCTTATTTCACTTAGCATGATAATCTCCATTTCCATCCATTTATTGGCAAATGCCAAAATTTCATTCTTCTTTATGTCTTCATAATATTCCATTTTGTGTATATACCATATTTGCTTTATCTATTCATTCATTGAAGGGCATCTAGGTTATATCCATAGAGTGGCTATTGTGAATCAAGCTGCTATAAATATTGATGTGGCTACATCACTACAATATGTTGATTTTAAGTCCTTTGGGTATACACTAAGGAGTTAGATACCTGGTCAAATGATGGTTCCATTCCAAGATTTCTAAGGAATCTCCACACTGCTTTCCAGAGTGGTTGCGCCAATTTGCAGTCCCATCAGCAATGTATGAATGTACTTTTTTCCTCACATTTTTGCCAACATTTATCGTTACTTGTATTCTTTATAATTGTCATTCTGACTGGAGTGAAATACAAAATTTTAATGTAATTTTAATTTGCATTTCTCTAATTGCTGGAGATGTTGAAGATTTTGTCACATATTTGTTGACCATTCATATTTCTTCTTCTGTGAAGTGCCTGTTCAGTTCCTTTGCTCATTTGTTGCTTAGATTATTTGTTTTTTGGTGTTAAGTATTTTGAGTTCTTTGTATATCATGGATATTAATGCTCTTTCTGAGGTGCAGGTGGCAAAGATTTCTCCCATTCTATAGGCTTTCTCTTTACATTCTTGTTTGTTTCCTTTGTTGTGAAGAAGCTTTTCAGTTTGATACCATCCCATTTATTGATTTTTGATTTTATTTCTTGTGCTTTAGGAAACTTGTTGAGGAATTCGGTTTCTAAGCTGACATGAAGGAGAGTTGGGTCTACATTTTCTCATTGTAGGTGCAGAGTCTCTGGTCTAATGCCTAGGTCCTTGATCTACTTTGAGTCTCTATGTCTTCTGTATTGTACCATTGGTCTTCGTGTCTGTTTTGGTGGTGATACCATGCCATTTTTGTACTATTGCTTTGAGGTATAATTTAAGGTTTGGTATTGTGATACCTCCTGCTGCACTTTTCTTGCTAAGGATTACTTTGGCTATTCTAGGTCTCTTATTTTCCCAAATGAATTTAATGATTTCTTTTTCTATTCATATGAAGAATATCACTGGATTTTTAATAGGAATTGAACAAATCTGTATAGCACTTTTGGTAGTATAGCCATTTTAACAATATAATTTCTGCCTATCCAAGAACATGGGAGATGTTTTCATCTTCTAAGTTCTTCTTCAATTTCTCTCTTTAGTGTTTTGTAGTTTTCATTGTAGAAGTCTTTTAATTCTTTGTTAGATTGACTCCCATTTATTTATTTTTGGAGGCTATTGTAAATGGGTTAGTTTCCCTGGTTTCTCTTTCAGATGGTTCATCTCTGATGTATAGGAAGGCAGTTAATTTATGAGTGTTAATTTTATCTCCTTTTAAGTTGCTGAATTCATTTTTGAGTTCTACAAGTTTTCAGTTGGAGTTTTTTGTGTCTTCTAAGTATAGATTACTATTGACAAATAAGTGATAGTTTAAATTATTCTTTTTCCTATTCATCTCTTTAAATTCTTTCTTCTATGTAATTGCTCTGGCTAGAGTATTCAGGACTATATTGAATAGAAGTAGTGAAAGATAGCATCCTGTTTTCTTTCAGAATTTGGTCTATGTTATTCCAAGAACTTCTATCTTTGAGGACCTGGGCTGAGAAATCAGCTGAGATCTGGATTGTTTTCCCTCTAAACAAGACCTGTCATTTTTCTCTGGCAACCTTTAAAATCCTATCATTGTTCTGTATTTTGGGCATTTTCATAATAATGTGATTTGGCGTGGTTCTGTTGTAATTTTGTATATTTATGGTCCTGTAAGCCTCCTATATTTGATTTTTCCATTTTATTTTTAGGTTTGGGAAATTTTCTGATATTCTTTCATGGAAAATATTGTCATTCCTTTCATTTGTATCTCTGAGCCTTCATATATCCTGATAAATTGTAAATGTGGTCTTTTCAGGTTATACCATATTTCTTGTAAGTTCTGTTCATGGTCTCTTAATGTCTTTTCCCCATGGTCAACTTTATTTTCAAGATTATATATCATCTTCATTGCCTGAAACTCTGTCTTCCAAGTGTTCCACTCTGTTGGTGATGTTTTCCATTGAATTTTTAATTTAATTTAATTACTTTGTTTCAAGGATCTCTGCTTGATTTTTTTTCAAGAATTTCTATGTCTTTATTGAGGTGGTCTTTTACTTACTGTATTTTCTCTTTGACTTCATTTCTTACCTTGTTCTTGACCTTACAAATCTGTTTAGCCATGTACATTTTAAAACTCCTTCTCTTGCATTTTTTTTACATTGTGGTATCAATGGATTCTGTTATTGTAGTATCTTAGTTTGTTTGGGTGACTTGTTCACTTGCTTTTTAATGTTGTTTGTGTGTCTGTCCATATGATACCATGGATCTAAGTAGTAGAGATTCTATTCTGTGGACTTATAGTATCCCTGAAGGTTTCCAGCACCTCAGCATACAGGGGAGACAAATAATAATAACAATCAATCCAAACAATATACAACATTAAACAAATGACCTCTTCAATGTTGCCAGAATAAATGAAAGTTATATGATCAGTTATTGCCTACAATAAAAACAGTAAGCTACCAAAAGTGCTTACAATTTCAAATGGTAGAACAGAAGTGATGTAGGATGTGATGACGGTGAAGAAGGAGGAATGAAGATAGAAGTAAAAAATTAAAGGAAGAGTGAAAGAGACAACAATAGAAGTTCACTGTTAGCAGAAGAGAGAAGAAAATCAATGAAAACAGATAAGTCAGAACAAAAACATATAAAGTAAAAAAATTAAAAATTAAAAAGAATAAAAATCAAAGCAAGTACTAAACATCCAGTCCTCAAAAGACTGATCCATGCAAAACTGCTAGAAGTGAGAAAACAAACAACCATGAGTATGTGCAAATGTCCATGAACCATTGAGGTCACAATTAAATAGAAAGAAGAAAAAAGGAAAATAAAGAAAAAAAAATCTCTATGAAAATTTAAAAAAGTTTCTGTTCAAATTCAAAAGATTCTTAGCTTTCCTTTTCAGCACTGTTAAGTGTGTTGGTCTGGAGTATGAATCTTGCTCTATCCTCAGGATGGGGTTGCTAGAGAGAGAGGTAATCCCATAGGTGTAATTCCTGGTGCAGGGGTTTAGGTTTAGGGAGGCTTAAAGCTCCTTACTGTATGACAATTTGCCTAGAGATTTTTAAATCAGCACACCTCCAGGGCCCAGCAATTGCTGGTCCATGTTGAAAGACTATACCCAAGGAATCTCCCCTGGGTTCCATTTTGTGGTGGAGGAGTCAATTCTTATTACACCATGTTACCTGTGGCCCCACGTTTTCTGGTCTTGGGTTCAGTCTCCAAAGTCATTCTCTCCTACCCTTGCCCTTTCAAAACCCTGGCTGGGTGTGTTTCTCCCTTCTAGTCCTGCAAGCAACTGGATTGTTGAGGGAGAGGTAGAGCTGGATGAGTTTCCACAACAAGTTGACCCTTGTGTAAACCTTTCTCCATGTTTGATTTTCTCCTGGTCAGTTAGGCACACTCTATTTCAGGCAGTGTGGATTTATAAGGCCTGTATTTGGGGACAAACTCAGGTTTGCCAGGAATCAGCTCCCTCAGCTGCCAATCCTCATGCTACAGCTGCAAAATTATTCCTTCCTCTGTCCTCTACACATCCCCAGAAGAGATGGTGTTTCTTTCTTGTAGAAGGATATTGAACATGGAGCCTTTCAGTTTAGTCAGGCAGTGCCTTTGATCTCTAAACTCTACTGTACCCAGACATGCCTCAGTACTTCTAAAAAATACAGTTTCTTTTAATTCTCTTATCCCTCTACTTTGTTTGTGGCAGGAACATTCTGCCTGGTGCCTCTGGCCATGGCAGCAGCTGTGGCACTGGGGATTTCTTCCTTATTTTATTATGTTCAACCTCCTGAATCCCTGATATTCTTTGAGTGTCCAGTATTAAATTTCAGTAAAGCTTCCCCCTCTGTTTTTTTCCCCTATCAACTTTGCTGAGAAGCTGCCTGTCTGCTTTCTTGGTTTCACATTATGGAGGAGCCAGGAAAGCAACCTTCTCTGTTCTATCATCTTGAAATCATCAGTGGCTTGCACTTCTCTACCAAAATGCTGGGAGACATTGAATGCAACAGAAGAAGCAAGTAGAAGAACCAAACCCAAGTAAGAAAGCTACCTGTTGTTACAGTTAAATGATGCTGTGTAACAATTGACCTCAAACTTAGTTACTTAAAACAACCACTATTTTATTATATGCCATGTTCAGATAGGCTTTGGGGCAAAACTTCAGAGTGATTTTCCTGATTCTATGGTCTTGAAAGAGGTCAGCATAAGATATTCAGTTGGACAATGGCCTGAACTTGAGGGTCCAAGGTGGCTCTACTCATGTCCCTGTCACCTTGCTGAGGACAGAAAACTGGGCATATGTGGACAGTTGATAATGAGCTTACATATGGCCTCTCTATGTATCTTAAGATTTAAAAGAGGAGAAATAGTGGTCTTAAAATTAACATTTTGAGAACACGTGATGTCACAAACATAAAGTTTCTGAAAATATGGACAGATAAATGGGCATATTGTCACTTCTATCATATTCTGTTTGTTAAGTGTTCTCAGAGTCTGTCCATGACCAGAGGGAAGGGACTTCTCAAATGAGAATATTATGCAAGAATTTGCAGATTCCTCTAAATTCATACAACCTGATTTTTTGAGAAAGTAACCAAAAAAAGAGGCACAATTAATAAAGTGACTATGCAGTTAGATTTTGATCTGTGGGCTAATCTTTTATTTCTAGAATTTGTTGCTGTTTTCAGTGCCTGAAGTGGGCCAAAAAGAAAAGAGCCAGTTTGACTGATATTTCATGTTGCAACCAACTAGAGATAGTCCTGGATATTCATTATTTTCAAAGTGCCATGTAGAATATTTGTGGGACAAAATAAATCCCTTGCCCTAAAGATCCTGACACTCTAGTCAGGGAGAGGGCAGGTGACAGCTGATGTAACTTCAGGATGGACTAAGTAATGAGTTGTCATGGATACAAACCATATTTTTTTCTAGTATTCCCAAGACTATACTCCTCAATGCAACTATAGATTTTGGGTTCCGAATGTTATATCTGACCCACATAATAAATTATTTGAGGAAGTTCACTCATCAATTCAAGGCCATTGTCCAACTCATAACATGACCTCTCTATGTCATGGCCTTGTTCTTTCTCCATAAACTCTAGTAATGATCTCCTGCCATGTCCTCATCCTGCCTCCCTATTGGACTCCGTTTATATGGTGACAGGGCCCAGGTGATCTTACCCTCCCAGGAGAACTCACTAGGTGCTCTTATAGGTTACCACTATTTATTGGGACTGAGGAAATAACTGTTCCTGGAACCTGGACTTAGGGGTTTGGAGGCTATATATACCCTGAATTTATGGGTATCTGAATTTCTGGCACACTGCACTGGACTTAGTGAGTTGAGGTACCAATGAACCACAGTTTCCAGAGAGAAAAGGGTATGTTCACTGTGGAGACGAAATAGAAAGGATTTCTGTTTCCTGGAGGATATTACTTCATTTTTAAAAATTTATCTTTAGCTCTAGTAAGAATTTTTTCCCCCAAAGAAATAGGTCTCTGGAAAGAAATAGTCTATAAATGAAGATGCTGCTGACACTAGACTTCTAAAAATGGACAGCATCATCAGTGTACCCCCAGGGGAAGAGAGTGACCCTGGCAGGGGAAACAAGAAGGGGAAGGAGTGGCCGGGGAGGGCTGCACTTCACAGAGAGCAGGCAGTAAGCCTCAGAAGCATGAGGGAAGTGTAGTCAGCAAAGAGGTCCTCTGAGACTTGTTTTAGACCACAATAGGCCAGAGCCCTTCTTGAGATAATATTCCCCACAATCTTGCTCCATAGTTGATAGAATCATTTCAAAGTGCCAGAACATCTGTAACTCTCTAGTTACTGAAATAAAAATAGTCTTCAATTCTCACTCCCCTCCTTGGAGATTTGCCCATCACCACCCAGATCTGAGGAGGCGAAGCTGGCCACACTTCTCCTGAGACATATGGCTCGTTACCAAGCACAGAGAGAATATAGTCTTGTGATAGTTCCAAATAAACATCAAATAAATTTGCCAGCCCAGAGGCTCTTATAGCAATAAGAATCCCTGCAAAGGAGAAGGTGTCTCACCCAAATGATATGGCAATGACTTTTGACATATTATGAGGAATCAGACTTTATCACATCTAAATGTATAAGACAAGAACATTGATTTTTTCCCTATTTTTTTTAATGCAGTAAATCACGCTTCATAGAGGGAAATGGTGAGATATATGAGGACTGGGCTACTTAAATAAAAGATCTTATGTTTGAAATGTGAACAAATCTTTCTCCTTTTTCTTTCCTATGTGGTCTCACATTCCAGAACAGCCTGAAGTCCCTTGAAGGCTTCCAGAAAGGTAGGATTCCAGGTGGGTAGGATTCCTGGTGGACCCCTGTTTGTGTGAGTGAGTCAAGGATGTGAAATGCACCAGGAAAACAAAAGATGAAAATGCATGAAGAGGTACAGAAAATTATGGTGGAAGGTGATAAAGTACATCAACGGGAAAGCAGAAACAAAGGGTCTGAGAAAAGAATAAAGAACAATATAGTATGTCTGGGGTGGTGGTGGTGGTAGTGGTAGGGAGAAGAGGTCAAAGAAAGTGTTTCAAAGAAACCGAAGAAAAAAACATACTGGGAGGAGGAAATGAAGAAAATGGGTGTGAGTCTGCAAAAGGGACTGGACAGAGGGTGAAAGAGGGAAGGTCTGAGCTGAAGGCTGGGAAAGGAATGGTGGATGTTGCATCTGTGAACAGGCATGGAGGGTGTGGCCTTGGCCAGAGGGAACAGGACACTGCTCTATCTTCTGCTAGCTCCACATGTCCATTAGCTCAGAGATCTTATAGCTGGATTTGATGGTTAGTTAAAACAAGCAGAGTTTTCCCTCTTCTTGTTCCTGGCCAACTCCCACCCCAGGCTCCCAGGCCTGCATGTTTAGTATCCAGGGATGTGTTGACTCATGGGTGGTACTCTCAGTGTCAGGAGAGGTAAGCCAGATTTGGAGAAAGGTGATGGCATCAGTAGAGAGAGGCTGGCTATTCTATGTATACACCAAAAGACAATGGGATCTGGGTGTTCATGGCATGTGAGTTGGGAACAGAGGCTGCCTATCAGTACAGGCCTTTAAGTCCTGGCTTATTCCTGCTTTGCAGGCACAGTGTTCTTTCTTGCTATCTTCTTGCTTCCTGAGAAGAACCACAGTCAGAATGAAAAGTAATCTAGGTCTTCTAGCTGAAGACCCTCTGGATGCCTATTTCCTACCTTCATGAACTCAGAGAAAGGGTGAGAAAGGACTGGAGCCACTGATTTTTCTGTGGTTCTGTGGAGGCCACTGCATTTACAGCAAGTAAGAATAGCTGCTGGAATTCAACTTATGGACACTGGGAGTCCAGACATTGGAAGAAGAAACTCCAGGGTCAACTCTTTCTAGATTTGGAGCTAGCAGCTTCATGTTCAAGTCTTATATCTGCCTCTTACTAGTGGGGTGACTTTGGTCATATCACTGGCTTCTTTGAGTTTCATTGTCTTCACCTACAAAGTAAGGGTGCAATGCTTACCTTGCAAGCTCAGTGTGAGCATTAGAACAAATGGATATCCCTTATCAACTGGAATCCTGGAGTCCAGTGGGTTGATACAGGAAGAAGGCCAGTATCTATGGCTGCTGCAAAGAACCTAATAACCATATGGTCACATGCTTCATATGAAGGTAATTTCAGTCAGCTCAGATTATCAGGAGGAAATAACCTCCATCCAGAAACTTTTTTACACGTAGTCCCATGAATACATACCACTCAGGGTCTGAACCCTGTCTCATGTGTGCTCCTAGAGGAGGTCCCACTGATGGGCAAAGGCCCTCAACCTGAGGCTGATCTTTCAGGAAGGCTCTTAGGGGTAGGAAAGTGATTCCTTCCGGGGGGAGGCTTCTCCCTCTCCCTCCATTGAGGGACTCAGGCAATTTATGCTGTGGAATCAACAGAAATAAGTGGATTAAGAAAGTTATATAAGCCCCCAGGATTTTGTTATTTTGTATGTGATGATAGAGTCTTCACATTCCAGAGGGCAGGCCCCAAAATAGCCCATGCCATTTACTTATTACCAGAAAACCACACACAGCCTCTCCTTCCTTAGCCAATTATTGTCTCTACCCCGAGAGCAAAATATGAACCCTTCAGTGTACAGGGAGCACCCTCCTGGGTCAGTGGTTCTCCTGTAACAATCAACACTTACTTTAGGAAGGTTCTACTCTCTTCAGCCATTTTCCCATCTTTAGTTAGAACCATTTAAACCAAAGTCTTTCTTGTTTCTAGAAAGTAAGGGTTTGCTTAATTCACAGGCACTTCAGGATAATTTTTGGTTCTAAGTACCTGAAACTCAAATGAAAATGACCACTTAAGAAAAAGTGTTCATTTATTATTTGAGGTGACCAAAGATTAGTGAAGGCTGGATTGTGGCTGAGCCTTGAGGAATGACATCTGGGTCCAGGGACTTGAACATCCTTGCCTCTTTCAACTCTGCCCCTAAAGTGAAGCTTAAACTCTCAGACAGACACTTTCCCCACAGCTGAACACAGGCTGCCAGGATTTCTCAGGCTCATGGGTCACTTTGCCACACTAGGGGAAGTGAGACTTATACTCTTTGAGTCTCAAGTTAGGAGATATCTAGAAAAGCTCTTCAGGTGTGCTTGTGTGTAGCTCAGTGGTAGAACCTGTGCATAGCATGCACAAGATTCTGGGTTCAATCCCTAGCACAAAAAGAAAAATAAAAAAACAGAACAAAACGAGCAAAAAATACTCTGCAATGGGTTTGCTTGAGCCAGAGACCTGAGAAAACAGCACTGTTAATGGAAGACTGGCTCAAGTCCCATGTTTGGCCTAGAGGGGAAGATGTCTCAAACATGTCATGGACTAAGTTTAGCTCACCTGCTCCCAAGCCGGTACCTTCTACTAGACTCTGGCAGTTGATTCTATAAACTTCTTCAGCAACATCAGTCTTGACATGTGGAGCTTTGTGGGAGAATCTATAGAGGCTCTGAATAGGACTATATTTACTTTTGACTTCATAATGTATATTTATGTGGTCTGTAGTCATTCAAATACATAGCAAAGACATACATGAAGATCTAACACAAATGATGGATCAACTCTTGGATGATGAGTTATTTAATAAAGAACAGTAGATTATAAAAATACATTGAAAAAATATATACATACATTTTTTAGTTGACTGGAAATGTCACATCAACAAAAATGACATAAAACAATACATGACAAATGGGGACACCTAAGACAAACTGGTTAGTGTGAGCCATCAACTCAAATACAATATGAACCAGCCAGAACACTGGTAGAGCTTAGCTCTAATTGACATAATTTAAAAGGTGTACATGATATTAATAATACAGAGCTTATTAGACTTCAAACATAAGTTCTATAGTAAGAAATATATTATCTTTCTGTCTTTCTTGTAGAAAATTGCATTTCAAAAACTCTTGTCATATAACTAATTAATTAGAAGGTATTTAGCTAAACCAAAAACAAACAAACAAACAAAAGTGAAGTGCATCAAAAAGGAACTACAAAGTGTGTCAGTCATTTAACTACTTTAAGTAATATGTTATATTTTCTGAATTTTGTGGTTTCTTGGCCAGTTTTCTTAAATTAATAATTTGTTTTGACTTTGTATTTTTAAAATACTCCATTTTAAAAATTACTACATAAAAAACTACTTTTATATTTATATTTATACTTATATTTATATTTGTAAAACTGTTTTCTCTCTTTTTCCACCTTCCTTCTTTCCTTTATTTCTTCACTTTCTTCCTACCATTCACTTTTTCCTTAAGAATTCCTTCCTTTATTATAAAATCTCAGGCCTCAGACTTCTGCACTCATGCACCCGTCCCAGGTTGGTCACCCACTCTTTCCCTGACAGGTATGGGGAAAGTAGGAAGCTGAAGGTGTCCTTTCAGATCTAGAGAATGTGGCCAAGGAAGAGTTGTGAACTGGCTTAGGTCTGTGTGGATGCTTTCTCTCCTCTAGTTTCTTCTCTCCTCTTTCCCATACCCTAGGCTGGGTCTGATTGGCCCTTCCTAGTTTCCACTGCATTTTTTTTTAATTCTGGTCTACTTTATAGCCTTCATGACCATTGACAGACAGACAGACACACACACACACACACACACACACACATTTGTGTCCCCCCAACTAGACAGTGAATTCCCTAAAGATGGACTGTGTTCTGCTCACTAATCTGTTCCCAGAATTTCACCTGGTTTTTGGAACCTAATGGATACACAATCCATGTGAATCATACGGATCTTAATTAATTCTGGGGAGGCATCCAGAACTGCTAAGACTGAATATTTGTCAGGAAGGCTCAACATATTGGTTTAGGTTAGATCCAAGCAGAAATTTCTCCATGGTGAATAAGATATATATCATCTGCTCTCTAAGGATTTTCAGAATACAGGGCCATTAGACAGAGAACCAGTTGTTTTGTAACTATACCTACAAATTTTTGGTGTGGCAGAAAATGACTAGGTGTTCACCAAACTGATTACTTGCCTTTTCAGATACAAAATGAAAATACATTCTCCTCTTACTCTCCAGTTGCCTATGAATATGTGGCTGGGTCCTGATCCATAAAATATGAACAGAAAAAGAATTGGCTCACATGATTGTTCAGCTTAGCAAATCCAAAATCTAATGGAGGAGACTCAGGACAGAGTTGAAGTGCAAATCAGTAGGCTGCTGCTGCAGAATTCTCTCATACTTGGGGAGGTCAATCTTTTATCTATTAAGCACTTCAACTGATGATATGAAGTCCACTAACATTTTGGGAGGCCATCTGTTTATTCGAAGTCCAATGATTTAAATGTTAATTTCATCTCATCAAAATTATTGTCACAGAAATATCAAGAACAGTGTTTACCAAATGTCTGAGTACCTCATGACTGAGTCCAGTTGACACATGAAATTAATTATGACAAGTCCACTTCATATCAACTTGGCACTAGATGCATCTCCTTGATCCAGACTTAATCTACAAATAAAGACAATAATTAACAAGGTTATATTTCTGCCTAACACTATCCAAATACTTTGCATGCCACTTAAAATACAGTAAGTGGAAGAGGATGAAAAGTCCTTGAGAGATGTTCATAATTTTTCTTGATAGCCTGTATCTTAAATTCTATGATATAAACTTAATAATGCTTAAATAATGTAGTGTAATTCAGTACTTATAAAGTTACATGGTAAGGGGATAAGAGAGGGACAAAAACAACACACACATATTTATATAAAAATAGGAAATAAATATTTATGACAATTATAGTCCTCATTCCTGTCACTTGTCACATGGTTATTTCTGGTAGTTATAATTACTTTGCTCCACCCCCCATCGGTATTCCCTTTACCTCAGCTGGTTTTGGTTTTGTACCTTAATTTCTCAAAGGTCTGGGTCATTAGTAGTCTTACCTGACTTGAGTTGTGGTTTTCTGTCAACTTTAATTACAGTGCATGTCAATACTAAGAAACACCCTCAGGGATCTCCTGCATTCCTGACGTAGTCTTCCTTAATTCCCTGTGGAGTAGCACTCCAATTTCCTTTTATTACTCAGAATCAATCACCAGCCAGCACAGAGTCATCGTTATTGATTCAAAAGGATGAGGAGCCCATATTGGCCTGGAGACAATTTTAACTTTTAGCTCAGTAAAATCATGGTTGTGTTTCATGGTGAAAGCATTCCTACCTTTGGATTTGTAGCTCAGAAAAACATCACTTTGTGAGGACAAGAAGCAAATGCCTTGCTAGAGGGTCACTTGCTAGGGGGAGTAGCCATTCCTGATACTAATATATAAAAAATGTGCGTTTATGAATATTCATTCCCTTCTTTTTTCCTTGCAAAGGAGGCTAAAGATCATCCCCACCCATCTTAGTTCTATTTCTATGTGTGTTTGTGCATGTGTGTATGTGACCTTATCTGTATTCCCCCAGGTATAAAAGTGACAAGAATGATAGGGAACCAATATGAAGAAGAAAATTATTCAATTAGTTCTTTTATAACATTTTTATCAGAGCATTATAATTATATGTAGTAATTGGGTTCATTTTGACAAAATCATACATGCAAGGAATTTGATTCCAAGCCTCATTTATATCCCCCTTTCTTCTCCTTTTCCCTCTTGCTATTCTCCTTCCTCTACTCTATGAAGCTTCCTTTCTTTTACATGTACATAAAAATGAAATTTCCTTTGATATATTTACATATAACTGTAGCAGGATTTTGTTAAATTCATTTTATCTTCCCCTTTCCCTCCTTTCCTTCTTCTCATTCTCCTATACCAATTTCGTTGATCTTTTCTATATCTTTATGGTGTCCAATCTCCCGCCCCCCACACGCACCTGGCTTTTTTCCCTTACTTTGCTCTAGCTTCTACATATGAGAGAAAACATTTGACCTTTGATTTTCTGAGTCTGGCTTTTTCACTTAGCATGAATTTCTATACTGGAATTTTTGGCTGGGTTTAGAAAACACAATGGCACAAGACAGAATCACAGAAGAAAGTTATAGGTTTTAGTCATGTTTACATGTACACAAATACCCTCCTAAGAGAGAAAAAAGACCCAAAGAAATGGCCTAAGTAGAAAGCGATTATATTTTTCAGACAAAAAAAAATGAATTTTGCAGAAATGACAAGACAAAGGGGTAGGGGGATAAGGGCAATAAATTCTGGGGGAAGTCTGATCTGTAAGTCTAGTTGAAGATATGGGTTATTTTAGTAAGTTTATTTGTGTATGTCTATTGGCACATTGATTCCCAGTCTCTGCTGATGAGGGTTATTTCCTCATATTGGTACAGGGAAGACATCATTCTACTGGAATCTTATGGCTTGCACAGCTAAGAAAGGGCAGTTCAGATGGCCTTTTATGCAATTGCTGTCTCTATGGTGCCTTCAGTTTAAATAATTAATATGCTAAATCAGCATATTTTGGATTGTTCTTCCTTAACTCCCTTATCCTTTTGCTTGCTAAAAGGAGACCTCAGAGGCATTCCATGAGGAAAAAAGCCTGACTCTAAAAGTCACCAAGAAGATAATATTCTAACTATCCAGAAATACCCAACTGGATATTTCATGAGTGTCATTGGGAAAAAAAATGACCCCCCAATACATCTACATCCTAATCCCCAGAACCCTTTTTTTTTTCTGGGTAAAAAGAACTTTGGAAAATGATTAAATTAAGGATCATGTGCTGGGGAGTTTATTCTGGAATATCCAGGTGGACCAAATGTAAGTTCAAAAGTTATTATGAGGAACAAAGGAGACAGGGCCTCAGAGTTGGAGAAGATGTTATGGCAGAATAAGAAGTTGGAGTGATTACTGACTTTCAAGATGAAGAGAAGGGGATACATGCCAAGCAATTCAGGTTTCATCTAGAAACTGGAAAAGGTGAGGAAATGGATCCTCCCTTTAGTATGCAGAAGGAATTAGTCCTGCAGACATTGAAGGTGACCACATTTGTAGCTCTTTTTTATAGCAACAATAGAAAACTAACATGGGGAAGTAAATAATAATCTTGTATTATATTATATTATATAAATCCAGAGAAATATTGATGTAATTTGACAAAATAGTTATGCTAACCTAAGTAAAAAACATTTAGGGTAGAAATAAAGTGGCCTCTCTGGGATGGGGAGTTTTTGAAAGCACTAGTGTCACTTTCTCTTTTTAACAACAATCTGTTTTATAGATTGGCTTCTAGACTGGCCTTTCTTGGAGTGACAGGTTGCTGTTCTCTGCTCTTTGGAGCACACATGGCCCAGTAGACTCTTGTATGGCATTTTGGCAGCCATGCTGAACTCAGTACTTACCATGGGAACAAGCAAGCTGGAAGCTGACAATGCTGAGCCACCTAATGCTTTAATTGGTACTTATTCTAGATGGTTCATTTAAATGTCCCAGATTCTGCCAGATGCACAGTCAAGCTGACCTGACAAGAGAGCCTGACTATGGCAGTACAATGTGATAATCACTGGGTCCTGCTCTCTCCTGCTTCGATTAATGTTTTCATGTCATTTAAACATCACTCCTGGAAACCTCTCTTGGTTTTTACTAATCAGCCATTCTATGACCTAGAACCTAGTAGATTATCAATAAATATTTGTTGACTAAATGAATGCCAGTCTCAGAGATCAGGAAGAATCTTAATAATCCAATATTTCACTTGGATTAAGTCCTATTCAGTCTCTGAAAGCCTTCTTCCCTAGATAGTCAAAGACAGGGGAGTTGCAAAAGCTCCCAGTATGCCATAGTACTAACTAAATGTGGCTTGGACAAGTTTTATAAAAAGTAATTGTTATGGTTTGGATGTGAGGTATCCCTCAAAAATCTCATGTGTGAGGCAATTCAAGAAGGTTCAGAGAAGAAGGTTGAGTAGATGTTAATCCAATCAGTGAATTAATCTGCTGTTAAGTATTAACTGAGTGGAAAGTGGTAGGGTGTAGCTGGAGGGGGTGGGAATTGGGGGCGTTTCTTTGTGGTATACATTTGTAACTGGTGAGTAGAGACCTCTCTGTTTTCTAATCATCATGTGAGCTGGTTGCCTCTGCCACAGTCTTCTGTCATGATGTCCTGCCTCACTTTGAGCCCCTAGGTATGGAACCTACTGTCTGTGGATTGGGACCTCTGAAAGGGTCCTTGAGTCACAGCAGCAAAAAAGCTGACTAAAACAAGAATAAAAAGGCAGTCTAAACATTCTATATACCACAAATGGATATGTCAAAGGGGACAGAAGTCTTATCATGTACCCATATTGGTGTCATTTCTTCCCAGGCACTATAGAAGAAGAGGTTGAGTAAAGCAGGTGCTCCCACTGACAACTGTCCTTTGCAATTGACAGGTAAGTGGAAGTTAGCTAAATGTGCTACAGAGTTAGGTGGTGTATTGATTCAGCTTAACATAACTGTAGCCATCTAGAGTCATAATAGCAATAAGTGCCCCAGAATAATCATAGTTGGTTTTTCCTAGCATGCTACAAATAGACCAAACCATTAGAGTAGTAAGTGGAGTTTCATAACTGAACTCTAGATCCAGAAATATGCCTGACTCTTGGACATCAGTTTAAGAAAAAGCAGTTATGTTCTGGTTTGGATGAAGTCACATTTGTCCTAATCAATATATAGACACCTCCTTTTGACCCAAGTTGTGTATATCTAGCTGGTCTTGCCACCACCAATGACTACTCTTCTGTCAGTAAGTCTCTAATAAATCGCACTCTGTGAAATCCTAGGTGTCTTTCTCTTTAGTCTCAAACCACCTTAGGGCCAGTCCTCAACCACTGTGGCTGGATTGTTCTGGAAGAGGTAGATCTGAAATCCAAATGCCACTCAGACCATCCCTCACCAGACATATACCTCTTAGTAAACTGCCCAGATTTTTTAGGATTCAGTTTCCTCATATATAAAATGAAGATAATAATATTACCAGTTTTATTGGATTGTTTTGAGGATTAAATAAAATTAAATAACTTAGCACAGTTTGTGTTGCAGACAGTAATATCTCAATAATTCTTCTCTTGCATTGCAAACCTATGACTTCTCTCATGGCAGCCCCATTCTCCTCCAACATCTCCAGACATCCCTGAGCACAGAAACCAGGGCTGGGAAGGACCTTGGCAGACATAGAAGACAATCCCATGGGGTTTGTTATCAAGGAGACTGAGGTTTGAAGCACCAAGGCCCTACAGGGTGTGGAGGAACCAGGAGTTCTGCTCTCCTACCCCAGATGTTCTATCTCCTGTTCCACAGTCTTTGTCATCTCCCCAGGGTGCCAGCTCCTCCCTCAGGGACACAGCCTGAGCAGTGAGAGATAAGAGAAGAATGCATTTCTCTTTTGTGAGTCTTCATATCCCACTGGGGACTGCTCATACATTCAGGGTTCTCTCCAGGGTGGATAGTAGGCTTTACTGGCCCAGTCATGATTCTGGCTTTTAATATGTAATATGTTATAGCCATATATTACACCTCTGGGAATTTACCTACAGAAAGGAAATGAAGGTTATAGGTAGAAGCATCTTTCTTGATACATCCTTCCCTCTGGAATCAAAAGCCAAACTTTGATGGAGCATTAAAATTCTCATGTAGTTATTGCTCAGCTTAGTCACATTAATCACTGTGAGCTTCAAGGGGCTATGAAGGGAACCAGGGTTCAGACTTCAGAGACTTGGCCATGTTCTTGACCCTTGAACAAACTTACATAGTAACATGTATGGCTATTTTGTTCGCTTCCTGCAATATTTTTTATAGAAAAGATCTAATCTAATCAGATCATGCTTGTTGCTTTCCTTTCAGCTTTCCTTTCAGCCTGGAAGTGATTGCACTGAAAGTTACTTTATCCCACAAGCCCCTATCAGCATCCTGTATTAGTGCTGGATTATTCAAAAGTTCTCTCTCTCTCTCTCTCTCTCTCTCTCTCTCTCTCTCTCTCTCTCTTTCTCTCTCTCTCTCTGTGTGTGTTTATCATGTGTTAATTGTGTTTTTAGTAAAAGAAATCTAATGTTGGGTGAATTAATGACTCTTTTAAAATTTCTAAGTCTACTTATAGCTAGTTTTAAAAGCTGTGAAAGCAGACATTTGTGTGCTTTGTCTTCATTCTGAACAAAAGAAAGTGCTATTTTTCCTTATGCTTAAGGTGGGTGATGCTTTGGTTACTTTCACAGAATTCTTTCCATTTATCCTCTCATTCAGGACCCTTAGTGACTGGTTGCTGCCTCACAAGCACTGAACATAGTGCTGGGCCTACAAAGCTGAACCAGATGATCCCTTCCATGGAGGACCTCACATTGAAGTGTGGAAATAGAAATGTAAGCAAGCTGCAAATAGACAAGGGGAAAAGCTTTGCAGCAGCAGACAGAAACAGAAGCTGGGGAGGCCAGAGATAGGAATTGTTAAAAATCTCTCTTGGAAGCGGGGCAGAATTCAAAAGGATTTGTGACACTGAATTTGAACAGTGGGTGTAGGAGAAAAACCTACCAAGGCAATAACACGAAGAAGAAAAGAATCCTTAGGATCTGGAAGAAAGTCTTCATTCATTTGGCTGACATTTCCCACAGCATATACCAGGTACTTTTATGTGCTTATTACTGGAGCTGAGAATGTAAGACAATCATGGAGAGCATTCTCTGCTGGGAGATACTGTGATGGAGAGTTCACCAAGGTGACCAGGAATCCTGTTAGCAGATTGGTACAGTCAGTGAAGGCCTAGGTGAAGAGTGGATATCTGGGTGGAACTCTGGTATAGGAGCAGTTGACCAGAAAAGTGGGGAGGAAGAGTAATGTCCTGTATAAAGATCAGGATTTTGGAGGCATGGGCTTGCAAAAAAAAACAAACCTTCAAATTCAGACCGAGGGGGAGGTGTCAGGGAATTCAGGGAATGGCAAAACAGGTTAGAAATATAAGTAGGGGCCAAAATCGGGCATGAGGTTGATTATAAAGGCAGCAGAGAGCATTTGAAGGGACATAAGTAGGTATGTGTCATAGCCAGGATTTCCTCTTAATGTTGATGATGATAACACCCAAAGGATATAGAACAATATTCCCATCTGTCTCTAAGCCAAGTCTTTTAATATTATGTCCTTGTATACTCTGCAGTGTACAGAGCACATGAGAGAGAGTGAATGAAAATGAGAGGTGGATGCAATGGAAGGGGACCAGTGGGAGTTATTGCCCATGAGGAACCCCAACAATAGCTGCAGAGAGAAAGGAGAAAGGTGTGCCAGAGTTGAGGTTACATTGTAGGAACCCAAGAGAGAAGCTGTGGAATGAGAAAGTGCTGTTATACATACTGCTTCTAGGGGGCACACTCCAAAGAACTGTTCCCACAGGTAGCTCCTTCTACTTCACACCCTGCTTCCTTTGAGTCTCATAATGATCCCTTAGAGGTTGGCTCAACCTTCAACTGTACCTTCAGGGGTGAAGCTGGGGGCTTCAGAGAGACATAGAATTGTAAGAATTGCTGTGAAGAACGTACCTGAAAGCCTTTGTCTTTGTCTATCTTTTATCCAGTAAAATTGTCTGTAGATGGTTGAAAAGTGACTCTTAATCATGATGAGGTCCTTGTAGAGGTGTCACCTCCTCTATGAAGTTCTAGCTAGAGTGACAAATTGTTCTCCTTTGTTGGGAATGAAGGGAGTGCTTGGGATAATGGACTTTTAGCAACTTGGACTGTTGATTCTGTCAGGTCCATTTTATGTTGCTTTGAGAGAACACTGGAGATTGGGTAATTTATAAGAAGTTTACTTCCAGTGCTTCTGGAAGATAGGAAGTTCCAGATTGGAGAATTGCATCTTGTAAGAAGTAACTTGCTGCGACAATCCATGGTGGAGAGCATCCCATGGTGAGTCAGAGCAAGAGGGCTAGTTTTGGTCTTTCTCTTCTTATAAGCCATGAATGCTATCGTGCTATCCTCATGACTTCATCTGACACTAATTACCTCCCAAGAAGCCAATCTCCAAATAACATCGACATATGAATTTGGGGATTTAGTTTGCAACACATGGAATATTTAGGGACATATTCAAATTATAGCAATGTTGCCCTCTTTGATCTCGTTCCTTTGTCTAATGTAAGCCTCATCTGTACTTTGAGTCTCATAAATCACCTTGTTATTCTGTTACTTTCCTTTATAGTAATTTGCACAAGTTTATTCCAGCATCCTGAGGTTTGCCTCACTCAGGGCTGCATTCTCAGCTCCTGGCCTTTGTCTTATACATGCTTGATATTCAGTGCACATTTATACAACAAATAAACAGTGCAGCCTTCCCTCCAAACATCAAGCTTTCTATGCCTCTAGGACTTGGCTCATAACATTCTTTCTTCCATGCGTGTTTTATGCTGTTTTCTCTGTCTAAAAAACTCCCATTTGTTTCTTGACAACTCAGCTCAACCATCAACTTCTCTAGACCCTTAGGAACTAGCCTGGGTCCTGAAACCCAGATGCCCTCTGCAATATGTAGTGGATAAATGACTCTATATTTATCTCTGTAAATGTCTGTCTTATTGGCTTCGGCCCATCTTTTTTGAATTATTTTTGAATCTTTATTTTGTGATCCAATATATTAGTGACCCATAACAGGCTATGCCATCCACAATTAAATAAATATGCACTCTCTGTATTCATCCTGATTTTTTCTATTTGAAATAAGTTACACAGAATAGGAATGATAAATGTCATCTGTCATGTAATTGGGGGAAGATAAATGAGACTGGCCTGGACAAAATAGGGAGTTAGCAACAGAAACTTATCTTAGAGACAAATTTGGGTCTTTTTAACATTTAAAATCTTTCTCTCTGCCTCCATATTATCCATGCTCATTATAATCTTCATGTCTTTAAGAGAACATCCCATATGTCACCAATTCCATACAATTGCCTTAGGTACCCAGAATCAAATCTAATCTTTCCTTAATCTACTACACATACTGTACCTTACTTTAATCATGAATTCAATAAATATTAACTGAGCATCTTGCAATCTTACAGGCATGTAGTAAACAATGAGCTCTAATGAAGGATGAGATATGTGTACCAATTTACTTTGTAATATACTTATTTAGATATTTTTGTATTAATTTGTACTCTATCACAAGTTGTGTACAATTTTGTGGTTTTATTTAAATATATGCAAAAATGGGATAATATTACCTGCTTCACACAGTTCTGCAGATTAAACAATATTATGAAGCACTTAGTATAGTCTTTTGTATGTGACCAATGTCTAACTACTGTTTATTCTTCTCTCTCCACATACTAAGTTGTAATAGAGGGGCTTCTCTCATGCTTTCCTCACTTCCCTTTTGTATCCAGTGTAAGCCTTGATTCTGAGAAGATTTGTTCATATTGTACTGGGTTAGAGGGGTAATGCCATTCCCAAAAGCTGGATACTTGCCTCAGGCACCATCTCAAGGGACAAGCAACTGCAAGTCTAGGACAGCACCTCTATTTGCAGTCTGGCCTGTGATGCTATTTTAGTCAACTATTTTGTTGCTGTGACAAAGAGATCTGACCAGAACAATTGTAGAGGAGGAAAAGGTTTATTTGAGGGCTCATGGTTTCAGAGGTCTTAGTTCATAGAAGGCTGTCTCCATTCCTTAGGGCTACAGGCAAGGCTGGACATCATGGCAGGAGAGTGTGGTGGAGGGAAGCAGCTCACATCATGATTGGAAAGCAGAGACTTGGAAAACCAAATGCAAATATATACAGAGATTGGAAAGCCCAATGCAAATATATACACAAAGCCACGCCTCAAATCCCACCTTCTCCAGCCACACCCACCACTTCAGTTATGACTCAGTTAATTCCTATTAGGAGATTATATCACTGATTGGGTTAGGACTCTTAACAACCCAATTATTTCTTCTCTAAACCTGCTTCTTTCAGTTAAGTCCTACCTACAACAGACTTCATTACCTGCCAATAGTCCATTCAAAGCCATGAATGGATTAATCCTTGACAGAGGTTCACCATGTCAGAGCCTTAATGATACAACCACTTACCAAGAGCCCTACCTCTGAACATGTGAGCTTTGTGGGGGGACACCTCACATCCAAACCATAACAGGTTCCTTTCGGGCAGGTTTTGGTGTGTCACTGCCAGTGAGTTCAGAGCAATGCAGGAAAGGACTGACTTCACCTGAGTAGAGCTCTTGACTCCCCTTTTTTGTCTATTGTTTGGTTTACTATTTTAGTTACTACACTCTCTGTTCCCTATTCCACATCACTCCTTTGTGATCTGCCTTTTTCTCCTTAACGAAGAAAGGCTCTAATTCTGCCCTTCTTTCCTTTTCTCCTCTGTGCCAACACCAGGCTCAATTAGGTCAAATACTTATTTTGCAAAAATAATGCCTGACATTGTGCAAAGTAACCTGCAGAACAAATAAAATACAGGCTTTCTCTGATTTTGGAATGATTACACTTTCCCTGAAAATCTCTACCCCTTTTTCTTTTTTGACAGTCACTGCCAGCCTCTCCATGTCCCCCCTTACCTTTTGCTTCCTCTGGTTAGCTCACTTCACATTTTCTGTCTCCTTCTTTATCCTTCACTGCTCAGTCTCTTGAAGTGTCATTAGAATTTTATAAGACAGATCTTTCTCACACATTACAAAGTGGCTTCTCTGCTGATCTCATTGCATTTAGTGCAAGTAAAAGGCTATTTAATGAAATAAATTATGAAAAATTTACAGTAAAGTCTTGAATTTCATACAAATCATTTAAAATGAATACTAAACCTGTTGGCAGTGCATAGCAAGCCTGCTTTCTATCTTTGTGCATTTAAAAAAAAAAGCTGTGCAAATTAGGAAAATTTGGAATATCTTCTCTGTTGCACACACACAGTTTTCTCCATCTCTGAACACACTCAATTTTGCTTGACAGCTAACTAATCGGGGAAGACATTACACTAAATTTGAATATATTTAGTTTCTTTTACTATCAGTTCACAATGATTTTGAGATGAGTAGGTGAGGGTTTTGTTAGTGCTGGTCTTGGGAACCAGTTGAGTATTTCCCTGCTTACAACTTTTCTGGGAACAACTGAGCCTCATCATCCATTGCCAGTCTCAGGAGAGAAAGGAAGGAGGGTGAAGAGAAATCATGAACAAATGAATAGACCAACCCAGCTTGAGCCTATTCTGTCTGGCCAAAGCTGGGCTAAAATGTCAAGTCCTTCATAGAAAGATGGGATTGGATGTAAAAGATTTGCACATGAGAGGAGTGAAGTGGCTGCTTAGATGAAGGGAGAATAACAATCCCTGAGATTCTACCTCCCCGAATACTGCTTCAAACATCCTGCCTTTTCTTCCCCAACCTACCATACATCTTTCTTTGGTTTACTAAGCTATTAGAGGTTACTTGGTCATACCTGTTGTGGGTTTAGATATCAGGTGCCCCCGAGAGCTCATTGTGAAACAATGCAAGAAAGTTTAGAGATAAAATGATGAGGTTAAGAGAACCTTAACCTAATTAGTGCATTAAGCCACTTGAATGCATTAACTAGGTGGTAACTGAAGGGAAGTAGGGTTGTGGCAGGAGGAGTTGGGTCACTAGGGGTATGCCTTTGGGGTTTATATTTTGTCACTGGTTAGTGGAGTTCTTTATCTCTCACTGTTTCTGCCATGATGTTCTGCCTCACCTTGTGTCCAAAGCAATGGAGTTGACCATCTATGAACTGAGAAAATGCAAGAAAGTTTAAAGATAAAATGATGGAGTTATGAGAGCCTTAACCTAATTAGTGCTGAAATTAGTCCTAATTATCGACTGAGACAGCTGAGACCCTGAGCCCTAAATGATGTTTTCCTCCTCTCCATTGTTGTTGTCAGGTCTTTTGGTCATAGTGGTAAAAAGCTGTCTAAAATGCCATACTGTTTTATCTCTCCCTGTGTTTGCATATGGTGTTTTCTCCTCCTAGAGAGTCCTCCCTGTGATTTGACCATCGCATATTTTCATCCTTGAAGACTCAGCTCAATTTACCTCTCTGAAGTCATTCCTCAGTTTTACCTCCTTGTTGTCATTTCTGAGACTTGCCCATCCCTCAATTATAATCCAATCTGTGTAAGAGTCTTATTTTATTCTTCTACTTTCCCTCCACACACTGTATGCAGAAATTGGTTTCAGAACATACAGGTTTTAGAGAAAAACACGGAAGAATATATTTGAGATTTGGTGGTAAATATTTTAAAGATAGGCTAAAGAAAATAATACACACACAGAGTCATATACTGAATAATATATGGTGTTTCGATCAACAATGGGTTACACATACAATGGTGGTTTCATAAAATTATAATGGAGCTGAAAATTTTCTATTACTTAATGATGTAATCATTGCAACATAGTAGCACCACACATTATTCAACTGTTTGTAATATTGCTGGTGTAAACAAACTTACTGCACTGCCCATTGTATACATGCATGGTACCTGTAATTAAGTACATTATATAACAATAATAAATGATTACTTCTGCTGTACATATGTATTATACTATATATACTTTACAGCATAATGTTTCTACTTACAAAATAAGTTCAAAGTAAGAAAATATTCTGTGATTGGTATGATTTTTCCCAACCCTTCACCTTCAGTCTGTGGATGTCTTTTCCTAGGAGATGAGACTCTTGGAGGCAGCATATTGTCGTTTTTTTGTTTTTTTTTTTTTATCCAATCTGCTAGTCTATATCTTTTGATTGGTGAGTGGTGAGTTTAGGCCATTAACGTTCAGGATTATTATTGAGACATGATTTGTGTTCTCAGCCATTTTTGTTTATTTTTGGTATTTAATGTCACTTGGTCTCTGATTAGATTTTCCAATAGTGTAATCCCTCCCTCTGCTGATTTGCATCATTGTTTTTCATTTCCTCTTTTTGGAATATTTTGCTGAGGATGTTCTGTAGTGCAGGCTTTCTAGTTGTAAATTCTTTTAACTTTTGTTTATCATGGAAGGAGTTTATTTCAACATCAAATTAAAGCTTAGTTTTGCTGGATATTAAATTCCTTATTTGCATCTATTTGCTTTCAGAGCATGGTACGTGTTGTTCCACAATCTCCTGGCTTTGAGGGTCTGGCTTGAAAAATCTGTTGAGCAACAAATTGGTCTCCCCCTTTATGTGATCTGATTCCTCTCCCTTGTGGCTTTAAGATTCTATCCTTATTCTTTATGCTGGGCATTTTCATTGTAATGTGCCTTGGTGTAAATCTGTTGTAACTATGTACATTTGGTGTACTGTAAGCCTCTTGTATTTGGTTTTTCAATTCATTCTTCATGCTTAGGAAAATTTCTGATATTATCTCATTAAAGAGTGCATTCCTTTGGTTTGAAACTCTGTGCCTTCTTCTATCCCAATAACTCTTAGATTTGGTCTTTTGATGCTGTTCCATAATTCTTGGATGTTCTATTCATGGTTTCTTACTATCTTCACTGTGTGGTCAACTTTATTTTCCAGACTTCATACTGTCTTCATTATCTGACGTTCTTTCTTCCAAGTGATCTAGTTTGTTGGTTATGCTTTCTATTGAGTTTTTTATTTGATTTATTGTATCCTTCATTTCAAGAATTTCTGACTGGCTTTTTTTTTCCAGAGTCTCTATCTCTCTCTTGAAATAATCTTTTGCTACCTGTATTTGCTCTCATATCTCTTTGTTTTTGCCTGTATTTGCTCATTTAAGTCATTCTTTAATTCACAGATCATTTTAGTTATGAACCTTCTGAACTCCTTCTCTGACATTTCATCAACTTCTGTCATTATAGTGTCCTGGTTTGTTTGGCACAATTTCCTCCCTTGTTTTTTTTTTTTTTTTTTTTTTTTACAGTTTGTTCAGACAATAATAACACATTTATAATGTATTTATTTTTAAATACTGTTATAAATGGAATCCTCCCTTGTTTTTTCATGTTGTCTATGTGTCTTCCTTTCTTGCAGTGTGGATCTGAGATATTACAGTTTCTCCCCTATATTCTTGTATTACCCATGCAGATTGTCTGTACCTCACCTTGATGTTGAGCTTCCAGACCCTGCCAATGTCCCTCAGTGTATGCTGCTACATCTAAGTTTGGTGGCAGCAATAGTCGAGGTAACTTGAGATAATAGTTAAGATGCCCCAAGATAGAAGCAATGTCTTACAGAGATTGGGCTGCAAGAATGGGCCTCACACTCCCTTTGGGAAGCCTGCTCTGAGATGCAGCTGCTTGTAGGCCCTGTCTGTTGTCAAAAAGTTAGGGGCTACTGTGTGGGGAAGGCTATGGTATTGACTGAAGTGTCCCAAGATGGAATTGGTTTAGGCTTCGGCTCCCAGGATTGTGTGTGGGGCAAACTCAGACCTACCCTGGACCTGGATCTGCGCAAGTTGGTGTAGACAGATCTGGGTCAGGCCTGCCTCCTGTGGTACTCTGCTGGTTAGAAGAGGTGGTCCTATGCCAGAAGCTGGGCTCTGGTGGGTACCTGTGGGTGGAAGGGTGGACCCAAGCCTACTGTGAACTTGGGCCTCGTACAGGTCATTATGGGCCAACAGGCTTGACCTCCAAAGGTAGTCTGCTGGCTGGAAGGGGGCAGTCCTATGACAGAGGCGAGGCTCTGGCGGGTGTCTGCTCCACTGGTGGAGGGGTGGACTAGGTCCTACTGTGAGCCTGGGTCCCACACGGGAGGTGTGGGTGGATTCTAAAACATTATTCTGTATTTTGCTGGTAGAAGCCCCATATAGCTCACGTTTACCATCTCTTAATTGCATAATTTTCTTTTGTGGTTTCTTTAATTGTTTGGTTTTTTTGTTCATCATGGTCCTAGGAACAATAGGCTGTTTTATGGACACACACACACACACACACACACACACCATGTAGCCTAGGGATGTAGGAGGCAATACCATGTAGGCTAGTGTAAGTGCATTCTGTTCTTTGCACAACAACATAATTTCCTGGTGTATTTCTTGGGATGTATTCCTGTTACTAAGCAATGCATGACCATATTAAGATGATAAATTTGACTTACTTAATTTAAAAATTGGCCCATTAAGAGAAACTAGTAAGAAATGCTATGGATAAATGACAGATATGAAGAAAATGTTTACAAAATATGTGTCTATCAAAGGACTGGCTATATAAAGAACTTCTGCAAATCAATAATAAAAAAATAACCAGGTAAAAAGTGAGCAAAATATTTAAATAGACACCTCACTCACAGGATATAATAAAGGTAAAAAGCACACGAAACAAGCTACACACTGAGATAAAAAAAAGTCTTGTAAAACATATACTTAATGAAGGATTTTTATCCAAAATATTTAAAGAATGGTTAAAACTGAACAATAAATAAACAACCCAATATAAAAATGGAGAAAAATCTGAGTAGACTTCTTCAGAGAAGATAATACAGATGGAAAACAAACATGGGAAATATGTTTAAGCCCGGCATAGTAGTGCATGCCTGTAATCCCAGTGGCTCAGGAGGCTGAGACAAGAGGACTGTGAGTTCAAAGCTAGCCTCAGCAAAAGCGAGGTGCTGAGCAACTCAGTGAGACCTTGTCTCTAAATAAAATATGAAGTAGGGCTGGGGTTGTGGTTCAGTGGTTGAGTGCCCCTGAGTTCAATTCTGGGACACACACACCCCAAAAAAAGAAAAAGTGCAAAAAAAAAAAAAAAAATTTGTTCAACCTCATAAGTCATTAGGCAATTGCAAACTAACAATAATATAACACTGTTCATTCTATGGTTTGAATATGTCTCTTCCAAAATCCAGATGTCTAAACTTAATGGCTAATGTAAAAGGGTTAAGAAGTAGAGGCTTTAAGAGAATAATTAGGCTATAGGGAGTGTTCTCTTGTGAATGAGGTTAAAACATTTATAATAGAGGCTTTGTGTTGATCTGTTTCTTACCTTCTGCTTTAGCCATGTGAGGACACAGCAATTTCTCTCTTCTGGAGGATACAGCTGCAAGACACCATCTTGGAAGTAAAGTGCAGCCTTCACCAGCAACCCAGACCACTACCATCTTAATCCTAAACTTCTCAGTCTCCATGACTGAGAAAAAAATTTTTCTGTTCTTTATACCTATCAAGCCCTCAGTATATTTTCATAGCAGCACAAAATGACTAAGACAGCTACTTTATTAGAGAATAAGATGTGTGACTGTTGGGCCTGCTTTGCCCTAACATTGAAGAGTTTCCTATAAAGAAAGATGTAATAGAGAAGTGTCTGTGCCACAGATGAGCAATGAATTTTAGAAAAGGAAAGCACAGATACTCCTGGACTTATGATGGGACTAGGTCTCAACAATCCCATAGTAATGAGGTAGGATAGAAGAAGTAAAGATAGGTGGAAAGGAGACAAAAGGGAACAGGAAAAGGGGCCATCGCTGTAGGTCTAAAATCTCCACTATCATAAGTATTTTCTGGATAATTTCTTTCCTTCAGTCACTCCCAAATTTCTGAAAAATATACTAATCTTAGAGTTACTGTAAATACACTCACTTATGAAAATATACTTATTTTGAGTAAAGCTTAGATGCAAGTTGCTTATACAATACATTTTCAGATTAGATTTTTTTTAAAAAAATGAGATATATACTTTAAAAAGCCTGTAACATCAACATATTCCAAACATCTCAGTAGAGAAGATAATGTCAACATGAAGATACTGGAAAGGACTAGACTGACCACTTTGTGATCCATTATCAAAGAACTGAGTTCACCTGGATCATGTTGTTGTACCCTCATAACTTCCCTTGCCCATTCTTCATAGTTTCCCTTAAAAGAGGAGCCTGAGACTCCAAAAGAGCTTCTTGCTCTCAGAATGACCCACAGTCTGCTCTGATGACGTGTATTTTCACCTTTCACTTTTCAATACAATTATTTTTCTTTGCTAAAACCTAGTGTGTTCTTAAATTATTTTCTGTGATATGTCAAGTGCTTAGAAGCCAGAGCATAGACCTTCTCAACCCTTGGAGAGATATCCTTGAACCCCCTTATGGTGAAAGTAATTTGAAATACTGTAAGTGGAAATGCATCTGATATACCTAGCCTATCAAATACCCTAGCTCAGCAACACAATGCACTGTAGAATATTGGTCTTTCCCTTCCTGATCGCATTGCTAATTTGGAGTTATGACTCTGCAGCTGCCAAGCTTCAGAGATAAGATTGAACCACATATCTCCCTAATCTGAGAAAAGACAGAAATTTAAAAGTTGAAGTACAGTTTCTACTGAATGTATACACCTTTCACACCATTGTAAAGTTAAACAAACTAACAAACAAATTAAAACTAAAACAACAACAACAAAACCCTAATTAGAACCATGGTAAGTTAAAGACCATCTATAACTGGGTGAAGCTGTGAGTGAAGAGGAAATGAAGTTAGTTAGAGGAAATTTGTGGGTAATTTGTTTAGTTTTGTTTTTAAATGATAGAACAAATTTCCAAAGTAAATAGTAGCAGTGGGCAAGATGATAGCAGACAGAAGATGGAAGAATCAGAACAATATGTAGATGTATGTGACAATGAATGATCAGAAAATCTGTTTTGAGGCAGTGCTGGTTTTGGGATAATCAGGCTTATGATTTGATGTCTAGTTTGTTCTTGGCTGAAGATGAGCAGATCAAAAAATAAACTGGTATCACATGCTTTAGACAGCCTATATTTTTTTTTCATATTTGGAGCAATGAAATCATCAAATGTTGCTCTTTTTCTGTTCTTTTTCCCCTCCTTATTTTATTTTGAAACTTTCCTCTTTAGAAAAAAATGAAATAAGTAACAGCCCAGGATTCTGTGTTTGGGCTGCCTGAGGCAAATTCTGATTCTTTTTTTCATGAATGAGAATAATTTCATCCATTTCTCTTTTTATGCTTCAATTATGATATTTATGAAATAATAATAGTAATGATAGCAACAACAACAATAATAACAATAGTTTAACCCATGAGTTTTTTTGAAGATTAAATGAGATACTGCCAGCAAAACACTTAGAAATTGCCTAGGCTACATGAAGCACTTAATAATGGTAATAATAAATGGTAGTTCTTCCTTTCTTTCCTCCTCCCCTTTCTTCTCCTCCCTTTTCTCACTCCTTTGATTCAATCTCTTCTTCCCATTTCTCCTTCCCTTTCTCCTCTTCCACCTTTCCTACCTCTTCCACTTCTGTCTCCTTTTTCTCCTTGTTATTCTCTTACTTTGGGGGATTTCAGATGTGTGGGAAGTAAGTTTAGGACATTTCCCAAGCCATACATCTGTATCCTTACTACTTAAAATGAAGTTCCTGGTTCTACAGGTCAGTAAACTTGTTAGAAATTCAGAAAATGAAGCCCCACCCAGAACTAGTTTATGAGGTTGTTTAACAAACTCCCCAGGTGATCCAAATAACATATTGCATTTGAGAAGCACTGCAGTTCTGTGAGATTCTGGCCTAATTCTTTGGCCTGTCCTTCTAATTTCATTGATCTTTTACTTTAGAACTGATTCATTCCACTGCCACACTCAGACAAATCAAAGTAAAATGGAAATGACAATGATAAAAATTGCCTCAAGAATCACTTTTTTTTCATTAATGTTTCTTATGCTCAGAATAAGAAAAATGATGAAAATTTCAAATCTTTTCTTACACATATTTCACTATTCCTCACATGGAGTTTACAAAACAAGTAGGAAAAGGCATTTTGGAGGTCATAGAAAGAATGTAACACACCCACACTCAAATTTCTCTGTCTCTATGAATACACAATTTTAGAGCAATGAAATTTTTCTCCTTCATCCAGAGAAGTCATTTTAAGATTAATGCAAACAGAAGAGGAAATAAGGGCAGGAATTCTATACAGAGTAAACTGTGGCCAGCAGGATGTTTGATAACACCAGAGCTGAGAAAGTGGTATCTGGGACTTGAAGCTGCAGCCCAGCTGTGGTCAGTGAAGAGAACACATTGATTCCAGAACACCGAGGCTGACCACTCAGTCTGCTTTTAGTCCTCTTATTTCTTTTTGCTCTCCACATGCAGAGCCTGCCTGCTTACTGCTAAAATTCCCTGAGGATGAAGACTAAGTAAGCTCAGGGGAAATTGCTCCTCTACTGGTGTAAATCAGCACTCCAGGCGGAAGACAGCAGTGAGATATGTCTGTCAATTAATCCTACTTAACAAGGTGCTCCTCAGCTCCTGACACTTTAATGATCATGCCCAGATTTGTGGCCCCTCCAGAAAAGACAGCAAGAGGGAGAATTATTAGAGGTCTCTGCCAAAGGGACAGAGAAATAACATAAATGACCCATGGGGCAGTCTTGCCATTATAAGATAACACTCTCATTGGGGACAAACTGTTCCTTGGAAATTTCAGAGTGATTGATTGGCAGGTGCTTGGGGTGGGGCACAGGCTGGAGTGTAGGTTGTGCAGAGAAGGGGTGAGACACCCTTTACTGCTGGCCCACAGCGGGCTCTGCTGTGCTCACAGAATCCTGTTCAGGAGGATCTGCAGGCTACCTTGTTAACAGAATTGTTTGGGCCTCCAGAATTTGTAAGATTGATCACTTTACCTTCAAAACCCTCACCTGTCAAAGTAGGTGTAAGGATAGAGGCTGAAATTTCATTCTTGATGATTCTCCAAGAAGGAAATTCACTTGAATTTCTGGATAATTAATTCTAAGTAGCACTGAAAAACAGATATTCTTTCCAATATCCCACCCATTAAAAAGGTACTGCATTTATGGTAGGTATAAGTTGAATGTCCCAATCCTTGGCATTTAGCACTTATATGGTGATTCACTTTTCTTTCTCAAGGGTTCATATGCAAAGAACAGTGACAACAAATTACAATAAAATCAAGATTGAGGGTCCCTAACTGTTTTCATTATCAGTTTCCTTTACAGGTAGCAAGCCCAGCTTTCACACAGTATAAGAGAATATTATGGATATGTATGGCAGAGTCCTTAATAAAACCTCAATCAGGGAAACATTGAACCTATGAGTCTGGCATCCTGGAACTGGGTTTACCCTGTGCATCCTTAGACAGCTCTAAAACCTCTGGAGACTCATCTCTTTAGGCTTGTAAATTGGCAATGGTAAATGAAAGAGCTCTGGAGACTTCCAATGTGCCAGGTCATGGTTATAGTTTACCAATCTTTCTTATTCTAGTTTGTAATATTGCCTTTCTTTGTTCTACATTTTCAATTGGTAACAAAATCAGAGTATAAATTGGTTACAAAGAAAGGAGGCTCAATTAATGCTATTTAGGTCTGTGAGAAGCCCTGACCTCAGGTTAAGGGACTAATGGGACTGGGCTCCTAACCTGCAACTGGGTCAGGATTTATCAAACTGTCAATGATTCTCACCCTCTCTCTCTCAGACAGCTTCCAACCTACTCCTTACTGACAGTCAGTACTCTAGGATTCCTTTAGGCCTTTAAAATTTCCAAGAATCTTAGAATTAACGGAACATTTTTTAAGTATAGCATAGGTATGACAGCTAGGATACATATAATATGCCATGAGAACCCAAAGGAAGAAGTAATTAGCTATGCAAAAATATGGTAATTTTACAAATTTTTGAGTAATCTTCTCTGTAGTGTTCCACTGTTGGCAAATGTATTACAAGAGGTCAAATACAGAAGTCAAATAGAAAGTCCAAGAATAAATAGATTTGTCTTGATCAGATATGTTTGTCTTAGGGTAATACAAGAAAAAGCATTATTGATGTTACTTTCATTATTTGTATTTTCAATGTGTGTATGGGTTTAAATTTTATGATATTTCATAACCTTACTTACTCCACTAACTATGTTGATTTCTGTTTTCTATAATACCATTATGTTTGAGAGTAGATAGATATATAGAGATATGCTGTAGATGATGTAAATATAGATGCAGATGTAGAGACAAATAGCTTCTTGTTTCTGGATTTTAAAAAGTAATAATTTTTATTTTTAATTTATTTGGACAAGTATAATGCAATAAAGTGTTTGCTTCTTACTTCTTTCCTGTCCACCATGAGGTTCAGGAAGAGCTCATGCTGCCCCTGAAGAAAAAGAGAACATGCTTTTTGGGAATTATTTGCTGTAGGTGGTGTGGGTTTGGGCCGTACCATCCCTACTTTTTTCCTTAGCCCTCTTTGTGACCAAATGAAGCAGATATCTTGAGTAAAATTTATCATCTAGAGGTAATAAATTATGTATATACACACACATTTATTTTATTTTCTCCCCATCCAGTTCAGACTTGAGACCCTGAGGTGGGGGACAAAGCATTCTTCAGTCTCTACTGAGTGGGATCTCTTTCACCCAGCGAGGAGGTCCACAGAACAGGGTAGAGGAGAGTGTGGCTGCAGAGTCGCTAGTCAAGACCTCTGGAGACCAAGAGGAAGCAGGTCTGATTTTATTGCACAGTTACCATGTATATATACTCAGGCAGTAGCTAAGCAGATTACAGGAAGCCAGCAATACAATTTCTTGCCAACTGTTCTTGCAGTGACCAGTTGAGGAGCAGGCTGTGGAGCAAGTGCCAGGACTGCAAGACATGGCCTCATGCCAGGGCTGTGCCTATGGGGTAAGTGGCCTGCTGCTCGTGTGCTTAGCACAAGGGGAATGGCACTCAGATGCCCTTAAAGTATGCCATGTATGCAGTAGTACTCCATGCATTTGTCCCCACACTCTGCCCTTCCAAACTACTAATGTTTGGTCTGAGCAAGTAATTGATTTTTCTGTGCCATAGTTTCTTCCAGAATTAACAATAATAATAATAGTAATAATAACAATAATAATGTCTTCCTACTGTTGTTATAATTTAATGTGATTAAATAAATTAAGTGTTGAGATCAGAGCCTGCAATACAGAGGCACCAGAAATATTAGCTACCTTTAAGAGGAGAGTTATACTTCTCTATTGTAGGAAATGTTTTTAAAGCTTATAATTTTTTCCTCTCTGCTACACTGAAGAAATGTTTGAGCGACAAATTTTATTTTCTCAAGAATTTTGAAGCAATGAGATCAGCTAATTCTGGCACAGAGGATGTGATAATAACATGGAAGGTTTACATAGAGTGAAGAGTACATGGCCTAGATGTGGAGAAGAATGGAAGAATGAGCTTGAATGACACATGTAGCAGGGTGTCCAGCCCATTTTGAACAGGTAATCATGATTTGGAGTCTGTTCCTTCAGGGGTTCTTTCTCTGTAACAGCATTCATTCAAGATATATGCTTGAGTTCTTCCAGGATTCAAAGTTTGACAAAATAACTACAGTGGATTGAGAGTGGAACAAGGAAATTGAGCTTAATTATAAAGAAACAATTATAATTCTGTCAAGCATTTAAAGAGGATAATGAAGAAAATAAACATGAGATGGCCCTGAAGAAATAGAAGAAAAGTTATTGGATCCATATAGTAGAAAATATTGATAAGGTTAAAGAATGACTGCAGTCAGTTTCATAATATGGATTTGTGATTGTGATTCATAAGGCTATGTGACTTTTTTTTAAGACTAAAGCAGTCCTCGGTGATTGAATAGACTCTGACAATGGGAGTGGATGTCCATCATGGGGTGTTAAAAACGTGCCTAGAAAAGTGAAGTTAGGGTCAGGGTGGTCAGGGGTCATGTGGATGATAAAGCTCCAGAATATGAAAACTGTGAGGTGGAAAAGAAGTAGTGAGCAAGTGAGTCTTAAATGCATGGGGAAGCGATGCCCAGACAACAGTGGATGACACCAGTGAGAAGGGAGAAAGAATACCATCCAAAGGGTCTAATGGCAGGATTTTCAAGGAGGAGAGATAAGTAAAAAGATGGAGAGAGAGGGGTGGCCATTGATATAGGCATTATCAAATAAAATGCATGACTTCTAGAATCACACTTTTTCTCATTTTCCACATAACCATAGACCAAAGCCAAGCTCCAGGGGGCAAGAGAAAGGCCTTTATTTCCATTTCAGTAGTTCGTTATATTACCAACCTCGCTCAACTCCAATCAGCTTAGAAAGGTGACTCAGATCCCATCTGACTTCCTATATGGGCAGGTAAGGAGGAATGGGTTCCTAAGAGAACTATGACCCTTCCCTCTACCACTGCTTCCTTCTCTTGCCTTTACCACATGGATGGTTTCTATCAGACTACATGTTTACCTCTCTTAGTATTTCCAGTTTGATGATAATTTCAGGAAATACTTTCCATTCATAAAATGCAAATGTATTCAACATGCTCACTCACTAATATAATTTTCTCATTGATGTTTACACTGTCTTAAAATTCTTTCAAGTCTAAAAGAATCTCTTGAAACTTCATTTTAATTTTTTATAAGCAACACTAATGAATTCCCAGAATAGAATAGAGCTTTATGGCCTTTTTAATTGATTGTTTTGAATTAAACTTCGAATTTCCCAAGGATTAGAATTTTTCCAGCTCAAAATTTATCTTTGAGGAGAAGGGAGTGAATATGCTTTTTTAAGGATTCTGGATCCCTTGAAACTAAAATGGGTTTTATAGTCCATTATTGAGTAAATTGTAGATGAATTTTTCACTGGGAATTTCATATACTAGAAACATGGTTCGCAGTTTGGCAGGTAAGATGGTGAGACCTTAAAGAGGTACATCCTAGTATAAAGTATTTATGGATGAGGGTACCACCTCAGAAAAGTATGAATGCTGATTGCTAGGAGTGAGAGAGTTCTTGTAAGAGCAGGTTGTTATATGGGCTGGGGTGTAGCTCACTGGTAGTGCACTTACCTAACATGCACAAGGCCCTGGGTTTCAGCCTTAGCACTGAAAGAGAGAGGGAGGGAGAGGGAGAGGGAGAGAGGGGGGAGTGAGGGACAGAGAGAGAGAGAGAGAGAGGGAGAGAGAGAGAGAGAGCTATTTTAAAGTAAGCTGAGGGAGAGGGAGAGAGAGGTAGGGAGAGAGGGAGAGACAGACACACACACATATACACACACACACACAGAGAGAGAGAGAGAGAGAGAGAGAGAGAGAGAGAGAGAGAGAGATTATAAAGTAAGCCAACCCTTGCACTTGACACTTCCTGCACATTTGGTTCACTTCCTATATTTTTACATGCAGTTGGCCTCTTCCTAGGATGCTAGTTCCCAGAAGCATGGCCAAATAAACCATTTAACTTTATAATGTATGCACTATAAAGTATTTTGTTATATTAACAGAAAATGGACCATTATACCCGTAGAAGAATAAATATCCATATTTATTGCCTCCTGAACTCAGCACTCACTTCTTCCAAAGTAATGTTCCTGTTTTTCATGTCAATTGTCTGAACAAAAGTTTTCAATTATATTAACTAAGAAACAGATGATGTACCTCCTCTATGTGATATAGCTCAGGGATGAGGCACTGATTTTCAGGCACTCTGACCCAGAAAGGGCTGCCATACACCTGGACCTGGGACCTCTGAAGGGTCACAGCTGCCCAAGAACTTCAAGTTCCAGTGGATCTTGAGATAGCAGCATAGAAGCAAGGGGGTTGTTTCAAATAGCTTTGAGCCTCAGTATTTTTGCTATATACCGCTAATGGAATAGAACATAAAAAGAACTGGAGACATATTTTCACCTATAGTCCAATAATCATATTCTTTCTTAATGTTAGCACTGTTAATTTAAGACTGCTGTGTGACTTTTGTGAATGATTATGATAAAAAATGATTCAAGTGCTGTTATTGAGAACTAGGATTATAAGCATAGGATAAAGATAAGACAGATGTAAGATTGATGAGGATAGGTAAAACCCCTATAATTTATAAATGCATATGATCTATCTCCATCTACAGGAAGACTTAGAAACAATGGTCAGTTCAGTAGCAATGAAAACCCGTAACTCCCAAATTGTAGTCATTTTATATCATTTATCACTAAAAGGAGCCAAAGCTTCTTGGAAAAATGGCTGATTATAGGTCTCTGGCTGGAAATGTACAATTTCAGCCTGGAACATTTTGTTTCACTGAAGAGTAAGGAAGAGATCACAGAATAATAAGACCATGCCAAAAAGACTAAAGAGGAAATGTTAAGAGAGTCCCTCTAACTGAAGATGGACCAACTAAATCATCAATAAATTTTATCCTAATATATAAGAACCATTAAATGTATTTAAATCCATGATTTGATAATGAGATCAGAAAAATAATTGGGAAAACTAATTGTCAGCAACAGAGGATATATATGAACAAATTAACTGATTTGAAAACTGGTAAGAATCAACTATTTGTTCTTTCTTTTCTGTAACAAACTACAGTATATGAGAGTTAAACAGTTATGCACAGTATATGGTAGTTAGATAACACAAACTATAAGTATAGTATATGGCAGCTTAACTTGATAATGAGAAATTCTAGAAACTTTTCTAAAAGTCTTACAACTAATAGAACTAATAGATTATTAAGAAATGATATGTGTGAAAAAAGACATTTTTTTCAAACTTCTAATAAATCAATGTATCCAGGTGATAGCTGGAAAGATTCCCAAATAAAGGACAATCTAGACATTGTGTGCCACTGTACTGAGGCTCTCAGCAATGCCTAATAAGGTGGCCATCTAATTTTTTAATCATTTAGGTATATCAGCAATTTATTTTTTAAAGGAGATAGAGAAATATATTTTTAAAAACAGCAAATGGAAGCAGTGAACAAAATCTATACTTTGGGAAACTCTATAGAATGAGTGTTTATGTGTGTTATGCAAATAAATTGGGAGAAGAAGAAAAAGAGGGGGGAGAATTTCATAAAATAAACAGATACAGAAAATGTAAAGCAGACTAGATGACGATTTTAAGAAATTATTGTTATCAACTTTAGATGTGGTAATGGTATTGTAATTATGTTTGTAATATGAGTCCTTGTTGACATTTTTAGGATAACTGAGGAAAACTGAACATGGGCAATATGTCAATGTCAGTGTTAGGTTTCCATAAGGGGACCATTGAAGTGTGGTTATATAGCAGAAAGTTGTTTTTAGGAGATAGATGCTCATAGATTTAGGGGGTGATTTGTCTTAATGTGTATTACTTTAGAAAAGTAATTATATGTATGTATATATTTAAATTAAAAAACATAGTTTTAATTATAGATGGACATAATACATTTATTTTTTTATTTGTTTGTTTGTTTATTTGTTTATTTATGTGGTGCTGAGGATTGAATCCAGTAACTCACACATGTGAGGCAAGTGGTACACAACTGAGCTACAACTATATTTAAATTTTTGATAATAACTAAGAAGAGAAATTTTTACCTTTTAGGGATACACAACAAAATATGTTGAAATAAAATTATTTTATTGATTGTTGGAAAATAATCTATATAGGTGAAGTAAAATGAGTCATGAACTTATCATGGCCAGAGCTATTAATGGAACACTGAAATTTATTGCATTATTTCCTTTATAGATAAAGAATTTTCCATAATAAAACACTAAAACAATGAAGACTTTATGAATATCTGGTAATATTGCCCACTCCCAGCATATATGTTCACTGCATAATCACATACAAGGACATATTTCATACTAGAGAATATAATGCTAAGTGAAGTAAGCTAGTCCCAAAAAAACCAAACACCAAATGTTCTCTCTGATATGTGGATGCTAACCAAAAACAAGGGAGGGTGGAGAAGGGAAGAATAGAAGTTCATTTGATTAGACAAAGGAGAAGAGAGGAGGGAGCTGAATAGGAAAGACAGTAAAATTAACCAGATATAAGTTCCCTGTCCTTGTATTTGAATATACGACCAGGATAACCCCTCATCATGTGCAACCACAAAAATAGAATCCTAATTAGAATAAGTTGTACTCCATGTATGTATAAATAGATATGTATGCCAAAATAGATATTTTAGATATACATGACGGTAGAAGGGCCACAGTCAGTCTTCCTTTATAGAGACTGAATTCCACTGCAAATTGTTTCTAAGCCACCTCTTCTGAGAAACCCAGCAGAGGTGTTCCTTACCTCCACTTACAATTCTACACTAGCTCTCAAAGACCCTCAGGTCTGGGCTGTTAGAAGTATGATTGTCCCACTGAGTCCTTTAGCATATTACATGGAGGCTTGGGACCCTTCAAACAAAGCTGGTGGACTCCCAGGAACAGGGGGAAACCAGACTCCAAGCCCATGCTCCAGGCCCAGAGATAGTGTGACTGTGACTATTAGCTATGTTCCTAGAACTGGCAGCACTTCAGAGACATGGCTTAGAGCCTCTGTCATACTATTTATTTATTTATTTATTTATTTATTTATTAATTATTATTATTATTATTATTATTATTATTATTATTATTATCTTATTTGGAACTAGAGATTGAAACCAGGACCCCTCCACCACTGAGCTACATCCCCAAACCCTTTGTTTTAAATATTGAGACGGTCTCAGTAAGCCTAACTCAGGCTGGCTTTGAATTTGTAATCCTCCTATCTTGAGTATTCAGGCTTACAAGCATACACCACCATTTCTGACTGCCATAGTCTAGTTGGTGTATTGTTGTCCACTAGTAATTGGGGCATGGATCCTGGTATTCTGAAAAGAGATCCTCCTGGGCACAGGAGTCATTCAGGAGACTCCAAGTTGAATCCTCAGGGCTCTTAGTGACTCCCTCTGCTCTGGGATGGTCTGGAAGTAACACTCTTAGGAATAACCTTCTTTAGTTTCCATTGGGAATCATAAGGTGAGGAATGGGCTAAAAGTCTAAACCCTGGACAAAAGTGACACTACTTTAAATAAAATCACTAGGAGAATGCTTAAGAAAGGGAGCCCACTTCTGGTTTAGGGCAGTGGGAAATACAGCCACAATCAGAAGGACTTCCAAAACACTTTGCTTTGTTGCTTCTAGTGATCAGTTTTAATTGCTCTGGGTTAACCCCACCAAAAAAATTGCTGTTATAGGCCACCAGTGGAATCCCAAATGAACATGCTACTAGCACCTCCCAAAGCTGAACAGTCAATAGAGCAGGGAGCAATGGATTTGGCAAACCCGGACCTTTAACATACTCCTGCCCAGTGCTGGGTTTTGTACAGCATGGGCAGGACACTTTAAGAGTTATGATGGATTCTTTTAGGGTAACCCACTCAGCTTTCAGGTTCTTTCAGGTTTCATCTTTCAGAATGTCAAGTATTCAAGTCCAGTTCTCAGTCTTCTAATAACAGTGTGCCATGCTTTGTGAAGTTGACTCATTACAAGATGTATCTCATATTAAAATTTGCATTACATAAGATTAACAAAAAAAAAAGCAGAAAAGGAGGTAGAGAGAACAGAAAAAGGAATCCCCCTGTACCTACTGACTGTCTTCAAAAGTTATCTAACACCTCGTTCATATTCAGTTTTCCCAGACAGTTTCAGCAGTGCTATCCTGCATTGTTTTGTTACAGCAAGGATCCAAATCTCACAGATTTTATCGACTGCAGTGTCTCTTATCTCTGTCCTTCTTTTTTTCTTATTTCTGTCTCTTATTTTTGTTCTTTGTTTGTTGTTTCCTTTACCATTGCTTTGTTGGAAAACTTTATCATTTTCTGTGTAGAAGGTCACATATACTGTTTTCTTTGTTGTACAGTCTCCCAATTTGTCTCTTTGGTCCTGTCTATAAGGATTGGACTCAGATTCCAGTTTTAAAAGCAAGAATATTATTGTGGTGCTGGCAACTTCTTATGAGGCACATGCCATCGGCTTATATTGTTTCTGGTGACTCAAAAATATCGATTGGTTACAATCAAAAATAAAGAAAAGGAAGAAATTGATTAGTGTCCTCAATTTCTATCTGACCCCTCTATTATAAAATTCTTCATTATTTTTACTACCAATGATTTTAATATCCTCAATGAAAATTATAGGAATTCATTATTTTATTGAAGTTTCAAAATGCTTACTTTACAACTCTGCCATTATTCTGTATTCATAAACTATAATTTTCCACAAATAATTTTTTCCTCATCAACTCTGGCTATTTTAAAATAAAAATTTGTATACTTAAGATATAATAAAGTTTGTTCTCTTTTATTCTTTAATTTATATTAATGTGTTGATTTTATTTTTTTAATTTTTATTTATTTTTTTAAGGTGTGCACTTTTATTGAACTGGTCTCAAGTCAGTGTACAGGTAAACCATGGCTCCCTCCACACCTTAGCCCACTCCCAATGTGTTGATTTTATGAAAATTAATTTTATTGAACATTAATAAAGTTGATTAAGAATTCAGGAGTGTATATGGAAAAGTTGATGTATTTCAGTCTGTTCTAGATGTTATTAATTTTAAATTCAAATTGCTACATCTTAGGCCAATGGCTAAGTTTCTTCAGCGTTTGATTATGTTCTTTTGTTTAAAACACTTTACTTTGGAAAAAAAAAGTTAAGCACATGCCCGAACCTTTTTAGGCATGACACTGAAATCTTACCAATATTTCTTCTTTCTGGCACTATAGGTTACAGGCTTATCATGTACAACACCTGCCCCGGCCCTGGAACCTGACATTTTTCTAAGGCTCCATTTGGTGAAAAAATATATCCACAAACCAGATCCTAGACACTTGAAATACATGATTTTACTTAATCTTAGTAATAATTCTGAAATAAACTTTATATAGTTGCCAAACATTTTTTAGTAGATTAAAAAACATGAAGTTCAAAGAGGTCAACTAGTCAAGGCCACAGATGGAAATAATTAATTAAGATCTCAGAAGTATTTTATTTGCTGTGATGGAATATAACATAATTAGGATAAATACTTGCGTCCTTTAATAGTTTATAGCCATATTGAGGAGACCCATATGTAAGTGAGTATTCTAGGGCATCTTGACATTACCAAGAATTGCAGTGCTAGGTTGTGTGACTATGAAAAGTTGGTTTACTGGCTTATAGGGCAAGATAGGGGAGGTTTTATCAGTGAGTGGCTGAACATCATTTAATGAAATTCTGGTACTTTATTTTGGATGTTCTTAAACTCAGAACCTGGGATGAGGAATCAGTTTCTAGTGAGTTGGCTTGGAGGAAGCAGAAGTGAGGAAACAGACAAGCAAGGCAGGTACTTCACATAGAAAAAAAAATAAAGCACATGTCTACATTGATAAGTGAATATTCATGGAAGCTTTGTGCATAATAACTGAAATAGGAAATGACCCAAATGTCCATGAACAAATAAATGGTTAAAAAAATGATATATTTGTACAATAAAATACTACTTGGAAATGAAAAGGACAATGCATACAGAAAACAACATGGGTGAATCCAACAAATGTTATATTGTGTTTGATGAATTAAATAATTCATAGTGTTTGACTTGTGATTGTGCAATTCTCAAATTTGAAAAATTAATCTGTACAGAGAAAAAACAAATAAGTATTTGTCTGGAACAGGCATAAACAGTAGAGAAATGGACAGCAAATGGCAGGAGGAAACTTTTAGGATGATGAAAATCTTCCATACCTGTTGATATTATACAGGGGTGAACATTCATCCAGCCACATCAAGTAGTACACTTAAAATAAATGCATCTGATTTGATGCAAGTTATTAACCAACTGAAGTTGATTTTAAAAGAGGATCAAGTGTCCTAATGATGTGGCCATAAACAATTAGGACTTCTTACAGACATTCCTGAGAAACATAAAGAAAACCTTCCAGAATTGTTTATCTAAAGGACAGAGGCAGAAACATTTGTACACTGGCTTTTTTTTCTCTCTCTCTCTTGGCCCCAGGAGATGCTGAATTCCTGTTTTTCTGAACTGAATCTGCCTGCTTTTACTATTAACCACAATAAATATCTGATCTGACAATGAGTCTTGCCACATACCTAACCCAGTACACAGGTGAAACATGTAAGAATTGGTAATGACAACATCGATAGTTCATGGACTTTTGATGGACTGATGCTACTGGTTACTACTATTCTCTGCGGCAGTCACTCTTTGTATGGACAGCATAGTGTAGAACTGTCAAAGGAGGTTCATATTCTTAGACTCATATATCAGGTTTTCATTTTTTCTTATCTTTATTTGTGACTTGGATGAACTACCTAATTTTTCTGAAAGAGTGCTATCAAGTAAACAGAGGTATTTAAGTATGTTTGAATGACACCTGATAAAAATTACCATGTGTTTATGTTTTAGCATTTCTGCATTCTGAGTATTTGAGAGATACATTCTGCCTAGATAATCAAAGCTAACTTTGAATTGACTTGTTATTTCCCATGAATATTCTTAGACTTGATGGATATCTGCATTTCTGTGTTCACTTCAGCATTATTCACAATAGCTAAGATACAAAATAAGGTAAGTATTTATCAACTCTAAGAGCAAAAGAGCCATGCCAGGCCAGAGGATCCACCTCTTCTTCAATTGGGATTCTGGAACTGTCTGTTCCCTCAAGGACCAGAGTCTGTGGGATAATGGGAGTGGGCATGCAGAGGGGTGACTGCATTCACCTATGGCAACCATCATGCCAAGGTAAGATGTTCCCCATCAGAAAGTTCATAGCTAAACTACCCTCTGTAAAATCTGAAATGCATTAAATTGAATTTGATGTTTTATCACCTCTGAGCTCCTTTCATGAGAACTTCACCACTTTTTTTCCTGAGAATGTCTCACTGTTTTAAGCTCCCAAGAGCAGAGATGAGGAACCCTCCTTTCCCTTTAGTATCTGGCCAATACATTTTTAAATCCCTAATATACCATCTCCTTTTATTTCTTTTTTATTTTTCTCTTCTCATTCCTATTTTTTTTCCTGATTTACTTTCCTCTTTCTTTATCATTTTAGTGTTTTAAGTATTTTCAGATTCAGATAGCAATGGACAGTCTGCTCATTCTTAAAGCATGGAACTAGATTATATGATCTTAAGGTCATCTGTACCCTTTGCAGGGGTTCTGGTATGAAATAGCATCCAATGTCTTATTTCTGTCCCTGGCTTGATCTCATGGCTTTTAGAAAAGTGTTTAACTTTTGGGGGTTATAGTTTGCTTGTTTATCCAAAGATGAGGCCACACAATTGGATTCCATTCCAAAGCATGTTTCTACAGTGTTCTCTGTGTGTGCATGTGCAAGGGTGGGATAAGTATAGTTTGATAACTGGACTATGTGCACACACATGTGGTATGTATTTTACAATCTCTCTTGGAGAAGTGTATTTTGAACTGCATTTGAGCAACTTACAGGGCAGTGGAAATGAGTTCCAGATATTATCCTTTAGGTAAATTCATTTCAAAGCTGTGGACTTTTCCTGAGTTCCAAGGTGATCTTGATCACCTAGATTTGACTGGATTGGGGCTTGAATCATTAGGGGATGCCCATTAGGGGTAGGAATTGGATGTTGCACTGCTATGATTCTTACAGGAGAGGTCGTATAGCTTGCTCTGTCAGAGAAAAACAGAGCCAATTATTGAGGCTTTTATCTATCTCTTGACTGGGATGTTCACTTTGTATTGACAGTCACCAGTGAAGTTATTTTTTTAGTTTTTTTGGTACTGGGAATTGAACTCAGGGGCATTCCACCACTGAGCCACATTGCCAACCTTATTTCGTACTTTTATTTAGAGACAGGGTCTCACTGAGTTGCTTAGCGCCTTGCTTTTGCTGAGGCTGACTTTGAATTTGTGATCCTCCTGTTAGTTTCCTGAGCCACTAGGATTATAGGCGTGCACCACCATGCACAGCTAATTTTTAAAATCCCTATACTAATCATAGAAACACCAATGGTTCCCCACCAAACCTTGCCTTCCAGAACCTAGCCTCCTCTTCCCTTCACATCTTTTTATGCCAACAAGTGGGAATTAGGCTTGTTGTTTCCTCAATGGTCCCTACTCATCTCAGTATTTCTGAATTGCAGTTCAGGGTTGAATCAGAATGGCTCAGATCATTATGAATCTAGCCCGAAGTTGAATTTTTATCTCTCAATTCCTTAGAGGAAAACAGTTCATTGTTACAGAACACAAGTCAATTGCTTTTCTTGCCAGGTTAGACCCATCCCTTTAAGAGATGAGAGCTGCTATGCCCTCTGCTTTTCCCTCTGTCTTCAGCCTTCCCTCAAACTCCCCAAGGGCCAGTAGAACAGTTGCACTTGCAGTCAGTTTGTCAGAATAAATGATTATCTTATTGAAGAACATTTTTCAAAAACTACATAATATAATACTGCATCAAAGATAGGAAATGAGGAGGTTTAGAGAAGTGGCACATGGTGGACTTATGGGGATGGGCAGGCTACACAGGTCATCACTGCAAATGAGCCAGCCAAGCACAAGTGCTCAGGATTAGCCAATGGTTCCAGCAGGTGCTTGTACAGTGGTCCAGGAAAGTCTCTGCTGAGTTCCCCCTCTCCAGGGCTGCTCCTGCTAGGTCTGCATTTGAATGCCCAATTTTTAATTTATAGAGATGGCTGCAGAGTCCTCAAGAAAGAAACATAACTGGAAGAGGGTTTGGTAAATGTAATCTGGAGAACAAAGGGGAAAAACTCCTAGCCTAAACAGGTATGATTCCAAATCTCTGCTTGAATGAATAAGAAACCTATACTTTTCTGTTAATCTCCCCCGTGGATACAGGTATCCTTCTGATGACTTGCGTTGCCTCTAGCGCATGTGGACTTTATATCTCTCATATGTATCACCCCCCAGTATAGAAGATAAACATCAGGATACATTTTTTTGCCAAAATTATTATACCTGTGCATTGGTGATATCTACTTTTAAAATTTGACTTTTAACATTAGATTTTATTCTGGTAAATATTAAAATTAACTTATTTGGGGGAGGTATACCATTGATAGAGAGATTTTATTTCCTGGTAATGTTAGGTGTTAGGGAAAAATAACTAATTCCTGTCCATAAATTCTTGTCCTCATTTGTGCATCTGGCAGTTCATATAAAGGCACAGCTTTCTCCTCTTCAACTGTCCCTGTATTCTGACTGCTTCATGTGCCCAGAGAGGTTGACAGAGGAAACAGGCTGGTATGAAGGATATTTGATCTCTGGAGGGGAACAATCATGTATATCTGTCTTTCTAAGCCAGCAGCCAATTCCAGAGGGATATGGTTGTTACTGTTGCCCCCTCCAAACTGTTGGACAAAGGCCCTGTCTGTGGGCTCATCTGTCCCTGCAGACAGAGAACATGTGGAGGAGCAGCACTGCCCTCTGCAGCCGCACTTCTTCACCCTCCTGATGAAATCAGGCCCTTCCCTATGCCTGTCCTGGTCTCCAGTTTTGTCAGATGAGCATCACCTTTCACATTTCACAGCTGCCTCATGTCTTCATGACATTCACATCTTTCCCAGTATCTGGGAACACTTTAGAGAATTATTGTCCTCTGAATAGAATATAAAAGGCACAGCCTGATTGTCTGAATATCTGGTTTTTTTTTCTTGTAAATCTAATATGCACACCAAATAGCTATAATTTGGAGGCTCTGGTCTGCTTATTATCAGGTTATCTTAGGGCTTCTAACTGGACAGCTGCATCTATCTCCCTGAATGCATCAGGAGAGCACAAGGTAGAAAGGAAGTACAGGTCTGGGATCATTTCTACAAAGTTCTTACATGAGAGTGTGGGGTAGAATCCAGTAACCTCTGAGATGCTCTTCACCCACCACATAGCTTCTCTGTTATTATCGTCTCTATTGGTACTATCCTTATGGTATCTTGTCCCAGAGATATAAGGATATACCTCTTTTTTTTTAACTTCCATTCCTCTTGTGAGTTCTCAGAAAGACATATATGCACAAGTTAACAGATGCAGAAGAAATAAAAGTAACATTGTTTTATTAACTGGAGCTTTGCTTGTAGCCTGAATTCAGACTTGCAGAATGAAATCCATAGAGAATTCTAATTTTCTAGATGGAAGCCACTTAGCCTGGGGCATCTTTCTAGTTTCCATTTCAACCTGCAACTTCAGATCTTGTGACCAGACAGACTCACGTCTTTTGTACTTCTTATTTGGGATATATATTATTTTTCTTCTTTAGACTTGGTTTTGATTTTATTCTCAGACTCAGATAATTATAAGGTACTTTAGGAATCTTTTAGGGTAGACTAGTGGGTTCTAAACACTAGCTGCTCACTGGAACTCCCCAGGGGAGTTTAACAACAACAAAATTAAAAACAACCAATAATAACAAAACAAAACAATGATGACTCATCTCATGTTCAAAAAGTTTGTTTCACTTGTTTGGGAACAGCTTACCCTCATCCCTGGTAATTCTATTTTGAAGCCAACCTTGAGCACCTTCTAGACTATTAAACTACCTTATTTAGGGTCAATCATGAAACTTTGTCATGATCTCATTGCCCAAGACCCACTCAGACCCTCAGAATCTTTTTTTCTTATGGTAAGACCAGAATACTTAAGTGTCATTAGAAAATTCACACTTGAATCTCATGCAACTTGTTAATATGATTGAGGCCAAAATGTTATTTAAAGTGAAATTTTAAATCAATTTTTAAAAAATTAAATTTCATTTAAATGAAAACCAAGACTTAGAGAAAATGTATCACATGACATGTTTGGTTATTGTCTGAGAGAGGCAGCTATATTTAAATTCTTGTAGTATAAATTCTGCCGTATGTTTCAGAGATTATGTAGATTAAAGAGAGAGGTCATATAACTGAGCAATTACAGAAAGGAACTTGAGAGTGACAGGGCATGCTACTTCAGTGTAGGATATCTGCAACTGTATTTGATGCAAAATCTAATGGGCTGATTTACTCTGGCCTTGCTTTTCTGCAATTAAGAAAATAAACTCTGTGTATCAATTAATGCTTATTATTTACAATGCATGGATCCAAAGTGCAGATGCTACAAAAGCAATTAATTTCATTTAGAACATGTTTAAGCAATGGTTGTCCATGGTAAAAATAAAACATGCAAAGACTGAATAATCCCCTAAGAAGAGCAAGAGACTCATGTGACAAAATTGCAGCATGTTAATGATTTCAGAATTATGACACTTTTATTTTATGAAACAGGGCACTCTACATGAATGCTATTATGGAGGTATGCATGGGGAGTCATTTGGGATGAAACTTGTGTTCTGAACAAACACTTAAGGAAAGAGAGCAGAGGGGGATCAAAAAGGGGAATCGAGATGGAAGCTGCCTAAGGCTGGTCAACTCCATGAGGTCACATGGAGGAACCGAGGCATGGCAGTGAACTGATGTGAAGCCAATAAGCCCAATGTACATGCCAAGTCTAAACTGTATTCATAAATAATGATGACTTTATTTTCCTCCATTGCTAATTAGAACCAATAATATACAAGGAAACAGAAGTTACTCAATGTGCAATTATTCAGTCAGCAATTTTCAAATCATAAATATGGATTGCTCTGAGTTAGCACGTTCAAGTTGTCTGAAATAGAGCACCGTATGCAAATGTGATTAACACATCCACGTACCAAGCTGCTCTAAAATCTGTTTTTTTAATGATTGTTGCAGCCAGGTGTAGGCCGTTAGCATTGACAAGTAACGGTCCCCTTCTGTTCCTGTTTCCTGACCCTTTACTGCCCTACAGATTGAAAGGCTATGGAAGGTCAGTAGGTTCCTATTATATGAACCTTCAGGACCTGAGAACAGTGCTATAATTGGCATGCTGTTTAAGGAGGCAGGGGACAAATCTTCTCCACAAAGGTATATATGGGGTTCTGAAGGACATTCTGGGAGGACAGAACAGAAGCTGCATCTTGCAGCAGGCTTCTCCAGAGGTGTTGTCATTCCACCAGGGCATTCAGACCACTCCTGTGCCAACAACACCCAGGTCCCCCTTGCCAGCCTCACTTTTCTTCTGAGCTGCAAACTATGTGACAGCCTTCCCAGAATAGCTCACTGGCATCCTAAAGTCAAAGCATACAAATAGAAATCTTGATCTACCTCTTTCTTCTCTCATCAACCTGTTCCTACTTCAGCCTTCATTCTCTCAGAAAAATAACACCAAGGCAGAATGTAAGAGCTCAAGACAGAAATTGCTTAGCAGAAATGTGAGAGTAATTTTGACACCTCTTTTTCTTTTCTCCTCACTCCCAGTCCATAAGTAATTCCTGTCATTTCTACCTCCAAAATTCAGAAGCAGTCTCTCTGTACCCTTGCTACTGCCAGGATTTAAACTCCAGCCACTGTCACCTACACATTGCAATGGTCTCTTTGTTGTTCTCCCTGGCTCCTCTCTTGCCTCCCTCTAATTCATCCTCAAATTAAAATCCAGGGTGAGTTTTAGCAATATCTATGAGATGCCACTTACTTTTCTGCTTAAGACATCTTTAATTCTTCCGGCTAATTTTTTCACAGAAAGTTCCAGGCCCCTAACCTGATGGATGTGGCCCCTGTGGCGTGGTTTCCCCATCCCTGACACCCTCTCTTCTCTCCTGCCTTCCATCAGTCACAGTGGCATGCTCTTGGTTGCTTAAGGATGTAGAGTTATCCTGCTGTAGAGGATAACTTGAAATATGCCATCTCACTCTCAGATGTACCACATCTTCTTCCCCTCTCCTCTCTTTTCCTTCTCACTTATTCAAAACTCAGACTAAATGCCAGTTCCTACCAAGAATTGTGTTGTCTCATTCTTGCAGCCTTTAGTCACATGTAGCTATTTGTATTTAAACTTAAGTCGATGACTGATTATAAAATGCAGCTAAAATCTCAGTTCTTTAGTCATAGTACCAGTCAACAAAGAACAATATCCAGATCTGATCCTTCATGTCATCTACCACAATTGATAGCTATCTATATTCATTTTTTTCAGTATGTTAAGTGAACAAACAACATCATCACTTTCAGAGAGGAAAACCACCTACCATGGTGGAAAGAAGCTTTAACCAAAGTTTGGAAGATTTGGGTCACTCCTAGCTGAGCCATTCCCTTGCCTTATGCCTTTGGGCAAATCTCTGTGCCTATCTGGCTCCATGCATCTTTGACTTATATATAAGAAAATTGAAATAAGTAGTCTTTGTGAATCTGAATTTCTTAATAATAGGAAACATTTCAGCTCATGGCATCCTCTGTGTAGATACTTATGTTTTCCCTTGTTGTGCCTCATTAGTTACCTTTATCAAACTGGAGATTTCATGGGTTAAATGTTTTTTTTAACATATTTTAAAATTTGTTTTAAGTAGTTATACATGACAGTAGAATGCATTTGTGCACTTTGATATATCATACATAAATGGTATATAGTTTCTCATTTTTCCAAGGGTATACATGTTGCAGAATCATATTGTCATGTGTGTGTGTGTATATATATATATATATATATATATATATATAGTAATAATGTCTGTTTCATTCTACTATCTTTTCTATCCTCGAATCCCTCCCTCCTCCCATCACTTCCCTCTATCTAATCTAAGGTAATGCTATTCTTCCCTAGTGTCCCCCCACCTTATTGTGAATTAGCATCCACATATTAGAGAAAGCATTCAACCTTTGGTTTTGTGGGACTGGCTTATTTCACTTAGCATTATATTCTCTAACTCCAACTATTTACTGGCAAATGCTATAATTTGACTCTTCTTTAAAGCTGAGTAATATTCCATTGAGTATATATACCACATTTTCTTTATCCATTCATCTATTGAGGGACATCTAGGTTGGTTCCATAGTCTAGCTATTGTGAATTGAGCTGCTATAAACATTGATGTGGCTGCATCACTATAGTATGCTGATTTTAAGTCTTTTGGGTATAAACTAAGCAGTGAGAAAGCTGGGTCAAATAGTGATTCCATTCCCTTTTTTTCTGAGGAATCTCCATACTGCTTTCCCTGTGGGTTAAATTTTTTATTGCAAAATTAATTCATGTCTGTTTCTCCTAAGGGCTTGAAGAGACCAGCTGTGACTTCTCCTGTGTATTTGTGAATATGTGGCTGTCAAGTAGTGTGGGAGAAAGGGGCATAACAGTGTGTGCTGGTTTTCACTTCTTTGGACCCCCCATGACTAGAGAATGGGTGAATTTAGTGATTAGGCAACAAGCACTTGAACTGGTTTACTGTAGGAATTCAGTGTAAAATGCCTTTGTGATTTTCATAAGAATCTGTTGTGTTTATGTCAGAGCAAGCAGGATGCTACCCCTTATTGCACTGGAACCAGCATCAAAGATTCTTCACTGGCATTTACAGATGCAGGTGTGAGGAAAGATCCTGTGTGTGTGGCAATTCCCTTTTTCCCATGCAAGAACTGTGGGCACAGACAGTCCAACCAGCTGTAGGAATATCACAAGAATAAGAAAAAAACTTAGATGTTTGTCCTTAAACTCTTTTGGTTTTCTAAATGAGAAATGGAGAAGTGACAGACTAGAAGTTGCTAGTAGCACCAGCATCACTGCCTGTGCTCTAGTGCAGTGGCATTGTCTGCTGACATGAAATGACATGTAGGAACATTTAGAAATGTAGGAACTAGTCATAAAGCTGCAATTCAGAAATGCCAAGCTAGATAAGTCAGTTATCGTTTCTTAAAGAAATAAATCTGCCTACCTGAGAAATCTCAGAAGACCTTGACAGAAGCAACATCTTGTATCTTGCCCCCTAACCTTCAAATATACCCTTGGAACTTTTCAAATTTCCCAGTTCTTCTTGCTGGGCAGGAATACAGAGTTGTAAAATGAGGAAGATTAAAGAGCACCAAGACCACCTTTGTTATTACATGACTGGGCAGAAAAAGGTTCAGACAGCACAAATGAAGGTGAGTCAGCTAGGAAGGAGAGGGAAGAAGGAGGAAGAGAGAGGAAGAGGAAAGAAGGGAGCGAGAGAAAGAAATGGGAGTGAAAGAGGGTGTGAGAGAAAGAGAAAGATAATTATAGGAGAGAAAGAAGGATGGAAAAGTAAAGGAAAAGAAAGAGGGAAAGAGGGTGTAGAATGGTGAATTACGAGTGGGAAGTGAAGCAGGTAGCAAGGGAGAGAGATTTTCTTCTAGAGCACATTATTTGCATGCCCTCAAAAAAGTAGGTTGAAACAGATAAAAATATGTACAATGTATCTGATACTGAAGAATTTATAATATGTGTACATACAAAAGGATGACTTCCTGAATTTGCTAGGAATCTATAAATACACAGAAAAATATAGGCTTTGTGTCATCCATCTTCATCGCTTTATGTCCACCTCTTCACCCCACACTACTTGGCTCCTATAGATCAAAAATGTCATTTTCTTATGATGATAAGTCTTTTTTAGCCCCTTATAGCTCATTTGTAGTTTTTATTTGAAAAAAAAAAGCCTCCGTTTCTGTTCCTTCCTAGTTATAAAATACCCTATGAATAAGAACGTTCATTTATCCTGAGCATATGCATATTGCAGAGTTCCTCATTTCTACAAGTTCTAGCCTGTTTCTTCTTGTGCAAGAATACAGTTACTTCCAGGACTGGCAATTGTGCTATATTCCATTTCTCTAAATGTCTACAACCAAATGTGAACTATACTTCTTTGGTATCTGAGATATACTGATCCTCCCTAAAGTAAGCTGCAAGGACATTAGTGCCTGAGGTATATTATCTGTTACTTCCTTGATAGGCCATTCCACTAGGGGTTTTGAAGGTATAGAGGAACACTGAAGCATATTCAGACAAAGGAGACTCACTCTTTGTGGCAATGTTAGTCTGCCCTAATTCATTGAATTACATCATTTGTGAAAATCTATTTTTAATTTTTAAAAAATTCAAATAATTGTGGGACACAGTAGCACATGCCTATAAGTCCAGTGACTTTAGAGGCTGAGGCAGAAGGATCACAAGTTCAAGGACAGCCTCTGCAACTTAGTGAGACTCTAAGCAATTTATCGAGACCTTGTCTCAAAATAAAAAATAAAAATAAAAATAAAAAGGACTGGGAGTATAGCTCAGTTGTTAAGAGTCCCTGAGTCAAACAGCACTTATGAAAAAAAATTAAATAATTATAGAGTTGCCATAAATGACCAAGTCAATACAGACCAGTCTCATATATCCTTCATAAGTTACATTTTATATACATGGGCAAAAAATCACAATGAGAAAATTAAAATTGGAATAACATGACTGTGTAGTTATCTGTTAAATTATCACACATGTTGATTTGTATAACCAACATTCAATAAAGATAAAGGTTTATTCTGTCATCACAAAGCTCTCTTATTTTATTCCTTTATAATCATAACCTGTCTTCTGCTCCTGAAAATCCATAATCCCTGTCAACCAATAATTTTCTCCTTATCTATGATTTTGTAATTTTAAGAATGTTATATAAATGAAATCATACAGTATATTCCTTTAGATAATTGGCTTTTATTTACTGAGAATAGTATACTTGCACAGAATCTAAGTGGTTGTGTGTGTGTGAATAGTTTGTTCCTTTTTAATCCTCAGTAGGATTCCATGATATAGATGTACAATAAGAAGTTTAGCCATTCACTTATTTCTGGACATTTTGTTGTCTTTAGTTGGGGCATGTACAAATTAATCTAATATAAACAATTCTGAAAATTTTTTGTTTGAATACATGTTTACAATTCCTGAACCTAATATATAATTTCTGAGTTACATAATAAGTGTATATTATGTGGTTTTCTTTCTTAAATTTTTAGACTTTGTTCTAGAGTAAAATGTTATATTCCCACAAACAACATGAGAAGTTCAGTTTCTCCATGTTCTTAATAGTATTTGATACTGTCACTATCCTTAATTTTTGCTTTTCTAATAGTTGTGTAGTAATATTTCATCACAGTCTTCTAATTTGTTTATCTCTGATGACTACTTGTGCTGAACATCTTTTCAAGTGCTTATTTCCCATCTATAGTTTTTCTTCAATGAAATTTCTCTTCATGTTTTTTTCCCACAGCTAATTTAACTGGTTTTGGTTTTACTGTTACATTTTTTAGAGTATTTTTTTATCTATCTAGACATCTGTGCTTTCTTAAATATGTGGTATATTAGTTTTTCATCACCCTAACAAAATATTGGAGATAATCACTGTACAAAAAATAAAGTTTTATTTTGGCTTACACTTTGGAAATTTCATGTCCATGACTGGATGGCCACATTTCTTTTGGATCTGTGGCAAAGCAGCACATCATGAATGGTGTGTGTAGGAGAGCAAAACCATTCACCTTATGGCCAGGAAACAAAGAGAATGAGGAGGGGGTCAATGTCCCACAATCGCTTTCCAGGCCATTTTCTTTTTTCTTTTTTAAAGAGAGAGAGAGAGAGAGAGAGAATTTTTTTTTAATATTTATTTTTTAGTTATCAGTGGACACAACATCTTTGCTTTTGTATGTGGTGCTGAGGATCGAACCCAGGTCGCATGCATGCCAGGCGGGCGCACTACCGCTTGAGCCACATCCCCAGCCCCCAGGCCATTTTCTTAATGATCTAAAGACCTCCTCCTAGGCCTTACATCTTAAAGGTTCCTCCATCTGCCAATAACACTACAATATTCTGGAGATGAAACCTTTGAAACATAAACCTTTGGGTATATTCAACATGCAAACTACAATATGTGGTTTACATATGTTTTCTTAGATTGTAGCTTTTACTTGATTTCTCTTGGTGTTTTATTCAGTGTTTGCTGTTGTGACCAAAAGACTTGACAGAGACAATTTGAAATGAGGAGAGTTTTATTCTGAAGCTCATAGTTTCAGAGGTCTTAGTCCATAGAAAGCCTATTTCTTTTTTTTTTTAAATTTTTTATTGTTGGCTGTTCAAAACATTACATAGTTCTTGATATATCATATTTCACAATTTGATTCAAGTGGGTTATGAGCTCCCATTTTTACCCCATATACAGATTGCAGAATCACATCAGTTACACATCCATTGATTTACATATTGCCATACTAGTGTCTGTTGTATTCTGCTGCCTTTCCTATCCTCTACTATCCCCCCTCCCCTCCCCTCCCCTCCCCTCCCCTCCCCTCCCCTCCCCTCTTCTCTCTCTGCTCCCTCTACTGACATTCGTTTGTCCCCCTTATATTATTTTTCCCCTTCTCCTCACTTCCTCTTGTATGTACTTTTGTATAACTCTGAGGGTCTCCTTCCATTTCCATGCATTTTCCCTTCTCTCTCCCTTTCCCTCCCACCTCTCATCCCTGTTTAATGTTAATCTTCTTCTCCTGCTCTTCGACCCTACTCTGTTCTTAGTTACTCTCCTTATATCAAAGAAGACATTTGGCATTTGTTTTTTAGGGATTGGCTAGCTTCACTTAGCATAATCTGCTCTAATGCCATCCATTTCCCTGCAAATTCTATGATTTTGTCATTTTTTAAAGCAGAGTAATACTCCATTGTGTATAAATGCCACATTTTTTTTATCCATTCATCCATTGAAGGGCATCTAGGTTGGTTCCACAGTCTAGCTATTGTGAATTGTGCTGCTATGAACATCAATGTAGCAGTGTCCCTGTAGCATGCTCTTTTTAGGTCTTTAGGGAATAGACCGAGAAGGGGAATAGCTGGGTCAAATGGTGGCTCCATTCCCAGCTTTCCAAGAAATCTCCATACTGCTTTCCAAATTGGCTGCACCAATTTGCAGTCCCACCAGCAATGTACAAGTGTACCCTTTTCCCCACATCCTCGCCAGCACTTGTTGTTGTTTGACTTCATAATGGCTGCCAATCTAACTGGAGTGAGATGGTATATTAGGGTGGTTTTGATTTGCATTTCTCTGACTGCTAGAGATGGTGAGCATTTTTTCATGTACTTGTTGATTGATTGTATGTCCTCCTCTGAGAAGTGTCTGTTCAGGTCCTTGGCCCATTTGTTGATTGGGTTGTTTGTTCTCTTATTGTCTAATTTTTGGAGTTCTTTGTATACTCTGGATATTAGGGCTCTATCTGAAGTGTGAGGAGTAAAGATTTGTTCCCAGGATGTAGGCTCTCTATTTACCTCTCTTATTGTATCTTTTGCTGAGAAAAAACTTTTAGTTTGAGTAAGTCCCATTTGTTGATTCTAGTTATTAACTTTTGTGCTATGGGTGTCCTATTGAGGAATTTGGAGCCCGACCCCACAGTATGTAGATTGTAGCCAACTTTTTCTTCTATCAGACGGCGTGTCTCTGATTTGATATCAAGCTCCTTGATCCATTTTGAATTCACTTTTGTGCATGGCGAGAGAAAGGGATTCAGTTTCATTTTGTTGCATATGGATTTCCAGTTTTCCCAGCACCATTTGTTGAAGATGCTATCCTTCCTCCATTGCATGCTTTTAGCCCCTTTATCAAATATAAGGTAGTTGTAGTTTTGTGGATTGGTTTCTGTGTCCTCTGTTCTGTACCATTGGTCCACCCGCCTCTTTTGGTACCAGTACCATGCTGTTTTTGTTACTATTGCTCTGTAGTATAGTTTGAAGTCTGGTATCGCTATACCGCCTGATTCACACTTCCTGCTTAGCATTGTTTTTGCTATTCTGGGTCTTTTGTTTTTCCATATGAATTTCATGATTGCTTAGAAAGCCTATTTCATTCCTCAGGGCCTGCTGTGAGGCAGAACATCAAGTCAGAAGTGGGTGGTGGAGAAAACTAGCTGAGAATATTGCACCAGGAAGCAGAGACAGAGCTCCCTCAACAGGGATAAAATATATAAACAAAGGCATGCATGCCCAGATTACCCACCTCCTCCTGCCATACCCTACCTGCCTACAGTTACTATCCAGTTAATCCTTATCAGGAGATTAACACACTGATTAGGTTAAAGTTCTCATAACCAGATCATTTCACCTCTAAATGTTCTTGCATGGTCTCACATGTGAACTTTTGGAGAAAAATTCACATCTAAACCATAACACTTGACATGGTTAAAGATTTAAATGTTGAAAAAAAATCTTTCCTCAATAAGTTACTTTTGTAACTTTGTGAAAAAATCAATGGGGTATATTTGTGTAATTTTATTTGTTTTGTTTTATTGTTTTATTTCCTGTTTCCTGTCTCTCCTTCTGCCAGTACAACAATATCTTGATTACTAGAGATAAAGTGTAGGTCTTAATATGAGGAAGGATGGCTATTCCTAATTTATTATTCTATTTCTTTTTTTTTAATATTTAGTTTTTAGTTTTAGGTGTATTATTCCATTTCAAAAATGCTTTAGCTATTCTAGTATTATTGTATTGCCATGTTCATTTTAGAATAATTTTTCTGTATTCATAAAAAAATATTACTGAGATTTTGATAGGGACCACCTTAAACCCGTATGCCAATTTGGAAAAATAATAACAATGGCTTCTTTACTATATTGAGCTGTCCATCATAAGAAGACAGTATGTCTGCATTTATTTAGATGATTTAGAAAAAAATAATCAGTACTATATAATTTTTAGCATACAACTAATCTACATATTTTGTTAGATTTATACCTAAGTATTTCATGTTTTTAGTGATTATAAATGGTATTGCTTTTTAAAGTTTTGATTCTACATGCCCATTGATAGTATATAGGAATATAATTGATTTTTTATGTTTGTCTTATACATGGCAACCATGCTTAATTTACTTATTATTTTTCAGGGATGTTTTTGGTTTTGTTTTCAGAGTTTCTGTTGAAGTGATATCTTATTTATGAATAAACAGTTTCATTTCTTCTTTCTGATCTGTAAGGCCTTTTATTTCTTTGCCTTGCTTTATTGCAATGACTGGAAATTCCAGCAGAATGTTGAATAAGAATGAGGAAATGCAAATGCCTTTATCCTATTCCCAATAATGGGGGTAGGATATATCAGAACTGTATTTATTAAAATCTTTAATAATATAAAATAATTTGTTATATGTTTCTCCATTCAGACCCATAGTTCTTAAGCAAAAATACATAATTAAAGCTAATTATTAACACTGAAGAATTTCATAGTATCATACCCATTTTTAATGCTGTATTTTTCCTTTTCCCCAAGTGCTTAGGGAAGCCATACATAGTTGAAGGCAGATTCATAAGGCTGGATCTCCCCAGTGACACAGTTTATTATCCAGTGACCCATCTCCTTCAGCCATGTCCCACCCACCTACAGTTACCACCCAGTTAATCTATACAAACTAGAATTATCTGACTAGGTTACATCTCTCATAATTTAATCATTTGATCTCCTGCATTAATGCAAGATATTTGGAAGGACACCTTCTATTTGAATAAGAACACCCTCCAAGCAAGAAGCACTCTCTTTCTTCTTGGCTTATTATTGAGTTTCATCCACTCAGCTAGAAGACATTTCCTTTAATCAGTTTGTTAGCAAAAGGCACAGAGGGAGTTGGAAAGAGTTGAATGAGCCAATTCATTCATTTTTTAATCAACATAGTTGAGGTATAATTCTCATATAATGCTTTTGATAGATACAGTTCAATTATTTTTAATAAAACACAAATAACCCTGTCTAGTTAAAAATCAAATTATTTTTCTTCATAAAATTTTCTTATATACATTTGTGGGAAAACCTGCCCTAAGAAATCAATTATTTAATTTTTTTCACTACAGATTAGTTTTGGTTATCCTGGAGTTTCATATAAATTAAACCATACTGTATCATTTCTTTGGTGTTTGGTTTCTTTCACTCAGTATAATATTAATGACATTTATACTGTGTGTGTGTGTGTGTGTGTGTGTGTGTATGTGTATCTCAGATAATAATTCCCTTTATGTAAAATAGCATCCCACTATTTGAAGATATAATTTGTTTAACCATTCATCATTATGGACATTTGAGTCATTATAAATTAAACTTTTGTGATAGACGATTAATGCTCCCATTCTCCAGAGATGTCTGTGTCTTAATTTCTGGGATCAATGAGTGATGCCTTCTATAACAAAAGGGACATTGCAAATATGATCAAGGAGTTTGTGATGTTCTAGGTTATCCAGTTATATCTGTGCAATCACAATAGAGGATGTCAGGAAAAGTTAGAGACAGGGATGATGTTATGATGCTCTGTAAAAATTCTATGCTTTTCAAATTTTTTCTCCAGCCCTGAAATGAAGCTATAATCACAGCACTGATCTTTGGTAGGTAATCTCATCAAACTTAAGAAGCCTATTCACTTAGGTAAAGGGAATGACCCAGGGAGATCATTTTGACTCTATTTGTCAGTTTTCTCCAGTGACTTCTTCCAGCAAATAACTAGCCCCTATTTTACTTCTCAGATTGCTTTTACACTGGGATCCTTTTTCTAAGTGTTTAACATGATGTAAAATTGTTTTCGTGATGCCAGTTGAAGTTATTGTAACTGTTTACAAAATACATTATCCTTGTTTCACAAAGAACCTTGGCAATCTCTGCAAATCAGTGTCTTGTCTGTTGCCATTAGGAAGAGTTCTAGAAAAGCAAGAACAAGATTGGTTGACCTTGTGTGTTTCTCTACATGTACAACAGATGCTGTAGTACTGAGAAGACTGAGCCTAGGGTTTTGCATGAATTATCCATGATATTTAATTGGCATGTTTAATATGTTTATGTCCCATGGACCCAAATGATTGGCAGAATGTTATGGAAATAACACCAAAACATAAGAGATTACAATATGGTTTATAAATTAAATCAAAAACAAATAAAGGAGGGACAAGCATTATTAACAATATCAACTGCTGAGCACATCATTGCTATAACTGAATGTCAAGTAGGTCTCTAAATTTCATAATTAGAAGCAATTGTAACAAGGCTCCATAAGGATGCCCATCTGTGGGAAGTTCACAACCAAGTGGAATAGAGCAGACTTGGGCATTTCAACATGGAACACCTGTTGTCTTCTTATCCATGACTAATCAAGTAATGAATAAAAAAAGAGCCTGATTAGAATAGGCCCTGTACAAGCAGATTCAAATCAAGATCATAAGGAGCCCCAAATATATTAAGCTCAAAAGTTCTTGAAAAAAACTTGAGGGATCATTAACCCTGACAGTAGTTTCAAATGAGTAATCAATAGCTTGTTGGGTTAGAGGGAGAGAAGGAGGAAACAGTGCTTTATTGACTACTCCTCCTGCAATCATGGTAAAATTCAAAACCTTTTAAAGTTATTTTATTTTTTAGATTATTTTTAGGTTCACAGAAAAAAAATGAGAGGAATGTACACAGTTATCACATATTCTTTCTCATCCCCTGGAACAAATCCTTATCTTGTATTAGTTGGTGCATATGTTACAAATGATGGGCCAATACTGATATATTCTTATTAGCTAAAATTCATGGGATTACATCAGGATTCACCCTTGATGTTATAAATTCTATTACTTTTGACAAATTGTATAATAACACGTCTCTATCATTACATGACAGAATAATTTAACTGCCCTAAATATCTTCTGTGTTCCACCTATTCTTCCTTTTTTCCCTCCAGCTCCTGGCCAGCTACAGTTTTGATTTTTGTTGTCTTAATTCACTGATTATATAGCATTCTGATTATTTCTCTCTTTCCTTTTTTTTTTTTTGTTGTTTTACAGTGAACTCACGGCTACTCTATTACTAAGTCATCCCAAGCTCTTTTATTTTATTTTTTTTTTAATTTTGAGACAGGGTCTTGCTAAGTTGATGGGTGGCCTCAAGCTTGTGATCCTCCTGCTTCAGCCTCCCGAGTCACTGGAATTACAGGCATGAACCACTTTGGAAGCTCCCACATATTTATTTTCTATTTTATTTTTATCTCTACACTAGAAGTTCACCTCATGTGTGTTTTCAAATCTTACCTTTAATACTTCTTCTTAACACACTTTGATGTTTTCTACCTGTTGAGTATATGAAGCACATTGTAATAATTGTTTTAATATGCTAAGACAATGCATTAAATGTTTTGATTTGCTGCTATTTCTAATAAAGTAATTTGTCTTCAGTTTTGGTCATATCATTTCTTCTTTTTAAGTGCCTGGTATTTTTCACTGGATGCTAAAATTTTATGAATTTTCTTTTGCTATATGTTAGATCTTTAAATGCATCTAAACAGTCTTCTAGAACACAGTTACTTGGTCTTTTTAAGGTTTGCTTTCAGTAAGACCAGAACTGAGGTTAGTCTAGAACTAAAGTGGCCCATTACTCAGGCAATTTTCTTTTGCATTCTGTCCTGGAATCTCTTGCCGTACATTAAGTTCAATTAATCACAGAGTTCACATCTTTGTTTCTCTGGTGTCTGACATCTGACTCTTCTCCAGTGTCTTAAATCATTGTTTCATACATGATGTCTGCTGTGTTCGTTTTTTAAAAAGGGAGGGAAAATCCAGTTTATTTTATTTAATATGTCTGGAAGTGGGATCCAGAGGCAAGGTTTGAACTTATGTCTCTGATTCAAGTGACTGTGATTTATCATATTGCACAATGAATACTTGGAAGGTAGGTCAAGTATATTTTGGAATATGTTGTACATGCATTCAGCAACAGATGCTCATTGCAAATCTTTGCATCTATATCAAGAATGCCAATTTTAGATTTGTCCTTTCATTCAAGCCTCACAGCAAGTGTATAAACCTCACTGGGAAGCCACTGGAACTGCACCTGACAAAGGTATTGGCCAACCTTGCCACTATATGCAGACTTTCTTAACACCTTCCACAGGTTAAGGTAACTACTTGGTCCACTTTTTACAAATATGACAAACAGGACTAATCTTTCAAAGGTTTAGGTCATCCTTGACCTAATCCAATATCCTTTGAATCATGTATGTGGCAGGTAATTCTACATGTTAATTGTCCTTTAAGCCACTACCAACAGATTCATAAACAGCCCAGAACTATAGCGTTTATCTTTTCTTAAATAGCAGAACAAGAAGTGCTTTACGTTCAGATACTTCTAAATATTCTGGGACATTCAAAACATTCTCATTTTTTGAATGTGTAAACATATTAAAAGACAAAAATCAAACAGAAAGTGTTTAGGGGATTGCATTTTGTTAAAAAAAATTATGTTGGTTTCTTTCCCAAGATTTTGGCTGCAGTTATGGATTTATGGGTATATTATGTTTTTAAAATGAAAGAAAATTGATAAGCTGAGGTTGTTGATCTTTTCACTAGGGGGAAAACAGCAATAAGGTTAATTTCTAGTATAAAATTTATGTGACATCACTGATCTATTCGGGTATATTCAATAAAATTATTTGCTTCCTGAGTTCTTGGCTTATTTTTGAGTTATGATTCCCAAAATCAGTGGTCTCTTATTAAGCAAAGTTCTTCTACTTTCAAAAATTGGAAATTACTGAGTTGATCTGTATGGAAAGAGGAGACTGCATTTCTACTCTCCATTATCCTTGGGGTTTATCTTACTTCACAGAGATAGCATTTTATATCTCTCCTGATGTTTAGAGAGATTTCTATTGGAAATCTGAGTTGCTCACTTTATACCATGGTATAATCTTTTGTATAAAACAGGGTAAGCTGATTCTTTAATAAATCTATAAGCCTGTTATTTAGGGCAGCACATAAATTTCATTCAGAAGGCCTGTATGTGGAAAACATTTATTAAGCACTTCTTGTGTGCCAGAAACTTTTATAGGTGATAGACAATTTTTAAAAAAATGTTAATTTAGTTGTGCCTTTTATAGAGCCTATGGTAAAATAATATCATGGGTTTCATTTAAACATGAAATATTTAAATCATTTAAATACTATTTCTAAGATAACAAATGGCAGAGCCAAAATTTGAACCCTTATAATCATATTCTAGAGCTTGAACTCTTCTATACTACACTTGCTTTAATTACATTAATTAAAACTTTTGTGCAAATTATCTACTCAGTCTCTATGTAGTATTAGAACATGTGAGTGGTATGTGCATATATTTATTCATTGTTGTCCATTTGTTTATTTGCAGTAATATGCCTTACCATGTATATATTTACATATTTATATTTAATATATTCTATGGTTAGCAATGAATTTATATAAAGTATTTCATCAATAGACAACAGAACATTAAGCTTGTTGGAGAGATCATATGACTAATCCAGAGAAATATTCTTTATCAGAAATTATCTAGGTAGTTTAAACTAGAACTATTTCTGTCCCTATTTCCCATGGGCCATGAAGACTTTTTCAAGAAGATAAAGCACATAAGGCAGAGTCAGATAAGGAAAGAACCACTCCTTTTTTGCAGACTATATTGGAGGAGAGAAGCAAGAGAAATGGGCAAGGGTAGGGTCAGGAGTTAGAGTTGAACATCTCTACTTGAAGACTAGGAAGTCCACAAGCTTCTGATGTGTTAGTATAGACCCTGGCTTCCTTCTATTAAAGGCAACCAAGTGATAATACAAAAGTTCCAAACAGCATAAAGCCATATTTCAGGGCCAATGTTTAGTCACCCTTCCTGAAATACTTTCAAATATTACTCTCTGATGTGCTTCTTGACTTTGACCAAGATTTTGTCAATATATGCAATAATTATGTAAAACACATCAATATCTTTTTGAAAAGTGCTGTTGGAGATACTCTCCAAGGTGATGTGTGATATTTTTGTCTTAGGGCCTAAGAGGTCAAAAATATTCTCTCCAATCCAAATGATAAAAATTTATTTTAAGGAATGCATGCATATTTTAGGAATTTTGATAATTCCCCAAAGGATAATAAAGAAAAGAAATCCCCACATACTCTTGCCAGCAAGAGAGAGACAGGTTTAGTATCTGGATGCATGCACATCAAGTCTTTTTTTTTTTTTAAGAGAGAGAGAGAGAGAGAGAGAGAATTTTTTAATATTTATTTTTTAGTTTTCGGTGGACTCAACATCTTTATTTTATTTTTATGTGGTGCTGAGGATCGAACCCAGCACCCCGCTATGGTAGCTGAGGTCATTCTCCATCTATAGTTTGGTATTTTGTTCGTTTGACTTAATATTAATTATACAGTGAATTTTCTATGTCATTTAACATTTTTATAAATCATTACTTTGAAATGGATTATGGCTTCACTATAATTCATATTACCATTTCCTTCTGGCATTTTTAAAGGCTATTTACTTCTACTTAGTTCCATTTTACACATATCATGAGTAACATCTTTAATAATTTCTGGATGTAATGTTATTATTACTAAGGGTTGAAATATAAATATTTCTGTGATTCTTAATATAAGTGCCAATAGAAAGTTATATAAATTTACTGATACTCTCACCAATGGCATAGGGATGTACTTTTCTCAAAAGACTAATTCCAACATCAATCGTATGTGTATGTTTTCCCGAGATTAGCTTCTTCCATTTGTTCCATAGCTCTCATCATAAGTGATCAGTATCTATTTTTTTCATCTAGTGTCTAGACTCTAGATTGAAATAAAATTCTGAACTGTTTTTATAATAATCATTTTTATTTGAGTTTACTGATATGTTTGCCCACACTGACATTTCCTGCATGAACTAAATTATTCTTTGAAAGCTGGAGTCCACTGATTCTCTAAAGTGTTAAATATCCTAGTAGTTGCATCAGTTCCTTGGTTCTTCAAACTTTATCCTTCTGTGTTAACTCATTACCCTATGCTAATAATTCATGAATTTACAGAGCTTGATGAGATTCTGTGAGGGGATAAATTTCTTAGAGAAACCTAAACAAAATTTTGGATGATAAAGGAAAAATTCCTCCTTTATCAATTCCAGATGGTATTCAGGAATTTTTGTTTTTGCTATGGTTTTCTGATAGGAGATAACTGTGTGCTAGATGCTGCTTTATCAAGGAGGAGTGGAATAGGAAGGAATAATGGTTAAAATGTCATCATAAAAGGTCCTGACATAGACAGTGACAGCCTCATTAGGTTCCTGTCTCTCTAAAATTCCATGCACTGGGACTCAAGGATACATGGCCTTTTCTTTTCCATTGATGATAATACGTAGCAATTGAACATAGAACTTCCATTCAACAGTGGGTTCACTGGTGAAATATGGCAAGGGCTATATTCATAGAGACTTGGGAAAAGAAACAGATAATCATCCCCACCCCTGTCCTCGCCACCCAAAGACAGGATTTGCAGAGATGTCCCAGCTTTACAGAGCTGAGACAGGAACATGAATATAAACTTTGGGCATATGTTTAAATTATCAAAGAGCATCACTTATGGGAAGAATTAAGACCTCTGAATGCATTCAGACTGACTGTTCAGACTGGCTGTGATATCTTGCCAGAAAAATGAGGAGGAAGTAACCCTTAACAACTGTGCCTGATTGTTACAAGTTATTAGGACTGAAACCTGTGCTCCATGCTGAAACTAAGCCAGAACTCTTCTGAAATCACTACCTGTTGAAAACAGGGAAAACCAGCTGAACTAGGAGATCTGAACATTTCTGGCTATACTAAACCATTTAATGAAAAATGTCCCTAGCATTTATTCAGACTGGAGAAGCTATGCAGGGTTGAGATTGGATATGATGTAGGGCAGATGAGACTGAGGAATTTTCAGGAAGCAGGTTTATTTAAGCTGTAGTGGTCCAGAGGGCCTAATGCCTAAAAATCTGTGGAGCTAAGTCTGGAAATTCTTTTAGATTTATACTCAGTGTGGTGGTTACATGACAGTGGGTGGCATGTAACAGTTACTCTTTGTCCCATATTTTAGGATAGACAGAGATTTTATAAGTTCTAATCAAGAAAATAGAGATAGTATCTTTTGCAGAGGAACAAGCCTGATTGCATACCTAGCTTTTACAAGAAAGAGGGAACTACAAACCACAGTGAGAGCTGTCTGCAAAAATCCCGCTGACTTTATTTGTAAAATCTTTCTGACAAAAAACTTAATTTGGGTGGAAGGTCCCTGGAGAATCTTAATTATTGTAAGGGTCTTTGGGAGCTATTCCACATAGTTATATATCTTCTAGAGTCACTTTTAGAAGACATAGATAAGAGGAGGTTACCAATGCTTTACTTTAATGGTAACAATGCCTGGAAGCTCCCACTTTCAAGCTGGGTGGGATTCTGTCAACATCTGATTAGTATCCAGAAGGCCTCTCCCCTTTTCAGTAACTACTTCTGGTTTCCTGAGTCTTTTAGGGCAGACAATCTTTGACTGACATGTAGTTTTTCTGCAAATAACTCCCATGATTATTCATTTCAAATTTCTTTCGTTAACAAATATTAATCTAGCATCTGCTGAGTCTAAGAAGTAACTCCAAGTTTGAGAAACTCACCTTGCCATATAGGAGTCCTAAAACAGAGCAAGGACTTAGATAAGCTCAGTATAAGAAAGTTGGTGATGACCTCTGCCCAAACATGAATGCTATAGCATACATTAGAGGTAGGGGAAATTAACTTATTAACCATTTCATAAGAAAGTATAGACAAGACATGAATTTTGGAGGGTTTGATGTGGTTATCATGGACACTGGGGAGTTTGAAGGGGAGAGCTAAGCCATCTTAATTTAGACATAGATGTGATGCGATAAGTGTCAGCCTTGTGTTTCTTGCCTCACAGTCCATCCTCACACTTTGTAAGAGGGGAACCTTCCAAAATATTGAAAATGAGATCCCCACCTCCTACCCCATCCACAAGCAAGGAAGTAGCCCATAAGACTCAGGAACAGAACTCAGAGCTAGAGAAAATGACTGCTTCTTGTTACAGTGTGGTAACCGGAACTTGTTTACTTACTGGAGGCAAATGTCCCATCAGAGTTATTCTGGGAAGAAAACTGGATGATTAGATGAACTGGAGGAGCTACTTCACAAAACTTTCTGACACTTTATGTGTAAAACAGATCCCTTTCCAGGGATCCTTATCTCTAAATTACCTGGGCATTAGAATTATTCTCCTTGCTTTGCCAGGGCATCAGCTGTTTAATAGATCTGGGAGGTCTTTCCCATGGTCAAACAAATAGACATTATCAGAACAGTAGGGCCAGGCTGGCAGTGAGGAAAACAACCGCTCAGTGTGTTTCCAGCCACTGGACTCTCTTCATGGCAACAAGGAATAATTAAAAACAAAACAAAACAACAACAACAATAACAAACAGGATGATAAGGGGGTACCCATTAATCAGTAAGGATACTTTTAGCAGGAAGAAACAGTATAGCAACAATGGTTTGTAAGTTTATCTTTCTGAAGATAAGTGACTGCTAGATGAATGATTTAGGACTCATCTATTTCTTGGTCATCACATTTTTGTCACAGTTCAAAGCAGTAAATCTATAACTGGGGTTGGAAAAGGGGGTAGGGGAATGTTATATTTTCTCTTAGTCTTTTAGTCCAAAAGGATACTGTTTCATAAACTTATATTATTTCTTTTACTTCCCATTATGCTGAGTTGAGTCAGAAAGTATTTCTGCGTGCAAAGAAAGCTGAACAAGGCAGTGTCTGTACCTCTACCCCTGCAGTTTGAAATAGTAATGGAGATGTTACTTTGAACATGGGCTAATTAATCCACAACTTTATCTGTTATGTGTGTTACAACTGTCTAGACATTTCAGTAGAATACCAAGTTGGGGAGATTTTGCAAGGACCTATATCAATACTTACATTAAACATAAAAAAGGACTATATTCTAAGTAAAAGTGTTTGTTATACTGTGTTAAAAATTTGAGCCTAACTGCATAATCTTTAAAGGAGATGAATTTTAAGTTTGAATACTGATTAAAGAAAAAGATATACTATAGAAGCACTAATTATAAAAGTTCTGGAGCAATTTTATCAGCATCTTAAAAGTATTCCTTTTAAGAAAAGCATCATACAGAGACAGTTTTATGGTTTGGATGTGAGGTGTTCCCCAAAAGCTCTCATGTGAGACAATGCAAGAAGGTTCAAAAGAGAAATGATTGAGATTTAATCCCCTTATTGGGATTAACTGAATGCTAACTGAAAGCAGGTAGGGTGAGGCTGGAAGAGGGGGCTCTAGGGGTGTGGCTTTGGAAGATATATTTTGTATCTGGCAAGTGGAGACTCTGTCTCTGCTTTCTCATCGTCATGTGAGTTGCTTCTTTCTCTCCTACACTCTTCCTCCATAATGTTCATCTTGAGCTCTGATGAATGGAGTCTACTGTCTATGGATTGGGACTTCTGAAACCATGCCCTCAAATGAACTTTTCCTCCTCTACAATTGTGCTAGTCAGGTCTTAAGTAATAGCAGCAAAAAAATTCACTAAAGCAGATAGTGATTGGGCCTTTCATAACAAGGCAAGTTTAATTTTTCAAGTAAATAAAAAGAGATTCTAACAAAGTACATAAAGAAAACATGATTAAAGTCGAGACAGAATACTTTACAATTATTGCTGAATATTTTAATGCTTCACATTAAGTAACTAATGGAACAACTAGAAAAAAATGAATAAAGACATAAAAGTTCTGAATTGCATTAACAAAACTACATGTAGTAATTAAAATTTATAAAATATAATGCTCAATACCTAAAACTGAGTTTTTGTTGCAGGTACATGGTCATGTTTTGACAAGATTAAGTTAATATATTTAAAAGAGTTCACATGATACAGAGGCTGTTCATGAACCACATGAAATACAATTAGAAAATCAGTAAGAAAACAACATAAAGGTATTTCCCAAGTATTAAAAAATTAAAACAAAAATTTTTAAATAACCCATGAGTTAAAAATAAATCACAATAAAAATGAGAAATCATTATAAATCACATGTATCTTAATGTGTGGAATTCAACTAAACCAATGCTTAAAAATTAACTTTAAAAGTTTAAAATGAGAATCAGAAATATTTGAACTGGGGATGCATATTAACAGTGGAACACTTACCCAGCATGTGAGAGCCCCTGAGTTCAATCCCTAGCACTGCAATAAATATTTAATTAATTATTTTAAAATAATATAGGAAAGATTTAAAATCAAGACCTAAGTTTTCACTTACTCAGACTAAAAAAAAAAAAAACACATGAAAATGTGGCATTTATACACAATGGAATATTACTCAGCACTAAAAATTAACAAAATAATGGCATTTGCAGGGAAATGGATAGCATTAGAGCAGATTATGCTAAGTGAAGCTAGCCAATCCCTAAAAAACAAATGCTGAATGTCTTCTCTGATATAAGGAGGGTGACTCAAAACAGAGCAGGGAGGAAGAGCATGAGAAGAAGATTACCATTAAGCAGGGACGAGAGGTGGGAGGGAATGGGAGAAAGAAGGGGAATTGCACGGAAGACGGATTTATACAAAATTACATATAAGAGGATGTGAGGTGAAAGGGGGAAAAAGAGAGAAATGAGTTACAGTAGATGGGGTAGAGAGAGATGATGGGAGGGGAGAAGTGGGGAGGGGGGATAGGAAGGGGTTAGGAAAGGCAGGAGAATACAACAGACACTAGTGTGGCAGTATGTATAAACGTGGAAGTATAACCAATGTGATCCTGCAATTTGTACATGTGGTAAAAGTAAGAATTCATACCCCATTTGAATCAAATGTATGATATATGATATGTCAAGATCATTGTAATGTTTTGAGTAACCAATAAAACAAAAAAGAAAAAAAAAGAATAAGTGTAAAAACGTAATAAAGATAAGTAATTTCTTTAAGGTAAAAAAATGAAATACAAAGTAAAATGAAAATAATTAAGACAACAGTCAAAATCAATGAGACAAATATCAACTAAACATTAGAGAAATTTTTTTTTTTTTTTTACTGTAGCTTGTGTGTGTGTGTGTGTGTGTGTGTGTGTGTGTTGCTGGTGATTGAACCTGGGGCTTTGCATATGCTAGACAAGCACTGCATCGCTGTGCTATACCTCAGCCCAGACAAAATTTATTTTTAAAAGTTGAGTTGAAAATAGTCAATAAAATTGATAAACCCTCTGTTAAAATAATTAGAAAAAGTAAAGAAAAGCACAGTTTATTTACATTATGATCAAAAGAGAAATACAACTATAGTTCCCACGGATAATAAAGTAGTAACAAATGAATATCATCAATAAATTCAAGCCAAAATTTTTGCAGCATGGATGAAAAGAATAATTTTCTAGAAAACAGTACTAAAAGTAATGCAAAAAAGTAGTAGGAAATTTGAAGAATACTATGTATGTTAAAGAAATTAAAGTCATAATTAAAACCTTCTCAAAAGAAAGCCCCAGGTTCAGGAGAATTCACTAATAAGATCCATCAGACAAGAAAATAAAATACTAACTTAAAAAAACTGCATCAAAAAATAAAAGAAAATTTAACCTTCTGATTTATGAGATCAGCATAATTCTGATTTGAAAACTAGACAATAACATTATGTAAGACTAAAGATAACTTTGCCCATTCTGAGAAAAACTTGGCTTAAGGTGCTCTACCAAACTTTTCAAAGTTTTAGTTTCAATACTTTAAAAAGGAGAATTAAACTGTATTTTTTGCAATATCATATGATGGATACTATGGTCTGTGTGTGTGCACACAAATATGCTTGCATGTGAGTATCGCTTACACATGTAGGTGCACCATGAATAGTGAATAGTATTGAAATACCTTAATAGTGTGAAATTATTGCAATAACCGCATACCTTCTGACACGATCCCTCTGAAGAATAGAACACTTGGATATAGTAATCAATTGATTGATTGATTTGAGAGAAAGGCAGAAAGAGAGTTAAGTCCATGTGAATGTGGAGGCAGAGATTGACATGAGGCAGCTGCAAATCAAAGAATGCTTGGAATCACCAGTGGCTGCTAAAAATAAGGAATGAAGTAGAACCCTAGAACCTCCAGAGGGAATACAGCCTTGCTGACACTTTGGATTTGGTTTCTAACTTTCCCAACTGTGAGAGAATTAATGTATTTTACTTTAAGACATCTAGTGTGGCAGAATTTTTATAGCAACCACAGAAAATGAATACACATGCCATTCAAAATCTAAAATGAAGGAACTGGAAAGAGAAACTTTCACATCCAAACTTTGAAAAAACCTGGGAAGCCTATAAAAATCACAATTTAAAAACAACAACAACAACAACAAAATAACAGAAAGTTGAGGATGTAGAGAACAGATTAATCCAGAATGCAAAGAAGAGGAGTACTACCAGCTCCAACCAAAGAGGACAGGAAAGCACAACCTGGAAGCAAACAAGGGATGCTAGCAGGAAAGGTGAGAAGAAGTCAGTTATGCCTTTATTAAACCTGAGGCTGAGTGAGCCTGCAGAAAAGTGTCAAAGCCCTGGGTACCTGGGAAGAACATGAGTTCACATGCACCCACAGGCTCTTTTCCATGGATCTCTTCTGAGAATCCTGAAGAAAGATAGGAAGCAGCAGGGAGCAGGAAGAGCCTCTGCAGTAGTGCAGGCATGGAGAAAGTGTCATCTCCACTGCAGGGGAGTCAGGAAGCCCAGACACATCATCAGATCTCTCTCTCAAAAGTATAAGCCACAGAGGAAAAAAATTAAAAAGCAGGGGTTGGGGTTGTGTCTGAGTGGTAGAGCACTTGCCTAGCATGTGTGAGGACCTGGGTTCAGTCCTCAGCACCACATAAAAATAAATAAATAAAATAAAAGTGTATTATGTCCAACTACAACTAAAAACTAATTTTTTTTTTTGTTGTTGTTGTTAAAAAGGTCCTCCTCAAGCTACTAATAAAGACTGCTTGTTGCTGGAGGAGAGAAGGGTGGGGGTGGGTAAAAATAGTTCTGAGCCCTAAATCTTAACAATAAACCAGTAGGATCTCCACAAAGCCATTGGAGGAGGGACAAGAATATTACAGATTGGGGAGCCTTCAGAGCTGGGACACCTACGTGGAATGTGGGATCCTGGATTGGATCCTCAAATAGAAAAAAATGACAACTTTGGAAAAACTGGTGACATTTGATTGCACTCTGTAGTTTCATTAATAATATTGAGCCAAGACTAATTTCTTGGTTTTGATCACTTTTTTTCCTGTGACTTTATAAAATGTAATCATAAAAGAAGCCAGGTTATGAGTGTATGGGAAAATTCTCTGCTGTTCTTGAAACTCTTCAATAAGTCTAAAATTATCTCAAAACAAAAACACGTGGACGTGGCACTGCATGAATTTCCTGAACATTCACAGTTCTAAAGTATGTTGTGATCTCCTTTCCTTGAGGAACTTCAAGCTGAATCACCTTGTCCATCCTACTATTAAAATAATAATAACAGTAAATGAGTACAGAAGACAGAATGCTGTGAGGGTTATTTGCCTCTGGGAAGCCATGTAAACCTCATTTGAGTAGTGTGTGTTATGAGTCATATTTATTTGCAAATATCTCATCCATTCCCATTGCTTCCCCCTATTATTTTAAATAAGTATTTAAGGATTTAGGGGAGAAGTTACCTTTCTAAAATAATTTGGCCCATAGATGTTATTGAATTAGGGATGTGACTAATCACCATCATCCAGAGATGGATATATTAGCTGTAACCAAATATAAACAATAACCCTGGTGAATTTTAAATCCCATTTTGGGATAAGAATCCGTACATCTTCATTTTTATGAAAGGATACTGCATATTGTTGGGAAAACTAGATATATTTGGATGCTAAGTAATCAGCAAGGTGAACTGTGCCTGTCATCAATCTTTACTCTCAGCTCTAAACCAACCTTCCTACACTTTGCTTTGTGACACTGGGGTCAGACTCTGCAAACAACCTTCCACCTTTGTCAGCCAGTGTGTTGTCAGCTTTTTGTTGCTGAGACCAAAATACCTATAAAAAAAACCAAAAAATAAAATAAAATAAACTTAGAGGAAGAAAAGCTTTTCAGGGCTCATGGTTTCAGAGGTCTCAATCCATAGTCAGCTGACCCCACTGTTCTGGGCCTGAGGTGAGGCAGAAGTACATTATAGTGAAAGGGTGCAGTGGAGGAAAGCTGATTAGCTAATGGCATCCAGGAAGCAGAAAGAGAGAGAAAAGTACCAGGTATAGTCCTGATTGTTTATTTCACCAGTGACCTACTTCCTACAGCTATGACCCACCTATCTACAATAATGAGCCAATACATTCAAATTATTAATCTATTAAATGGATTCCTTCACTGATGAGGTCACAGTTCTCATAATCTAATCATTTTACCTCTGAACATTTCAGCATTACCTAATATATGAGTTTTTGGAGGGACTTTAAAGATCTAAATCTTAACAACTAGCTGGATTTTGGTTAGGTTCACCCAGTCAGGGAAACCAGAGGAAAACTGGAAGGAAGGACAAAAGAAAAAGAAATCTGTCCTTCCTTTTACCTGCTGCTCTTGCCAGATTTACCCAGTAAAAATACTTCCTATAGTTGCGGAAATAATCACTGTAGTCTCCAGCCCCTATCATCTCTCACAGGCCAACTTCCTCACCCCTGAAAGGTATCAGCACTCCCTTCCCAGAGGTCCAGCCCAGTCTCACTCTGAGACAGATCCTGGCCAGTTCTGTGAGATTCTATATTCAATATTGTAGGCTCTGATCAACGCAGCCTATATTTTCAACCCTTGAGATGAAGCTGTTTCCAGGAATTTCTGTGTTGCATACTATATCATTGATCTTTATTTCTTCTCTGTCTATCCCTCTGTCTCTATCTTTCTGTGCGTGGGCTTTCTCTCGTCCAATGAGGAGGTCCATGGAACAGGGTATAGGAGAGTGTGGCTATGGAGTCGCTAATCAAGACCTCTGGAGACCAAGCAGGAAGCAGTTTTGATATTTTTTTTTTGGAGAGAGAGAGAGAGAGAGAGAGAGAGAGAGAGAGAGAGAGAGAGAGAGAGAGAGAATCTTTTTTGTAGATGGACACAACACAATGCCTTTATTTTTATGTGGTGCTGAGAATTGAACCCGGGTCGTGCCCGTGCTAGGTGAGTGCTCTACCGCTGAGACACAATCCCAGCCCAGCAGTTCTAATTTTATTGCACAGTTACCATGTGTATATACACAGGCAGGAGCTAAGCAGTTTACAGGCAGCCACTAATGCAATTTCAGCTAACTGTCCTTGCAGCCACCAATCAAGGAGTAGGCTATAGAGCAAGTGCCGAGACTGCAACACATGGCCTCATGTCCAGGGCTGTGCCTACTGGGTAGGCGGCCTGCTGCTCACATACCTAGCACGAGGGGAATGGCCTGCCACTCAGACACCCCTAACGTATGCCATGTATGCAGTACTACATGCACTTGTCCCCACATGTCTTTCTCTTTTCAAACAGTTATTATATGTTCTGCCCATTTCTGATGTAAATTTCTTTCTGTTAAAATAGCTTGTGTAAATTCACACTAGCTAGACTGTGGAACCAACTTAGATGCCCTTCAATGGATGAATGGATAAAAAAAGTAACATTTATACATAATCGAATATTACTCAGCACTAAAAAAGTTAGCCAATCCCTAAAAAACAAAGGCCAAATGTCTTCTCTTATATAAGGGGGGTGACTCAAAATGGGATAGGGAGGAAGAGCATGAGAAGAAGATTACCACTAAATAGAGAAGAGAGGTGGGAGGGAGAAGGGGAATTGCATGGAAGATGGAAGGAGACCCTCATCGTTATACAGATTACATGTATGATGATGTGAGGGGGAAAAAAAAGAAGTGTGTCACATTAGATTGGGTGGAGAGAAGTGGTGGGAGGGGAGGGGAGAGGAAGGGGAATAGGAAGAACAGCAGAAGAATAAAATAGACACTAGTATTGCTGTATGTACATATGTGACTGTATGACCAATGTGATTCTGCAACCTGTACACTCAGAAAAATGAGAAATTATACCCCATTTGATTCAAATGTATGATACATCAAGATTATTATATTGTCATGTGTAACTAATTAAAACAAATTAAAAAAATAGCCTGCGTAACTATTCTTCTCCTGACTAGACTTTGGGTGATACAAACCCAGTTCTGACATCTACCAGTGATTTGCTGGTGGGAAAGTGACTTTAATCCTCCCAAGTTTCTTCATTTATAACACGGAGTGGGTAATACCTGATTTCAAAGGGCTACTGTGAGGATTAGCAGACTAGGTGCTAGCTAGTTTCCCTTTTGATTCCAGCATCTTATAATGCCACCAATATATCAGGAAGGGGAGCATAGGGTCCCTAACTCATGAAGACTTTAGGACCATAGGCTACAGAGAAAGGTTCCAGGATGATCAAAACAATAGAAATAATAATGACAATAGCAAGTATGTTCAAAATACTTTGTATGAGTTGACACACACAGATTATACACTTATCCTTAGAAAAACCTTTATACTAGTATTGTTTATCTACATTCTACCTTAGAAAGCCAGGGTATAAAGGGGTAAAGCAAATCCTCCAAGATTACAGTGATCACCAGTAGTAAACCTGGGATTCATATACAGACAGCCCATCTACAATGTTTAAGCAAACATATCATGGCAACTGCTTTACCATTTGATAATCATCAGTATTTTGTTTTTGAATTTGAAATTTACTCTCTTCCATATTCTCTTAGTTGATCCTTAAAATATTCTGCAGTGAAAAGGGGAAAGAAATTATCATTCCTACCTTACAGATGAGAAAACTGAGAATTAGGGCATTTCACACCTCCAGTGAGTTGCTGAAGTGAGATTTGAACTCATTTTATTTCTGACATCTGACACCAAATTTGAGCTCTTATTTCTCAGCCAGTGATGTTCCAGGATACACTGTCTCCAGCCATAGGCCTCTGTCTGTCTACTTTGTGTTTGATTATGTGTGTGTGTGTGTGTGTTTCTTCTTCTTTTTTCTTTTCTTTTTTTATGAATAAGAACATCCAGCATATATCAATCTAGGCTTAGCTGATGTGAGTGGTGGGCATGTCAGGGGAGGTCCTTGATAAACAGGGAGGAGGAACAGGCAGTTCCTTGTCCGACATAGGCAAATGACTTTGTGCTGAGTTTTTTCAAAATACCCTATACTGACACAGTGATTTCTCAGCACAAGCTCACAGAACATGCAAATGAGGCAAAGCAATGCCTCGGACGTGGAAAGAATAGCAATATTATCCTAATGGCTCTGAAATACAATATAATCATGGCGATAAATTTACCCTGAAATCATGTTCATTGGTTTTGTTATGAACTCTCTGCCCTTCTCACCTGTGCCCCAGGATTCCCTGGCAGCCCTTCTTCAGAGCAGTGGTCTCTGGCCCTTGGTCATCATCCTTGGAACCACAGAGACTATGGGAAACCTGCCTGGTCATGTGCAAACTAGTCAACCATGATAGGGACTTTAGGATGCTTACTATCCCATCCTGGCCCTTGTGACATCAGACATGGACAGTTCCCTGTTGGGTTGATCCAACAGTTACCTGAAAAACCTGAAGGACTATTTTGGCTGAAGAATAAACCCTAGCTTTCCACAGCTGGCTTTCCAGAATCCCACTGCTATATCTCTATGTCTAGGAAGACATTTCCTCCTCCCCTCAACCCAGGGACTCAGATCAAATGTCCCCTCTTTTTTGCCCCTTCCTGTACTTCTCATCCCTGAATTCATGATTGTGGAGCTCCCACATGACATGGATGATAATAGTTCTTAGGTCTCTTTCTTTTGCTTGAATCAAACGACTCGTAAGTGGAGTCTGACTGTTTTATTTTTCCATGTTCCCAGATCCTCACATAACTGATTAGCAAAATGTACTTTTTGAAGGTGCACCTGCCTTGCTCTGTGACTTCATCTCGTTTGCTGAGCATCCTTGACTTACTCTGAGTTCTGAATCCCACATTGTGCTAAATCCAGTGCATGGAAGAAACGATGCTCTCACATCCAAGGATGAACACACACAGGGCATGGACATACACAAATACGTGTGCGCGTGCACATGCGCACACACACACACACAGAGGCACATGTGTGAACACACATAGAGTCTATTCCCTTTTTTCTTGGTTGATTTTTGGCTGAATAATGTATATCTAAGCCCTTTTGCAATTAAAGGGATTGCCATCTCTTCATCTTCTCCTTTGCTTTTATATTTGAAGCAATGAGGCTTTGCCCAGATGGATATTTCTGAAGACAGGTTGTGGAAAAGTACAGTAGAAAATGGGAAAGACATAGAGAGACTCCTGGCTGCATGACAAATGACATAAATATTCTAGTGGCTTTTCATAATTAAATTTTATGTTCCATCTTTACTCCTTCCCTAGTTAACAATAGCCACTTCTCAGTAAATGAGAGATGATAAAGATCAAGGATCCTACCCTGTACTGTCAGCACCAACTTGACTGCAGACATGACCCTGTGGCCATCATCCTCCTACTTCTGTCATAGCTGTCCCTTGCTTCTCCCTTCTGATGTTTCAGGGGGTCACAGGCACTCCATAATGAGAAGCATAACCATTCTCATCAGTGAATCCCATCTGATGAGATAGTGAGAAATTGTTAGAGCTGACCCTGAGACAGAGGCATGGACACACACCTTCCAGGAATGAGGTATTGAACAGAAACTGTGGAGCAAAGGGAAGCAGTGACCTGGAGGAATTAATGTTCAGAACAGAAGAGGTGAGGAATTACCTCAGGAGTCCTCAGGACTATGCTCATACCTGCATTCTGCCGTGAAATCATGTATTTCTGATGTTGTGAAGAAAGAAGCAGCCCAGGAAGACATTTGGATCCAGGTCAAATTCCTTATGACTGCTCATATGAGCCTGCTTTAATATGTAGTATGTGTTTCATAAATATATGTGCAATAAGTAAATAATAATCTACTGGTTCAAAGTATATTTTCTGAAGTTCTAGGTTGTAAAAATACTCCAGCTTTCTCCAAGAGGGAAGGAGGGTTAGTTCTTTGCAGAAGCAAAAACTACATCTTGGTGTCACTGTTTAGCTCCTTATGAGAATGTGCAAAACATCTCATTCTGGGAATAACTGCAGTCAGGTCAGTAAATATTCTGTGGTACATAGTGTGCTAAACAAATATTTAGGTAATATGTGAACCATCACTTCAGTAAGAATAGCATGTATTACATTTATTATTCACTAGTTAACTGCACACATGCACATATACACACACATGTGTGCACATCTATATGCATTTAAGTACTGGGGATTGAACCCCAAGGTCACTTACCCATTGAGTCACATCTCTGTTTTATTTATTTATTTATTTTGAGACAGGGTCTCTTTAAGTTGATTAGAGCTTCACTAAATTACTGAGGCTTTGATCTTATGATCCTCCTGCCTCAGCTTCCAAGCCAAACTGTACAATTCTTGAGGTATAATTTCTGGAATCCAGTGTTGTTATGGAAAGCAACAAAGTGGAAAGGCATAGAGGGGATTCACATCACTTAGAGATGGTCATTTAGAGGTGGAGTATCACTTAGAGATATGGTCTTGTGAAATGAAGAAGGAACTTAGCATTCAAGTCCACTTATGTAATTAACCCCCTCCTAACAGTTCTTTAAAGAAAATAGAATGCTTTTCCAACTGCACAAGGTTGGAAAACAAGTCTCACCGAAATGAAGTTGCTTAAGAGTAAGAGAGGTGGGTTTTGAACACAGATTTCTTTGATTTCAAAGCCTGCTATCTCAATATTACCACACTGTTGACTAATCCTTCCACACATGAACTCATGGAGGACAAATTTTGCCCAAACCACAGCAACCCCATTCACTCTCAGTTTTATGACGAATTATATGTCGACCTACCCATCATCTCTCATCACCTTTCCTGAGTTTTCCCCATCTTTGTGCATTCAAAAGTCATCTTAAATTCCATCTTACATGATTACATGTTTCAAAGTGTTTGTTTTCAAAACTCCCATATGTATGTAGTTTGCTAGGGAGAGCAGTGAGTATAGTTTAGAGACTATGAACACTCTTGAGTCTCCAGAACAACCTAAAAGTGTATATAAAATTAAGAAACTCTTAAGTGCAAAGTGCTATTGCATATTGGTTGACATTTCAAAGTTTACAAAATTCTGTTCCATGACCTGTTTGGAGGCCATTGACAAATGTTGTCAACCCTGTGGGTGTGGAGCTTTTCAAGATGCCTTCCATTTGTCATGCAGAAAGGTGGAGCAGTCTTCTCAAGATATGCTAAAATCAGTAGCTGGAATTGAATAAGGAATCAGATTTGTGAACTCTTGGTACAGTGCTCTGGGTTCTACCTGAAGTTCCCAAAGAATAGTCTAGGAGGACCCATGAAATAAGCAGAGCCCCTGGGATCACTTAAAACACTAAAATAACTATCTCACATTTGCCTTTTTAGGACATGAGGTGGTAAAGGCTAAAGTCACTGCACTAGCCCTTTGTTCTCCAACGAACTTTCCCTTTGCTAAAGTCATCATGTGAGCCTACCATCCCTCTCATGAAGTTTGACTGATACAGACGAAGTCCCAAAATAACTGTGTTTACAGAAGCCACATAGATGGTGAGTTAAGTGACATAGAATGCAAAGACTCCTGTAATGGTGACCTACCTCTGCCCTTGAATCACATGTGACAATTTCAAACATCATATAAGACACTGCAGGAAATGTAAATAACAAATGGCCCTAATGAATTAAATTGAGATTAAAGCTACAGTAATCAAGAGAGTGTGGTATTTGTGAAACATGCACAAATACATAAGTGGAACAAAATATCCACACCAAAAAGCCTCACAAAAATAGTAAAATAATCTTTGACAAAGGAAGAAAGGCAATACACTGGGGAAAAGGTAGTCTTTTCAACAAAGAATGCTGGACAACAGGAAAGTCATATGCAAAAGGGAAAAATCTAAACACAGAACTTACATGTTCACAAAAATTAATTCCCAAATGATCACATAATTAAATATAAAGCACAAAATAACAAAACTCTTGGAAGAAAATCCAGATTACCTTGGGTTTGGTGATGAGTTTTTAAATGTAACACAACTTACTAGACAAAATTAAAATCCACTAAAGAATTGATAAACTCAAGTCTATTGAGATCAAGATTTTCTGATATGGAGATAATAAAAAGAAAAGCTACAAAATGGTAGAAAATATTTGAAAAAGACACATGTTAAACAAAATATACAAAGAATTCTTAACACTCAAAAGTGAGTTTTAAAAAAGTGAGCCAGAGCCCTTAACAAATACCTTACCAGAGAAAACATACAGTTGTCCAGTATGTCATTAGAGAAATGCAAATTAAAGCAACAATGAGATTATACTATGTATCTATATATGCTATGAAGAATGTATACTATGTATACTATGTATAATAACTACAGCCCAGAACAGTAAAACCAAGAAATGCCAAATAGAATGCGAAGAAGCAGGAAGTCTAATCTGTTATCACTTGAAATGCAAAATAATATGACCACTTTTGAAGGAAGTCTTGTGATTTCTCACAAAACAAATATACTCCAATCCTTCAATATAGTAATCACAGTATTTTCCCAAAGGAAGTAAACATTTATGTCCACATAAAAACCTGTACAAAGATGTTTATAAAAGCTCTGCTTATAATTTCAAAACTTGATGCAACCAAGATGTCCTTTAGTAGGTAAATGGAAAAACTGTAGTATATACACTGTCTAGTGAATTATTATTCAATGCTAAAAAGAAATGAGATATCAAACTATGAAAGGACATGGAGGAAACATAAGTGTATATCATTAGATAACATAGTACATCCATGTTACATTTGTCCAACCCCCAAAAATATACAACATCAGAAGTAAACCCCAATGTAACTATGGATTCTGAATTATAATGACATATAAATGTAGATAAATCAGTTGCAACAAATGTACCACTCTTTTGTGATAATGAAATAGGCTCTGCATTAGGCTAGCAAGTGTTCTATTCCAAGCCACATTCCCAGGCTCTGCAGGGCAGAGGTATATGGGGAATCTTTCTACCTTCTTCTCTAAAACTAAAACTGCTCTAAAAAAATAAAGTCTACTTATCTTAGAACTGATAAGTGAGTTAATCAATTTATGGAACACAAGATAAATACAGAAGATCAATTTCTTTCTATATAGTTACAAGCACAGTTCAAAAATAAAATTGAAACAATGTCACTTATATCATCAAAAATATAATACTTTAAATAAATTTTGCAAATGAGGAAAAAATTTACCCTCTGAAAACTATAAAAAATTGTGAAAAAAGTTAAAGAAGTTTTAAATAATTTTAAAAAGTTTACCCAATGTTATGATTTCTATATGAGGTGTCCCCCAAAAAGGTCTTGTGTGAGACAATCCAAAAAGGTTTAGAGGTGAAATGATTGGATTATGAGAGCCTTAACCTAATCATTGTATTAATCTCTGGATAGAGATTAACTGGGTGGTAATTAAAGGCAGGTGGGTTATGGCTAGAGAAGGCAGATTACTGGGGGGTGTGTCTTTGGGGTATATATCATGTCCTTGTTGCGCAGGGCTCTCTCTTGTTTCCTAGTGTGATGTCCTACGCCACTTTCCTCTACCACACTCTTCCACTGTGATATTCTGCCTCATTTTGATCTCCAAGGAATGAAGCCAGCAGTCTGTGGAATGAGATGTGAAACTGTGAGCGCCCAAATAATTTTTTCCTCCTCTAAATTTGTTCTTGTCAGGTCTTTAAGTCACAACAGTAAAAAAAGCTGACTAGCACAACTTACTAGACAAAGTTTACCCATCTTGGAAGAGGGAGAATAGGATTTCAATGAGGTGTTCATACACTCTTTCTCTTCTTGTGCTGCTAGAGGTCAGACCCAGGGCCTCACACAAGCCTGGCAAGTGTTCTATTCCGAGCCACATTCCCAGTCTTCCAGGTAAGTAGTTATTAAGTCCTGCTAGACTAAGGGCAAGGAAAATAATTTACAAGAATTCAACATATTTTCAACAGCAATTCATTTTTCCCATTTATTATTATTTACAGACTACTTTTTGCCTGCATATCACAGTACAAGAAAACAATATTTCTGATAAATAACACTCAATTTTGAAAATTTGCTTTGCTTTAACTTTAAAGACTAGTTTTTAAAACAACTTTAAGTGATATTCACATATTAAGAATTTGCAATCTTGTCTACACCATTTCTAGATATTAAATCTATTGTTGTATCTCAGTCATGTGTTGCTTATCTTTGTATCTTAATATTGCAGTTATTAGATGCAAGAAAGAGGCTAGCCATTCCTCTGCAGTACATCCAGAGAATAAGGCCTCACTGGCATACATGAGGTGAAGAACTTAATGCTTGTTTTCTGTCATTTTGCAATAATGATGTGTGAAAATTAGGCTTAAACTTGAAGACCAGAGCTTTGGATGCTAAAAGTTGCATTAAATTACTTGGAAATTTCTCAGCAAACTTCAGAAAGGCCATACCAACTCAAGATTTCTGTCAAAATAGGTTTCCAAAAACATCCCAACAGTCCTCCAAAGCTGGGACAAGACCAGTTGATCCCTTCCCACGGGCCCCATCTCTCATAAATACCAGTAGTCCTCAGAATCACATTTAGCATGCACACTGTTACCAAATGACCTCTATTTCCCATTTTGGCAATAGTACTGGATCTGAGTATCCTTTTATTTTAATTTCAAAAGCCCCTGTTTGACAAGCTTTCAATTTCTGGTAAATGTGCTCATAAAACACAATACCAGCACAAAGTGGCAATGATTAAATTAAATTTAATGGGGCTTAAAGAGTTAGGGCCATTCTTGGTGTGGAGGAAACAAAATCCATGTGGTCTTTCTAATCATTTGATCAGCCCATCAGAGAAGCTAGTTCCTCTAAGAACAACTCTCAGTACAAACATTTCCAGCTGAATGACCAATTAAAGTAGGTAGAAGTTTGTGTTGGGAACAAAAAGATCAAGTTAACTTAGAGCTCACATTTTTCTTCCTAATGTGTAACCACACTGGACATCTTTGCTTGCTGAAACTAATTTGTTGACCCTCAGAATTTCTATGGGGCTTTCAATAATCCTTCAGAATAGAGACAATCTTTAGTCTCCGAGGGTTATATGATAGAACTGGGTTTGGCCACATCTCCTCCAAAACTAGCTCCATGTACTTGACCATATTTTGGAAGTACTCTAAGCCTGTTTTTCCCCTTGGGCAGAGCACCAGTATAGGAAGTAAGTGATGAAATGCATAGAAAGCAGAGTATGGCCCTCTGACACATAACTGTTATCAATGCTACAGCTCAGGGAGGACCCTCTTGACCTTGAAGATGCTCACCGGGTGGTGACTGAACACTGATTCTCCAGAAAAGGTGCTTCCTTTGTGTTTGGAAGATGCTCACTGCCACCACCAGCACTTCAGGACCATCTCACGTGGACCAGCTGAATTCTTCAAAGATTTGGACAGTCAGAGTTCCAATGAGAAGTTTCTGTTCTCAGTCAATTAGGAAAAGTTAGAAGCATTTTGTTAAATAAGAATATTTCAGCTGTTCTTGACACACACACACACACACACACACACACACACAGTAACCATGTAGAATGATAAACATGTTAATTTTTTTCACTATTGTAACCATTTTACTATCTATGTTTACACTATAATATCATGTTGTAAACCTCAAATATACACAATAAAGTGTATTAAAAATAAATAAAAAGAAAGGTTATAAGCAGTGTGCTTATAACTGTATCTGGAACTTTGGAATCCAGGAACACTAAAATTAACCCCAGAGGCAAAGGGCAATTTGATGAAAACTCTGAACAGATTTAGTCTCTTCAGAAGTAGTCACTTATTTGTTTGTTTCTCTCTCTCTTACTACCCTGCTCTTGCTTGCCATTTTTTTTACCCCCTTCAGAATTTGATATAAATAAATTGCTTACTAAAGTGTCTCTGCCAAGACCTTTTTAAAACATTTAGAAGAAATGACATTTTTTTTTGACAGCAAAGAGCTTCCTGTAGTAAGAGTCCTTGGAGATGCTTGAGGTGTGACATGACATCATTAAGGCTAGGTGGCTGGACCAGTACAGACCCTGTGGAAGAAAGAGCTCCAAACTGAGAGTGGTGGTCTGCCAGTCCTATCCATTGATTCTCTGCAAGCAGGGACCCTGTGGAGAAGTAGGAGACTGTGTGGTTCAGAAATGAGAAGTATGACTCTGAACTACATGCTACTATTGGCTGTTTTTGTCCTACTGGGCAATTTACATCTCCAGGCCTGTTTTTCCTTTTGCAAAATGGCCACTAGAGTGCTGGTATAGGACAGTAGAAATTCAAAGTACCTGCTTTAACTAGGTCATTTGTTTGGCCTTTCCCCTAATACCCTCAATAATGTCACCCTTTGAGCATTCGTCTTCTCTGACATGGGAAAGAAAACTGAGGTGGTAACTTCAAGTAATACTGGCAGGAACAGAGATCAGTCTGTGTTCCTTGCAGCTCAAATACATGTGAGCTTTACCCCAGAGGCATCACCCCCCTCCCATTAGTGTGATGGACAAAGGAGAAGATTTCCCAGCTCCTTCTTACTCCATCTTTAGAGCTGAATGTTTGGGTCACTAAAACATCCAAACAGCTTGGGTTTGGAGAGTGATGTATAAAGCATCCCTCGCTCTGTTCTCCCTCTTCAGTAGGTCAAGTTACACCCTGTCTCAATGTCAGTGTCACTGGGGAGCATGCCATGCAGTCCCCAAGAACTCTCTGCCATGCCACCTGTTGTTCATATCCCATCCCTGCCCCAGATGTTCACATTCCTTCTTCCCCTGGGGAGAAAAAGTGAGAGGCTTCCCATGAAACATTGGGAGTTCTCTTGGAAGTCAAAACCCCAGAGGAAGTTGAACTCCCTTAGCAGGTTCCCCTTGACTGCCAGAAGCAAATGTTCGCCACAAGTTTTTTCACTCAAAGGCATTTTGGGGATGGTCCTTTAATGATGAATTACCCACTTGGAGATTGTTTTCCCCCATACTTGCTAGAGCATTTCTCTGAAGGATTTTTAAGCCCACTCTTGTGTTATATGCTTATATTATGCCTCTTCCATGAGGGATTCTCAACTCTTCAAGTGCTTGGATACCTTTCTGTATTTCTTTTTCGGGGCTATAGTGCAGTGAGGACAGGAGGAAGACAGGGAAGGTAAGGGGAGGTAAGAAAGAACTCCCAGAACATTAATAAGGGAAGAAAGGAGAAGATAAGAAAGGGAAGGGGGTGAATGATTCTGGATACCCAAGTGATACTTGCCCTTTATTTCTCACCCTAGCTGAGCCTCTTTATAGAACTGGGAAGTAAATATCCAGAGTCCAAGGTCATTTATTGATTTTTTTTGCCATCACACCCTTCTAAGTGTCTCAGGAAGCCTAAGGAGTGTAATCTATCTCAAGGTTTGGGGGATGGAACACCCAGATAGGACAACATGTAATCTGAATGTCTGGATGACATGCTCTTGAGCACTTGCCTTCACACTCAGATTTAGATCAGTGAATCCCAAGGGACAGGAGCCCTAAAGGCCTAAAGTCTTTACACTTAACACTTTTTGAAATAATTTTCTTTTTAGCTTCACTTACTTCTGGGGGTAGGTTTAGTTTAATTTACCTAACAAGCATAAGCTCCTCAAGATACTAAAAGGTGGGGGGGGCATGGTGCTGACCAGTATCCCCCACCCAGTTGAAACTGGAAAGAAAGGTATGAGCAGTATAGCAAAAAGCAGCCCTCTCCTAAGCAATGATGTCCAAAGTCCAGCCTTCTCTGATTACAGTGTTAATCTACCCCCATCTCATACTGCCTGGGGGACCTACCTGAGTTTCTATCCTTTCCTGATCTTGTTTGTCTTAGAGGATAGGATCCCTTCAGGCTAAAAGTTTCTCTTCAGGTGAGCTGATCCAAGAGGACTGTCAGAGTGACCAGTAGACAACCTCTAACCTCATTGTAATTTCATCTGTATGCTGTATGCTAAATGATACCCACCTTCTCAGTGCTATGACAGTTGACTGATGACTACTGGGGGAAAAGTGTTTGTGTGTGTGTGTGTGTGTGTGTGTGTGTAGCAAAAAGAGGTGGTGTGCCTGAATTCCCCAGAAAAGTTCTGCCAATTTCCAGAAAAGAAATGAATATTCCTCCTTCTTATTAGCCTATCCCTTCTCATTTCGTTAACCCTATATCTATATCTTTCCCTCTGTATCTTGACCCCAACAGGCTGAGAAGCTGATCTGAGCCTTTGTCCCTGTTTCTCCTATTCTTGGCCAGGAATGAACTCTCAGTTAGCACTTAGTCTTGTAATTGTTTCCATAACTCTCAAAGGGGAAAATAAAAAAAACCCAGTTTGGTGTCACAATTTATAACAATAATGCTAAAATCTAAAATCTCCACTCCTGGTAGAACATGTGATGCATGTTTTATAAAAAAATATGAGAATGTATGATAAACTCTGCCCCATGACCAGTCCTTCTCTCCTCTTCTTAGGAGACCACTTGTGTGAATAGTCCAAAATCCTTCATAAGCCAGTTAACTCTTTGTCCTCCAGCTTCTTAGTTTCCTGATTTACACAACCCAATGAAGTTCTCTTCTGTTTAACTCAAACCCCTGTCTTGGAGTTTCTATTGACATAAGTCCCAATCAAGGAACCTGAGGCCATTAGGCTAGGAAATATACTACTAAATAGTGTTTGATTTCACTGCAAGTGATAAGTTAGCAACTTGAGTCCCTGATATACAGTTTAGAGCAAGATAAAAAGAATTACAAAATTTTAGGTACAGTAAGATTCTTTTTGTCACCTTAAATTCTTAATATTTAGTTTGGCTTCCATGTTAGGAAAAAGTATAAATTCACCAACAATCTTATCTTGGGATAATTAACCTTCTGAGATATGCAGAGATCTCCTAGCTGAGTTATTTAATGCTTCAAAGGCTTAGTATAAAGAGCCTTCTTGCCATACTTTTTCATGTCTTTTCAGAAAATATTTTTAACTACTGGTTTTCAGTTTGTCAGAAATGATGCATTTCTTCAGATTTGCTCTTGCAGCATCCTCTAATATGTCTACCTGCTTTATGTACTTATGTATAAGTAAAAAAATGGCATCCTATTTTATGAGGTTTCAAGCTGGAAGACAAAGTAATTGTTTCCTCACTCTTCCTCTCTACCCATTCCCCAGGCTTAGACTTAGCAATGATTGCCCTAACAATATTTTGTAGGTGGGAGAAGGTGTTCTCTCTCTCCAATGCGGGGTCTTCCTTTGCTTATCAAATATATAACATTAAAATAAAGTCATATGGGCTTTTTCACTAAATTAGCCAAATCAGTTCAATCCAAGCATGCTTTGAAAGAATAAGAAATGAATTAAAGAAAATCATATAAGTCTCGAAAGAGCAATATTCTGTACATTTCTGTGTTTAATGCATATTTATATTTAAAAATTTAATTGATAAATATAAAATACATTCAAGGAATATAAATGATAACTCAATACACATATGCGTTGTGTGGTGATTATGACAATCAAATTAACATATCCATCACCCCTCAGGCTGAAATTTATATCCCCAGAACTTGCTCATCTTATAACTGAAAGTTTGGGCTCTTTGACTAGCATCATCCTCATTTCTCCCAATGTTCAGTCCCTAGCAGCAACCATGTTTTCTTTGCTTCTGAGTTTGACTATTTTTGATTTCACATATAAGTGGAATTATACAGTATTGTTCTTTTGGGGTCTGATTTATTTTACTTGGCACCATGTCCTCCAGATTCATTTATGTTGTAGCAAATGGCAAGAACTACTGTATTATGACTGAATAATATTATTTTGCACATATGTACTATAATGAGATAGGATCACACTCTTGTTAGGATGTTAAAACAAAAGTTGACCAAGGGTACAGAGCTTAGAAACTGTTGGTAACAATATAAATTGGTATAGCCATTATGGGAAAGAGTGTGAAGTTTCCTCAAAAAAATTGAAAATAGAATTATCAAATGATCTGGAAATTCCACTCCTCAGTATTATCACCAATGACAAAACCAGAATCATAGTATGGCTTTTCAGTAGATGGATTTGGATGAGATTTCAGGCTCTCAGTATCAGATATGCTTAAGGGTCATCTGTGGAGGTTTATAAACTTATATCATTAAGCTCCAGCCAGGGAAATTCTGATTCAAAAGGCCTATAGTTTTAATGCAGATGTCTGCTAAAAAAAATCCATAGTTGATTTTGCTGCATTTAAGTATAAAAACCACTGGACTATATCATTGGAAAATTTAACTGAAATTAATATTTTATATCAGTTGAAAGTGGGCCAACATTAGGAGGAGCCTCTTGAACCATTTTAAAATCAGAGCATATGGAGCTATATTTCTGGTTCTTCCAAAAAGAGAAGAATGGACTGTTACCTGAAGACTTTTCATAGTTTAGAATTTTCTTTTTATGATCTCAGTGTTATGAAAATCAGAGCAGGATCCAGGCATGAAAAGGGTGAATCACTTACTTCAACCCTGCTCTTTTAGATAAACAATAACATAGTTCTAGAAGCTCAATGGTTCAGAATAGCCTAAAAGTCACTTTTTGTAGTGTATCTCTAGTCACTACTTGGATACCATCTACATTGTCTCCCTCTAATTCTTTTCCACTTCTATTTTCATTGCCTAAATTGAACCATTTTATTTTCAGGAATTTCTGACCTCTTCTTAACACAACAGACTTTTCAGTAGAATTTAAAGCCCCCATCCTTGGCCATGTGAATTGGAATCTTTTACATTAGTACAGTCTTCCAGCCTTCATCTTTTATCTATCTATCTATCTATTTTTCACTAGTCCTGGGAATTGAATTTAGGACATTTCCTGGTTGTGCTATACTACAAAGTTATACTCCCAGACCCTACTTTTTTTTTTTAATCCTTTATAGCCTTCTGGCTATTGTTCTGTGAAAATAGCACCTTTACTAAAGAACTTAACCTACTTACCCTACCCATTTTGGGTAAAGGCTTTCCTACAATTATTCTCCCAGAACTCTGGTGCAGCAGAGAGTGAGGTAAGCCAGTCCAAGCAGAACTAGTCCCACTTTAGAAAGGGGAAATTGCAATCACCCAGGAAACCATTCATAGGGATTCTCCTGCATCCAGGGATAAGGTCTAAGGTGTATAAAAATAATGAAAAGCTTTCAGGGCTTCTGAGTCATTGAGGAATCTGATAAAGACTTCATGTTTTCATAGAAACATTTTAGAAGAGTTTAACATGAACTGCCATCCTGCTGGTGAAGAAGGAACAATCTCCCGGAGTGAGAGACTGTGAAACTTGCCCAAAGTCATATGGCTGCTGATCAACAGATCTGTAACTTTGACCCCACATGCTCTGGTCTAGAAGTCATTATCATCTCTACAAAATGGCTCTTTAAAAAGCCATCCTCTATCTGTGAATATGAGGACCAAACTGGTCTTGACAAGTTTGGTCCCAGACCCTACATTTTTATCATAAGTAGCCACCACTCTGCATTTGAATAGTCCTCAGCTATATGTGTTCTTCTAACCCACAATGTAACTAAAGAGGGCTTTCATTTTTCTCACCTATGTCCTAAGGAATTGGGCAGAGTATGTGAAGGAAATTAATGAAGAAGGGGAAAGTTCTTCTGTGAAATTTCCCCTGATAATTCTTCTCAACAAACTTCAGCTAATCTTAGAACCCTCTGCCTCTGCATGCACCTCCCTTCTCTGTACTCTTCATACAGAATCTAGAAAATAATTCTGTTAAGACATAAGCCACATCAATTGTCTTCCTGTTGCATATAATTTCTTGGTGCAACTCCTCTTGGATTCTGGGGAGACTATTGTACTGGAGGGAACTTAAAACTGGAAAATAAAAAGCTGAACTCAGTGGTACACACCTATAAGCTACTTGGGAGGATGGGGCAGTTCAAGGTCAGTTTTGATAACTTAGTGAGACTCCATCTCAAAACAAAACACCCCAGGGAGATAAATGAGAAGATAAATGGAAAGATCCAATACTGAATATGGTGTTGATACTACAACAGACATTCATCATTTTTACTTTTTTTTTTTTTCTATTCCAGAGTCTCCTTACTCTCAGTTAATACTTCCACTGCTCCTGGTAGCTTACCTCCATAAAAGGTTTGAGTGCCTGATGTATATACACTCTTGAGGCTGGGGTTACTACTTTTATACATTTGCCATCAAATCTGGCAAAAAAAAGGTGTCCAAGTAGATAACTTACATGGTGAGTGTATTTTTTCCTCTTCTCACTGTACAAGGATAGCTATGCCTCTTCTGATGATCTGCAAGATAGTGGCTACTGTTCTTGCCTGCTAGGCCATTAAAATAAGAAATCAAAAGTATTAAATGACAATTTTACCTTATAGTTCAATATGATTACTGCTATGTCCTTGGGAAAGGTCTTCTTTTAGGGACCAGAATTGTTAAATTCCTGAGTCCTAAAGCTTCAGTAAGAGGAAGCAGAGATTTCTTAAATGAATCACTGGGAGTGTAAGAATATCTGTTCTGTAAGCCAGTTTTCTCTGCCTGTTGGGGGGTCACAGAATTATACAAATATTCTTGATTTGATAAGTATACTGCATACCAAAAGATGATGCCCTGTTCTCCTATAAAAATGACTCTAATGTTTTTTAAGCAGGTCATTACAACACTGTTCACCCAGTAGCTTCTGTGTGGTATGGTAGATGATATGTGCAATGTCATCCATGGTCATGATTCCATTCTCACATCTCTTTACTAGAAAGTAAATATTTTAATATAATTCAATGTAAGCATGGCATCCTGTACCAGTGAATCAAACATTTCATAAGTGCTGGGTAGTGTTGTTCTCTGAGTTCCTTCAGGCAGGGAAGGCCAATATATACATGGAATATGTGTATATTCTATCAGAATGAATTGATGACTTGTCTAAGATTGAAGGGATCCAATGATGTAGGTAGCCTGCATGATGAGTGTTAGCTAATTAATCACACTGAGAGTTGGTCTCAGTTGCTAGCCATATGGGTATTTGGCAGTAGCAATGGCTGTATCAGCTTTGGCGTATGGGAAACCACAACATTGAGACCTGCATTGCTTCTGTCCCTGCTACCATGATGACTCTGCTCTAGGTGGGCAATAATATTAATTTATATCACTGTCAACCTGGTTACTTATCCTTTTTTCTGTGCTGGGCATCTTGGATGGACATTAGCATGTTATAAGGAGAACTTCCGGTTGGCACCCAATCCCATGTATTTATCTGTATGTTTTCCCTCAAGAGCTAATTGTCCTCTATTTCCTGTCCCTAAATAGTTGGCCAAGTCAATCACCACTATCCATAAGCTTATGTATATATTATCCTGAGGTCCATTCTCTTTCCACACAGAGCAGATCTTTGGGTGCACTACCTTAAGCTCGTTTCATTGGGAGAATTTTTCACCCCCCACTGTCCTAGCATATCACATTTGAGTGTGCCTGCAGAGTATTTTCAGTTGAGGCAGTCCCCAGGAACCAAAAGCTGCCAGCCAGCAATCTTTCAGGGGCAGGAATTGTGAGTCCTTTATTGCTGAAAAGAAACAGGGTGACACTTTTTAGCACTCACCAACTGCTTCTCCACAGTGCCTTCATCCTACATAAGATGATGGTCCTGTCTCCGTGAATCCCTTTTTCTGTGCTGGGCATCTTGGATAGACATTAGCATGTTTTTCTCCAGAGCAGCTATCACCTTCTATTATATGGTAATATTTATTTATTTGCTTTGTTTATATTATATTCTTCAAGAAATGTTATTTCCTTGAAGATAGAGAATTCAATAGGTTTAGTTCACAGCTATATCTCAACACCTGACATAGTTGCACAAAACCAGTTGCTAAACATTGTTTTAAGAATGAATAAATGCTACCTTCTTAGAGAGGTCAATCCTAATAGCTGCTTCTATCCTCCAAAACAAACCAATAAACACACACACTAAATTAGATCTGCCCTAGGATTCTCTCACATAGTTCCTGTTCTTTTACAGCAAAATAGATGCCACAATTTTTAGATATGTATGTTTTTATTTGTTTTATATTCATACCCCACTCTAGATGATGAATTCTTGGGGTATATGAAGTATGTCTTATTCTCTACTACATACTCAATACCCAGTGCAGTAGCTAATTATAGATGTCAAATAAGTGTAAGGTAGATGAAAGGAAGGAGCAAAATGAGAGAACAAAATATGTAACTGATTTTATGTATTTTATTATATCTCAAATGGTAACAATTATTTTTGCATGAAAAGTTAGCACCTGGAGCTGAGGGTATATCTCTACACACACACACACACACACACACACAACGAGAATGACTGTATAAAGTCAGGGAATTCTTGGCTCTCATGGCTCCAAACTAACGATATGACTTGAGGAAACACTTCAAAAGTGTTATGTGGGACTTTCCCCTCAATGTGTAAAGTGAGAATGTCACCTCTCAATAATTTCTGATTCCAGAACAGGCTACATCATGTGCCCATTTCCTTCAAGGCCATCTGTTTCCACTTCCAGGTGCCACAACCAGAAGAAAGGATAATCACCCCCTCCTCCTTTCATGCATGGCTTCATTTAAAAGGTTCATCCCTCAAATACCAAATTTTAGATGAATTACAGTGAATATGTGTTCCTGAGGGAGGAGAGCATGCAAGGATCCCATATTGAATTTCTCAGGGCTCTTAAAGTCATATAAGATAGCATTCTTAAGACAGTGTCTGTGTGTAGTAGTAATATAGCAAATAAGGCTGACAGTACAGACTTCAGGGCCTGCATAAATAGCATGCACATGTACACAGGGATTCACATACAATTTCATGCATGCATACATATTCATATGCTCCCACCTGTTCACATACACATGAACAGTTACATGAATACAACTTGCACAATTCTGCTACAAGAAGGAAGAATGTTATCTACACAGAGGACAGTCCTTGTCCCTTCCAGGCCTAATGGCATCACTGATATGGCCTGGTCTCTGAGCAAGGACAGCCCTCCCCTGCTTGAATCTCATGGACTGTAGGAAACTGACCCTTAACACTAAGATGTGCTAGTCAGGATGAAGTATGTCTTATTCTCTACTACATACCCTTAACACTAGGTCAGGATGTGCTACTGAGGTTTCAGTGTGTTGATTTAAAGCAACAACAACAAGTACAGAGTTTTCTCACATGATTTCAGAACTGCTGGTACTCAAATGGCTTTTTCAGGTCAAAAATGTGCCAGCAGCCTCTTTACTGACTTCCAAAATATTGCCAGTGCTTTCCTTAACCAAGTTAACCAGGGCATGAGGATGGCAATTACAATTAAAAAAACAAAAGCCAAGAAAAAGAAGAAAGGCCCCATGTCTGAGTCCCAGAGAAATTAGAGGACAGGGAGCCTAGTCAACATTTTTTCTTTTTTAAGCCTTTCTGAGATGCTTTTCCTGCTCATAAACAGGGCTAGTCTGTTAAAACCAAGCTCAAGATGGTAATGATGCTGCATCCTTATAGATGAAGAGCCTTGGCAGGTTTTATGCTTCTCCATCTTGGCCCTTACTTAAAATTGTCCTGCCCAGCTTAGCTGAGGGCAACTGTTAATGGAATCATTTCCTAACTGATCACCAAGTGATCCTGGTTTCAGTCTGAGCAAGCAGCTATATCTCCAGTGCAGGCTTTGTCCTCTGGGGGAATAAAAACACAGGCAGCTTTCTTGAGGCTTGCCAGTGAGGATCTTATGTAAGCAGGAGACACTGTGTCTAGGACAATTCTCTTTCTCATTCCTTTTTTCCTTTTCCTTACTGCTCCCACCATCCTTCTCCCATTTCTGCTCAGAAGCAGCAGAAAGTTCTATGAGATGAACTATTTTGTTCCTAAATGCTTTCTGAAGGTCTCTAAACATGAATGTCACCAGGGTGGCCATTTTCCCTCAAATTAGATTGGTTCTTTTATCCCAGAGGAAAGCTGGGAAGATAGATCAAGTCCTCTCTCCCAGAGGCAGCATTAGGAGCTCAGAATTATGGGAAGATGCCTTGAACTCTGAGTGTCTACCTGGTCCTCTAGCTTCCAGCAAGGACAGGGATTGCTGAAGAACCCAGGAAGTTTAATTTCAATGTCATCACTAACTAGACATTTCTTTCAACAGCAGACCCTAAAGCGTCTGTGTCAAATGCACATTTTGACTCCACCAACTGAGTCATACTCTGGTTGAATGAGAGAACACAGAAGGGGTGGTAGCATAGAATCAAATGACAGTGACCTTTTATAAAGGCTAGAAAGAACCCTGCTTACTGCCCTCACTGCTCCCCCCAATTGCTCAGCACTCAATGCCTATGCTCACCCCCACACACACATAACCCTCCCCCCCCCCAAGGCTCCCAAGGCTGCTGCCCTGCTTGTCTGAAGGGAGAGGAAAGAAAGCAATGAGACCAGCCACTTCTGTCAGATCTCTGCTGCAGATCACTTGTGGGGAAAGAGCAATGCCATTTCAGCTTTTATTCTTATCTTTTGAACTTTATCTGCCTTGTAGACTTGATGCTGCCTCAAGGTAAAGCCATAGAGCTGCTTGTCTGAGCTCATTATCACCTTCTCTCTCAGCTCACCTCATCTGATTCTTTCTAAATACCTCTCACCCAGCTGCTTCTTAATAAACCTCACAGCCCCCTCTCCCTCCCTGTATCAACTCTCAGTCTTGCTCCCTCTCCCTCCTGTCTGCAGCTGGAACCTGGAAGATGAGGTCCCAGATTGAGAGGAATCTCAAAAGGAAGAATTACAGCTCAAGGACTTCCTTCCTTCCTGGCCCATGTCCCCTACAGTCCCTCCTTATCTCTTGGCCCAGAAGTTGGGGAGCCCACCATGGGGCCTGCAGCTTTCCCCTGGGCTGCTGAAACAGAGCAGGGTGGGAAGCCACTAGGTCCATTTGCAGTCTTCTCTCTGTGGGAGTCAGAGCTGCACTAAGCAGGAGGGAAGCCTTGCCAATGAGGATCTTATTCTTGATGCACTCAGGCATAAGAAAACTGAGTGGGTGCTATTGAGCTGGAATATCCTTGGATGGGTGGCATTGAGATCATGCAATCTCTGATCCACAATCCTGAGAATTTTTACTCCTGGAGATTACTGATCTAGCACATTTAAGATGGTTGGACAGGGGCAGACTGAAAAACACTTTCCACAGAATTAGACCAGTTTGCTTAGCTTTATGCTTTGTCTTTAATTAGAAGAATTAGTCTCAGTGACACAACAAAATGAAATTGATGATTCAATGACAGCTGATCACTGGCAAGAAATGAAAGATGCCCTTACAATAAAGATTTATTTCATGTTATTTTTTCCCCAAGCACTCTTAACTGACTGAATAATATAGTAATGATAACTCTGATATTTCCATGTATACTTTTAAGAATTTGTAAGGTAATCTGTCTTTTGATGAGCCTAGGGCAGTGAATGGTACAGCTAAAATAAAAGAGAGTAGAGGCTTAGCCCTACCAGGAGTTAAGATGGGTCTACTGGGGAACAGCCTTTGGAATTCAGAGACTTGGGAAGCAGATATAAGGAGGATAGACTCATGTTACAGAAGCAATCCCTGGATTATGACTAAATATTCATCAAGTCAGTGACAGGTGGCTGGGACGGGGATGAGGATATCAGGTACTACATGAGGTCAGAATAAGATGGTCTGCAGGGACTTGGATACAACCTCAGGAAGGAATCCCCACCAGAGTTGGAGAGAAGAGTGCAGCCCAGCTAGCTAAGGAGTGGGGGTGGGGGGAGCTACACCGACAGTGACTCCTGTAAGACCAGAGGGAATATGTGTATGTTCATGTGCATGTTCTGTATGCATATTAATATGTGTGTTTGTGTCCCTATACCTGTGTTCGTATGTGTGTTTAGGGCATGGAAGGTGTGGAATGAAAACTCAGGCAGTAGCCCTAAAGGTCTTTCAGGTGTGGGTCCTATAAACATGGCGATGTCAGGATTTAGGGAGGGGAAATAAGGCTGCAGAAACAAAAACTCTGGCCCTTCTGAAGAAAGTCTCTCAGCCCCGATCAGGCAAGCTGTGGGTTACTCCTAGCAAACTGCTGATTTCCTGCTGGGTTATCCTCAGAAAGCTCACTTTAAAAATGTAAAATAAAAGCTGTAAAATGCCTTTATACAGCTTTTCTTGGTCCGTGTTCATCCTAGACACACACAGCATTTCCTCTATTCAGCTATGGTCAGCCAGTAATGAATAGCCCATCACCAGAATAACACAGTTGAGTTTCAGGTGTTAAAGGGAAGAACACTAACCTGTGATAGGATTGACCACTGAGGCCTGTGAAGTGCCAGCACAGGGTATGCTGTGGAGATTCAGTTTTCTGGCTAACAGCAAGGGACCTGGGTCCTGGACAACCATCTCCTCCAGATCAAATGGCACCAGTGTAGTGTGTGTGCCAGGAAAGCATCAGGGGATTTCCTCCATTTTGAGGGATGTTCACTGGGTTGCAGAAGACCTTTGTTCCTCAGAGTTTCTGTAAGTCAGTTCAGCCATTTTTTTGTTGTTGTTGTTTTTTTGTTTTTTGCATCGAGGGTTAGTGAATGAGGGTTCAAAGTCTCTTAGTTCAATATTTTGGTCATGTCTTTCTCTTTTTTTTTTTTCATGGTTCTTCTATATTATTATTTTTTTAATTTTTTTTTTAATTTTTTATTGTTGGTTGTTCAAAACATTACAAATTTCTTGATATATCATATTTCACACTTTGATTCAAGTGGGTTATGAACTCCCATTTTTACCCCATATACAGATTGCAGAATTACATCAGTTACACATCCATTGATTTACATATTGCCATACTAGTGTCTGTTGTGTTCTGCTGCCTTTCCTATCCTCTACTATCCCCCCTCCCCTCCCCTCCCCTCTTCTCTCTCTACCCCCTCTACTGTCATTCATTTCTCCCCCTTGTATTATTTTTCCCTTTCCCCTCACTTCCTCTTGTATGTACTTTTGTATAACCCTGAGGGTCTCCTTCCATTTCCATGCAATTTCCCTTCTCTCTCCCTTTCCCTCCCACCTCTCATCCCTGTTTAATGTTAATCTTCTTCTCATGCTCTTCGACCCTACTCTGTTCTTAGTTACTCTCCTTATATCAAAGAAGACATTTGGCATTTGTTTTTTAGGGATTGGCTAGCTTCACTTAGCATAATCTGCTCTAATGCCATCCATTTCCCTGTAAATTCTTTGATTTTGTCATTTTTTAATGCAGAGTAATACTCCATTGTGTATAAATGCCACATTTTTTTATCCATTCGTCTATTGAAGGGCATCTAGGTTGGTTCCACAGTCTTGCTATTGTGAATTGTGCTACTATGAACATCGATGTAGCAGTGTCCCTGTAGCATGCTCTTTTTAGGTCTTTAGGGAATAGACCGAGAAGGGGAATAGCTGGGTCAAATGGTGGCTCCATTCCCAGCTTTCCAAGAAATCTCCATACTGCTTTCCAAATTGGCTGCACCAATTTGCAGTCCCACCAGCAATGTACAAGTGTACCCTTTTCCCCACATCCTCGCCAGCACTTATTATTGTTTGACTTCCTAATGGCTGCCAATCTTACTGGAGTGAGATGGTATCTTAGGGTGGTTTTGATTTGCATTTCTCTGACTGCTAGAGATGGTGAGCATTTTTTCATGTACTTGTTGATTGACTGTATGTCCTCCTCTGAGAAGTGTCTGTTCAGGTCCTTGGCCCACTTGTTGATTGGGTTCTTTGTTCTCTTATTGTCTAATTTTTTGAGTTCTTTGTATACTCTGGATATTAGGGCTCTATTTGAAGTGTGAGGAGTAAAGATTTGTTCCGAGGGTGTAGGCTCCCTATTTACCTCTCTTATTGTTTCTTTTGCTGAGAAAAAAACTTTTTTAGTTTGAGTAAGTCCCATTTGTTGATTCTAGTTATTAACTCTTGTGCTATGGGTGTCCTATTGAGGAATTTGGAGCCCGACCCCACCGAATGTAGATCGTAGCCAACTTTTTCTTCTATCAGACGGCGTGTCTCTGATTTGATATCAAGCTCCTTGATCCATTTTGAATTCACTTTTGTGCATGGCGAGAGAAAGGGATTCAGTTTCATTTTGTTGCATATGGATTTCCAGTTTTCCCAGCACCATTTGTTGAAGATGCTATCCTTCCTCCATTGCATGCTTTTAGCCCCTTTATCAAATATAAGGTAGTTGTAGTTTTGTGGATTGGTTTCTGTGTCCTCTATTCTGTACCATTGTTCCACCCGCCTGTTTTGGTACCAGTACCATGCTGTTTTTGTTACTATTGCTCTGTAGTATAGTTTGAAGTCTGGTATCGCTATACCTCCTGATTCACACTTCCTGCTTAGCATTGTTTTTACTATTTTGGGTCTTTTATTTTTCCATATGAATTTCATGATTGCTTTCTCTATTTCTACAAGAAATCCCGTTGGGATTTTGATTGGCATTGCATTAAACCTATAGAGAACTTTTGGTAATATCGCCATTTTGATGATGTTAGTTCTGCCTATCCATGAACAGGGTATATTTTTTCCATCTCCTAAGATCTTCTTCTATTTCTCTCTTTAGGGTTCTGTAGTTTTCATTGTATAAGTCTTTCACCTCTTTTGTTATGTTGATTCCCAAGTATTTTATTTTTTTTGAGGATATTGTGAATGGAGTGGTTGTCCTCATTTCCATTTCAGAGGATTTGTCACTGATATACAGGAATGCCTTTGATTTATGCGTGTTGATTTTATATCCTGCCACTTTGCTGAATTCATTTATTAGCTCTAATAGTTTCTTTGTAGACCCTTTTGGGTCTGCTAGGTATAGAATCATGTCACCTGCAAATAGTGATAATTTAAGTTCTTCTTTTCCTATTTTTATGCCTTTAATTTCTTTCATCTGTCTAATTGCTCTGGCCAGTGTTTTGAGAACTATGTTGAACAGAAGTGGTGAGAGAGGGCATCCCTGTCTTGTTCCAGATTTTAGAGGGAATGCCTTCAGTTTTTCTCCATTCAGAATGATGCTAGCCTGAGGCTTAGCATAGATTGCTTTTACAATATTGAGGTATGTTCCTGTTATCCCTAGTTCTTCTAGAGTTTTGAACATAAAGGGATGCTGTACTTTGTCGAATGCTTTTTCCGCATCTATCGAGATGATCATATGGTTCTTATTTTTAAGTCTATTGATGTGGTGAATAACATTTATTGATTTCCGTATATTGAACCAGCCTTGCATCCCAGGGATGAATCCTACTTGATCATGGTGCACAATTTTTTTCATATGTTTTTGTATCAGATTCGCCAGAATTTTATTGAGGATTTTTGCATCTAGGTTCATTAGATATATTGGTCTGTAGTTTTCTTTCTTTGAAGTGTCTTTGTCTGGTTTAGGTATCAGGGTGATGTTGGCCTCATAGAATGAATTTGGAAGTTCTCCCTCTTTTTCTATTTCCTGAAGTATCTTGAAAGTATTGGTATTAGTTCCTCTTTAAAGGTTTTGTACAACTCTGCTGTATACCCATCCGGTCCTGGGCTTTTCTTAGTTGGTAGTCTTTTGATGGTTTCTTCTATTTCCTCAATTGATATTGGTCTGTTTAGGTAGTCTATATCCTCCTGACTCAATCTGGGCAGATCATATGACTTAAGAAATTTATCGATGCCTTCACTATCTTCTAATTTATTGGAGTATAAGGATTCAAAATAATTTTTGATTATCTTCTGTATATCTGAGGTGTCTGTTGTGATATTGCCTTTTTCATCCCGTATGCTAGTAATTTGAGTTCTCTCTCTTCTTCTCTTCACTAGCATGGCTAAGGGTCTGTCGATTTTGTTTACTTTGTCAAAGAACCAACTTTTAGTTTTGTCAGTTTTTTCAATTGTTTCTTTTGTTTCGATTTCATGAATCTCAGCTCTGATTTTAATCATTTCTTGCCTTCTACTTCTTTTGCTGTTGTTTTGCTCTTCTTTTTCTAGGATTTTGAGATGAAGTATGAGATCATTTATTTGTTGGTTTTTTCTTTTTTTAAGGAATGAACTCCAAGCAATGAATTTTCCTCTTAGAACTGCTTTCAATGTGTCCCATAGATTCCGATATGTTGTGTCAGTGTTTTCATTAATCTCTAAGAATTTTTTAATTTCCTCCTTGCTGTCTTCTATAACCCATTGATCATTCAGTAACCTATTGTTCATTCTCCAAGTGATGTATGCTTTTTCCTTCCTTCTTTTATTGTTGATTTTCAGTTTCATTCCATTATGATCAGATAAGATGCATGGTATTATCTCTCCTCCTTTATATTGTCTAAGAGTTGCCCTGTGACATAATATATGATCAGTTTTTGAGAAGGATCCATGTGCTGCTGAGAAAAAAGTGTAACTGCTTGATGTTGGGTGGTATATTCTATATATGTCAATTAAGTCTAGGTTATTAATTGTGTTATTGAGTTCTATAGTTTCCTTATTCAACTTTTGTTTGGAAGATCTGTCCAGTGGCGAGAGAGGTGTGTTGAAGTCTCCCATGATTATGGTATGGTGGTCTATTAGACTCTTGAACTTGAGAAGAGTTTGTTTGACGAACATAGCTGCACCATTGTTTGGGGCATATATATTTATGATTGTTATGTCTTGTTGGTGTATGGTTCCCTTAAGCAGTATGTAGTGTCCCTCTTTATCCCTTTTGATTAACTTTGGCTTGAAATCTATTTTATTTGATATGAGTATGGACAGTCCTGCTTGTTTCCGAAGTCCATATGAGTGATATGATTTTTCCCAACCTTTCACCTTCAGCCTATGTATGTCTTTTCCTATCAAATGCGTCTCCTGTAGGCAGCATATTGTTGGGTCTTGTTTTGTGATCCATTCTACTCGCCTGTGTCTCTTGATTGGTGAGTTTAAGCCATTAACATTTAGGGTTATTATTGAGATATGGGTTGTTCTTCCAGCCATATTTGTTTATTTATGTTACTAAACATGGTTTGTTTTCCTCTTTGATTATTTTTCCCCCTTTTACTGTCCTACGTCCCACTGTTGGTTTTCATTGTTATGTTCCATTTCCTCTTCCTGTAATGTTTTGCCAAGGATGTTTAGAAGAGATGGTTTTCTAGCTGCAAATTCTTGTAACTTTTGTTTATCTTGGAAGATTTTAATTTCATCTTCCATCCTGAAGCTTAATTTCGCTGGAAACACAATTCTTGGTTGGAACCCATTTTCTTTCAGTGTTTGAAATATGTTATTCCAGGATCTTCTAGCTTTCAGAGTCTGTGTTGAAAGATCAGCTGTTATCCTGATTGGCTTACCCCTAAATGTGATCTGCTTCCTTTCTCTTGTAGCTTTTAAAATTCTCTCCTTATTCTGTATGTTGGGCATCTTCATTATAATGTGTCTAGGTGTGGGTCTCTTATGATTTTGCACATTCAGCGTCCTGTAGGCTTCTAGGATTTGGGATTTTGTCTCATTCTTCAAGTCTGGGAAGTTTTCTCGTATTATTTCATTGAATAGATTGCTCATTCCTTTGGTTTGAAACTCTGTCCCTTCCTGTATCCCAATGACTCTTAAATTTGGTCTCTTGATGTTATCCCATATTTCTTGGATGTTCTGCTCATGGTTTCTTAACAGTCTTGCTGAGCTGTCTATGTTCTTTACAAGTTGAAATACTTTATCTTCATTGTCTGATGTTCTATCTTCTAAGTGTTCTACTCTGCTGGTAGTATTCTCAATTGAGTTTTTAAGTTGGTTTATTGCTTCCTGCATTTCTAGGATTTCTGTTTGTTTGTTTTTTATAACCTCTATCTCCCTGTATAGTTGATCTTTTGCTTCTTGGATTTGTTTATGTAATTCATTGTTGAAGTGATCTTTCATTGTCTGATTTTGCTGTCTGATGTCTTCCTTGAGACTCCAAATCATCTGAAGCATGTATATCCTGAATTCTTTATCTGACATTCCATCTGCTGCAGCTATTACCTCTTCTAATGTTGAGTTGACCTGCATTGCTTGTGGTCCTTTCTTTCCTTGTCTCTTCATACTGTTTGCGTTCCTTTCTACTTGGTGAAACTGTTGTGCTATGGAAATTCCCCCTATATATTTATATTAGTCTTGTATAGTTGCAAAGTCTCCCTCGCAGGCGCGGGCGGCGGCTCTGCCCCTCCTCCAATTGGGGCAATGTGCCTACCACGCCGGCAGGCCAGTGGGCCTGCTCTGCCGGTCGGTAGCAGGTCCGCCTACCTTGCAGGCGCGGGCGGCGGCTCTGTCCCTCTGCGGGCCGCTAGGCTTGTTATGTCGGTGGTCGCAGTTCTGCCTACTTTGCAGGGGCAGGCAGCGGCACTGCCCCTCTGCAGGCCTCTCGGGCTGTTCTGCCAGTGGGTCGCAGGTCAGCCTACCTTGCAGGCGCGGGGGGCGGGGCGGCTCTACCCTTCCTCAGGCCACTGGGCCTGTTCTGTCTGTCGGTTGCAGGTCTGACCTGTTCTGATGGTGGTCACAGTTCCGTCTACCTTGCCAGCACAGGGGGAGGGGGCGACACTGCCTCTCAGCAGGCCGGTGCTCCTCTTCTGCCGGTGGGTCGCAGGCCCGCCTACCTTGCAGGAGTGATTGGAAGCTCTGTCCCGCCGCGGACCACTGGGCCTTTTCTGTCGGTGTTCACAGTTCCGCCTACCTGGCAGGCGCGGGGGGTGGGGGGCGGCTCTGCCCCTCAGCAGGCCGCTGGGCCTGCTCTGTGGGTGGTCAGAGTTCCCTCTACCTTGCCGGCGCATGGGGAGGGGGCGGCTCTGCCTCTCAGCAGGCCGCTGCTCCTCTTCTGCCGGTGGGTCGCACGCCCGCCTACCTTGCAGGAGTGATTGGAAGCTCTACCAGATTTCTTTTTAATGACAAAAATGGGAGTATTATAGGGAGATATGGAAGGTTGTATATGTCCCTCTGCTAATTGTTGTTTGACCAGGTCATGGGCTGCTTGTATCTTTTCTTTAGTCAGGGGCCACTGAGGAACCCATACTGGTCTTTCTGATTTCCAAGTAACATTTATTGCCTCAGTGACCCCTTCTGAAAACCCAATCCATGTCTATTTATTCCTTTGCCGCAGTCTGGCTGGGCACACAATCATGAGCCACCACACAGCTTGTAGATTCAAAAGCAACTCTTTATTCCCGAACTCACACCAGCTGTCTACAATCACGTTCTGGGGAAATCCACGTTCTCTGCCTAAATCCACTCCCACTGGGCTTTTATCTCCCAATATATACTGTCTGAATCCCATGAGAACTCAAGGGGAACTCAGGCAGCAGGATACGCCCTATTCCCAGCAGGAATAATCTTAAATCTGGAATGCCCTAAACCCGATTATCCTAAACCGGGAACACCCTAATCTGCCCTGGTCCTTGAGCAAGGTCACGTACATGCAATGTCACTGCAACATGGGGTACACTGGCAAGGAAATTGTCATACCTACTTGGCTAATGGCTCCCAGCATCTCCCCCGTTCTGATTAATTAAACAACAAGCAATGTGGCTTAAGGACCGTGCCTGGTAGGTTGTCCAATTTAACATATGGTTCTTACCCATCATCGGAAAACTGACCTTTAGGCGTCAGCCTCCTGTCTTAGGTTGATTCCACTGCAATTGGATCATACCCATCACTGACTACTGGTCCAGCATATAGCCATTGGCCACCAAATTTTAGACCATCACTAGCAGAAGGGAGGAGGATACAGAAATGCCACTACACCAAGCCAATTGATGGCTCCTTGGGAAAAATTGCATCACTGGTGACACCATCAGCAAAGATATGCCAGCACTACCACAATTAACATTAGGTGCGCTGGCAAGGAAATAAAAATTGCATCACTGGTTAATCACTGTCGCAGATGTAAGAATGGCCAAGCTGGAGTTCTGGATATCAGCTGTTATGGATTTGAGTCAAATCATCTTCTTTTCCATCTGTAGAAATTGTTTTAGTTAATCTCTCTGGAATCCAAATCGGCTGCTGTTCTCCCTGTGGAAACACACAAACAAAACCCTGACTCCAGACAATCACTGGGTCAGGACCTTTCCATTGTCCTGTTAGAATATCCTTCCAAAGTACCTTAGGCTTATGTACATTTTTTGGATACATATGTCTTTCCGCAGCACTAAGTCCTGATGAATCCAAATTTTAAAAGTTTAGAGTAAAAAGGGTTATTTTAAGTTTATGTTGGGGTGGTATATACCCCCTTTCAATTCCCTCTTTTTGCTTTAATAAGTATGTTTTAATTCTATCTTGAATGTCTGTATCTAATAGTTGTCTTAGCCTTTTGTATTTTCTATCTGAAATACCTTTACTTGACATTTTCAACCATTTTCTATCTTATTTCTATCTTCTAGTTTTTTTTTTCTTTTCCTAAGGTTTGTATATTTACCCTTAGTTGCTTATTTTCCTCCTAGTTTTTTTTTTTCTTCCTATTTTGTGGGTTTAAAATTTTTGTCTTCCGACATTTTTTTTATCTTTCTACATCTTTTCTATCTTTTTTTGTTTTTAACTTTCTATACTTCTGTCTTTAAAGTTTTTCACTTTAAATTTTTAATCTTCTTTATCTAAATATCTTTTATCCTATTATCTTCCCATTTTTTTTAAAGTAATGCCTTTAAGATTAACTAGGTTTCGAATGATGCAATAAAGCAATCTTTTTTCTGCCATGAAGGTACCTCGACCACCTTCAATTTAACCTTTTAAAGCCTTCCAATTATCATCTGTACTGTACTTTTAAATGTACTTTTTCACCACCTACAGCTTCACTCTTTTAAACGAGGCTTAGATTTTGTTTAAATCGCTTTAATGTTAGTTTACATGGCTCCCTTCAAGCAAAGGCTTTTTTTTTAACTCCATTGAGAAGCTTTGTCTCAATCTGCCATGTACAAATACCTTTTTCTTCTTTCTTCCTTTCTCAAGCTTTTAAAGTAAGTCTAGTTTCCTCAAAATCTTTTTAAATGGCATTTTACAACTTTTTACTTTACCACACAGAGATTATCTCATCTAGAAACATTTCTTTCTTTTTTTTAACCTTTATATTAAAATATATTTTCACATCTTGAATCTTTTTATATCTCTTTTGTAGCTGTTAACCCTTTTTATAAATTCACATTTTGAAACAACTCTTATAAAATTTCTGATTTAGACAAATTACTCCACTTTAATAAGATGAAATACTTTCATGTTTTTTTATGGTACTATAATACTATAATTGAAACCCAACTGAAAATTTTTCTACTCTTTGTATATAAATTACACATGATAGAATCTTAACACTTAGTAACCTTATTTCAGCAAAGACACAGACCAAAGCAATATTGAACTTTTTTCCATTTACCAAATTATGAAAACACACATAATGTTTAAATATATTACCTTATGGAACTTAATAAGTAAAGAGTACTTGATTTCATATTTAGTGGTTGATATTTTAACACTTTAGACTTGTAAATTAATCAGATGTCTGTAAAAACCAAGATCTTAGACAAATGTAGTAAACAGAACTAGCCATCTTTTTCTTGAAGAAAAATCCTTCTACAGGATACCATGATGGTCCCATTGATATACTTAATAACTCGTCTTTAAAAAGCCATGGGCTACATTTTTGTATTGTATCAACATATGTCCTAACTGTTCTTGGTCTTACTGGGGTGCCTCCTTTCTCTAACAATTTCTCTTCCTCGGAGGCGAACAACTTCAAACCTTGAGTCAACCATTTTCCCCAGTTTTCCTGAGAAAGTTCTAGGAACAGGCAACTTGAAATAAAAACAAAATAAATCAAAACAATAACACATTGTTTTTTGAAATGTTCACCCATTCTTTCTCTCTTCCTCAAGGGTGAGAAATTTCACTTACCTCTAAGCTTTAGACGTTCCCCGCACGGGCCGCCAAATGCCGCAGTCTGGCTGGGCACACAATCACGAGCCACCACACAGCTTGTAGATTCAAACAGCAACTCTTTATTCCCGAACTCACACCAGCCATCTACAATCACGTTCTGGGGAAATCCACATTCTCTGCCTAAATCCACTCCCACTGGGCTTCTATTTCCCAAAATATACTGTCTGAATCCCATGAGAACTCAAGGGGAACTCAGGCAGCAGGATACGCCCTATTCCCAGCAGGAATAATCTTAAACCTGGAACACCCTAAACCTGATTATCCTAAACCGGGAACACCCTAATCCGCCCTGGTCCTTGAGCAAGGTCACCTACATGCACTCTCACTGCAACATGGGGTACGCTGGCAAGGAAATTGTCATACCTACTTGGCTAATGGCTCCCAGCATTCCTTGATCTATTTGAATTGGTGCTGCTATACCTTGTTCTCCTAATCTTTTTTCTTTCCTGAAACCTTGTCTAGCCCTAATAGTGGGCGCATTTGGATTGATGTTATTTGTTAATGTCAAACCTAATTGATCTAGGACATCTCATCCCCATAAATTTATAGGAAGATGATCCAATACATATGGCTGTATAGTTCCTTCACATCCTTCAGGATCCTTCCAATCTAATACCATTGCACTTCTATGGGGATTAGTTGCCACTCCTAAGCCTCAAAGCGTTTGAGTGGCTTGTTGTATCAGCCAATGTTTTGGCCATTCTTGACGAGATATGATGCTAAGGTCTGCACCTGTATCAAGCAGCCCATTAAATTCATGTCCTTGAATATTTAGTTTTAGCATTGAGCGAGAATCTAAATTTAAAGACAGCATAGCCCAATCTACACCTGTGGAGCCTAATCCCCTGGAACCTCTTTCTATACTACTACTGGAAAATTTATCATGTAGGCTGGGTATTATTAATAACTGTGCTATTCTAGCTCCTGGTGAAATTACTGATATACCCTTTGGAGAACTAGCTATAATTTTTATTTCACCTTCATAATCGGGATCAATTACCCCAGGACTTATCATAAGTCCTTTTAGAGTAGAAGAACTGTGTCCCAATAATAAGCCTACTGTTCCTTGGGGAAGAGGTCCTTTTACCCCTGTGGGAATGATTTGAACTCCCATCTCTGGAGTTAGTACTGCTCTGGTGGAGGTGCAGATGTCCAACCCTGTGCTCCCTCTGGTCTGTCTGATGAGGGATTTAATGGATAATGTGTCCTGGGCACTACCCTGATGGTGTTGCTGGGTTCCTCCATTGCCCCATATATTTGTGGTTGTGGGCCCCAGAGCATTGGGCCCCCCAGTCTGTTTTATGGCAATGGAGCCTGATGCTTTTCTCCATGATATGGTGGATAAACACCCGGTCCTTGTCCATTTTTTGATAATGGAGTACCCTCTATGGTGGTTTGAGAATGGCATTCATTAGCCCAATGTCTCCCTTTACGGCATTGTGGGCAAATACCCGGTATTCTACTACTTTGATACATAGTTTTGTTAAACCCTCCTCCTATGGGGCAATTCCTTTTAAAATGTCCTGTTTGTTCACAATTGCAGCATGTTTTTGGCCTGGCATCTAAAGCCTATTGTACTGCACCTGCCAAGACTTGCCCTTGTTCATTAATGTCTCTACATAATTTAATATATGTATTTAAATCTTCATGTTTCCATAGTCAAATGACCTCTCTGCAGCAACGATTTGCTTGTTCAAAGGCTAGCTCTTTAATTAATGGCATTGCTTGTTCTGTATCCCCAAAAACTCTGGCAGCTGTTTGAATAAGCCTATCTACAAATTCAGCGTAAGGTTCATTAGCTCTCTGTATTACCTTAGATAATTGACCTTGTAAATCTCCATGTCCTTGTAAGGTCTTCCATGCCCTAACTGCGTCTGCAGCAATTTGTGCATATATAGCAGGATCATATTTAATTTGTTGCTGTTGACCCTCATAACATCCTTCTCCTAACAACATATCTAGATTTCTTTGAGTGTAACTGGCTGCTGCATTTCGCCTAGCTGTCTCCATGCAAAATTCCTCATTGGCAACCTTCCATAACAAATATTGTCCTCCATTTAGCACAGATTTACACATGCTAGCCCAATCTGCTGGCATCATGTCCAAGTTGGTAATGGATTCAACCATGCTTACAGTGAAGGGTGCTTGGGGACCATAGGTTGTTACAGCCTTCTTTAACTGCTTCACTGTTTTGAAATCTAGAGTACTGTGAATTTGCTGCCCTCCTGCCTTCTCAAGTACAGGGCATGCTAATCTTTGAGGTCCTGTCTCAGGATCCCATCTATCAACTACGGGGGTTGGGGTCCCCACAGGATATGTTGTGTCTATAGGTGGAGCTGTTGGTTGGACACTTACGCCCTCTGGTGATAGAAAGGTGTTAGTAGCAGCCTCCTGTTGTAACTGTTTCCCTGATAGTTCTTCCTCCTTTAAATTTTCTTCCTCTGTCTGACTAGCTTGAGAGACCTTCTCTTTTACTTGATCTAAAATGTCTTTCTCCGTGGTCTGAACCTCTAACAATTTACTTAACACTCTTTCAGTTTGTTTTTTACTAATTTCTAATCTACTATAAAGATAACGCAACCCAACAAGATAACACAAAACAAAACTGAAACAGAATGAAACAAAAACAGAACAAAAAATCATTGTATCATATTTCCTATTTTCTTGAAATGTATTTTCGTGGCCTATCTCTATCTCTTCCTCAGGACCAAACAACTTCAAACCTTGAGCCAACCATTTTTCACAGTTTGCCTGAGAAATTTCTAGGGATAGGTAGCTTGAAACAAAAACAAAACAAATCAAAAGAAGAACACATTTTTTTTTAAATGGTCACCCATTCTCTTGCCTTCCCTCAGGGGCGAGCAATTTCACTTACCTCCGAGCTTCAGGCATTCCCCGTATGGGCCGCCAAATGCCGCAGTCTGGCTGGGCACAAAATCTCGAGCCACTCAAGCAGGAACAAACTTTATTTCCAAAACTCCCACAAATGCCACACACGTGGCCTTCTCCCGGGACACACTACACCAACAGGAAATCCCTCCTCTGGAATTCCCTCCTACTGCACTTCTCCAACCAATGGGAACACTCTGGGAGTCCCGGGAGAGCTCCAAAGTAGCAGGCCGAGGTGGACAGCAGGGGTCTAATCTCCAATTGAATGCACATCTTAACATAATCATTATCATCTCAATGGCTTGCTGGCATCACCTTTCAACCAAAAATGCCATGCGTCATTCCTACTTGGCTATGGCTTTCAGCAACAGCAGAGTATAATATATATGGAATATAACTTATTCTAATTAGGAACCCATTCTTGTAATTTTACATGATGGAGTTTCACTGGTTTGTGTATTCACATATGAACATAGAAAAGTTGTATCCAATTCATTCCACTGTCTTTCTTATTCATATCCTCCTGGCCTTCCCTTCATTCCCCTTTGTCTAACTCATTGAACTTCTATTCTTTCCCCCACTCCAATTGTGGTGTGTTAGCAAAATTGTGCTCATGGTAGGAAGTCTTGGACATCACATTCTCCACCCTCTAGATATTGTGCTTTAGATAAGAGATGTCTCCCAAAAACTTATGTGATAATTAAAGATGGCTCAGATGTGAGATGACTGAATTATGAAAGTTGTAATTGGATTACAACTGGTTGGTAAATTTAGGAAGGTAGTGTATGACTAGAGGAGATAGATCACTGAGGGCATGACTTTGTGGTTTACATTTTATCCCTAATAATCGGAGCTCTCTATTTTCTTGTTGCAATATCCTTAGCTGCTTTCCTCCTCTATACCATTCTGATATAATATTCTGCCTCACCTTACGCTCAGAGTTATGGGCTCAGCTGTCTATGGACTGAAACCTCTGAAATCATGAGCCAAAATATACTTTTCCTTCTATATGTGGTTTTTGTTGGGCATATTGGTCATAGCTACAAAGATGAAAAAATTGACTAAAACATTTGGTTTAAACATTGTTGGGATTTGGGGAGAAATGTTAGGATGGGCTTAGGCATGTAGGGTTTTGCGAATGGCTTGCTGATTCACAATCTAATTCAAAAAAGTGGGAAGAATACAATTTTTTAAAAATAGAATGAAGAAGCCACTTCCTGTCAGTGATTTTTCTTTTCTTCCCAAGAACACCTTTTTAGATATTGGAGTCCTCTCTTCTCTTTTCTTTCTATCATTGAAATTTGATATGAATAATTTACATTCTTAGTGCCTGAGCTTAGTGAAAGTATTGCTGCTCCAGGTGAATTTACCTAGCTCATCTCAGGACTGTGCCTTTTGTGGGTTTCTAGACCTTGTATGCTGTAGTACCTGGGAGACTGCCTGGGACAGAGGAATACAAAAAGCCCAAGGCAGCTAAGAGAAAGAAAGAGGGCCCAGGCTTATGGGGACACAGATTTTTCTAACAAAGATGTGAGACCCATTTCAACAAGGGAAAATTGGTGAGAAGTCATCCTGTCCAGAAAACTTCAGGGATCTAGGAAAACCCTACACCCAAACAGGCCCTATGAAACTAGTGGGAAAAAGTTTGGTTGTTTCCTGTGAAATTAAACCTGTATTTTCTCTATTGCCAAGCAATTATGCTTCAGAATATTGACCCAAAATAAAATCAAAGTTATGTGTAAAAAGACTTGTGTAAGAATGTTCATAACAGTTTAATTTCTATCAGCCCTCTATTGAGTTAAATGATGTTCCTTCAAAATCTGTTTTCACCTGCACCTCAGAATATGAACTTATTTGGAAGTAGGGTCTTTGTAGATATAGTTAAGTAAAATGAGGTCATACAAAATTAAGATTGCCCCTAAATTCAATATTCCTGGTATGCTATGAAAGCATTTTTTCTAAGTTCTTCAGAGGGAGAAAAAACATAGTAACATCTTTATTCCAGACTCCTGGGCCTCCAGAACTGTAAGAGGTTAAATTTCTATTGTTTTAAGCCACCAAGTTTTCAGTCATTTTTTATAGTGTCATTAAAAAATAATACAAGTGACAAATGATAAAGAAACCAAATATCTACCAATGTGAATAAATAAATTATGATGTAAATACACAATGGAAAACTATTTAACAATAAAACCTAGAAACTTACTAATATAAACAATCTCATATTTGTATCCCAGAGGAAACATGCTGAGTGACAGGAGCCAGTCAATAATAGCACATGGTATGGTTCCATTTGTAAAAAATTGGGGACAAATAAGATTAATACATGGGACTTAAAAGTTAGAAAAGGGGTTACCGGAGAAGGGGGGGCTAGAGATTTTCTATGGTTAAGTGTTTTCTATCTTAGTATATCTTAGCATATAATGAATGCTTCTACTTACGTAAAGTAGAAAATCTGCCAATGCCAGTCCACATTAGTAGAAATCAGTTACTTGGTAAACCTTGGTAGGGTGTGTGATTAGGGTGTGGGAGACTTCTTGGGCAGAAGTAAAGTTCTCCTTCTCCAGCTGGGATCTGATTGTAAAAATTTAACAAACTGTGAAGTTTTCTTTGTGTATGTAACACTCAATAAAACTTTTATATTAAATGTTGAAGGCATATAAATTACATTATTTTATCCATAACCTCAGTTTATATAACTCTATGGTGTATACTCCCATCTTTGGAATAATGTAATAAAGGGTTGGTAAGAAATGCCAAAGATATTTGGGGCATCTTCTTTTGATCCAAAGGGATGTGAATGATTTTCTGAGCATCTCAAGGTATCCCAAACTGAGAGTGCTGCCTCTCAGTGGAGAGAAATATATGCCTGGAAAAGTACCTGGGCCTGCTCTGCAGGCTGGGTGCAGAGAAGTGGCTGAGGTCCTGCAGCAGGAGAGATGGGGAATGGAGGAGAATTCTGCTGCCATGAGCTGCTGAGTTCTGAGCTTCATGTCAAACCTCTGATTAAGGCACAGAGGGCAGTTCAAGGTGGAGGTTCTCAAATCTGGCAACGTTCTAACTATGAGTAAAGGGCTCACTGCCATTCTATTTACTCTAGGGTTTCACTGACAAAACAGAGGAGCTGCTTTCTCAGGTCAAAGACATAAATGTTGTTGGCTGACATGGAAGGATAGGTCAGAGACACCTAGTTTCCAAACTCTGAACTCCACTTTTCCCTAGAAGTGTTCATGCTAGAAGATAGGACCTACTTTTTCTATCCCTATAACATAGGGGGAAACCTAAGCCCCAGAGGCTTCCTAAATCAGAAGTGGTAGGTTGCCTTAATACGTATAGCTCCAGCAGATGGTGGGCCTCGTGGAGACTGACTGTTTGACCTTCATGACAAATTAGGTACAATATCTTAGCCCACTCTTCAGGTCAAGAAGGCAAGAGTAGAAAGTTCACTGGAACTCCAGACTCAAGATTGGCTTCTTTCTATCACTGGTCCCTCTGCAGCTCTTAGACCACACTTCCTATGAGGCTTTGCTATGTGTCTGGAGAGAGTGGGGCATCAGACACCTGACTTTGCCTTCCCCCGACATCCTCTTGTTGCTCCAACTTGACCCAGTCACCTCTCCTGTCTGAGGTGCTATATTGTGAACCTAAATGTCTGTCATCATTGTCCTTAACACAGACCAATTTGATCTGTCCTACCCATACAGACACCCTCTTCTAGGTTCAACGATTTCTATTTTATGTTCTCTTTTTAAGACAGGTAAGAATTTTTCCTATGGGTAGGTAAATGAGGATCATAGCAGCATGTAAAGCTGATGAGAGAAACTTCCAGCAGTCCTGGGGTACTGTGCCACATAACTGTACCCCCAAGACTCTGCCCCCCCACCCTGAAATTCCAGGTTTCACTTCTGTTCCCCAAGTACAATAGTATAATGAGGCCTGCTATTCATTACCTACTTTTAAGATGTGAATGTTTAAGTTGCTTATCACATATGACTATCTACTCTTAATTAGGGGGTAAAAATACACCATCTTTCTTATACCTATAACAACAGAAGGAATTGAGTGATATTGTGCCCACTTTATGGTTGAGGACACTGAGCTGATGGAAGCTGGCATGGGTCAGAACAGGGGTAAGTCTTGTTGCTGCTCCATCCCACTCCAGCCATGGTGTCTATTCTCCATCTCTATCTGGACAGGTCAGCTTATGAATTCTTTATACTGGGTTTGAGCTCTATCACTATGGACTTCTAGGCCTTTTCTATTCTGCCTCTTGTTCCTAAAGAGAAACTGAGACAAATGACCAGAGATTCAGAAAACTTCTGCTTTAGGCTGAAGGGAGGTCAGTGGGGAAAACAGGGGTGGAGATCAGACTTTGGGAAACTCAGACCCCCAGTGGACCCCCAGAGATTCACTAAGTCCTCTAAACTTGCTCAGTGGGGTCTCCCAAAAAATGGAAACATGAAAATCTCCCTTTCTCCCTCCTCTTGTTTAAACAACTTTATTGAGGAGACATGGGGTGGCCCTAGGCTTCTCCCTTCTATGGAACCATGTGAACATGATGATTTCAAGTGGGAACTGTTATAGAACTAGTAATGACCTCATGGAACATGTTATCTAACACACTTAACTTCATAAGAATAAACTCAGCCTCAAAAGGGGCAATTAACTTGCCCAAGGTCCAACAGTGATTTAATAGTAGAGCTCTTATAGCCAGGTGCCGACTGGATGTCCTGCTATATCTTAAAGATGTCTTCAGAACCCATTCTTCCATGTATCCCTTGGCTCTTTCTTCTGATCATTAAACTTGTATAAGTTGAATAAGAGTGAAATGATCAAAGTTTTCTGAAAATATGTCTAGTCCAGGTGTTTACCCTGGACTATATAATGAGGACCAGGGATAAGAATCCTGTCATCTTCCAGAAAGCAAATATCAGAAAAAGAAAAGGAACTTTTTCTGGTGTCTGATAGCCACCTAAGCATCTCACGTCTTGTTTTGGAAGCAAGAAGGGTTAAAAATCTTGAAAGGATTTCAGTGGAAAGAAAAGCTGCTTCCATGCTTGGGCAAAGAGCCCTCAGCTGGAGATCCCCTGGGCTTTCAGAAAATAGATCACCCTGGGGTAGAAAAGTGTTATACGGAGAATTCTGATCTATGATGGTAGATGGTTTGACTTACATATTTTCAACTGTGCAAAGGTGAAAGAACTATACACAATTTTGAATTTTTTATTTTCCTGAGCTAGCAATACATTTTAGGATATTCTCCTGTGTTGCTAAGCAGCCAAACTTATAAATTTTACCTATTTATGATAATTTTATCATAAATAAACATTTATAAATACATTTATAAATAAACAAATATGATAAATATTTATAATATTTTCAGTGTACAATAAGTTTATTGGGACATAACTCCATCAAAAGTAAAGAATCATTTATATTTTCCATAAAGAGAAATAGTACAATCCATACACAAGTCTCTCCTTCATCTCCAGGTGGTGCTGCTTTTTATTTACACTTCAATTTTGCTGGTGATATACTCTGTATTTTGCAAGCACACCCCTAACTTGCAGTCTGATGACCATGCCGATTGCTGACTGCTTTCTTCCAGATGCCCATGTCAATTGGGCTGCTTGGGACATTCTTTTTTTTTAAATTAATATATTTATTTTAATTAGGTATATATGACAGCAGAATACATTTTGATTCAATGCATGCAATTGGAGCACAACTTTACATTTATGTAATTGTACACAATGTAACATCATACCATATGTGCAGTCATCCATGTACCTAGGGTAATGATGTATATCTCATTCCACCATCTTTCCTGCCCTCATGCACTCTCACTTGTTTTATTTCTAATATTCATGGGAAAATATTTAGTTTTGCATCGTTAAGAAAAATGTTAGCTGTAGGTATTTTGTAGGTGCTCTTTATCAAATTGAGAAAGTTCCCTTTAATTCTTATATTTATGAAAGTTTTTATCAATATGAATGAGTAATGACTTTTGCCACATGTGCTTTCCTACATCAATTGATGTGATTGTATATTTTGTCTTTAGCATATTGATGTGATTAACTTTTGAATATTAAATAAACTTTTCATCCATGAATTAATTCCAACTTGGTCATAGTGTATAATTATTTGGGGTACTCTTAACTTTTATATTCCAGTTTTTTGTTTACGTATTTTTGTGAGCATGGGACATTAATCTGTGTTTTATTTTTGTATATTTTGGTTTGATTTTGATAGCAGGGTGATAGTAGCTTCATAAAATGATACTGGAAGTTGTACTGCCTTTTCTATTTTCTGGCAAATATTGTACAGATTTGGTGTTAATTATTTTAAAAGTTGTTGAAATTCTCCTGTGAAACAATATGGACCTGGAAAATTGAGTGAAGGGGAACTTTTAAAATTGCTATTTCAAGCTGGGCATGATGGTGCAGGCCTGCAATTCCCAAGGCTGTGGAGTCCAAGGCCAGCCTCAGCAACCTAGCTAGACCCTCAGAAATTTAGTGAGAACCTGATTCAAAATTTTTAAGACGATTAAAAAGGAGGGTTCTGGGCTTCTAGTTCAGTGGTAAAGTGCATCTGGGTTCAATTCCCAGTACCAAAAACTACATGCACACATACATACATACATAAAATTGCTATTTCATTGCCCTATTATGTATCTGAATATTCACACTGAGTGTATTTTATTAGTGGTATGATTTTTGAGAAACCTGTTCAATTCATCTGAATTGCAAATTTGTGTGTGTAGAATTGTTCATAGCTTTCCTTATTATTCTTTTGACATCCACAGCTATCTAGAGATAAAGTGCTTCACTTCTGATATGGTAGTTTGCAACTATTCTATGTTTTTGTCAGTATCTTTAGAAATTTATCAGCTTATTAACTTTTAACAGTGCCACCTCTTAACATTCATCACTTTCTCTATTGTATTTTATGCTTTTAACTATTTTCTTTTTGGATTTCCTCACTTATGTTTATTATTTCTCTTTTTTCTGCTTCCTTGGAGTTTATATTATCCTTTCCCATAGTTCTTGAGATGGGAGTTTAGACTATTAATAATAACTATTTTGCATTGTTTTAAATTTCCCTTTCAGAACTACTTTGTGCATCCAACAAATTTTATTACATTCTATTTTCATTTTCATTCCATTTGATGTATTCTTTATTTTTATTTGTGTTCTCTCTCTCTCTCTCTCTCTCTCTCTCTCTCTCTCTCTCTCTCTCTCTCTTCTCTCTTTCTTTGTCAGGCGGGCATACTGAGGAGCAAACCCAGAGACACTTTACCACTGAGCCATTGAGCCACATCTCCAGCTCTTTGAGACAGGTTTTGGCTAGATTAAGTAGGGCCTTACTAAGCTGCTGAGGCTAGCTGTGAACCTACCTTAGCCTTCTGAGTGTCTGGGATTACAGGCATGTGCCACGATGCCCAGCTTGTTTTTCTCGTCGACCATAGGTATGTTGAATTGTGTTTAATTTTCAAGTATTTGGATTCATTATCTTTCTTGTTATCTTCCTGTGATTGATTTCTACTTTTATTGTCCTTTGTTAGGAAAATACAGTCTATGTGATTTAATATATGTGAGGTTCATTTTATGACCCAGAATAGAATCTATTTTGACATATGTTTTTTGAGCACTTAAAAAGATTGTGTACTCTGCTACTGTAGGGAGATGCATTCAATAAATGCTGATTAAATTCTGTTGGCTATTTTGTTGAGTTTTTTTATGTTTTTTAATTTTTGTGGTGTAAAAAGTGACTTTTTATTAAAACCCAAACATTTTAAATATTATGCTGTGAAACCGTGAGTCTTATTTAAACCATTCCTTATGAATGTGGCAGGGCAACAATTTTTGTTTTTGTGTTTTCAGTTTTGGGCTGCAATAGAGTTGTTATTTTCTAAAATATTTTTTAAATGACAAGAATTTTCCTTCTTGTTTTAACTAGAAAGTGGGGATTTTTTATTTTAAAATAATTTATTTTATTTTAAAAAGTTTTGCATTCTTTGTTTACATTTGGTTTGCCAATATTTTCACCACTAAATCTGGGATATATGGTGAAAAATGAAAACCTAAACTCATCAAAATATTTTTTCCTTGGTTCATAAAATTCCCAAACCATTCTGCCTTTTTCTCTCTAATTGCTTATATTTGTTTCATACAAAGTTCAGGGCTTACAGAGAAGAGGGTGGACATCTATACCATATTCTTGCATTTTTATTCTCTGCTGGACAGTTGTTTCTTTCAGTGCCATTGCTTCTTATGCCCAGGGATCGCTATTTCTGGCTAGTCCTTTCCTGGACAGACTCCACTTCAATATTTTCTCTATGGGTGGTTAACATTTCAGAAACATTGCCATAAAAATTCCAGCAAACACTTGAGGAACACAATGTTTGAGTATATGCATTACTAAGGTTCATGCCTGTCTTCAGCTATACTGCCCAAAACAAGCTTTCTGGTATTCTTAATTCTTAATTCTAACATCTGCAAAGCGGGGATAATCATAATTCATAGGCTTTTTATTTATGCTAAGTGAGATATTATAAGGGGATACATGGAGGCCATGATTTATACATTTATAACTACTGTTGTGGAGGGGGAAAAAAAGCATCTCAAAGATTTTTTTTTTTTAATGAAAGAAAACCATTATATGTTTCTAATAATTCCCTCTATTCTTTAAGAATTCCCATCCACATAAAGAATTTTTAATAATACTGTGTGTATAAGAATTCTGTGATGAGTAATATAGGCAGTGCCCTGGCCTCACTGAGCATAAATTTTACTGGAGGAAATACACAATTAATAAGTAAACAAAAAGCTAAAAGAGATTGTCATTGACTGTGTTTAGTATTGTGGGAGTTGAAATGCAATGGTTAATGAAATAGACTGGTGGTTAGGAAGAAATGTTACTTCACATAGAAAATGAAGGAAGAATGAAAGAATCTAGTCATGCAAAGACTCTCAGAGAACGTTATATTATCAATAGGAAGAGCCAGTGCAGACATCCTAATAAAGATCTTGCATTCCTGAATCAACACATCTTTTTGGGAAATTGTCAAATGTTTCAGTTTCATCTCCCAGAAGAAAAATATATGTTAGATAATGAATTGTGGATTTGTCAATTGAGAGCTAGAAGTTAAAAACTTTGAAAAATATTCCTAAGCTAATAAAATCCTTTCTATGTCTCTTATTCCTTATAATTATGTCCTTTTCTCTTTATCCTCATATTTCTTTCACTAGCAAGCAGTACTAATGGCTATCTATCTATGCTAAGAGGTAGGAAAATTATTCACTAGCAGAAATTACCCAGAAAGTGGTATTTAAGTGAAAAATAAAATTCAATGTCCACGGAAAGTGAGAATAGATGGTAGGTTTCATTTTCTCAGAAATAACACTCAGATGACTGCACACTGTCCCTCTCCTGATAATGCAGAGATGGCTTTCATAATCTATAATGAAAATTTAGTGTAGTTCAGGATGAGAAGGCAAAATTGAGAATAGTAGAGCCAGGAGGCTATAGGTAGAGCATACTTTTTTTTGTTTTTTGTTTTTTTTAATTTTTCTGCACATGACTCAGAAAGTGTTATTTCAGCTTAGTATTTTCTGTCTGCAAATGGTTCCTACCTTAATTTACTTGATGCTTGAAAATGAAATCATGCAGTTTCAAGAGAATATCTGTCTAAAAGACATGCCTGAGTCAATCTCTTTACCTTCACACTAAGATGGCAAATGTCTCATGCTTCTAGCCCTATGCTCCCTCACCACAGATGTGCCAGGCAGCAGCATTTAATAAGCCCTGACATCCCCCTGATTGTTGAGTCTTTTAAATATAGCATTCCAGGAAAACCATTATCAACTGAATAATGTAGGCTCTAAGTACAAATTATTCACTATAGTTGCTTTATTCCTCTATTCCAAATTCTAAATTTCTCCCATTAATCCTACTAATGTTGCTTCATATTTAATATGGGGAAATCACATGAGTTCCTAAATGGCCTCCTTGAGAAAACTTACTTGACCAAGAACTCATATTAAAACGTGTGGAAAGAAATTAATTGTGTTAAGAAAAATACAAAACAAACTGAAACTTCAACTAGGACGATATTTCTTTATCCTATAGAAGTACTTTAAATCCTGGACAGAAACTAGGGAGGCAAAAACTTTTCAGTACACATTTCTCATTCATGCCAAAGTGGAGGCTGGACCTTGGGTCCTTGGATAATGTCTTAGAAATGAAACCCTAGGCAAAACCCATAAGGAGGCAATCTCAGAAGTGAAAAAGAAAATTACTGTGAACTTCCAAGGGAGAGGATTTGTTGATTCTAAGACAGGCAGGTTTTCTGTTTGTTTGTTTGTTTGTTTTCCTGAGAATAAGGATGGGTATGACATCAAGAAGTATAATTCTGCTGGTGACTTTCTTTCTAGATACCACTTGAAGAAGTAATGTAGATGTGATTGTTTAGTGGGTCTGAAGTTAGCACTGGGAAAGGGAACATTATGAAGATGGCTCTCCTTGTTCCTTTGTGAGTTGTCTGAGTCCAGTGTTAGAAAAAAGGGTCATAAACTTAATAAATGCCACATACTTCCTTCACTGAAATTCAATCCTCTTATGAACAATCAAGTTAGTACAAATGAACTAAAGGGCTACATGTTTGAATCTTCCTGTAGAAAGATCATTTTGCTGTACAGAGTATCAGATATTACTAGTGTAAGTAGTATACTAGTTCAAAGCTAGAGCTTCTCTATAAAATATTTTCTAAAAACTTTAAAATCTGGAGACAATCCTGGAGTTTTTTTTTTTTTTTAGTTTTTATAAAGATATAAAAAATGACTTCCTGAAAACTACCCTACTAGTCAGTGATTAAACTAATGTTTAATCCAAAGTTTCTTGAATCCCACTCCAATGTTCTAAGTAGTGAATCAGATTTTCAGGATCCTTTAACACAGAGCCAATACCTATAATATAAGGGAAGAACAAAAGCCTGGAGGTTATCTCACAAGACTAGGGAAATATTCCTTCCTATTTAAGCAACTGTCACCTTCCATTAGATATAGCTCTCTCCTAACCCCCTTTTTACACCTGAAGATGTCCTCTGGGAAAGAAAACTCAAGAATGTTCTATGTTTTTATTTTATTTTTTGAGACTTCACCCAGCCCCTGTCCTCATCTCTAATATGTATTGTAGATTTATTATCCCCTAATATCATTAAATAAAAAGTGAAAGTCATTTCTGTCAAATATCCACCCTCCTAGCACACTCAGATTCCATACTCAGAGATAGCACTATTTTAATCTGTGGATCAATATTTCCCACAAATATAAGAGATACTATATTGCATAATGAATGGTATTTGGGGGATAGAGTTTTTATTCTCTCATAAGCATTCTAACTCCCATTTTGAACTACCTTTTCCAAATACTCAGCATGAAACCACATGCTCAGGTCTAAAATGCAATATTCATGTTTTACTACAAAGTTCTAAGTTCAGATTTTCCAGGTTCTTAGGGTTGAATGCATCTTGCTTGATCATAGTTCAGGGCCCTGGCTTTCTCTGACCATCTGAGGTCAGAGTCAACAATGTTCAGGAAACAACTGTTTTTCCATTACTTAAGGTCTGGGCAAGAGTCTGGGGAGTCTAGGCAAGCATTTGGGAATAAAAACACCAGAAAGAGAGAGAGAAAATTTCTATACATGTGAGTTGTTAGAGCAAAAATTCTTATGATTATCAAAGGGTAGCTTTTGTTATCATATAACACCATACTTGTCTGCACCTCAGGATTATAGGAAATATGACAGAGAAGAATTGTGATGCAGCGACTGGGGATGTGGCTCAAGAGTAGCGCGCTCGCCTGGCATGCGTGTGGCCGGGTTCGATCCTCAGCACCACATACAAACAAAGATGTTGTGTCCGCCAAAAACTAAAAAATATTAAACTCTCTCTCTCTCTCTCTCTCTAAAAAAAAAAAAAAGAATTGTGATGCAGGTGGATTTCCCAGTCTTCAGAATAATGAGCAATTTGTCTATAAATTGCCCAATCTAAGGTATTTTATTATAGCTGATTAAATGATCAAAGATAGAAATTGTTACCAGTAATGGTATATTATTCTAACAAATAGTTAATGGAATTAAGAAGTGAGGCCTTTGAGAGGTAAGTAGGTCACCTTCACAACAAAGTGGGTGCCCTTTATAAAAGAGCCCTGAGACTTTGTTTGTTCCCTTTACTCTTCTACCGTGAAAGAATACATAAAAGATGCCTTCACCAGACATCAAATCTGCTAGCATCTTGATTTTGGACTTATCAACCTTGAAAACTATGAGCAATAAATTTCTATTGCTTATAAATTATCCAGTTGAAGGTACTTTTTTATAGCAACTCAGACTGAAACATGGGAATATCCCAAGTAGGATTAGTGGGAAAAGATGTTTTATATATATAAAAGGAAAAAAAAAAACATGAAAAGAAGTATTCATTAGACTTTCTACTCAAATTTTAATTTTTTTTATGTGTAGAGCCATTCCAGTGACCCTGATTATCTCTCAAGATGGCTCCATCTTTACCTCTCAACATCATTAGAGATGCCATTTATGATTAGCAGACAGCTGTCATAGACAGGCTGATGCCTTGCCCATGCTTCAAAACTTTAAAGAAAGAGTTCAGATTCCTTCAGTGGACCCAGTTCTAAGGTCTAGCATCTTTTTCTCTCTAAAAGTTTATGTGTTCTTTTTTTGTCTGACTTGACCTAAATTCCTTAAACCAAAATTATTCATTTTTTCTGAATATGGATGTAAGATAAGCACAGTGATAGAAATAATGCTCAGCTGTTCTGAGCATATGGTTTAGGTATTAGTGTGAGAAGGCTATGGTTTAAGAACTGGCTTTGCTATTTATATCCATCAACTGTAAATAAAAATAATACATAATTTTATGGTTGCTAAAGCCTCAAATAAAATAATACTTATGGAATCACTCTTTCATCTGGAAATCACAGATGGGAAATATTTTTTATTATATAATTTGACCTTTTTTGTAGGAGTTCTCCTAGATTTCATAGCCTTTCCAAGATGGGGAATGCTTCTTCCTAGCTGAAGTCTTCTTAGGGAGCATCCCTGAGGAGTCCCTGCAACCTTGTCATTTCATTGACCCTTTTGATGAAAGAACATTGACATATTTTGATACAGCTGTTTTTAAGCCTAAAGGACTCAAAGAAAAGTCAAACTTTCACAATTCATTCATTTTATGTTGGTTATACTGCAGCCAACAGGGTAAAATAAAATCTGGAGAGATTTGCTGGGTTCTGCATCAAGAAATATTGAAGTAAAAAGGATACAGGACCCCAGAACATCCTTGTGTGATATAGGAAAATACAACCCATTTTCTCTCAATACCAAGTGACTTTAAGGAGCATAAATTCTTGGCAGCAGGTCAGAGTGAGAAATTACTGGGATCCCCCGTGCTCAGGCTTTGTACCCCATTCATTTTCCTTTCTCAGAAGAATCGCTTCAGCGTATAGGATGCCTTTCCATCTGCCCCTCCAGATCCAACCTTGCCCTTGCTTCATTTTATGGTGTACTCTGAAATTGACCTGAATGAACTGCATTGATTGGATTCCTTGAACTCTGGTTTCCAAGAGGATTCTACATGAGAATTACTGGCTGAAGATCACTGGGAAGGTGGAAGATGTGGCCAGCTCCTGTTTCCATTAAAGTGTGTACCTCCTAATAGACAGCCCTTCCTTATGTTGTTCTCTCCTCCAGTTGGACACCTCCCTTTGGCCTTCAGGCTAAGATGTGGAAGTCAGGCACTAAAGTCCAGCTGTTGTTAATCCCTAGGATTCTATGTTTTGGGGGTTTTTTTTTGAGGGTGGGACATAATAGTCTACACCACCAGCACCATTATAAATAGAACTTCTATGAAAGTTTATGGGAGTGGCATCTTTTCTGCCTGATCCTCATTAATTCCTAAAGATGACCTCCTTTGAGGTGGAAATGTGGATGTCATTTTGACTCCCTGGACTGAACAAGGCAGGGTTATCCTGGGAAGAAGGGAAAAGGGTAAATCATACTACATATGGCCCCTGCCAATACTCTTCTTCCTCTACTCCTTCCTTTTCCTTTCCCTCTACCTCCTCCTCCTTTTTCTTGTTATCATAATTATTTGTTATATCAACCTGGCATTTTCAGTTAGCCACTGCCATCCCAGTAAGGTAGGAATTCCAGCCATGGAATTAATTTGATTCCCAAACATCTGCATCTCAATCCTGACTTTTTATCTTCTGGTGACCTTGAAGAGACGATTTTCATTTTCTCCAGACTTCTGTTACCTGATTACTTCCAAATCGAGAGGCAAAATTTATTATTTACCCTTTAATGAAATTAGTAGGGCATTGAAATATAGGCACAGATGACCTAACTCTGATATAAGAAAACAAACAAACCAAAAACAGCAAGTTTCTATTTTTCTTTATTTTTTAATTTAAAGCTGAATTTTTGTTGGGTAAGTTTATGTGTTTTCTGATGACTTGTGCTTAAGTGAGATTGAGATATGTAAACTCTTTTTCTCTCATTTATTTGTGGGTGGCAGTATTCACTGGAAAGCCATGTGGTTAGCTCAGTGGGAAGTTAGACAATATTTAATCTTCTCCTGAATGGCCTTTAGCCTGAGGAGTGTTTTCCATCCCAGCTGACTCTCAACCCTGGCACTGGCTCCACTTTCTTCTTTTTCTCATTCAGTTGCTTCTCTCAGAGAGAGCTTTCAGAGACCTCGAGACCTCTATCTGAGTCTAGTTTAGCTCTCTAACATTTTCCTGACTGTATGCATTTTATCTATTATATTTATTTGTTTAGTGTGTCTTGTCCACTAGAATGAAGTAGTTAGGATTTTGATAATTTCTTTGCTCCATTATTCTAGATGAATTATCATATTCATATAGATATGCTAAAAGTTTTCAATTTATTCCCCAAGATTCACTCTCTTGCCTTGATATGTACACCAGCATTTTCTTATGGGGATGGAACAGTGGGTACATTTTTGGATGGGTTTGGCTTATGTGTAGTTTAGCCAGGAGGTTGAAGGATGGAGGAGAATTTATCACCAATTTGTACCTCTGTGTTCTAGTAACACTCCCTCTTCTTCTATCCTAGTAGAGGTTACAGCACTCCCCCCTCCATATCACTAGCCCCAGGAGAATGTGTCAGCTCTTACTGATGTTCATAAATTGAACCCAGGCATTTGTGAAACAAACTTTTTAAAAAATATTTTCAATTTACCTACTTCCTTTATGCTTGGGCCCTGGCTGTTAGATCCTTTATTTGACACATGAAAAATGTGTTTTGAATGTTTTCTAATAACTAGAAGTTAGGTATGCAATGGAAAACTTATTTTGTCACTTCTGTAAGTTTAATGTAATATAACAAAGGGTGAAAGGTTATTTTAGGTGATAGAAAATATTGGCCTGCAATAAGTTCCAAAGTTTTTCTAAAAGTTTAGAAACATGGGTTTAATCCTCAAAACACTTTGTACTTTAACAGATCAGGATGTAGAATAAAATTAAGATTTATTAAGAAGCTCTGAAATTTATCCCTCATTTTAGTGATTTATATGTTGTCCACATGACTATTTTCATTCTTATTCTGTAACCTTTGTCCTTTGGTACCTAGATAGTCTCATCTGAGTTCCTGATAGCTGAGAGAATACCTTGTTTCTACTGTTGAACTTTATATCATCTGACAACCCCCAGTATGTGGGATTCTTTGGTATTAATTTCTGCTTGGTTAACAGCTAGTCACATTTTGTACACTAATGACATTAATGTGTCAGTTCTTTTACTAAAGTGGGTTGTAATGTATAAGGCACCACCTCTTGAACTGGGATCTCAGCAGATAATCAAGTTAAGCATCACTACCATGTTACTTGAGGAAATGCAATGGTGTAGTATCATCTGTGGCTAGAGGGAGAATAATGGACTGAAAGCATCATCCTTCCTCCCCTTCATTTTGGGGATCTCTCAGCGAGCATATCAAGTTTATACCATATTTAAAAGTGAAAATTACTGCTTCCTGAGAGAACTCTGGCATTAAGGTAATTGTGAATCTCACTGAGTCTGCCTATAAATAAATTAAAAACAGGTAAGACAAAAAGGCAAAACAAACAAAGAAAACCAAAATCTTAAGAAATGTCCAAGAAATCAAATGCCAGTATCTCCTCAAGAATCTCAAGGTATGAGCAGGTGGGGACTGACTTCTGACAGCTAGAAGATCTGTATAAAAGAAAGTGGAGGGGACCATGATGGGTCTTTAATATAGCTGAGATAAGTGAGCCCACAAAAGTCAACCATCATGGGTCACTGCAGAATAGTAGTTAAAACTGGGAGATGCTCAGCTTCTGCCTGTTCCAGAGTTCACACTGTGGAGCAAAGCGTCTGTGAAAAGTCAGAAAAATTTTAGCAGGCTGTGCTCTATAAACTCTGAAGAAAACCAGGTGATTATATATATTCCAGGTCAAAACTAAACTGAGCTGGAGATACAGACCAAATGGAATAGGACAGGGGAAGTGGGGGCAAAGAAAAGTAGTGACTTACACAAAAAATGAGTTATGGAAATTGTGCCAGGAAAACACAGAAATGTGGGTTTATAGCTTTCAAAAACTGCACTGACAAAAATCACCACCATGTGATTTTTGGCCATGATGGAGTAAATGGATTGGGACTTGCCATTCCTTTATAAACAGAACATAATTTGAGAGAAAATATTCTAAAGAGTAGGCATCAAAGACCCTTGAGACTGACCATTGATCATTCCACCTTCTTACTGGGCATTTTTCTCCAGGGACACAAAAAAATAAAACCTAAGAAGAATAAGTGAGTGGTCTCTCACTGAGCTCAGGAATTTAATATCAGAACTCCAGGTTACTATAGTCCCTGGAAATTGTGAGGCAGGGCCCCCAAAAGGAGGAAACTATATACAACTGAGGGCTCAGGAGTTGGCACAGGGACTCACAATTAAGTAATCCAAGAAGTTCAGGGAACCACAGGTAGGATGCAAACAAAATCACATCTATGCACATCAGAAACCACTAAAAACCAGGGTAAAAATAAATATTTTTTTAAGTTATTTTATTTTTTGACCTTAATCTTTTACACAGATTTTTCTTTTAATTGATATTTTTTAGAAAATTAAATGACAGCAGAATGCATTACAATTTTTATTACACATATACAGCACAATTTTTCATATCTCTGGTTATATATAAAGTATGTTGACATCAATTTGTATCTTCATACATGTACTTTGAATAATGATGTCTATCACATTTCACCATCCTTGCTAATCCCCTGCCTCCTCCCTTTCCCTCCCATCCCTCTGCCCTATCTAGAATTCAGCTATTCCTCCCATGCTCCCCCTCCCTACCCGACTATTAGTCAGCCTCCTTATATCAGAGAAAATATTTGACATTTGTGTTTTAGGGATTGGCTAACTTCACTTAGCATTATCTTCTCCAACGCCATCCATTTACCTGCAAATGTTATGATTTTGTTCTCTTTTATTGCTGAGTAAAATTCCATTGTGTATATATGCCACATTTTTTTTTATCCATTCATCTACTGGAGGGCATCCAGGTTGGCTCCACAGTTTAGCTATTGTGAATTGTGCTGCTATAAACATTGATGTGGCTTTGATACTTCTTTGATTATGGTCATTTTGATAATATTAATTCTGCCTATTTAAGAGCAAGGTAGATCTTTCCATCTTCTAAGGTCTTCTTTGATTTTTTTTTCTTTAGGGTTCTGTAGTTTCATTGTATAGATCTTTCACTTCTTTTGTTTTGTTGATTCACACTTATCTTATTTCTTTTGATGTTATTGTAAATGGGGTAGTTTTCCTCATTTCCTTCTCAGAGGATTTGTCACTGTTATACAGAAATGCCTTTGATTTATGGGTGTTGATTTTATATCCTGCTACTTTGCCGAATTCATTGACTAGTTCTAGAAGTTTTCTGGCGGAACTTTTTGGGTCTTCTAAGTATAGAATCATATAGTCAGAAAATAGTTCTAATTTAAGTTCCTGTTATTCCTAGTTTTTCTAATGTTTTGAACATGAAAGGGTGCTGTATTTTGTCAAATGCGTTTTCTGCATCTATTGAGTCTATTGATGTGATGAATTACAGTTATTGATTTTCTTATGTTGAACTAACCTTGCATCCCTGGGATGGATCCCACTTTATCATGGTGCACAATCTTTTTGATATGTTTTTGTATTCAATTTGCCAGTGTTTTATTGAGAATTTTTGCATTTATTTTTATTAGAGATATTGGCCTGAAGTTTTCTTTCTTTGAGGTGTCATTGCCTGGTTTTGAGATCAGAGTGATATTGGCCTCATAGAATGAGTTTGGAAGTGCTGCCTCTAAAAAGTTATTTTATACAGAGACAAAAAACAACAAAAAGCTGACTTCTTATTGTAAATTATGGAGATCAGAGAAAAAATAGAAAAACATCTTTAAAGTTCTAATCAGTCTGCTTCATTACTTGGGATTGGGGGATACATATATTTGAGGTTGAAGGCTAAAGACAAAAGTAAATGTCATATGCACCAGTTATGCATAGCATGCAATAAAACATATAACACAAGTTGACATAGATGAAAGTTTATTACCATATTGTACCCAGAACATTAGCTCCTTCTTCCAACCCAGTGGAAAGAAGAATTGTGCTTAGAACAAAGAAGTCAATGGGATGAATTTTGCATCAACCCCAGTAATCTTCCTTATCAAGACCATTGTTGGAAAAAGGTAGGTAAGAATCTGCTCAGATTTACCAATGCTTATTGCTTACATGACTTGATATGAATTTTTTGTTTGTTTGTTTTTTAATTTGCTTTGAAACACACCACCCTCATTATCAAACAAAATATATGTATGAAGATGTGAAAGAAAAAGAAACACAGCAATATATTCATAAGTATACAAATATGGATTAATTTTGACAAAATGAGTACATCCCTTTGACCACCACTCAGAAAAAGAAGTAATATTACCAGAAATTTAAATTGAATTTCATGAAAAATCCTTATGTTCTCTTTAGTAATTAAGGCCTTACCTAGAATGACAGTTATTCTGAACTTAAAATCACAGACTTCTTTCTGAATTTTTATAATAAAGAATGTATCATTTATATTCCCAGCTTTCTTTTTTTCTCACAATGATGTGATTATCCCACGTTGACATATTTGTAATTTATTCATTCTCACTGATATATAGTACTCTGTTGTCTGCACATGTCACAAATTATTTATCAGTTCCTCTACCAATGAACATTCAAATTTTTTTCCAGCTTTGAGCTATTACTAAAACTGCTGTTGGTGTTTTGCATGTCTTTCAGTATACCTATGCAAACATTTCTGTTGTTCATATATGTAAATGTGGAACTAATGATCATGATAATGTGCTGTGCGTTTGATTTTAATATATGCTATTAAATATTTTTGTGAATTACTTTTACAAATTTACAATTCAAAGTGTAAGATATGGAGACTTCAATTGTGTTGATTAATAATAAAACACATGTAATAGAAAATGTTATTGATTTTTCTGTTATTTCACTTTAGCCACATTGATCACTGTGGAATAATGCCTTGTTGTGCTTTAAATTAATATTTCCCCTATGACTAAGAAATTTGAGCACCTTTTCATATGCATACTAGTCATATGGGTAAATTTCTCCTGTTAAATCCTCATTTAAGACTTGAAACACTTTTTTTTTTTGCTGTGTTCTCTGCCTTTTACTTACTGATTTGTAGAAATTCTTTATATATTTTCAAAAATTCCCTTGCTCTGTGTGTGTGTGTATGTGTTTGTGTGTGTGTATTCTCTCCTTATTCTGTATGTTAAGCATTTTTATTATAATGTGACTTAGTGTATATCAGTTGTGATTTTGTATGTTTGGTGTCCTATAAGCCACTTGTATTTAATTTTACAATTAATCCTACATGTTTGGAAAATATTCTGATATTATTTCATTGAATAGATTATTCATTCCTTTGGTTTATAACTTTATGCCTTCCTTAACCCCAATAATTCTTAAATTTGGTCTTTTCTTGTTATCCCGTAATTTTTGGATGTTCTGCTCATGGCTTCTTAATATCTTCACTGTGTGGTCACCTTTATTTGTAAGATTGTATATTTTGTCTTCATTATCTGAGATTCTGTCTTTCAAGTGATCTAATCTGTTGCTGATGCTTTAAATTAAGTTTTTAATTTGGTTTATTTTTTTCCTTCATTTCAAGGATTTCTTCTTCTTATTATTTTTTTTTAGAATCTCTATTTCCTTATTGAAGTAATCTTTCCCTTCCTGTATAACAAATGTGTCCCAAGATGGAGGTGGACATTTTCAGAGCTGGAGCATCGGGGTGTGCTGGGTGGTGTCATTGGGCTGTGTGCTTGGAGATGCAGCTCAATGACATGCAGTGCTGTGGTGAGCAGCTGTCTCCAGACCCTGTCCAGTGTCCCCAGGTACAGGCTACTGTGTGTAGGGGACTATACAGTGGCTGCAGTGTCTCAAGATGGAGGTGGACAGGGGAGCCTTACATTGGTATGAGGGACCACATGGGAGTGGCCAGGTGTTCTGCACAGGCACTGTTGCTGGGAATCCTGCTCAGGCACTGAGGCTGAGGGTCCTGCATGGATGACTACAGATTACCACTTTATAATATAAGTATATATTTGTTTAATTTCATAAAAAAATGACAAAATATTTCCAAGGGATTGCTTTTCCACAAGAAAAGCTTATCCTTTCCTGTTGTTTTGCTTCCTCAGTAGCACTAGTTGTATTATTTTTAATTTTTATTATTCTAAAGTGTATGCAGTAGGTGGTGGGAGGGGGACAAGCACAAGAGACTGCATAGATTTTTTTATTCCTTTTTAAAAAATAAACTTCTAGAAAATATAAAACTATTGATAGTAGTTCAGCAAGTTAAGGCTTGCCAGGGGCTGAAATTGTAAGGGAGGTACAAAGGACTCTGAGGAAAATTTTAGAAATGAAGGAAAAAAATTATCATAAATATGGTGATGATTACATGACCAACTGCATTCTCAAAACTCATCAAATTGTTCAATTAACATTTTTAACTGCATTGTGGGTGAATTATTTCAAAATAAAGATAATTCTAAAAATCAAAAAGCCTCAAAATTGTTTTCTACTAATATACAAAAATGTAATTGTTCTTTTTCTAAAAAAAAATACTGAGATGCCACATTTTTACTCAGTAGTTCTATGTATTATTTTGATATTTTTTAGTATTTATTTTTGCTTAAACAATAATACAACAATACAAGAAAAAATGAAGATGGTTTTACTTTCCAATCATTATGACATTTTAATACATAATGCTTATTTAATTTATTCAATATCTCATGTGTTTAGCTTTGATTAACTCTAAGGGTATAGGTACCCTTACTATTGTCATTATGTATATATAATGTGTAAACCTTATAAAAATGCATAAACTAATATACATATGTATATACTTATCTATAATGAGAAGAAAAATATTAATTGATTTGGTGAGGCAATGCAATCTTAATTTCCTCTAAATCAATTAAGTGCCTATTTGTTCAATAGTGTATACATATTTTTATAAGATTCAGACTTTTTCTTATTTACATTTTTATTTCCATAAATAATATATTTTCTTTTTGGCATATATAGAACCATTACAAAAATATATCAGAGAAATGTCTAACACCTCATATATTCCCTCATGTTTCCCCTTTGTAGGCCCACCCTTTCCCCCAGGCAACCACTATCTGCTTGACATTTCTATAATTTGGCATTTTCAAGAATATCATATTAATGGGATTATACATTATTCCATTTTTTAAAATCTGGATTATTTAATGCAACAAGGCTGCTGATTCCTTGGGTCTGCCCAACTCATGAACTAAATTTCCCTGTAACTGAGGCTGATAGGAAAAATGGAAAGAGCCTGGGACTAACAGCAATTCCCAGTGTTCCAAGTTTCTACCCTGTGTGTTTCCCTGAATAAATGCATCTCAATTTGGTGCATACCTTTGGCCAATTTCCAGAGTACTGAGTGGTTGATTCTGACAATTGTGTTAAGTTTTATCATTGCCTTTTTTTAAAAGAATAGACTTCATGTTTCTGAGAGGATACAGGCTTTCAGAAAGCACAACAAGATTTTATAGTATATTGCTAACATTTTCTGCAATAATGTATTAATATGGGCAATTGCAACAAATTGATGAGCTGATATTAATACATCATATTGTGGAACAAAATCTGCACCCTGTTCTGAGTTACTCCATGATATATAGAACAGTAGTTTTAGGCTATACCTAACCATGAGTTATTTCATTTTATAAAGTATTGGTTTGTTCTGAGTTACTACATTTTTGAGTACAAATGCCAAGATATAATGATTCTACACCTTGTATGTACAAAATAAACAATCACCATCTGCTCAGCCCAACCATGATGCACTAATTGATAAATATTTTTTTCTTGCCAACTTATCAAAGTAAATCAGGAACACCTGAACACATGGGCATCCCAAATCATATCTGAAACATGAGATCCAGGAGCTTATCAACCTTACTATAAGAAACCCCTTCTCCTAAAATTCATAAAAGAAATCTCCCCCAAGGATGGATATGGCAGCACACTAACCTGGTCACTCATCACAAGTCTTATCAAGAAAAATCACCACAATGATGAACTTTTAGTTCTCTGCCTCTGGGATTCTACTCAGCAAGCTTTTTTTCTGCTCTGGAAGATGCATGATTTACTTCAAACTGACCCCTTAGGCTGACACTTTGAGCTGACACTGAAAATGAGGTCTGTCTGAACCTTGACAACTCCATGGAAATGGTTCATTATCCAAAGTACATGTATGAAGATAGGAATTGGTGCGAACATACTTTATATACAATCAGAAATATAAAAAAAATTGTGCTCTATATGTGTGATATGAGTTGTAATGCATTCCACTGTCATTTATTTTTAAAAAATCAACAAAAAAGTAAATAAAAAACACTTATCTGACCACCTACAGTGAGTCTTTGTATCTGTACTTTGCATTTGCATCTGCTATTTGCCTTTGTTCTTGGCCCAGCATACTGTTACCCTGTGGCCACCATTACAGTATTATACAGAATAGTTTTACCACCCTAAAATTGCCCTATACTCTACCTATTCATATATTCCTCCCTTCCCTCAAACCTTGGCAACCCTTAAGACTTTTATGTCACTATAGCTTGGCTCTTTCAAAGTATGTCACAGAGTTGGAATCACACAGTATAAGGCCTTTTCGGGTTTTTTTTTTTGGTTTGTTTTTGTTTTTGTTTTTGTTTTTTTTCATTTAGCAATATCCATGTAGACTTTTTCTCTATACTTTTGTGACTTTTATCACTGGATAATGCTTCATCAGAAGGAATACCATAGTTTGTTTATATATTCATCTATTGAATGACATATTAGTTGCTTCCAAATTTAGGTAATGATGAATGAAGTTGCTATATACAATGAAGCTGCTATATACATGCAAGTGCTGATGTTTGGTAGACATGAGTTTTCAATTCATTTGCATAAATACCAAAGTGCAATACTTGATGCTACCATAAGATCATATTTAGCTTTGTAAAAAACTGCTAAACTGCCTTCCAAAGTGGCTATATCACTTTGCATTTCTAGCAGCAATTAATAAGAGTTCCTGTTGCTTCATATCCTCACCAGCATCTGGCAATGGCAGTGTTTTACTTTTCAGACACTCTAATAGGTCTGTAGTATCACATTGTTGTTTTAATTTGTATTTCTCTGATGACAAATGATGTTGAGCATATTTTTTTTATTCTTATTTGACACCCATATACTTTTGGTAAGGTGTCTATGCAGGTGTTTTGTACAGTTTAAAGCTGTTTTTCTTACTTTTTTGTTGTTGTTGCACTGAGGATTGAACTCAGGGGCGCTCAAACACTGAGCTATTTTGTATTTCACTTAGGGACAGGATCTCACTGAGTTGCTTAGTGCCTCACCTTTGCTGAGGCTGGCTTTCAACTTGTGATGCTTCTGCCTCAGCCTCCCAAACCGCTGGGATTACAGGCATGTGTCACCATGTCCATCCTTCTTAATTTTCTTGTAGTGACTTCTTTAAAAAATGTTTTAATTAGTTATACATGGCAGTAGAATACACTTTGATACAATTATATATAATGGAGTATAGCTTCTCATTCTTCTGGTTATACATGTAGAATCCCACTGGTCGTATAGTTATTTATGTACATAGTGTAATAATATCTGATTCATTCTACTATTCTTTCTACTTCCTTACCCCTTTCTCTCCCTTAACTCCTCTCTACCTAATCTAAAGTTACTCTTCTCTTCCCTAGCCACCCTCTTAATTGTGAATTAGCATTTGCATATCAAATAAAACGTTCAACTTTTGGTATTTGGGATTGGCTTATTTTGCTTAGCATGATAGTCTCTAAATCCATCCATTTGCTGGCAAATATCATAATTTCATTCTTCTTTAAGACTGAGTAATATTCCACTGTGTGTGTGTGTGTATCATATCTTTTGGTTTCCTTTTATTCATCTATTGAAGGGCACCTAGGTTAGTTGATTTATTTTAAGAGTTCTTTTTTGTATTCCCTTATCAGATACATGTTTTACCAAATACTCTTTTTCAGTTTGTGGCTTATCTTTTCTATCTCTGAAAAGTTTCTTCTGCAGAGCACAGGTTTTAAATTTAATAAAGTCACATTTATTGATTATTTGTTTGTGGAGGGAATTTTCTGAGACCCTTATTCACCCATCACAGAAATCTGCATGCCATTTCTTAAGCCATAATATGTGTCAGACACTGTACTGATAAGTTATATTCCTCATAATGTTAACCTCTCCTAATATCTTTCTGTAGCTGATACAGCTTTAAACATCCATTACACTATGAATTTAAGACTGATAAAATTGCTCAAGGTTACAAAGTTAGAAATGTACAATCAATATTAAAATTTAAACAGACTGACCTAAGAGGCTGCTTACCTACCCACAGTGCTGTATTGTTGACTGGAAACTCGGAAAGTGACCATCAGCTTTAGCTTGCCTTCTAGCCATGTGCCTTTCCTTTACTACAATCCCTAATGTTTCAAATTAACAATTCATTCAGCGGTATGACTTTAGCAAGTCCTTGCTCACATCTAGCTCCAGTGTGCCTCCTTGTCACTCTCAATGATCCTACCTATGTCTAGCTAAACCTACTTCACTATATTCTCTGTACACTTAGACTGGAATACAAACTTTTAACCATATCTCACAGGGTTTAAATTAAGTTGGGCCAGCCTGCCTTTTGTACCTGTTTGCTGTCATTATTCCCCTTATTTACAAGTTTTGGTCCCACTGCTATCACTTTCCGGGTAAATATAACCAGCTCCTAATTACTGCAGACTTTGGTACTTGCTAATCCTTCTTTTCAAAAATATTCTTCCCTAATAACTTTGAATGGTTGTTTCCTTTTCATCATGCAAGTCTCAGCATCTAATTCATTTTATTATCTATTCCTTATTTATCTCCCAACTGCTTTGTTGTTGAATTATTTTATTACTTTTTCATTGACTGGGGTTCTCCTGCTGTAATATGTACCTGTATTAGAAATGTATTTATTTGGCCTTGTATTCTTAACATACTGTAATTTTTATTGTTTTTAATCATTATACCTATATAATGTAGCTATCCATCCATCTATCAAAAAGTATGTCATCTATTTATCATTCATTCATCCATCCATATTTCTATCTCTTATATCTTCTTTTTAATTAATTTTTATTTACATATAAGAACAGAATGCATTACAATTCTTATTATACATATAGAGCACAATTTTTCATATCTCTGGTTGCATACAATGTATATTCACCAATTCGTGTCTTCATACATGTACTTTGGATAATAATGTTCATCACATTCCATCATCATTTCTAATCCCATTCCCCTTCTCTTTCCCTCCCACCCCTCTACCCTATCTAGAGTTTGTCTGTTCCTCCCATGCTCCCTCTCCCTATGCAATTATGAGTCAGCCTCTTTAAATCAGAGAAAATATTTGGCATTTTTTTTTTTTTTGGAATTGGCTAACTTCCCTTAGCATTATGTTCTCTAACTCCATCCATTTACCTAAAAATGACATGATTTTATTCTCTTTTATGTGGAGTAATATTACATTGTGTATATATGCCACATTTTTTATCCATTCCTCTATTGAAGGGCATCTAAGTTGGTTCCACAGTGTAGGTAATTGTGAATTGCGCTGCTGTAAACATTGATGTGGCTGTGTCCCTGTAGTATGCTGTTTTTAAGTCCTTTGGGTATAGACCAAGGAGAGGGATAATTGGGTCAAATGGTGCTTCCATTCCCAATTTTCCAAGAAATTTCCATATTGCTTTCCATATTGGCTGCACCAATTTGCAGTCCCATCAGCAATGTATGAGTGTACCTTTTTCCCCACATCCTCACCAACACTTATTATTGTTTGTCTTCATAATATCTGCTATTCTGACTGGAGTGAGATGAAATCTTAGAGTAGTTTTGATTTGCATTTCTCTAATTGCTAGTGATTATGAACATTTTTTAATATATTGTTGATTGATCATATATTATCTTCTAAGAAGTGTCTGTTCAGGTCCTTGGCCCATTTATTGATTAAGTTATTTGTATTTTTAGTGTTTAGCTTTTTGAGTTCTTTATATACCCTAGAGGTTAGTGCTCTATCTGATGTGTGAGGGGTAAAGATTTGCTCCCAAGATTCACCTCACAGATTGTTTCTTTTGCTGAGAAGAAACTTTATAGTTTGATTCCATCCCATTTATTGATTCTTGGGTTTAATTCTTGTGCTATAGGAGTCTTATTATGGAAGTTGGGGCCTAATCCCGCATGATGGAGATTAGGGCCTATTATTTTTTCTATTAGATGCAGAGTCTCTAGTTTTATTCCTATTTCCCAGACCCATTTTGAGTTGAGTTTTGTGTATGGTGAGAGATAGGGGTTTAACTTCATTTTGTTGCATATGGATTTCCAGTTTTCCCAGCACCATTTGTTGAAGAGGCTATCTTTTCTCCAATGCATGTTTTTGGCACTTTTGTCTAATATAAGAAAATTGCAATTTTGTAGGTCAGTCTCTGTGTCCTCTACTCTGTATCATTTGTCTACCAGTCTGTTTTGGTGCCAATACCATGCTGTTTTTCTTACTAATGCTCTGTAGCATAGTTTAAGGTCTGGTATAGTGATGCCACCTATTTCAGTCTTCCTGCTAAGGATTGCTTTAGCTATTCTTGGTGTCTTATTTTTCCAGATAAATTTCCTGACTGCTTTTTCTATTTCTATGATGAATGTCATTGGCATTTTGATCAGAATTGCATTAAATCTGTATATTGCTTTTGGAAGTATGGTCATTTTGACAACATTAATTCTGCCTATCCAAGAGCAAGGTAGATCTTTCCATTCTAAGATATTCTTTGACTTTTTTCTTTAGAGTTCTATAATTTTTATTATATAGTTCTTTTCACCTCTTTCCTTAAGTTGATTCCCAAGTATTTTATTTATTTGCTTGTTTGTTTATTTATTTTGAGGCTATTATAAATGTGTTAGTTTTTGTTGTTTCCCTTTCTATGGATTTGTCACTGATATACAGAAATGTCCTTGATTTATGGGTGTTGGTTTTATATCCTGCTACTTTGCTGAATTCATCTACTAGTTCTAGAAGTTTTCTGGTGGAACTTTTATGGTCTTCTAAGTATGGAATAATATCATCAGCAAATAGTGCCAATTTGAGTTCTTCTTTTCCTATGTGTATCCCTTTAATTTCTTTTGTCTAATTGCTCTGGTCAATGTTTCAAAAACTATATCAAATAGAAGTGGTGAAAGAGTGCATCCCTGTCTTATTCCAGTCTTTAGAGGAAATGCCCTCAATTTTTCTCCATTTAGAATGATGTTGGCCTGGGGCTTAGTATAGATAACCTTTATGATGTTGAGATATGTTCGTGTTATCCCTAGATTTTCTAGTGTATTAACATAGTGTGGTGCTGTATTTTGTCAAATGCTTTTTCTGCATCTATTGAGATGATCATATGATTCTTATGTTTAAGTCTATTGATGTGATGAATTATATTTATTGATTCCATATGTTGAACCACCCTTGCATCCCTGGGATGAATTCCACTTGATCTTGATGCATGATCTCCTTGATATGTTTTTGTATTTGATTTGCCAGAATTTTATTGAGAATTTTTGCATGTATGTTCATTACAGATACTGGTCTGCAGTTTTCTTTTTTTGTTGTGTCTTTGCCTGGTTTTGGAATCAGGGTGATATTGGCCTCATAGAATGAATTTAAAAATGCTCCCTCTTTTTCTACTTCCTGAAATAAATTGAAGAGTATTTGTATTAGTTCTTATTTAAAGGTCTTATAGAACTTGGCTATGTATCCATCCAAACCTAAGCTTTTCTTGGTTGGTAGACTTTTGATGGTGTCTTCTATTTTGTTACTTGAAATTGATCTGTTTAAATTGTGTATAGCATCCTGATTCAATTTGAGCAAATTATACTACTCTAGAAATTTGTCAATGCCTTTGATATTTTCTATTGTATTTCCATACAAATTTTCAAAATTATTTCTAATTATCTTCTGTATTTCTATAGTGTCTGTTGTGATATTTCCTTTTTTCATCCCATAGGTTAGTTATTTGAGTTTTTTCTCTCTTCTTCATTAGCATGTCTGTTAATTTTATTTATTTTTTCAAAGAGCCAACTTTTTGTTCTGCAATTTTTTCAATTGTTTCTTTTGTTTCAATTTCATTGAATTCAGCTCTGATTTTAATTATTTCCCATATTATCCTGCTTTAGGTGTTGATTTGTTCTTTTTTTCCTAGGGCTTTGAGATGTAATATTATGTCATTTATTTGTTGACTTTTACTTCTTTTAAGGAATGAACTTCATGCAATAAACTTTCCTCTTAGAACTGCTTTGATAGTGTCTCAGAGATTTCAATATGTTGTAACTGTGTTCTCATTCACCTCTAATTTTTTTTAATCTTCTCCTTGATGTATTCAGTAGCCCATTGTTCATTCAGTAACATATGGTTTAATCTCCAGGCGTTGAGTGTATTTTATTTTTTATTTTATCATTGATTTATAATTTCATTCCCTTATGACCTGATAGAATGCAAAATAGTGACACTACTTCTTTGTGTTTTCTAAGAGTTGCTTTGTGGCATAGTATATGGTCTATTTTAGACAAGGATCCATGTGCTGCTGAGAATAAAGTACTCTATATATGTCAGTTAAGTCTAAGTTATTAATTACATTATTGAGTTCTATAGTATCTTTGTTCATCTTTTGTTTGGAAGATCTATCTAGTGATGAAAAAGTTGTGTTAAAGTCACCCAAAATTATTGTGTTGAGGTCTATTTCACTCTTGAACTTGAGAAGAGGTTTTTTTGTTTTGTTTTGTTTTGTTTTATCAACATAGACCCTCCCTTGTTTGGAGCATATATATTTATAATTGTTAAGTCTTATTGGTGTATGGTTTCCTTGAGCAGTATGTAGCATCCTTCTTTATCCCTTTTGATTGGCTTTCCTTGAAGTCTACTTTATTTTATGTGAGGATGGAAACCCCTGTTTACTTCCATAGTCCATGTGAGTTGTATGATTTTTCCCAACCCTTCACCTTCAGTCTGCCGATATCTTTTACTATGAGATAAGTCTCTTGGAGGCAGCATATTGTTGGGTTCTTTTTTTCTTTTCCTTTTTTAATCCAATCTGCTAGTCTATGTCTTTTGATTGGTGAGTTCAGGGTTATTATTGAGGTATGATTTGTATTCCCAGCCATTTTTGGTATTTAACATGACTTTGTTTCTCCTCTGATTGAATTTTCCTTTAGTGTAACACTTCCCTCTGCTGATTTTCAAAATTATTTTCCATTTCCTCTTCCTCTTTTTCTTATTTTGCTGAGGATGTTCTATAGTGCAGGCTTTCTAGTTGTAAATTCTTTTAACTTTTGTTTATCATGGAAAGTTTTTATTTCATCATCAGATTTAAAGCTTAGTTTTGCTATATATAAGATCCTTGCTTGGCATCCATTTTCTTTCAGAGCATGGTATATGTTGTTCCATAATCTCCTGGCTTTGAGGGTCTGGGTTAAAAAAAATCTGCTGAGATCCAAATTGGTCTCCCCCTATATGTGATCTGATTTTTCCTGTCTTGCAGCTTTAAGAGTCTATCCTTATTCTGTATACTAGGCATTTTCATTGTAATGTGCCTTGGTTTAGATATGTTGTAATTTTGTACATTTGGTGTCCTGTAAGCCTCTCGTACTTGGTTTTTCAATTCATTCCTCATGCTTAGGAATTTTCTGATATTATCTCATTGAAAAGATTGTACATCCCTTTGGTTTGAAACTTTGTGCCTTCCTCTATCCCAGTATCTCTTATATTTGGTCTTTTGTTGCTGTTCCATAATTCTTGGATGTTTTGTTCATGGTTTCTTTCCATCTTCACTGTGTGATCGACTTTATATTCTAGACTGTATACTTTGTCTTCATTATCTGACATTCTTTCTTCCAAGTGATCTAGTCTGTTGGTTATGCTTTCTATTGAGTTCTTTATTTGATTTATTGTATCCTTCATTTCAAGAATTTATGACTGGCTTTTTTTCAGAATCTCTCTCTCTCTCTTGAAGTAGTCTTTTGCTATCTGTATTTGCTCTCTTATCTCTTTGTTGAGTGATCAATTTTTGCCTGTATTTGCTCATTTGTGTCATTCTTTAATTCACAGATCAGTTTTAGTTATGAACCTTTTGAACTCCTTCTCTGACATTTTATCAACTCCACTGTCCATGGGTTCTGTATTATGGTATCCTGGTTTGTATGGGACACTTTCCTTCATTTTTTTTTTTTTTTTTTTTTTTTTTTATGTTGTCTATGTGTCTTCCCTTCTTGCAGTGTGGAACTGATATATTACAGGTTTTTTTCCCCTATATTCTTGTAGTACTCATACAGATTGTCTGTACCTCACCTTGATGTTGTGCTTCCAGACTTCACTGGTGTCCCTCAATGTATGCTACTGCATCTAAAGTTGGTGGTGGCAATAGCTGAAGTAACTTGTGATAATAGTTAAGGTGCCCCAAAATGGAAGCAATGTCTTACAGAGATGGGCCTGAAAGCCTGCACCTCACACTCCCTTTGGGATGACTTCTCTGAGATGCAGCTGCTTCTAGGCCTTGTGTGTTGTCAAAAAGTTCCTACTGCATGGGGAAGGCTATGGCAATGACTGCAATGTCCTAAGATGGAAGTGGGTTAGGCTTAGGCTTCCAGGCTTGGGGGAAAACCTGGACCTACTCTGGACCTGGGTCTTGCATAATTGATGTGAATTGCTCTGAAACAGAACTGGACTCCTGCAATAGTCTGTTGGTCAGAAGAGGTGATCCTGTGCCAGAGGCTGGGCTCAGGTGGGTGCCTGCTAGTGGAGTCATGGACAAATGCCTACTGTTGAGCCTGGGTCCTGCATGGGTGGTGTGGGTGGATCTGGGCCACAGGGCTTGACCTCCTGCAGTAGTCTGTTGGTTGGAAGGGGTGGTCCTGTATCTATCTATCTCACATCTTATGTTGAATTCTTTCAACAGTCTTGTAAGATAAATTACACTTTAAGGAAATTCAAGTGTTGGATCTCAAGTTTGTTTGACTTAACAATGCAGAATTTTTTACCTGTTCAATGCTATTATCAGTGAGCATAGCACATAAAACTTTCCTGTTCCTACACCTCTTTTATCAAATTCAGTAAAGTCAATTTTACAAACAAATATTGATCCCATAAGATGGCACTCATAGTTTAAAAGCTTGCCAATTATCAGTTTCAGAAGGGATCATAATGTATGATGCATATGAGAGTCTGTGTAGTTTTGCTTCCAACATAAATCTCTTTAACATCCATGAATTGGGCTCAAATACCTGTCAATTTAGAGAGAAGGTTGGGAGTACAAAGTTATCATGTCATGAAAGGCAGTTTCTCTAGCCTGGCTAACGTGCTGGTCATTTTCTGACTAGCTCTTTAACTCTTCTACCCTCTGCTCAAAGCTGTAAGAGAACTGGCTTATCATCCTCTTGCAGGAGTCCCTAAGGTCATTTCTGCTCTCTGAGCCATTTACTCCTCTGCCTCTTGACTAGGTTGGCTTTGAGCAGATACGGGAAGAAATTGTTGGGGTTGTCTCAGTCTTTATCTCATCCCCTTAGACTTGGACTTTTGGAGCCTGGTACACAGAGAGACATATTCTGAAGTATGGTGACATGGGATAACACTGCAGGAAGTGAATTATTTTCCCTAGTTTTCCAAACCAGCTTTTGTGTTCTCCTTTTGAATTTTCAGAAAGTATATTTGGATATTGTCTAAATTACCTAGTGACTACATCAGTTCAGGCTGGAAGATAAGTCAGTTTCTTGCAACCTAATGAAGGGCAGGGTAGAGCTGGGGATCATTTGAAGCAGGTCCTTGGGGAAGGGGCCCAGGACACTATATACCTCATGTTTATGAAGTGATAATTCAGGTAGCAGGCACACTTAAAGATGCCAGGAACAGAGCCATTATAAAGGCCCATCCTCAGAAAAGGTACTTCTCTGCACCATGGAATTTTCTGTTATACTCAGATGCAGAATGATAGAAACATTGAGCTCACCAGGACAAGCAGGGGGTCTCTCTGTTTTTCAACACTGTCACCAGCTACTTTGCTATATGGGCTCAGCTTGTACCTGCTGCTAGGAAGCTTCCCTTGAGTCTAAGCTCTCTGTGCCATTGGTGGCATGGGATAACCTGGTTGCCATTTCCCTTTACACCATGATTTCTCTGCCATGTAAGCTGGCCTGTGAATATGGTCTTATCTTTTGCATGACAGGTTTCCTTCACTATACATACCCTTTCTTTAGTTGAAATTTTTCTCAACCTTCAATAGTCAATTAAATTGCTATTTTCCTAGTCAGTTTTTTCCTGATATATGTATCTATTCCTTCTTACACTATATTTTGTTTATAACATTGTTAGTGTTTTTTTTTTTTTTTAACGGCAATGCATCATTGCTCTCTATATACATGTATTAACTCCCCATAAGATTTAAAACTTCCAACTCTGTGGGTCATCCTTTACCTATCTTTACCACTTTTATACTATCTATCATAGAAGATTATGAACTTCTACTATGCAATATAGTGTTTGGTACATAATATATCCTTAGTAAGTATTTGTCAAATGACAAGTTGATGGGAGAGAAAATAAATATACAGAATTTAAGATACAGGTAGCAGATGCCATGGACATTCTCAAGTTCAGGCCTTTTGATTCTAAGTCCAGTACTCTTTGTACCAGAAGATAATCCACTAACAATTATCATCATTATTTGGAAATCTAAACTATTTTCCTGAGATATCTTCCTCATTAACAAAATGGGGTTGGTTGGCTAGTTGGTTTGTGTTACAACTTCCTCCTAAGACCTTGTTGCCTCTTCCTCCTAAGATATTGCTGCTCACCAACAGAGAGATATGCCAAAGTCTGACATAGAACTTTCCAAGTGCTGGTCTGTGTGTCTTGCTTCTGAGGATGTGGCACAGGTGACCCAATTATTGAATCTCTAGTCTTCAGGAGGTTGTACAAAGCATAGGTAGCTAGAATTATAAAGAGGTTCACTCCTGAGACTCTGAGTCCAGTTACAATATTTTCTATTTGTTCATGAAAATAAATCATACTAACAAACTATCACCAACAATCCACTGCCCCACCTACTGTGCTCCCATATGCACATAGACGTGATAATGCACATGCATAGATAGACACACAGCTGCTCCTGCACTTGTCATCTGCTTCCAGAATGCTTTTCCAAGCTCTACCACTAATATATTTCATAAAGAAATTTTTAAAGATTAAAATTGATAAAATTCCCCATCATCATAATTTTAGTGAAGTTTCCCCATCTTTAGTACAAATATATTCATTCCAAAAAAAAAAAAAAAAAAACCTTAGTTGGTAACAGGTAGACACCTAGCAGAGCTGGGTGGTGGCACACACACTTTTCATATTCAACTGGTCCTACATCAGTTTCTGAAACTTTTTAACTCAAACATATCCAGCTCTCCACTCCCAGCATGTTGCTCATCTCTAGTAAGTGGAAATTGTGTAATATGAGATGACTACCAAATTTTTCTGACTCTCAATTTCAGCACCTCCCAAATGAGGAACCTCTATCTACCTAGGGCTATCTCAGAATATACTCTGCCCTAAACATAGATTACAGCTCTCCTTGCTCCTCCTGACCTGCTCCTTGTTTAGGTAGTCCCAAAAGACCCAAGAAGATGAAACAAACATGAGCTTTCCACTTACGGAGCTCTGTGAATAAAGCAGACAGGCTAATGTATTGGTCTTTGGTGTCAGAAGTACAGGATACAGCTGGGTGCAGCCACCTTCTCCTTCCTATTTTCAAGGTATTAGAAACATGTCTTTCTCCATCAAGAAGTAATTCCACATAAACTCAAGAAAGTTTGTCTTTGAAAATTCATCTTGGCCTAGAGATGAGAAACCTGAGCCAATTCAATATCTTCCTTTGAACATATGCGGCTGTTGGTTCCAAGCCTGTCTTGCCAGCTCTCTCTGGTTCTGAAGAGAAATGGATCAAAGGAGCTGCATTTAAACTGCTGCAAGCTCAAATTCAACCATTATATATGGTCCAGGAGTCAGGCACCAGTCCAGGCATAAAGGCAATCAATGAACTCAGAGATTTGGTTTAGACTTTGAAATACACTGACTGAAATAGTCACCCTGTTTTGTTAAATTTCGCTATTAATATTGTAAAGCCTGTTCCCTTCTCTCCATTCTCACTGTCTTTGTGAATTTAAGATCTTTGTTGTGTCTCACCTGGACTACTGCACTTGCCTCTTGGAGGTGAAGTGTTCCTGGGTCTGAGGCACCCCATTTACACCATCCCACTCAGTGTCAGCTTCACCTCTATTAAAATGCAAATTATCTTCTAACAAAAGCCATCAAAGTCTACACTGTCCATAGAACCCTGTCCTAGGTCTAAGCAGAGATTATGGGCTTTATTAGCTCAGTTCAACTCACACTTCTTGCTTCTTCTGTGGACTTTTCCTCTATTTTTTTTCTTCTGTTTTTACAATATCTATGCCCACTTTTCACTAAGTCATGCATATTCATGTTTTCATGTTCATTCAAGCTTCACTTTACCCTTGGATGGAATTCCTGCCTTCATCATTAACCTAGCAAATACCAACTCACTATGTAAAATTTACTTTTGATTGTCAGTCAGCAAGTTAGATGGATTTATAGAATACAATGTGATGTTATGATATTAAAATACATATGCAAACGCATTGTGGAACAAGTAAACTGGGTTAATTAACAGTTGAAATTGACTTACTTAGTAAATTTGAACTATCATTTTTCAGGACCAATAGGACATTCACCTTTGATATGAAATTTTCCCTATACCCCTCCCACCCTCCAAGCTATACAAATTCCCTCTACCACATTTCCACTGAAGCTCTAACCACAGGGCATGCTGAAACTACAGGGCTGGAAGCTTGGTGAATTGTTTTTGTTGTAGTATAAGTCATAATGTTGTTTGTATACTCTGAAACAGAAGAGAATTTAGAGGCATGTTACATCAAGTCTTGGGTTTCCTAGATTAAAAAAACTGACTTGTTTATGTACTCATAAATTTATTCATTAATTGAACGCCTGCATGCCAAATATTTATTGAGAACTGGTTGCTGAAGTGCTGGGGATTCAGGTGGAGGAGACCAAATATGAGGGATTAAAGAGCCAAAAACAGGGAAGATGCAGGGGAACTCTATGACTTTCTGCTTGCTTAAAAGCAGGATGGAAATTTACACACACACACACACACACACACACACACACTCCTCTTTTATACCTTATTCTCCTTTTCTCTCCTAAAATCAGGATGTAAATCCACCTTTACAGTACTTTTCTATCAGCTCAGAAATGGTCTCAGAAGAATCTGGGAACAGACATTCCTCCTTTTCACAACTTTCCTGCTTTTTGAAGACTGGGACTGCTTTCCATTGTCTTCTCACATCTCAAAAATTTAATGTATTAAGTCAGAGTTTAAGTCACTGCTTTGAGTTACTTTTGAACTAAAGCTTCTCCTTCATAATGTGTGCTGCACACATTGAGAAACTTGCTTGTTTTTCTCTTAATCCATCTTTAGTTATAAAAGTCTGCTTCTTATGAAGAGTGAGGAAAAATTTTGGTTTTCTCCCCTTCACAGGCATAAATTAGGTAGTAAATAAAATGGAAGCAGAGGTGGATGATGAGAGATAAGTGGAAAGGAATTACATATGATAATTTTCAATAGCAAATTAGTGATAGGGTACAAAGTACCAGGAATCGGATGACTTCAGTCACCTGTGTGACAGGTGTTTAAAAAAAGGGCTCTCTGTATCTGACCTCAAAACTACAAATGAAAAAATGCACCAAACAAAGTAAGGAGAGATTCTTGGAGGAGACACCAGCAAGTGCCTAGATGTTGAGATGACAGGGCCTAACATGTCCTAAGGGTAGCACAAAGCTACCTTATCCTTGGAGTGTGGTAAGCAAAAGAGAAATACGGATAAGAGGAGGAAAACTGTGGATTTTGTGGTCTGTAGCAAGTATTTTATTCTATAGTACAGAAATGCAAAACCATCCATTAAACCAAAAGTGAGGATATTTTATAATTTTTTTTTTATCTTATGGATTTAGAGGGAAATTGTTGTTTAGCTGTGGTTACAACTTATACTTCAAACCACTTGTAAATTTGCTTCCCTGACCAGGCACATACTCCTCAATAGATACACCTATAGGCTGACCAATCTATGTCAAGCTCTCATCTCAGACATCAGCCAGTCCTGAATGAAAGGACATTAGTTAATAAACACACCTTTGTTTGGAGAGGAAAAAGGGAGATGAAGTGTGTTATCTCTTTCCTGGCCCAGCATAAATGTTACAGTGAACAGTCCTATGACAAAAGAGAGTTTAACAGAGAAGACTATAATAAACTCACTTGATTACAGCTTTACATGAAATGAGAGGATTAAAAGCCCAAAGATCTGGGGGAAGCTATCTGAATTTATGCTTAGATTTGACAAACCAAGGAAAATTATATAGAGATATGACTGAACAAAAAGGCTGTGAGATAATGAAATAGACTGAGCAGGTAGACCATATAGTAGTGCCTGCCTGCTCAGATTCTTAGACCCTCAGTTGTAGCCTTTCTTCCCTCCAGGTTTGTAACAGTAATGAAGTTCTTGACTTATATATGACTAATGGGTACACACGAAGTAGAGGACATTAGAGTCATATTTTTAGGTTTTATGGCTGGCTTTAAGGAAAAGGTTTCTATTTCTATGGCCCACCTTGGGGAAGAGGAATTCTAGTTTTCATAACTTGGGGAGAATGAGGGTTGAACAATAAAAGGTGCAGGAGAAGTTCTGAAAGAGAGTTCACTTCTGAAGACTTCATTTTGGGATATTGTTTTCCTAGCCTTATCACCTCCGGGCACCAGCCACTTCCCACTCAGGTAATCACCTTCCCTGGACGATCCTTTATAAGACCAGCACTTAATCTGTCCAAAAAGAATATACCTGACTAATATAGCTCTTCCTCCTTGTGGTAAGTAGTAAATTCAACTTTGTCCCTTTGTTTCAGGCATCATACTTTGACAGCTCTGGAACTTTCTCCAAGATCATTTTGAACTTCTAGAATTTGTAACCACATAACTCTTCAGATAAGGTCAGTTGGCTTAGATCTTTGTATGGGGTATTTAACCCTAGGTCTTTGCATTAGCTAATTAACAGTTTGATTTAGAAGTATACTGCTAAGTAATCAACCTAGGTCTTTGATTAAAGCAGGGTTTTTCAATCTCAGCACTACTGACATTTTGGGCCGGTAATTCTTTGTTGTGCTTCTGTTCACTGTAAGATATTTAAAAGTATCCTTGGGTCTACTCACTAGATTCTAGTAACACCTTCAACTTCAGATGTGATAAATACACACAAAAAAAGATTATCTCAGGGCATAAGTTAAATGATCCCTGGGGTATAATATTGCACTAGCTTATAAATTCCTGACATAAGTTTACTAGATTTTTTGTTTTAGAGATATAAATTTGGTAATTATTTTTAATAAGCAAATATTTTCTTGCTCTTTGCTTTTGCTTCGTCTGTATGATAAAATGTGACTTCATGGGGTTTTTGTTTTATCGTGGATTATTATATTTTTGATGAATGATTAAGAGGATATTCCATGGGATATATACACTTGTAAGTGTCCAGTTCCAGGGATCCAAGTATTAAGAAATTAAACCTACAACATATTCCTTATGTTATTCAGATTTTCATTTCTGTGAACAAAATACCTGACAAGAAGGACTAAGAGGAGGAAAAGTTTATTTTGGATCAAGGTTTCAAAGGTTTAGTCCATGGTTGGTTTCAGAGGTTCAGTTCATGGTTGACAAACTCCATTGCTCTGGACACAAGATAAGGCACCACATCACAGCAGAGGAACTTGGCAGAGAAGTATTGTTTCCTTCACAGAAGCCAGGAAATAGAGAGAGAGAAGACAAAGTTTCACAAAGAACATGCATCTTTCCAGGGCACACACACCCCAGCCATGCCCCACCTGCCTACAGTTAAAACCCAGTTAGTTTAAGATGAGCTTATTTGGTTACAGCTCTTATAAACCAATCATTTCACCTCTAAACATTTCTACATGAACACAGGAGATTTGGGGGACACCTTATGTTCAAACTGTAACATTAATTAGTAAACAATTGTTCAAACTTTGCTTTGGGTAGATAATACAATTTTCATGAGGGCACGCGCGCACGCGCGCGCGCGCACACACACACACACACACACACACACACCCTGCATCTTGTCAGTTTGTGAGAAAGAAAACTACTAAAAGTCCATATATGGGGTTAACCATATAATAATTGTGTAGCTATTTCCTATCCTCTATTTGATTCAGAAATCAGAAACATCACTCTTAAGCACATGCTATTGAGTAGCCAGAGTGTCTTTTTCTTGTTTGTTGTTGCTTTTTTGATCCCCCCCAGGCCTGTAAACTTGTTCTTGTCAGGCTTTGTGGGCTAAAGAATCTCTGGAGGCAGCTATTTAATTCTGTGTTTATAGCACAAAAAAGCTACAACTATTACATAAATAGAGTTCTGGCTGTGTTTCAAAGAATCTTTATCTACAAAAATGGGTGGCAGGTGGGCTGTGGCACAAAGACAATAATTTACTAAACTCTGGTCTATTTTGGACCCTTATTCCTTCCAGAAAAATCTTCTGCTTCCTTTATAAAGTTGCAGTATAATTGTTATGCTTGTACTTTGTTGATAAATGGCAAAATAAATAATAAATAACAAAATAAACTTAATGTAACCATCGTAATTACAGATAAAATTTGAAAGATAGCAATAAAAAAATTAGATCATTACAAGAAGTTCCAAAATATTATGAAGTAAAACACCAAATATCCAATAGTCAACTTTTTAATTGGTATGCTGGGATCTCAAAATCTTAACTCCCAGATAATCTACCTCAGAAATTCTGTGACCTTATAAAATCTATCCTCATTGCATCTATTTCTACAGAATTTCGAATTTTGTTAAAATTTTGTTAGGCTATAGTAAAATTAATTGGGAAGCCAGAAGAGATGAGATTAATAAACCATATGTTTAAAATCTTAAAAGCAAAAAATAGTTTTTTAAATCCTTTTAAATCAAAAATAGAAAAATGACTACTATGATAGACAAAATAAAATAAAATTTGTGCAAAGAAACTGTGAGTATATCATATTACATAGGGAAAGGGGGGCTAAGTTTGTAGTGGAATTAAAATTTGCTAAATCAGCTGATCTTAAACGAGAGATTTTCCTATATTATACCTTTGAGCATGTTCCCCAGAGTTTCATTTGCTAGAAACTTGGTCCCAAGTAGAATGGTATTAAGGTGAAAGAAACTTTAAGAGATAAACCGGCTGGACATTATATCATTAAAGACACCACCCTCAGAAGTGATTAATGCAGTTCTTGCACATTAATATTGTTCTGCAAGAAGTGGCTTTAGGGGAGAATATCCTTCCTTGGCATTTCCAGCTTCTAAAAACTATATTCATCTCCTTAGTTGATTGCCCCTTTCTCCATCTTTCATCACCAACCAATCTGGGACCAATCTTTCTCACACTGAATGAATCTCTTAAGAGATCCTGGCTTCTCTCTTGAAACCCTGTTCTGATGAGATGCTGGCCACTCAAATATATTTCCATCATTATGATGCCATTTGATGCAGGGCCCTCACCAGAGATGATTATGTGTAGGAGCCATGCTCTTGAACCTTCAGAATTGTGAGTTAAATAAATATCTTTTCTTTGTAAAGTTTCCAGCCTTGGTATTTTGTTATAGCACCAGGAAATAAACTAAGACAATCTGGGTAGGATATATGTAACCACAAGTGGCCTTCAATTGGAAGAGAGAGGAAGATTAGTCAGTGTCAGAGTTATTCATTGTAGTGAAGATTGACCCTGAAATTACTGGTGTAGAAAATGGAGGAAGGAACCACTAGCCAAAGAATAAGAGCAGATTCTGGAAGCTGGAAATGCCAAGGAACAGATTCTCCCTTAGAGTCTACAGAAAAGGAGGAACAAAGCCCTAAAGACACCTTTCCTTTTAACTAGTGAAACATATTTTTAACTCTGAAGTATAAAATTGAATCAAAGGGTAGTAAATTTCGTTATATTAAGCGATTATATTTGTGGTAATTTTTTAACAGCAGATATAGACCCTAACACAACTGTATGGAGAAATTTATTTTTTAAAGAGTGGCTTAAACAAAAATCCCAAACTGTAAACTAAATAAAGATAAATTTTTTGTTTCAGAAAACTTTTTTTGTGGAATAGACTTCACAGTTAAAATAAACAGAACCTTATTCTCTTTTCATAAGGCTTATATATTAGACTATTTAGTTCTGATGCATCTAGACAATTGCAGGTGGTCTTAAAAAGTAAACAAGCTAAGAAAATAACTTATGGCTTTCTCAATAAAATAACCAAATGATATTCTCTAAAATTTGAGAGCTGCTATATAAGAACACATAGATTTATACAAAGACAGCCACTGGGTAAAAGTCACATTTTGTCTAAATAACAGAAGCATCAAAACCTAAGATATGTTTGATGATACTGTCTCAAGGGAGACATTTGCACCCTACAGTCCCATGTACTTTCTCTAAATTGCAAAGAGAACTGTCTATAATTACAGATATACATTAATACAGCTTTCTTGTTTACATCTTATTACATCTATTTTTAATCTCATGACTATAAAATATCAAATCCTTCAAACTAAAGTTGCATGGAAAACAAAAATACAAATTGGCTTGTCAAAAATTTCCAAAACTATAAAAAGAGAAAAAAAAAATTGTAGTGCTAAATGTTCTGTTCCCCGCTGCCCCCGCAACATAATGAAAATTTAAAGGTGTAAGTTTTAAAAGGTTTAAGAGAAAGACATGGAGAGCTGCCGCCCGCGCCTGCAAGGTAAGCAGACCTGCGACAGACTGGCGGGTCAGGCCCAGCGGCCTGCCAGCGAGGTACACACGTCACCCCAACTGGAGTAGGGGCAGAGCAGAGCCTTCGCCCGCACCCGGATCAGGCCCCGCCGGTGTGGTGGTCACGTGACCCCAATTGGAGTTGGGGCGGAGTGGAACTGCCACCCGTGCCAGCAGGGTGAGCAGACCTGCGACCAACCTGCAGATCAGGCCCAGCGGTCCGCAGGCGTGGTAGGAGGGGCAGGGCAGAGCCGCCGCCCGCACCTGCAAGGTAGGCAGACCTGCGACAGACCGGCGGATCAGGCCCAGGAGCCTGCCGGCGTGGTACACACGTCACCCCAATTGGAGTAGGGACAGAGCAGAGTCGCTGCCCGTGCCAGGAACAGGCCCACCGACCTGCCAGCGTGGTAGTCACGACACCCCAATTGGAGTAGGGGCAGAGCAGAGCCGCCACCCGTGCCCGAAAGGTGGGCAGACCTGCTACCGACCAACGGGAGAGGCCCAGTGGCCTGCCGGTGCGACAGACACATCACCCCATTTGGAGGAGGGGCAGAGCAGAGCCGCCGCCCACGTCTGCATGGTAGGCAGACCTGCAACTGACCAGCGGATCAGGCCCGGTGGCCTGCCAGCGTGGTACACTCGTCACCCCAATTGGAGTAGGGGCAGAACAGAGCAGCCGCCCGCGCCTGGAACAGGCCCAGTGACCTGCGAGCATGGTAGTCACGACACCCCAATTGGAGTAAGGAGAGAGCAGAGCCGCAGCCTGCGCCTGCAAGGTAGGCAGACCGCTGCCCAACCCTGCAAGGGAGACTTTTCAACTATACAAGAGCAATATAAATATATAGGAGAAAAAAACATTTCAAAAACACAACAGTTTCACCAAGCAGAAAGAAACGCAAGCAGTATGAAAAGACAAGGAAAGAAAGGACCACAAGCAATGCAGGTCAACTCAACTTTAGAAGAGGTAAAAGCTGCAGCAGATGGAATGTCAGATAAAGAATTCAGGATATACATGCTTCAGATGATCTGGAGTCTCAAGGAAGACATTAGACAGCAAAATCAGACAATGAAAGATCACTTTGACAATGAATTAAACAAACAAATCCAGGAAGCAAAGGATCAACTATACAGGGAGATAGAGGTTATAAAAAACAAACAAACAGAAATCCTAGAAATGCAGGAAGCAATAAACCAACTTAAAAACTCAATGGAGAATACTACCAGCAGAGTAGAACACTTAGAAGATAGAACATCAGACAATGAAGACAAAGTATTTCAACTTGAAAAAACATAGACAGCTCATCAAGACTGTTAAGAAACCATGAGCAGAACATCCAAGAAATATGGGATAACATTAAGAGACCAAACTTAAGAGTCATTGGGATACAGGAAGGTAGACATGGATGACAATGACACCACCCAGCACACCCCGATGCTCCAGCTCTGAAAATGTCCACCTCCATCTTGGGACACATTTGTTATACAGGAAGGGAAAGATTACTTCAATAAGGAAATAGAGATTCTAAAAAAAAAAAATAAGAAGAAGAAATCCTTGAAATGAAGGAAAAAAATAAACCAAATTAAAAACTTAATTTAAAGCATCAGCAACAGATTAGATCACTTGAAAGACAGAATCTCAGATAATGAAGACAAAATATACAATCTTACAAATAAAGGTGACCACACAGTGAAGATATTAAGAAGCCATGAGCAGAACATCCAAAAATTACGGGATAACAAGAAAAGACCAAATTTAAGAATTATTGGGGTTAAGGAAGGCATAAAGTTATAAACCAAAGGAATGAATAATCTATTCAATGAAATAATATCAGAATATTTTCCAAACATGTAGGATTAATTGTAAAATTAAATACAAGTGGCTTATAGGACACCAAACATACAAAATCACAACTGATATACACTAAGTCACATTATAATAAAAATGCTTAACATACAGAATAAGGAGAGAATACACACACACAAACACATACACACACACACAGAGCAAGGGAATTTTTGAAAATATATAAAGAATTTCTACAAATCAGTAAGTAAAAGGCAGAGAACACAGCAAAAAAAAAAAGTGTTTCAAGTCTTAAATGAGGATTTAACAGGAGAAATTTACCCATATGACTAGTATGCATATGAAAAGGTGCTCAAATTTCTTAGTCATAGGGGAAATATTAATTTAAAGCACAACAAGGCATTATTCCACAGTGATCAATGTGGCTAAAGTGAAATAACAGAAAAATCAATAACATTTTCTATTACATGTGTTTTATTATTAATCAACACAATTGAAGTCTCCATATCTTACACTTTGAATTGTAAATTTGTAAAAGTAATTCACAAAAATATTTAATAGCATATATTAAAATCAAACGCACAGCACATTATCATGATCATTAGTTCCACATTTACATATATGAACAACAGAAATGTTTGCATAGGTATACTGAAAGACATGCAAAACACCAACAGCAGTTTTAGTAATAGCTCAAAGCTGGAAAAAAATTTGAATGTTCATTGGTAGAGGAACTGATAAATAATTTGTGACATGTGCAGACAACAGAGTACTATATATCAGTGAGAATGAATAAATTACAAATATGTCAACGTGGGATAATCACATCATTGTGAGAAAAAAAGAAAGCTGGGAATATAAATGATACATTCTTTATTATAAAAATTCAGAAAGAAGTCTGTGATTTTAAGTTCAGAATAACTGTCATTCTAGGTAAGGCCTTAATTACTAAAGAGAACATAAGGATTTTTCATGAAATTCAATTTAAATTTCTGGTAATATTACTTCTTTTTCTGAGTGGTGGTCAAAGGGATGTACTCATTTTGTCAAAATTAATCCATATTTGTATACTTATGAATATATTGCTGTGTTTCTTTTTCTTTCACATCTTCATACATATATTTTGTTTGATAATGAGGGTGGTGTGTTTCAAAGCAAATTAAAAAACAAACAAACAAAAAATTCATATCAAGTCATGTAAGCAATAAGCATTGGTAAATCTGAGCAGATTCTTACCTACCTTTTTCCAACAATGGTCTTGATAAGGAAGATTACTGGGGTTGATGCAAAATTCATCCCATTGACTTCTTTGTTCTAAGCACAATTCTTCTTTCCACTGGGTTGGAAGAAGGAGCTAATGTTCTGGGTACAATATGGTAATAAACTTTCATCTATGTCAACTTGTGTTATATGTTTTATTGCATGCTATGCATAACTGGTGCATATGACATTTACTTTTGTCTTTAGCCTTCAACCTCAAATATATGTATCCCCCAATCCCAAGTAATGAAGCAGACTGATTAGAACTTTAAAGATGTTTTTCTATTTTTTCTCTGATCTCCATAATTTACAATAAGAAGTCAGCTTTTTGTTGTTTTTTGTCTCTGTATAAAATAACTTTTTAGAGGCAGCACTTCCAAACTCATTCTATGAGGCCAATATCACTCTGATCTCAAAACCAGGCAATGACACCTCAAAGAAAGAAAACTTCAGGCCAATATCTCTAATAAAAATAAATGCAAAAATTCTCAATAAAACACTGGCAAATTGAATACAAAAACATATCAAAAAGATTGTGCACCATGATAAAGTGGGATCCATCCCAGGGATGCAAGGTTAGTTCAACATAAGAAAATCAATAACTGTAATTCATCACATCAATAGACTCAATAGATGCAGAAAACGCATTTGACAAAATACAGCACCCTTTCATGTTCAAAACATTAGAAAAACTAGGAATAACAGGAACTTAAATTAGAACTATTTTCTGACTATATGATTCTATACTTAGAAGACCCAAAAAGTTCCGCCAGAAAACTTCTAGAACTAGTCAATGAATTCGGCAAAGTAGCAGGATATAAAATCAACACCCATAAATCAAAGGCATTTCTGTATAACAGTGACAAATCCTCTGAGAAGGAAATGAGGAAAACTACCCCATTTACAATAACATCAAAAGAAATAAGATAAGTGTGAATCAACAAAACAAAAGAAGTGAAAGATCTATACAATGAAACTACAGAACCCTAAAGAAAAAAAAATCAAAGAAGACCTTAGAAGATGGAAAGATCTACCTTGCTCTTAAATAGGCAGAATTAATATTATCAAAATGACCATAATCAAAGAAGTATCAAAGCCACATCAATGTTTATAGCAGCACAATTCACAATAGCTAAACTGTGGAGCCAACCTGGATGCCCTCCAGTAGATGAATGGATAAAAAAAAATGTGGCATATATACACAATGGAATTTTACTCAGCAATAAAAGAGAACAAAATCATAACATTTGCAGGTAAATGGATGGCGTTGGAGAAGATAATGCTAAGTGAAGTTAGCCAATCCCTAAAACACAAATGTCAAATATTTTCTCTGATATAAGGAGGCTGACTAATAGTCGGGTAGGGAGGGGGAGCATGGGAGGAATAGCTGAATTCTAGATAGGGCAGAGGGATGGGAGGGAAAGGGAGGAGGCAGGGGATTAGCAAGGATGGTGAAATGTGATAGACATCATTATTCAAAGTACATGTATGAAGATACAAATTGATGTCAACATACTTTATATATAACCAGAGATATGAAAAATTGTGCTGTATATGTGTAATAAAAATTGTAATGCATTCTGCTGTCATTTAATTTTCTAAAAAATATCAATTAAAAGAAAAATCTGTGTAAAAGATTAAGGTCAAAAAATAAAATAACTTAAAAAAATATTTATTTTTACCCTGGTTTTTAGTGGTTTCTGATGTGCATAGATGTGATTTTGTTTGCATCCTACCTGTGGTTCCCTGAACTTCTTGGATTACTTAATTGTGAGTCCCTGTGCCAACTCCTGAGCCCTCAGTTGTATATAGTTTCCTCCTTTTGGGGGCCCTGCCTCACAATTTCCAGGGACTATAGTAACCTGGAGTTCTGATATTAAATTCCTGAGCTCAGTGAGAGACCACTCACTTATTCTTCTTAGGTTTTATTTTTTTGTGTCCCTGGAGAAAAATGCCCAGTAAGAAGGTGGAATGATCAATGGTCAGTCTCAAGGGTCTTTGATGCCTACTCTTTAGAATATTTTCTCTCAAATTATGTTCTGTTTATAAAGGAATGGCAAGTCCCAATCCATTTACTCCATCATGGCCAAAAATCACATGGTGGTGATTTTTGTCAGTGCAGTTTTTGAAAGCTATAAACCCACATTTCTGTGTTTTCCTGGCACAATTTCCATAACTCATTTTTTGTGTAAGTCACTACTTTTCTTTGCCCCCACTTCCCCTGTCCTATTCCATTTGGTCTGTATCTCCAGCTCAGTTTAGTTTTGACCTGGAATATATATAATCACCTGGTTTTCTTCAGAGTTTATAGAGCACAGCCTGCTAAAATTTTTCTGACTTTTCACAGACGCTTTGCTCCACAGTGTGAACTCTGGAACAGGCAGAAGCTGAGCATCTCCCAGTTTTAACTACTATTCTGCAGTGACCCATGATGGTTGACTTTTGTGGGCTCACTTATCTCAGCTATATTAAAGACCCATCATGGTCCCCTCCACTTTCTTTTATACAGATCTTCTAGCTGTCAGAAGTCAGTCCCCACCTGCTCATACCTTGAGATTCTTGAGGAGATACTGGCATTTGATTTCTTGGACATTTCTTAAGATTTTGGTTTTCTTTGTTTGTTTTGCCTTTTTGTCTTACCTGTTTTTAATTTATTTATAGGCAGACTCAGTGAGATTCACAATTACCTTAATGCCAGAGTTCTCTCAGGAAGCAGTAATTTTCACTTTTAAATATGGTATAAACTTGATATGCTCGCTGAGAGATCCCCAAAATGAAGGGGAGGAAGGATGATGCTTTCAGTCCATTATTCTCCCTCTAGCCACAGATGATACTACACCATTGCATTTCCTCAAGTAACATGGTAGTGATGCTTAACTTGATTATCTGCTGAGATCCCAGTTCAAGAGGTGGTGCCTTATACATTACAACCCACTTTAGTAAAAGAACTGACACATTAATGTCATTAGTGTACAAAATGTGACTAGCTGTTAACCAAGCAGAAATTAATACCAAAGAATCCCACATACTGGGGGTTGTCAGATGATATAAAGTTCAACAGTAGAAACAAGGTATTCTCTCAGCTATCAGGAACTCAGATGAGACTATCTAGGTACCAAAGGACAAAGGTTACAGAATAAGAATGAAAATAGTCATGTGGACAACATATAAATCACTAAAATGAGGGATAAATTTCAGAGCTTCTTAATAAATCTTAATTTTATTCTACATCCTGATCTGTTAAAGTACAAAGTGTTTTGAGGATTAAACCCATGTTTCTAAACTTTTAGAAAAACTTTGGAACTTATTGCAGGCCAATATTTTCTATCACCTAAAATAACCTTTCACCCTTTGTTATATTACATTAAACTTACAGAAGTGACAAAATAAGTTTTCCATTGCATACCTAACTTCTAGTTATTAGAAAACATTCAAAACACATTTTTCATGTGTCAAATAAAGGATCTAACAGCCAGGGCCCAAGCATAAAGGAAGTAGGTAAATTGAAAATATTTTTTAAAAAGTTTGTTTCACAAATGCCTGGGTTCAATTTATGAACATCAGTAAGAGCTGACACATTCTCCTGGGGCTAGTGATATGGAGGGGGGAGTGCTGTAACCTCTACTAGGATAGAAGAAGAGGGAGTGTTACTAGAACACAGAGGTACAAATTGGTGATAAATTCTCCTCCATCCTTCAACCTCCTGGCTAAACTACACATAAGCCAAACCCATCCAAAAATGTACCCACTGTTCCATCCCCATAAGAAAATGCTGGTGTACATATCAAGGCAAGAGAGTGAATCTTGGGGAATAAATTGAAAACTTTTAGCATATCTATATGAATATGATAATTCATCTAGAATAATGGAGCAAAGAAATTATCAAAATCCTAACTACTTCATTCTAGTGGACAAGACACACTAAACAAATAAATATAATAGATAAAATGCATACAGTCAGGAAAATGTTAGAGAGCTAAACTAGACTCAGATAGAGGTCTCGAGGTCTCTGAAAGCTCTCTCTGAGAGAAGCAACTGAATGAGAAAAAGAAGAAAGTGGAGCCAGTGCCAGGGTTGAGAGTCAGCTGGGATGGAAAACACTCCTCAGGCTAAAGGCCATTCAGGAGAAGATTAAATATTGTCTAACTTCCCACTGAGCTAACCACATGGCTTTCCAGTGAATACTGCCACCCACAAATAAATGAGAGAAAAAGAGTTTACATATCTCAATCTCACTTAAGCACAAGTCATCAGAAAACACATAAACTTACCCAACAAAAATTCAGCTTTAAATTAAAAAATAAAGAAAAATAGAAACTTGCTGTTTTTGGTTTGTTTGTTTTCTTATATCAGAGTTAGGTCATCTGTGCCTATATTTCAATGCCCTACTAATTTCATTAAAGGGTAAATAATAAATTTTGCCTCTCGATTTGGAAGTAATCAGGTAACAGAAGTCTGGAGAAAATGAAAATCGTCTCTTCAAGGTCACCAGAAGATAAAAAGTCAGGATTGAGATGCAGATGTTTGGGAATCAAATTAATTCCATGGCTGGAATTCCTACCTTACTGGGATGGCAGTGGCTAACTGAAAATGCCAGGTTGATATAACAAATAATTATGATAACAAGAAAAAGGAGGAGGAGGTAGAGGGAAAGGAAAAGGAAGGAGTAGAGGAAGAAGAGTATTGGCAGGGGCCATATGTAGTATGATTTACCCTTTTCCCTTCTTCCCAGGATAACCCTGCCTTGTTCAGTCCAGGGAGTCAAAATGACATCCACATTTCCACCTCAAAGGAGGTCATCTTTAGGAATTAATGAGGATCAGGCAGAAAAGATGCCACTCCCATAAACTTTCATAGAAGTTCTATTTATAATGGTGCTGGTGGTGTAGACTATTATGTCCCACCCTCAAAAAAAAACCCCCAAAACATAGAATCCTAGGGATTAACAACAGCTGGACTTTAGTGCCTGACTTCCACATCTTAGCCTGAAGGCCAAAGGGAGGTGTCCAACTGGAGGAGAGAACAACATAAGGAAGGGCTGTCTATTAGGAGGTACACACTTTAATGGAAACAGGAGCTGGCCACATCTTCCACCTTCCCAGTGATCTTCAGCCAGTAATTCTCATGTAGAATCCTCTTGGAAACCAGAGTTCAAGGAATCCAATCAATGCAGTTCATTCAGGTCAATTTCAGAGTACACCATAAAATGAAGCAAGGGCAAGGTTGGATCTGGAGGGGCAGATGGAAAGGCATCCTATACGCTGAAGCGATTCTTCTGAGAAAGGAAAATGAATGGGGTACAAAGCCTGAGCACGGGGGATCCCAGTAATTTCTCACTCTGACCTGCTGCCAAGAATTTATGCTCCTTAAAGTCACTTGGTATTGAGAGAAAATGGGTTGTATTTTCCTATATCACACAAGGATGTTCTGGGGTCCTGTATCCTTTTTACTTCAATATTTCTTGATGCAGAACCCAGCAAATCTCTCCAGATTTTATTTTACCCTGTTGGCTGCAGTATAACCAACATAAAATGAATGAATTGTGAAAGTTTGACTTTTCTTTGAGTCCTTTAGGCTTAAAAACAGCTGTATCAAAATATGTCAATGTTCTTTCATCAAAAGGGTCAATGAAATGACAAGGTTGCAGGGACTCCTCAGGGATGCTCCCTAAGAAGACTTCAGCTAGGAAGAAGCATTCCCCATCTTGGAAAGGCTATGAAATCTAGGAGAACTCCTACAAAAAAGGTCAAATTATATAATAAAAAATATTTCCCATCTGTGATTTCCAGATGAAAGAGTGATTCCATAAGTATTATTTTATTTGAGGCTTTAGCAACCATAAAATTATGTATTATTTTTATTTACAGTTGATGGATATAAATAGCAAAGCCAGTTCTTAAACCATAGCCTTCTCACACTAATACCTAAACCATATGCTCAGAACAGCTGAGCATTATTTCTATCACTGTGCTTATCTTACATCCATATTCAGAAAAAATGAATAATTTTGGTTTAAGGAATTTAGGTCAAGTCAGACAAAAAAAGAACACATAAACTTTTAGAGAGAAAAAGATGCTAGACCTTAGAACTGGGTCCACTGAAGGAATCTGAACTCTTTCTTTAAAGTTTTGAAGCATGGGCAAGGCATCAGCCTGTCTATGACAGCTGTCTGCTAATCATAAATGGCATCTCTAATGATGTTGAGAGGTAAAGATGGAGCCATCTTGAGAGATAATCAGGGTCACTGGAATGGCTCTACACATAAAAAAAATTAAAATTTGAGTAGAAAGTCTAATGAATACTTCTTTTCATGTTTTTTTTTTTCCTTTTATATATATAAAACATCTTTTCCCACTAATCCTACTTGGGATATTCCCATGTTTCAGTCTGAGTTGCTATAAAAAAGTACCTTCAACTGGATAATTTATAAGCAATAGAAATTTATTGCTCATAGTTTTCAAGGTTGATAAGTCCAAAATCAAGATGCTAGCAGATTTGATGTCTGGTGAAGGCATCTTTTATGTATTCTTTCACGGTAGAAGAGTAAAGGGAACAAACAAAGTCTCAGGGCTCTTTTATAAAGGGCACCCACTTTGTTGTGAAGGTGACCTACTTACCTCTCAAAGGCCTCACTTCTTAATTCCATTAACTATTTGTTAGAATAATATACCATTACTGGTAACAATTTCTATCTTTGATCATTTAATCAGCTATAATAAAATACCTTAGATTGGGCAATTTATAGACAAATTGCTCATTATTCTGAAGACTGGGAAATCCACCTGCATCACAATTCTTTTTTTTTTTTTTAGAGAGAGAGAGAGAGAGAGAGTTTAATATTTTTTAGTTTTTGGCGGACACAACATCTTTGTTTGTATGTGGTGCTGAGGATCGAACCCGGCCACACGCATGCCAGGCGAGCGCGCTACTCTTGAGCCACATCCCCAGTCGCTGCATCACAATTCTTCTCTGTCATATTTCCTATAATCCTGAGGTGCAGACAAGTATGGTGTTATATGATAACAAAAGCTACCCTTTGATAATCATAAGAATTTTTGCTCTAACAACTCACATGTATAGAAATTTTCTCTCTCTCTTTCTGGTGTTTTTATTCCCAAATGCTTGCCTAGACTCCCCAGACTCTTGCCCAGACCTTAAGTAATGGAAAAACAGTTGTTTCCTGAACATTGTTGACTCTGACCTCAGATGGTCAGAGAAAGCCAGGGCCCTGAACTATGATCAAGCAAGATGCATTCAACCCTAAGAACCTGGAAAATCTGAACTTAGAACTTTGTAGTAAAACATGAATATTGCATTTTAGACCTGAGCATGTGGTTTCATGCTGAGTATTTGGAAAAGGTAGTTCAAAATGGGAGTTAGAATGCTTATGAGAGAATAAAAACTCTATCCCCCAAATACCATTCATTATGCAATATAGTATCTCTTATATTTGTGGGAAATATTGATCCACAGATTAAAATAGTGCTATCTCTGAGTATGGAATCTGAGTGTGCTAGGAGGGTGGATATTTGACAGAAATGACTTTCACTTTTTATTTAATGATATTAGGGGATAATAAATCTACAATACATATTAGAGATGAGGACAGGGGCTGGGTGAAGTCTCAAAAAATAAAATAAAAACATAGAACATTCTTGAGTTTTCTTTCCCAGAGGACATCTTCAGGTGTAAAAAGGGGGTTAGGAGAGAGCTATATCTAATGGAAGGTGACAGTTGCTTAAATAGGAAGGAATATTTCCCTAGTCTTGTGAGATAACCTCCAGGCTTTTGTTCTTCCCTTATATTATAGGTATTGGCTCTGTGTTAAAGGATCCTGAAAATCTGATTCACTACTTAGAACATTGGAGTGGGATTCAAGAAACTTTGGATTAAACATTAGTTTAATCACTGACTAGTAGGGTAGTTTTCAGGAAGTCATTTTTTATATCTTTATAAAAACTAAAAAAAAAAAAAAACTCCAGGATTGTCTCCAGATTTTAAAGTTTTTAGAAAATATTTTATAGAGAAGCTCTAGCTTTGAACTAGTATACTACTTACACTAGTAATATCTGATACTCTGTACAGCAAAATGATCTTTCTACAGGAAGATTCAAACATGTAGCCCTTTAGTTCATTTGTACTAACTTGATTGTTCATAAGAGGATTGAATTTCAGTGAAGGAAGTATGTGGCATTTATTAAGTTTATGACCCTTTTTTCTAACACTGGACTCAGACAACTCACAAAGGAACAAGGAGAGCCATCTTCATAATGTTCCCTTTCCCAGTGCTAACTTCAGACCCACTAAACAATCACATCTACATTACTTCTTCAAGTGGTATCTAGAAAGAAAGTCACCAGCAGAATTATACTTCTTGATGTCATACCCATCCTTATTCTCAGGAAAACAAACAAACAAACAAACAGAAAACCTGCCTGTCTTAGAATCAACAAATCCTCTCCCTTGGAAGTTCACAGTAATTTTCTTTTTCACTTCTGAGATTGCCTCCTTATGGGTTTTGCCTAGGGTTTCATTTCTAAGACATTATCCAAGGACCCAAGGTCCAGCCTCCACTTTGGCATGAATGAGAAATGTGTACTGAAAAGTTTTTGCCTCCCTAGTTTCTGTCCAGGATTTAAAGTACTTCTATAGGATAAAGAAATATCGTCCTAGTTGAAGTTTCAGTTTGTTTTGTATTTTTCTTAACACAATTAATTTCTTTCCACACGTTTTAATATGAGTTCTTGGTCAAGTAAGTTTTCTCAAGGAGGCCATTTAGGAACTCATGTGATTTCCCCATATTAAATATGAAGCAACATTAGTAGGATTAATGGGAGAAATTTAGAATTTGGAATAGAGGAATAAAGCAACTATAGTGAATAATTTGTACTTAGAGCCTACATTATTCAGTTGATAATGGTTTTCCTGGAATGCTATATTTAAAAGACTCAACAATCAGGGGGATGTCAGGGCTTATTAAATGCTGCTGCCTGGCACATCTGTGGTGAGGGAGCATAGGGCTAGAAGCATGAGACATTTGCCATCTTAGTGTGAAGGTAAAGAGATTGACTCAGGCATGTCTTTTAGACAGATATTCTCTTGAAACTGCATGATTTCATTTTCAAGCATCAAGTAAATTAAGGTAGGAACCATTTGCAGACAGAAAATACTAAGCTGAAATAACACTTTCTGAGTCATGTGCAGAAAAATTAAAAAAAACAAAAAACAAAAAAAAGTATGCTCTACCTATAGCCTCCTGGCTCTACTATTCTCAATTTTGCCTTCTCATCCTGAACTACACTAAATTTTCATTATAGATTATGAAAGCCATCTCTGCATTATCAGGAGAGGGACAGTGTGCAGTCATCTGAGTGTTATTTCTGAGAAAATGAAACCTACCATCTATTCTCACTTTCCGTGGACATTGAATTTTATTTTTCACTTAAATACCACTTTCTGGGTAATTTCTGCTAGTGAATAATTTTCCTACCTCTTAGCATAGATAGATAGCCATTAGTACTGCTTGCTAGTGAAAGAAATATGAGGATAAAGAGAAAAGGACATAATTATAAGGAATAAGAGACATAGAAAGGATTTTATTAGCTTAGGAATATTTTTCAAAGTTTTTAACTTCTAGCTCTCAATTGACAAATCCACAATTCATTATCTAACATATATTTTTCTTCTGGGAGATGAAACTGAAACATTTGACAATTTCCCAAAAAGATGTGTTGATTCAGGAATGCAAGATCTTTATTAGGATGTCTGCACTGGCTCTTCCTATTGATAATATAACGTTCTCTGAGAGTCTTTGCATGACTAGATTCTTTCATTCTTCCTTCATTTTCTATGTGAAGTAACATTTCTTCCTAACCACCAGTCTATTTCATTAACCATTGCATTTCAACTCCCACAATACTAAACACAGTCAATGACAATCTCTTTTAGCTTTTTGTTTACTTATTAATTGTGTATTTCCTCCAGTAAAATTTATGCTCAGTGAGGCCAGGGCACTGCCTATATTACTCATCACAGAATTCTTATACACACAGTATTATTAAAAATTCTTTATGTGGATGGGAATTCTTAAAGAATAGAGGGAATTATTAGAAACATATAATGGTTTTCTTTCATTAAAAAAAAAAAATCTTTGAGATGCTTTTTTTCCCCCTCCACAACAGTAGTTATAAATGTATAAATCATGGCCTCCATGTATCCCCTTATAATATCTCACTTAGCATAAATAAAAAGCCTATGAATTATGATTATCCCCGCTTTGCAGATGTTAGAATTAAGAATTAAGAATACCAGAAAGCTTGTTTTGGGCAGTATAGCTGAAGACAGGCATGAACCTTAGTAATGCATATACTCAAACATTGTGTTCCTCAAGTGTTTGCTGGAATTTTTATGGCAATGTTTCTGAAATGTTAACCACCCATAGAGAAAATATTGAAGTGGAGTCTGTCCAGGAAAGGACTAGCCAGAAATAGCGATCCCTGGGCATAAGAAGCAATGGCACTGAAAGAAACAACTGTCCAGCAGAGAATAAAAATGCAAGAATATGGTATAGATGTCCACCCTCTTCTCTGTAAGCCCTGAACTTTGTATGAAACAAATATAAGCAATTAGAGAGAAAAAGGCAGAATGGTTTGGGAATTTTATGAACCAAGGAAAAAATATTTTGATGAGTTTAGGTTTTCATTTTTCACCATATATCCCAGATTTAGTGGTGAAAATATTGGCAAACCAAATGTAAACAAAGAATGCAAAACTTTTTAAAATAAAATAAATTATTTTAAAATAAAAAATCCCCACTTTCTAGTTAAAACAAGAAGGAAAATTCTTGTCATTTAAAAAATATTTTAGAAAATAACAACTCTATTGCAGCCCAAAACTGAAAACACAAAAACAAAAATTGTTGCCCTGCCACATTCATAAGGAATGGTTTAAATAAGACTCACGGTTTCACAGCATAATATTTAAAATGTTTGGGTTTTAATAAAAAGTCACTTTTTACACCACAAAAATTAAAAAACATAAAAAAACTCAACAAAATAGCCAACAGAATTTAATCAGCATTTATTGAATGCATCTCCCTACAGTAGCAGAGTACACAATCTTTTTAAGTGCTCAAAAAACATATGTCAAAATAGATTCTATTCTGGGTCATAAAATGAACCTCACATATATTAAATCACATAGACTGTATTTTCCTAACAAAGGACAATAAAAGTAGAAATCAATCACAGGAAGATAACAAGAAAGATAATGAATCCAAATACTTGAAAATTAAACACAATTCAACATACCTATGGTCGACGAGAAAAACAAGCTGGGCATCGTGGCACATGCCTGTAATCCCAGACACTCAGAAGGCTAAGGTAGGTTCACAGCTAGCCTCAGCAGCTTAGTAAGGCCCTACTTAATCTAGCCAAAACCTGTCTCAAAGAGCTGGAGATGTGGCTCAATGGCTCAGTGGTAAAGTGTCTCTGGGTTTGCTCCTCAGTATGCCCGCCTGACAAAGAAAGAGAGAAGAGAGAGAGAGAGAGAGAGAGAGAGAGAGAGAGAGAGAGAGAGAGAGAGAACACAAATAAAAATAAAGAATACATCAAATGGAATGAAAATGAAAATAGAATGTAATAAAATTTGTTGGATGCACAAAGTAGTTCTGAAAGGGAAATTTAAAACAATGCAAAATAGTTATTATTAATAGTCTAAACTCCCATCTCAAGAACTATGGGAAAGGATAATATAAACTCCAAGGAAGCAGAAAAAAGAGAAATAATAAACATAAGTGAGGAAATCCAAAAAGAAAATAGTTAAAAGCATAAAATACAATAGAGAAAGTGATGAATGTTAAGAGGTGGCACTGTTAAAAGTTAATAAGCTGATAAATTTCTAAAGATACTGACAAAAACATAGAATAGTTGCAAACTACCATATCAGAAGTGAAGCACTTTATCTCTAGATAGCTGTGGATGTCAAAAGAATAATAAGGAAAGCTATGAACAATTCTACACACACAAATTTGCAATTCAGATGAATTGAACAGGTTTCTCAAAAATCATACCACTAATAAAATACACTCAGTGTGAATATTCAGATACATAATAGGGCAATGAAATAGCAATTTTATGTATGTATGTATGTGTGCATGTAGTTTTTGGTACTGGGAATTGAACCCAGATGCACTTTACCACTGAACTAGAAGCCCAGAACCCTCCTTTTTAATCGTCTTAAAAATTTTGAATCAGGTTCTCACTAAATTTCTGAGGGTCTAGCTAGGTTGCTGAGGCTGGCCTTGGACTCCACAGCCTTGGGAATTGCAGGCCTGCACCATCATGCCCAGCTTGAAATAGCAATTTTAAAAGTTCCCCTTCACTCAATTTTCCAGGTCCATATTGTTTCACAGGAGAATTTCAACAACTTTTAAAATAATTAACACCAAATCTGTACAATATTTGCCAGAAAATAGAAAAGGCAGTACAACTTCCAGTATCATTTTATGAAGCTACTATCACCCTGCTATCAAAATCAAACCAAAATATACAAAAATAAAACACAGATTAATGTCCCATGCTCACAAAAATACGTAAACAAAAAACTGGAATATAAAAGTTAAGAGTACCCCAAATAATTATACACTATGACCAAGTTGGAATTAATTCATGGATGAAAAGTTTATTTAATATTCAAAAGTTAATCACATCAATATGCTAAAGACAAAATATACAATCACATCAATTGATGTAGGAAAGCACATGTGGCAAAAGTCATTACTCATTCATATTGATAAAAACTTTCATAAATATAAGAATTAAAGGGAACTTTCTCAATTTGATAAAGAGCACCTACAAAATACCTACAGCTAACATTTTTCTTAACGATGCAAAACTAAATATTTTCCCATGAATATTAGAAATAAAACAAGTGAGAGTGCATGAGGGCAGGAAAGATGGTGGAATGAGATATACATCATTACCCTAGGTACATGGATGACTGCACATATGGTATGATGTTACATTGTGTACAATTACATAAATGTAAAGTTGTGCTCCAATTGCATGCATTGAATCAAAATGTATTCTGCTGTCATATATACCTAATTAAAATAAATATATTAATTTAAAAAAAAAGAATGTCCCAAGCAGCCCAATTGACATGGGCATCTGGAAGAAAGCAGTCAGCAATCGGCATGGTCATCAGACTGCAAGTTAGGGGTGTGCTTGCAAAATACAGAGTATATCACCAGCAAAATTGAAGTGTAAATAAAAAGCAGCACCACCTGGAGATGAAGGAGAGACTTGTGTATGGATTGTACTATTTCTCTTTATGGAAAATATAAATGATTCTTTACTTTTGATGGAGTTATGTCCCAATAAACTTATTGTACACTGAAAATATTATAAATATTTATCATATTTGTTTATTTATAAATGTATTTATAAATGTTTATTTATGATAAAATTATCATAAATAGGTAAAATTTATAAGTTTGGCTGCTTAGCAACACAGGAGAATATCCTAAAATGTATTGCTAGCTCAGGAAAATAAAAAATTCAAAATTGTGTATAGTTCTTTCACCTTTGCACAGTTGAAAATATGTAAGTCAAACCATCTACCATCATAGATCAGAATTCTCCGTATAACACTTTTCTACCCCAGGGTGATCTATTTTCTGAAAGCCCAGGGGATCTCCAGCTGAGGGCTCTTTGCCCAAGCATGGAAGCAGCTTTTCTTTCCACTGAAATCCTTTCAAGATTTTTAACCCTTCTTGCTTCCAAAACAAGACGTGAGATGCTTAGGTGGCTATCAGACACCAGAAAAAGTTCCTTTTCTTTTTCTGATATTTGCTTTCTGGAAGATGACAGGATTCTTATCCCTGGTCCTCATTATATAGTCCAGGGTAAACACCTGGACTAGACATATTTTCAGAAAACTTTGATCATTTCACTCTTATTCAACTTATACAAGTTTAATGATCAGAAGAAAGAGCCAAGGGATACATGGAAGAATGGGTTCTGAAGACATCTTTAAGATATAGCAGGACATCCAGTCGGCACCTGGCTATAAGAGCTCTACTATTAAATCACTGTTGGACCTTGGGCAAGTTAATTGCCCCTTTTGAGGCTGAGTTTATTCTTATGAAGTTAAGTGTGTTAGATAACATGTTCCATGAGGTCATTACTAGTTCTATAACAGTTCCCACTTGAAATCATCATGTTCACATGGTTCCATAGAAGGGAGAAGCCTAGGGCCACCCCATGTCTCCTCAATAAAGTTGTTTAAACAAGAGGAGGGAGAAAGGGAGATTTTCATGTTTCCATTTTTTGGGAGACCCCACTGAGCAAGTTTAGAGGACTTAGTGAATCTCTGGGGGTCCACTGGGGGTCTGAGTTTCCCAAAGTCTGATCTCCACCCCTGTTTTCCCCACTGACCTCCCTTCAGCCTAAAGCAGAAGTTTTCTGAATCTCTGGTCATTTGTCTCAGTTTCTCTTTAGGAACAAGAGGCAGAATAGAAAAGGCCTAGAAGTCCATAGTGATAGAGCTCAAACCCAGTATAAAGAATTCATAAGCTGACCTGTCCAGATAGAGATGGAGAATAGACACCATGGCTGGAGTGGGATGGAGCAGCAACAAGACTTACCCCTGTTCTGACCCATGCCAGCTTCCATCAGCTCAGTGTCCTCAACCATAAAGTGGGCACAATATCACTCAATTCCTTCTGTTGTTATAGGTATAAGAAAGATGGTGTATTTTTACCCCCTAATTAAGAGTAGATAGTCATATGTGATAAGCAACTTAAACATTCACATCTTAAAAGTAGGTAATGAATAGCAGGCCTCATTATACTATTGTACTTGGGGAACAGAAGTGAAACCTGGAATTTCAGGGTGGGGGGGCAGAGTCTTGGGGGTACAGTTATGTGGCACAGTACCCCAGGACTGCTGGAAGTTTCTCTCATCAGCTTTACATGCTGCTATGATCCTCATTTACCTACCCATAGGAAAAATTCTTACCTGTCTTAAAAAGAGAACATAAAATAGAAATCGTTGAACCTAGAAGAGGGTGTCTGTATGGGTAGGACAGATCAAATTGGTCTGTGTTAAGGACAATGATGACAGACATTTAGGTTCACAATATAGCACCTCAGACAGGAGAGGTGACTGGGTCAAGTTGGAGCAACAAGAGGATGTCGGGGGAAGGCAAAGTCAGGTGTCTGATGCCCCACTCTCTCCAGACACATAGCAAAGCCTCATAGGAAGTGTGGTCTAAGAGCTGCAGAGGGACCAGTGATAGAAAGAAGCCAATCTTGAGTCTGGAGTTCCAGTGAACTTTCTACTCTTGCCTTCTTGACCTGAAGAGTGGGCTAAGATATTGTACCTAATTTGTCATGAAGGTCAAACAGTCAGTCTCCACGAGGCCCACCATCTGCTGGAGCTATACGTATTAAGGCAACCTACCACTTCTGATTTAGGAAGCCTCTGGGGCTTAGGTTTCCCCCTATGTTATAGGGATAGAAAAAGTAGGTCCTATCTTCTAGCATGAACACTTCTAGGGAAAAGTGGAGTTCAGAGTTTGGAAACTAGGTGTCTCTGACCTATCCTTCCATGTCAGCCAACAACATTTATGTCTTTGACCTGAGAAAGCAGCTCCTCTGTTTTGTCAGTGAAACCCTAGAGTAAATAGAATGGCAGTGAGCCCTTTACTCATAGTTAGAACGTTGCCAGATTTGAGAACCTCCACCTTGAACTGCCCTCTGTGCCTTAATCAGAGGTTTGACATGAAGCTCAGAACTCAGCAGCTCATGGCAGCAGAATTCTCCTCCATTCCCCATCTCTCCTGCTGCAGGACCTCAGCCACTTCTCTGCACCCAGCCTGCAGAGCAGGCCCAGGTACTTTTCCAGGCATATATTTCTCTCCACTGAGAGGCAGCACTCTCAGTTTGGGATACCTTGAGATGCTCAGAAAATCATTCACATCCCTTTGGATCAAAAGAAGATGCCCCAAATATCTTTGGCATTTCTTACCAACCCTTTATTACATTATTCCAAAGATGGGAGTATACACCATAGAGTTATATAAACTGAGGTTATGGATAAAATAATGTAATTTATATGCCTTCAACATTTAATATAAAAGTTTTATTGAGTGTTACATACACAAAGAAAACTTCACAGTTTGTTAAATTTTTACAATCAGATCCCAGCTGGAGAAGGAGAACTTTACTTCTGCCCAAGAAGTCTCCCACACCCTAATCACACACCCTACCAAGGTTTACCAAGTAACTGATTTCTACTAATGTGGACTGGCATTGGCAGATTTTCTACTTTACGTAAGTAGAAGCATTCATTATATGCTAAGATATACTAAGATAGAAAACACTTAACCATAGAAAATCTCTAGCCCCCCCTTCTCCGGTAACCCCTTTTCTAACTTTTAAGTCCCATGTATTAATCTTATTTGTCCCCAATTTTTTACAAATGGAACCATACCATGTGCTATTATTGACTGGCTCCTGTCACTCAGCATGTTTCCTCTGGGATACAAATATGAGATTGTTTATATTAGTAAGTTTCTAGGTTTTATTGTTAAATAGTTTTCCATTGTGTATTTACATCATAATTTATTTATTCACATTGGTAGATATTTGGTTTCTTTATCATTTGTCACTTGTATTATTTTTTAATGACACTATAAAAAATGACTGAAAACTTGGTGGCTTAAAACAATAGAAATTTAACCTCTTACAGTTCTGGAGGCCCAGGAGTCTGGAATAAAGATGTTACTATGTTTTTTCTCCCTCTGAAGAACTTAGAAAAAATGCTTTCATAGCATACCAGGAATATTGAATTTAGGGGCAATCTTAATTTTGTATGACCTCATTTTACTTAACTATATCTACAAAGACCCTACTTCCAAATAAGTTCATATTCTGAGGTGCAGGTGAAAACAGATTTTGAAGGAACATCATTTAACTCAATAGAGGGCTGATAGAAATTAAACTGTTATGAACATTCTTACACAAGTCTTTTTACACATAACTTTGATTTTATTTTGGGTCAATATTCTGAAGCATAATTGCTTGGCAATAGAGAAAATACAGGTTTAATTTCACAGGAAACAACCAAACTTTTTCCCACTAGTTTCATAGGGCCTGTTTGGGTGTAGGGTTTTCCTAGATCCCTGAAGTTTTCTGGACAGGATGACTTCTCACCAATTTTCCCTTGTTGAAATGGGTCTCACATCTTTGTTAGAAAAATCTGTGTCCCCATAAGCCTGGGCCCTCTTTCTTTCTCTTAGCTGCCTTGGGCTTTTTGTATTCCTCTGTCCCAGGCAGTCTCCCAGGTACTACAGCATACAAGGTCTAGAAACCCACAAAAGGCACAGTCCTGAGATGAGCTAGGTAAATTCACCTGGAGCAGCAATACTTTCACTAAGCTCAGGCACTAAGAATGTAAATTATTCATATCAAATTTCAATGATAGAAAGAAAAGAGAAGAGAGGACTCCAATATCTAAAAAGGTGTTCTTGGGAAGAAAAGAAAAATCACTGACAGGAAGTGGCTTCTTCATTCTATTTTTAAAAAATTGTATTCTTCCCACTTTTTTGAATTAGATTGTGAATCAGCAAGCCATTCGCAAAACCCTACATGCCTAAGCCCATCCTAACATTTCTCCCCAAATCCCAACAATGTTTAAACCAAATGTTTTAGTCAATTTTTTCATCTTTGTAGCTATGACCAATATGCCCAACAAAAACCACATATAGAAGGAAAAGTATATTTTGGCTCATGATTTCAGAGGTTTCAGTCCATAGACAGCTGAGCCCATAACTCTGAGCGTAAGGTGAGGCAGAATATTATATCAGAATGGTATAGAGGAGGAAAGCAGCTAAGGATATTGCAACAAGAAAATAGAGAGCTCCGATTATTAGGGATAAAATGTAAACCACAAAGTCATGCCCTCAGTGATCTATCTCCTCTAGTCATACACTACCTTCCTAAATTTACCAACCAGTTGTAATCCAATTACAACTTTCATAATTCAGTCATCTCACATCTGAGCCATCTTTAATTATCACATAAGTTTTTGGGAGACATCTCTTATCTAAAGCACAATATCTAGAGGGTGGAGAATGTGATGTCCAAGACTTCCTACCATGAGCACAATTTTGCTAACACACCACAATTGGAGTGGGGGAAAGAATAGAAGTTCAATGAGTTAGACAAAGGGGAATGAAGGGAAGGCCAGGAGGATATGAATAAGAAAGACAGTGGAATGAATTGGATACAACTTTTCTATGTTCATATGTGAATACACAAACCAGTGAAACTCCATCATGTAAAATTACAAGAATGGGTTCCTAATTAGAATAAGTTATATTCCATATATATTATACTCTGCTGTTGCTGAAAGCCATAGCCAAGTAGGAATGACGCATGGCATTTTTGGTTGAAAGGTGATGCCAGCAAGCCATTGAGATGATAATGATTATGTTAAGATGTGCATTCAATTGGAGATTAGACCCCTGCTGTCCACCTCGGCCTGCTACTTTGGAGCTCTCCCGGGACTCCCAGAGTGTTCCCATTGGTTGGAGAAGTGCAGTAGGAGGGAATTCCAGAGGAGGGATTTCCTGTTGGTGTAGTGTGTCCCGGGAGAAGGCCACGTGTGTGGCATTTGTGGGAGTTTTGGAAATAAAGTTTGTTCCTGCTTGAGTGGCTCGAGATTTTGTGCCCAGCCAGACTGCGGCATTTGGCGGCCCATACGGGGAATGCCTGAAGCTCGGAGGTAAGTGAAATTGCTCGCCCCTGAGGGAAGGCAAGAGAATGGGTGACCATTTAAAAAAAAATGTGTTCTTCTTTTGATTTGTTTTGTTTTTGTTTCAAGCTACCTATCCCTAGAAATTTCTCAGGCAAACTGTGAAAAATGGTTGGCTCAAGGTTTGAAGTTGTTTGGTCCTGAGGAAGAGATAGAGATAGGCCACGAAAATACATTTCAAGAAAATAGGAAATATGATACAATGATTTTTTGTTCTGTTTTTGTTTCATTCTGTTTCAGTTTTGTTTTGTGTTATCTTGTTGGGTTGCGTTATCTTTATAGTAGATTAGAAATTAGTAAAAAACAAACTGAAAGAGTGTTAAGTAAATTGTTAGAGGTTCAGACCACGGAGAAAGACATTTTAGATCAAGTAAAAGAGAAGGTCTCTCAAGCTAGTCAGACAGAGGAAGAAAATTTAAAGGAGGAAGAACTATCAGGGAAACAGTTACAACAGGAGGCTGCTACTAACACCTTTCTATCACCAGAGGGCGTAAGTGTCCAACCAACAGCTCCACCTATAGACACAACATATCCTGTGGGGACCCCAACCCCCGTAGTTGATAGATGGGATCCTGAGACAGGACCTCAAAGATTAGCATGCCCTGTACTTGAGAAGGCAGGAGGGCAGCAAATTCACAGTACTCTAGATTTCAAAACAGTGAAGCAGTTAAAGAAGGCTGTAACAACCTATGGTCCCCAAGCACCCTTCACTGTAAGCATGGTTGAATCCATTACCAACTTGGACATGATGCCAGCAGATTGGGCTAGCATGTGTAAATCTGTGCTAAATGGAGGACAATATTTGTTATGGAAGGTTGCCAATGAGGAATTTTGCATGGAGACAGCTAGGCGAAATGCAGCAGCCAGTTACACTCAAAGAAATCTAGATATGTTGTTAGGAGAAGGATGTTATGAGGGTCAACAGCAACAAATTAAATATGATCCTGCTATATATGCACAAATTGCTGCAGACGCAGTTAGGGCATGGAAGACCTTACAAGGACATGGAGATTTACAAGGTCAATTATCTAAGGTAATACAGAGAGCTAATGAACCTTACGCTGAATTTGTAGATAGGCTTATTCAAACAGCTGCCAGAGTTTTTGGGGATACAGAACAAGCAATGCCATTAATTAAAGAGCTAGCCTTTGAACAAGCAAATCGTTGCTGCAGAGAGGTCATTTGACTATGGAAACATGAAGATTTAAATACATATATTAAATTATGTAGAGACATTAATGAACAAGGGCAAGTCTTGGCAGGTGCAGTACAATAGGCTTTAGATGCCAGGCCAAAAACATGCTGCAATTGTGAACAAACAGGACATTTTAAAAGGAATTGCCCCATAGGAGGAGGGTTTAACAAAACTATGTATCAAAGTAGTAGAATACCGGGTATTTGCCCACAATGCCGTAAAGGGAGACATTGGGCTAATGAATGCCATTCTCAAACCACCATAGAGGGTACTCCATTATCAAAAAATGGACAAGGACCGGGTGTTTATCCACCATATCATGGAGAAAAGCATCAGGCTCCATTGCCATAAAACAGACTGGGGGGCCCAATGCTCTGGGGCCCACAACCACAAATATATGGGGCAATGGAGGAACCCAGCAACACCATCAGGGTAGTGCCCAGGACACATTATCCATTAAATCCCTCATCAGACAGACCAGAGGGAGCACAGGGTTGGACATCTGCACCTCCACCAGAGCAGTACTAACTCCAGAGATGGGAGTTCAAATCATTCCCACAGGGGTAAAAGGACCTCTTCCCCAAGGAACAGTAGGCTTATTATTGGGACACAGTTCTTCTACTCTAAAAGGACTTATGATAAGTCCTGGGGTAATTGATCCCGATTATGAAGGTGAAATAAAAATTATAGCTAGTTCTCCAAAGGGTATATCAGTAATTTCACCAGGAGCTAGAATAGCACAGTTATTAATAATACCCAGCCTACATGATAAATTTTCCAGTAGTAGTATAGAAAGAGGTTCCAGGGGATTAGGCTCCACAGGTGTAGATTGGGCTATGCTGTCTTTAAATTTAGATTCTCGCTCAATGCTAAAACTAAATATTCAAGGACATGAATTTAATGGGCTGCTTGATACAGGTGCAGACCTTAGCATCATATCTCGTCAAGAATGGCCAAAACATTGGCTGATACAACAAGCCACTCAAACGCTTTGAGGCTTAGGAGTGGCAACTAATCCCCATAGAAGTGCAATGGTATTAGATTGGAAGGATCCTGAAGGATGTGAAGGAACTATACAGCCATATGTATTGGATCATCTTCCTATAAATTTATGGGGATGAGATGTCCTAGATCAATTAGGTTTGACATTAACAAATAACATCAATCCAAATGCGCCCACTATTAGGGCTAGACAAGGTTTCAGGAAAGAAAAAAGATTAGGAGAACAAGGTATAGCAGCACCAATTCAAATAGATCAAGGAATGCTGGGAGCCATTAGCCAAGTAGGTATGACAATTTCCTTGCCAGCGTACCCCATGTTGCAGTGAGAGTGCATGTAGGTGACCTTGCTCAAGGACCAGGGCGGATTAGGGTGTTCCCGGTTTAGGATAATCAGGTTTAGGGTGTTCCAGGTTTAAGATTATTCCTGCTGGGAATAGGGCGTATCCTGCTGCCTGAGTTCCCCTTGAGTTCTCATGGGATTCAGACAGTATATTTTGGGAAATAGAAGCCCAGTGGGAGTGGATTTAGGCAGAGAATGTGGATTTCCCCAGAACGTGATTGTAGATGGCTGGTGTGAGTTCGGGAATAAAGAGTTGCTGTTTGAATCTACAAGCTGTGTGGTGGCTCGTGATTGTGTGCCCAGCCAGACTGCGGCATTTGGCGGCCCGTGCGGGGAACGTCTAAAGCTTAGAGGTAAGTGAAATTTCTCACCCTTGAGGAAGAGAGAAAGAATGGGTGAACATTTCAAAAAACAATGTGTTATTGTTTTGATTTATTTTGTTTTTATTTCAAGTTGCCTGTTCCTAGAACTTTCTCAGGAAAACTGGGGAAAATGGTTGACTCAAGGTTTGAAGTTGTTCGCCTCCGAGGAAGAGAAATTGTTAGAGAAAGGAGGCACCCCAGTAAGACCAAGAACAGTTAGGACATATGTTGATACAATACAAAAATGTAGCCCATGGCTTTTTAAAGACGAGTTATTAAGTATATCAATGGGACCATCATGGTATCCTGTAGAAGGATTTTTCTTCAAGAAAAAGATGGCTAGTTCTGTTTACTACATTTGTCTAAGATCTTGGTTTTTACAGACATCTGATTAATTTACAAGTCTAAAGTGTTAAAATATCAACCACTAAATATGAAATCAAGTACTCTTTACTTATTAAGTTCCATAAGGTAATATATTTAAACATTATGTGTGTTTTCATAATTTGGTAAATGGAAAAAAGTTCAATATTGCTTTGGTCTGTGTCTTTGCTGAAATAAGGTTACTAAGTGTTAAGATTCTATCATGTGTAATTTATATACAAAGAGTAGAAAAATTTTCAGTTGGGTTTCAATTATAGTATTATAGTACCATAAAAAAACATGAAAGTATTTCATCTTATTAAAGTGGAGTAATTTGTCTAAATCAGAAATTTTATAAGAGTTGTTTCAAAATGTGAATTTATAAAAAGGGTTAACAGCTACAAAAGAGATATAAAAAGATTCAAGATGTGAAAATATATTTTAATATAAAGGTTAAAAAAAAGAAAGAAATGTTTCTAGATGAGATAATCTCTGTGTGGTAAAGTAAAAAGTTGTAAAATGCCATTTAAAAAGATTTTGAGGAAACTAGACTTACTTTAAAAGCTTGAGAAAGGAAGAAAGAAGAAAAAGGTATTTGTACATGGCAGATTGAGACAAAGCTTCTCAATGGAGTTAAAAAAAAAGCCTTTGCTTGAAGGGAGCCATGTAAACTAACATTAAAGCGATTTAAACAAAATCTAAGCCTCGTTTAAAAGAGTGAAGCTGTAGGTGGTGAAAAAGTACATTTAAAAGTACAGTACAGATGATAATTGGAAGGCTTTAAAAGGTTAAATTGAAGGTGGTCGAGGTACCTTCATGGCAGAAAAAAGATTGCTTTATTGCATCATTCGAAACCTAGTTAATCTTAAAGGCATTACTTTAAAAAAAATGGGAAGATAATAGGATAAAAGATATTTAGATAAAGAAGATTAAAAATTTAAAGTGAAAAACTTTAAAGACAGAAGTATAGAAAGTTAAAAACAAAAAAAGATAGAAAAGATGTAGAAAGATAAAAAAAATGTCGGAAGACAAAAATTTTAAACCCACAAAATAGGAAGAAAAAAAAAAACTAGGAGGAAAATAAGCAACTAAGGGTAAATATACAAACCTTAGGAAAAGAAAAAAAAAAACTAGAAGATAGAAATAAGATAGAAAATGGTTGAAAATGTCAAGTAAAGGTATTTCAGATAGAAAATACAAAAGGCTAAGACAACTATTAGATACAGACATTCAAGATAGAATTAAAACATACTTATTAAAGCAAAAAGAGGGAATTGAAAGGGGGTATATACCACCCCAACATAAACTTAAAATAACCCTTTTTACTCTAAACTTTTAAAATTTGGATTCATCAGGACTTAGTGCTGCGGAAAGACATATGTATCCAAAAAATGTACATAAGCCTAAGGTACTTTGGAAGGATATTCTAACAGGACAATGGAAAGGTCCTGACCCAGTGATTGTCTGGAGTCAGGGTTTTGTTTGTGTGTTTCCACAGGGAGAACAGCAGCCGATTTGGATTCCAGAGAGATTAACTAAAACAATTTCTACAGATGGAAAAGAAGATGATTTGACTCAAATCCATAACAGCTGATATCCAGAACTCCAGCTTGGCCATTCTTACATCTGCGACAGTGATTAACCAGTGATGCAATTTTTATTTCCTTGCCAGCGCACCTAATGTTAATTGTGGTAGTGCTGGCATATCTTTGCTGATGGTGTCACCAGTGATGCAATTTTTCCCAAGGAGCCATCAATTGGCTTGGTGTAGTGGCATTTCTGTATCCTCCTCCCTTCTGCTAGTGATGGTCTAAAATTTGGTGGCCAATGGCTATATGCTGGACCAGTAGTCAGTGACGGGTATGATCCAATTGCAGTGGAATCAACCTAAGACAGGAGGCTGACGCCTAAAGGTCAGTTTTCCGATGATGGGTAAGAACCATATGTTAAATTGGACAACCTACCAGGCACGGTCCTTAAGCCACATTGCTTGTTGTTTAATTAATCAGAACGGGGGAGATGCTGGGAGCCATTAGCCAAGTAGGTATGACAATTTCCTTGCCAGTGTACCCCATGTTGCAGTGACATTGCATGTACGTGACCTTGCTCAAGGACCAGGGCAGATTAGGGTGTTCCCGGTTTAGGATAATCGGGTTTAGGGCATTCCAGATTTAAGATTATTCCTGCTGGGAATAGGGCGTATCCTGCTGCCTGAGTTCCCCTTGAGTTCTCATGGGATTCAGACAGTATATATTGGGAGATAAAAGCCCAGTGGGAGTGGATTTAGGCAGAGAACGTGGATTTCCCCAGAACGTGATTGTAGACAGCTGGTGTGAGTTCGGGAATAAAGAGTTGCTTTTGAATCTACAAGCTGTGTGGTGGCTCGTGATTGTGTGCCCAGCCAGACTGCGGCAAAGGAATAAATAGACATGGATTGGGTTTTCAGAAGGGGTCACTGAGGCAATAAAAGTTACTTGGAAATCAGAAAGACCAGTATGGGTTCCTCAGTGGCCCCTGACTAAAGAAAAGATACAAGCAGCCCATGACCTGGTCAAACAACAATTAGCAGAGGGACATATACAACCTTCCATATCTCCCTATAATACTCCCATTTTTGTCATTAAAAAGAAATCTGGTAGAGCTTCCAATCACTCCTGCAAGGTAGGCGGGCGTGCGACCCACCGGCAGAAGAGGAGCAGCGGCCTGCTGAGAGGCAGAGCCGCCCCCTCCCCGTGCGCCGGCAAGGTAGAGGGAACTCTGACCACCCACAGATCAGGCCCAGCAGCCTGCTGAGGGGCAGAGCCGCCCCCCACCCCCCGCGCCTGCCAGGTACGCGGAACTATGAACACCGACAGAAAAGGCCCAGTGGTCCGCGGCGGGACAGAGCTTCCAATCACTCCTGCAAGGTAGGCGGGCCTGCGACCCACCGGCAGAAGAGGAGCACCGGCCTGCTGAGAGGGATTGTCGCCCCCTCCCCATGTGCTGGCAAGGTAGAAGGAACTGTGACCACCATCAGAACAGTCCAGACCTGCAACCAAGAGACAGAACAGGCCCAGTGGCCTGAGGAAGGGTAGAGCCGCCCCGCCCCCCGCGCCTGCAAGGTAGGCGGACCTGCGACCCACTGGCAGAACAGCCCGAGAGGCCTGCAGAGGGGCAGTGCCGCTGCCTGCCCCTGCAAAGTAGGCAGAACTGCGACCACCGACAGAACAAGCCTAGCGGTCCGCAGAGGGACAGAGCTGCCGCCCGCGCCTGCAAGTAGGCGGACCTGCTACTCACTGGCAGAGCAGGCCCACTGGCTTGCCGGCGTGGTAGGCACATTGCCCCAATTGGAGGAGGGGCAGAGCCGCCGCCCGCGCCTGCGTGGGAGACTTTGCAACTATACAAGACTAATATAAATATATAGGGGGAAATTCAATAGCACAACAGTTTCACCAAGTAGAAAGGAACGCAAACAGTATGAAGAGACAAGGAAAGGAAGGACCACAAGCAATGCAGGTCAACTCAATGTTAGAAGAGGTAATAGCTGCAGCAGATGGAATGTCAGATAAAGAATTCAGGATATACATGCTTCAGATGATCTGGAGTCTCAAGGAAGACATCAGACAGCAAAATCAGACAATGAAAGATCACTTCAACAATGAATTACATAAACAAATCCAAGAAGCAAAAGATCAACTATACAGGGAGATAGAGGTTATAAAAAACAAACAAACAGAAATCCTAGAAATGCAGGAAGCAATAAACCAACTTAAAAACTCAATTGAGAATACTACCAGCAGAGTAGAACACTTAGAAGATAGAACATCAGACAATGAAGATAAAGTATTTCAACTTGTAAAGAACATAGACAGCTCAGCAAGACTGTTAAGAAACCATGAGCAGAACATCCAAGAAATATGGGATAACATCAAGAGACCAAATTTAAGAGTCATTGGGATACAGGAAGGGACAAAGTTTCAAACCAAAGGAATGAGCAATCTATTCAATGAAATAATACGAGAAAACTTCCCAGACTTGAAGAATGAGACAGAACCCCAAATCCTAGAAGCCTACAGGACGCCGAATGTGCAAAATCATAAGAGACCCACACCTAGACACATTATAATGAAGATGCCCAACATACAGAATAAGGAGAGAATTTTAAAAGCTACAAGAGAAAGGAAGCAGATCACATTTAGGGGTAAGCCAATCAGGATAACAGCTGATCTTTCAACACAGACTCTGAAAGCTAGAAGATCCTGGAATAACATATTTCAAACACTGAAAGAAAATGGGTTCCAACCAAGAATTGTGTTTCCAGCGAAATTAAGCTTCAGGATGGAAGATGAAGTTAAAACCTTCCAAGATAAACAAAAGTTACAAGAATTTGCAGCTAGAAAACCATCTCTTCTAAACATCCTTGGCAAAACATTACAGGAAGAGGAAATGGAACATAACAATGAAAACCAACAGTGGGACGTAGGACAGTAAAAGGGGGAAAAATAATCAAAGAGGAAAACAAACCATGTTTAGTAACATAAATAAACAAATATGGCTGGAAGAACAACCCATATCTCAATAATAACCCTAAATGTTAATGGCTTAAACTCACCAATCAAGAGACACAGGCGAGTAGAATGGATCACAAAACAAGACCCAACAATATGCTGCCTACAGGAGACGCATTTGATAGGAAAAGACATACATAGGCTGAAGGTGAAAGGTTGGGAAAAATCATATCACTCATATGGACTTCGGAAACAAGCAGGAGTGTCCATACTCATATCAAATAAAATAGATTTCAAGCCAAAGTTAATCAAAAGGGATAAAGAGGGACACTACATACTGCTTAAGGGAACCATACACCAACAAGACATAACAATCATAAATATATATGCCCCAAACAACGGTGCAGCTATGTTCGTCAAACAAACTCTTCTCAAGTTCAAGAGTCTAATAGACCACCATACCATAATCATGGGAGACTTCAACACACCTCTCTCGCCACTGGACAGATCTTCCAAACAAAAGTTGAATAAGGAAACTATAGAACTCAATAACACAATTAATAACCTAGACTTAATTGACATATATAGAATATACCACCCAACATCAAGCAGTTACACTTTTTTCTCAGCAGCACATGGATCCTTCTCAAAAATAGATCATATATTATGTCACAGGGAAACTCTAAGACAATACAAAGGAGTAGAGATAATACCATGCATCCTATCTGATCATAATGGAATGGAACTGAAAATCAACAATAAAAGAAGGAAGGAAAAAGCATACATCACTTGGAGAATGAACAATAGGTTACTGAATGATCAATGGGTTATAGAAGACATCAAGGAGGAAATTAAAAAATTCTTAGAGATTAATGAAAACACTGACACAACATATCGGAATCTATGGGACACATTGAAAGCAGTTCTAAGAGGAAAATTCATTGCTTGGAGTTCATTCCTTAAAAAAAGAAAAAAACCAACAAATAAATGATCTCATACTTCATCTCAAAAATCCTAGAAAAAGAAGAGCAAAACAACAGCAAAAGAAGTAGAAGGCAAGAAATGATTAAAATCAGAGCTGAGATTCATGAAATCGAAACAAAAGAAACAATTGAAAAAACTGACAAAACTAAAAGTTGGTTCTTTGACAAAGTGAACAAAATCGACAGACCCTTAGCCATGCTAGTGAAGAGAAGAAGAGAGAGAACTCAAATTACTAGCATACGGGATGAAAAAGGCAATATCACAACAGACACCTCAGATATACAGAAGATAATCAAAAATTATTTTGAATCCTTATACTCCAATAAATTAGAAGATAGTGAAGGCATCGATAAATTTCTTAAGTCATATGATCTGCCCAGATTGAGTCAGGAGGATATAGACTACCTAAACAGACCAATATCAATTGAGGAGATAGAAGAAACCATCAAAAGACTACCAACTAAGAAAAGCCCAGGTCCCGATGGGTATACAGCAGAATTTTACAAAACCTTTAAAGAAGAACTAATACCAATACTTTTCAAGCTACTTCAGGAAATAGAAAAGGAGGGAGAACTTCCAAATTCATTCTATGAGGCCAACATCACCCTGATACCTAAACCAGACAAAGACACTTCAAAGAAAGAAAACTACAGACCAATATCTCTAATGAACCTAGATGCAAAAATCCTCAATAAAATTCTGGCGAATCGGATACAAAAACATATCAAAAAAATTGTACACCATGATCAAGTAGGATTCATCCCTGGGATGCAAGGCTGGTTCAATATACGGAAATCAATAAATGTTATTCACCACATCAATAGACTTAAAAATAAGAACCATATGATCATCTCGATAGATGCGGAAAAAGCATTTGACAAAGTACAGCATCCCTTTATGTTCAAAACTCTAGAAAAACTAGGGATAACAGGAACATACCTCAATATTGTAAAAGCAATCTATGCTAAGCCTCAGGCTAGCATTATTCTGAATGGAGAAAAACTGAAGGCATTCCCTCTAAAATCTGGAACAAGACAGGGATGCCCTCTCTCTCCACTTCTCTTCAACATAGTTCTCGAAACACTGGCCAGAGCAATTAGACAGATGAAAGAAATTAAAGGCATAAAAATAGGAAAAGAAGAAATTAAATTATCACTATTTGCAGATGATATGATTCTATATCTAGCAGACCCAAAAGGCTCTACAAAGAAACTATTAGAGCTAATAAATGAATTCAGCAAAGTGGCAGGATTTAAAATCAACACGCATAAATCAAAGGCATTCCTGAATATCAGCGACAAATCCTCTGAAATGGAAATGAGGACAACCACTCCATTCAAAATATCTTCAAAAAAAATAAAATACTTGGGAATCAACCTAACAAAAGAGGTGAAAGACTTATACAATGAAAACTACAGAACCCTAAAGAGAGAAATAGAAGAAGATCTTAGAAGATGGAAAAATATACCCTGTTCATGGATAGGCAGAACTAACATCATCAAAATGGCGATATTACCAAAAGTTCTCTATAGGTTTAATGCAATGCCAATCAAAATCCCAATGGCATTTCTTGTAGAAATAGAGAAAGCAATCATGAAATTCATATGGAAAAATAAAAGACCCAGAATAGCAAAAACAATGCTAAGCAAGAAGTGTGAATCAGGCGGTATAGCGATACCAGACTTCAAACTATACTACAGAGCAATAGTAACAAAAACAGCATGGTACTGGTACCAAAACAGGCGTGTGGACCAATGGTACAGAATAGAGGACACAGAAACCAATCCACAAAACTACAACTATCTTATATTTGATAAAGGGGCTAAAAGCATGCAATGGAGGAAGGATAGCATCTTCAACAAATGGTGCTGGGAAAACTGGAAATCCATATGCAACAAAATGAAACTGAATCCCTTTCTCTCGCCATGCACAAAAGTTAATTCAAAATGGATCAAGGAGCTTGATATCAAATCAGAGACACTCCGTCTGATAGAAGAAAAAGTTGGCTACGATCTACACACTGTGGGGTCGGGCTCCTAATTCCTCAATAGGACACCCATAGCACAAAAGTTAATAACTAGAATCAACAAATGGGACTTATTCAAACTAAAAAGTTTTTTCTCAGCAAAAGAAACAATAAGAGAGGTAAATAGGGAGCCTACATCCTGGGAACAAATCTTACTCCTCACACTTCAGATAGAGCCCTAATATCCAGAGTATACAAAGAACTCAAAAAATTAGACAATAAGAGAACAAACAACCCAATCAACAAGTGGGCGAAGGACCTGAACAGACACTTCTCAGAGGAGGACATACAATCAATCAACAAGTACATGAAAAAATGCTCACCATCTCTAGCAGTCAGAGAAATGCAAATCAAAACCACCCTAAGATACCATCTCACTCCAGTTAGATTGGCAGCCATTATGAAGTCAAACAACAACAAGTGCTGGCGAGGATGTGGGGAAAAGGGTACACTTGTACATTGCTGGTGGGACTGCAAATTGGTGCAGCCAATTTGGAAAGCAGTATGGAGATTTCTTGGAAAGCTGGGAATGGAGCCACCATTTGACCCAGCTATTCCCCTTCTCGGTCTATTCCCTAGAGACCTAAAAAGAGCATGCTACAGGGACGCTGCTACATCGATGTTCATAGCAGCACAATTCACAATAGCAAGACTGTGGAACCAACCTAGCTGCCCTTCAATAGATGAATAGATAAAAAAATGTGGCATTTATACACAATGGAGTATTACTCTGCATTAAAAAATGACAAAATCATAGAATTTACAGGGAAATGGATGGCATTAGAGCAGATTATGCTAAGTGAAGCTAGCCAATCCCTAAAATACAAATGCGAAATGTCTTCTTTAATATAAGGAGAGTAACTAAGAACAGAGTAGGGTCAAAGAGCATGAGAAGAAGATTAACATTAAACAGGGATGAGAGGTGGGAGGGAAAGGGAGAGAGAAGGGAAATTGCATGGAAATGGAAGGAGACCCTCAGAGTTATACAAAAGTACATAGAAGAGGAAGTGAGGGGAAAGGGAAAAATAATACAAGGGGGACAAATGAATGTCAGTAGAGGGGGCAGAGAGAGAAGAGGGGAGGGGAGGGGAGGGGAGGGGGGATAGTAGAGGATAGGAAAGGCAGCAGAACACAACAGACACTAGTATGGCAATATGTAAATCAATGGATGTGTAACTGATGTAATTCTGCAATCTGTATGTGGGGTAAAAATGGGAGTTCATAACCCACTTGAATCAAAGTGAGAAATATGATATATCAAGAACTATGTAATGTTTTGAACAGCCAACAATAAAAAATTAAAAAAAAAAGAAATCTGGTAAATGGAGATTATTGGAAGATTTAAGAGCCATTAATAATGAGATGGTTATTATGGGACCTGCTCAATCAGGGATTCCTCAATTATCTGCTTTGCCAAAAACCTTGTATGTTTTAGCTATAGATATTAAAGATTGTTTTTTTTTTCCAATTACAATTCATCCTGAGGATAGTCCACGTTTTGCATTTACTATCCCTGCACTGATTCATGAAGTTCCTGTTCAGAGATATGAATGGAAAGTACTCCCTCAAGGGCTGGCTAACAGCCCAACTGTGTGTCAAATTTATGTTAACAAAGCAATCCAGCCACTTATAAATCAAAATCCTGAACTAAAAATATTTCACTATATGGATGATGTATTATTAGCACATAAAGATAAAAACATATTGCTAGAATGTTATGCCACACTTACAAATTTATTAAAAAAATATTATCTAGAGATAGCAATAGATAAAGTACAATTAAATTTTCCAATTAATTATTTAGGAATTCTATTATCCTCAACCATGGTCCGTCCACCAAAAATTCAAATAAGAGTAGATCAACTCAAATCACTTAACGACTTTCAAAAGTTATTGGCAGATATAAATTGGATAAGGCCTTATCTAGGCATACCAACAGGAGAGTTGGGACCTTTATTTGATATCCTAAAAGGTCCATCAGATCCAAATTAACTCTGCATGTTAACGCCTGAAGCAAGAAAGGCATTAAAAATTATTGAAACATATATGGAAAATATACATTTGGATAGAATTGATATAAGTTTGCCTTTATTATTTATTTTACTACCAATAAAAAATATTCATACAGGAGTATTTTGGCAAGAAGGTCCATTATTGTGGATACATTCATCTTATTCTCCTAATACTATTCTTACTAGGTATCCTGAGGCTGTAGGACAATTAATACTCAAAGGAATAAAAGCAGCAAAGGGAGTGTTTGGAATTTCTCCCAATAAAATTATTACTCCATATACTATGGATCAAATTGATGAGTTAGCTAATGAGTTAAATACTTGGGCAATAATCATGTGTAAATCTAATGTTTCATTTGATAATCACTTACCATCTAATCCTTTGTTGTCTTTTTGGTCTTCGCATCCTGTAGTTTTTCCAAAAATGACAAGAAAAACACCTATCATTAATTCTCCAAATATATTCACTGATGGGTCAAATAATGGTACAGCAGCAGTAGTTACCCCTGATCAAACTTTTACATTTTTTGTACCCAAACAATCAGCTCAAAAGGTAGAGCTTAATGAAGTTTTACACGATTTTGTGATGTTTAAAGATTCTGTATTTAATTTATTTTCTGATAGTCAGTATATAGTCAATGCTATAGTATCCCTTGAAGATGCTGGTAGGATTTCTCCTTCCTCTACTGTCTTCTCTTTGTTTTCCTCTATACAAAGTCTAATCTGGGACAGAAAAGATCCATTCTTTATAGGACATATCAGGGCACATACAGAATTGCCTGGATCCCTTAGTCTGGGCAATGATTTAGCAGATAAAACTACACATGACATACAGATTTTCTCTACACTAGAAGAAGCTGCAAATTTTCATAAAAGGTTCCATGTCAATGCTAATACATTACAAAAGCATTTTAAAATAACTAAGGAACAAGCTAGACAAAAAATAAAACAATGTCAAAATTGTGTGACCATTTTACCACAAGTTAACCTTGGAGTCAATCCTAGAGGATGGATACCTAACCATATTTGGCAGATGGACGTCACACACTTGCCAGAATTTGGAAAATTGAAATATTTGCATGTTACAATTGATACTTCTTCCAGATTTTTGATGGGCTCCCTTCATGCCAGAGGGAAAGAAAAAAAAAAAACTAAAGATATTATAGCTTATTGCTTACAAAATTTTGCCACTGTGGGCGTTCCAAAACAGTTAAAAACAGATAATGGTCCTGGTTATACCTCCACCTCCTTTAAACAATTTTGCTCATCATTTGGCATTACTCACATAACAGGAATTCCATACAATCCTCAGGGACAAGGCATAGTTGAAAGAGCTCATCAAACTATTAAAATGTACTTATTAAAACAAAAAGAGGGAATTGGAAAGGGGCATATATCCCCCAAAGATAAACTTAAAATAACCCTTTTTACTCTAAATTTTCAAATTTGGATTCATCAGGGCTTAGTGCTGCGGAAAGATATATGTATCCAAAAAATGTACATAAGCCTAAGGTACTTTGGAAGGATATTTTAACAGGACAATGGAAAGGTCCTGACCCAGTGATTGTCTGGAGTTGGGGTTCTGTTTGTGTCTTTCCACAGGGAGAACAGCAGACGATTTGGATTCCAGAGAGACTAACCAAAACAATTTTTACAGACCAAAAAGAAAATGATTTGACTCAAATCCATAACAGCTGATATTCAGAGCTCCAGCTTGGCTATTCTTACATCTGTGACACTGATTAACCAGGATGCTTTTTTTTTTTTCTTTTTTTTTTAATTTTTATTGTTGGTTGTTCAAAACATTACATAGTTCTTGATATATCATATTTCACACTTTGATTCAAGTGGGTTATGAACTCCCATTTTTACCCCATATACAGATTGCAGAATCACATCAGTTACACATCCATTGATTTACATATTGCCATACCAGTGTCTGTTGTATTCTGCTGCCTTTCCTATCCTCTACTATACCCCCTCCCCTCCCCTCCCCTCTTCACTCTCTACCCCCTCTACTGTCATTCATTTCTCCCCCTTGTATTATTTTTCCCTTTCCCCTGACTTCCTCTTGTATGTAATTTTGTATAACCCTGAGTGTCTCCTCCCATTTCCATGCAATTTCCCTTCTCTCTCCCTTTCCCTCCCACCTCTCATCCCTGTTTAATGTTAATCTTCTTCTCATGCTCTTCATCCCACTCTGTTCTTAGTCACTCTCCTTATATCAAAGAAGACATTTGGCATTTGTTTTTTAGGGATTGGCTAGCTTGACATAGCATAATCTGCTCTAATGCCATCCATTTCCCTGTAAATTCTATGATTTTGTCATTTTTTAATGCAGAGTAATACTCCATTGTGTATAAATGCCACATTTTTTTAATCCATTCGTCTACTGAAGGGCATCTAGGTTGGTTCCACAGTCTTGCTATTGTGAATTGTGCTGCTATGAACATCGATGTAGCAGTGTCCCTGTAGCATGCTCTTTTTAGGTGTTTAGGGAATAGACCGAGAAGGGGAATAGCTGGGTCAAATGGTGGCTCCTTTCCCAGCTTTCCAAGAAATCTCCATACTGCTTTCCAAATTGGCTGCACCAATTTGCAGTCGCACCAGCAATGTACAAGTGTACCCTTTTCCCCACATCCTCACCAGCACTTGTTGTTGTTTGACTTCATAATGTGAGATGGTATCTTAGGGTGGTTTTGATTTGCATTTCTCTGACTGCTAGAGATGGTGAGAATTTTTTCATGTACTTGTTGATTGATTGTATGTCCTCCTCTGAGAAGTGTCTGTTCAGGTCCTTGGCCCACTTGTTGATTGGGTTGTTTGTTCTCTTATTGTCTAATTTTTTGAGTTCTTTGTATACTCTGGATATTAGGGCTCTTTCTGAAGTGTGAGGAGTAAATATTTGTTCCCAGGATGTAGGCTCCCTATTTACCTCTCTTATTGTTTCTTTTGCTGAGAAAAAAAAAAAAACTTTTTAGTTTGAGTAAGTCCCATTTGTTGATTCTAGTTATTAACTCTTGTGCTATGGGTGTCCTATTGAGGAATTAGGAGCCCGACCCCACAGTATGTAGATCGTAGCCAACTTTTTCTTCTATCACATGGTGTGTCTCTGATTTGATATCAAGCTCCTTGATCCATTTTGAATTAACTTTTGTGCATGGTGAGAGAAAGGGATTCAGTTTCATTTTGTGGCATATGGATTTCCAGTTTTCCCAGCACCGTTTGTTGAACACGCTATCCTTCCTGCATTGCATGCTTTTAGCCCCTTTATCAAATATAAGGTAGTTGTAGTTTTGTGGGTTGGTTTCTGTGTCCTCTATTCTGTACCATTGGTCCACCCGCCGGCTTTGGTACCAGTACCATGCTGTTTTTGTTACTATTGCTCTGTAGTATAGTTTGAAGTCTGGTATCGCTATACCTCCTGATTCACACTTCCTGCTTAGCATTGTTTTTGCTATTCTGGGTCGTTTATTTTTCCATATGAATTTCATGATTGCTTTCTCTATTTCTACAAGAAATCCCGTTGGGATTTTGATTGGCATTGCATTAAACCTATAGAGAACTTTTGGTAATATCGCCATTTTGATGATGTTAGTTCTGCCTATCCATGAACAGGGTTTATTTTTCCATCTTCTAAGATCTTCTTCTATTTCTCTCTTTATGGTTCTGTAGTTTTCATTGTATCAGTCTTTCACCTCTTTTGTTAGGTTGATTCCCAAGTATTTTATTTTTTTGAGGATTTTGTGAATGGAGTGGTTGTCCTCATTTCCGTTTCAGAGGATTTGTTGCTGATATACAGGAATGCCTTTGATTTATGCGTGTTGATTTTATATCCTGCCACTTTGCTGAATTCATTTATTAGCTCTAATAATTTCTTTGTAGACCCTTTTGGGTCTGCTAGATATAGAATCATTTCATCAGCAAATAGTGATAATTTAAGTTCTTCTTTTCTGATTTTTTTGCCTTTAATTTCATTTGTCTGTCTAATTGCTCTGGCCAGTGTTTCAAGAACTATGTTGAACAGAAGTGGTGAGAGAGGGCATCCCTGTCTTGTTCCAGATTTTAGAGGGAATACCTTCAATTTTTCTCCATTCAGAATGATGCTAGCCTGAGGCTTAGCATAGATTGCTTTTACAATATTGAGGTATGTTCCTGTTTTCCCTAGTTTTTCTAGAGTTTTGAACATCAAGGGATGCTGTACTTTTTCGAATGATTTTTCTGCATCTATTGAGATGATCATATGGTTCTTGTTTTTTAGTCTATTGATGTGGTGAATAACATTTATTGATTTCCGTATATTGAACCAGCCTTGCATCCCAGGGATGAATCCTACTTGATCATGTTGCACAATTTTTTTGATATGTTTTTGTATCCGAGTGGCCAGAATTTTATTGAGGATTTTTGCATCTAGGTTCATTAGAGATATTGGTCTGTAGTTTTCTTTCTTTGAAGTGTCTTTGTCTGGTTTAGGAATCAGGGTGATATTGGCCTCGTAGAATGAATTTGGAAGTTCTCCCTCTTTTTCTATTTCCTGAAATAGTTTGAAAAGTATTGGTGTTAGTTCCTCTTTAAATGTTTTTTAAAACTCTGCTCTATACCCATCCGGTCCTGGGCTTTTCTTAGTTGGTAGTCTTTTGATGGTTTCTTCTGTTTCCTCAACTGATATTGGTCTGTTTAGGTTGTCTATATCCTCCTGACTCAATCTGGGCAGATCATATGACTTAAGAAATTTATTGATGCCTTCACTATCTTCTAATTTATTGGAGTATAAGGATTCAAAATAATTTCTGATTATCTTCTGTATATCTGAGGTGTCTGTTGTGATATTGCCTTTTTCATCCCGTATGCTAGTAATTTGAGTTCTCTCTCTTCTTCTCTTCACTAGCATGGCTAAGGGTCTGTCGATTTTGTTTACTTTTTCAAAGAACCAACTTTTAGTTTTGTCAGTTTTTTCAATTGTTTCTTTTGTTTCGATTTCATGAATCTCAGCTCTGATTTTAATTATTTCTTGCCTTCTATTTCTTTTGCTGTTGTTTTGCTCTTCTTTTTCTAGGATTTTGAGATGAAGTATGAAATCATTTATTTGTTGGTTTTTTCTTTTTTTAAGGAATGAACTCCAAGCAATGAATTTTCCTCTTAGAACTGCTTTCAATGTGTCCCATAGATTCGAATATGTTGTGTCTGTGTTTTCATTAATCTCTAAGAATTTTTTAATTTCCTCCTTGATGTCTTCTATAACCCATTGATCATTCAGTAACCTATTGTTCATTCTCCAAGTGATGCATGATTTTTCCTTCCTTCTTTTATCGTTGATTTTCAGTTTCATTCCATTATGATCAGAAGGATGCTTTTTTCAATATCTATTTTATTATTGCATTTTTCCACATCATAAAGTTCCATGTTATTTTTTGAGCTCATACAGACCTAGGTTAATGTTTTTCTGATCAGTTTTATTTTTTCACTGTGGAGTTTTTTAACATTGCCATGGAAATTTCACCTGTGTAAAGCTACAAGGCTTTTACTATTGTCTTATGTGGTGTATGTTATGTGTGCACACTTGTGTTTTGTGTTGTATGTCTGTTTGTGTGTATGTCCATATATCATATATGAGGAGCACTCATGAAAAAATGGATCCAAATTTTTTTTATTCATGTGATTTAAGTGATTTAATTTAAATTGGGTAAACAGCTGTTGAGGATTGTTTTAATATGTGAACAAAAAAGGAGGTTAACAGATCTGTTTGTTTACTTTCACCTTTCCTTTTAATTATATTTAATAATTCTGTTCAGGATAATGTAAGTTGTTCAGAAAATTGTTTTCTTAGTACTTATTGGAATGTTACATAATTTTTTTTAGCATCATTGTCAGAATTCCTATCTTCATCCCAGTGCCGGTGAAGACAAAGATGAAACCAAACTACAGTTCCTTCGATAGCTGTCACAACAAACTGTATAAACTGATGCATCAATGAAAAATAACTCAACAAGTAATGCTCATTCAAGGAGTCGATTTATTTTTGGAGGAAATGGACATATTGATAGATTCCTCCACTTTGAACTGCTTGCAGAACTTGCCTGGACTATGTATCACTTGTATGCATTGTGAACTATCTGTTGGTACAGCGAATTGTGGTAGTGCTGGCATATCTTTGCTGATGGTGTCACCGGTGATAAAATTTTTCCAAAGGAGCGTCAATTGGTTTGGTGTCATGGCATTTCTGTATCCTCCTCCTTTCTACTTGTGATGGTCTAAAATTTGGGGGCCAACAGAGGTGAGGCAAAGAACCTCACCCCCCACTGGCACCAAGGCCAAAGTTGGGGGCCAACAGAGGTGAGGCAAAGAACCTCATCCCCCACACACACTGGTGCAAAGGCCTATCCACAAGTATGGCTGTATGCTGGACTGGTAGTCAGTGACGGGTATGATCCAATTGCAGTGGTACCAACCTAAGATAGGAGGCTGACGCCAGAGGTCAGCTCATCCGATGACAGGTAAGGACCATATTTTGTACCTAACAGGTACGGTCTCTAAGCCACATTGCTTGTTGTTTAATTAAACAGAAGGGGGGAGATGCTGACAGCCATAGCCAAGTAGGAATGATGCATGGCATTTTTGGTTGAAATGTGATGCCAGCAAGCCATTGAGATGATAATGATTATGTTAAGATGTGCATTCAATTGGAGATTAGACCCCTGCTGTCCACCTCGGCCTGCTACTTTGGAGCTCTCCTGGGACTTCCGGAGAGTTCCCATTGGTTGGGGAAGTGAGGTAGGAGGGAATTCCAGAGGAGGGATTTCCTGTTGGTGTAGTGTGTCCCGGGAGAAGGCCACGTGTGTGGCATTTGCTGGAGTTTTGGAAATAAAATTTGTTCCTGCTTGAGTGGCTCATGATTTTGTGCCCAGCCAGACTGCAGCATGCTGTAAAGTATATCTAAAATGAACAAATACATTTTTCTTTTGTGGCCAGGGTTCAACCCAGGTGTGCTTAATCACTGAGCCACATCCCACATCTTCAACTCTTTGTGTTTCATTTTGAGACAGGGTCTCACCAAGTGGTTCAGGGCATTGCTAAGTGGCTGAGGCTGGCTTTCAACTCATCCTCCTATCTCAACCCCCCCACCCACCCCTGGGATTACAGGTGTGCACTACCACACCTAGCTAGCATATCTTCTTATAGCTTAAAATTTAGAATGCGGTGTGTTCCCTGGGAAGTGCTCAACAGGTATATTGAACCATAGCATTAATGTCTGGCCAGGCACAAGCCTCGGAATGTCTTATGTATGTAAGGTGCAGTAAACAGAAATGTATTTCTTACAGTTCTGGATACTGGAGAGCCTAAAATCAAGTAATTTGCTGAGGGCTCTCTTCATTTTATCTCCTCACTTTGTCCACACATGGTAGAAAGGGGAGGGAGTCTCCTTTATATGTACACTAATCCCGTCCATAAGAACTCTGCTTTCATGTTCTAATCACCTCCTGAGGAGCACATCCTAATATCATCACATTGAAGGTTAAGATTTAAACATAGGAGCCCTGGTGGAGCACAAACCTTCAACCATAGCATTTTGTCCCTGGGTCCCTAAAATTCATGCTTTTCTCTAATGAAAAATGCATTCATCCTATTCCAATAACTCTAAACATCTTAATTTGTGCCAGCATCAACTCAGTCTGCAGTCCAAAATCTTATCTAAATCAGATGTGGGTGAGATTCAGAGGTGTGATTCATGTTGAGGCAAACTACTTTCTATTTGAAACCATGCAAAATCAAGCAAGTTGTGTGCTTCCAAAATACAATGATGGAGCAGATATGAAATAGACATGCCCATTCCAAAAATGAGAAATAGAAATAAAGAAAGGAATGATGATTTCTGAATTTCCTTAGAGATTATTTTTCCACAGTCTTGTGCAAAAGGTCTTGGCTTTTTTTAGATGGATAATCTATCCATATTTGGATGAATATCACCTGCCTTTTATTAAAGGAAACATTCAAATCATATAAGACTCACACAGTTATAAATTCTCAAGGTCAGAAACCTAGGACCAGGAACCTAGGCTGTAAACACTGAAGCACCTTTGATTGAAATAGAAAAAGTGACTTCTTTGCAAGTCCAGATTAGGAGAAGGGATTCTTTCTGGGCAGATGTATCTGTCTGGCAGAAAGTTTATGAAGTAGGGCTCAGGTTTCTCTGCTGTTTCTACATGCCTTTTTAGTCTGGAAACACCTAAGTCCCCATCACAAACTACTTCCAGGTATAAGGATGCAGTGAGTTATCTCTGGCATATACTATGAAGCCCTCTGGGAAGTGGGTTCAGAATCTGCTATGTTAGCTAAATATTGGGTGATGGAGCTGCTATGGTTTGAACATGTCCCCCCAAAGCATATATTGGAAATTTAATCCTCAATGCAAAAGGGTGAGGAGGTAGGGACTAATTAGAAGTTGATACAAGAGATGAGAACTTCTTACTCAGTGATGGTAGAAATAAAACCAAGCATAAAATAAGTAACAATGAATCCTATCATTATGTACAATCATCATTATTACCAACAAAAATATGGAACATATAGAAAACTTGGAAAGTAAGGGGAGCACAAAGCAGTTTCCAGAATAAATGAAAAATCATTCATAATTCTGCAATTAATTTATAGTTACTCCAGTACCTCATTTACTTCCCAATATTTTCTCTCCTGTGGGAGTAAGATAATATTGTGCATATCCTATATGAGATTAAAGTGGTGACTCTTGATGTATTCCAGGAATTGTTGGGCATGAAAAAGAGAAATGATCCCCCTTCTTTCTATACATTGTGTTCTTCATGGGTAAGATGCTTACCATCAAAATCAGGAAATAAAAATGATAATTACAGTGCAAATAAAAAAGAAATGAAATTGAGTTTAGTGAGCATAAATATACAGGCTAGGCTTTAGTGAAGAGTGGAGTTTTACTTGGAGAAGGGTAAAAACATATATTGAGAGAGGAATCAAGGCTATTCCCCAAACAAATTAAGTGTCAGGTCTTTTATCTGGTTGCTATGGTAGCTAGGGTAGGGTCTGGTAATTTTTTTTTTTAACTGCTCATGGGAAATTGTTCCAAAAGATATTTGTTGTGCAAATCCTACTCTGAAGGAACAAATGATCAGTTTATCCCAGGACTCACATTTATTTCCTTCTATTGGCACTACCATCGTGCACAAACATCCTGGCCTTGTGATAAGACTGTAAGTGCGCAGAGAGTCTAAAGGTGGGAGTGGAAGAAGGCACATGCCATGTTTTTATAAGTATCATGTGAAGGCCTCAGGAGGTGTTTGCCTTTTGTCCTTTTGTGGTGACCCCCAATATTCTCATTGGCATCCTTGCCTCTACATTGTACCTGTCTTACCTCTAATGGGCCATATATTATCAGCAAAGATGTCATGGTGCATTTGCCCTTTCTTTTCATGATGACCCCAATTTTCTCAATGTAATTAAATCATGAGAGTAGCATGAATGGATGAATGACATTTTTTTTATTGTGTTTGTAATTACAGGTTGAGTTCACACCCTTTCTCTCTTTTATATCTTCTCTTTGCTCGTTCACCTTCCAACAAGGGGTAAAATATTAAGAAGGCTCCCAACAAATGCCAATTTTGCTAGCTTCTAGAACTGTGAAAAAATTACTTTTTGTTATTTCCAAGTTACCAAGTTACCCATTGTGTGGTATTCTGTTATAGCAGCACAAAGCGGGCCAACACACGAACCCTGCAAGGTTCATGCCCGGCTTTGTCATATGCAGATCCAGCTTCATTCTGAAAGGTCAAGCTATGCTGGGGTTGGGCGTGCTCTGAGTTAACTCATGTGAGGGCTCTTTAGATGTTAAAGTTCCAGATGAGTGGAAGAGTTAATGATTGTTCCATGAGAAGGAAGAAAGACCGTGTCTCTAAAAATATAATTTGAGCTCTGAGCACCAGCGATTAAGCTCAATTCACCTTTGTAGAAACTCTCTGTGGTACTGAATAAAAAAGCACACTCTTCTCAGTGTGGTCGTAAGTGATGAGCATGAGGGAAATGTGAATCGAGAAAACAAGTATGATATTTTGACTTGTTCTTTGTAACTCCTCCTGTGTCTTTGCTTCCCTGATTAAATGTCACTTTCTTGAATAATAACAAAATTCCTCCATTGATAGAAACTTGCAGAGATGGCAATAGGGGAGCAATTAGGTATTTATGCAATGCCACTTTCTCCTTGAAATAAATGTAGTTGTTATCATTAGAATCATTCTTTCCACTTGAGAGATATGGAGAGGGAGAAGTAGAAAGGAAGGAACAATTGTTGACTTGGTCTGGAAAAGAAATAACCTGGCTCTCATGGTGCCTACTCATTTGAGGTTTGATGCCCTTACCACCTGCAGTTTCTTGCAAAGGGAACTAAATAGTTATACCTCCAGACCCTGCCTGGGAATCTGGAATTAGTAAGCTGCTATAGTCATCATCCAGGTTGGTTCTAGTGAGCCCCACACTTTCTAAGGGCTCAGTCAATACTAATACTTCCTCACTTGACTATGGGAATTTTTCTGAAATTCAATTTGACGAGAGTTTCCCAGGACAAATGATGGAAATTTTTCTTTCATGTTCTTCCCACTTTCTTTTTACCTTTAGGAACTGTTTTATTCAGTCCACTCCTATTCTTGAACATCCAGACAGGACATGGAAGCACAGGTCATCTGTTTTCCAGAACTCCCTCTTACGGTTAGGGCTGCTCTTGAGGAAGCAGCAAGTAGTCTCCCTGTTGAACCACTAGGTGCCTGATTCTTCTGATGAATAGACTCTATTTTCTAGGTTTCTCTATTTTGATCTCCATACCCCCAGCTCCTACCCCCTGGACAGATACTTATGGAGAACCAATGCCCATTTCAGGGCAATGGTAACAATGGGGGAGGGGATACAAATAAAACCCAGTCTTGTACCTGGGTTCAGATGAGAGGCTCCCTTAGAAAAGGAATTCATGGGAAGCATGCAATATTGTTGGAAGAAGAACCCATGATGTGGCGGGATCACTGAGAGGGACAAACTGGACCTCTGTGTGTGGGAACTCTTCAGCAACACCTGCAGGGTTTAATGGTCTGACTCACACTTGAGATGTAGGCCCCTGATGGTAGGCTCAGGATGTAACTGAAGAGAAGCTGACCATTCCTGCTGTTATTCTTTGGATGTGAGGTGTCCCCCAAAAGCTCATGTGTGAGACAATGCAAGAAGATTTAGTGGAGAAATGATCAGGTATGAAAGTCTTAACCCAATCAGTGAATTAATCTCTTGTTTGGATTAACTGAGTGGTAACTGAAGGCAAGTAGAGTGTGGCTGGAGGAGGTGGGTCATTAAAGGCCTGCTTTTGGGGTATATATTTTGTATCTGACAAGTGGAGTCTCTCTCTCATTTCTGATCATAATATGAGCTACTTCCCTCCCCCACACTCTTCTGCCATGATGCTCTGCCTCACCTTGAGCCCTGAGGAATGGAGCAGGCTGTCTATGGATTGAGCCTCCAATAAATTTTTCCTCCTTTAAAATTGTTCAGGTCAAGTTTTTTAGTCACAGCACACAAAAATATGTCTAAAAAGAAATTGGTACCAAGAAGTGGGGTTGTTGCTATGGCTAACCTGACCATGAGATTCAGAAGGTTTTGGAACTTTTGGAAATTTGGGGGAGAATTTTTGAGATATATAGCAGTGCAAGCTGAAAATGCTTTAGATTGTTGTAAGTAGAGTTTAATGGGCAATTCTGTGGGAGCTCAGAAAACCAGAATGCCAATAAGACTGTGCAAAGTAAAAACCGGGCTCATGAGGTTTTAGAGGAAAAGGAGGACACTTTTTGTATTTGGACTAGAGGTCATTTGTGTAATGTTCTGGCTGAGAAATTGTCTGCATTTTGCCCCTGTCCTGAGAGTTTCTCTGAGGCTGATTTAAAAGCAACAGACTTCTTAATGTGGTGGAAGAAATTTCTACACAGCATAGCATTCAGGAGGTGGCATGGATACTTCTGGCAACTTTTAGCCAAATTTATTGTGATAACCAAGAACAGAAAGCAGAGCAGAAATATTAAACACACACACACAAAAAAAAAAAAAAAAAAAAAAACTTGAACTTGAAAGGTGGGAGTAAAACTGGGGCTAAGGAAGTTGAAATTGTTAAAGACATTGCTGCCACTAAAGAAATGCTAAATATTTTGCCCAGAGGCAATAAGAAAGATGGTTTGTGGGCATCTGAGAAATTGGCAAGACCACACGCATCTCAGACTCAAGGGAGTAAAAGTGAAAAATATTTTGAGAAGAACATCAGTGGGGTACCCTTTCACAAGTAAGCCTAGGATTTTTTTTCAACATGATCAGCTACCCAGGAACTCAGAGACTACTTCAGTAAGGTCCCTGGAGTCTTGGCTACTGCTTGAGATGGCAGCAAACATTGGTATCAATGATGTGGTTCTGGTTCTGCAAGATGGCAGGATGCTGGAGTTATGGTGTCATGGAGGCTTCCACCAATATTTCAAAGGAAGCTTTGGGAAACCAGGCAAAGTGCAGCAGGGTCAGAGTTCCTGAAGATGCAAAGAGGAAGCCAAAGTTGCAGTGGAGATCCCCCAAGAGTAAGAAATTCCAGTACTGTGGAACATCCATTGAGGAAGCCTACAGGAATTGAGCAGAGACAAGCCAAAGGAAAGTTCACTTGGGCTGCAACAGACAAGTCCACAGGGGCAGAGCTACACAAACCCTTTGGATATCACCATGCCATGTGCCCCAGATGCTGGACATGAAGCTATAGGACTTATTTGCCCAGCTGGATTTTGGTCTTGCTTTGATCCCATCTTTTATTCCTATGCCCATATTTTTGTAAATGGAAATGTTGACTCTGTACCTTTGTATATTGGATCTTGTAAATTGCTTTTGATCTTTACAGCAGCTCACAATGCAATTTTGCCCCAAGTCTCAGAGGAGACTTTGGACTTGAACTTTTGGACAATCTTGGAACTGTTGAGACTATGGGAACCCTTGGAAATGGACAAAATGTATTTTGCATTGTGAGATGGTCATGAGCTTCTGGGTTAGAGGGCAAAATGTTATGGGATATGAGGTGCCCCCAGAAGCTCATGTGTGAGACAATGCAAGAAGGTTCAGTGGAGAAATGATTGGGTTAAGAAAGTCTCAACCCAATCAATGAATTAATCCCCTGAAGGAATTATCTGAGTGGTAACTTAAGGCAGGTAGGGTGTGGCTGGAGGAATTGGATCATTGAAGGCATGAATTGGGGGTATATATTTTATATCTGGCAAGAAGAATCTCTCTCTCTACTTTCTGATCATCAAGTGAGCTGCTTCCTTCCACAACACTCTTCTGCCATGATATCCTGCCTCACCCCTCTCCCTGAGGAATAGAGCTGGATGTCTATGGATTGAGCCTTCTGAAACTGTGAGCCCCCAAATAAACTTTTCCTCCTTTAAAATTGTTCTGGTCAGGTTTTTTAGTCACAGCAGTGAAAAATCTGACTAAAACAACTGCAAGAGCCAAAGGAAGCATGGTTGGCCTGAGGCTGAATGAGAACCTTTTTTTTTTATTGGTTGTTCAAAACATTACAAAGCTCATGACATATCATCTTTCATACATTTGATTCAAGTGAGTTATGAATTCCCATTTTTAACCCAAATACAAATTGCAGAATCACATCAGTTACACATTCACAATTTTTACATAATGTCATATTAGTGAATGAGAACCTTATACAATTATCATTTCTAGGAAAGTGTACAGACAGAAAGCCCACAGATACATCCATCCATTTATGATAAACTGATCTTCAGTATAAATGCCTAGAACAGACAATGGGGATTGGACTATATTTTTTAGTAAAAGGTCTTGGCAAACTGACTACCCATGTGCAAATGAACAGTATCAGGCACTTATCTCACATCAGATACAAAACTCAACTCAAAATGAAAAAAAACACTGGCAATCTTCAGTCACCAGCCAATGAGCTCCACATTAGGACACTTTGTTGATACTGTTTGTCAATAATTTTATGTGACAAATAACATACAGTGTCTCTATAATGATAATTATCATTAGAAGTGTCCAGGTCAACTGGCATCAGACACAGGAGCAGAAAAGCACCAAAGGAATTGAACAGGAGCCACAGATTCAGTGAGAAGCCCACTTCCCTGGAAACTTAGAAATATGAGGAAGACTTAATGGTTTTTCTGTCATCTTACCTCAGAGAACTTCCAGGAACTCAAAAGGCCCTATAGTCAGCATCATAGAAGAGCAAAGATGATATTTCACCTCATCACTCTTATTTTACATGTGGGGCCCAGAGCTGAAGCCCAGAGAGGTCATGTAACTAGCCAAACCACCCTGAACTCCACATGTGGAGGGGCTGCTAATGTGGGTGGGTGGGGCATGGCTGTGCTGCTTAATGTCTAAAAGTCTCACTTCCACATTTACAGCTTTGATGTAGGACCCTAGGTATCCCTTTTCATACCTCTATCCCCCCTTTTTTACCACTCTCTTCTCTAAATTGTATGTATGTAACTAAGTAAAATATCACTTTGCTATGGATTCTCATTTACTCAGCACCATTTTTGTAGATTTATGTTTCTTAAGTGCCTCTTAGCTCTGATCTCTCTCCTCCTATATTCAACAGGAAGGGAATTGCTTTATTTAGACTGGATATCCATGGATCAGAGTTGGAAAAAATTGCTTTGCTTAGACTGTATATCCATGGATCACAGTTAGAAAAATGCCACCTACAGAAGACTAAGGTGAATATAAAGCCATGTCCTCCACTCTCACATGATTCCTTTCTGGCAGAGTGTGAAGTTCTGCCCAGTCTGTTTCCCAAAGCCTGAGACATGAGCCTCATAAATTCTATCAAGTTTTATATTTGTCTGTGGTGAGGAGACAGGTAAGAGGACTGACCTATCCTTGAGGTCAGGAGTCTGTTCTTTCCTTTTCTCCCTGGCACTTGGTACATCCTTGTTGAGTGAAAATCCTCCTCTTATTATAGTACACTTTATTTTTATTTCCTAATGCTTGACATACCTCCCTTCCCAACCACTTTCTCTTGAGGTTCCCATTTCATGTGTTTGCTGTATGGGTTTGAATATCACAATTATTTGGATATGTGTTTACCTAAATACAATATGTTTTGCTGTGGATTCTTTCTCACTTTTAAAAAAAATTCTAAATCATCTATGTAACTGTGTGTATACACTACTTTTATTTCTGTGTCTGATGTGCACTGTTTTATCTATTCATTACTGCATTGTTCACTCCTGCAGCCAGCAGAATCAATGTTTAATTAACATCTTCTTATAGATCCTCTCATAGGCTCAAAGGAATTATTTTAGTTAACTTAAAGACAGAATTCAGATGGTAGAATTTTATGCAGTAGAAAGGACTCTTAAGAGAAAGTGTGAGATTGCTGTTTTGGGGGGGCGGGTTGTAGGACAGCCATAGATATAAAGGGAATTACTATTAATCCCCTCCTTTATTCTTACTCTAGCACCCATAAAATAACTACTTATTTCCCTGGTACACAAGTGTGTGTGTGTGTGTGTGTGTGTGTATGTGTGTGTGTGTGTGTAAGTTTCTCATTAGGAAAATGTTTCATCTTCCCACAATATGTCATTTGACTGTGATTACTAATCTCTCAGTTTTATCTCATTAAGGGACTACATCTATGGGATTCTCATTCCTTCCATGTTTTCTAAAACCTTTCCTCCTTTACCAATATGGTAGAATTTCTTTACAGGTCTCAGATTTTATAATAGGAAAGAATAGCTATTGAGTCCTAAATTCTTATTTTATGTTCTAAGAAATGTCTCTGAAACAGGGAAAAGAAAGTATGCACAGGTCTAATTTTCTGACTGAAATGGGAGTGGAGAAGATAAAATATTAGAAAAGCAAACATTAATTAATTGATTATAACTAAAGTATCCTTTAAAAAACAGTAATAACACATGCAGAGATGTGAAAGAAAATGCATGACTGTTAGATTGAGAGAAATTTAAATTTATACCCTGGTACTTCGTGATCTTGAGTAAATTCTTGAGCTCCTCTGAGCCTTCATTTCTGTGGTGTGTGTGTGTGTGTTTGTGTGTGTGTTTATGAAGGATTACTTTCCATGAAGATTAAATGGGGAATAACATTTTGAGGTGTTCTTTCTGCCACTTACTAGTTATTCCATTTTCATCAACAGTCCTTATATTACAGATTGTACTGCAAACAACCAGAGTAAACAATCCTGAAAGATTTTGATGTTGATTTTTATGGTTGAATTATGACTGGGGCCAAAGTCATTCTTAGCACTTGCATGAGTATGTGTTTCTCTGAGGCCTGCTTCAGACTTTGGACAAAAATAACCATCGAGCTCTTGCCTTGAACTCTTGTCTCTGTGAGCTTCAGAAAGAATCTGAATGGATCTTGAAACCGAGAGGCATTTCCTAAAACAATTGCAGAGTTGCATTTCATTGGTGTAAATTGCACTTTGGTAATACTCATAAGAAATATGTGTGGACACTGCCCCCACTTTAGGATCCTCCAGGTGCTCCTCATGGGTCCTGCCCCTCTGTGGGAGGTGTTGTACTCACATTATCATTGATGGGGGCCCCTGGTGCCTGAGCTGAGAGGCAGACCTGGTGCCAGAGCAAATTGTAAAAATCACCTGGTGAAAAACATTGTGCTCTCCACCTTCTATGAGAGCATTACTAACTTGTGGCCTGAGGGGAGAGAGGGGGAATTAATATTTGTTCCAAAGTAAATTAATAGATGAAATGTAATGAGGAATGTTAACTTTGTGTGCTATTACTTGGTACTCCTCTGGAGTAATTAGATTTGCAAACTTGATGATCAGACTGGCTCTGTAGGAAATGAACCCAGGGAAATTGAAAGCTGACAAGAGCAACATTATGCATATATGCAATATGCAAGCAGCATTATTCATATCCCAGGTCTTCATATTTTAGGGATGCTGGGAAAAAAGCCATGAGATTAGAGAAGGATGAGCATCAGGAATGGAACAAGGGGTCTAGCAAATTGTCTTCATTTCTTCTGTAGGATCACTCCTTCTTTGCTCATGAGTATACCATTCTTTTCTGTATGATGAATACTGCAGGTTCATCTGCCAAAGCCTCTGAAGGCTGATTCTGAAGCTGATAAAATACAGGGCAGAGCCCATGGAAACCTCCAGTGGGGCAAGGCTGAATTCATCCTGAGGTGCTGACCCTACAGGAGTGAGACAGGTTCAGATGGGCTAGTGTGTAGAAGATGAGATTCATCTAGTGTGTAGATGACTGAGAGAGGAATGTCATACCATGAACCAGATGGGCAGGTGCATCAATTGGGACCTGCTGGTACTACCAGGAGTGCAGAGTAGGAAAGGGAAAGGAAAATAAGACTGAACATGGGTGTTTAAGACCTATTCTGAAATTCAACAAATTTGTGATAAGAACAGAGGCTTTGGAACCTGGAATCTTCCAAATGTCTATTCTAGGTTTCACAGGGTGTAGGGTTGTAGGTTGAGTAACCATATTTTTCACTCAGGTAGGCAGCTCAGGATGCGACTTGTTAAAGGCTCATGCAAGTTTAGAATCACAGTTTCTCACAGGCTTACTGCTGGTAGGAACCTTGTGAACCTTTGCAGTTGATGCAGAATATTTTTTAAAAGATATTGACATTTTCATTTTAAATTGTAGGTGTATTCCAAATAGATAGTCTTTATCTTATTACACAGTTATATAAAGATGTGTTTGTGTGTGTAAGTATAACCCCTGCATGTATAGCTTGTGAACAAAATGGTACAATGTGGCATCTGCCCTTCCTGCTCTTGCAAGCTCTGGTGACTCAGCAGAATTCTGCTGGTTATTCTGTCTCCTGCCTAAGATCCTGTCAGTGGTGATACTTGATAGATTGGTAAAAAACCCTCATCTTCTTACCTATGAACTGTCACTGATGGCAAAACACAAGCCAAAAGATTATCAAGACCTCTACACTGAGAAATCCAGTACTGAGCTGCAGGATATGCATTTAGTGTAAAGACATTGGTTGAGAAGCCAGGACACCTGGTTTCTCATTCCATCTTTATCCCACACATTCATGCAGTCTTTCACAAATTCTCAATGCCTCTAGCCTCAGTTTTCTTTTGATTGGCACAAAGGCTTTGGAGTGGGGTCAGGACCATGATTATAAACTTTTTTCCAATTTTGACATTTGGTGGTTAAACCTCTCCAGGTACAACAATGAGATTCTGACCTGTTTTGATAGACACTGAAATTTCAAGGTTAAAAAGTGATGTGGGGTAAGGGGATAGAACTGGGGACTGAAATGGAGCAAATTATATGTATTAATGTATATGTCAAAATGAACACCACAATTAATCTTTGATCATAATGCACTAATACAAAATTAAAAGTATGAGGTGAACATAATATTGAGGAAAATATAGTTTAGTTCTCTACCTGGAGATGGCCACCATTTCGAAGTTCATTGATAAATGAGGAACTCAATTTCTGAAAAAGATAAGGAAAACATATTAGAGAAAAATCTCAGAGCATAGGTAGGTGTGAAGAAAGATGACACAGGGCCTGTGCCACATGACACAAGCAAATCATTGTCGTTTTCTGGAGTTGTCAAGAATTGATTTTCTGGTAAATCCTTGAGCTGGAACATTGAAAGGAGAGGGGTATGGGTGCATCTCCCTCCCTGCTTTGTCTCTCTCTCTCTCCCCCACCCCGTGTCTGTCTGTCTGTCTCTCTCTCTCTCTCTCTCTCTCTCTCTCTCTCTCTCTCTCTCTCTCTCTCTCTCACACACACACACACACACACCAAGCACATGTACAAACACAAATACCTTTTTATTTTATTTATGTGGTGCTGAGGATTGAACCCAGTTCCTCACACATGAGAGAGGAGTACTCTACCGGTGAGCCACAACCCCAGCCCCAACATGTACAAACACAATAAGATGTGTTAATCATTTCTGAAAACATTAGACAACTCATGAATGCTTAGGTCTACCTTGACATTTCTCTGAGTGTCTGCAGGAACACTGAGAGATGAAAGAAACCGTGTTTTTAACATAACTAAATACTGGAAGGCACCAGAGCAGGTGATACTGGACTTGTTTAGAAAAATAAAAATAAAAATTGTTCCTTAGAATAGAAATTCCGAAAGTAAAATCACATCAAAAAGACTTTCTCAGCTGTGCCTTCTGCTAATGTGTATTTTTCCTGGGTTGGGTCCCTTGGGGACTGTTTAAAGCTGAGCAAAATGACATAGCATCCTCTGAGTGGGTGGATCATTCCATGGAACATAGGGATCAGCTTAGCTATTTCCAGTTCTTTTAAAAAATGCTCCACAACAATGGGATAGGTCCATTGCTCATGAGCCAGGTACAAAGTCTAATCCAAGGTCACACAGGTTTCCCCTCAGTGTTCTTCTTAAAGGTTTATAATTTTTGGCATTGTATTTCCTTCTACAATCCATTCTGAGTCCAGTTTTTTATATGGTGTGATGAAGTTCATTTAAAAATATATATTTAACCAGTTGCTCCATTTGTTGATAAAATACTTTTCCCGCTGAATTACCTTTCCAGTTTTATGAAAACTCAGTTGTCTATGTGCAAATGAGTTTATTCTGGGCTCTCTTTTCTCTTCCCATGAATCCATTCATCTATATGACAATAACACATTGTTTTGATTACTACAGTGGCACAATAAATTTTGAACCACATAATATCAGGCCTTTGATTTTTTTTTGCATTTTCTTATAAATTTTAAAGGTATTTTAACTAACCATTAGCTTGATTTGGCCATTTGAGAACATGTATATATATCAAAACATTGTATACCATAAATACACATATACACACACATATAATTTTCATCTACCAATTAAAATAAAAAACAATAAAAAATATAAAAATAAAATTATTTGATTGACTTTTAAAATAATATTCTTAGGACTTGGAATTATATCAAACTATAAATTAATTTGGGATGTTTTATAAGAACATGGGGTCTTATGACCCATGAACATTGCATATTTTTTCTTTAATTAGCCACCTTTAATTTTTCTCAGCAATACTTTGCATTTGTGTAGTGTTAAACCTCTTTTGTCTGAGTTATGCTAAATATTTCATGCTCTTTAATCTTATTCAATCTTATTCTAATTTTTTAAACACATTCCAAATACTCTTTGTTAGTTTTACAAAATGTAATTCCTTTTTTTCCCCAGAAATATATGTTTTCAAATAGATCTTCTTATTTGAAATGGCTTTAGAATTACCAAAAAAGAAAAACAAAATGAGAATAAATAAAATTATACTATTGGGCAATGAAATCTGCCAAATTATGCTATTTTATGTACAAATATCACACCATTAATTTGCTTGTGTGTGTATATGTGTATATATATATATATATATATATATATATATATATATATATATATATAATTATTATGCACTAATAAGAATAATAATTATAACAATAGAAGAGAGAGATCAGTTGAATAGAGCAAGTGAATCAAGGAAGGGAGGAAGGGAGAAAAAGAGAAGGTAGTAGGAAATGAGATTGAATAAATTATATTATGTGTATGTATGAATATGGCATAATGAATCCCACCAGTATAATTATTATGCACCAATAAAAAGTCCCCAAAAATAGAGAATTCTCACATACCAGCACCATTTTTCCTGTTATAAATATCTTACATAGTATGGTATATTTATACTACTGATGTCTATAGTTTATTGAAATTTCCTAGTTTTCTCCTAATGTTTTTTTTTTTTTTTAATCTATGGCAGCATCCTTTTCATGATACCATATTATATTTAGTTTTTATACCTTCTGGGCATACTTTTGGGCCTCCTTCTGGCTGATAGTTGCTCATACTTTCCTTGTTCTGGATAGACCTTGACTGTTTTGTAGAGAGCTAGCCAGATATTCTATAAAATGTTTCTCAGTTGGCATTTCTCTGATATTTTCCTCATGATTAGAATGGGATTAGAGATTTTGGAAGGATGGATGAGCACAAAGATAAATTGTCATTCTCAGCACATCAGATGAAGGTTATAAACTATCAACATGAGTTATAGATTTTGTGATCAACCTTGATCTTCTGAAGAGGTAGAGGTAGTGTTTCTCAATTTTCTCCACTATAAAGTTATTCTGTTTTCTCCCTTTCCATATTATACTTGCTGGAAGAAAATTACTATTCACAGTCCATGCACCTGGGTGAGGAGAGTTATCCTAACTCTGCTTGATAGTAAGTGTATCCACAGAAAGTATCTGCAAATATTCCATGTTGGAGATTTTTCCCATCTTTCCAAATTATTTACTTATTCAACAATTTATTTATATTAGTATAGGTTCATGAATATTTATCTGAGTAGTTATCCAATAATTTCCTTATTTTTTTAAAAAAAATATTCTGCTACTAAGTGTACTTTCTCTTGGCTCCCATATTCCTTTGACATATTGTTATCCATGCTGTTTGTTTGTTTGTTTTGTTTAATACTTTCATATTTTATGGCACTGCAAGATGCTCCAAGCATATCTTGTCTTTCCTGCCCCAATCTTTGAGATGATAATTTCTCCAAAGAACTCCAATTCACTTTTTAAGACTGATATTAAACCAAAATCTGAATGCTGGGTTCAGCAGATTTTTTATAGTAAATTTGTATCTTGCGAACTTGCTAAGCACATTTATTACTTCTTGTGGGTTTGTGTTTTGTAGTTTTCATTTTTTAAAATTTAGATAAACATATCACCTGTAAAGAAAGACACTTTTTAAAAATACTACTAACTCTGAATAAGTTTTACTTAATTATTTTCATTTTCCTAATTCTATAAATTTCAAAAAATGTGGAGACAAGGACCACACAGTCCTGTCCTGTTACTAATATTTGGAGAAAATATAGAATATTACACAAGTAAATATGACATTAACTACAAGTTTTTCACAGAACTTTTTATCTGGTAATAGCAGATAATATTTATTAGGATTACATGTTGGATTTAGTCAAACTTTTTTTCATCATCAATTGAGATGATCAAATGGTTCCTCTATTTTAGCTTTTTAATATGGTGAATTACATTGATTGGTTCCTGAATGTATTTTGATGCTAACTACATACAAGTTAAGCACTGAGCCTTCCATAATACTGCCCTAACTTCAGCTATTAGCAACAGGTAAGGGTCTCCAGATCAATTGTACTTGTTACTAATGGCTACAAATCTAGATCTCATTCTTCATCAGTTTTATTCACTAAGTAGAATGGTGCACAGAACTTAGTAAAAGTATTGTTATTATAGTTTTATTATAAAATATTTAAATCAATACCCATATTAAATGACACATAGGATGAAATCTGACAAGGTTCTTTTTTTAAATTTTTATTTTTAATTTGTTCTAATTAGTTATACATGACAGTAGAATGCATTTTGACACATTATACATAAATGGAGCATAACTTCTTCCTCTGTCTGAACATAGTATAGAGTTACACCAGTAGTGTAATCATACATGTATATAGAGTAATAATGTCCATCTCATTTCACTGTCCTTCCCATCCCCATACCTCCTCCCCTCCCCACACTACCCTCTGCACAATTCAAAGTTCCTTCATTCTCCCATACACCATTAATGGATCAGCATCCGCTTATCAGAGAGAGTATTCAGCCTCTGTTTTTTGGGGAATTGGCTTACTATGCTTAGCATGATATTATCCTACTCCATCAATTTACCTGCAAATTTTATTCTCTTTAATGCTGAGTAATATTCTATTGTATATGTGTACCACATTTTCTCTATTTATTCATCTATTGAAGTCTGCATAGATTGGTCCCATACCTTAGCTATTGTGAATTTAGCTGCTCTAAACATTGATGTGGCCATATCACAATAGTAAGTTGATTTTATGTCTTTTCGATATAGACCAAGGAGTGGGATAGCTGGGTCAAATAGTGGTCAATTTCAAGTTTTCTGAGGAAATGCATACTTCTTTTGATAGTGTTTGCACCAATTTGCAGTCCCACCAGCAATGTATGAGTGTACCTTCCCCGCCCCCCCCATCATTGCCAACATTTATTATTTCTTATACTCTTGATAATTGCCAATCTGACTGGAGTCAGATGAAATTTGAAATTCCCTAATTACTAGAGATGTTGAACATTTTTTTTTCATATATTTGTTGAGCAATCACATGTCTTCTGAGAAGTGTCTGTTCAGTTCCTTTACCCATTTATTGATTGGGTTATTTGTTTAGTTGGTGTTAAGTTTTTTGAGTTCTTTATATATCCTAGAACTTAGTGCTCTATCTGATGTGCATGTATTAAAGATGTTCTTCCACTCTGTGGGCTCTCTCTTCACATTATTTATTGTTTCCTTTGCTGAGAAAAAGCTTTTTAGTTTGAATCCTTCCCATTTATTGATTCTTGATTTTATTTTTTGCACTTTAGGAATTTGTTTAAGGAAGTCAGGACCTAATCAATGTAATGAAGATTTGGGCCTACTTTTTCTTCTATTAGGCACAGGGTCTCTGGTCTAATTCCTAGGTCCTCAATCCACTTTGAGTTGAGTTTTGTGCATGGTGAAAAATAGGGGCTTAATTTCATTTTGCTGCATATGGATTTCAGTCTTCCTAGCACCATTTGATGAAGAGGCTACCTTTTTTTCAATGTATGTTTTCACCACCTTTGTCTAGTATGAGATAACTGTTATTTATGTGGGCTTGTCTCTATGTCTTTTGTTCTGTACCATTGGTCTACATATCTATTTGCTGCTAATACCATGCCATTTTTGTTACTATTGTACCACATTTTCTCTCTCCATTCAAGGTCTGGTATTGTGATGCCACCTGCTTCACTCTTCTTGCTAAGGAGTGTTTTGGCTATTCTGGGTCTTTTATTTTTTTAAATAAATTTCATGATTGCTTTCTCTAGCTCAATGAAGCATGTCATTGGGATTTCAATAGGAATTGCATTAAATCTGTATAGCACTTTTTGTAGTATGGCCATGGCCATTTTGATAATATTAATTCTGCCTATCCAAGAACATGGGAGATCTTTCCATCTTCCAAGGTCTTCTTCAATTTCTTTCATTAGCATTCTGTAGTTTTCTTTGTAGATGTCTTTCACCTCTTTTGTTAGATTGATTCATAAATATTTTATTTTTTGAGGCTATTGTGAATGGGGTAGTTTTATTAATTTCCCTTTCACCAGATCCATCACTGATGTATAAAAATTCATTGGATCTATGGATCTTAATTTTATATCCTGCTACTTTGCTGAATTCCTTTATTAGCTCTAGGACTTTTCTGGTGGATTTTTTTTGGATCTTCTAAATATAGAATCCTGCTATTGACAAATAGTGATAGTTTGAGTTCTCATTTTCCTATTCATATCCCTTTAATTTATTTTGTCTAATTGCTCTGGCTGGAGTTTCCAGGACTATGTTCAATAAAAGTGGTGAAAGAGGACATCTCTGTTTAGTTCCAGTTTTTAGGGAGAATGCTTTTAATTTTTCTCCATTTAAAATGATGTTGGCCTTATGCTTAGCATAGATAGCTTTTACAGTGTTGAATTATGTTTCTACTATCCCTAGTTTTTCTAGTGTTTTGAACATCAAACAGTGCTGTGTTTTGTCAAATGCTTTTTCTGCATTTTTTTGAGATGATCGTATGATTCTTGTATTTAAATCTATTGATGTGATGCATTATGTTTCTTGATTTCTGTAAGTTGAACAAACCTTTCATCCCTGTAACAAATCCAACTTCATCATGGTACACTAGCATTTTAATATTTTTATATGCAATTTGCCAGAATTTTATTGAGAATTTTGTGTCTATGTTTATCAGGTATATTGGCCTGAAATCTTCTTTCCTTGATGTGTCTTTATCTAGTTTTGGTGTCAGGGTGATTCTAACCTCATATAATGAGTTTGGAAGAATTCCCTCCTTCCCTATTTCATGGAATATTTTGAAGAGTATTGGTGTTAATTCTTTGAAAGTCTTCTAGAACTCCTCTGAGAATCTGTCTGGTCCTGGGCTTTTCATGGTTGGTAGGATTTTGGTGGTGTCTTCTATTTCTTTCATTGTGATTGATATGCTTAAATTATGTATATTCTCTTGATTCAGTTTGTGTGGTTCTTATTTCTCTAGAAATTTGTCAATGCGCTTGATATTTTCTTTTTTACTGGAGTATAAATTTTCAAAATAGTTTTTACTTAAGTTCTGTATTTTAGTATTGTCTGTCGTGATATTTCTTTTGTCATCACAAATTTTAGTAATTTCACTTTTCTCTCTCTTCCTCTTCATTAGTGTAGCTAAGGGTTTATCAATTTTATTTATTTTTTCAAAAACCCCAATTTTTGCTTTGCCATTTTTTGAATTGTTTCTTTTGTTTCAATTTCATTGATTTCAGCTCAGATTTTAACTATTTCCTCTTTTCTACTGTTTTTGGTGTTTATTTGTTCTTTTTCTAGAGCATTGAGACATAATATTAAGTCATTTATTTGTTGACTTTTTATTCTTTTAATGAATGAGCTCGATGCAATGAACTTTCCTTTTAGCTCTGCCTTCATATTTTCCCAGATATTGATATGTTGTATCGGTGTTCTCATTTACCTCTAAGTATTTTTTTCTTTCATCCCTGATTTCTTCTGCTATCCATTCATCATTCAATAGCATGTTATTTAATCTCCAGGTGTTGGAGTGGATTCTTTTTTTTCAATTATTTCATTTATTTCTAGTTTTATTCTGCTATGATATGATAGAACGCAGGGCAATATTTCTGTTTTTTTTTTATTTGCTAAAGGTTGCTTTTTGGCATAACATATGATCTATTTTAGAGAAGGACCCATGTGCCGCTTAGAAGAAAGTGTATTTATTTACTCAAAGATGGATAAAATGCTCTTTATATATCCATTAAGTTTAAATTATTGCTTGTAGTATTTTCTTCTATAGTTTGTTTGTGTAGTGTTTATTTGGAAGATCTATCCAATGGTGAAAGAGATGTGTTAAAGTCAAAAAAGTATTAATGTGTTGGCAAAGGGCTGGTGACCGTAGGGGACAAACGGCGGGGGATGGGTGTGCAATGAGGGCCCTCTAACAGAAAACAATGTTTTCTTGCTTGAATCTTGAGTCACAGAGTGACAAGGAATGCAGCATCCCTCTAGTTCACCATCTTGAATACTCCCCCTGACATGGTTCTTTTTTTTTTTAATTTTTTAATTTTTTATTGTTGGCTGTTCAAAACATTACATAGTTCTTGATATATCATATTTCACACTTTGATTCAAGTGGGTTATGAGCTCCCATTTTTACCCCATATACAGATTGCAGAATTACATCAGTTACACATCCATTGATTTACATATTGCCATACTAGTGTCTGTTGTGTTCTGCTGCCTTTCCTATCCTCTACTATCCCCCCTCCCCTCCCCTCCCCTCCCCTCTTCTCTCTCTGCCCCCTCTACTGGCATTCATTTGTCCCCCTTGTATTATTTTTCCCTTTCCCCTCACTTCCTCTTGTATGTACTTTTGTATAACTCTGAGGGTCTCCTTCCATTTCCATGCAATTTCCCTTCTCTCTCCCTTTCCCTCCCACCTCTCATCCCTGTTTAATGTTAATCTTCTTCTCATGCTCTTCGACCCTACTCTGTTCTTAGTTACTCTCCTTATATCAAAGAAGACATTTGGCATTTGTTTTTTAGGGATTGGCTAGCTTCACTTAGCATAATCTGCTCTAATGCCATCCATTTCCCTGTAAATTCTATGATTTTGTCATTTTTTAATGCAGAGTAATACTCCATTGTGTATAAATGCCACATTTTTTTTATCCATTCATCTATTGAAGTGCATCTAGGTTGGTTCCACAGTCTTGCTATCCCTGACATGGTTCTTAACACAAAGGGTCCATGTTTTTTTCCTATGGAATCCTGGCATGTCACTGTCCTGGCACAACATTTTGTTCACTAACCAGGAAGCTTCACTAAGCTTCAGTTCCATAGTTTTATTTTCGGTTTTATTATGCAGGTATGATTGAGTTTTCAGCCAGGTAATTTAACTCTATCTCCAGCTTCCCTCCTTTCCCAGAGGTAAGGCTGTCTTAACACCCCAACTTTCTACTCACATCCATCCTCTTTCTGGTGAACAGCATCGTCCTTACTCATCTCATCTCTTAGCATAAACTCATGTGTGATCCAAGGGCCTCAGGAATAAAAACGACTCATTAGTCAGGAAATTCCAAAGATACAAAGTGTCCCTGTCAGGAATAAGGGGATAATCTAAGTTAATTTTTTTTAAAGAATATAATGCTAAAAACTTTGCATTTCTAGGGTAAACTTGAACAGGTAGTGATGCATTATTTTTTCTTTACATATTGTTGGGTTCAATTTGATTATTTTATTTAGAATCTTTGCATCTGTGTTTATGTAGGATATTGGGCTTTAATTTTATTTTCTTGTAATATCTTAGCATAATTTTTATAGGAAGGTGATTCTCACTTCAAAAAATTTATTGGAAAATAGTCTATACTTTTCAATTTTGGGGAAGTAGTTGTGACAATTTTTTGTTCTTTTTAAGTATTTCACAGAATTCACTAATCAAGTTACCTACACTGTCAATTTTCTTCATAAGAATATTTTTAAATACAAATTCAACTTCTTAGGTAGTTATAGACATATTCTAAGTATGAAATTGTTCTCACATTAACTTTGATAGCTTTCATCTTTCAAGGAATTTGCCTGTTTTATCTAAGTTTTTAAATTCATGGTCAAAAAGCTGTTCACAACATTTCATCATTATCATTTTATTCTCTGTAATCAGCACAAATGGCAGCTCACGTCTTTCTTATATTGGTAATTCATGACTCTTATCAGCTTGATGAATTTTTGATGAAAGATAATTGATCTTATCAAAGAATTAGCTTTTAGTATTCTCTCTCTCTCTCTCTCTCTCTCTCTCTCTCCTCCCCCCTTCATAGCCCCTCTCTTCCTCTTTTGTGTGTTTTTTGTTCCCCACTTCATTATTTTCCTTTCTGGTCTACCTCATTCCCTGTCTTCAAATTAATTTTTCACACTTGTGTAGTCTCTGGACCTTGGTGTCCCTTTTCCCTCATTATATAGATATTGAGAACTTCCTGGGTGTATGAGTTGGATACATTCTTCCTGCCATGAGTGATGAAGCAAAAAGATAGAGAGAACTTGGAGCCCAAAAATCATTCTTTGGATTTGTTCTGCTAAAGTATGTGATTTTAGTCCCTATACACTGAGCCAGTCCAAGGCCAATAAGTCTCCCCAGAACAAGAAGTAGGAGACTCCTGGAACTTATTTTGTATATCCTTTTTTTTTTTTTGTAGATTCCCTTGCCTTAATAAAGCAATACAATTTTCCTTGAATAAAGGCAGTTTTACTTGTTACTTTAGAATTTCTATGTCTATATTTTTCTTTTGTGCCTTGCCCAAATGAACAGGCTAGGACTTCAGTACAATAGAAGAGGTGAGAGGGTATATTTTTACCTTTTATCTCAATACAAAAGATGTTACAAATTGAATGAAAAGTAAAACATAACATTTAAAAATTTGGGCCAAGCACTTAAAATTATGTTTAATAGCCATGTATCTACCTGTGTGTTTATCTTAGAAAAGATAAAACTAGACACTTCTAAGATGCCAAAATTAAGGTAAACCCAAAGTTAGAAGGAAAAAATGATTTAGAATTCTTTGGATCTTCTACATGTTAAAATATTAATAATAATGCATTATGAGTAATTTCATGTCAATAATTTTGATAACTGAAGTGAAGTAGATGGATTGTTGGAAGAACACAAAGGAGAGTCCATAGCCACATTTGAGTAGTTTCTTGCTCTTCCTAGAGTCGCCACTCTCTTCCCCCAGTCTGGTTTATGTCAGGTCTTTCCAATCTATTCTGTAGGTATCCAGTTGGATTCACAGAGAAAATACCTGCAAAAATAAATATCTCTATATGAAATATATAAATAAATATCTTGACTCTATCTATATTTGAGATCACAAGGACTTCATCCACTCTTGTCAGAGCATGAAACACCTGCAGCAATTCAACTATGACCCAATATTAACTATTCTCACTGCTGTCACATCACATCATTCTTGTGTCTTGTTTTTACCTGAAGAAGTTTCTTTATCTCTAAACTATGGCCAAGACATTCACCTTTGCAAACTCAATATTCCAGTGGATGTTTTTATTGCAAGTTTGGTAAGAATGTTTTTCTACGTATCCACTAAAAAAATACAAAGTCTCTCTGTATTATATTGGAATAGTTTTGTATCATTATTTATTCCTAAATAGTCTGATATATATATATATATATATATTCTTTCTATTTCTTTAGGGCAGCCTTGGTATACTAAATTTATTTTTCAAACTTAGTGGTAAAATTTTAAATAAATCACTTCATGTAAAACAGTCGTGCATTATGACATTTTATTTTGATTCTTCTTGAATGTCTTTATTAGTAGTATTATTCATGATTTTTGTATGTGTTACAAACTCCATATATATTTGTTTTTTGTTTATTATTTTTGTTACACATAACATTAAGATTCATTTTGAGATAATTATAAATGCATGGAATATAATTTGTTCTTTAGAACAGATTCCTTTGAAAAGTGTCTGTTTAGTTCTTTGCTCACTTATTGATTGGGTTATTTGTTGTTTTGGTTTAGTTTTTTGAGTTCTCAGATATTTTGCTCTGAGGAGCAGGTGCAAAGATATTCTCCCATCCTGTAGACTCTCTCTTCATGCACTTATTTTTTCTTTTGCTGAGCAGAAGTTTTTAATTTGATACTGTCCCACTTACTGATTTTAAAAAATATATATTTCTTGTACTTAAAAGTATTGTTAAGAAAGTCAGTTCCTGTGCTCTTCTGTTGGACCTACATGTTCTTCTAGTAGTTGCAGGTTTTCTGGTTTAATCCCTAGACCTTTGCTCCACTTTGAAGTGAGCTGTTGCAAGGTGAGAGATAGGCGTCAAATTTTATTTTTCTACATATGAATTTTCAGTTTCTCCAGCACCATTTGTTGAACATGCTATATTTTCTCCAACATGTGTTTTCTAGCACCTTTCTGTAGTATCAGGTAACTGTATTTGTGTAGGTTTGTCTCTGTGTCTTTCTGTTCTATTTCATAGATTTTCATGCCTGTTTGGTACCAGTACTATAACTCTATAGTATAATTTGAGATCAAGTAGTGTGATATCTTTTGCTCTACTTTTTAAAGAATTGCTTTGAATATTCTGGCTCTCTTATTTTTTCCAAATTAATATTAGAACTGCTTTTTATAGTTCTATAAAATGTCATTGGATTTTTTATGGAGATTTTCCTGAATCTATACAAAGTTTTGGATAGTTGGCCATTTTAATCATATTATTTCTGCCTAAGAAGAACATGGAAGGTGTATCTACCTTTTAAAGTTTTCAGTTGTTTTCTTCAGTATTCTGTGGTTTTTACTGTAGAGGTCCTTCACATCCTTCATTAGATTATCACTCAAGTATTTTATTTTGAGGTTATTGTAAATGGAAGGCAATTGATTTATGTATGTTCTTATATTGTGTTACTTTATAAATTAGCCTATCAACTCTAGAAATATTTGGGTGAAGTTTTTGGGTCTTCTAAATACAAAATCGTGTCATCAGAAAACAGAGATAATTTGAGTACTTCTTTTCTTATTTGTATCTCTTTAATTTCTTTCTATTGTTCGCTCTAGCTACAGTTTCAAGGACTATGTTGAACAGCAATGGTGAAAATGGGCTTCCTTGTCTTGTTCATGTTTTTAGAGGAAACGCCTTCAGTTTTTCTCTTTTCAGTATAATGTTAGCTTTGGGTTTGTCATACATAGCCTTTACAATGTTGAGGTAAGATTATTTTATTCCTAGTTTCTCTGGTGTTTTAAACATGAATGAATACTGGACTTTGTCAAACTCTTTCTGCATCTATTGAGATAATCATGTGATACTTGTCTTTATTCTATTTATATAGTGAATTACATTCATTGATTTGTTTATGTTGAGCCAACCAGGCATCCCTGGGGATGAAATCTACTTGATTATGGTGTCTTATCTTTTTTTTTTTTTTAATTTTTTTATTGTTGGTTGTTCAAAACATTACAAATTTCTTGATATATCATATTTCACACTTTGATTCAAGTGGGTTATGAACTCCCATTTTTGATGTCTTATCTTTTTAATGTGTTTTTTTATTATTGGTTTAAATTTATTCATCCATCATCAATATAACAAGTTATGAAAATTCAATTCTAATGAAACAATGAATGTTACTATTAAAAGCAGAAAAATAAATGACATCAAAATTACTACAATACAAAAATATATACTACTTTTTAATAAGTTTTATAATGGACTAAAAATAAGGAAGGCAAAGTTAGGCTAATGATGTAGGGGCAGGAATAGTTTCTTAATGTGGTTTGCCAATGTTTTATTAATTTTTTTTATCTAAATTCATCAAGAGTATTTGACTGAAATTTTATTTACTTTATATGCCTTTCCTTGTTTTTTGTTATCAGGCTGATGCTAGCTTCATAGAATTATTTTAAGTCCTTTGGATATAGGCTGAGGAGTGGGATAACTGGGTCAAATGGTGGTTCCATTTCAAGCTTTCTGAAGGAATTTTTATACTACTTTCCAGAGTATATATGGCGATGTTTCCTCCTTTTCTATTTCATGAAATAATTTGAGGAGGATTTGTATTAGTTTTTCCTTTAAAGGTCTCATAGAACTCAGCCGAGAATCCTTCTGGTCCTAGGACTTTGTTTGTTAGAAGGCTTTTGATATTTGCTTTATTACTTGTTATTCATCTGCTTTTATTTTCCATATTTTTACGGTTCAACTGGGGAAGTTCATATATCTCTAGGAATTTCTCAATATCTTCAAGGTTTTTTGATTTATTGGAGTATATAGGTTACCAAGATAGGTTCTGATGATCCTCTTTATTTCAGTAGTGTCTATGGTCATGTTTCTTTTAGATGTCTAATTTTGTTAATTTTAGTTTTCTATTTTTATTAGCTTGGTGTTTATCAAACTTTTTTATCCTTTCAAAAAACCAACACTTTGTTGAGTTGATTCTTTGTGTTATTCTTTTTTTTTTCATTTGTTATTTTTACATATACATGCAGTAGGGTATATTCTGACATGTTATACATACATGGGGTATAACCCACTACAATTTTGATCACATTCTTGTGGTTGAACATGATGTGGGTTTACACTAGTTGTGCATTTATACATGAACATAGAAAAGTTATGTCTGATTCATTCTACTGTCCTATTCCCAATCCCCCTTCTTTCCCTTCATTTTCCTTTATCTAATCTAATTAACTGCTGTACTTCTTCTCCCTGTTATCCTTTGTTATGAGTCAGCGTCCATATATCAGAGAGAACATTCAACCTTTGGTTTTTCGGGACTGGCTTATTTAACTTACCATGAAGTCTCCAGTTCCATCCATTTACCAGCAAATGCCATAATTTAATTATTCTTTAAATCTGAGTAATATTCCATTGGGTATATATACATTTTCTTTACCCATTTATCTGTTGAAGAGTACATAGGTCAGTTACATAGCTTGGCTTCTGTGATTTGAACTGCTATAAACATTGATGTGGCTGTATCGATATAGGACACTGATTTTAAGTCCTTTGGGTATAGGCAGAGGAGTGGGATAATTGGGTCAAATGGTGGTTCCATTTCAAGTTTTCTGAAAGAATTTTTTATACTACTTTCCAGAGTGATTGCACCAATTTGCAGTCCCACCAGCAATATATGAGTGTACCTTTCCCCCCACATCTTCACCAACATTTATTACTTGTATTCTTGATAATTGCCATTTTTGACCGGAGTGAGATGGAATCTCAGTATAGTTTTAATTTACATTTCTCTATTCGCTAGAAATGTTGAACATTTTTTCATTTATTTGTTGACCATTTGTATTTTTTCCTCTGTGAATTGCCTATTCAATTCTTTTGCCCATTTATTAATTGGGTTATTGTGTGTGTGTGTGTGTGTTGAGCTTTTTGAGTTCTTTGTATATCTTGGAGATTAATGCTTTATCTGAGGTGAGGGTGGTAGAGATTTTTCCCCAGGACTGGAGTTGTAGCTCAATGGTACATGAGGCACTGGGCTTGAATCTCAGCACTACATAAAAATAAATAAATAGGTAGATAGATAGATAGATAGATAAATATATTGTCCATTGATAACTAAAAAAAGTATTTAAATTTTTTTTTCCCATTATGAGGCTCTCTGTTTGTAGTTTTATTCTTAATTTCACTGATTTCAGCTCTGATCTTAGTTATTTCCTTCTTGTATTGATTTTAATATTGTATTTTAATTCTTTTTCTGGCCTTAAGGTACAATATTATTTTTTGGTATCTTTTTATTTTTATTTTTTAATTTATTAACTTAGTGCTATAAACTTTCCTCTTAGAACTGCCTTCGTATTTTTCCAGAGATTTTGATATGTTGTATAACTATTTTCATTTGTTTTAAATATATTTTTAATTTCTCCACTGTTTTTTTCTACTATTCATTCATCACTTAGAATTATCTCATACTAGACAAAAGTGCCATAAATGTGCATTGAAGAAAAGATAGCGTATTCAACAAATGGTACTAGGAAAACTGGAAATTCACACATAGAAAAATGAAATTCAACCCCTATTTCTCACCCTGCACAAAAGAACAGAGACATTGTGCCTAATAGAATAAAGTTTAAACCCAAATCACCATGTTAGCTTAATAACTGACTTCCTTAATGATACTCTTAAAGCGTAAGGTGTAAAATCAAGAATCAATAAATTGGTTGAATTATAAAGCTTCTTCTCAGCAAAGGAAATAATTAATAACATAAAGAGAGACTCTACAGAATAGGAGAAAATCTTTACTTCATGCACGTTAGATAGGATATATAAAGGATATATAAAGAACTCAAAACACTTAATACCCCCCAAATAAATAAATAAATAAATAACCCAATCAATAAATGGGCTAAGGAACTGAACAGATGCTTCACAAAAGAAGAAATACAATCAATCAACAAACTTGAAAAAATGTTTTCATTTTGATGTTTCAAAATACATTCTGTATTTATAACTAATTAGAGCAAATAATTTTTTCAAGTATAATATATAGTCTCTAGGTGTTAGAATGATTTCATTTTTCATCTTGTTGTTGATTTATAATTTTACTACATTATGATGTTATATGATGCAAATTATTTTCTCTAAATTTTTATTTGTTGCATTTTCTAAGATTTGCTTTGTGATACAAAATATAAACTATTTTAGAAAATATTTCTTGCACTACTGAGAAGAAAGTGAATTCAGTTCTTGAAGGATGAAATAGTCTATAGACTCTGTTAGGTCCATGTGATTAATATTGTTTTCTAGTTCTGAAGAATCTTTATTTATGGTATATCTGAATGATCTATCTAAAAGTGAGAGAGGCCTTTTTAAAATCACCCAGTATTACTGTATTTTGGTTTATGTGATTCTTAATATGGAGAAGAGTTTGTTTTATGTACATAGATGCACCATTTGTGGGGGCACAATATTTTATAATTATTATTTCTTATTCTTGGATGTTCTGTTAACCAGTATGAAGTAAATTTCTTTGTCTCTTCTGATTAATTTTGGCCTGAAGTCCATTTTACCTGACATGAGAACAGCTACTTCTGCTTAATTTGGGGTCCCGTTTACATGATACAACATTTTCCATTTTTTTCTCCTTCAGTCTGTGATATTTTTGTCTGTAAGCTGTGTTCCTTTCAGACAACATAATCCTGGATATTGTTTTATAATCCAATCTGTTAATCTATCTTCTAACTGAAGATGGTAGACCACTTACAATCAATAGAAAAATGATTTTTATTACTTGCCATTTTTATTCAATTCTAATGTTTAATTTGAATTTGGTCCTCCTTTAATTCACTATTATTATAATGTAATTCTTTCCTATGCTGGTTTTCAATTTCATTTTTCCTTTTTCATGAAATATTTCATTGAGTATATTTTGTAGTTCAGTGTTTGTGATTATGAATCTTTTTTTCTGGTTGTCATGGAAAGTTTTTATTTTATCACCAATTCTGGAGAATAATTTTGCTAGATTAAGTTATCTCATTTTCTTTCAGAGTTTCAGTTCTTTCAGATATCTGTTTTCACAAGTTCTCCTGGCTTTTAAAGTCTTAGTTGAGAAATCAGTTGAAATTTAAATTGGAGTAGACATATTCTGATTTTGTCTATTTGGAGTTCTATTTGCCTCTTGTATTTGAATTTCCATTTAATTCCTGAGGAAATGTTCTAATATTGTTTCATTGAAAATATTGTGCATCCCTTTAGTTTGTATTATGGAGGCTTAATCTACCCCAATGATTCTTAAATTTTTTTTCTTTATGTTAACCCATATTTCTTAAATATTCTGGTTATGTTCTCTTAACAACTTTTCTTTATCTTCAAATTTATTTTCAAGATTATACACTTTGTCTTCAAGGCCTGAAAAGTTATCTTAAACGTGTTCTAATCTATTGGTGATGCATTCCATTGAATTTTTAATTGGGGTTATTGAGTCATTCATTTCCAAGACTCTTTTTTTTTTTTAAACCCAGAATTTCTCTCTTTATTAAAGTGCTCTTACACTTCCTATATTTCTCCCTAATTTCACTTAGCTTATAGGAAATTTATTTTAAATTTTTTTTAGTTGTAGATGGACACAATGTATTTCTTTCTTTCTTTCTTTCTTTCTTTTTTTTTAATTTTTTATTGTTGGCTGTTCAAAACATTACATAGTTCTTGATATATCATATTTCACAATTTGATTCAAGTGGGTTATGAGCTCCCATTTTTACCCCATATACAGATTGCAGAATCACATCAGTTACACATCCATTGATTTACATATTGCCATACTAGTGTCTATTGTATTCTGCTGCCTTTCCTATCCTCTACTATCCCCCCTCCCCTCCCCTCCCCTCCCCTCCCCTCTTCTCTCCCTTCTCCCTCTACTGACATTCGTTTGTCCCCCTTATATTATTTTTCCCCTTCCCCTCACTTCCTCTTGTACGTACTTTTGTATAACTCTGAGGGTCTCCTTCCATTTCCATGCATTTTCCCTTCTCTCTCCCTTTCCCTCCCACCTCTCATCCCTGTTTAATGTTAATCTTCTTCTCATGCTCTTCGACCCTACTCTGTTCTTAGTTACTCTCCTTATATCAAAGAAGACATTTGGCATTTGTATTTTAGGGATTGGCTAGCTTCACTTAGCATAATCTGCTCTAATGCCATCCATTTCCCTGCAAATTCTATGATTTTGTCATTTTTTAATGCAGAGTAATACTCCATTGTGTATAAATGCCACATTTTTTTTATCCATTCATCCATTGAAGGGCATCTAGGTTGGTTCCACAGTCTAGCTATTGTGAATTGTGCTGCTATGAACATCAATGTAGCAGTGTCCCTGTAGCATGCTCTTTTTAGGTCTCTAGGGAATAGACTGAGAAGGGGAATAGCTGGGTCAAATGGTGGCTCCATTCCCAGCTTTCCAAGAAATCTCCATACTGCTTTCCAAATTGGCTGCACCAATTTGCAGTCCCACCAGCAATGTACAAGTGTACCCTTTTCCCCACATCCTCGCCAGCACTTGTTGTTGTTTGACTTCATAATGGCTGCCAATCTAACTGGAGTGAGATGGTATCTTAGGGTGGTTTTGATTTGCATTTCTCTGACTGCTAGAGATGGTGAGCATTTTTTTAATGTACTTGTTGATTGATTGTATGTCCTCCTCTGAGAAGTGTCTGTTCAGGTCCTTGGCCCATTTGTTGATTGGGTTGTTTGTTCTCTTATTGTCTAATTTTTTGAGTTCTTTGTATACTCTGGATATTAGGGCTCTATCTGAAGTGTGAGGAGTAAAGATTTGTTCCCAGGATGTAGGCTCTCTATTTACCTCTCTTATTGTATCTTTTGCTGAGAAAAAACTTTTTAGTTTGAGTAAGTCCCATTTGTTGATTCTAGTTATTAACTTTTGTGCTATGGGTGTCCTATTGAGGAATTTGGAGCCCGACCCCACAGTATGTAGATCGTAGCCAACTTTTTCTTCTATCAGACGGCGTGTCTCTGATTTGATATCAAGCTCCTTGATCCATTTTGAATTCACTTTTGTGCATGGCGAGAGAAAGGGATTCAGTTTCATTTTGTTGCATATGGATTTCCAGTTTTCCCAGCACCATTTGTTGAAGATGCTATCCTTCCTCCATTGCATGCTTTTAGCCCCTTTATCAAATATAAGATAGTTGTAGTTTTGTGGATTGGTTTCTGTGTCCTCTATTCTGTACCATTGGTCCACCCGCCTGTTTTGGTACCAGTACCATGCTGTTTTTGTTACTATTGCTCTGTAGTATAGTTTGAAGTCTGGTATCGCTATACCACCTGATTCACACTTCCTGCTTAGCATTGTTTTTGCTATTCTGGGTCTTTTGTTTTTCCATATGAATTTCATGATTGCTTTATATATTTCTACAAGAAATGCTGTTGGGATTTTGATTGGCATTGCATGAAAACTATAGAGAACTTTTGGTAATATCGCCATTTTGATGATGTTAGTTCTGCCTATCCATGAACAGGATATATTTTTCCATCTTCTAAGATCTTCTTCTATTTCTCTCTTTAGGGTTCTGTAGTTTTCATTGTATAAGTCTTTCACCTCTTTTGTTAGGTTGATTCCCAAGTATTTTATTTTTTTTGAAGATATTGTGAATGGAGTGGTTGTCCTCATTTCCATTTCAGAGGCTTTGTCGCTGATATACAGGAATGCCTTTGATTTATGCATGTTGATTTTATATCCTGCCACTTTGCTGAATTCATTTATTAGCTCTAATAGTTTCTTTGTAGAGCCTTTTGGGTCTGCTAGGTATAGAATCATGTCATCTGCAAATAGTGATAATTTAAGTTCTTCTTTTCCTATGATGCCTTTAATTTCTTTCGTCTGTCTAATTGCTCTGGCCAGTGTTTCAAGAACTATGTTGAACAGAAGTGGTGAGAGAGGGCATCCCTGTCTTGTTCCAGGTTTTAGAGGGAATGCCTTCAATTTTTCTCCATTCAGAATGATGCTAGCCTGAGGCTTAGCATAGATTGCTTTTACAATATTGAGGTATGTTCCTGTTATCCCTAGTTTTTCTAGAGTTTTGAACATAAAGGGATGCTGTACTTTGTCGAATGCTTTTTCTGCATCTATCGAGATGATCATATGATTCTTATTTTTAAGTCTATTGATGTGGTGAATAACATTTATTGATTTCCGTATATTGAACCAGCCTTGCATCCCAGGGATGAATCCTACTTGATCATGGTGCACAATTTTTTTGATAAGTTTTTGTATCCGAGTGGCCAGAATTTTATTGAGGATTTTTGTATCTAGGTTCATTAGAGATATTGGTCTGTAGTTTTCTTTCTTTGAAGTGTCTTTGTCTGGTTTAGGTATTAGGGTGATGTTGGCCTCGTAGAATGAATTTGGAAGTTCTCCCTCTTTTTCTATTTCCCGAAGTAGCTTGAAAAGTATTGGTATTAGTTCCTCTTTAAAGGTTTTGTAAAACTCTGCTGTATACCCATCCGGTCCTGGGCTTTTCTTAGTTGGTAGTCTTTTGATGGTTTCTTCTATTTCCTCAATTGATATTGGTCTGTTTAGGTTGTCTATATCCTCCTGACTCAATCTGGGCAGATCATATGACTTAAGAAATTTATCTATGCCTTCACTATCTTCTAATTTATTGGAGTATAAGGATTCAAAATAATTTTTGATTATCTTCTGTATATCTGAAGTGTCTGTTGTGATATTGCCTTTTTCATCCCGTATGTTAGTAATTTGAGTTCTCTCTCTTCTTCTCTTCGCTAGCATGGCTAAGGGTCTGTCGATTTTGTTTATTTTTTCAAAGAACCAACTTTTAGTTTTGTCAATTTTTTCAATTGTTTCTTTTGTTTCGATTTCATGAATTTCAGCTCTGATTTTAATTATTTCTTGCCTTCTACTTCTTTTGCTGTTGTTTTGCTCTTCTTTTTCTAGGATTTTGAGATGAAGTATGAGATCATTTATTTGTTGGTTTTTTCTTTTTTTAAGGAATGAACTCCAAGCAATGAATTTTCCTCTTAGAACTGCTTTCAATGTGTCCCATAGATTCCGATATGTTGTGTCTGTGTTTTCATTAATCTCTAAGAATTTTTTAATTTCTTCCTTGATGTCTTCTATAACCCATTGATCGTTCAGTAACCTATTGTTCATTCTCCAAGTGATGTATTCTTTTCCCTTCCTTCTTTTATCATTGATTTTCATTTCCATTCCATTATGATCAGATAGGATGCATGGTATTATCTCTACTCCTTTATATTGTCTAAGAGTTTCCCTGTGACATAATATATGATCTATTTTTGAGAAGGATCCATGTGCTGCTGAGAAAAAAGTGTAACTGCTTGACGTTGGGTGGTATATTCTATATATGTCAAGTAAGTCTAGGTTATTAATTGTGTTATTGAGTTCTATAGTTTCCTTATTCAACTTTTGTTTGGAAGATCTGTCCAGTGGTGAGAGAGGTGTGTTGACGTCTCCCATGATTATTGTATGGTGGTCTATTAGACTCTTGAACTTGAGAAGAGTTTGTTTGATGAACATAGCTGCACCATTGTTTGGGGCATATATATTTATGATTGTTATGTCTTGTTGGTGTATGGTTCCCTTGAGCAGTATGTAGTGTCCCTCTTTATCCCTTTTGATTAACTTTGGCTTGAAATCTATTTTATTTGATATGAGTATGGACACTCCTGCTTGTTTCCGAAGTCCATATGAGTGATATGATTTTTCCCAACCTTTCACCTTCAGCCTATGTATGTCTTTTCCTATCAAATGCGTCTCCTGTAGGCAGCATATTGTTGGGTCTTGTTTTGTGATCCATTCTACTCGCCTGTGTCTCTTGATTGGTGAGTTTAAGCCATTAACATTTAGGGTTATTATTGAGATATGGGTTGTTCTTCCAGCCATATTTGTTTATTTATGTTACTAAACATGGTTTGTTTTCCTCTTTGATTATTTTCCCCCCTTTTACTGTCCTACGTCCCACTGTTGGTTTTCATTGTTATTTTCCATTTCCTCTTCCTGTAATGCTTTGCCAAGGATGTTTTGAAGAGATGGTTTTCTAGCTGCAAATTCTTGTAACTTTTGTTTATCGTGGAAGGTTTTAATTTCATCTTCCATCCTGAAGCTTAATTTTGCTGGAAGCACAATTCTTGGTTGGAACCCATTTTCTTTCAGTGTTTGAAATATGTTATTCCAGGATCTTCTAGCTTTCAGAGTCTGTGTTGAAAGATCAGCTGTTATCCTGATTGGCTTACCCCTAAATGTGATCTGCTTCCTTTCTCTTGTAGCTTTTAAAATTCTCTCCTTATTCTGTATGTTGGGCATCTTCATTATAATGTGTCTAGGTGTGGGTCTCTTATGATTTTGCACATTCGGCGTCCTGTAGGCTTCTAGGATTTGGGGTTCTGTCTCATTCTTCAAGTCTGGGAAGTTTTCTCGTATTATTTCATTGAATAGATTGCTCATTCCTTTGGTTTGAAACTCTGTCCCTTCCTGTATCCCAATGACTCTTAAATTTGGTCTCTTGATGTTATCCCATATTTCTTGGATGTTCTGCTCATGGTTTCTTAACAGTCTTGCTGAGCTGTCTATGTTCTTTTCAAGTTGAAATACTTTATCTTCATTGTCTGATGTTCTATCTTCTAAGTGTTCTACTCTGCTGGTAGTATTCTCAATTGAGTTTTTAAGTTGGCTTATTGCTTCCTGCATTTCTAGGATTTCTGTTTGTTTTTTTTTTTATAACCTCTATCTCCCTGTATAGTTGATCTTTTGCTTCTTGGATTTGTTTATGTAATTCATTGTTGAAGTGATCTTTCATTGTCTGATTTTGCTGTCTGATGTCTTCCTTGAGACTCCAGATCATCTGAAGCATGTATATCCTGAATTCTTTATCTGACATTCCATCTGCTGCAGCTATTACCTCGTCTAACGTTGAGTTGACCTGCAATGCTTGTGGTCCTTTCTTTCCTTGTCTCTTCATACTGTTCGCGTTCCTTTCTACTTGGTGAAATTGTTGTGCTATTGAATTTTCCCCCTATATATTTATATTGGTCTTGTATAGTTGCAAAGTCTCCCTCGCAGGCGCGGGTGGCGGCTCTGTCCCTCTGCGGGCCGCTAGGCTTGTTCTGTCGGTGGTCACAGTTCTGTCTACTTTGCAGGCGCAGGCAGCGGCACTGCCCCTCTGCAGGCCTCTGGGGCTGTACTGCCAATGGGTCTCAGGTGCGCCTACCTTGCAGGCGCGGTGGGTGGGCGGCTCTACCCTTCCTCAGGCCACTGGGCCTGTTCTGTCTCTTGGTTGCAGGTCTGGCCTGTTCTGATGGTGGTCACAGTTCTGTCTACCTTGTAGGTGCTGGCAGGAGGGGGCGGCTCTGCCTCTCAGCAGGTCGCTGCTCCTCTTCTGCTGGTGGGTTGCAGGCCCGCCTACCTTGCAGGAGTGATTGGAAGCTCTGTCCCGTCGCCGGCCACTGGGCCTTTTCTGTCGGTGGTCACAGTTCCCCTACCTGGCAGGCGCGGGGGGTGTGGGGCGGCTCTGCCCCTCAGCAGGCCGCTGGGCCTACTCCGTGCATGGTCACAGTTCCCTCTACTTTGCCGGCACAGGGGGAGGGGGCGGCTCAGCCTCTCAGCAGGCCGCTGCTCCTCTTCTGCCTGTGGGTCACAGGCCCGCCTACCTTGCAGGAGTGATTGGAAGCTCTGTCCCACCGCGGGCCACTGGGCCTTTTCTGTCGGTGGTCACCTGGCAGGCGCGGGGGGTGGGGGGTGGCTCTGCCCCTCAGCAGGCTGCTGGGCCTGCTCTGTGCGTGGTCACAGTTCCCTCTACTTTGCCGGCGCAGGGGGAGGGGGCGGCTCAGCCTCTCAGCAAGACGCTGCTCCTCTTCTGCCTGTGGGTCACAGGCCCACCTACCTTGCAGGAGTGATTGGAAGCTCTGTCCCACCGCGGGCCACTGGGCCTTTTCTGTCGGTGGTCACCTGGCAGGCGCGGGGGGTAGGGGGTGGCTCTGCCCCTCAGCAGGCCGCTGGGCCTGCTCTGTGCGTGGTCACAGTTCCCTCTACCTTGCCGGTGCAGGGGGAGGGGGCGGCTCTGCCTCTCAGCAGGTCGCTGCTCCTCTTCTGCCGGTGGGTCGCAGGCCCGCCTACCTTGCAGGAGTGATTGGAAGCTCTCCTTTCTTTCTTTCTTTCTTTCTTTCTTTCCTTCTTTCTATGTGGTGCTGAGGATTGAACACAGAATCTCACATGTGCGAGGCAAGTGCTCTACCACTGAGCTACAGCCCCAGCTTCTCAATGGACATTTTAACAATGAAATTTCTAAATTCTTTCTCTGTCATTTCCTTCCCTGTGATGTTGAAGTTATTGAAATGTTACAGGCTGTTTGGGATAGTTTTCTCCCTTACCTTTCCATATTGCTTGTTTGTCTACACATCTGTTGGGATGGTTATTGCTTCTTCTTCTTCTTCTTCTTCTTCTTCTTCTTCTTCTTCTTCTTCTTTTGGTGCTGGGGATTGAATCCAGGGCCTTGTGCATGCAAGGCAAGCACTCTACCAACTGAGCTATATCCCCATCCCTACTTCTTCTTTTAAACAAAGTATTATTTTTGTGAGTTTACTTCTCTTAAGAGCCCTAGGTTGGGCAAATATCTATATATGGTTTCTTTCTTTCTTTCTTTTTTCTGAACAAGAGATTGAAGCCAAGGGTGCCTAAGACACATACCCACTTGTTTTTATTCATTTTATTTTATTTTTAAAAAATATTTTATTTTTTAGTTATAGTTGGACACAATACCTTTATTTTGTTTGTTTATTTTTTATGTGGTGCTGAGGATCCAACCCAGGGCCTCACACGTGCTAGGCAAGTCCTCTACAGCTGAGCCACAACCAACCCCTGTTATTATTTTTTGTTTTAAGACAAGGTCTTGCTAAGATTTTTAGGGCTTCACTAAATTGCTGAGGCTGGCTTTTAACTTGTAATCCTCTTGCTTCAGCATCCCAAGTTGCTGGAATTACAGGCATATGCTACCCAGTACTTATGCCACTGGGCTAAGTACTGATTCTTTAACTCAATCTGTGGCCTCTTGTAATTGAAGTATTAGGACAACTTTGAAAGAAGCCTCTGAAGGCTACTTGGTATAATCACTTCAGAGTCAAACCACATACTATTCAACCTTTTGAAAAGTGAAAAATGTATTGATGTTGTTCTCTATAGTTCCTCTAATTCAGATATAAACTTGTAAACTTGTAATAAAGTTATGGGATAGATTGAAAAATTAGTTATCAAGTGTGATAAAATTACTATAGAATTATATAAAATTACTATAAAAATTATATGGGGGTTGAAAGAGTCAAGAATAAATAGGCAAAACAAAGAGAATGATAAAAAAGGAAGATAGAAAATAATAATACACTCCAAGGTAAAAAGGAGAAAAAAGGTGGATATGGTGTATTTGAGATAGTAGCAGATAATGTAAGAAGAAGAATGGGAGTAGCAAGAACAAATATAAATTAGGGCTTGGAGAACAAATATAGGGATAATGATTCCAAACAATGCTTAAAGCCATTAGAAGAAATATGTGCAAACGGTTTGAAGGTACAATGTTAACTACTGGGGCAATAACTAACAATCAAGATAAAGAGTAATTTATATGACCAAATTTGATGTTAGAATTATTTATAGTAAACCATGCCAAGGTGAAGAAAGTTCTTGTTGAATCTTGGTTTAGATTTCATTAGGATTTGAGACATTAAGAAGATATCCATCGTTCTTGGCTTTGGATTCTCTTAGCAGTTCTGGAGTATAGGAGCCATTTTTTCTATCATCTGTAAAACCTCCCACCAGCCAGTTCTGGTTTGTCAGCTCAGAGATGTGTGGCTGACTGCTAGGAGGGTGTGGTGTTTTGTCTGTTGTTTGTTTCTGTTGTGTGCAGGAGTTAAGGATGTAGCACTTTGGCCTTTCACTGTGGGTTAATGTATACTTGCTCCTCTCTACAGGGTCCTTTTCATGGTATGAAATCTGAACTTTCATAGAATCTGCTTGCTGTCTAAAAGCACAAGTTCTCTGTGGGTGGATTTTCTGTGAATGATCTGTGGTGTATAAACATTCCCTCTGGCCTACAGCAGTTCTCTGAGGTACTGTCTTTACTGCTGAGTAAATGGATTCAGCTGGTTCCCTTTGGTTCTATTTTCTACTGCCTCAGATTGTGAACAATGTGTGCCGACTCTTTCTGCTGATCGTGAATCAGGCAGGGTCCATCTACTGTCCAAACAATGTCATATCACTCACCCATTGCAGGAGTGCTCCTTCTGATTTAATTTGTTACTGTCTGGAGGTAGGGAGATTCCAGGTTGATTAATAGGAATGATTCCTCAGCTGTGACCTCCACAAAATGACTATGGAATCCAGAAGACTTTCTATTGACAATTTGGTTTTATAGTGCTTGATATGCTTCAAGAACACTGCTTTTCCCATCACCTTTTAATTTTTCTGCTTTTCTTCTCAAATGTTGTTATGGGCTGACATTATGTGCTTTTCTGTTCCATTTTTTGAAAATTTAGTTTATAACTTTCAGATTATTCATATGTATATGGGTCTATATAATTATTTTTATTTTTTCTAATTATTTTATATAAACTGAATTTTCATATATATTCTTCTATTTTTACTCTGTATTGGTGCCCCCCCACCCCAGCCCCCAACTTCTGCCACCTGGTCTGGGTGTAGGGTTGGGAAACTCTGCTTATTTTTTTACTCCCATACCAATATTCAAATCTCTTCAAGGTCTTAGACTTTGTAATATTGGGTCTTAGAGCATTTATTCTGTCACCCCCTCTCAGATCCGTTTTTCCTTTACTTCCTCCTTTCTGGGTCATGGGAGATCCAGAATAACTACCTAGTTTCATTCAATCATTTTCAAGACCCTCCCTCCATTGTTGTTATTTGGTTGAAATGAATTATTTGTGATTTTTTAGAAATATTAAAATAAAACTTTATCTTCTTTTTCATTATTTCATATGTGTATATTTTCACTATATTCTTGTACATACATTTAACATCAAATATAATATCATTTAGTCCAAAAAACTTCAACTAGTACATAGCAACACATTTGCTCAGAACACTTTTGCCTTCAATTTTGTAGAATCATTTTGCTAGATATAGAATTCTGGGGTGACATTTACTTTCTTTAAGTAATGTAAATGTTTGTAATCCCATTATTTTCAGACTTGTGTTATTTCTGTTAGTAATCTACAAAAATTCTAATATTTTTCTCTACCTAGAATGAGCCTGTCCAGCTGATTTCTAAGATTTTCTCTTTATCACAGTTTTTTTGGCAAGTTGAATATAATACACCATAGTGTGGGACCCACTAGATATTGCTATATCAAATTTCTTGATGTTATCCCAGATGACATTGCCCTGAAAATTCTAGCAGTCTTAGTCTTGCTTAATTCCAATTTATCTCCTTATCTTTATGAGACACTTTTGCTCTATTCCCACCCTGTGCCACTGGCCAGAGTAAGACTCCAGAGAGAATACTTTCTTTCAGGCCTTATACTCCTGTGCAATGTGATTTTTCATTTGTGAGAAAGAACTATTGTTTTATACTTTACTTATTTAGTTCTCTCAAAGTGCACAAAGCAGTTCAAATCTGGTATCAAAGCCACAGGCATCTTGAGTCCCTCCTGAAGGACTCATTTATTAGCCACATATGTGCATATTTAGGAGGATGTCCATGCTAAAGTGCAACTACTGCCTTGTAATGTGTACATAAAGCAAATTAAGTCTTTCTATTACATAAGAGAGTAATTTCAAAAATAATTGCCATGTCCTTGAATTTTCTTGTTTTAATTATTATTATTATTGTTGTTTTGACTTGGGTGTGATAGTTTCGCTCTCACATCCCATAAGATGAAGCCCTTCACCTTGTTCCACCTGCCTACTCTCCACCTGGGCCAGTTTTATTCAATTGGCTATCTATCTTGAAGGAAACAGGTCTTTCCTTAGTTTTACTGGGAATATGCACTATCACCCAAAACTATGGCACACAAAATGATCTAGGCTTTAAGTTGATCTTTGTGCTCACTGTCCCTGCTCAACAGAAGTTCCCATAGAATTTAGAATCTAGAATCTAGTTCAAACAAACAAAACCCATTTTAATATCATTGGTCAATAAATTGACTTTGTTTGCATTGATAAATTTTCCCTCTTTAGAAAAGTTCTTGCTGTTTGTTAGACCAGCAGTTGGTGTAATCCTTAAAATCATCTGAAAAATCTGGTTAAATGCTTAAAGAGATCTTTAATTGACTGAACACATCATTGATTCTTAGAACACATCTCTGGTATGTCCCTGAAAAGAGAGAAATGAGAGCAATATATTATAAAGCATCCAAGGATTACAGAGTATAAACTATGTCTAAGAATCTTGGATGCTTTCTAAGGAAAATACTGCATCCATGATGTTTCCATTCTGCATCATCATGTCTGGAGGACACTTACACCATGAAAGCATACTACTTCATTTCCAACCCCGCTATGCTATGAATACCGTCGTACCTATTCCTAATGCTCCAGTTAACTGTCATGACCAGAATGTCCAGTGTTCTGTGAAGCCAACATGACTTTTATTTTCAGCCGCCAATGGGTTTTTATTTTTCCCACCTAGTGTTTAAAAGCTCAATCACATTAGGATAAAAGAATTTTATTTTTATCTTTCGAGTTATTTAGCATGAATGCAGAGAGCTCAACCATCCAGCAGAGAAAAATGAGAAACAATTCAGCCATATTTTTGAGAAACAAAAAAAAATCCAGCCTTATTTTTGAGAAACAAACACATCTTCTCTTATCTTTATTCACTTCTGAGAGCCAACTGTCTTTCATGTTGCTACCCAGAATGCTGACACAGTGAATTAACAAGTTCATGGAGAAAATGGGATGCTTTCATTGAAAAATAACTCTGTGTTTTTATATTTTCCTCCTATATTTTAAAACCATCCCCTAGATGCCAATATATCTTCCCTCTCTGTAATATTTGTCTGCAGATTTTTTCTTTCTGTTGCTCACTAAGTATAACCAAACTGGCTATTATCTATCTGTTGTAAGTCTGCAGCTGAGAAAAGGATTCACATTGGGTATTTTTCATGTAGTGATATCGTTTATCAGAATTAATTTCCCACTATCAGAACTCTTTTTTCTAGTTTTGTTAAATGGGCTAGCTATAGTCTTTATGAAATCAATTTCCTTCCTTCCTTTCTCTCTGCTTTTTCTTTTTTAATGTAATAACTTAGGCTAAGAACTGAGTAATATAATGAAGTTGTCATTTTCATTTCTCTTTGTTTATTCTAGTGTGAAATTGTTTTCTAAGAAGTGATAAAGACAGCTAACACTTCCTCCTTTTATTGGGTAATTTTTGGAATTTGTGAAGAAGATACTAATTTTGATGACCTATTATTAGATTGTCATTAGTGTTTTGTCAAATATTGATTTATATATTGCCTTCTGTCACTCATGCAAGTCCTTGCTCCATTATTCATTCTTCATAGATGCTTTTCCTGTGTAGATGATCAATGAAGCTAGCAGCTTCTTTGAGATTAAATGTTTGACTTTGAAGGTGTTAAACAAGGAGAAAATGTAGTATCTTATATCTGGTATAGAAAGCCAGACCATTACCATGTACCTGCACACTCTTTCCACCTCAATTCCTCCCAGAAAAAAAGAAAGGTGTAATGCCTTACAACTTAGTGCATGACTGAGGTAGTTTAGGATCATGGGGGTCATGTGTTCTTTCAGAAAAATAACGGTAGTGGTTTAAGACCTAATAATGTGGTCTTACCTTATTTTATTAGATCATATCTTGTAATTTATCAGCATTGACATTTAAAGTAGGTCTTGGTGGAACAGTAAAATACTTTGACTAGAATTTCTCATTTGAGAAGTGGAAAGCTGTTGATACACATAAAAAATTTTACCTGGTTAAATAAGGATGGTGTCCAAATAGGTATGCCAATGTTGGATCTGGTAGAAATCAGCCAAGTAGAGCTCAAGATGAACTGGAAAGGATGATGTAGCACACAGTACAGGTGAGATTTGAAGCTCAAAGCATCAGCATCAAGGAATTACCTTCACAAGGAATAGGGCCTCTGAAACCATGTTGAATTTGAGGGCTGATTGCTGAGAAAGAACTGATAACAGCAAGTCTGAGGCTCATGAGCATTCAGAGGGGTTAAAATGTTCTCTGAACAAGGTCCAGGACAGACATGCAACCATGAGAATTTGGGGAAGGATGGCCACCAGGGCATTAGAAACAGTGATAGCAGAAGATCATATGGTAAGTTCCTAAATTCTGGGTAGGAGGTTGGAGGTGGCAGAAGACCAGACTTTGTGCTATAGTCACAATTGTCTCTGGAAATTAGGACAGAAACTCAGAGGACTCATTTTAGAGACAAGCAGCTGCATATGGAGGGTGACAACCAGATGGGACTTGATGATTTGCATGAGTATTCATGACAGCACATTCATAAGTTTTAGTCTCTGTGAGGCCATTAAATTAGTGCCATGTCATCACCATGAATTTTATATCCAATCTTTTCTAATTCAGTTGAAAATGTATATTAAAGATATCAAGCAATTGAGTAGCTGATAGGGATTGGCCAGAAAAAAAAAATCAATGCCTGATCCCTAGTAACACCTACACCCTCAAGATTTACCATTATTCCTTTATTTATTAATTACAGGAAGAAAAATTAGGCCATAAAACTGAATTAAATGATGGAAAAAAAGAAAAGGAGGAAACCCCTGCCTCATTTGGTTCTAAAAATAAAGATACTCAGATTCTATACCAATTTATGGGACATATCACTAACTAACTCTTAATGGTCTCACCTAGTCCCAACTTCTCATGTCTCACAAGGAAGATTAAATTATAATATGAGTTTTATAAGGGAAAGCCCATATTCAAATCATTGCAAGAGGCATAAAAAGTCCTTTACAAACTTACTCATAGGATGCTATGATTGACCCATATGGCTGAAGAGCATCTAGCAGTTCAGGACAGGTCTGATCCCTCCTTCCCCAGAAATGAATAACACCTAGTTTTGTGTGAGTATTAGTGTGAATTCTGTTAGCATGAATTATTCTCACTAGTGTTGGAAATTCAAGAAGCCCCACAGACATCTCAGACATGTAAATGTTGAAGACCAGAATGGGATCATTTAACTGTTATTTTTTTTTTTAATTAAATGAACTAATTTCCAATTGTGTCAGTAATTGACCACAAGACTTGACCTATTATCTTGACCTATTATCTTCCTAAGCATCCTTTTGCTCATCTGTTAAATAAGAATAATAACCTTATCACCACCTATACACTAAATATTTTTCTGAAGTTTGGATTAGACAAGGTTTGTTAAAGTTTTTCATTAAGTAGAAGCTGTTTCAAAGGTAAAAGCTTATTTTTGAGGTACCACTGATTTTTAGTAGTAAAATCAGCTAAGAAAATGAAAAGGTTTTTTTTTTCCTCTTTTTTGTGTCTATGAGTTCTGGGTGTATCACAGTGGAATAACCTATTGACAAATAAGGTTTAGAGCATTAGATTGGGGGAATGCCTTCCGAGAGGTGAGGAGGAATAAGGGAACAAGTGAGGTGCCATCCTTAGAAATTTTGACTACTGAAGAAAATGTTGGAGAGAAGAAACTCTGCAAGACCCACTGGTAAACTGGTAGATGTCCTGTGGTTACCAGTATTTTGTATTCTACCCCAGTGGCAAATAAACACATATCCCAGAAATAGCCTTCTTCCTGAGGTTGAATAATTCTGGGAGAGAGATTGTTTCCTTCTCTTAGGTTTCACAGCAACACATCAGGGAGCATGATGGGAAATTCTCTGATCTACGTTGGGGTCTGAGGACTTAAAAGATGAATGATTGCAGGAATGTCAGACTACTTCAAAGGCCAGAAATCTAGGTTACATGATAGAAAATGAGAGGTGAGAAACCATTGCCTCATTTGAGTCTAAAAATAAAGATGTTTAGATTCTTAGCAAAAAGGCTTGAAAAAAACTTAAATTTACATTATGTTATCATGTTAAGTATTATAGTTCAAAATGGTCTGTTTCAGTTAAAGCTTAGAATTTTTAAAACAGAAATTATGCAAGCAGAGACAAGCCACTGCCAACTAGGAGAGGTCATTGGATTTAAATATTCAATGTACTTTTCTTGAGGACATCCATTTCTCTTTTTTTCTTTTATAATCAGTAGTAGTGTTCCCTAGATAGATTTTTTCTCCTTATCCATGCAGAAGGATAATTAGAAGAATCTGTAAGAATTACAACTGGGAATGATCAGGTTCTAAGAGAAGGAAATCATAGAAACAGTAACAAAAAATCCTTATACTATTGTGCTTGTTTTACTCAGCTTTCTGTCACCGGGACAAAATACTTAAAATAAAGAACATACAAGAGGAAGGTTTATTTTGGCTCATAGTTTCAGTCCATAATCTTGAACTTATTGCTTTGGGCCTGTGGTGGCTCAGCATATCATGGCAGGAGTATGCAGCAGAAGAGGCCCATTCATTTTCTGGTATCTGGGAAGCAAAGAAAGAAAAATAACGGGGACCAGGTTCCAATATCCCCTTCATAGGCATGCCCCAATTACCTATCTTGCTTTCACTAATCCCATTTCATAAAGGCTCCTCTATCTTCCAATAGACTGCCATGTTTTTGGGTCCATGCCTTTAGCACATGGGCATTTGGGGAATGCTTGTCCAATCCATAGCAGTACTTATAGCCAGGAACTTTGAGGTCTTTGATACCAAGGTGTTCCAAAGCCATGAACTTGTATCAAGAAGCATTTAGTGCCAGGTTTGGTGGTTCATGCCTGTAATTCCAGCAACTCAGGAGCCTGAGTCAGGAGGATCACAAGTTCAAAGCCAGCCTCAGCAAAAGTGAGGTGCTAAGCAACTCACTGAGACCCTGTCTCTAAATAAAATACAAAATAGGGCTGGGGATATAGCTCAGTGGTCAAGTGCCCCTAAGTTCAATCTACAGTTACACACACACCCCAAAAAAGAAACAGTTCATATCAAAAGGGATTTAGCACCTTGATAGACTTTCTGACAAGTAGGGAAAGAAAGAAGGAGGCAGAAGAGTTGGCAGGGACCTTTTGTAGCCCAAATTTGGGAACTGATAGAATAATGGCAAATGCTTACTAAATTTTCATTATTATCTGAAGCTTTCCTCTGTATTCTTTACATGTGGTTAATTCATTAACTATTTATATAACCCCAGGAAATATCTTCTAGCATCCCCACAGTGAGCCCAACCTTATTGCATGAGAAAATTGAATCATCAGAGGTTAAGAAAATTGTCTAGGTTCACAGAGCCAGTACATGATAGCATAGGATACACAACCCAAAGATCATATTAATAGCCACTGTTTTCTAAGGAAAAAACTAAAAGTCACAGTATGCATTCAATTTGTTATATTTAAATATCTTTAAATCATGTTGTTTTTAGATATATCATTGTCAAAATTATGTAAATATATGAAATATATTTTTAAATAATAAAATAACATGGTTTTTAAAAATCTTATATAAAAATGAGTTTAGATTTCAAAGCAAGAGTTGGTTTGCAACAAACATAAGATTTTAAAGTCCATATTTATAAGTAGTATTATTCCATAATTTTCTTTCACTGTTCTATGTTCATCAGGCTATATGAATATTATAATTGTTTTGCAAAGTAATATAAATATTTTTTCATTTGTCTATTATTTTACAAAAATTTATGTAGCATCAGTGTTACCTGATCTTTGAAGTTCTGTTGGAATTCACCTGTGAACCCATTTGGGCCCAGTACTTTCTTTTTTTCTTTTTTTTTTTTATTGATGTAAAAAAAATGACAGCAGAATACATTACAATTCTTATTACACATATACAGCACAAATTTTCATATCTCTGGTTGTATATAACTTTTTGTGTGTGTATCTTTATAGGATAGAATCTTGAGAATCTTCTTTATTTTTTTTTTAGAGTGAGTGCTTTTATGGACTTATTAATTAGACATAAATTCCATTTTTGTTATCAATATCTCCTTACTTTTAATGAAAGTATTAATTACTATTTTGTTGTTTTTTAAAGCTTTTTAATATGACAATGTGATTCATTTACTTTCAGTCATTTATTTAAAATAAAGAATTTGAGAAGGTGTAAGATGTGATTAGAAACTGGGATCTGAAATGAAATAGCAAGTGGGAAATTGTTTTGAGGCAGAAATGACTGAAATAAGTTCAACATGTTGTGATTCTCCTCTGAAGCTCCCAAATCCTCAGTAAAATTCTCTACACCTAACTGACTTGTGCATGGGCATTTTGGAATAACCAGGGAAAGGCTATTATGTTTTAAGTTTAGGATGTCACAGGCAGAAAGAATCTAAGAGATTTGAAAGACAGACACTGGTCTTCTGTAGAAGGAGGAAACCAGAAGGGGAAGAAATCTTGGGAATTCACCAATGTGTTGGGGGCTGTGCACTGGACTTTACACAATAATTGACATACAGGGTAAAAAAAAAGTTTACTTGAATATTAAAAGTAATTAGAGACCTCATGGAAATGGCTAGTTACTATGTACTGCATTTCACAAGCTCTCTTTCCAACATGGGAAGTGTCGTTTACCTTTATATCTCCATGACATTGAGACTAAGAATCAATCAAGAATCTATTCCTGGGGCTGGGGATGTGGCTAAAGCAGTAGCGCGCTCGTCTGGCATGCGTGTGGCCTGGGTTTGATCCTCAGCACCACATACAAAAATCAAAGATGTGTCCGCCGAAAACTAAAAAATAAATATTAAAATTCTCTCTCTCTCTCTCTCTCTCTCTCTCTCTCTCTCTCTCTCTCTCTCTCTCTCTCTCTCTTTAAAAAAAAAAAAAAGAATCTATTCCTGACAATCACTTCCACATTGTCCTAAAGAGGTCTGAGCTGCCTCCCTGTGACTGCACAATATCATGGTACATTGTTCCTCCTTGAGAAATAGACATTTAACAATGCTTTTAAGGAAACCACTACAATTAGGAGTTTAACCAAGGCTCTTCAGTGATTGTGAAGTTGAAAAGTTCTATATATTTTTTTTGTAATTACCTAAACATCAGTTCAGTAATTTTTAAAAAAGACTAAATATTGCCTTCCCAGTCTCTGTATAATTTCCCCATTTATCTCACCCAAGATTATTTTTCTGAGTAATCAGTTTCTATTAAATCACTATATACTCCCAAGTGACAAGTGGAAATAAAGTCTGGGCAATTAGAGGGTTATTCACAGTGGTATTAACAAGCATCATACACTTCCCTCCTGAGGTTAACTGTGCAGAATAAGGCTTTGGTCACTTGAGGTACTTATAACCTCCAAAAAAAAAGATCATTCCACTTACTATAAGAGGGTAATCTTATTAGTACTTTTATCTACATACCTTCAAACCTTCTGTTATAGTCAGCTTTTTTGCTGCTGTGACTAAAAGATCTGACCAGAATAATTGTGGAGGAGAAAAAAGTTGATTTGGAGGCTTACAGTTTTGGAGGTCTCAGTCCATAGATAGCCAAGTACATTCCTTGGGGCTCAAAGTGAGGGTGAACATTATGGTAGAGGGAAGCTGCTCACATGGTGATCAGAAAGCAGAGAAAGAGACTCCACTGGTAAGATACAAATATATAACCCCAAGTCACGCCCTGATTCCAGGCCTCCTCCAGCCATACCCTATCACTTCTATCAGGGGATTAATTCACTGAGTGGGTTAAGACTCTTACAACCCAAACATTTCTCCTCTGAACCTTGCATTGCCTTACATGTGAGGTTTTGGGGGACCCCACATCTAAACCATAATACCTTCTTACAATAAACCATTGTTCAGTATTTCTAATCTGCCTGACATCTCAATTTCTAACTTTACCTCTAAACCAAGACACATAGTCTTTGACAAAGGAGAACTGAAGTATAAATACTGCATAAAACCCATTTTACCCAGTTACTTCCAGAAACACATTTTTATGCTTTCTTCCTCTCCTACTTTACAACTAAAACATCCAACCCATTTATAAACTCAAAGACATCTCTTCCTTATTTTGTTTGCCCAGGGAAGTGTGTCTACCTTGAATTCTAAATTTCAAACTATGCATCTCTAGTGCCTGGGTGATTCAGTTAGTAAACACATTTTCTTAGACTACAAGTCTAGGCTGGTCCCAAATTGTTCCTTCTTTTCACCCGAGGAGAATTTAGTTGAATTTTTAGGAGTGAATATGTTTGATAAGAATTCGGAGTCATGAATCCTTGCCCTAGCTCAATATTGGTTTCAAATTTAACCCTGATGGTGTTTAAAGTGAGTAATAAAACCCCTTGAACACTATAGTCTGCGTTCACTGTGAGGCTTCTTCATTGGTGGGAAGTGTCATGTGATTCTCATGCCAGATGACATGATTCTACCAGGGATCTGGGGCACAGGGCACAGACACAGATATAAGGACACTGGAAGGGTGGGTTCTGGGCCTCATCCTTCTCTTCATCAGATGTTTATACTAAATCAGAAATGTCCGAGAGCAGATGGACCAGGATTGATAAGCATGTACACTTCACAGTGGTTGCCAGCAAGTACTGGGAAAACACTTACCTGCTGAAACTCAGCCCAGGATCAGTAGAGGAATATGGATTTGAATCTGAAACCAGTTTCAGGGGACTGAGCATTCTGATTGGGTTTGAATTGCACTATGCTGAAGTTTATTATTCCTCATGCATTTCTGTGAGATTCTAGATAATGTTTCTCACTCTGAGCTTCCATCAGCACCTTCATGAGTTATTTTTTTTTTTAAAAAAAGCAGTAACTACTGAGCAGAAACATCTGAGATTCTCCAGAGACAAGATTCTATAGTCACAGATTGGTAAGAGTTCACTATTGAAATCTTTTCCAGTCTTAAGGCTGAGCTCAGGAAGCTATTCATGACTACTCATCAATTATATCCTTCTTTGAATTACTATATTAGTTTTCTATAAAACAGTTGTGTAAGTTGAAGTCTGGCTTAGATTAGTTAAATGCCTGATGAATTTATTCAGTTTTGCTCTCTAAACTATAAGCTCCCTTGAACAGGAAATAATGCTATTCTTCAGTGCCTTTCTCCTCCCACATACATATGTCTTGAACTGATCATGGCTGAGTATGTTTGACAAGCACATTCTGAGTTGTATTAAGTTGATGACTGATGGACTAATTTTATTAATGAGATAAAGTGGGACCAAGAGTATCCTTATGGGGAAAGTCAGTTAACATACTGCAACACAACTCAGTGGAGGTTCTATGGCCAATATATTTGACCATTTGGCAAATACTGCATTAATTTTTGCTACCAAGTAGATCTGTTCTATAAAAGGACGGCTAGGCTCTAATATCTTTCTTATCTTTCTAGTGTATTGGTTCACTTGCCAAAAAGGGATGTATCCTTAGACCTCAGATCAATCTTGTAAGAAAAGCACGAAAGGATGGTGCTCACCAGCAGCCTGGGAGGATTCCTCCCTGACAGCCCAAGATGTTCCAGAATCTCTTGAAAAGAACTTGGCTTCCCTTGAGTAGCTTTCCACTCCAGTTGTTTGATTCTCAAGTCTATCTCAGACAAGATTGTTTCCTACTGGTGCAATGAGTTTTTTCTTTAATGTAACCATAGTGATAAGTATGATTATCATACTCATTGTGATTTTAATTTGCATTTCTCCAGTGACCAAATAATATGAATATTTTTATTTCTATCAGCAGGTGTATACCCCATGAAGTATTGTTTTATAATTTTTCCCATTTTTAAAGTCACCTATATTTTTCTTTTTTTAGATTCTGGATCTGAATCCTTTTTCAAATATGTGTGTTACATATCTGTCTTTTTATACACATAATGGTATATTTTTTGATAAAGTGAAGTTCCTAATTATAGCATAATTTAAATTGTCATATTTTTTGATTTTACAAATCTTGTGTAACATTTAGGGAATCTTTCTCTATTATAAGTTCATTAAGATGTTTTCCTGTATTTGTCTCTAAGTGCTTTATTGGTTGATATATCACATTTAGGTCTGCCATCCATCCATAATTATTTCTTTGTTGATATTGGTGAGAAGTAGAGATCAGATTTGCCTGACAATGTGAACCTGCCATCCAAAGATACCATTTAGAGGTTCAATTGTCTGTTAGCATGAAATGAAAAGATTATTCTTTCCCCTAGTCTCTTAAATGATGTTTTTATAATAAATTGATGATTATATATAATCACATATCGTAGCCTTAACTTTTTTTGTTCCATTGGTCAGATTTCTATCCTCACTACACTAAAATACTGAATAAAAAAAGAATTGTTTGGTAATAGAACTTGAAGTCTACAAGAGAAAGTTATTCAGATTCAGTCTTCTTCAAAATTACCTTGATTACTCTTGGTCTTTTATATTTCCATATGAATTTTAGAAATAGCTTGCCAATTGTATGCATACCTACCCACTGCTGGGACTTTGATTGGGATTGCTTTGACTCTGAAGATTAATATGGTATGATAGCCCTGGCTTTGTGCCAACCTGTCTTGTATTCCTTTAGGAAAGTCTATTTAAAGCAGGAGAGCAGTTATATTTGTTTAAAGGTCCATTAGTCAAGTAGCCAGCTGTACGTACACCAGGAGTCAAGCTCATTGAGATAAACAGACATAAGATCAATGCAGTTTTGGACCAGCTCATGCTGATTGTCACATGGCTGCCCAAGGCACTGCTGGTTCCCCCTCCTGCCCTTTAATTTCCCTCATTTGCCAAGCCACCAGGGGGCTCAGAGATTGTGTTGTTTTCAAGAAAAAACACTGAATTTGACCATGCAGCCCTAGCAAATCCATTTCAGAGCCTCCATTGAAAATATTTAATTGTTGCTTTCAATCTATTTGTGCGCAATTTATGACCAAAAAAAAAAAAAACAAGAGAAAAAATGTTCATTCTCAAGTATCAAGGAGTTAAATGTATTATTTTCTATAATAAAAGTAGCAGAAAGAAACCTTAATAGCCTCACAGGATTTTCCTTAAAAATGACTTTCTGAACTATGCTACGCTGTACAAAATTGCTGGTTTTCTCCATTTATCCCTTTCCTTTCACTTCTTTGTTAGATTGAATGATCAGCTGCCATTGAGATAAGGAGCATGTGGAAAACCAAGTAATCCATAAAAACAGGAGTTGGGGAGAGAGGGGTTTGAAGAGGACTAAGCAGTCACAATCTTTAATATCTAAAGTCATTCACCCTCAGGAAAGACTGCAAAATTCCCCAGCGAGTCATATTTAACCAGAACCAGAATTATTATGTAGGACTTATTCATAATGAAAAATGGTTTGCATAATTCACCTCCCAAGGTCCACACAGTAAGTGGACCAGAGTTATCTAAGACTAGGGTATAGTATGTTTTTTTAAAAATAATTTTTAAGCATTGGAATTGATAAAATCCTATGAATAGCTATGCACTCAATGCTCAGATTCCACTTTTAATATTTCAGTATATGTGAGTCATCACTTTTATTCATCTATTAAATCATTTTGCACTTCAAAACTAGTTTTGTACATTTCAGATTTGTCCTTCAGAACAAGACAGAGCATCAATGATTGGAGTTTTCTTATCCTCCAGTATATATGAAATTAAGGTTTTTAAGGCACTGAACAGAAGAAAGCATAGAATAATGATCTCTGACAAATGTGAAACAAATAGATGAGTTCTACAATAGACCAGCTTACTACCTCAACAGGGTTTCCAGCTTATAATACAAAGTCATAGAATCCTAATATAACTTGACTGCCTCTGGAGTTCAAGAGATGGAATAGAGAGAACAAAGAGAGAGTTCTCAGTACTGAGGCTGAAGAAGAGACAGAGGTACAAAGTTAAAAACCCAAAAGCTCTGCTGAGGGTGCCCTTGAGTATAGGTAGCATGAGTCAGTACATGGATCTGAGACAACAATTAAAGGACAGAGAAAGAACAACAAAGTCCAGAGAAGCCTCAAGTATGGAGGTCTTGCATCAATCGGGGAAGTTCAGATATAGACTCAGCTCTGCTTGGTCCTACCAAGGACCAAAGGAATCACATGCTTTCAAGTAATTGAGTTCTAATTCATAAAAAGCTCAAGACTATCACCAAAATGTGAGGATCAAAATGTCTGTAATAAAATAAGAAAACTTCTACTCACAAAAAAGTAATAAAGGTCCACATAGAGAAACATTATCAATAATGGAAGACTAACTCAGAAGTGATTTAGATGCTACAATTAGCAGAAAAGGATAGTTGTTGTAATGGAATTTTATAAAATTATAAGAATGCTCAAAAACAATTAAAAACACACATATATATTCTATGTTATATACATATATGTTTTATATATATATATATATATATATATATATATATATATATATATATATCTCCAAATCAAATACTTAGAGTAGAATATCACAATGTGAAAGGGAAAACATGTATGGGATGGGACAGACAATAGATTTGACATTACAGAATAAATATTAGTGAATTGAAGATGTACCAATAAAACTAACCAAAATAAAAGGCATGGAAAAAAATAGCAACAGGAACAATGCATCAGTGAGCTGTAAAACAACTTTTACACTAATATTTCTGTGATTAAAGGTTCAGAAGAACAAAAAAGAAAAAAAATTATATTTGAAAAAAAGTCCTCTTTTTTTTTCCAATTTGATGAAAATGATAAACCTATAGATCCAAGAATCTCAATTACCAATGAAAAGAAACATGACTAAAACTACTCAGAACACAACATAATCAAATTTCTCAAAACTTGTGGTATGATAAAATCTTTAAAGTAGGCAGAAAAAGAATAAAAGCAATATTTACAACAAATTGAATGCGATCGAGAAGGTAGTAGAATAACATCTTTGATCTATTGAAAGACAAAAATGTCAATTTATAATTGCATTTTCAGTGAAAATGTCTTTGAAAAAATATAATGAAATAAATATTTCTTGCAAAAATTGTAAAACTACAGTGCATGGCCATAATGGCACCCAAGTTGGTAGAAGAAAACGGAGGAGGACTATATTGTAAGAATCTTGCACTAAAAGTGAAATGGTATAATCTCACTTGAAGGTAGAATAGAAAAAAAATTAAAAAAAATGTATACTATCAATATTAAAGCACAAAAATAACAAAAGGAATAACAAATATATATGTGTATATATAATATATACATACATATATAGGTGTATATATGTATGTTTATGTGTGTGTGTGTGTGTATATATATATATATATATATATATATATATATATATATATATATATATATATATAGTTTTACTCAGCTAAATAAGAATGAAATATGGCATTTGCTGGTAAATGGATGAAACAGAAGAACATGGCTGTATGGCACTCTGATTGTAGGAAGGACTTCAAGTGAAAAGTTGAAGTTGTATGCATATGTCTGATGGGTGGTTAAAAACAGGATTAAAGATTTGTCATCGTTGCATCTATTTTGCATCCATGTCTTTTGTTCCCAATTATCATGGATTCCAAGACATCTTTTAATGAGTGGAGGCTATACCTCCTCACCAGGCAAGAGCAACTTTCTTATCAGGGACAAGACCCTGCCTGACCAATACTGAGATAATGATGAAGTAGATCACACTTGATCAAGATCACCTGCTTTGGCAACTGTGAAAAACTTTCCAACTGTGTTAATCCCCCAACCCTTTTCTTCATTTTTTTCTATAAAACCTCAAAGTTATTATCAGCTCCTTGAAAACAGGAATAAGGACATCAGTTCCCTTGTCTTTCTCATGCTGGTAAACTGATTAAAGTTTTTTTCATGATTTTCACCATTATCTCTTCTCTTTGATGTTGGGGACAGTAGTCAGCATTGACTTGTTGGATCCTTAGAGGCAGGCCTGTGGTAACATAATCGTTGTCTTCAAGCCTCCAAAACTGTGAGAAATAAAATTTTCAATTATAAGCTTCCAAGTCTATTATACTTTGTTATAGCAGCCCCAAAATATAACATAGCAAAATAAATTATATGTCTTTCTATATGCAATAATAAACAGTTGAAAAAAATTAAAAATTAATGTATCCCTGTTAGAGTAAACACTAATCAGTACCTAGGAAAGCCTTCAGTGAGACAAAAAGGACTCTAAAAGAATGTGGAAATGAGGGAAATGGATAGGGGGACATGTCTACTTGCTGGGAGCCATTAGCCAAGTAGGTATGACAATTTCCTTGCCAGCGTACCCCATGTTGCAGTGACATTGAATGTACGTGACCTTGCTCAAGGACCAAGGCAGATTAGGGTGTTCCCAGTTTTAAGATAATCGTGTTTAGGGCGTTCCCAGTTTAGGTTCCAGGTTTAAGGTTTAAGATTATTCCTGCTGGGAATAGGACGTATCCTGCTGCCTGAGTTCCCCTTGAGTTCTCACGGGATTCAGACAGTATATTTTGGAGATAGAAGCCCAGAGAATGTGGATTTGGGCAGAGAACGTGGATTTCCCCAGAACGTGATTGTAGATGGCTGGTGTGAGTTTGGGAATAAAGAGTTGCTGTTTGAATCTACAAGCTGTGTGGTGGCTCGTGATTGTGTGCCCAGCCAGACTGCGGCATTTGTGCTCAGCCAGACTTCGGCATTTGGTGGCCCGTACGGGGAACTTCTGAAGCCTGGAGGTAAGTGAAATTGCTCGCCCCTGAGGAAGAGCGAAAGAATGGGTGACCAATTCAAAAACCAATGTGTTATTGTTTTGATTTATTTTGTTTTTGTTTCGAGCTGCCTGTTCTTAGAACTTTCTCAGGCAAACTGGGGAAAATGGTTGACTCAAGATTTGAAGTTGTTCACCTCCGAGGAAGAGAAATTGTTAGAGGAAAGAGGCACCCCAGTAAGACCAAGAACAATTAGGGCATATGTTGATACAATATAAAAATGTAGCCCATGACTTTTTAAAGACGAGTTATTAAGTATATCAATGGGACCATCATGGTATCCTGTAGAAAGATTTTTTTTCAACAATAAAGAGATGGCTAGTTCTGTTTACTACATTTGTCTAAGATCTTGGTTTTTACAGACATCTGATTAATTTACAAATCTAAAGTGTTAAAATATCAACCACTAAATATGAAATCAAGTACTCTTTACTTATTAAGTTCCATAAGGTAATATATTTAAACATTATGTGTGTTTTCATAAATTGGTAAATGGAAAAAGGTTTAATATTGCTTTGTGTCTGTGTCTTTGCTAAAACAAGGTTACTAAGAGTTAAGATTCTATCATGTGAAATTTATATACAAAGAGTAGAAAAATTTTCAGTTGGGTTTCAATTATAGTATTATAGTATCATAAAAAACATGAAAGTCTTTCATCTTATTAAAGTGGAGTAATTCGTCTAAATCAGAAATTTTATAAGGGTTGTTTCAAAATATGAATTTATAAAAAGGGTTAACGGTTAAAAAAGAGATAGAAAAAGATTCAAGATGTGAAAATACATTTTAATATAAAAGGTTAAAGGAAAAAGAAATGTTTCTAGATGAGATAATCTCTGTGTGGTAAAGTAAAAAGTTGTAAAATGCCATTTAAAAAGATTTTGAGGAAACTAGACTTACTTTAAAAGCTTGAGAAAGGAAGAAAGAAGAAAAAGGTATTTGTACATGGCAGATTGAAACAAAGCTTCTCAATGGAGTTAAAAAAAAAAAGCCTTTGGTTGAAGGGCAGCCATGTAAACTAACATTAAAGCGATTTAATCAGAATCTAAGCCTCGTTTAAAAGAGTGAAGTTGTAGGTGGTGAAAAAGTACATTTAAAAGTACAGTATAGATGATAATTAAAAGGCTTTAAAAGGTTAAATTGAAGGTGGTCGAGATACCTTCATGGCGGAAAAAAGATTGCTTTATTGCATCATTCGAAGCCTAGTTAATCTTAAAGGCATTACTTAAAAAATGGGAAGATAATAGGATAAAAGATATTTAGATAAAGAAGATTAAAAATTTAAAGTGAAAAACTTTAAAGACAGAAGTATAGAAAGTTAAAAAGAAAAAAGATAAAGAAGATGTAGAATGATAAAAAAAATGTAGGAAGACAAGAATTTTAAACCCACAGAATAGGAAAAAAAAAAAAAAAACTAGGAGGAAAATAAGCAACTAAGGGTAAAAATACAAACCTTAGGGGAAAAAAAAAAACTAGAAGATAGAAATAAGATAGAAAATGGTTGAAAATGTCAAGTAAGGTATTACACAGATAGAAAATGCAAAAAGCTAAGACAACTATTAGATACAGACATATACTTATTAAAGCAAAAAGAGGGAATTGGAAGGGGGTATATATCCCCCAAAGATAAACTTAAAATAACGCTTTTTACTCTAAACTTTTTAAATTTGGATTCATCAGGACTTAGTGCTGCGGAAAGGCATATGTATCCAAAAAATGTACATAAGCCTAAAGTACTTTGGAAAGATATTCTAACAGGACAATGGAAAGGTCCTGACCCAGTGATTGTCTGGAGTCGGGGGTCTGTTTGTGTTTTTCCACAGGGAGAACAGCAGCCGATTTGGATTCCAGAGAGATTAACTAAAACAGTTTCTACAGATCGAAAAGAAGATGATTTGACTCAAATCCATAACAGCTGATATCCAGAACTCCAGCTTGGCCATTCTTACATCTGCGACAGTGATTAACCAGGATGCTTTTTTCAATAGCTATTTTATTATTGCATTTTTCCACATCATAAGGTTCTATTTTTATTTTTTGAGCTCTTACAAACCTAGGTTAATGTTTTTCTGATCAGTTTTATTTTTTGACTGTGGAGTTTTTAAACATTGCAATGGAGATTTCACCTAGGTAAAGCTACGAGGCCTTTACTATTTTCTTATGTGTTGTACGTTTGTGTACACTCTTGTGTTTTGTGTTGTATGTCTGTATGTGCGTATGTCCATATTTCTTATGAGGAGCACTAATGAAAAAATGGATCCGAATTATTATTATTTTTTTTATTCACGTGATTTAAATGGTTTAATTTAAATTATGTAAACAGCTGTTAAGGATTGTTTTTAAAGGTGGTTAACAGATCTGTTTGTTTACTAATTTAAATTAGGTAAAAAGCTGTTAAGGATTGTTTTTAAAGTAGGTTAACAGATCTGTTTGTTTACTTTCAGCTTTCCTTTTCATTATATTTAATAATTCTTTTCAGGATAATGTCTCTTTAGCATCATTGCCAGAATTCCTATCTCCATCCCAGTGCCGGTGAAGAACTCAACAAGTAATGCTCAAAGAGTCAACTTACTTTGGGAGGAAACGGATTTTGGGAGGAAATGGACATATTGATAGATTCCTCTGCTTTGAACTGCTTGCAGAACTTGCCTGGACTATGTAACTATTGTTTGGTGCAGAGAATTGTGGTAATGCTGGCATATCTTTGCTGATGGTGTCACTAGTGATGCAATTTTTATTTCCTTGCCAGCACACCCCATGTTAATTGTGGTAGTGCTGACATATCTTTGCTGATGGTGTCACCAGTGATGCAATTTTTCCCAAGGAGCCGTCAATTGGCTTGGTGTCGTGGCATTTCTGTATCCTCCTCCCTTCTGCTAGTGATGGTCTAAAATTTGGGGGCCAATGGCTTATGCTGGACCGGTAGTCAGTGACGGGTATGATCCAATTGCAGTGGTATCAACCTAAGACAGGAGGCTGACGCCTAAAGGTCAGTTTTCTGATGACGGGTAAGAACCATATGTTGAATTGGACAACCTACCAGGCACGGTCCATAAGCCACATTAACCTCACTCCCCCACTGGCACCAAGGCCAAATTTGGGGGCCAACAGAGGTGAGGCAAAGAACCTCACCCCCCCACTGGTGCATAGACCTATCCACAAGTATGGCTGTATGCTGGAACGGTAGTCAGTGACGGGTATGATTCAATTGCAGTGGTATCAACCTAAGACAGGAGGCTGACGCCTAAAGGTCAGTTTTTCCCATGACGGGTAAGAACCATATGTTGAATTGGACAACCTACCAGGCACGGTCCTTAAGCCACATTGCTTGTTGTTTAATTAATCAGAAGGGGGGAGATGCTGGGAGCCATTAGCCAAGTAGGTATGACAATTTCTTTGCCAGCGTACCCCATGTTGCTGACATGTTGCAGTGACATTGAATGTAGGTGACCTTGCTCAAGGACCAAGGCAGATTAGGGTGTTCCCGGTTTTAAGATAGTCGTGTTTAGGGCGTTCCCAGTTTAGGTTCCAGGTTTAAGGTTTAAGATTATTCCTGCTGGGAATAGGGCGTATCCTGCTGCCTGAGTTCCCCTTGAGTTCTCACGGGATTCAGACAGTATATTTTGGAGATAGAAGCCCAGTGGAGGAGAATTTGGGCAGAGAACGTGGATTTGGGCAGAGAACGTGGATTTCCCCAGAACGTGATTGTAGACGGCTGGTGTGAGTTCGGGAATAAAGAGTTGCTGTTTGAATCTACAAGCTGTGTGGTGGCTCGTGATTGTGTGCCCAGCCAGACTGCGGCATTTGTGCTCAGCCAGACTGCGGCATCTACTTCTCTTATCTTCAATTTTATGTGAGAATCTAAGCAAAGTGACCTGGTTGTAAGAAATACACTCATATAACATCTGAAGTACTCCATCTGCTAGGTGGAATGCAGCCTATCCTATATATTCCTCATGCTTGTAGGTGTGGTACAGATCACCATTATATCCTAGCCTGTAGTTACCGAGGAATGAATAGTAAAATGTCCAAAACCACTCTGTTGAGTCCTCCAATTTCTTTCTTTGGGATTAAAACAAAACAAAACAAAAAACATAAGATTGTGGCTTTTGAGCTGACTCTAAATTTGGGAAGGGGCATGGAGGCTAGACATGATCTTCAATGTCATTGGAGGGGTGGGGACCACTACATAATTATGGGGACACCCTGAAAATGCAAAAAGGTATGCCACAAGTGTTGGGAAGAGCATCTAAAGTAGTCTACAGTAAAGCAAAAGGAAACAAACAATGATGCTGCAGTGTTGGCAAGGATCCTGCTATGTACATTAAAGTTAGCCACACACTGGAAGTTAGCCACTCAGGCTCAGCTTCACAAAGTACAGGAAGTGTTAAAATTAGAAAGAGAGTTCAGTTTAGCTAAGGTTAATAGCAAGAATATGCTGTCACAGTGCTTAGAACATGCAGATAAAGGCCTGCCATTATGCTAAACTGAGGAGACATGGGCCCTGAACCCATATTAGGACACTGGTGACTAGTGAAAACTGGGACCCTCAGATGGGCTTCACTCAGGGAGTCCATTAATTACAGTAATCTAGAGGTTGAGGTGGAAGATGAAGATATAGTAGAAGGTAGACCAATAATGGCTCAAAAATTAAAGACCCAGCAGCCATGGAGAGAGAGTTATGTACCATAAGACCTATACTCTCACAGAGTTAGTGGAATTGGAATCCAATTTAAGTCGAAATTGAAAGAAAGTATACCTGTATGACCACTCCACTTGTGGAACACTGAAGCAGAAGGTGCAATGTTGAATAACACAGAATTGTCTAAAAGGGCTTCAGTGTCTGACCACTCTGTTTTATATCAACAGCTTTATGCCAGTGCTGCTGCTGAAAGTGTGGGGTCAGTACTAGCTGGCAGTTTCTTGCCACTCCCAATATTTTGCCAAATTCAGGAGATATTCCTATGCCCAAAGGCACCTGGCCTTTATAAAACTAAAGAGCTATGTGTAAGAACTGGGAATAAAATATATTATTTATGTGCAGCCTTTACCAGGATTGGACAGCATGATATTTACTGCTGAGATGTGAGATACAGTATCACATGCAACCACTCCATTCATTTATAATGCCCTGGTACCAATATTCTCCTCATTAGTTGGTCAGCCACTCTAGCAAGCAGAGCAACTAATAAGAGTTCTAGGGGAGACAGAAACTTTTTTTTTTTTTGTGGCAGAAAGCAGGAGTCTATAAAACTTAACTCAAACTGGAAGGAATATTTTGAATCTTCTGTAGAAAGCTGTACATGGATTTAATAACAGCAGGAGTAGATGAAAGGGAAACAAATTTAAAAACCTAACAGGACCCTTGAACAATTATGGAAGCAATTGCCAAAGTATAAGAGGTTCAACTATTCCCTTTCAATAAAGAAATAAGTTAGGAGACAATCATAAAGGTAGAAAGGATTGCTATTCCCTCTTTCTCAGGAAAAAAAAAAAGAGAGAGAGAGAAAGACAAGCCTTTCCTATTAAGAGATATAATAAAAATAGAACCCATGTAGTCCCCTTAGGTATCTTTGAAGCTTTTGGTATGAGACAACTAGGGAAATGATCAAGGCTCAGGGGTCCAAGCCATGTCTCCAGACCAGAAACCATATATATTAGCAATACTTTGATCTTTAAAAAACATTCAGATGTGAACATAGGAGCTGAATGCACATTGATATGTAGTAATTCTGAAAAATTCTCAAACTAGCTGGTTACTGATGAATAAGGGGAAAATAGAATCTGAACCTTAATGTTCACTCTGCATCCTAGATGCCTAACACACAGCCCCTACCCAGTGTTCATAGCTCCCATTCTTAAATATATTGTAACTGGAATATCTTGTGGGGTTAATGCCTACAAACTACTGTAAAGTAGTTCCACTTGCATTTCCTGGAGATTAAACTTATGTCTCTGATATTTTGCCTGCCGTCTACTGAATTGTTGCCACCAAACAATATTGGCTTCCCATTGCTCATCAAGAGATAACAGGGTCTTATGTAAACTGGCTAAAGTAGACATAAGGGACTGGGAATGTGGATCCGTGGTTGAGAACTTGCTTAGCTTGCATGAGGCCCTGAGCTCAATCCCCAGCACTGCCCTCCCTCCCCACAAAGAAGTAAAAAATTTGCCCAACCCACAGTACTTTTAACTCCCATTTTTTTTGCCAGTAAGAAAGCCAGACAGAATAGAGCAACTGACAGTGAATTATAGAAAATTGAATGATTCCTCTACTTAATGCAGGCATCTTGAATATAACCACTATTCTAGAAAAAACTGTGTTCTGGACCTTGTTACTGCTTTCTTTATCACTTTACCCATAGATTAGAGGCTCTTATGTGTCAAGACCTACAGTGGATGTTGACAGTGTTACCTTATTGGGTCATGGTATGGTAACAAACCTGGTGATGACTGACATTTGCTAGTAATAATGTTTACATAACAACCACATCTGATTCTCATTTACTGTTTTACTAAGTCTATACCCATGGTTTTGACCCCTTTGCAAAGAAGAGAATGAGTTATAAATCCTGAGAGAGTGCAGGATTCTAGTTTATAAGTAAAATTCTTGGGTGTTGTTTGGTCAGGTAAGACAAAGATCATACCTCAGGTTGTGATAGATAAAGTTTAGATGTTTCCATTTCCCAACACAGTGAAGAAATTATAAGAATTTGTGTGGCTGCTGAATGTTTTTTTGGGGGGCTTCTATTCTTCATCCTTCATTATGACCCCTATATAATTTGTGTAGGAGGTATGCCATATAAGACAGAACTAACTGGCATACTGAGGCCTTACATCATGTCAAATGGATAGTAAAAAAGATACTAGTCCTTGGTACATTAGACACATCAAAAACTGCTGAACTTACTATCCATGTTACTCCATGTGGATTTGGATGGGGTTTATGGCAGCAGATTAAGGATATAGTCCCCCACTGGATTTTTGCCACAGTTATGGAAGGGGAAAGAAACTTGTTGGATCTTCTTGCCACAAATCCATTCACCAGAGAAATACCAGTCAAGATTGCAACTCGTGAAGATGGCTAGAAGAAGCCCCCAAAGAAGAAATTGCCACTTGGCTACATTGCAGATTAAAAAGTACAGGAAAAAACACTATGTGGACATACTAGATTTGCCCATAAAGATGTCTGATGTTGTTGCTGCATGCCAGAACTGTCTTGCCTGCTCTCGGAGCTAACTACAATGACTTGATAGCACCAATGAGCACATCATGTGAGGAAACATTCCTTTTCAATGATGGCAAATAGACTGCATTTGGTCTCTCCCACTATCAAAAGGGGTCATTAATGCTCTAACTTGCAAGGATATAGTTATAGGCTTGATGAAATCATTTACCAGCAAAAAGCCAATAAAAAAAAACTGATTCAACTGAGTACCATGTATGACACACTGCAGGTAATTGAAAGTGAACAAGGAATTTATTCCACAAGTCAGGACATATATCAGTAGGCTCAAGACCAGGACATATTATGAATTTTCTACCTGCAATACAATCTTACAGGAGGTGGATTAATTGAAAGAATAAATGGCTTGCAGAAACAAGTCTCAAAAACTGAGAATATCTCTATTCTTGCCTGTATCCTGCGCTGGTGGTGGAAATGGGGTTCCCTTAGGTGGAATGGGCGGGCTGAGAAATAAAAGCTAGAAAAAATAGAATGTCAAAAAAAAAAAAAAAAAACAGGACACAGAAAGTAGTTTCAAAAGTGGGGGCAGGATGGGCAAGCAGATCAGACTGATCTAGTTTCTAGACTCTGGCAAAATGGAAGCCATGCCTGCTTTATTTATATTGGGAAACATCAAAGGCCTTCCATGGAATGTTCTTCACCAAAAAAGGTTAAAGGTGGGCTTTTCAGTTCCCAACAGGTTATGCCCATCCCCAGAACTACTGTAAGATATCTTCCTAATAGAGGGTAAATAAAGGTCACATGCATTGGGCTATCTGTTGTCCCGGGAGAGCCACAGATAGTTCACAATGCCAAACCTAAATCTCCCTGGCTACCATACTGAGAGAAGACCCTCACATAATTAATGGATGGCGTCCCACACTCTATGTAGTATTGGACTTCTCATTTGGTTGAGGCATTGAGAACATTAAATGAAAAACCCAGATATCAGTGGCCTACAGCTATTTCTAGATTGTTTACCCATGGTCATCATCGGTAAGAACACTTCCACTGAAATTTGCTTAAACTGGGCTGGGACACAAGTAACAATTTACTGATTTCAGATCCTCAAGGCATGATATCAGAGAAACGAAGTTCTGAGTGGACTGTGGATTTTAAAATAACCCCCCTGGTGGGATTTTAAAATAAACCCCTTTGAGGGGAGAGGGACAATATCTAAACTTAAGAGTGAAGCCCACTAGGTTGGGAACATGGCCCTCACAAGTATCAGTGATGTTACTCTTAGGAGGCGTTACCCAAGGAACACTATATATCAGTTTATGGAAACTAATAATCCCTGCTGTTTTCTCTCTCAGATGAGTCTCATTCGGAGGGAGTCTTCTCTTATGGAAGAGCAGCATCCAAGTCCACATTCTACTGAATGGATACAGCTTTTACACCTCCAAAATGGAAGTAGTGCAGCTCCAATTTTTTCATGAGTCCCATTTTTCCATTGGAAGGACCCTTAGTATCAGAACAGTGACTCACACAAATAGTACTTAGATAGCAGCTCTAGGTGCAGAGCTAATTGCCCTCATCCGTGCACATGGTTCAGAGAGTGACATGCTCACCATGCTGTCTTCAGTCACAGAACACAAGTGAAAGCTGAGTTCCATCAGGCTACTGCTCTCTCTTTCTCAGACTCATTATCTTAAACCAGTAAGGAAAGAACTTCTTTAGAGAAGTAAATTGTGACCTTCTGATTTCTTGGAAGGAAAAAAACAAACAAAAATATAGTTTCTATGTGGCTATAAGAAATTATCACAAATTTGTGGCTTAAAACAACACAAATTTATTTTATAGTTTTGTAAGTCTGAGATGGGTTTCACTGAGCTAAAATAAAGTTGGCAGCTTCCTTTGCCTTCAACATGAAAAAAGGGGGAGGGAGTATAAATAGCATTACTTTGTTTAGTCATTTGAGTTAAAACATGGGTAATATTGTGTTCATTATCAGGTATACGCACACAAAACATCTCTCAAACAGACTCTGAGGAGTGGCATTTGGTTGGATATCCTGATACCCTTTTGTTTGAGCCATTCTCTAAATGGTTAATTTCCTTTTCCTAGACATGATGCATACCTTTTATGGTATCTTCATAACACTGGCATGTATGCTAATAGGTTCTTGTTCTTTGTATTGGACTATAGATGTTATGTGCCTCTGAACCCTGTTCTCGGGGCCTTGTGGAAGAGATGGGATAGTGTGAGCTTGTGAGTGACATGTGAGGCTTCCAGGGCACTAAAGGCATGGAGTGTTGGGTTAAACACTAATTGGGGCCTTTGAAAAACTTGCAGTATGACAAGAAATCTCTAAAAGAATGTTATAATGAGGAAAATGAAAAGGAGGAGGTGGCCACTTCTCTTATCTCCAGTCATTAGGAGAGGATCTAAACTGAGTGACCTTGGTTATAAAGTAAAAGAATGTATTCATAAAATACCTGGAGAACTCTACTTGCTCCATGGGATGCAATCTATCACCTCTCTGTAGGCATGGTATGGCGCTCTATTGTATCCTGGCCTGTCACAGCTGAGGAATAAGTAATAAAATGTTCAAAACATCTCTGTTGAGTCCTCCAAGTTCTTTCTTCAGTATCCAAAAATAGTATTATGGCATCCTTACAATTCTAGAGTTGAGCTATCTTTTAAAATTGCATACAAATATGAAATCTAAGGTTAACTTTATCAAAAGATATTTGAGTGATATACACTGAAAATTATAGGCCATTGTTGAGATGAATCAAACTAAGCAAATGAGAGCTTAACCATGCTTATGTCACTTGAACTTTTAAGCTGTTTAATCTCCTTAAGTTGATCTACAGACTCAAAGCAATCCCAAAAGAAAATTCCTTCAGGACACTTTGTTGAAATTTCTGTTAAACCAAAATGTTTTCTTTTAAATAAAAATGTTTTATTGAGCTATTACAAATGTTAGTTAAAAATAAAAGATCAGAACTGGGAAAAATTCCCTAATCCACAAGAAGCTTGACTAGATAACAGATGAAAAAAATATGTATAAGATACAAGAAACCAGAGGATTTTATAATAAAATTTTGGGGTGAAGAAAGCATAAATATTGTGGCTACATAGGCTCTAGGTTAGAAGGGTGGGGCGATTGATAGCATAGTTCTGGGATAAGGAGGAGAAACCAGATGCTGCTTCTTGCTGGTTTGGTTTTGTAAGGAGAGTGCAAAGTAATCTTGATGGCTAATTTTCAACAAAAAGGAAATGCACGTGGGACATTTTTTTTTTCTTTTCTTTGTATTGGTTTAGTCCAAAGTAAGTTAAATAAACCCTTATTACCTCTACCCTCTCTACACTTTCTGGTTTAAAATCAGCTTAAGGGAATGCCAGAATTCTTTCTTTTTCACTACTAATTAAAATTCCAAAAATTTTATGAAAATAAAGAGAAAGTGGAGTGCCAAAATAACTTAAAAATGGGAAAAGCCAAATGATTAACATTATTTCCTGTTTAAGACTTTTAGCAAAGTGGTTTTGTATTGTAATCAACACAAATACAATTGAGCAGAATAAAGAGTCACAATAGACAATTCACTGGATAAATGATATTTGAGAAAGATGCTGAGGAAAAACAGTGTAGAAAGTATAGTACCATTAAAATAAATGGTGTTGGATAATTGGATACCCATATAAAAGTGAATAAAACAACAACCAACACTTCAAACCATGTCTCTTAATGTATTGAAGAACTAGTACAAAAAAAATCTTGTCTCTAAATAAAAAATAAATAAAAGTAAGAAATTCTGCATAATAAAGAAGGATAATACTTTTGAAAACATATTTAGGAAAAGATTTCTCAACTATAACATCAAAAACCCAATTTCTAAAAAAAAATTGATAAACTATACTTCATAAAATAAATTTCTCTTTTAAGGACACTTAATTCAAAAGACAATCTAAAGACAGAGTGGAAATAATTGCAAATTAAATATCTGATAAAAAACTATATCAGAGCTACACCTTAAAAATCACAGAATTCTGCAATAAGTTAACAAATAATTTTACATTAGGCAAATATTTGAATGAACTTTACTCAAAAGAAAATGTGAGATAGCAAATAAGCACATATAAAGATGCTCCTTATGATTAGTCATTAGAATAAAATGAATAAAAACTATAATTAGCTCTTCCTATATATCTATTAAAGTAACTGTAATTTTTTTTTTTAAATTTGTGATGTTATTTATTTTTTTTCACATTTTTTTTTATTGGTTGTTCAAAACATTACAAAGCTCTTGACATATCATATTTCATACATTAGATTCAAGTGGGTTATGAACTCCCATTTTTACCCCAAATACAGATTGCAGAATCACATTGGTTACACATCCACATTTTTACATAATGCCATATTAGTAACTGTTGTATTCTGCTACCTTTCCTATCCTCTACTATCCCCTCTCCCCTCCCCTCCCATCTTCTCTCTCTACCCCATCTACTGTAATTCATTTCTCTCCTTGTTTTTTTTTCCATTTCCCCTCACAACCTCTTATATGTAGTTTTGTATAACAATGAGGGTCTCCTTCCATTTCCATGCAATTTCCCTTTTCTCTCCCTTTCCCTCCCACCTCATGTCTCTGTTTAATGTTAATCTTTTCCTCCAGCTCTTCTTCCCTGCTCAGTTCTTAGTTGTTCTCATTATATCAAAGAAGACATTTGGCATTTGTTTTTTAGGGATTGGCTAGCTTCACTTAGCATAATCTGCTCTAATGCCATCCATTTCCCTGCAAATTCTATGATTTTGTCATTTTTTAGTGCAGAGTAATACTCCATTATGTATAAATGCCACATTATTTTTATTCATTCATCTATTGAAGGGCATCTGGGTTGGTTCCACAGTCTAGCTATTGTGAATTGTGCTGCTATGAACATCGATGTGGCAGTATCCCTGTAGTACGCTCTTTTAAGGTCTTCAGGGAATAGTCCAAGAAGGGCAATAGCTGGGTCAAATGGTGGTTCCATTCCCAGCTTTCCCAGGAATCTCCATACTGCTTTCCAAATTGGCCGCACCAATTTGCAGTCCCACCAGCAATGTACAAGTGTACCCTTTTCCCCACATCCTCGCCAGCACTTGTTGTTGTTTGACTTCATAATGGCTGCCAATCTTACTGGAGTGAGAGGGTATCTTAGGGTAGTTTTGATTTGCATTTCTCTGACAGCTAGAGATGGTGAGCATTTTTTCATGTACTTGTTGATTGATTGTATGTCCTCCTCTGAGAAGTGTCTGTTCAGGTCCTTGGCCCATTTGTTGATTGGGTTATTTGTTATTTTATTGTTTAATTTTTTGAGTTCTTTGTATACTCTGGATATTAGGGCTCTATCTGAAGTGTGAGGAGTAAAAATTTGTTCCCATGATGTAGACTCCCTATTTACCTCTCTTATTGTTTCTCTTGCTGAGAAAAAACTTTTCAGTTTGAATAAGTCCCATTTGTTGATTCTTGTTATTAAATCTTGTGCTGTGGGTGTCCTATTAAGGAATTTGGAGCCCGACCCCACAATATGTAGATCGGAGCCAACTTTTTCTTCTATCAGATGCAGAGTCTCTGATTTGATATCAAGCTCCTTGATCCATTTTGAGTTAACTTTTGTGCATGGCCTGAGAAGGGGATTCAGTTTCATTTTGTTGCATATGGATTTCCAGTTTTCCCAGCACCATTTGTTGAAGATGCTATCATTCCTCCATTGCATGCTTTTAGCCCCTTTATCAAATATAAGATAGTTGAAACTTTGTGGATTAGTCTCTGTGTCCTCTATTCTGTACCATTGGTCCATCTGCCTGTTTTGGTACCAGTACCATGCTGTTTTTGTTACTATTGCTCTGCAGTATAATTTGAAATCTGGTATCGCTATACCGCCTGATTCACACTTCCTGCTTAGAGTTGCTTTTGCTATTCTGGGTCTTTTATTTTTCCATATGAATTTCATGATTGCTTTATCTATTTCTACAAGAAATTCCATTGGGATTTTGATTGGCATTGCATTAAACCTATAGAGAACTTTTGGTAATATCACCATTTTGATGATGTTAGTTCTGCCTATCCATGAACAGAGTATATTTTTCCATCTTCTAAGATCTTCTTCTATTTCTCTCTTTAGGGTTCTGTAGTTTTCATTGTATAAATTTTTCATCTCTTTTGTTAAGTTGATTCCCAATATTTTTTTTTTTTGAGGATATTGTGAATGGGGTGTTTTTCCTCATTTCCGTTTCAGAAGTTTTGTCGCTGATATACAGAAATGCCTTTGATTTATGCGTGTTGATTTTTATATCCTGCCACTTTGTTGAGTTCATTTATTAGTTCTAGTAGTTTCTTTGTAGACCCTTTTGGGTCTTCTAGGTATAGAATCATGTCTTCCAAAAATAGTGATAATTTAAGTTCTTCTTTTCCTATTTTTATGCCTTTAATTTCTTTCGTCTGTCTAATTGCTCTGGCCAGTGTTTCGAGAACTATATTGAATAGAAGTGGTGATAGAGGGCATCCCTGTCTTGTTCCAGATTTTAGAGGGAATGCCTTCAATTTTTCTCCATTCAGAATGATGCTAGCCTGAGGCTTAGCATAGATAGCTTTTACAATGTCGAGGTAAGTTCCTGTTATCCCTAGTTTTTCTAAAGTTTTGAACATAAAGGGATGCTGTACTTTGTCGAATGCTTTTTCTGTGTCTATCGAGATGATCATATGGTTCTTATCTTTGAGTCTATTGATGTGGTGAATAACATTTATTGATTTCTGTATATTGAACCATCCTTGCATCCCAGGGATGAATCCTACTTGATCATGGTGCACAATTTTTTTTGATGTGTTTTTGTATCTTATTCGCCAGAATTTTATTGAGGATTTTTGCATCTAGGTTCTTTATAGATATCGGTCTGTAGTTTTCTTTCTTTGAGGTGTCTTTGTCTGGTTTAGGAATCAGGGTGATGTTGGCATCATAGAATGAATTTGGAAGAGCTCCCTCTTTTTCTATTTCCTGAAATAACTTGAAAAGTATTGGTATTAATTCTTCTTTAAAGGTTTTATAAAACTCTGCTGTATACCCATCCGATCCTGGGCTTTTCTTGGTTGGTAGTCTTTTGATTGCTTCTTCTATTTCATCCATTGATATTAGTCTGTTCAAATTGTGTGTATCCTCCTGACTCAGTCCGGGCAAATCATATGACTTAAAAAATTTATCGATGTCTTCACTATCTTCTATTTTATTGGAATATAGGTTTTCAAAATAATCTCTAATTATCTTTTGTATTTCTGTAGTATCTGTTGTGATGTTGCCTTTTTCATCCCATATGTTAGTAATTTGAGTTCTCTCTCTTCTTCTCTTCATTAGCATGGCTAAGGATCTGTCGATCTTATTTATTTTTTTGAAGAACCAACTTTTAGTTTTGTCAATTTTTTCAATAGTTTCTTTTGTTTCAATTTCGTTGATTTCCACTCTGATTTTAATTATTTCTTGCTTTCTGCAACATTTGCTGTTGTTTTTCTCTTCCTTTTCTACGGCTTTGAGATGAAATGTGAGCTCATTTATTTGTTGTTTTTTTCTTTTTTTGAGTAATGACCTCCAGGTGATGAATTTCCCTATTAAAACTGCTTTCATTGTGTCCCATAGATTCCGATATGTTGTGTCTGTATTTTCATTTATCTCTAAGAATTTTTTGATTTCTTCCTTTATGTCTTCTGTAACCCATTGATCATTCAGTAACATATTGTTCATTTTCCATGTGATGTAGGATTTTTCCCTCCTTCTTTTATCATTGATTTCCAGTTTCATTCCATTATGATCAGATAAAATGCATGGTATTATCTCCACCCCTTTATATTTACTGAGGGTTGCCCTATGACATAATATATGGTCTATTTTTGAGAAGGATCCATGTGCTGCTGAGAAAAAAGTATATCTACTTGATGATGGTTGATATATTCTATATATGTCAGTTAAGTCTAGGTTATTGATTGTGTTATTGAGTTCTATAGCTTCCTTATTCAACTTTTGTTTGGAGGATCTGTCCAATGGTGAGAGAGGTGTGTTGAAGTCACCCATAATTATTGTGTTGTGGTCTATTTGATTCTTGAACTTGATGAGAGTTTGTTTTATGAACGTCGTAGCACCATTATTTGTTGCATAAATATTGATAATTGTTATGTCTTGTTGGTGAATTGTTTCTTTTAACAGTATATAATGTCCTTCCTTATCCCTTTTGATTAACTTAGTCTTGAAGTCGATTTTATTCGATATGAGGATGGCCACCCCTGCTTGCTTATGAGGACCGTGTGCATGGTATATTTTATCCCAACCTTTCACCTTCAACTTGTGTATGTCTTTTCCAATCAGATGTGTCTCCTGGAGGCAGCATATTGTTGGATTTGTTTTTTTATTCCATGTTACCAGCCTATGTCGCTTTATTGGAGAGTTTAAGCCATTAACGTTTAGAGTTACTATTGATATATGATTTGTACTTCCAGGCATTTTTGATTATTTATCTTTTTTTTTTTTTAATTTAGTTTGTTTCTCCATGATTAGCTTTTCCCCCACCCTCTGTCTTTACTGAGGCACTTCCCACTCTTGGTTTGGTTATTGTTTTCCATTTCTTCCTCGTGTAGTGTTTTGTTCAAGATGCTTTGCAATGCTGGTTTTCTGGCTGCAAATTCTTTTAACTTTTGTTTATCATGAAATATTTTTATTTCATTGTCATACCTGAAGCTTAATTTTGCTGGATACAAAATTCTTGGTTGGCATCCATTGTCTTTCAGTGTTTGAAATATGTTGTTCCAGGATCTTCTCGCTTTCAGTGTCTGTGATGAAAAATCCATTGTTAACCTTATTGGTTTACCCCTGAATGTAATCTGCCTCCTTTCTCTTGTAGATTTTAAAATTTTCTTTTTGTTCTGTATGTTGGATATTTTCATAACAATGTGTCTTGGCGTTGGTCTACTGTGATTTTGTATGCTCGGTGTCCTGTATGCATCTACAATTTGTATATCCGTTTCCTTTTTTATTTCTGGAAAGTTTTCTATAATTATTTCATTCAGCAGGTTGCTCATTCCCTTGGTTTGAACCTCTATACCTTCCTCTATCCTGATGACTCTTAAGTTTTTTTTTTTTTTTTTTTTAATGTTATATCATATCTCTTGGATATTTTTTTCATGATTTTTTTACCAGCCTTTCTGAGTTGGCTAGACTCTTTTCAAGATGATATATTTTGTCTTCATTATCTGACGTCCTGGCTTCTACTTGCTCCATTCTGTTAGTGATACTCTCATTTGAGTTTTTAATTTGGTTTATAGTTTCCTTCATTTCTAGAATTATTGTTTGATTTTTTTTATAATCTCTATCTCCTGATAAAGATGCTTATTTGTTTCTTTTATCTGTTTATGTAATTCATTTTCAATGTGTTTTTTCACTGTTTGAATTTGCTGTCTCATATCCTCTTTAAGGTTCCATTCCATCTGTCTAAGGTATTCCTTGAGTTCTTCATTTGACCATTTTTCTGATGCCTCTAGGTCCTCCTGAATATTTAGGCTGTCCTGCATTATTTGTACTCCTTTTCTTCCTTGCTTTTTCATGCTGCTCATGTTACTTCTTGTTCTGTTTGACTTCTGAGTTACTGTTTACTCCTGTCGCCTCTGGTTTCAATGAAGTTATCTTCTCCCCCGCATTCTGGTGATGTCAGTTCTCTGCCATGGTGGTATCCCTTCCAAATGGCGACAGTTCGTTCCCTTTACTCGGTGACTGATGCAATGGGTGGGTCCTGAATGGCTCTCCCAAGCCCCGTCTCAATCCTGTGGCCACTACCTATGAAGACTCAGTTGGTATTAACCTCCGCAGGTTCAGAAGGGCCAACCAGTTGTTTCAGTGGGATCGTTTAGTGCTGAGTCACATCAGTTTGTCTGCTAGATGCAGGCGAACGGGAGCTTGAATTCAGCTGATCCGGGCTCTGTGTATGTTCTGAGAGGCCCAGACTGTTTGCCCCAGATCCACGTCAGCTCAGCATTGCCTAGTGATCCTGAGCAAACAGCATTTAGATGGTTTATGACTCCCTATGCCCGCACAGCTGAAGAGGTCAGAGACTTGATCTCTCTGAGCCCACTGCCATGTTGGATCTCTGTACTTTATTTTTTTTTATTTTTATTTTTTAACTAGAGAGAGTGAGAGAGAGAGAGAGAAAGAGAGAGAGAGAGAGAATTTTAATATTTATTTTATTATTTTTTTTTAAGTTATCGGCGGACACAACATCTTTGTTTGTATGTGGTGCTGAGGATCGAACCTGGGCCGCACGCATGCCAGGTGAGCGCGCTACCGCTTGGCCACATCCCCAGCCCAGTAACTGCAATTTAAAGTCAATGATTATACCAAGTTTGGGGAGAAAGGTGGAAGAAATAATTTTTGGTTTTTTTTTTACAATTCTGAAAGAAACATAAAATCGTGGATTCATTTTGCAAAATATTTTGACGTTTTTTTAAAAATAAACACCTGACTCAGTTTAGGTATGTTTCCAAGAGAAAGAAAAGCATATGATAATATAAGATCTTCATGCAAATTTTTTACTTTATTTGTAATAGCTAAAATTTGAAGAACCCAAATATCCAATAGAAGATGATTACAAAAATTCTTTATTCCATAAAAAGGACAAACATTAGCAATTAAAAATGAAGAAATATTGGTATATGATATGACAGATTTATATCAGACAACTATAAAACAAAAATTAAATTAAATTTTAAAAACCCAATAAAGATTACATCTGGTGATATTCCACTTACATAAGATTTAAACTAGACTCAATTATAGACTTTCAGTTTCTGATCTAATATGTAAATAGCCTGAAAGTCATTACTACCATCCCCACAGCAAGGAAAAAAAAAACTGAAAAAAATAGAAATGTGACATTTTTTAAAATATTCATCAAAGAATTGGGGTTATAAGGAAATCCTCTGTACAAAATTGGAGAGACGGGCAGATACCAAGAATTATAGCTCACTAGGAGCAGAAGGCCCACAGCAGAAAACTACCAGAAGAGCCAGTACAAGTAGTAGCACCTAACCAGTAATTACTAATTTTTAGGGGGTGAACATATTATAGACTGAGTTAAACCTCAGGGACCAATCAAGTAGTCCCCATTTATGTCTTACCTCCAGAAACTCTACTGCATCCTCAGGTTAAGAAGCAAAGAAAAATCACTTGTGCTGCTGGCAGGAAAAGGGGCAAAGAGTATGACCATTTTGAACTATACTCAGCATGTTATGTTCTCCTTAACAAAGGATTAGCTTCTGAATAAACTATTTTAACAAAACCTAACCCACTCCAGTTTTACTGGCCTTGGGGCAGGAAAAATTCTCAACTCCAGCTCTCTGTAATCTTCCTGTCTCAATTAAGGTGGTAAGGACATGAGATCTACCGTGAAATTCATAGCCCAAGGACACACGCTTACCAAAAGACTAAAACCTAATGATAGATTTGTAGAACACCTTCCCTCCCTATATACCCCACCACCGTAGCAGCCAGGCTCCCCTAATAACAGTGCATTACAGCAAAATGATGGGCAAGGAGTCGACTATTTTTAAGAAGATGTTACTGAGAAACAAAGACAATAGAAAAGACAAAATAGTGTTTCCTATTTAAAAAAAAAAGGAGAGAAATGAATTACAGTAGATGGGGTAGAGAGAGAAGATGGGAGGGGAGGGGAGGGGAGGGGGGATAGTAGAGGATAGGAAAGGTAGCAGAACACAACAGTCACTAGTATGGCAATATGTAAAAATGTGGATGTGTAACTGATGTGATTCTGCAATCTGTATTTGGGGTAAAAATGGGAGTTCATAACCCACTTGAATCAAATGTATGAAATATGATATGTCAAGAGCTTTGGAATGTTTTGAACAACCAATGATAAAAAAATAACCAATAGTCAACAGTAAATAAAGTATAGCTCTTAGCAAGATCTGCATACTGTTTAAAGCATAAACATTTTAATTCAACACTTTTTATCCCATTCATCATAGTCTTCTGTCAACAAAAAGTACAAAGTATGTTAGATGAAAAAAATAAAAATAAAACAAAAGACTTTTTTTTTAAAAAAAAAATAATGGTCTGAAGAGATAAATACATACTACTAGCATATGGAAGAGATTGGGGATTATCAAACTGGGAATTTAAAATGATTGTGAATAATATGCTAAGGAATCATATGGAAAAGTAGAAAACATGCGGGACCACATGAGTATTGAACACAAAAAGATGAAAATGCTAAGAAAGAATGAAAAAGAAATGTTGAAATCAAAAGTACTATAACAGAAATAAACAATGCCACTGATGAATTCATCAGAAGACTGAATATGACCAAAGAGAGAATCAGTGATTATAAAGATATGTCAATGGAAATTTGAAATAGAATATCTATAAACTGTGAGATAATTATAAAAGATACAATCGGTGCATAATGGGAAAATCAGACACAGAAGATAGAGAAAAATAAACAGAAGAAATCATTAAAATAAATATTAAATAAAGCAGGTGAGAATTTTCTAAAATTAATGACAGATCCAAGAACCAATTCAAGAAGCTCGGATTACATTGAGCAGAATAAATACCTAAGCAAAAGAAAAATCATGCAGGCATACCATATTAAATTTTCAAAAAAAACAAAGACAAAGAGAAAGGATTATAAAAGCTGGGAGGGCACTTATCTATAGCAGAACAAGGATATGAATTTTACCAAATGCCTTCCAGGAACTATGCAGATAAGTAGAGAATGGAGTGAAATATTTAGATTATCAAAGGGAAACAAAAAGGACAAACCTAGAAGTTTGTATCCTGAGAAATAATCCTTAAAAATTAAAAAAAGAATCATCTAAATTGAGGGAATTAATTCCTAGTATATCTGTATTTCAAGAATTATTCATAGAGAGCATCCCATGATGACTGACTTCCAGGATCTGTTGTCGGATGAGGAAAAGGTACCCACAGTTGCTAAATTCATCATTCATGCACCACCAGGGGAGTTTAATGAAGTATTCAATGATGTCCAGCTACTACTTACAATGACAATCTCCTCAGGGAAGGAACAGCACATGCATTTGCCCAATATAACATGGACCAATTCACACCTGTGAAGATAGAAGGATATGAAGATCAGGTCTTAATTACAGAGCATAGTGACCTGGGTAATAGCCTATTTTTAGATTCAAGAAGCAAAATTTTCTTTAAGTTTGATCACTTATGGAAATAAGCCAGTGACCCTCAACCAGAGGAAGTAGATGGAGGTTTGAAGTCTTGGAGAGAATCCTGTGGCAATGCTTTAAGAGCCTATGTGAAAGATCATTATTTCAACAGCTTCTGTGCTGTTTATGCTAAAACTATAGATGGGCAACAGACTATTAATGCATATATTGAAAGCTTCCAGTTTCAGCCTGAAAACTTCTGGAATGGTCGTTGGAGATCACAGTGAAAGTTCACTATTACACCATCTACAGCCCAGGTGGTTGGAGTGTTCAAGATTCAGGTTCACTATTATGAAGATGGCAATGTTCAGTTGCTTCATCATAAAGATGTATAAGATTTAGTAACTGTTTTGAATGAAGTCCAAACGTCCAAGGAGTTCATTAAAATTATAGAGAGTGCAGAAAATGAATATCAGACAGCAATTAGTGAAAACTACCAAACAATGTCAGACACCACATTCAAGGCCTTGCACCAGCAGCTTCCAGTTATCCTCACCAAAATTGACTGGAACAAGATACCCAGTTACAAGATTGGCAAAGAAATGCAGAATTCTTAAAGGCTGACTGTAGGATTCTTCAGTATATAGAAAGAAAAGTATTTAACATGTGGTTATATGATAAATAAGTGATTTATAAACAAGAGTGATATTTTTCTAGGGCTTTCAAAGTTAACAGATTTTTTTTTAGCCTCATAAAATACTTTTGAACCTATAGCATTGACTTCATCTTTTTGTGTTATCTCCCTTGTATTTTTCTGTTATCACTATATCTACTTGTAAATCTTTTTTTTTCCCTTTTTGTTAATTCTGCTACACTTAATGCTGAAGAGAGATCCATTTATTCTGGAGTCATTTTACTCTTTAGAAAATTTTCCTACCCATGAAGTCCTGTTACTGATTTAGACAGATAATATGCTCAGTACTTTTACCCTGTACTCCAAAGCACTTCTGGTACTTCAGTGCTTTTTACTGATCCACCAACAGCCAAGGAGGCTATGCTACAACTTGTAGCTAAATGAAAGACATATTCATCCTTCTCCCTCTGACTGCTTTGATCGTCATTTATAGCATCTCATAACTATAGTTTTCAAAAGTTTGGATCGAGGGTTTTTGGGTCCATTTTGGGGGGAAAAGGAAGTTTTCTGGAAATTCCATGACAGCCAGCTTCTCTGGGGGACACTCATTTTTAAAGCCAAAAACTTGAACCACATTCCTTGCACATGGAATACATTTGCTTTCTTCATTCCCTCATTGTCTTCTTCCCATTTAGTACCATTGTAGTTATAGACATCTGCATTTTTAGAAGAGTTTTATTCATTTATTACTTTTTTAAGTATCCAAGAACTGCAAATATACTGTGGATGTAGTGGAGTATAAAACTTGAAAAATGCAGATGCTGAAGGAATAATAGGTACCTTGCAATTTAACACTTTGTGGCAGGATTGTACTATAAACAAATGAATCAACTCTGTAAATCACAAAAACTTAAAATGAACCAAAGTGAAAAGATAACTTCTAGGCAGTATCTTTCTACTATAACCTGCTATTTAAGGGAATACTAGTGTTTTATTCAAAATAGAATGTAAAACTTGTTAAAACTTGTTCCAAATTACTCTTCCTCAGTCTTGCCTGCAAAGAAATCAAGTGCAACTGTAATATAGCAAACTTCCTAGGTATATTGGCAGGTATATGTGTGATCTCAGAATACGCAGGTGACATATATATGATAGGACAACTGGTAATGGTGGATTCATTTACATTGTTTACACTTCTATGACCAGGCCTTAAGGGAAAGTCAGTTTTTAAAACCAAGTAGTGCCTTCCTACCTGTCTCCAGATACATGTCAAACAAGAAGGGTGTTTGTGCTTCAGCTTTGTCTTTGCTCAGTAATACAGTCAAGCAAGAGTTTGTTTCCAAGTGAATGCTGTGTAAGAATTTTTGTTTATTTCAAATAAAATATATTTGTATTATTTATCATTGAAAAAAAAGAATTATTCATAGAAATTCTTCAGCAAGGAAAAAAATTATATAGATTAGAATGTCAGATTCATAATAAATAAAAAGTTTTGTTTTCATTATTTTGTCTTTTGTTTGTTTTTGATAATATATGTTTTTATTTTTCAAAGGTGAAATACCCAAGGAATTGAGTGTTTAAGTCATAGTGTAAGTGTATGTTTAGTTTTTGAAGAATGGATAGAATCTTCTCCAAAGTACCATTTTATAACTCTATTAACAATGGATGAGGTTTGAAAAATCCTATATCTTTGCTGACATTTGATGATGTCAGAAGGTGTTAAGTGATTGTTATTTCAATCTGATAAAATGTCCTAATTCAGGACTTAACACTGTTAATCAGCACACTTCACTTTCATTTCTACATATACCTAGTCCTTAATGAGAAGTTAAAGAAAAGGTCTTTCCTTCAGGACATGGCAAGATAGTGATTTGTTCTTTGTGGTTTTCATGTCATTATCTTAATTCATGAACATTTTTCTCTGTTCTCTTTCCCAGCATATTCCAAGTTTTCTGAAATGACCTTTCTAATTCTGTCTTAATTTCAATTCAACTCATCCATAAACATATATGATGAAGCCATTATAACTACTGTGGACACCTAATTCAAATGAAGATGACTTGTCCCTAGAAGTAATTAATTATTTTAATAGTTAAGGGATCTTCTCTTTTCCAGAGATTCCTTGGTAAAGGAATTCCTGTTATATTAGAGTCAGTCTCATAGGAAATTGATGTTTGCTTTTATTTGAATGTAGTTTGCATTTTGGGGCACTTTGTAACACATATAATTAATTCCTCTTCAAGTTTTCTTGAATGTTTTTGTACTACTATAACTGGCACTTTAATGGTGGTCAGTATGAAAAAGTGGACTTTTATATTAGTTTCCACCACTCTTGAGGCTTATTAGATGCCTCCATGGAACTGATTGAGCCAAAGAAGTGTGACACAGGATATTGTAAAAGGACTAGAGATGATAGTAATTGACAAAGGATTTACTCATGTGAACAATGTTTTTGTTTCTTAAGCTGGTTTGTAGGTAGCCATGGTATAACTCTTATGTATTTTTATTCTTCAATAACATGTACTGAATTTTTAAATATAAAAATTTATTTTTAAAGCATATGTTTAAGCCTATGGAAATATTATGTACATGGTAATTGTGGGGACAACTGCATGGAGTACTGCACACATGGCATACTTTAAGGGCCTCTGAGTGGCAAACCACTCCCCTCATGCTAGGCGCATGAGTGGCAAATCCCTTACCCTGTAGGCACAGCCCTGGGCTTTAGGAAACGTGGTGCAGTCCTGGTGCTTGCTCCATGGCCCACTCCTCGATTGGTTGTTGCAAGGACAGTTGGAAAGAAATTTTATTGGTGACTGCCTGTTATTTGCTTAGCTACTATCTGAGTGTATATACAGGGTAACTGTGCAATAAAATCAGACCTGCTTTCTGCTTGATCTCTAGAGGTCTTGAATACCGACTCCACAGCCACACTCTCCTTTACCCTGTTCCTTGGGCCTCCTTGCTGGATGGGAGAGAGCCCAACAGGTAATCATTAATGTTGCTTTTAGTCTTGGTTATTTTGGTAGAATGAGGGATAACATTTTTTGGTCTGCCTAGTTTATATTTTCATTCATACCTGGGCATGTTCTAAGAAACTCTGTGAACTAGGTCCTGGACTAGAACTCAACCAGGAGGTTGATATTTTTCCACAGGGATTCCTGGTTAGGTCTTCTCCAGGTCAAATTTCTTAATGTTTTTCTAGATTACTTTTTCTTTCTTTTCACATTTGAAGGTGCATGGAAACATCCATGAATAGAATCACTATGTTTGCTACTGGCTGAGAATATATATATATATTTATGTTGCATAACCTTGATAATTATTCCTGTAAAGGAAAATAAATTTAGCTCTAAATCAGGAGGAAGATGTTAGCCTTGAGTTTGATGGACATAGCTTTTACAATGTATGTTCATTTTATTCCATTTTTTTTTCTAGAGTTTTAATCATGAATGGATGCTGTATTTTATCAAATGCCTTTTCTATATCTGATGAGATAATCATGTGATTCTTGTCTTTAAGTCTATTTATATGATGATTTATACTTATTGATTTTCATATGTTGAACCAATTTTGCATCCCTGGGATGAACCCACTTGGTCATGGTGCACTATCTTTTAATGTGTTTTTTTTTATGTAATTTGCCAGTATTTTATTAAGATTTTTTGCATCTATGTTCATCAAGGATATTGGCCTATAATTCAATGAGGTATCTTTGTCTGATTTTGGTATAAGGGTGATATTACCAACCTAGGAGCCCTTTAATGGATTAATGGATAAAGAAAATATGGTATATGTACTCAATGGAGTATTACTCAGCTATAAAGGACTATGACTTTATGACCTTTGGACAGAAAATGGATGGATCTGGAGATTATCATGCAAAATGAAATAAGCCAGTCCGCCAAAACTAAAGGTTGAATGTTTTCTCTGATATGTGGAAGGTAACCCAAATTAGGGGAGGGGGTTGAAGTTCAGTAGATTAAACAGTGGGAAATGAAGAAAAGGGAGGGAAGATAGAAATAAAAGACAGCAGAATAAATCTGATGTAATTTTCTCATGTACATATATGAAAATAGCACAGTGAATCCTACCATCATGTATATCCACAAGAATGGTATCCTAAATAGAATAAAATATATTTTATGCTTGTATATTTATATCAAAATGGATTCTGGTGTCATGTAAAACTAGAAAGAACCAATAAATATATATATATATATATTTTAAAGGGGAAAAAAAGAAAACGTGTCTTGTTTTCTGGTGTTTTGTTGTTGTTGTTGTTGTTGTTACTGGGAATTATACTCAAGGATGCGTAATGACTGAGCCACATCTTCAGCCTGGTTTTATTTTGCATTTTGAGATAGGGTCTCCCTAAGTTGCTTAGGACTTCACTACATTGCTGAGGCTGACTTTGAACTTATGATCCTACTGCCTCAGTGTCCTGAGCCTTTGGAATAACAGGCATAATGAAAGAGTATTACTTTTTTTTCCTAGTGTCTTTTCAGCACTAATTGAGATGATCATAAGTTTATTTATTTATTTATTTATTCATTCATTTATTTTTGTCTTTCTTTTGTTCAATTAATGGGATGTGCTACATTGATTAACTTTCTTATGTTGAATCACTCTTACAGTTATGAGACAAATCCTACTTGGTCATGTTGAATAATCCTTTTATATATGCTGATGGATTTATGGGGAAATATCTTATTGAGAAATTTAGCATCTGCATCTATAAAGGATGTTGTTGTGTTGCTTTCTTGGTATACTTCTGTTTGATTTTAGCATAAATATTGTTCTCATAAAATGATTTAGAAAATATCCCTTATTCTTCTAATTTTGAAGTTCATGAAAGACTGGTCTTAATTCCTTTTAAATGTTGGGTAGAATTTATAAACAAATATTTCAGGGCTTTATTTTGTGGGATTTTTAAAAATTTATTTTTAATTCACTGTTATACATTAATTCATTTTTTAATTTCTTTTTGTATCTTTTTCACATACTTTGTCTCTTTTTTAGAAATTTGTCCTTTAGACCAAATTTATCTAGTTTGCTGCACAGTTTTTCATGATGTTTACTCATCATTCTTTTGTAGTTTTCATCTGTAATGTTGGTAGTGATGTCTCCCCTTCTGTTCCTAATTTTAGGCATTGAAGGTATCTCTGTTATTTTTTTAGTCCACTTAGCTAAAGATTTATTAATTTCTGTTGATCTTTTTCAAGGGCCAATACTCATTACATTAATCTTCTGTATTGTTTTTCTATTATCTGATTAATTTATTTTCTATTTTATCTGAATATTTATTTGAATTTACTTTGGTCTTTATTTACTCTTCTTTTGCCAATACCTTAAGACCTATAGGAACATTATTGTTTTGAGATCATCATGTTTCATTTTTTAATATGAATATTTGCAGGTATTAAATTTTATCTAAACATGATAGTTATATTCCATAAACATCAATATGTTATTTTCTTATTTATATTAATCTCAAAATAATTTCTATTTTCCTGTGATTTCTTCATTGATAGTTTAAGAGTTTTTTTTTTCTTTCTACACACTTATGAATTTTCTAGTTTTTCTTCTGCTATTGATTTATAGTTTCCTTCTATTATTGCCAGAGAAATGCTTTGAGGATTTCAGTTTATAAAATGTATTGGGACTTCTTCCCTTTCCTACTATGTGTTTTATCTTAGAGAATGCTCTAATTGCACTAGAAAAGAATGTATGTTCTGCTATTAGTATGTGAAACGGTCCAAGTATTTCTGTTAATTCTACTTAAAGTGTTTCCAAATCTTTTATTTTCCTGTTGAAATTATCTTGTTTTTCAATTATAGAAAGTGGTGTGTTGAAGTGTTCAAATAATATAATTTCAGGTACTTTTCTATTAATTTTTCTTAGTTTTGCCTCATGTATTTTAGTACTGTTATTATATGTATATATGTTTATAATTATAATCTGATCCTGTTGAGGTCTCACTAAGTTGCTTCAGCATTATAACACATCCATTTCCTTCTTTAACAACAATTCTGTATTAATGTTTGTTTTGTCTGATATAAATATAACCACATTAGCTCTAATTTAGAGATTTTTTGCATTTTATATTTTATATCATTTTTACCTTTTCAACCTTTGTGTGCCATTAAATCTAAGCAGTTAATCTTGTAAACATATAATAATTAAAACTTTTCCCATTCATTCTGGCAATTTCTATCATCTATTAAAATGTTTAGTCCATTTCTTAGAGGGAAGTGGGGAGTTTAATCTCTAAGTATTATTTCTTGTGTCTCAATGAAAGAAAATTTAACATCAGAAAGGAAAAAAATATAGCAAAAAAATCTTTATTATAAGTGTAAGTAAGATTCAAGCAAAGAGCACTCTTGAGAGAGAGTGAGTCCTCTCTAAACAGAGAACAACAAAGGAAACAAATGCTGTCTCCCAATTAATTGCTTATTAGTGTCTGTCAAGAAAACTGGATTCCACCTTCTAAAGTTTTACCAATCAGATGTTTAACTCCTTCACATTAGGTAGAGGAGTTTTTGACCCCGGTTGGTCCTCTCTGGAATTGTCATGGTGACCAACCTATTCACGAAGACTTTATTTATAAGTCAATCCTATATTAATGTGGTACCAGGGTCCATGACCAGGAAGACTTAACCTTTTTTTTTTTAATTTTAAAGATTATTTGTTTCTTATTTATTTTTTAAATATGACTGAGCATTTAATGCTCCTATGCAATTAATGAAATTTCCCTTCTGAAATTCATTGAAAAACCCATGGTCATAAATCCTAACTTTACAATAACCTCAGTAAACCCTGTCAGGAATTAGTCCTATTGATCATTCCTTCTGAACATTGTGTATCTAATATATACACAATGTCCTTCTTCTCTGCTTATTCTGGGACTACAATTGTGTATATATTAGACTTTTGAATATTTCCAAAATTCCTTGTCACTCTGCTTATATATTTTATAAATATAAAACAAATATATTTTCAAAATTTATTTAAAATATGGTATTCTATATTCTTATATCTTCAAATTTATAGTCTTGTATTCTGTACTTTCTTATCTGCAGTTAATCTGATTCATCAAAAATTTCTTTTCAAGCCAGAAGTGGCTGTGCATACCTATAATCCTGTTAGGAGCCAGAAGATGGGGGAAATATGAGCTTAGGGAATAATTCTATAATACAGATACAGTGTGCTGACCCCCACATGCTTTTTCAAGAGGCATTTGTCTTCAGCTCTGTATGGCATAAACGGACAGGACATTTCACATTCCTCAGCAAACTACTTGTTATCTTAAGGAGAAATACAGTCCCCAAATAATGTTGATAAGAGAAACCTAAATTACTCTAATGAAGGAGACTTTTGGGACCAGCTCTTGAAAATATGGGAGATAAGGATAATTCCTCATAAAAATAAAATCTGTAAACAACGTGTGGTTAAAACTCCAATTAGAATTGGTCAGCATGGGCCAAGGTGACCTAGATTTGCCATAGCAGTGGGTACCTGAAAATCTGAAGTCATCTTGCTCTCAGGCAAAAGTCAAGAGGTGGACCTGCTCAGGACTTTTTGAAAAATTCTCTTAGATCCCCAGTAAAACTGGAGTGCTGGAGAGGCATGTTGTGCCTCTCTTCTCTGTGAGGACATACTCTATTCCTTGAGAATGCTCTCCTTTCCTTTTCCTATCTCCCCAATAAACTTGTTTCTGTTACTCTGAGTAACATGTCTGAAATCTTTCTAACTTACTTATAAGAATCTGGGGGTGAAGGGAGGATATTCATGCTGCCTCAATTCTTTGGATGGCCCCAGCTCTGTAACAATCCCAGTGACTCAGAAGGCTGAGTCAGGAGAACTCCAAGTTTGAGGTCAGCCTCAGTAATTTAGCGAGGCCCTAAGCAACTTCACAAGACCCTGTCTCAAAATAAAAAAAAGTGAAAATGGCTGTAGACATTGCTCAGTAGTTCAGTATCCCTAGGTTTAATCCCTGGTAATATATATATATATATATATATATTTCATACATTATAATTTCTCTCTAGAAATCCCATATGGTTTATTTTATATCTTACTTTTTACTAATTTTCATGCTGACCTATAACATATTTGAGTATATTTGGCATGCTTATCATAGCTATTTTAATATATTTATTAATTTTATAATGACTGTCTCATTTCTGAATCTTTTCATTTATTAATTTTTCATTTAGTTTTTGGTTTCATTTTTCTGGTTTTGTACCTGCCTAGTAGATTTTTGTTGGCAGAAATTTTACAATTGTGAGTAATTTATTTTGCTATAGTGAGATTGGTGGATGGTGTGTTCATAGGCAGTTAAATCATTAGCAATTAAGTAATGAATGCATATTGTAGATATGTATTTAGTGGTCTTCCCTTTTCTCGGTTTCATTTTCTGTAGCTTCAGTGCCTGTGATTATCTGTGATCCAATTCTATGAATATTTGTCTTGACTTTTTCTAGAAAGATCATTCAAATGATTTTGTAGCAATATATTATTATAATTGTTTTGTTTTACAATTATTGATTGTTGTTCATCTCTTACTATGTCTAGTTTATAAACTTTATCCCAAATATGTATGTACAGGAGAAAACACACAAAATATATAGAGACCAGTACCATGTGAGATTTCAAAATATCCACTTAGTATCTTGGCAACTTTTCCTCACAGAAGAAGATATACTCTACACCTGTTTATTTAAATGTCTAGAAAAAATTCAGATCACCTTTTCTCTATTGCATGTTATATTTTTTCAGTGTCTCTTCACTATGAGTGGTTCAGATTATTTGTGAACTCTGGGATTTTACATTTTACAATTTTTCTTTCTCAGAAGTTAATTTTTGCTTAGATTCTTGGTATCTTCCACCCCCTCACACTCCTCCACACCTGTGTATATGCAGATTATCATTTACTCAAATGCTTACATGGGATTTTGCAGATTTGTGGGGAATAGTTTCCTTGTCTTACTCTGAAAATTCTAATTACCCTGTTTTTTCAAAAGTCTGATCTCTCTCTCCTCAACACAGTGAGTTTTTCAGGCTCTGTTTGGTTTTATCTTCACTTTCTTTGTTCTTGAAATTTCTTCCAGATGGAAACCCAGTTTTTTGTCTGATCTCAAGATTCATTCATTGCCTATTGTTCAATATATGAGATTACTTTATCTTTTGAAGATATTTTTGGGCAGTTCTGTAATTGTTTACAATTGTAGACTAACTTTAAAGTCAATTAGGTACTTTAAAATAAAGAACATTTGACTTTCAATTCAAAAGACCATATTGTCTAGACTCAATTTATCCACCATCATGTGTGTATTACCTTTTCTTTAAAAATATGTATCATAACATTTGCATTGCAGTACTGATCTTAGGTATGCCACACTCAGTGGATTTTCCTGGCCTCACAGAATAAGTCTAGCTGTTTTGTCACATGATTTCGTAGCACTCTGGATTTCCTGTTTGGCATCTCTTTCCTACCTACAACTATGTGTTTGATATATCTCCCTTGACAGCCCATAGCTTTTAGAAGACAGAAGAAATTGTGTCAATCTTATTAACTACTCTATCCACAGATCTTAAAATATGACTTTGAACATACCAATATTCCAACAAATATTTATGGAATAAAATTTAAAATAAATTTATGATACATTAAAAATAAATTTATGATATCAACTATTACAACAGCCCAGGAACCTTGAAAATACCTCATAAATGCTGTCCCAAGTTTTTTCTTATCTAACAATTGAAGGAATGATTGGATATTCTTAAGATTTTTTGCACTTTAAATTTCTGTTTCTTTGATTTTATTTGGGTTGGGACTAACACTTAACCATACTCTATTTTAAGATACTCCTTCTGCTGTAACTTAACCCTCCATTAAAATGAAACATCATCTCTATGTGTCTATGTCTTGTTTTCTTGCCTTTATTGTGAACATCTTTTTTTTTATTCATTGTTCAAAACATTACAAAACTCATGACATATCATCTTTCATACATTTGATTCACATGGGTTATGAATTCCCATTTTTACCCCAAATACAAATTGCAGAGTCACATCAGTTACACATCCACGTTTTTACGTAATGCCATATTAGTGACTGTTGTATTCTGCTACCTTTCCTATCCCCCACTATCCCCCCTCCCTTCCCCTCCCATCTTCTCTCTCTACCCCATCTGCTGTTATTCAATTCTCTCCCTTGTTTTTTCCCCCTTTCCCCTCACAACCTCTTATATGTAATTTTGTGTAACAATGAGGGTCTCCTTCCATTTCCATGCAATTTCCCTTCTCTCTCCCATTCCCTCCCACCACTAGTCTCTGTTTAATGTTAATCTTTTCCTGGTGCTCTTCCTCCCTGCTCTGTCTTCTTTGATATTGTGAACATCTTAAATACCAGAATAGTGTATTGCATATCTTTATAATGGCCAGTAAATAATTTTATATGATTTTCCATAAGAAACTTGAACTTGAGTTGAACACCTGAAAACATTGCTTCTTGGATGTTTCCGTAACCCTTGTGCCATCCAGGAATGTTCCTTGATAAGTGACTAGAGCTGGTTGTTAATATAGTGAATGACTGATTTAGCAGAGGGCCAGGTTTTGAAGTTCTCTCACCAGGATTCTCCACCCTCAAGGATGCCATACCAAACAGCCCAGTTCTATTCAGAATTATGATGCTGGCAGTCCAGGTATGACAGTATGGAATTCACCCTTCCTAACTTGCCTCCCCTTCTTCTGGTTTTTATGGCATGTTTATTCTGGGACTGGATTGATTTTTTTGCAAAGCTTTATTAAACAGATGTTTAAAACCCCATGAGTTTTATAGAGATAGAATGATGATGTAATTGTGTAAATCTATGGTTATAAAACAATGGCGTCAGTGATTCTTAAGTAGAGCTAAGCAGGCTCTGCCTAGAGACAATAAATTACTTTTTGAATGCAAAAACAAAACAAATAAAGAAACAAAAAACACCGCTCATTGAATTCATCCTGGAGTCTCTGAGTTTGTGCTCCTTGCTTTGGATAATAGCACATCTTTGCTGAAATTTTTCTATGTATTCTACTTAGCCTTATGAAATACTATATCCAGTTTTCTCAGCTGGACACAAGTTGCTATGAAGTCTAATACTCTCTACCTTCCTAGTTTCTTTTCCCCTCTATTTCCTTGTGTCTCCTTCCACTCTTAGATCTAATTCTGTGTTTGACTGTTTCCCCTGAGGAGATAGACCCTTGTCACCTGATTTTATTCATGCCATCTACTTGGCCTGAAGTGTGTTCTTAAAGTTGTGTCTTTAGGAATTTGACTATTGGAATTGGGGTGTCTGCCTTAGATATTCTTTTTACAATGATACTTTTCCAGTGGATCCTGAGGAATGAATAGATACCTTTATATTTTATTTTTATAGACCTTTAATAGCAATTTTTATTTACTCCTTGAAGCTAGTCCTTGTATTTTTACAACCAGTTTGCAGATGAAGAAGCTAAAATAATGAAAGCTAAGTGGATTGACTAAGAATGCACAATAAGCAGCTGCACAAGCAAATTTCTGTGAAACTTGACCTGGACTTGCAACACCCAGTATTTATAAAATTTTTTATAAGAATTGTAAAACTATTTGTGGGTCCTTCTGAATTTTCATACAATTCATACCATTTCCAACAGTGTTAGCACATGGTAAGTGAGCAAAAAATGACTGAATGGAGTTTATGTTCAGTAGGGTAGTGTGTGTGTGTTTGTTTGTGTGCACACATGTGAGTGTTGTGAGCAAGGAATTAGGGTCTAGAGCCAACTTTGGGGTACCTTGGGTAAGGGAAGACTTTTAATCCTCAGTAGTACATTTCAGGTAGTACCGTGTGATTATGGCTCTACAATGGACATTTATAATTGAAATTAGTATCCAGAGCTGGTTTCCTGCAAACTTGTCATTTTTCATCTTCAGTTTCTTCATTAATGGTGACTACATGCCACCCTCTTGCCCATCACTATCTTTAATTCATCACTGGGTTCACCCTTCTCCTTGTTAATCCACTTAAACACAAGCTAAGCTTTTGATATAATAAAAGCTTTGTTGATGTACATAATGCCAGGGATGCCATGGTTTCCTAAGAAATAATCTGTTGTGTAAACTCTAAGGGAAAAGTCATTAAATGGGCTGTGTGAGTGGTGTGTTTATGTGTGTGTATGTGTATGTATACATGCTCCAGAAGACAAATATACACAAGCATGCATTCACACTCATTTGCCAATTTTCTAAGGAATTTCGGCAATAAAATTCCACTGTAGCATCAGTGAGATATGTCCCAGCTGATGAAGTGGTTTCCATGGGAATATATTAGATTGCTTGGCAAAACTAGCTTGTTCTGCACATGAGAAAGATGTGAAATAGTAGCTTGAATCCCATGTGATCTCACCCCACTTCAAATGTAGCCTATAAACACCTGGAACATGACTTGGGCAGGAGCTGAAGACTAGAAAATTGGGTCAGTCCATACATGTTCTGTGGCAGAGACAAGAAATTTGCATACCTGGGACCTTGTCTGCTATCATTTATAAATTTATTTTTGCTAGAGACCCCCAAAGCTCTGAGCTCTCTGAGGTTAGACACTGCATCTTGAGTGTCATGATAGTCATTAGCATCTTTTATTACTTACTAGGCATGAATAACTGCTTTACATACTTATCTCCTTTAATATATATGTGTGTGTGTATATATATATATATATATATATATATATATATATATATATATAATTTATGTATATTATTTTTAAGTGCCATATGTATATTATTTTTAAGTGCCAGAATATCTGTGATTCACTGGATCTTCAGTTTTTAAACCAATCATTGAGAATCAACCTTGTAAAATAAGCTAATGAAGAAAAGTTGGGCATGCTTCCTATAGGAGTTAGGACATATTATCATTCCTAAGAGTGAGGAGAGGACAATTTTCTGATGGCTCCAAGTAAACATTAAGTAAATATGTCATTGCACAAGGCCTGAAGCCCTATAAAGAGCAAGCAGCTCCATGTTTATAGTGTTCTGGTTAGTGATATTCATTCCAACATGAATGGATGGCTTTTAACATTTCTAAGTATGTCTACATTTTCACCAGCGGGCATGTGTTCAGTTGGTTCCAGTTTGTTTATCTTTTACTTCATGGCAGGAGATCAGGTTTTCTCTAAGATGGATGAGGGCAGAGGGATTGCAGGTGAATAAAACAGCTCACATCTGAACTGTGAATGAATCCTTCATGTTCACCCTCATCTGTTTATCTCTGTTCTCGGTTTTGCTTTTAAGAATTCTGGGAATGTTTGCATTTCAGATGGATGCCTGACTGGTAGTGACCAGCAGAGAATGAGAGAGCCAGGCAGATAAAGATGGAAATAGCAGAGTGTGGAGACAAAATCTAATATGTAGTGATGAGGGGAGATGAAATGAAACAAAAATGAGCTGGGAAAGAACATAAGAGGGATGGCACAAAAAAGAGAAGTAAGCAGAACAGGTGAAAGAAAGGAAGAGGGAAAGAAAGTAGAAGGAAAGGAGGAAAGGAGAGGGAGGTGGAAAGAAGGCAAGAAGGAAAAGAAAAGGAGTGGTTAAAAAAATATGAGTGCAGGGGCTAGAAAGGGGAATCAGGGAGAAAAAGGGGAAAAAGAATATGGAAAAAGGAAGAGAGAAAAAATGCATAAAAAACATCCTATTTAGTAAAGCTCTACTTAGTACATGAGATGAAAATAATAAATGAAATGATTCAAAAAAGAAAAATGGAAGTGGATATAAAACTGAGGGAAGGAAACATATCTAAGAGCTGAGTAGAGGAAAAACAGTCAGCAGGGATCTGGGAGTACTGCCTGGGTCAAAGACAGCTGGAATCTTACCTTTTGCTGAAGTCCCCACACCTAATAATCTCAGAATCCCTGCAGCTAGGTTAGATGGAGAAGTGAAAACAGTTGGAAACCACCCCACCATACTCCAGTGTTACTCCAGAACTAGGATTCACATTGGAGAGTCACACTGTTAGGTGGTTGGTGAACTCAGGCTTGCTTTCCAACTATGAAAGGTCTCTGAGTTGAGAACTATGCAGAGTCCAGAAGGTAGCCTTTTTAAGGAAGTGAAATGTGGCTATATCACTTAATGGTTGTTGGAGCACCTTGTGCAAGATGAGAGTGACCTCCTTGAAGGTTGGCAGGCTTGAATCTTGGGCACACTGACTTACAAATGCACCTGAATAGCAGGGACACCCTTTTCTGCAGCAAGGCACACTTTGGTTTTCTCTCCTAGCCTGTCTTTTAGGATTAAGAGCTAAGATTAATGTATACACATGGATGTATAACCAATGTAATACTGCAATCTGTACACATGGAAAAATGAGAATTCATACCCTATTTGAATCAAGTGTATGATATGTCAAGATCATTGTATTGTCTTGAGCAACTAGTAAAAAAAAGAAAAAAAAAGAGCTAGGATTATAGGAATATATTGCTACCACCCTAGCATTGTTCTCAGGGTCAGCTGGTGGGAAGAACAAGGGCCTTAGGAAAGGACCTAGAGGAGCCAAAAGGTGAGGGGATGTGCTCTGAATACATATACACCAGCAGGTCCAGATCCACAAAGAACATGGAGCCATCAGAAAGCCTTATGGGGTATGAAGAGGCATGAGCTGGTTCTATCCTTCTGAGAAGAAGGTCAAAGGAGCCCACTCACATTGTCACTGTGCTTCCCTAGGAGAACAGCAATCTGCAAGAAGATAGAGACTAACCTCTAAGTGACAGGAGATCTTCAGGCTGTCCTGAAGGGGGATGACTCCTCAGATTATAACATTTGATTCAGTGCTCCAACTGGACTCCAACCCCTAGGCTGAGAAGGCAGAAAAGCAAAGCTCAAAGACAAGGGAATAGGAAGTAGGAAGACACCAGAAAGAAATATCTCTATCTAATATGCCCACCAGACCATCTTTTCCCCTTAAAATAATAATTCTGGCTATAACTACAGAGACCTAAATATCAGAGGAAAGTCCCAGGGTAGTTTTCTCCCATTTTATAAGAAAGCTTGGGATTTTTGTCTTTTCTTTTCTTTTTTATTTTTTTCTTAATGAGTCCAGGCTCTGCCTTTTACCAGTGAAAAATATTTTAATCTCTCTGAGCCTCAGTTTCTTCACCAGTAAAGTGATGTTCATGGTACATACTCTGTGAACTCATAGTACAGAAAAGGGGCAATGTGGGGCTAGTGTCAACAAACCTCTTAGAACATAACTTGGGATAATGCACAAAAACTTGACATCATTGCCATCTATAATGAACCTGATGATATTACAGCCATTCATAAAACCAAACAATTTTATGAAAACAATTTTTCATTAAGAAATGTAATTCTGGATTATGGTAAATTCACATGCACTTCACTTCTGCAAACACTTGCTCATACTCTGTACCCAAGATGCAGTACATAGGTCCTCAGGAAGCTCTGTGTCATAGTGAAGCCCTGGAACCTAGGAGTGCATCTCCTGCAATGTCAGGAGGATTCATTCTCCCACTTTCCTTCTACAGAAGTGACTAAAAGTAAATCAGTAGAATTCAGCAGATTAAGAAAATTGGTGTCATCCCACAGCTTCATTACCTTGTAAGAGATAATGGCACCTCCAGATCCCAGAGGGCAATTACCAAACTATAACACATCATTCATGGGAAAACTACACATATCCACCCGCTCCCTGAGCTAATTCCCTGCCAACCACCCTTAGTGCAAAAGACTCTTTCAGCTCAGTCATAGAGAACTGTCCCAGTCATTGGAAGAAACAGCTGCTCTCAACCACTTACTGCTTAATTGAAAGTCAAGTTCCTGAACCCAAAATGAAATAATGCCTTTGCAAAAACTGTCCTTTATGGCTCTAAAAATGCAAAATATGGTAAGGTCTGGAATGCAGTTTGCCTCATGAATAACTTCATTCAAGATACTGAAGATCACTAGGACTATCTGCACACTTCATTAGTGTCCCTGCAGAGTGGCTGCTGTGTATCAGAGATGTTCTCTGTGGTTGACTTCCACCAGATTCACAGACATGTACACTCAGGGTACAGTTGAGAATGGATTTCTTAATGTCTTACATTAAAAAATAAAATGGAGGGGCCATTAAAAAAAAGTGGGGATGAAACTAGGTGTACTTTCCTGGATGGACCAAATGAAATAGATCAAATACAACAGTGCACTATTTCCAGAAGAAAATCTAATTAGGGATACCTAGCCTTTTAATGTTAAGTAAAACATTAAAATCCTCGCTAGGATTCTAAGCTTTATCTGCCTTCTCCATTTCTTTAATGCAGTTGTAGAGGCTCTGTTAATGGGTACACACTATGTGCAGATGTTGTGTAAGTTTTAAGAATAGGCCCTCCCCCCACGCCTGCAAGGTAGGCAGAACTGTGACCACTGACAGAAAAGGCCCAGTGGCCCGCGGAGGGGCAGAGCTGCCAACCACTCCTGCAAGGTAGGTGGGCCTGCGACCCACCGGCAGAACAGGCACAGCGGCCTGCTGAGAGGCAGAGCCGCCCCATCCCCCCCCCGCGCCTGCAAGGTAGGCGGAACTCTGACCACCCACAGAACAGGCCCAGCGGCCTGCTGAGGGGCAGAGCCACCCCCCATCCCCCGCGCCTGCAAGGTAGGCGGAACTGTGACCACTGAGGGAAAAGGCCCAGTGGCCCGTGGAGGGGCAGAGCTGCCAACCAGGCCTGCAAGGTAGGCAGGCCTGAAACCCACCGGCAGAACAGGCGCAGCGGCCTGCTAAGAGGCAGAGCCGCCCCCTCCCCCCACGCCTGCAAGGTAGGTGGAACTGTGACCACCGACAGAAAAGGCCCAGAGGCCTGCAGAGGGGCAGTGCCGCTGCCTGTGCCTGCAAAGTAGGCAGAACTGCGACCACCGACAGAACAAGCCTAGCGGCCCATAGAGGGGCAGAGCCGCCGCCCGCGCCTGCAAGGTAGGCGGACCTGCTACCGACTGGCAGAACAGGCCCAGCGGCCTCCCGGCATGGTAGGCACATTGCCCCAATTGGAGGAGGGGCAGAGCCACCACCCACGCCTTCCCACCACCCACGCCTTCGAGGGAGACTTTGCAACTAAACAAGACCAATATAAATATATAGGGGAAAAATTCAATAGCACAAGAGTTTCACCAAGCAGAAAGAAATGCAAACAGTATGAAGAGACAAGGAAAGAAAGGACCACAAGCAATGCAGGTCAACTCAAAGTTAGAACAGGTAATATCTGCAGCAGATGGAATGTCAGATAAAGAATTCAGGATATACATGATTCAGATGATCTGGAGTCTCAAGGAAGACATCAGACAGCAAAATCAGACAATGAAAGATCACTTCAACAATGAATTACATAAACAAATCCAAGAAGCAAAAGATCAACTATACAGGGAGATAGAGGTTATAAAAAACAAACAAACAGAAATCCTAGAAATGCAGGAAGCAATAAACCAACTTAAAAACTCAATTGAGAATACTACCAGCAGAGTAGGACACTTAGAAGATAGAACATCAGACAATGAAGATAAAATATTTCAACTTGAAAAGAACATAGACAGCTCAGCAAGATTGTTAAGAAACCATGAGCAGAACATCCAAGAAATATGGGATAACAACAAGAGACCAAATTTAAGAGTCATTGGGATACAGGAAGGGACAGAGTTTCAAACCAAAGGAATGAGCAATCTATTCAATGAAATAATACGAGAAAACTTCCCAGACTTGAAGAATGAGACAAAATCCCAAATCCTAGAAGTCTACAGGACGCCGGATGTGCAAAATCATAAGAGATCCACACCTAGACACATTATAATGAAGATGCCCAACATACAGAATAAGGAGAGAATTTTAAAAGCTACAAGAGAAAGGAAGCAGATCACATTTAGGGGTAAGCCAATCAGGATAACAGCTGATCTTTCAACACAGACTCTGAAAGCTAGAAGATCCTGGAATAACATATTTCAAACACTGAAAGAAAATGGGTTCCAACCAACAATTGTGTTTCCAGCGAAATTAAGCTTCAGGATGGAAGATGAAATTAAAACCTTCCACGATAAACAAAAGTTACAAGAATTTGCAGCTAGAAAACCATCTCTTCAAAACATCCTTGGCAAAACATTACAGGAAGAGGAAATGGAAAATAACAATGAAAACAAACAGTGGGATGTAGGACAGTAAAGGGGGGGGGGAATAATCAAAGAGGAAAACAAACCATGTTTAGTAACAGAAATAAACAAATATGGCTGGAAGAACAACCCATATCTCAATAATAACCCTAAATGTTAATGGCTTAAACTCACCAATCAAGAGACCCAGGCTAGTAGAATGGATCACAAAACAAGACCCAACAATATGCTGCCTACAGGAGACGCATTTGATAGGAAAAGACATACATAGGTTGAAGGTGAAAGGTTGGGAAAAATCATATCACTCATATGGACTTCAGAAACAAGCAGGTGTGTCCATACTCATATAAAATAAAATAGATTTCAAGCCAAAGTTAATCAAAAGGGATAAAGAGGGACACTACATACTGCTCAAGGGAACCATACACCAACAAGACATAACAATCATAAATATATATGCCCCAAACAATGGTGCAGCTATGTTCATCAAACAAACTCTTCTCAAGTTCAAGAGTCTAATAGACCACCATACAATAATCATGGGAGACATCAACACACCTCTCTCACCACTGGACAGATCTTCCAAACAAAAGTTGAATAAGGAAACTATAGAACTCAATAAGACAATTAATAACCTAGACTTAATTGACATATATAGAATATACTACCCAACATCAAGCAGTTACACTTTTTTTCTCAGCAGCACATGGATCCTTCTCAAAAATAGATCATATATTATGTCACAGGGCAACTCTTAGACAATATAAAGGAGTAGAGATACCATACATCTTATCTGATCATAATGGAATGAAACTGAAAATCAACGATAAAAGAAGGAAGGAAAAATCATGCATCACTTGGAAAATGAACAATAGGTTACTGAATGATCAATGGGTTATAGAAGACATCAAGGAGGAAATTAAAAAATTCTTAGAGATAAATGAAAACACAGACACAACATATTGGACTCTATGGGACACATTGAAAGCAGTTCTAAGAGGAAAATTCATTGTGTGGAGTTCATTCCTTAAAAAAAGAAAAAAAAAAAACAACAAATAAATGAGCTCATACTTCATCTCAAAATCCTTGAAAAAGAAGAGCAAAACAACAGCAGAAGAAGTAGAAGGCAAGAAATAATTAAAATCAGAGCTGAAATTAATGAAATTGAAACAAAGGAACAATTGAAAAAATTGACAAAACTAAAAGTTGGTTCTTTGAAAAAAGAAACAAAATCGACAGACCCTTAGCCATGATAGCAAAGAGAAGAAGAGAGAGAACTCAAATTACTAGCATACGGGATGAAAAAGGCAATATCACAACAGACACTTCAGAAATACAGAAGATAATCAAAAATTATTTTGAATCCTTATACTCCAATAAAATAGAAGATAGTGAAGGCATGGATAAATTTCTTAAGTCATATGATCTGCCCAGATTGAGTCAGGAGGATATAGACAACCTAAACAGACCAGTATCAATTGAGGAAATAGAAGAAACCATCAAAAGACTACCAACTAAGAAAAGCCCAGGACCGGATGGGTATACAGCAGAGTTGTACAAAACCTTTAAAGAGGAACTAATACCAATACTTTTCAAGCTACTTCAAGAAATAGAAAAAGAGGGAGAACTTCCAAATTCATTCTACGAGGCCAACATCACCCTGATACCTAAACCAGACAAAGACACTTCAAAGAAAGAAAACTACAGACCAACATCTCTAATGAACCTAGATGCAAAAATCCTAAATAAAATTCTGGCAAATCGGATACAAAAACATATCAAAAAAATTGTGCACCATGATCAAGTAGGATTCATCCCTGGGATGCAAGGCTGGTTCAATATATGGAAATCAATAAATGTTATTCACCACATCAATAGACTTTAAAACAAGAACCATATGATCATCTCGATAGATGCAGAAAAAGCATTCGACAAAGTACAGCATCCCTTTATGTTCAAAACTCTAGAAAAACTAGGGATAACAGGAACATACCTCAATATTGTAAAAGCAATCTATGCTAAGCCTCAGGCTAGCATCATTCTGAATGGAGAAAAATTGAAGGCATTCCCTCTAAAATCTGGAACAAGACAGGGATGCCCTCTCTCACCACTTCTGTTCAACATAGTTCTCGAAACACTGGCCAGAGCAATTAGACAGATGAAAGAAATTAAAGGCATCAAAATAGGAAAAGAAGAACTTAAATTATCACTATTTGCAGTGACATGATTCTATACCTAGCAGACCAAAAAGGGTCTACAAAGAAACTATTAGAGCTAATAAATGAATTCAGCAAAGTGGCAGGATATAAAATCAACACGCATAAATCAAAGGCATTCCTGTATATCAGCAACAAATCCTCTGAAATGGAAATGAGGACAACCACTCCTTTCACAATATCTTAAAAAAAAAAAATATTCAGAATCAACCTAGCAAAAGAGGTGAAAGACTTATACAATGAAAACTACAGAACCCTAAAGAGAGAAATAGAAGAAGATCTTAGAAGATGGAAAAATATACTCTGTTCATGGATAGGCAGAACTAACATCATCAAAATGGCGATATTACCAAAAGTTCTCTATAGGTTTAATGCAATGCCAATCAAAATCCCAATGGCATTTCTTGTAGAAATATATAAAGCAATCATGAAATTCATATGGAAAAATAAAAGACCCAGAATAGCAAAAACAATGCTAAGCAGGAAGTGTGAATCAGGCGGTATAGGGATACCAGACTTCAAGCTATACTACAGAGCAATAGTAACAAAAACAGCATGGTACTGGTACCAAAACAGGCAGATGGACCAATGGTACAGAATATAGGACATAGAAACCAATCCACAAAACTACAACTATCTTATATTTGATAAAGCGTCTAAAAGCATGCAATGGAGGAAGGATAGCATCTTCAACAAATGTTGCTGGGAAAACTGGAAATCCATATGCAACAAAATGAAACTGAATCCCTTTCTCTCGCTATGCACAAAAGTTAATTCAAAATGGATCAAGGAGCTTGATATCAAATCAGAGACACGTCATCTGATAGAAGAAAAAGTTGGCTATGATCTACATACTGTGGGGTCGGGCTCCAAATTCCTCAATAGGACACCCATAGCACAGAAGTTAACAGCTAGAATCAACAAATGGGACTTACTCAAACTAAAAAGTTTTTTTTTCTCAGCAAAAGAAACAATAAGAGAGGTAAATAGGGAGCCTACATCCTGGGAACAAATCTTTACTCCTCACACTTCAGATAGAGCCTAATATCCAGAGTATACAAAGAACTCAAAAAATTAAACAATAAGAAAACAAATAACCCAATCAATAAATGGGCCAAGGACCTGAACAGACACTTCTCAGAGGAGGACATACAATCAATCAACAAGTACATGAAAAAATGCTCACCATCTCTAGCAGTCAGAGAAATGCAAATCAAAACCACCCTAAGATACCATCTCACAGTATGAAGTCAAACAACAACAAGTGCTGGTGAGGATGTGGGGAAAAGGGTACACTTGTACATTGCTGGTGGGAATGCAAATTGGTGCAGCCAATTTGGAAAGCAGTATGGAGATTTCTTGGAAAGCTGGGAATGGAGCCACCATTTGACTCAGCTATTCCCCTTCTCGGTCTATTCCCTAAACACCTAAAAAGAGCATGCTACAGGGACACTGCTACATCGATGTTCATAGCAGCACAATTCACAATAGTAAGACTGTGGAACCAACCTAGATGCCCTTCAATAGACGAATGGATAAAAAAAATGTGGCATTTATACACAATGGAGTATTACTCTGCATTAAAAAATGACAAAATCATAGAATTTGCAGGGAAATGGATGGCATTAGAGCAGATTATGCTAAGTGAAGCTAGCCAATCCCTAAAAAACAAATGCCAAATGTCTTCTTTGATATAAGGAGAGTAACTAAGAACAGAGTAGGGTGGAAGAGCATGAGAAGAAGATTAACATTAAACAGGGATGAGAGGTGGGAGGGAAAGGGAGAGAGAAGGGAAATTGCATGGAAATGGAAGGAGACTCTCAGGGTTATACAAAAGTACATACAAGAGGAAGTGAGGGGAAAGGGAAAAATAATACAAGGGGGACAAATGAATGACAGTAGAGGGGGTAGAGATAGAAGAGGGGAGGGGAGGGGAGGGGAGGGGGGATAGTAGAAGATAGGAAAGGCAGCAGAACACAACAGACACTAGTATGGCAATATGTAAATCAATGGATGTGTAACTGATGTGATTCTGCAATCTGTATATGGGGTAAAAATGGGAGTTCATAACCCACTTGAATCAAAGTGTGAAATATGATATATCAAGAACTATGTAATGTTTTGAACAACCAACAATCAAAAATTTAAAAAAAAATAAATAAAGTTTGGATGTTTAAAACCAAAAAAAAAAAAAAAAAAAAAAGAATAGGGACACTAACTCACCAGCTAAAGACATGACCACTTTGGCCTTGTAAGATCATACTCCATTATTTAAAGGATTGAAGTTCTTTAAAGATAGATTCTGGGCATTTTCTTTTCCCATATTTTGAAACTCTTTCACTGAGACTCATTTAAGCCTCAGTATTTTCTATTATAAATATCTGTGAAAGTACACACACATACTTGACTTCAGGACGTACTAGCTTTCTGGGCTCCAGAGTTATGTAATCAATTGTTTTCCTTATTTCACTTTTAAATGTTCCAAAATCACTTCAAACTCGTCATATAAAATACTAGATTAATGATCCTTACCTGGCCATCCTCCCAACCTGGATACACTTTATTGGGTTGTGCATATAGAACCAGTGATAAGAACATAAAGCATGGTGGTCACCCCTGACTTCTCCTTTTTTGATCACCCCCCATATCCAATTTATTACTACATATTTTACTAATTAAACCCTTATTAGAGATACACATTTCTGGGATGGTACCGAACTAAAAAGTTTCTTCAGTAAACAACAAAGAACATAAAGAGATCACCCACAGAATGGGAGAAAATCTTTGCCACCTGCACCTCAGATACAGTACTAATCTCCAAGATATATAAAGAACTCAAAAAACTTAACACAAAAAAATAACACAATTAATAAATGGGCAAAGGAACTGAACAGGCACTTCAAAGAAGAAGAAATACATTCAATCAACAAATGTGTAAAAAAAATGTTTGGTATCTCTCACAATTAGAAAAATGTAAATCAAAGCTACACCAAGATTTCATTTCACTCCAATCAGAATGGCAATTATCAAGAATACAAAGAACAATAAATGTTGGCTTGGATGTTGGAGGGAAAGTTCACTCATACATTTCTGGTAGGACTACAAATTGGTGCACCCACTATGTAAAGAAGTATGGAGATTCCTCAGAACACTTGGAATGGAACCACCATTGGACCCAGTTATCTCACTCCTAAGCATATAACCAAAAGAGTAAAATCAGCATACTAGTGTGACAGCATCGTCAATGTTTACAGAGGCTCAACTCACAATAGCTAAGCTATAGAATCAACCTCAGTTCCCTTCAACAGAATGGATAAAGAAAATGTGGTGTATATATACACAATAGATTATTACTCAGATATAAAGAAGAATGAAATTATGGCATTTGCCTGTAGATAGATGAAACTGGAGGCTAACTGAAATAAACCAATTACAAAACACCAAAGTTTTCATGTTCTCTATGATATGCGGATGCTAACACACAATAAAGAGATCAAAGGGAAGAAAAGAAACTCATTGGGTTAGAGAAAGGGGAATGTAGGAAAGGGATGAGGATGGGAATAAGAAACACAGCAGAATGAATCAGTCATATCTTTCATAAATGAATACATGCCCAATGAAACTCAACATCACATATAACCACAAGAACGGGATCCTAATTAGAATAAGAAATACTCCATGTATGTATAAAATACCAAAATGTGCTGTACTGTCTACTGTTTTAAAAAAACACCCATTTCTTCATATCTGAGCCCTAATTTTAGCCCAAGCAATAATCATCTGCCTGAGCTGCTGTGACGTCCATCTATTTTGTCCAAGATCGAATATCCCTACCTGTAAAAAAGGTGAGTTATTCAATACTAAACTATTATGCTGCTGCCCATATTACTAAAAATCCTACAGTGGTTCCTTATTACTTTTGGGAAATAGATAAGCATTTTTCAAATAAATTAACTGTGAAACAGGGAGAGGCAGAGATGGAACCCCATATAGATTTACCTGCAGCGGGGCCTACATATGCCCAAATAGCAATTTCAGCACCAAGGTCAAAAAGAAAACTTTCAAGCATAGGATATTTGTTCTTGACCTCTATTCAAGGATGTGGGTTGTCTTTGGTCTTTGAATATCTGGTTCTCCAATCAATAGTACATGAAATATATAATGTATAGATTCTAGTTGATGGTAATGTCAATAGATCTTTAAACACTGACATCAATAAAATGTCCAAATTATAAAAATTATGCAGACTTCCACAGATAAAACAAAACAAACAAACAAGAAACATAATTCAGGGTCTGGGGTTGTGGCTCAGTGGTAGAGTGCCTGCCCAGCATGTGTGAGGCACTGGGTTCAATTCTCAGCACCCCATATAAATAAATAAAGTTATTCTGTCCACCTACAACTAAAAAAAATTAATTTAAATTAAATTTAAAAACATAATTCAGGGACCTAGGGTTAATTCATCATAATGTATACTTGTATGTACATGGGGGTTTTACATGCTCACATACCAACCCCACAACCCCTGGAAATTTAGGGGCCATCTAAAAATAATAAGAAGTTTATATAAATTTATTAGAATTAATTACAGTTATTCATTAGAGTCCCCTGTTATGTTTTGGATGTTGTGTCCCCAAAAAGCTCACATGTAAGATAATGCAAGAAGGTTCAGAGAAGAAATTATTGAATTATGAGAGCCTTAACCCAATCAGTGGATTAATCATCTAATGAGTGATAATTGAAGGCAGGTTGGGTGTGGCTAAAGGATATTGGGAGTGTTGCTTTGGGGTATATTGTTGTATCTGGGAAGTAAAGATCTGTCTGTTTTCTGATCATCATGTGAGCTGCTTCCCTTCACTACTCTCTTCTATCATGATGTCCTGCTTCACCTCAAGCCCCAAGGAATGAGACTGCTATCTATGTATCTATGTATCTCTGAAACCATGATCCCCCAAATAAACTTTTCCTCCTCTATAATTATTCTGTTTGGTCTTTTATTCATAGCAGACAGAAAGCTGACTGAAACATCCCCTAAAATAATTTTGCTATCTCAGATAATCAGATATCATTCATATAATTATCTATTTAGCCCAGTGGTTAAGAATGTGACCCTGGACCAAGAGCACCCATGAGAAATCCTAGCTATATCACAAACTCACTGGAGTGCTCTGGGCTAATGACTTACCTACCTGTGCCTAAGTTTCTTTAGTCATGAGAGAGATGGCAATAACAGTTTCTACCCTATAAGAGCTACCAGGGGGATTCATATAATTATGCAGTTCAGTGGTGGAGCACTTGCCTATAATGCACAAGGTTCTGGGTTCTGGGTTCAACCTCCAGCACCCCAAAGATTATGTACAAAGAGCATTTAAAACTGTATCTGATTTATAATAAGGATGATATAAAATTTTTAGCATTACCTATATTTTCTATGAATGTGTGAAAGGGCAAGTAATGTTCTCCCAAAGGGCATTCTATGTCCTCCTAATCTCTGAAATCCATGACAATATTGCTTTATGAAGGACCCAAGATTGGAGAGATTTAAGATGTTCCATTTGAAGTAGACCTTGTAAAATGAGAGATTCTAGAACTGGAAGTACCTAATGAATGAGACAGAACTTGCACAAACCTTTCTGTTCCCTAATCAACAATTGTTTGGAATTCATTTCTACCATCCACTATCTACCTCCATCAAAGAGACACTAAATCTTTCTACTCATCCTTTCAGGTAGCTGCCACAAAACAACTGGAACTGGGACAAAAAACTGAACTAATTTTTATTTTCTGAGTTTGATGTGGATAAAAGACATTTCACTGAAGGAACTAGCAAGGATCACACAGCTGGATAAGGGGAAGCCTGTGGAAGACAGACTGGAATTAGGGGTAGGCAAATGTAGTATAAAGGTAAACTGAAGAAGTAATAAAAAAATGAAAGTTTCAATAATATTACAAAGAATTTATTTTGTATTTTACATATACAAGGCACTACTCATCTCATTTAACATAGCTCTGTGAGGTAGTTAACATAATTGTTTTTATATAAAACAGATTGGAGAAACAGGTATGGAGCAACTAAGTTCATGCAAAATCTGCATGCCTGGCAAGCAGAAAATTTTGTAGGTCTCAAATTCAACCTGGGCAGTCTAGTTCCAGAATATTTATCCTCAGTTCTGCCCCAAAGTAGAAATAAACCTGGGCTAGATTATGGGATATTATGTATGGCAGGATTTATTCTATAGACAAGGAATAACTGCAAAAGACTTCTGAATGGGATGAGATCATGACAGAGGTGTACTCCAGGAAGACTGACCTAGCATCAGTGCATGGATAGATTCAGAGGACCTTGAGAAGGAGAGATTAGCTTGGAGGAAGATTTCTAGTGGAAGAAAAGCATAAACATGGAAGCAAGAAAATTTGGAAGGTGTGAACAATATTTGTACTGGAAATGACGCCAGAGCTGCATAGCTGGGAGTCAGTGAAGAAAACAGTCAGACCAAGTTTAGAATTAAGCAATGGGAGAATCAATATATGTAGCTATAATAACCCAGCATGGTTGGCTGAGTTGGTTGCTTTAATAATCTCTAACTTGAATAATGCCATGTCAGAGAAGGGAAGGTAAAGAAGTCTCAGTCATGATACTTATCTGCAGTGTCTTCTTCGGTGTGAAAACATGTTTTTATTTGTTTTATGCATATATTCATAGAAATGAAACAATCTAAGGTAAAGCAAACCTCACAAAATTGGCAATGGTTTTATAGCATAGCATACCAGTTAAAGTAAAGATATTAGGGCATTTTTAGGTTATTAAATACATTGTCCCTTCCCTCTCTGCTAATGGTGACTCTATACAAGGCCAGTGGATAAGCTACATGTCCTGAAAACCACCAGTCATCCTAAGACAAAGACATAGAAATCCCTCCTTCCATTTTCTCTCCCAGAAACTAAACCATCCAAGACATAGTTCTCTTTGATGCAGACCTTATTTATTGGGCAAGTGGGTGATTCTGAGCACTTAGGACCATCAATTCTTGCTTTGCATGGGTATGAGTTATTAAAGGCACCACCCCAAGAGGAGTTTGTTGAAGAATTGATTGGGGTTTAGTGGTGGTGGTTTGACTTCATCATTAGAAGAAGCTGCTGACAACATGTCATTGTTCAATTATGAGCCTCTTTACCTTTTCTGTATCTTCAAATTTCTGAAGAGTCTTTGAATACAAATGCGTATTTCTTACCCTACATTTTTTGATCCAAAACAGCCTTGACTGAGTCTCAGATTTTCTGATTCTTTGAATCACCCTCTGGTAAGTCTAATTTGCATTCAGAGCTAAAAAAAATGCTGTGACATAAACAGCTAAACTTCATATTTTTATTGTCTACAAAATAATTTGCTATCCAATCAAATGAGACAGAACTTGCATATATAAGAATTATTGACAATATAGAATAGCAAATGTCAAGTGCTGAGAGCTGTCACCACATAAAAATAGTAAAAAAATAAATAAATAAACCAAATATGTAAGAAGGCTTCATGGAGGAGTGAGGGAGGTAGGACAAGGTGAAAGGGCACCTTTGATATTAAAAGCTGCGTAAACAAATCCACAGAGAAGTCACATAAGGATTGAGTAAAGAATTGACTCCCTCTCCCACACATGGCTTGGTAAAAACAGTGGCTCAATGACTGAAGACCTTTTTCCATGGCAATGAAAATCCAAAGAAGTGGACTGATCTCATTGTTCTGTGAGGAATGGATTATTGGCCACTTTATGCTCATAGTCTACCCTGGAAGGGCTGTGTGGTAAACTCATGCCAACTGCTTTATCCTATAAGATATATAAAGAAAGAAAAAATATGGAAAAGGGGTAGAGCTGAGGAACCAACCAAAGATGTCACTGAATAAGCCTTTATCAAGAGCATGGGACAGACCAGGTGAGAGCTAAAAACACAGTGAGCTATTGTGTTTCTACAAGTTCTCTATTCTCAGTTATCTTTGAACCCTTTGTAATTTCTGTAGTGTGGCAATTCTCAAATTAGAGATTCAATGAACAGAGTCTTGCATCTTGCTGTGAAGGTTTCTGATTAACAGGTCTGGTTGAAGCCTGGACATTTAGAGATCTAATAATATCCCACATATGAGAGCCAGCTTTCTTTCACTCTAAGAAATATCTAAGATAGTCAAAATTTAAAGAGAAAGGCTTATTTTGGCCCTTAGTTATAAGGCCTTAGTTCATGATAAATTGGTCCCATTGCTTTGGGTCTGTGGTGAGATAGTACCTTATGGTAGAAATGCATGATAGAATAAAACTGCTTATCTCATTAACACCATGGGATATGTACAAAAGCTTTAACTTGGGGGCCTTTGGGGGACATTCTACATCCAAACTGGTGGCAAGGAATCTTCGTTGATACCAGTCTTCTCTGCCCTCCTGTGGGGGCTCCTTACTTCCCTCCTCTCTTTCTCCCACACTGACCCATCTCAGCAGGAAGCAGCCAGAATGAGTTGACACCCACTTTCATTTAATAACAAAGAGGGGGGAATGTTGGGAGTTGCCCTGGCTCCAAAGACTAACTTCCCCATCCCCCAAGAAGAGCAGTCCAATGATGAGCCCTGCTGGCTCACATGATCCTGCTGTCCAGTGGTGAGCCCTGCTGGCTCACATGATCCTTACCCACCAATCAGAAAGCACCCCAGCCAACTGTCAAACTGTTCAACCATTAAACTGTTATAAATGTCAGACTGCCCCCCGCTCTATAAATATGCAGAGCTGTTCCTCAATAAACGGGCATTTTCTTGGACAGCAAGCCTTGATCTTTTTTTCATTGGTGCCGAAACCTGGGAGGGGGGATGCCTCGCTGCTTGAGGGCCCCCTCTCTCAAGGCTTGCCATCCTTGTCCACTCTTTCGAGCGCTGCTACTACTCACACAACACCGGCTCTTCAGTAGGTGAGTTCCCCTATCGGGTATCCAACTTCAGATGGGTTATATGCAGGGGCTTTGACAGTGATCATCCAGCAAACCTCTGATGCCCAATCTGAAGGAGAGAATGCACCCCACCACGAACTTCACAGTCATGGTGGACTCTCTAGAACCAGGTTCATGAGCGGGAGGTCCTGAGGGATGGAAGAATAGGCACTCCCCTCTCCCCGCCTCTAACCACCCTTGTCCCTCTCCTGACCTATGGGGACCTCTTCTTCCCTCCCTGCAGACTCTCCCTTATTAAATTCTGCATACAAGATTGGCCTTACTATCAATTAGACAATCAAAGTCAATGGCCCCTAGGAGGATCCCTAGATCCTGCAATTCTCAGAGATCTGTTTAACTTCTGCAAGCAATCGAAAAAGTGGAAGGAGTTCCCCTATGTTGAGGCTTTTTCTCCGTTCTCATCCCAACCTATCGGGCAGATGAACCCCCTCCCTATTGACCTCCCCCATTGGCTCTGTCTAGCCCCTCAGGTGCTCCCCTTGACTTGGCCAACACCTTTAGTTCCCCTCAAACTAGGTCCCATTCCCTAGTCCCACAAGCTATGGCCCCTTTAAGAGAGGTTGCTGGATGAGGGCATTATCCTGGTACATGTCCCATTCTCTATGAATGACCTCATGCAACTCGAGAGAAGTATGGGCTCATTCACCACAGAAGAGTGTTTCAATGTGTCCTCCAGGCTTATAGCCTCACTTATATGTTATTGGCTAATACTCTCCTTCTTGAGGAACGTACCAGAGTCTGGGAACTTGCCAGAGTCCATGTGGATGAAACTCACTGAGTTAATCCCAATCACCCTCCGAGGCCACTTGCTGCCCCAGATCAAACTCCCAACTGGGATTATAATACATAAACTGGCATACAGAGTAGGGACTGATTCTCCACATGTATTATTGCTGGGCTCAAAAAAGCGGCACATAAGGCCGTCAATTTCCAAAAATTACAAGAGACCCCATTGAAATTTCTGGATTGGCTTACGAAAGCCCTTCAGCACTAATCTGGATCCCGAAACCCCAGATGGCTGTCAGGTCCTTATGACATATTTCCTCTTGCAGAGCTACCCCGACATCTGGGCCAAACTAAAAAAGCTCGAACATGGCCCTGCAACCCCCCAGACTAAGAAATTTCAGATGCTCGCCCAGGCACTGCATGGTGCTTCCTTGGGTCACTGCTAATCATCGAACCCCCACACACACGCCTACTTCAAGTGTGGCCAGGGCATGCCCCGCACCACACACTCCACGTACCCCATGCCTTAAATGTCAACAACAAGGTCATTGGGACTCTGACTGTCCTAGATCCCATAGGAGGCCTATGGCCAGGGAACCCTCTGACCTTCTGGCCATGGCAATCGATTGACGGTGCCTTGGGTCCTTGTCCCCAGCCATAATGATCAATAGATAGCAACTCAGGGTGCGGATTCAGGTAGATGGACGCAAGGTTGACATTCTCCTTGACACCAGGGCTACCTTCTCAGTCCTGACAGAATTCTGGGGGCAAACAGTGCCGTCCACCTCTCCTTTTGTCCGGGTAATAGGAGGAAAGACCATCTATCCAAGAAAGACTCCCCTATTACTCTGTTCCATAGACAACTTCCCATTCTCTCAGACATTCCTAGTTATGCCCCAATGTCCTGTTTCTTTGCTCGACCGAGATATTCTCTCTAAATTCAATACAACAATCAACATCTGGGCTCCTGGCATCAGTTAGGCCTCAGAATCAGCCTGTTCATCTAACCCTAACCCTCCCTTCTACTAGTGATGGTCTAATTTTGGGGGCCAACAGAGGTGAGGCAAAGAACCTCACCCCCCCACCGGCACCAAGGCCAAATTTGGGGGCCAACAGAGGTGAGGCAAAGAACCTCATCCCCCCACTTGTGCATAGGCCTATCCACAAGTATGGCTATATGCTGGACTGGTAGTCAGTGACGGGTATGATTCAATTGCAGTGGTATCAACCTAAGACAGGAGGCTGACGCCTAAAGGTCAGTTTTTCCCATGACGGGTAAGAACCATATGTTGAATTGGACAACCTACCAGGCACGGTCCTTAAGCCACATTGCTTGTTGTTTAATTAATCAGAAGGGGGGAGATGCTGGGAGCCATTAGCCAAGTAGGTATGACAATTTCTTTGCCAGCGTACCCCATGTTGCTGACATGTTGCAGTGACATTGAATGTAGGTGACCTTGCTCAAGGACCAAGGCAGATTAGGGTGTTCCCGGTTTTAAGATAGTCGTGTTTAGGGCGTTCCCAGTTTAGGTTCCAGGTTTAAGGTTTAAGATTATTCCTGCTGGGAATAGGGCGTATCCTGCTGCCTGAGTTCCCCTTGAGTTCTCACGGGATTCAGACAGTATATTTTGGAGATAGAAGCCCAGTGGAGGAGAATTTGGGCAGAGAACGTGGATTTGGGCAGAGAACGTGGATTTCCCCAGAACGTGATTGTAGACGGCTGGTGTGAGTTCGGGAATAAAGAGTTGCTGTTTGAATCTACAAGCTGTGTGGTGGCTCGTGATTGTGTGCCCAGCCAGACTGCGGCATTTGTGCCCAGCCAGACTGTGGCAACTAGACACATTTTTCAAGAGATCCAAGTTGCCCGTGAAGACTACCTGCCACTATAGTTTAGGTGTCATGTTAAGAGCTGGTGATACAAACCTTGTCCTCATTAGGTTTATAGCCTAATGATGGAAAACCCAAACTTGAAAGCCCTTAATGACAGTATAGCCACATGGAGAATATGCCACAAGCAGGAGAGACGGAAAATGACTCTACCTATTTGGAAGAAACAATTATGGATAGTCTTAGTATTCTTTTTGAATAAGAAGGTTAAGCAAAGGATGGATCAGCACAGATATGTTTGAATGTTGAGCTAGAATAAGTCACATGGTTTGTCTTCCAACTATAAGAGGAGGAAGAGTTTGGACACTAAACTGTTCTTTTCCCTTTGTCCAACCTGAAAGTTTTCACATTATCTAAATAATGAGAAACTCTGGCGATTTTGATTTTCTAAACCTGTCAGATGCCAAATCGGCTACTGAGCTACTGAAATTGTGATTCAAATTAAGCCTATGATTACCATCAGTTGTTTCAATAATTTCAATAGAAAATATTGTACTTGTCATTGGAAGCTGCTTCTTCCCACTGGGCAGTGGTGTGACAGTTCTGTTTGTTTGTTTTTACTTAAAAATTTCCCTAATATTTGAAAATATAAAGAATCAAAAAGAAAATGATACCAATGAAGCCTGCAGCAATTAAATTAAAATTTATTTAGCTGGGTAAATTCTAATGTAGGGAAAATTAAGAATCCATATGGGACCATATGGATTCTTAATTTTCCCTACATTAGAATTAGAATCTAGAAAGAGAGAGACCTAACCCAGGTGACAAATAGTAGCACGTCAAGCTTACCATCAATAGCATCCCATGTGATCGTCTGGGAGAAAAGGCTTTAAATCCAGGAAAAGATGGTGCTGGAAGAAAATATAACACATAAATCAGAATTTAGCCAATTCTTTTGAACCTATAGTTATAAACTCATTTCTTGGTCTAGCTGATGCCTTCATTCTTATTTTGGCTGGTAGGCAATACCATCAGCATTGCAGAGGAAATAGAGCCTACTCAGTAAGGAAAACATACAAGGAGCTGAATAGATTTGAGATTGAATTTTAGTTCTTTCATTTTCTTGCTGTTAATTTGAGGCTAGTCATTGTGTCTTCTTGTGGGAATAATATTAGTATCAATATTACCAAATAAGACAATGAGGTGAAGAATAAAACCTTTCTGTTAGAGAATAAACTGTCAAAAATGTTGGCTATTGGAAGAGTGTTACCATTTTCAGCATACATGAAGATACTGTGACACAGCTGGCTAACCCAGAACTGACAGCATCTCTCTTAAGTCTCAGCATTTTCTCCATGATTAAGAACACCACATACTCTTCAAATGTCAGCACAAGAGCAGATTATCTAACAAAGGTTTGGAGATGGAGGTACATAAAGTTCAGGCCCTTTGTGGAAATTCTTTTCTATATGATCAGATTAGGAAAAAAACATAAATATTTGGTGGTATCAAATCTCTGCAGCTTAAAATCTGGAAACAAAGAATGCAGCAGTTAATGTCAATGGAGAAAGGGTGGACTTAATAAAGATATAAGTTGAAGTGGGATTTTTCTCAATAAAGTATAAGATTTTTTAGCCTGTTTCATTTATTTACTTTTATTGCCTCTTTTCCATCCCTTGGAGACTCTCACTCAACCCCGTCAGATTTTTATATAGACTTTAATCACTAAAATGTATGGGTCTACTCATTTACTAACCATTGTTGGTGGTGAAAAGTTTCTCAGAGTAAAAGTCTTTGCAGGCAGGAGGGGCCCAAAGTGAAAGTCCTAGGGGTTGATTCAGGTTGGATCTCTTTCTTAGGAGGAAAGAGCTCTAATCCTAAGGGTCCTCGATGCTCTTTTTATCTCTTTCTTTTGTCACTGGTCATCTGGAAGTGCAGGGGGGGACAGTCTTAGGAAAGAAAATATAGATAGTCCCTGGCTTATGAACACTTGACTCAAGCTTTGAGTTCTGTAGACAACATACTTTAATTTTTTTTTTTTTTTTTAAATCTTCTTCTATGTTATTGGTATACCACAAGATGTTCCCTTTTCATTTATGAACAGCTCCCTACTTGGACTGTAAAAATAGTCAGTAGTACATGTAATTTTCTGAAATTATTATATTTATTTAATTGTATTCATACTTATTTTCAGGGGCTGTATCTGACACTCAGTGCTGAATCTTAGTGTCTGGTGCAGAGTTGGTGCTCAATGAACACTTGTTGAATAAATGATGATAAAAAGCACAGAGTATTATCTGTTTGGGGCTAACAGGGTGGGGTTTTCTAATAAAGTTTCATTTTCCCATTGTCCTCTATTTCCTCTTTTCTCATCCCTTGGACCCTCTCTTTCCACTAGTATAAGAATTTCATATAGACTTGAATCACTAAAATGAATCAGTCTAGACTAGATGAGCTAGGACTCAACTCCAGGGTCTCTGACTCCCAGTCTATTGGTCACAGCAGTCATATGCAGCTGCCTCCTCTGGAGACATGGTATATATGCAAATTTGATTAGTGCTTTTAAAAGCACAAACCATTTTTAGTAGTTTATTTGACTAGGATAGTCAGAGGGATGATTATAATTTAATTTAAATAAAGAAAGCTTGAGTCTCACTAGTTCTGATATTGCCAAGAACATTAGGAGAATCATGTCTCTCTTATACAGTTACAGTGGCCATCTTACTTCTTCCCCAGTCTTCTGTAGGGGTGTAAGAAAGGGCACACAGGTCAGGAAAGGACATGAAGCATTCCTAGGACTTCACCCAGAGAGAAGTTCAGCAAGCTGGGGAGGTTCAGCAGGCTGGATTTCAGGGCCATCTGTGATGGTGTAACAGTGATCCATTTCATCTTTTGAATATAGTCCTCACTTTATTCAAAAGATGAAATGGACCTACTCTAAAAGGGATATGTTTTTGTTTTCCTCTTCTCCCTCTCCCCCTCCCTAACCTGGGGACTGGAACAGGATTACCTTTTACTCCTCCTAGACCTAGTAACTTGTATATGAGCACACACCTGCCAGTTAACAGGAGTCAATTAATTTACACTTGGAAATGGCACCAGAAGATATAAGGAACTGCTATCTCCCAATTTAACAAGTTAATTATAATCCCTTCGATACCACCAGTTATCAGTTCTGCTTCCTCACATGTTGAAGTTTGAACATTAGAGAAGCATGCTGCTTTGTAGCAGGGTTTATTTAAAAAGGGGTAATAGACTTCTCCCAGAAGGGAGAAGGGGGCCATTGCTGGTATCCTGGTATCCCCTGCCTTTTTATATGCCCTAGGCTTCCTTTGCTCTCCTGCTCTCTTCCCCTAATCTTTCTCCTTCCTGCTTATGTGACTAGGCTCAGGAATGCTCCTTGGGATGGCCAAAAGGTGGGAAACAGGTGGGCTGAAGGGGGAAGGGCAGGATGGTGTACCCCAAGACACAATAATTAACAACTTTATAGCTCTCTGCAGGGGAGGCTCCCTGTAGGGGGCAGGTTACCTTAGCAACAGATTGGAGTAAGGGCAGGTTCTTGATAAGGGTGGAGAAAGGGCTCTGAAGGAATTAACATTTCAATCTCTCAGAGGACAGTCTCCAACTTCCCAGGACTCACTCAGTCTGACCTGACTCAACTTGCCTATCTATACTGACTGCCTGTGTAATTCTGGCTTCACTTTCAGGGCACACCTGGAATGCAGTCTTTGAAGAGCTTCTATAAAAGCCCCCTGTTCTCTGGGTTGGATAGTATCACAACCTCTGGGGTTATAGTCCCCTGTGCTTCTCCTTTGTTAGCAATACAATAAATCTTCTTTTTCTTTCTTTCTCAAAAGGAAAAAAGTCCTTATTATTGGATTGGCATTGGAGTTAAGGATGGATTTCCATAACAATAGGGCAAACACTAGCCTCTCTGAGTGTAAACTAAAGCTTGTCTTTGTCCCCAAAGCCAATTAACGCCAATTTAATAATGAGAACATGGTTTTAAAAAAAAGGAAAAAGAAGATTGATTCCTTTGCTAGTAAAGGAGAAACATAGGGTATTCCTGTCCCTGAGGCTGTGATTCTGCCCATCAGGAAAAACAGGACTTTTAAAGGAGTTATTCAAAGACTACATTCCATGTGTGCTCTGGTAGGGGGTCCCAGGGTACCCAGATGGTATGTTAAGATTCACTTAATAATTTGAGAGATATTTACTTCCTAGATCCTCTGACAGATATTGCCTTTCAGTGGAGCACAGATAACTCAAGGTAATCTTGTTCCCTGCCCCAGGCGAGGGAGAGGGTGGACTTCAGAAAGAAAAGGAAACCTGTTTCAAAAAAAAAAAAAAAAGCCTCAGAGCTATATTCAAAAGGAGAAATGGACCACTATTATAGGAGCAATGGTTGCCAGTGTCTGCACTGAGGCCTGACCTTGATCTTTTTGTCTAGGGCTGCTGATCTGTCCCTCCCCTCCACCTCCTAAAAGGGCAGGTTGAAGGCTGCCCTGATTGAAAGTCTAACTTCCTGGAGAGGACCACCTAGTGCCCAACTACCTGTTGACAAAGACTGCCCTGGGCACTGACCTGGATGGGTATGACTAACAGGAGCAGAACTATAGCATTTATTCTTTGAAATTAGATACATGTCCTTTGAAATTTTATCAATTTTATCTGCTCCTTTTTAGGGTAGCTGGTGCAAAAACCCACAAGAGACACATCTCTGAGTCAAGCAAATGTTTATTGACAGAGAATATCTGCCATGCTGCCTTTCTGTTAAGTGCAGCAGCATGCTGGAAACAAACAAACAAACAAACAACAAAAACTATATTGTTATGTACAATGGAGTAGTTAAAAAATAATCCATCTGTTCCTATGATTGTTACTTGGTGTCAATTGTTGTGGTTTTGGGGGCAGGCCTAATGGGAAGATCATGTCTGGGTGGGCTGGTGCTGATGTTCAAAATGGAGTTACTTTGGCTCTTAGGTCCTTAGACCTAACACTCACTCCTAAAGCCTTTTTCTACAGACATAGCTGATCCTCAGGATCTAAAGACTTAAAGCTTCTTCTTCAGCACCAGCTGGTCTCTGATGCAACCCTAAGGAGGTTACAAAGCTGGGCCTTCTGAGAAACTGAGGCAATGCAAAGACACCTCATCCCACCTGCTTCAAACTCCAATTCTTGAGATCAAGTCAGAAAGATTTTAGCCATGTTGCTCAGAGTAACAAGAATTAATTTATTAAAGGAATAGGAAAAGGGAAAGGGACACTGTCAAAGGAGATAGTGGGTCCTCTCAGAGAGAGGAGAGGAACAACATACAGAGGCATATTGCACTCCAGTTTTATTGGGGATCCCAGAGAGTCCCACCCAGGTCCACCTCTTAACTTTTGACTGACAGCAGGGTAATATTAGACTTTCAAGTCCCCACTGTCATGGCAACCCTAGGTCACCTTGGCTCATGATGACCAGTTCTAATTGGATTATTATTATTATTTTCTTTTTTTGTGTGTGTGTGGGGCCAGGGATTGAATCTAGGGCCTTGTGCATGCTAGGCAAGCACTCTACCAACTGAGCTAATATCCCCAGCCCCTTCTAATTGGATTCTTAACCATTTTTTCTTACAGATTTTATGGTTAGGAAGAACTATGCTTATCTCCCTGAGTTTCAGAATCTGATCACAAAAATCTCTTGGGTTCTTCCCACTGATATTATCTTGGGCCTGCATTTCTGCTGCAGTTAACACATTGTTTCCTAAGAAATGTGACATATCCTGCCCATTTAGTCCAGAAAGTAACAAGGGAAATTGCTTCTCAAAAAATAAAGCACTTTATAGAATTAATCTTGTTATGCTTGAATTCGGGACCCCCAAAGACCACCAGAGACCCAAGATCGATGCAAGCAGCAAAGAGGTGTTTATTGCGAGCTAGCTTGGTCCTCCGCAGGCACAAACAGCAATTGGTGACCCTGAGAGGCCCCAGCCCAGGGTTTGCAGCATTTTTATACATTTTTTGGAGAGGGCAGGGACTTCACATACATCATAGCATCCCTTAGCAAATCATCACACACCGCGGGAAAATCAAATAACAACTCTAAAACATGATTAGCACATTCACTGGCGGGAACAAGTTGGGTAGGGGTGATTGGGCAGTGCAAAAGGGGTATTCGTTTGAACTGATTGGTTTAAGCCAAGAGGGGTGTACGTGCTGAACTACATGGTTTCCCAATATGTTATCAACCACCATAAACTACTGGGAGGGTTATCTGGCATCCCAGGTATTTCCCTGTCTCATGCTGATTGGTGGCTGCTTGGGGGCTGCTATGGATCCCCACCTAGCCTGACTGAGTCAGGTACACTTGGCCCAGCAGATTTCTCCTGTTATTTGTAGATAAACAACTTAGCAGGGTGGGAATGTGCCTAGGAGTGCTCTGTGGGATTTTCCAAGACAAAGGTCATGTCCCTTTCTTGGACAGGCTTTGCTCTGAGATAGAGGCTGGTTTTTCAATATCATGTTCCTACCATTTAAATCCTTCTATTGCTTAACAAGGAGAAGATCTTATACCCTTCTGATTTCAAAGTGGCATGCCCCATGTGGGACACTGCAGCAAACAGTGCACTTCCACACAAAGACTAACTTTCATCTCAAAGTTTAGTGAAGCCATATGCAATAAAATATGTCTATTCTTCTTTGACACCAAATCTGCAATCAATGATCTATTGTAGATGAAGAGCCTGAGTACTGCCTTCTCTTCAGTTTGGAAGGTAGAGCCTAAGATTATGTAGCAGAAATTTTCAATAATTAAAATATGACAATAGCAAAAAGAATGAAAAAAATCTACAAATACACAATATACTATAAAGTAGCAGAATACTTTTATTTTTTGGTTCTAATTATAAAGAAAGTGATAAAACTTACAACAAGATAAGAAATACATAATTTCTAGTAAAATATTTCTTTTTTCTTTTTTTCAGAATCTTAACCAGATACTAGTAAGAATGTGACTTGCCTGGTAAAGTACAAATTTACCTTCAGTGTTGTCTTGAAAAGAGAAGCCCCGTGGGACCACATTCAGAACCACAGAGTTGAGTGACATGAAGCCCAGGCAGCATGGTGTGAGGAGGTTTATTAGTGACTTTTCTTCAATTCCCAGAAAAAGACCTATCCCTAGGGCGCTAGGATTAGGAGATACCTTGGATTGCCTCCCAACCCTTCCCTATTATTAGCTCTTGCAACCCACATGTCTTGCAACACATGTCTCTCCACATCTTGGACTTTCATTTTCAGAATAGAAAACTAGTTTTCTGTTTCAGGATGTTTCTAAACAGAGGAAAAGAGTCTCTCAATGGCCAATTTACCCCAATTCCAGGAGGAGAACAGAAATAATTGAAACCAACTGAAATTGACCACTGCCCTTACCTCCACTTTTCACTCCCATCTAAACTTAAGAATATCTTCCTTACAATGAGAATGAAAATTGAGGGCCTTCCCATAATCCCAATGGCCTGCAAGACATGAAGGGAGCTGAGAATGCAGATTACCTCCTCATCAGACATATTCAGCACAGGCTAACTAAATCTGCATATCTACATTTCTTCCTCTCCTATTCTCTTTTAAAAGCTTTGCTCAACCTCAGTGATTTGGAAGTGGGAATCTTTTTGAAAGTGTTTCTTCTATCTTCCTTTCAAAGTTGTTTTTTTTAAAAACCTATTTTCCTACCAAATGAGTCACACTACCTCTGGAGATGTGAGCATTGTAGCCTCATCTGTTCCAGGGCTGGCATTGGTGTTATCAACTGACAAAATAAGTTCCTGGAAGCCTAAAACTCTCAGGAAGAGTTTCTCTCAATAAATAGAGGGTTTTCTCTTCTGTCTTTTAAATTGATAAAATTGTGTGAGTTTTAAAGTTCCATTGAAAGAATTAAGTTTAACCCAAGGCTGTTTCGAAAGAGTCCGATCATTTTCCCACGAAGTCATCAAAAGTAGAAAACAAAGGAGCTGGGGTTGTGGCTTACTGGCAGAGCATTTGCCTAGCATGTGTGAGGCACTAGGTTTGATCCTTGGCACCACATAAATATAAGCAAATAAAATAAACCCATGCTATCCATCTTTAATTACAAAAAAAAAAAAAAAATTAAAGTATAAAACAATGTCTTGAAAGACCCTCCGACTCCCTGTCCAAGGAAAAGCACATGAGACACTGGCTGCAAAAGCAAGAGGCGATTTATTGCTACACAGGCGCCTGCGGGTGCTCAGCGAAACCTCAGCCGGAGCTTCGGTGAACTGGCACACTGGGCTTTGGGGCACAGATCTTTTATAGGGAATAAGTGGGTTAGTTCCTAGCACAGCGACAGTCTTCCTGTTGGACCTTCTGAATCCAGTCAGTCGGGTCACCTAGGGGGTAAACTTGTTTTTTTTTTTTCAACTTATTGTTCTCGGGAAAACCATAGAATTTCATCCTGTCTTTTTAGTTCCTGTTTTTAAACCTGCATCCTGTCTTTCTGGTTCCTGTTTTTAAACCTGCATCCTATCCTTTTAGTTCCTGTTTTTAAACCTGCATCCTATCCTTTTAGTTCCTGTTTTTAAACCTGCATCCTCAAGTTTGACCGTTAGGGTTATCTATATGGAGCATCTTGTGGTAGCATTGTGCAGGACTTGAAATGCTACGTGCTGCTGGAGGGGTCTTGACATGGGGGTTGTGTAAGGGAGCATCCTGCAGCTTCAGGGCCCAGTGGTTAGATTTCCTAATGTTGGGCCTGGGGCCTTGAGGTCCTTCAGTCTGACTATAGAAACATTCATTCATTTTTATGCCATGGTGCTGTCCTTTTTCCCATCCCACCTGGCATGCTGCATACCCACATATGCTAAACAGACCCATTTTTGTATGCCGTAACCATATTTTTTCCCCTAAGTTCACTCTTTATAATTGGTGAACCACTCATGGAAACTCCACAGTCCCAGCCCTCAGGACAGCAGAGCCTAAGCACATTCTACTGATACATTAGGACCAGAACCTGGAAGTGACCTTTATTTTCACCAAAGAAAAGAGAAGTAGTTGTGCTGGAGGAGGGGGCATTGGGTGAGGTCCTTAGTCTTTGATAAAGATGAAATTCAGGACCAGTTGTGAGCTTTATAACATTGGATCCCCAGGCCTCAATCTATATGAGATTGGGGAGATATATTCATATTTCAAACAAACAAAAATCAAAAACCACCAACCATCCTTGTATTATTTTGCTAAACAGTCAAATTGGTAAAACACTAGAGAATAATTGGGAAAACTAGTCATCTTAGAGAATGTGAGTCAAGGCAAGGGGCCACATCACAGTCGATTTACAGAGCCATTTTTGAAGAAAGTGATAGGCGACAGACAGGTGTGAATGGTGGGAACATAAGATTAAGGGAATAATCCTTTAAAAAGGGCCCACTGTGTTGACCACCACAGGTATTCTTTCCAAAGAAACAATTTCCCTGAAGCTCTGCCTGGCCTAAGTGGACAGAACATGTCACGTTCCTCAGCAAACTATCTGCAGGAGAAATACAGGCCCAAAATAATGTTAATAAGAGGAACTCAAGTTACCCTGAAAGGGGATACTTTTGTGACCCTTATCACACACCAGATCCTGAAACTCAGAATGATAGGGATAATTTCTTTTAACCATAAAATCTTTAAGAATTTGTGGTTAAGAATCTAATTAGAAGTGATCAGCATGGGCCAAGATGACCTAGAGTTGCCATGGCAGTGGTGAATTAAAAGTCAAATGTCATTCTGCTATCAGTGGAAAATCAAGAGGTCCACCTGGTTGGAACTCTGAAAACTTCTCTGGGATCACCACTAAAACTGGAGTGTAGGAGAAGCATGCTGTCTCTCTCCTCCCTGTCAGGAACCATTCTCTCCCTTGAGAGTGTTCCCTTTTCCTTTCCCTTCGATAAACTCATGCCCTGATTACACTGAGCAACACATCAAGTCAAAACGACTTGATCACAAGAATCAGGATTTGAAGAGAGAAGCTTTCAGGCTGCCTTAGTTTTCCAGAAAGCCTCAACCCTGTAACAAAAGAAACAGACATGGTTTTGCCTGTAAACAGGGAATGAACAATGGCATGCAGGTTTATTTTATTTTATTTTTAAATTTTTTTAAAAAAATGTACTGCAGACTTTTCTCATTCAAACATATTTGCTTGGAGTTTAAAAGATAGCCCAGAGTAACTAAAAGATTAATTAAATATGTCAGCACATGCTATTTGAAACAAAAACAAAACAAAACAAAAAAACACAGTGTACTATCTTATATGTTGAAATGTGCTCAACATGCATTTACACAGTGGCCACTATATAAAATGACTAAATAGCATCAGCAGTATAACTTTTTTTCTGTTTTGCTTTTTTTTGTTGTTACTGGAAATTTAGCCCAAGGGAGGTTTATAACTGAGCTATATCCCAGTCTTTTTAATCAATTAATTAATTAATTAGTTTGTTTGTTTATTTATTTATTTGTGACAGGGTCTCAATAAGTTGCTTAGCTTCTCAGTAAATTCTGAGGCTGGTCTCAACCTTGCAATCCTCCTGTCTCAACCTCCCAAGCCACTGGTATTACAGGCCTATAACTACATATTTAGATTGATCCTGTACTCACCTTTTCTCAAATTGCTTATTATGAATTACTTCATCATTGGAATATTGATTACAGTCTCATATGAACTGTGGCTCTCCAATGGGATTGTAGTGCTATGAACTAAAGTCTGTCAATTTCATGTAGACATCCTGTCTCAGTCCTGTATACATTGCTGCCCATCAATCCTGGGAAGGCGCAGTCCTCAGGATTGATTCAAGACTGCCAGATTTCTTTCCTAATATGGGCTAAGGGTGTGCCTTACAGCCTGTCTCTCATAATTCCAAAAGAACTGAAAGTCTGTCCACGATTGGCAGATACCAGACTCTTCCTATTCTATGAAAAATATATGATAGGCACCCACAGAATAGTTCAAGGGGATCCCCCACACCTGAAGACAGGAATCTTGCATTGTGAGGAGGCACCCATGTGTCATTAGGGAACTTACCAATAAGCAAATGTGTCCTGTAGAAATATTATGTAAGACTAACCTAAGTATGCTCTGCTGTTCAGTTTCTAGGAGAGGCTTGCTTAGCTGAGGGAAGAGGATTAGAAAGCATGAAAAAGCCACTGTTCCTGTTGTTATGGAGTCAAGCCTGTCAGAACAAGGCCCCCAGGTAGGTTCCTCATCCTCGTATATCCCGAAAAAAACCCAACTTGGGTCTACCAGGGCAAAACACAGGTCCAACAGCTAACTTTCCTTCTAGTTTGAACCCAACTCAATTTCCTTTAAGTGGTCAGCATAGAGACCTTACAAAAATGGGTTAACATCAGCTTATCTGCTCCTCCAGCTTTCCTGCTCCCATTGCTTCTAGAACCCTTGGCATACCTGATGCAGCCCGTGGTCTCTATCTCTCTCTCTCCTACATCCATTTGACTTTATCTCCCAGGAGAGAGTAGATCTTCTGCCAGAAAAATAAGTAAATAAATAAAAATGAATAAATTAAGAAGAAAAAAAAAACCTTTACAAACTGCCTTGATAATCTCCTTCAGGACATCAGTCTTCTCCTATTTAAGTAGTTACTTTTACTTACTACTCCAAGTTTATCTTGATCCCCAGTTTATATCTGCTTTGTACAATCTCATATGAACAAAGACTGATAACAGGATTTAAACATCCTCATCGCCCTGGAGCCCTTGCAGCCATATTCAATTTGCCTGCTTCTCCTGGGTATCTGTCAACCTGACTCCCTAGACTCAACAGAGCACTTTACACATGTCTTTTTAATCTGGTCAGAGGCTTGTCAGAGGCTCAAAAGGAAACCTTCCAAGGCCTGTGTATTATTAGTACTTTCATGCTCTGTGATTAAGGACAATAGGAAACTTAAACAATCCAATGGAGACAGGAGTACAAATAACCAAGACATTTCAGAAATCAAAATTTGAATCATCTCACCAGGTAAAGAGCCAGGCCAGGCTACATGCTTGTTGCAGACTAAATGAATACAAAATGAGCAGTGGGGAAAGTTGTTCTATATACCAGTATGGCCAGGTGACCAGTTACAGAAATAAGGATTATAATTATCATGAACATTTCTCCATTATATTGTTATATGTTTGTGTGGGGAAAGATATTTTGGGTTCTTTTTGTTTATACCTCTTAAATTCTCTAAAACACTATTACATTTATTTTTTCATTTGATCCCCATTAATTCTTTAGTCTCATAATGGGGGACTTGGAGGAAATCCCAGCTTTCCTTTCCTGACCAGAACCCAGAACTGGATATAGGTAAGGATCTGAGGAAGAAGAATGTGCATCCTTTACATCCATCCCAAAAGTCCACGTGGCCAGTCTTTGCAAATCTCACCATCACATGCCCACACATCATTTTTTACAACTGTCTTGTGATTCTCCTTCACAACACTTGTTTTTCCTCAAGGCAATAATCACAATTTCTAAATATGTTTGTTTTATTGTCTCTTTACAGCTTGGATATAAGAAAACCCTCCAAGATTAGTTTTTCTATGTAGTAGAGCTGAGAAACTATAAACACAAAAAGCCAAGCCTCTTAAAGCTCAGGCTGATTCCTACATAAGCAGAAAAACTGATAGTGAGATATCTATTGCTAATACGCAGACCCCCTCCAAAACAGGCATGGTAACCAGAGTGGACCAAAGTGCATATAAAGAGTAACTAGGATTGGGTTCAGGGAAACTTCCTTAACCATATAAATTTATAAAAACCCCTAGGCAACAGACACTTGTTTGCAACCCTCTCTTGGGAACACTCCCCTTTTGGAAGTTCTGCTTTCTTTCTATTACTCCATTGAATCATATACTTTGCTTTTCCCTTTGTGTTCATGAATTTCATTCTTCAAATTCATAAGACAAATAACCCATGCTCCATGCTTCTTTCTTATTCAACACCATATCTGTTGGTGTAGGCTCTAGTACAGAGCCTAGAGATTATAGGGCTTAAGATGTATTGTAGAGGAATGCAAGAAATGGAGGGATGGAAGAAAAGAAGGGAGGGATAAAGTGTAACAGTGGTTCACTTTACCTTTTAAATATAGCCCTTACTGCTTATTTTAAAAGAGGCATGTTTTTTATTTTCCTCTTCTGCCTCTCTGGTTCCCTATCCTGCAGGCAAGGAACATGATTACCTTGAGTTATCTGTTCTCCACAGGACAGAAATGTCATCAGAAGAATTAGGAAGTGACTATCTCCGAAATTAACTCATAAATTTTAACATAACATCAGGTGGAATGTAGCCTGTGAAGAGCTTCTCTTTTTTGGTAGTTGTAGATGGACAGAATGCCTTTATTTTGTTTATTTTTGTGTGGTGCTGAGGCTTGAGCCCAGTGCCTCACGCATGCTAGGAAAGTGCTTTGCCACTGAGCTAAGCCCCAGCCCCTGTGAAGGGATTCTTTAAAGCTCTCTGCTTTTCCTGACGGTCAGAATTAGAGCTTTGGGGACAGGAGTTTCCTGTATTTCTCCCTTGCTAGCAATGCAATAAAACTTCATTTTTCCTTTTTCTCGAAACCATGCCCTCATTATTGGATTGGCATCAGGGATAAGGATGGAGATTTCCTTCCAAGAGGAAGGAAGGGAGAGAGGAATAGAACTGAGAGGAAGTTAGTATAGAAGGTAGGCAAGAAGCGAGGTATTTCAGAACACAGGCCTGCTGTTAAGCTGAGGCAGCTGTGAAAGCTCCCAATTCACCCTGACTCTTGTAAATCATGACAGAATGATTTTGACATATTTCTCAGATAAACAAGCATGAATTTATTAAAAGAAATAGGAAATGGAAAAGAGAACAATCTCAAAGGAAAGAGGGAGGTCCTCTCTGAGAGGAGAGGAACAATATGCACATTTTTATTGGGGGTCTCAGGGAAGTTTCCAGAGCATACCATCCAGGTCCACCTTTTGACTTTTGAATGACAGCAGAGGAACTGCACACTTGAAGAGACGGTGTGGTGCTAGAGTTGGTGATTTTAAAGAAATTGGATCTCCCTGTTTTTGCATCAAATTCCTATTCCCTTTTGTTACCCTTTTTCTTTTTTTTGGGGGGGGTGGTGGTGGTACCGGGGATTAAATTCAGGGGCACTCAACCACTGAGCTACATCCCCAATCCTATTTTGTATTTTATTTAGAGACAGGGTCTCACCGAGTTGCTTAATGCCTCACTGTTGCTGAGGCTGGCTTTGAACTCCTGATCCTCCTGCCTCAGCCTCCCTAACCTCTGGGAATACATGTCCAACCCTTTGTTACCCTTTGAATAGCCCTCAACAACCTTTCTTGTGAGGGTCTTGATGTTCTGGTTGCCAGGGCAATTGGGGTTTGTGATATTTTCAGTGATGAGACAGGGTCCAGGCCACATGGTAATGCGTTAAATGATCTTGACACAACAGTCTTTCTTAATGGAATAAAATTATGACTGAGGGATATTTTAATATAGCAGATCCCCTCCTTCTAGGTGCTTACCTGTAAGATAAGGCTTCCTGTGTTTTTCAATCTCCCTTCATTGTCTTTTCCCTGATCACCCATTCATGACTGAATAGCTACTAACCATAGGGAGGAAAGATGGAAGAAAAGGAAGATGGAAGGAATAAATAAGAGGGGGAGATAGGGGCTTGGGTTGTGGCTCAGAGGTAGAGCACTCTCCTAGTACACACAAGACCCTGGGTTTGATCCTCAGCACCAAACAAAAATAAATAAATAATATGAAGGTATTAAAAACAAAGAGGGGGAGGTAGAACATGCATTTTGGGCAGTCTTAGAACATCTCAAACAGTAAAAATTGTTTTTTTAAAAAATTAAGTAAGAAGGTGGGTGGCCTCCTCCCCACATACACAGGGACAGTGAATCAATGTTGTCCATTGTTCACAGCCTGAAGGGGTTTGCAACTCTTAAGTCCCAAACTGGGAAATATATCTTTGCCACAAGAAAACTAGGAAACAATTTAGCAGTGTTTTGTGTTCTCAGAAATATTTCCTATCAACACTTCCAGCCCTCCTCACCCTGACTCCAGAAAAAACTCAGGCCTGGGTTCTGCTGTAGGCCTGCTTACACTCAGCCTTTTCAAGCCATCTGATTCCAGATTTTTCTAGCTGTTTTAGACAAGAAAGGGATAACTGATGGTCTGGGGTTATAGCTCAGGGTTAAAGTGCATGCCTAGTACTGATGAGGCACTGGGTTCACTTCTCAGCACCACATAAAAAATAATAATAATAAACAAATAAAAGTATATTAAAAAGAAAGAAAGGGTTAATTGACTGTTTAGGGTGTTTCTCTAATTAAAATCCACAGGAAATAAACAAAGAAACACCCTGTGACAGTCTCTGTGCAGTTGAAAAATGTGGGTTGCAGTACAGAATGAGCATGAACACAAACACACATGTAATTATAAGTGAACATATATGTGTGCAATATATATATATATATATATATATATATAAATAAATATATATATATATATATATATATATATATATATATATATATATATATATACATCTGTGTGTATGCAATGCCACACCCCACAAACATGCAGGCACATACAAGCATACACAAGCACATTTTTAGAGAACAAGAAAGAAATGTGACTAAAACTAAAATTTATACATACACTTCTTATACTCATAGTAGAGCTAATGGAATGATGCCCAGTTGGCCATGACCTGTGAGAGAAAGGCCTTCCAAAGAGAAGGTTGCTCAGATTGTGAGTCCATCTCAGACTGCTGGCTGTACATTCTTTCCACCTTAGGATTGCTGTTCTTCAGGCAAAAAAGTTGATGGACAGTTCTTCTCTGATACGACACAGAACATCCAGTGTTATTCTTGTCCCAGGTTAACTTAGTGAAGAAAGTAGCCCACTAGAAAGCTAATTAAATGAAAGCTCAGAGTCTGAGTGAGAGAAAAGTTTCTGTGCAACTCAGGGTACATTACTTATATCTTTCTAATTCCTGAATATGCCTTTAATGCTTCTCTAAGGCCTGTCCCCAACTATGGCTGATAATAATCTGATTCATCTCAAGTGAGAATGCTGTGGCAATGCAAACACAATCAGAGCAGGTCATTTGCTGCTACTTGAGCATGCCTATGCCTTCCAGCCTATTTATTAAAGTCTTACTGACTCTGGAGTGCCTCCCCATTGACCCTTATCTGTTCTACCCATCAAAGTATATTGCTCTTATCCACCCCATCACATTTGACCTCCCTTAAGAAGTATCTCTGACTCTCCTTCACCTTGACACTAAAGAACATTGTTCATCCTCTGCTGTAAACCAACATTCCCATCCACCTTAAGTCAAAGGCTATTGACCATAATCAGCCTAATGGATTGTAGATGGAGAAATATAGAGCCTCCTCCTTCACAGCTAGGAAGGGGCTTTCACTTCCCAGGGGCAATATATGGTGACCAGGTATTTGGAGAAATGATCTGTACTCTTCCTCATCATCAATCTTTAGCAAAGGGCAGAGGCTGCAGGTGTGTCCAATGGATAATAAACCTTTCCCAAGCAAAGATCTAAATTTTGTCTTCATCTGTGAGGAGGTCATCTCTAAGCCACTGGAAATTTCTCTTCCTAGGAATGCTTTTGCTTTCTGGGGGCTTTGGTCATGGACAGCTGAACAATGGTGTCAATGACAGGGCTATTTACAATGAGTGACGATGATGTGGAACACATAATACCAATTTTGACTCTGAAGGCGCTGGAAAATAAAGGGTAGCATGCAAGTAATATGTGGTCAAATTCCGATAAAAATCCCAAGCACAAAGACTCAAGTGAGTTTCTGTGGTCAGCAAATGATGCCATCATTCATCAAGACTGGAGGTGGGTAATGCTGTTCAGGGATCCATGGGGAAAGAACAAGCAGAAGCTTAATTGGTGAACGACCCCTGAAGAGTGTTCTATGTGAGTCTGTCTTTGGCTAGTCCCTTATACATTCTTATCCTGTCATTTAGTGTTTATGTAAATTTAACAGTTTTCAGTGAGTTCTCTTAGTGAACGTAGTTTTAAGCATAAGCTCAGGACCCAAGGGAAAACAATGTTTTGGTAAGGAAGTCTAGGAGAATGCAGGGAATTTGTTCTGACTGCCACATATGTGGTGTGCATGCTTGATGTCAGCAGAGGAGGATGTATATGGCTGCACATATTACCCCACTCCTGCTGCACACATACACTTGTCCTCTGTTTGGGCACTCCAAGAACCAAAACCAGCTCTGAACCTGCATCTTTACTTCTGCTCTAAGCTTTCTCTTGTTACAAGAGCTCTGAGCCTCCTGGCTTTGAGCATGTTCATGCTACTCCTCCTTGAATCTTCTCTAATGTTCTGTTTTCAGTGTTCTGAATTGCCCACATTACCCCCGATCCTAGACTCCCTAGCCCCACTTTAACACCAGCTCCCTTTATCTACTCTAATGCCTCTATTGTCCATTCCCTGTTTCAGACTGCATCTTTACCCAGAATCTTTGAAAATTGTGCCTGAGACAAAAGCTTTTGTGCTATCAACATATTAATGTATGAAACCTCAGGGAACAAGGGTGAAGAATAAAGTTGGAGCGAAGCAGGGTATAGCTATTATTGTGAAGCCAGTGTCACTGATGTGATTTTTCTATGTGTCAAGGCTGCTGACAGTAGAGAATAGAAGACAGATTCGGTAGACTTCCTGTGTCTCCAGTTTCCCACCAGTCAGCACCCATCTGCTTCATGGGTATTGGCTACCTGTACTTTCTGTTTTTCCAGACCATGGCAGGAGAAGAGTACTCCGCATTGAGTCAGCCCACCAAGTTGCTCACTGTGTGTAGAGTTGCATGGAATCTGAAGGTCCCAGCTCTAGGGTCACAGGAATATGTGGCTGTGGCTGGGAAGGCTCTACTCCTCCTTGAATAACACAACTATTTAGTGATATGCAAGGGAGAGAAGGCCCTGGGAAGAATCCAGAAGAGGACGGTTGTATAATGGATGGGGAGGAACAGGGACCTCAGCTCTGAGGTGGCAAGGAAATGCATAAGGTTAGGAAGGAATCTGGAGTGTGCGAGGAGACACAGCCAAGACCAATCCATTTATGTGAAAAAATAAGTTTTAGGGAAATCCTGTGTAAAGGACAAATCCATTTCTGTTCTAATTTTCCACTATTTGTGCTTGATGTAGCCACAAAGTCATGAAAATCCCAATTCTCAAGTCAACCTCCTTTTTCAATTCTATTCCTCTAGTTGTCTCAAAATACGTCTCACCTGCAGACCTCTCAATAAACCTCATTCTGCTTCTCTCTTCTCTTCCTCTCTTTCCTCCTGGCACCATGTCTCAGTCCTGCCTCCCTTGACCCCTACCTTTTTGCGGTTAGAACCTGGATATGAGACTCCAGGTTGAGAAATATTCTTTCAGGGAAGAATCCCAGTTTCAAAAGCCACTTCCTTCCTGACTGTTGGTCTTTATAGTCCCAGCTTACACCCTATCCCAGAAGCTGAGGAGCCTATCAGCAAGGTACCTGAGTCACAATGCAGGACAGGAAGCAGCCAGGGACCTCTGTGCAGCTTCCTCAATGTGGGAGTCAGAGTTACATAGGCAGGAGAAGAAGGTAGAGGCTGGATTCTCATACTAGAAGTCTGGATGGGTCTTGGTGGGCTGGGATATCCCTGAAAACATAACACTGATCTCACCACCTCATGTCCTCACTCCCCACAGTGAACCTTGGAATACCTGGAAAATCCAGCATGTTTAAGATTATTATACGTAACAGGATGAAAGTTCCATTTTTACAAATAAGGCAAATTTGTTTAGATTCATGCATGGTCTTTAATTAGAACAAATTGTCTTAGTCGCACAACAAAATAAAATCAATGATTTGCTGAGAGCTAATTGCTTCCAAGAAACAACAGATGTACTTAAAATAAAGACATATTTCATGGTGGTTTCTTTCTCACACCAAAAAAAAAAAAAAAAAAAAAACACTTCTAGTTGATTGAATAATGCATTATAATGATTAAGCTGTTAGTTCCAAATATGTTGTTAAGAATTTATGAAACAATCTGTCCTCTGAGTAATTCAGGGAGGAACTTGAACGGTGGTAAAGTTAAGAGAAAAGTGGGTAGGGACTGGTAGCTCCCAGAAGCCTCTTGTTGTTCTAAGTTGGGATTGCCTGGGGAAGTTTCCAGAACTGGAGAGTAGCAGCTGCTGTAAGAGTGAACTGGTGTTCTAGAGGATAGCCTGAATTTAGCATTCATCACAGTAGAGGTAGCATGTGTGTATGGACTCGCTGTTCTCTACTTTGCTGAGTGAAAACGAAAACCAGAGGCCCCTGGTACAGGTTGTATCTGGGGTTACTAGGACTTCAAGGAGAGGGCCCCAACTCCCCAGCCCCTTGACCTGTGTTGTGGTTTAGATGTGAAGTGTCCCCAGAAAAACTCATGTGTGAGGCAATGCAACAATTTTCAGGGGTGACATATGATATGAATTAGTTCACTGGTCACTATAGGCAAGTTGGGTGTGGCTGGAGGATGTAGGTCAATGACTTGACTTTGGGGTTTATATTCTCTTTCTGGTGAGTAGAGTTCGCTTTCTCTTTCTCTATCTAACCCTTCCATTATGATGTTCTACCTCACCTGAAGCTCACAGCTGTGGAGTCACTACCTATGGACCAAACCTCTGAAACCATGAGCCAAAATGAACTTTTCCTCCTTTAAAGTTGTTCTTGTTAGGTCTTTTGGTCACAGTAATGCAAAAGCTGACTAAAATAATCTAGAATGGGGCACATGGCCCTAAGATTGGGGCCAACAGAGAGGGTCTATAACAAGGGCACAGATCCTGTCAATGAGGTTTGAATCAAGGACAATATCCACTATATCATCTCAGAACTCCCCATAGGGGCAATAAGAAGAGGTGATGAAGGCAGACAAGTGAAGTGAGAAAAATCTGGAACAGAAGAGCTCTATTAAATGATCGTTAAATTAAATTTAATGAACTAAATTAAATTAATGCCACTATCCTCTCCCAATAACCAGAAGCCATGATCTTCTCTGATCTTCTGTTTCTATTTTTGCAAGAAAAGTGAACAGGTAGAAAAGATAGAGGAGATAGGGTATGCAATCAGGGATTCAGAGCTATCATAAAGTGGATCTATTTCCCTTCATGGTTACAATTACTGTTTGTGCTATGGCTCAACCACACCATGCTCTCACATCCCTGAGTTTTTTGTATAGAACATCAGAAAATTCTGAGATCCCTTTTGTAGCCTAACCCACACCACCCAGTGTAGTTTTCTCTTAGCTGATTAAGGGAGGTGTAAATGAAGCTAAAGTCAGCATAGATGACATCTACTAGAACAATATAATGTCCCAAAACATATAATATCCAAAGTTCAATGGGTTTCCATGTATAAGAGAGAGGCTGAGCTGGTAAGGGGGGGACATGTGCTGATTAGGAATTGAGGCTTTGTCAAATTCCAGGAGCAGAAATCACTAAGAGATCAGAGAACTGTCCCTAACTCTAGGGGTTTTTGTTTTTAATATTTGGTATGTTATTAAGATTTTTTTTTTGGTCATTTGCAGGAATTTATTTTGTTCTCCCTGTTTCAGAGTTCTATCTATGGTTAATTGGTTCCAGGGCAGAAACATTGTGATAGCATGGTGGAGGAAAGCAGCTCAGCTCATGGCATCCAGGAAGCAGGGAGAGTAAAATAGGAGCCAGGAAAACATATAGTCAGAAGACATGCCTCCAGTGACCTTCTTCCTTCATGTCGTTCTCTATCTGTTTATAGTTATCATACTAAAATCTGTTCAAATGATTAATTCATCAAAAGGATTAATCCACATATGAGGTCACAATTTTTATAATGTAATATCATCTCACCTCTGGAACATTGCTATATTGCCTAACATATGAGCTACTTGGGGGACATTTTTAGATCCAAACCATAATATGTGTGTGTGAACTTGAGCAAGTCACATTTACACTCTGGGAGACATTTCCCTCATTTGGAAAATGACTAAAAGCTCCTTTAAGGGTCTCTCTATCTCAAATGTCAAAGAGAAGTATCCTTTTTGGATGATACACACCCTGAATAATTTACTCCATCACTGAAGATCAATTGTTATATGAGGAAGAATATTTAGACCTTGTAATGCATTAATTCTCAAATGCTCTTTTGCAGTAAATCCTTGTATCTTCAGGAATGCCTTCATAAATGTAAACTTCTGGGTGAGTACAGCTCTACTAAATCATTATCTTCCACAGAAAGGCCATCTAGTCTGCCTTTGCCAAAAACTTCTCTGCTAATTCTGATGCCCTTGATTATTCCAGCATCAAAGTGAGGCCAGTACCAAACTCTGGCTTTTCATTAGTCACAACTAGGTCATCAAAAATTTATCAAAATACTCAAAGCCAATTCTATTCTACAATAAGCTTCTACCTGGAGAGTTGTCAGAACAGTGGAAATGAGCAGAGTAACCAAGGCACATGGTTCTCTGAAGGCTTAGCTGCTGTGCTGAGAAGAGTACCCAACCAGTGAGTAGAAGCTTTGGACATTAACCATTGTTTCAGAAAACATTATCTTATATAGTTTTTTGCTCTTGTAATGTCAAATTGAGCTGATCTTCCTTGAGCTGAGAAAGAGGAGTATGGGTCAAGGGACGCTGTAGGAAATATCTCAGAGTTGAAGATAAAAGAAATCACTGGAAACAAGAGCACAGTATGGTTTACCCAAAGCACACACACCATCAGTGGATCAATAGGAAGTAAATTCCCTTTTTTGACATCTCAGAGTGCTTGATTCTAAACCCTTCTTCCTCTCCCCTCTCCAACAAGATGGAATCATATGATTAGAGAAAATCATGGTCTGATATAATTTGGTGTAAATGGTTGCACTAATTTAAGTGTCTTCAAGCCTTACAAGTCTTCAAGTCTTCCTACTTCAGACTAACACTCCCCATCAATCACTGGCCTAAACCCACTCTTACACTACTCTGCTCTTGTGGGGCTTCTGAGATCATCATCTAGTGCTCATTTTCCTCAGGGAAGACCTCAGTGGGGGTCCACACCCTGGTCAAAGACCTTGTTTGTTGGCCTCAGCCTCTTAGGAGAACACCTAGGGTGAAGACTGACCAGTGCAGGCCCACCCACTCCTGGAACTTACAAGGTTGATTGAATACCCTACTTCCTCTTTCTCATTCATTCTTCTCATATTAGACAAAAGTCTGTTTTTTCAAAGGACAAACCTGATAATATTATACTTTTATTCAGAACTTGCTTTAGGCAATCAGTCAATCTTTCTTAGGATTAGAAACAAAACCCTATAACATGGTGATGTAGCCTTACTTGATCCATTCCTCTCTACCTATGAATGAGTTCTTTTCATGTGGTGCCATGAACTTGCTGTTCACTATGTCTAAACTTCTCTTTCCCTAGGACTTTATCTGGCTGACTCCTTTTCCTCCTTCTCATCTGAGCATAAATATCACCTCCTCAGAGTTTTATCCTGGATCATGGCTTCAGTCACTTGCTTTTATTGTTTTAATTTGTGCATTACATTTAAAACTATCTGAAATCACCACACCCACACACAGACAGGCTCACATACAGACACACACAAACACATATGCAGATGTCACTGTTATTGTCTACCTCAAATGGTGACCTGCATGAGAACAGTGACTTTTCTGGTCTGCCTTTCTTGACTGCCTGGGGTTCCAGAACCTATGATCAGACAATAAATATTCATTGTGGAAAGTTCAATTCTGCAGTGACTGCTTGAAAGAAGAACCTTAGAATCCTAATCTAGACAGTAAGACAATTAGGCTAAATGACGTCTGGCATCTTTTCATGTTTCTTGAAGATAACCATTACAGTAGAAATGAATCGGGGATTTAGGGAAGGCCAAGACAAGATGAAGTCATATTGTCATGTTGTCACTGAGCCTTTGATTCTGATAAGAAGACTTCTCAATGGGTAATAAATAGACTGTTCAGTCCTATGATAAGTGACTCAGCAGAGGGATGGTTAGTCCTCTGTGGTAACACGAATGGGGGTATCTATAGGGACATCAGAGAAGGTTTCACACAGTGGGACAGTTGAGCTCTTCTTCATGGGTAAATTGGAATTCTACAGGTAGAGAATGAAATTAGACATTTCAGGCAAGGAAAAGAAAACATCATATAGGTGTGTGAATTTGAAGGTAAATGATTTATCTGAGAAATAGTCTGATGAATAGGAATAGTCTGTGAATGTAGGAACAATAATGGGTGGAAAACCCGGGTATCATAGAGCAGATGTGCCCTGGGTTGTTTGAATAGCTCCATGTTCCATGTGACTCTGCAGGTATTATAGAGTCAACAAAGAGCCTAATACACAGATTAAATTACTTTTGCAATTGTTTTATTTTTAATCCAGACAGCAATTTCATCTTTCTCATTTTGAGAAAAGTTATAATGATAACTATGTGAAGGATGAAAACAAGAGAGTCAAAAAAAAAAAAAAAAAAAAAAAAAAACCAACAAGAGTGTCCAAAAGTGAATAAAATAGTTCAGTTGAAACAATGAGTACCTCCAATTGGCCAGTGATGTAATTCAAGTCCTTTGTCCAAAGTGCGAAGAACCAGGAGCCCAAGTAGTATATGTTCCAGTTCATTTCAAAAGTTTGAGAATAGGAAATCTGATAGTGAACATTTCAGTCTGAAGATAGGAGAAGGCTAATGTCTCAGGTCACACACTCAAGCAGAGACAGTACATTTCCATTCCTCCACCTTCTTGTTCTAACTGGTCCCTCCACAGTTTGGATCACACTCATCAATACTGGGGAATAAGCATTTGCTTTACTTAGTCTATCAATTAAAATTTAGAAATATCCTTATAGACATACCCAAAAATAACATTTGATGAAATATCTGGTTTGGGCATTCCATTGTCTAGTCAAGCTGAGACATAAAATTAACAATACATGTGGTCCTGATTTACACAAGTATTGATTCTTGAATGCTTCTAAGTTTCATGTGTTGAACCTGGATCTATAGCAGATCAAATGTCTCCCTTTTGGTTCATTTCTACCTGGGACTGGACATGGCTGATAAATCACCTTTAGCATCAAAATCTGCATAAACTTGGGGAAGATACTAAGTTAGTTCATAATTCTTATCTGTAGATTCAGAATTAAATTTTTCAGAGCAATGAATTTTTTAATTTATTGAAAATTGTTCTTGAAAACATAATAAAATTTTAATATCCTGAAGCACAAAGGAAGGAAGTAACCAAATCCAGAGATGTTCTCAGTAGTTGTATCACCAAAGGCAACAAACTTTGTCTCATTCTTACTTGTTGCTCTCTCTTCAGAGAGTTACAAAGTTCCTTGAAATATTTAGACAATATGTCTAAATACTGACATTATAAGAGATAGAGGAGAGGAGGGCATAGTAGCGTCTGTTAAATGCTCAATGTGTGTAGTACACAACTCTTCAAGGTTAATATTATCATCATTCTATGAGGAAACTGACCCATAACCAAGAGGTTAGGTCACTTGCATTTAGACTCATAAGCAAGACTATGTGGAGAATGAATAAATTGTGAATTCACAATTTAAGAGGACTGATTATGAGATTAGTGGGTATTTTTTATAACTATGCTTTAAAATAATTTCAAATTTCCAGAAACTTTAAAAGAACTATACAATGGTCATTTACACCTTTGCCTAAGTTGTCAACTTTGCCTTGCTATTTTCTCTATAAGCAGATGTTTTAAAATTAACCATTTTCTTTTGTAATAACATACATATTTTAAATTAATTACTTTAAATTATATATATATATAAATACTTTAAATTATATATATATATAAATTATATATATATAAATTATTTATATATATATATATATATATATATATATATATATATATATATATATACTTTTTTTGTTAAAAATCTGTCCTTGTGAAAAAAAAGAGAAAAAAATGACACAAATTATTTCTATCAAAATTTTATGCTTTTTTTTTTTAGAGATAGTCCATATAAATACAGACTATATGTATATAGTTATGTTTTACTTATTGTGAGAACATCATAGGATGTAAATAAAATGGCTGAACTGGCAATATGGGACCACCAATGCATATGCAGTCCACTATTGACTGAAATGTCATTATGTAGAATATGATTATATATAGAGAGAAACACAAATATATGCCCCTTGATCCCAGATGAGAATACATTTGACAGTCAGTATTCTGTACCTTTCTTTTAGTACTATACTTTTTCACTTGCAAAAATATCTTTGAGGTCCCTTCCTATCTAAACATACCTCTTATTTTTTTTTAATTTCTTCTAAACATACCTCTTTATTTTTTTAATTTGTTCTAACTAGTTATACATGACAGTAGAATGCACTTTGACACATCATATATAAATGGAGTATAACTTCTCATTCTTCTGATTGTACAAGATGTAGAATCACACTGGTTGTGTAGTCATATATGTACATAAGGTAATAATGTCTGATTATTTCCACTATCCTTCTTATCTCCATATCTCCTCCCTTCCATTCTGCTCTATTTAATCCAAAGTAACTCTATTCTTCCCTGAACCCCACCACCCCCAGCCTTATTGTGATTAGCATCCACATATCAGAAAAAAATATTTGGCTTTTGGTTTTTGGGGATTGGCTTATTTTACTTAGCATGATAAGTGCCGTAAGTTTATTTTACTTTAAAGCTGAGTAATATTCCATTGTGTGTGTGTGTGTGTGTGTGTGTGTGTGTATATATATATATATATATATATATATATATATATATATATATATATATATATATATCACATTTTCTTTATCCATTCATCTGTTGAGAGACACCAAGTTTGGTTTCATAGCAAAATCAAGAATCAATAAATGGGATGGATTCAAACTAAAAGCTTCTTCTCTGCAAAGGAAACAATCAATAACATGAAGAAAGTGCCTAGAGTTTGGGAGAAAATCTTTACCACATGCACCTCAGAGAAAGCATTAATTGCCAGGATATATAAAGTACTCAAAAAACTTAACACTAAAATAAATAAATAAATAAATAAATAAATAAATAACCTAATCAATATGTAGGCTAAGGAACTGAACAGACACTTCACAAAAGAAGAAATACAAATAGTCACCAAATATATGAGAAAATGTTCAACATCTCTAGCAATTAGAGAAATGCAAATCAAAACTACTCTAAGATTCCATCTCACTCCAGTCAGAATGGTAACTATCAAGAATATAAATAACAACAATTGTTGGTGAGGCTGTGGGGAAAAAGGTACACATTTTGCTGGTCGGACTGCAAATTGGTGCAACCATTATGGAAAGCAGTATGGAGATTCCTCAGAAAACTTGTAATAGAACATTTGACCCAGTTATCCCACTCCTTATCTATACCCAAAGGACTTAAAAATCAGTATACTATAGTGACACAGCCACGTCAATGTTCATAGCAGCTAAACTTACAATTCCCCTTTATTTTTAATATCTTTATCCCATTACACAAATGACATTTAATTCAAACTATCCCATCCTTTGTGTTCAGTGATATTTCCAGTCTTTTGCTTTTACAGAGAGCATTTCAGGAAACATATGCATACACATATTTGTGCATACATCCAAGTGAATCTGCAAGAAAAAAAAATCTAGTAGAAAAATGCCTTTCCACCAATGTTCACACCAACAATAAGGACTCAGATTTACTGTTTATTAACTGTTATTTAGTGAAAATATCTTTTTTTTCTCTTTCCACATTTTTACTGGTGCACTATTGTTGTACGTAATGGAATTTCTTGTTACATATTCATACATGCATACAATGTAACAGGATGATGAGGAAACTGTAATAATTACCAAGAAGAGAACACTATAACAAACACACACACACACACACACAAATTTTTAAATACATAAATTTTCTCAAGGCAAAACTATACTCTAGAATACACACTGTTTTAATTGATTCAAAAATGTTTAAAAACATATGAAATACATTCTCTAACCATTATAGAATTAAATTAAAATTCAATGAGACAAAAATTAGGACTTTACCGAATTATGTGCCTACTATACACATTTCTTTATACACATTTTTATTCACATAAGTCAGAGAAAATCATGAAGGATGCTAGATTATATATTGAACTGTGTTAAAATTTAATAGGTACAGTTATAATACTTCTTAGAAGACAATATACAGCTTTACATACTTATACTAAAAAAAAGAAGGCCTAAAAATCAATAATCTAAACAATTTAACTTTAAGAAGCTAGAAAAAGCAGAACTAATCAATATCAAGGTTAATAGAAGAAGGGAAATTGAAGAATAGTAGAAATCAATGAAATATAAAAGATAAAATACTAAATGAAAAATAAAGACATAACCAAGAATTGTCTCTTGAGGGAAAAATGAAATATGAGATAAGATCATGAGTTTAAAAATATTTCAGCAAATCATAAAATAGTAATCAACTATGAGTCATGAAAAAGACAAGATCTCTTGTCTGCAAAGTTCTCTCCAGTGAGATGTGAGGTTTGGAGAAGAAAAGCATGCAAAAAAAAAATGTGACAGGTACGTTTCTAATGTACATATCAGTGTGGACAGAAAACACCATTAACCAAGTCTTCAATCCAAAGAATCTTTGAACCTTAATGCAAGAAAAATCATCTGCATTTCTATGTCCCATTAGGAAGCTGTCAGAGGAAGGCAGAATAAATGAATCTAAAACCACAAGGAGAAAGGTTATATTAGACATTAGAGTAATTGTTTTGAGGGCTGTTACTCAGCCTATCACAAGTCCTTCAAGGCTCTGACCCCTATTTTCAAGAGTATCCCTCCTTTTGGTACCTTGGTGTCCTCCATCTGCAACCAACACAAACCATGTTTCCAGCTTCACATCAGAATTTATTTCCATTAAAGGAGGAGATCTTTCATGGCCTATACAACATTGGCACCCCCTCTTAAATAATATCATTACATGGACCTGCTTGGGCTGTCTTGTGTGTTCTAGGAGGTAATAGAGCTGCTAGAGAAACTGCATGAACCCCTGACAGCAAAAAGTTCTCCCTCACTTTCCTGTCCATATTCTCAGCAGCACATGTATCCTTCCTTCCCTAACACAGGGGTCAATCTCTGCCCAGTCTCTGGTACCAGCACTTAACCTCGCCTCCTTAGGGGTCTCAGTGTAGCCAGAAACCATCTTCTTTCCCAAAACTCATTCCTAGGGCCCCTTCAACTCATAAAAATAGAAAAAAGCAGGCAGCAAGGTTAATATGCTATAAGATATGAATTGAAGAGTTAGGATGGATGTTTTCTGAGGGACATGAGGAAACTTCTGAGGGGCCTTGTGAACTATAGAACTGTATATAATGGAAAGCACTGAAGCATGTTAGCTGTGAAAAGGCACCATTTATAAATGGTATCTGTTAAATTATATCCTTTAGCATGTGCTATTTTAAATGTGAGAAAACTGAGGCATCTAGAAGTTAAGCCACTTATAGAAGACTGTTATGTAAAACTATTTTGCAGGTCTGGGACAGTGGGAAATTATTTAGGACAATCTAATTCTCCATTATCCTTAGAAATCAAAGGAAAAAGGAAACACATCCAGTCACCATGCATCCAGATATGCAAAAAGTAAAGGGACATCCCAGCATCACACAGACACAGAATTTCCTGAGAGTATAACTGATAATCTTTACCCCTCAATGTCACTTATTATTATGGTTTGGATATGAGGTATCCCCCAAAATCTCACATACTAGTTAATCCAGGAATGTTCAGAGGTGAAATGATTATATCATCAGAGCTGTTTGTAACCTGATTAGTAGATTAATCCATTAGTTAATCCATTAGATGAATTAAGAATTTGAATGTATTACTGGGTTCTAATTGTAAGGAAGTAGAGTATGACTGGAGGAAGTAGGTCAGTGAGGTGTTCCCTTGAGGAATAGGCTTTGTTGACTCCTCCTTCTCTTTTTCTCCCTCTGCTTTCTAGCTGCTATGAGCTCAATAGCTTTCTGCCACTGTGCCCTTTCACCATGATGCTCTGTCTCTCTTCAGGCCAAGAGGAATGAAATTTGTTGAGTACAGATTGAACACCTGAAACAAGGAACCAAAACACTTTTCTTATTCTAGGTTCTTTTTATCAGATATTTTGGTCACAATGATGCAAAGTTAACTTACATGGTTATCATGGGTTTGGAGATGGGAGTTAACTCTGACTTGGCAATACATCCTCAGCAGCTAGCAAAGTGTTGAACAAATAAGCACACAGCACATTTTGGTTAAAAAAATGACAAAGTCCTTCATTTTATAAATGTCAAAGTGAGACCCAGAGAGGAGTCATGGCTTGCTTATGGTGACACAGCTCACAGTGAGGAGTTGAGATATTTCATATCATGTTGACTCTGGGCTCTGCCACGTTTCAAAGTACATTAAGCCTCTCTCATTTTCTCAGAGTGAATACAGAGAGATATGGGCAGGAAGGAGGGAAAATAAGTTTGGAATGGATGATATTATCTATTACAGCTATTCCTCAAATCCTTATAGGATCCTAGTTGACAAAATCAGAGGAGAAAGCACTCAGAATAAAATACCTGACAATAAAAATTGTAGAGAAGAAAAAGTTTTATTTGGAGGCACATGGTTTCAGAGGATTCAGCCCATACACAGCCGGCTCCATCCCATGGTGAGGCAGAATATAATGGTGGAAGAGTGTGGTAGAAGGAAGTGGCTCACATGACAATTAGAAAGCAGAGAGATTCCCCTCACCAGATACAAAATATATACCCCAAAGGCATACCCCCAACTCTTCTAGCCAAACCCTGCCAGCCTTCACTTATCCCTCAGTTAATCCCAAAGGAGAATTAATCTACTAATTAGATTAAGACTCTCATAACCCAATCATTTCTCCTCTAAACCTTGCATTATCTCACATATGAGCTTTTGAGAGACACCTAATATCTAAACCATAACAAGAGACATTTATAGTGATGTCGTGTTCAAAGTTGAAGGGTCACCTTCCCCCTGTGCATTTTTCTCCATCCTATATGCAAGCAACATATTTATGTAATGGAAATTTAACCCCCCCCCCCCACCACCACCACCAGTCCTCTCTGACTTTAATTTTAGGATTTTCATTGGATTTGTCTCTGAACAATTTAAGTTTATATCTTTGATGATTCCCTGGTAGAGGCAAGCAAACTTTATTTTGCTACTGTGATGCTGTGGTGGGCATGGGGTAAGAAATGTGAGTTTGTCATTTCTTTCTTTGTTTTTTAAATCTTTTAAAATTGTACATATTTTTATGAGGAATGGCTTGCTAACTTATTTCTGAAGTAGAGAAAAGTCAGAATGCACATATTCATTATTACTCTTCAAATACATATAGGCTATGGGCTTGACATATGATATTTACCAAATGTGATTATGTCTTAAATGTCTTTCTTCTTTCATAGATGAACTCCTATAGGGAAGACCAGGGTTGATGAAGCCCTGTATCCTAAAAGCTCAACAATTCCTTAAGAAAGATGCTGATCAAATGAATGTGTGAGACTTTAAAACACTGATAAAAGCAGTATATGGGGTCCTCATGTTTACTGAACACAAGGAGAAAGTAGGATTTAAACTCAAAGAACACAAGCTGGGCTGTGCATTAAAGTACCTAGCTAAGACCTCAAAAAAGCAGAAAGTCTGCTTGTTCTATGCAATCAATTCTTTCCCAGTACTTTTGCCTAATCTGAATTCTACAGGTCTAATGGCACCCATGAGTACCAGCCCTTCAAAGAAGAGATATTGCTGTTTTTTTGTTTGTTTGTTTGTTTTTGTTTTTTGTTATTGTTTCAGTTAACATCATTGAGTGCCCAGCTCTTAAAATTCCTCTTTGGTTGTCACTGAACAAACATGAATATGTACATATTAGGTATCTACTGTATGCTAGATAGGGGGCCTCATACTGGTAATCTGAGTTTATGCAAAACATTGACTTAATGTAGTGAAAACAGCACAGAGCTGACTTAAAAAAAAAACTCTCAGAACCTATCTGCCTTAGTTTTCTATTCTCTCTCCTCTTACCTATTTTGAAATAATATACATTTGAAGGTATTTGCTAGTTAGGTAACATACAAATATTATTTCTAGGGTGTTCAGAAGGTAATGAGAAATATGCTTTTGGAAAACTGGGATTAATGAATGAACTCTTCTCTAGCACATCTCAAATATCATTCAACATTTCAAGTTAAATTTCTGTTTTTGGAAATCTCTATATATTGAAGTCTAAAAAGAATACAGCTCTCCCACTTCCACTACTTGCCAAGAGCCAACTTCGCCAGGTGGCAGGAAAGACAAAAGAGAGATCTGGGTCCATGCCAGGCTTCCATGCTCAAAACGGAGGGACACAAGCTGTGAGATCAGGGATTCTGATTTTGCCTTCCTTAGAAGGAAGGCTTAGGCCAGTGACGATTGCAATGAGGCAGCCTCTGATGGAACACATGAGATTTCCATAGGAAAGTCCTCAAACCTATCTTCCACTTGTTTAATATCTCAGGGAGTATAGAATGCATGTCAAATATACTTTTATTATCTTCTGTTATGGCAAGTTCTATCTCAGTGACTGGATTTATCTTGAAGCATAAAATAAAAGATTGATGGTGCATATTTGCTCCAAGGATCTCAACTGAGCTTACAACAGCAAATACAGGGCTATAAACAAATATAAGCTTGTCAGATGAAGTCTCTGTAACAATAGGATAGGAGATAATTTCATTTTGATCACAACTCCCCATGAGCAGCAGCCTAACTAACATACCCTTTGGCAAGAGACTGTCCACACTCTCCCTCCTTGTAAGGACAAGGCACAGCATGTGGTCATTTATCAGCTCACATGCTCTACACCTGCAGACACACTCCTTCCTTCAGTTATTCCTTGAGAGGAAATCTGGGTAGCAGTCCACACAATGTATCCATATGTACTTCATCTGATAAAAGTTCCTCTAGGATTCTGGTGGGTTTTTTCTCTTCAAAGAAAGTTAGAAATTAGGATGGGCTGCAGCTTCTGCCCCTGAAGTTGGTATCAGTGTCACATTGTCTATTTGCATCATCCACTATACCTAAAGTGACCATCTCTGCTAACTAAGGATTTGCCTGTTGATGTCACAAAGACCTTCATTCACAACTGGTCTGGGATATTTTCTCACCTCTTCTAGAACAAGAGTTACTATACTTTTCCGTTAAAGGGAAATTGAGCTAGGAGTAAGGTTTCAAGGCTCTGTGTATTTCACCCTGCATCTATTGTGTAACCCTGTTTCTCCCGATGATCAAGGTCAATACTTCTGCCAAAAGTCTGCAGATCCCTGTATACAAAGTGCCCAAGATACCAGTCAGCAACCACAATTTATAACGAATGGATTATTTTCAGTGTTATGTGGTGAAATTATGAAGCTATAGAGAACAGAACTTATAACTCTGCAAGGCTCAGAGTTGCAAGGAATGGAAGCACACAATACCATTATTTGCCACTGCAAATGATGACAAATGAGACTGCTCCTGATTTCACCCTTTATTTTGGACTCATGCTTTCCTATTGGAATCACAATGTTATTTAAAGCTCTCTAATACAGTGCATCATGAAGGATGGCACCACATCCATACAGAACTTAGACTTTGCCATGATGTATGAGCAGAGTATTAAGAAGTTTGTATAATATCTTACACTGGCATCCTTTTGGAAAGCAGAACAAACTTATACTTTCCTTGTTTAACTTCTTTTTCAGAGTATTATGTTGTACTCCCTCTAGAAGTTACCCTAGACTTCATTCAGCACATTTTCTCATAATTATAACCTCTCCTACCAAAGATTGGATTGCATGCACCCTGGTAGACATGAAACATGCCTAGAAGCTTAGACCTCCCAGATAATTTATTCCTGTACTTAGTTTCATTAAAAATTGGCAGTGTTTTATATCAACCTATAAATGAGCCAAAGTAGAATTGTCAAGGGGGATAAGGTGTTATCACAATCTAAAAAGTCTCTCCAGGTGTTCAGGTGTTGTTGATCCTTTTTGATAGAATGTGAAAGATGTAACAATTTTTTTAATAGAATACCTCACTATGCTCCTAACTACTGGGTTCCTACAATATAAGAGATGTTCCCAGCTCTTGAATTATTACAGGGTTTATCTTCACTCGGAAGGGTATACCATTGGAATGCCAAATTGGCTTAACATCATTCATGCAATGGATCAATATAGCAATCTGAAAAAACAAATGGATGGTCCAAATTTCTTCACAATATACAACAGAAACAGAAGAGTTAACAGAGCTTCAGCACAAAATTGTAAATGTACATTGTAATCTATCTCATGTGAATAAAAAGTTGTTTCTTATCCTCATTTCTGATTAGAAATTAAGACATTCACCTAAAGCTTTGTTAATCTGCTCTATGGGGTCTTTTGGTAACCAATCAGTAAGTAAACCAGTTTTTAAACTTGATTTGTTTGGTTGTATAAAATAAGATGCTGTTAAAGATTTTGTGGTATACTACACTGTTAGGAATAAATGCCAGTGAAGAAAACAGGAGATGCATGAAATGGGATTGAGAAAAGGAAGAAGTCAGACATTAATAAAGACCCAACAAAGTCTTAACCCAGCATTGATCTCTAGAGTAACTATTGCTTATCAGTATCCCATATTGGGCTAAGTGACCAGACTTTTATCCACTTTCCTTTTCAGTCAACCAATGTAGGCTTCCTGGGGTGGGGAGCATGCCATAGGACAAGCTATATGTCTGAACTTGAGGGGGACACTGAGTTTACTTAAAGATTGGAGCTTTTTACTATTAAATTCATGTGGGTGAGATTCATGTTAATGTTTACCTGCTGAACAGACTCCAGAACTACTTTCATCTAGAATTCTGATTATCATTTAAGATAACATGTATCTTTATTATATAAGCCACAAATGGTGAGGTTTGCTGTTATTTGCAGCTAAAATTACTGACTTCAGTACAACTGCAAATTCTTTGATAAAGAGGATCTAAACAGCACTTCCCAGTGTGTACATGGTTACAATCCCTCTCTCCCAAACAAAATTTGCCATCAAGATTCTTTGGACAATCCTTGAAGTTTAATGTTTCTGACCTTTGAGAAAGGCAGCTCAAAAAAGAAAAAAGAAAGAAAGCAGACAAATCACCTTTTTAACTATTTATATCTATGCTTATATCTCTTTCTAGAAATTTCACTTTCACAGATGTGGGTATGTGGAAAGCCTTGCATATGGACAGTAGTTGAGGTAAGATGGTAAAAGACCATGAGTTGCCACACTTTGAGTGATTTTTGCCCTTTAAAACAGGAAAGAATCTATAAAATTAAAATCTAAATTGAAGCAACCAAAAGTGAGGAAATAAATTAAGAAATAACAGTATCAAGGGGAAAAATCATCAAATGGCCCAATATATGAATAATCAGGAATTAAGAAGGAGATGAAAGAATTGAGAATTAACATTTTAAGAGATCGAATAATTTTAAGCAAGAGAAATGCAAGAAAATCTCACTTAGATTCATCATGTCCAATTTCTTGAGAATAAATATTAAAAAAAAAGTTGCTGTGAGTTAGATATTAAATATTCCCCAAAGGTCCATGTGTTAAATGTTTGGCCTCAAGATGGTACTTTTGGGAGGTGATGGAAACTTTAGGAAGCAGAACACAATAGAAGGTCTTTAGGTTATTAAAGAAGTTCACCTAAAGGACATTGTGAAACCCTAGCCCCATTTCTCTTCCTTTTTTTGCTTTCTGATCATGAGGTGAACAGTTTGTTTTGTCACATTCTCTATGTGCAGCGTAGCTCAGAATGATAGGAAAAACTGATAATGGACAAAAACTTTTCAAACTATGAGCCAAAATTAGCTTTTTCTCCTTATAAGAAAACAATCTCAGGTATTTGTTATAGTAATGGAAAGCAGACTAGTACAAATATATCCATAACAGTTGAAAAGAAAAAACACTCTGTTAAGTGGAATAACAATAAGAATAAATGACTTCTTATCCGAAATAATAGATGCCAGATGACAAAAATATGTATAATCAAAATGCTCAAAGAAAAATGAATCTGTTGTTCTAAACTTCTATATTTAGGTAGAATATCCTGCACAAATAGAGGCAAAATAAATATGCTTTCATAGAGCAAAAAGGGAGAAAATTCATTAGTACCATTAAATCATTCAAATAAATATTAAAAGAATTATTTTTTCTATCTTAAAGATAATTATTCCTAAAAGAAGCCTCAATATTTAAAGTACATCAATGAGAATAAAAAAGTTAATATATAAATAAATATGTAATAATTAAAAAATATTTTAAAAGATTCATCTCTTCAAAGCAAACATAATAATGTATTGTGGAATTTTTAGTGTATAAGCAAATAAAATTCATGACAAACTTTAGCATCAAGTGATGAAATTATGCTGCTGTAATATAATTTTAACATATGTGAACCATAGTTATGTTAATTAAAGAAGAATGTGATTGGTTAAATATATATGATATATATATTTACTACAGAGATACATGAACACACACACTTAAAAATATAAAATACACTCAAAAAGCCAACAATTGTTTATAGCTCAATGGCAAAGAACATTATTCACACGTTCAAGGCCATAGGTTTGATCCTCAGCATCATCACCATTAAAATATTTTTTAAAAAGCCAAGGGTGATAATTAAAATATAAATAGAAAAATAAAAATAATGATGAATTCAAAAGAAAGTAGAAAAGAAAAATAAATAAATGGTCCAAATATAAAACAAATATCAAAGCAGTAGAATTAAGCCCAATCCTTAAATACAAAAAAGTGAAGGAATCAGCTTAAAAGGCAGATTTCTAAACTGACTAAAAGCACAACACTGTGCTACTTAACTTTTAAATATAAGCACACAGAGATAGATTGACATAAAGGAATGGTTATAATACACTATTATAATGAAATAAATGAATTATAGCGACAATATCAAGTTATTTGACAAGTGACATATTTCAAGTTAAAGAGTTTCACTAGTAATACAGAGGAATTTTAGAATAAGAAGACCAAATTATCAGGAATAAATATCAATCCTAATGGAATAGAAAACAATACCATAGCTTCAAAATGCCTAATCAAAAATTGAAAGATTAAAAGTAGAAATTAACAAATCCAGGGTCAAGTTGAAAATTTGAACATTTCTGTCTCAATAGTTGCCTAACATTAGCCAGCATGTTGCTTGGGATAAGACCTGTTGGTTTTCAGGTTATTATTGTGAAAACAAGACTCACAAATGGAGTGATTCCAGCAACCAGAAAGGTCCTTATTTGACCAGAGCCACAGCATCTGCTTCTCCTTTTTCATACTTAATGACAATGACTGAAAGATTTCCTAAGATGTTGCCTTCTCTTCACCATCTCACAGCCTAGAGTTTTCCTTTCATCTCATCTTCAATGTGGCTGGGTACTAGATGAGCATGAAACTTCTTGTACCTGTCCCTTTCAATACAAGCTGATATAATGCTTTTAAATGCTTCACGGATTCCATAGGTATCAATTTGTATTACATTCTTTAAGCAATACCCACATTCAAATACATTTGAGATAATTTCTTATCTACTTTACATTTCCTTAGAGGCTAATGTTGAAAATACCATAAGATCCTTTAAAACTCTTTTTTATCCATATGAAAATTGCCTGTAGAACTACACCTTAAATCTAGTGAAATGTTAACACAGGGTTTCATATCTTGGACCAGATCTTTGCCCTCAGGACCTTTCTTGCTTTGACATTTTTTGTGGGTAGTGACTTGGAATAAGATTGCTTTATTTTAAAACCCAGCAAGTTTGGCTTCTATATTTTAAAAAATATTAAAGTCTCTAACAAATTTTATTGTATATTTTTATTTCATTATTTTTCTCTTTGTGTACTTTATCATGCACAGATAATATATATATGTCATTCTTCTTGGAAATTTTATTGATTGATCTATCAGTTATCACATACCATTTTTAAAATATTTTTTCATATTACCACAGGTAACATATTTTGCTAAATTTTTTACTATTTCATAATAAGATTCCTCTTTCTTCTACACATATATTTTTCTTATTTTTCCCGACTCTCTCACTGAAATCTTGCCTGGGGTCTCTAAAGTTCTGTTCCCTGTCTTCAAAAAAACATTTTTAGCTTCTACCCTTTGCCTGGCCTGAAGCTAGTGCCATGGAACTTAGGTTTCTGTTATGGCAGTCCTCCAAATCTAGGTATCAAATTTTACTTCAGGTATTATTGCTGCATTACAAATTAGCTCTTAATTTCTCAACTTAAAATAATAATTTTACTTTGCTAGCAATTCTATGGCTTGGAAATGAGGAGAATTCAGCTAGATCATTATTTCATTAGCTCTCTCATGCAGCTGAAATTAAATGTCATCTGGTGCTACCACCATATGAAAACTCAGCTAGACTGGATGTATTAGATAATTCATTTACGCAGCTTACAGTTGATGGTAACTCTTGGCTGGGAGTTCAGTTTGAGCTGTTATCCAAAACACCTACATATAATCTATTCAAAATTGTGATCTTTTGGTAGTATAAGTTCTTACATGGTAGCTGGCTTCCCTCTATGCCTGCAACCTAAGAGAATTATGTAGCAGCCACATAATCTTTTATGATATCACTTTAGAAGTCATATAGGATCATCTTACCATGATTTGTTTCTCAAAACAGTCACAAGCCTACTCAAATTAAAAAAGAAAGCCCATAGGCCCTGAGTGTCTCCCAATGATAGCAGCATCAAAATATTTATAAGCATGTTTGAAAGCTCTAAGATGATAGTTGCTCCATATCACAGGTAATTGCTTACCCATACACATGAAGAGTTAATAGAAGATACTAAGAGACAGCCCAGGTCTTCTGAGTGCCCGATAACCTATATTTGGAGTAACCAAGGACAGAGTTTCAGTAACAATAATGCTGGCTCTCATGAATTAGTATGATGTGACCCTCTATACCATTGTTTACCATCATTTGATTTCAACTGGAAAGATATCTGGAGAGTTTTTCCTCCTGCAATGTTTGCTCTCCTGCCAAGAGGGAGAACAGTTTTTGCTATTCAACCCATTTCCCATGGGGCAGTTACCATTCCTTCTTCTTTTTCCTAGATGAGGGGCAGGCAAGATGATGTGCTGTGGTCCTTGCTAAAATTCTATATGACTCTCCACATGATTCCCAGTTATAGTCTACTAATGTTTGAACAACCTCTGGAGTTATTAAGTAAATATTGTTATAGTCACCATCAATTTTAGTGGAGAAAATGACAGCCTCTGAGAAGAATGAAGGAAAACCTAGTGAGGGCTTAACCTATATGTAAAACAAGAGCATGGAATCTGAATTCAGCATCATGTGAGCACTCTCCTATTCATTGAATTCTTTAGAAACCTCCTTCCAATCATTATGATTATTACAGTGTAATCATGACTTACATATCAATAAAGGCAATGTTTGTGCCCGCCTTGCAACTTTCTGAGTCTTAGAGTAAATAAAGATAGAATTACCACTTAGAAGGTATGAGAGGCTTTAAGATAAATTTAAGATAATATGTGGCAAGGAGCCCAGACAAAGGAATAAGAACATTTCAGAAAACTGTAAGGATCAGCAGAAGAAGAGCTTGTGTAAAAACTAGGGGTCTTTTGTGACCTACACTATTTTTACTCAACCTAATGGATCTGATATGTTGGCACAATTCCTAGAAAAATTGAAGTGCGCTTGACAAAGAGCCTGCAATAAATTCTACCACAACTGTAGAATTCATAAGACATGGTCTTTAACCAACAATATTTTTTCCTAGTGATATTTTGTTTGTTTTACCTTTGTAAGTCGTACCTCTGCCTTTGATCTAGGAAAGAGTCTCTTCAGGATTGCTTTCTTTTGTGAATATCTTTAGAGGAATGCATCTTCAGTGTCATGAAGTAAGTCTCTAAGTTATTTCTATATGGTAAATTTGAGGATTTCGTCCTATAGGATAGAAGCATCTGTATTGGATTTTCTTGCTTTACCAAACAATATAATCACTGAATTTTCAAAATTTCTCAGTCATTACTTTTCATTTCCTTGCTTGCTTATAATAATTTTGAAAAACAATAATAACAAGTATATAATGACCAAGATGCTTCCAAATTATGGCTGTCACAGATTCAACTAAAAAAAAAAATCCTGAGAGAGATTAAATAGCTAAAAATCAAGCAAACTGGGCCATAGATTATCAAACAGGAACATAAAATTTACAGAAACTTGACCCTGTAGAGAGTCTGAATCACCTTCACTCTTTGAGTTTCCAAGACCTCAGAATGCCACAAGTTGTTGAGTGGGCCTGAGGTAGTACTCCTAATACTATTCCCATTCTTTTAGATACATACAAACTGAAGCTTTGTCCTACCAGGGCTGCTTAAGGCTGGGGCATGAAGGAGAACTTGCTGAAGTTGTTTAAATGCCAATTGGGCCTCAGGTTCCCATTTTAGGAGATGAGTTTTTGCTATTTGAGCCTATTTTACTAGTTGATATAGGGAACAAGCTATTTCAGCATACCCTTTCATCCATAGTCTACAAAATCCTTTTATGCTGAGGAATTCTCTCAACTGTTTTAGGGTTTGGGGTATTGGGAAGGAAGAAATGAATTTAATCCAATCTTCCTCTAACTTTTGAGTTTTCCTTAGTAAATAGTAGACCTAAGGGTCTTATAGAGGTTTGACAAAGTTGGGCCTCAAAGTTAGTTCCCCCTCAGACTAGGAGACATTTTATCCCTTTCTTATGAGGAAATTGAGTAAGGATGGGTTTTCTCCTGTAAGGTTTACTTGGTTGGGGCACAGAGGAAAATGTCACCTATATATTTTATGACCTTAACTTTTGAATGAATGAATGGGTAAGTCTTGTGCCAATAGTTAACCAAATAGATTGGTCAATAAACCCTGAGGCAAAACTGTACATGTTAATTGGGTGGATTTGTAAGAGGGATCATCAAACACAAAACAAACAAAAAATATTGAGAATCTGGGTGAAAGGGTATGTTAAAAAAAGCATATTTTTCCATTCTTTCACCTTCATTCTACAGATGACTTTACCTATGAGGTGAGTGGGTGAGTGTCTTGGAGAGAGAAAATTGTTAGGTCTTGTTTTGTAATCCAATCTTCCAGTCTGCCTTTTGATTGATGAGTTTAAGCTATTGAGAGTCAAGTTTATTATTGAACTATGATTTGTATTTCCATTAATTTGGGATTATTTTTCTGAGTTTTAATTTGGTTAGTTCCCTCTTTGATTATCTATTTTTTTAGTATAGTTCCTCCCTTTGCAGGGTTTTCACTTCTATTTTATTTTTATTTTTAATTTGTTCTAATTAGTTATATATAACTGTAGAATAAACTTTGACACATTATACACTCATGGAGTATAATTTCTCATTCTTCTGGTTGTACATGATGTAAATCACAACAGTTACATAGTCATATATGTACATAGGGAAATAATGTCAGATTCATTCTACTATCTCTCTTACCCCATTCCTCCACTTCATTCTCCTCTACTTAATCCAAAGTAACTCTAATTTCCATAGCCCCCAACCCTTATTGCAAATTAGCATCCACATATCAGAAAAATATTAGACCTTTGGTTCTTTGGGATTACCTTATTTTCCTTAGTATGATATTCTCCAGCTCCATCCACTTAAATGCAAATGCCATAATTTAATTATTCCTTAAGGCTGAGTAATATTACATTATATATATATATATATATATATATATATATATATATATATATATATATAATATTTTTTATCCACTCAGCTATTTAAGGTTCCATAGTTTAGCTATTGTGAGTGAGCTGCTATAAACATTGATGCAGCTATATACAATTGATCAACAAATTATGAAAAATGTTCAGCATCTCTAGTACTTAGAGAAATGCAAATCAAAATCTCACTCTGGTCAGAATGGAAATCATCAAGAATACAAACAACAATAAATGTTGTTGAGGATGTGTGGAAAAAAGTACACTCATACATGGCTGGTGGGACTGCAAATTGATGCAACGATTATGGAAAGTGGTATGGAGATTCCTAAGAAAACTTGAAATGGAAGCATCATTTGACCCAGCTCTTCCATTCCTCATTTTATACCCAAAGGATTTAAACTCACTTTTCTTTTTCTTTTTTTTTTTCTTCTTCATGGAATATTTTGCTGAGTATGTTTGGTAGTGCAAGCTTTTTCTTGTAAATTTTTGTTGTAAATTAGTTGTAAATTCTTTTAACTTTTGTTTATCATAGAAAGTTTTTATTTCATTTTGAATTCTGGAGATTAATTTTGCTGGTATAAAATTCTTGGCATTCATTTTCATTCAGAGCTTGGTGCCTGTCATTAGAGGACCTGCTAGCTTGAGGGTTTGGATTGAAAAATCAGCTGAGATCTGAATTAGTATCCCCCTATATGTAATCTGATACTTTTCTCTTGCAGCCTTGAAAATTCTATCTTTATTCTGTATGCAAGGCATTTTCATTATAATGTGCCTTGGTGTGGGTCTGCTGTAATTTTGTACATTTGGGGGTCATGTAAGACACTTTTGTTTGATTTTCCATTTCATTTTTTAGGCTTGGGAAATTTTATGATATTATTTCATGGAAAAGATTGTACATTGGTTTGTATCCCTGCACCTTCCTCTATCCTGAAATGTCTTAAATTGGGTCTTTTCATAGTATCCCATAATTCTTGTAAGTTTCATTCATGGTTTCTTACTATCTTCTCTGTGTAGTCAATTTTATTTTCAATGTTATATATTTTGTCTTCATTGATTGAGGTTCTGTCTTCCAAGTGGTCTAGTCTGTTGGTGACACTCCCCATTAAAATTTTAATTTGGTTTACTGATTCCTTCATTTTGAGGATTACTGCTTGATTTTTTTTCAATAATCTCTCTTTATTGAAATGGCCTTTCATCTCCTGAAATTTATCTCTGATTTCACTCCTCACATCATCTTTTATGTCATGAATCAGTTTTTAAATTTTGTTTTAGTTATCAATGGTCTTTTATTTTATTTATTTATATGAGGTGCTGAGAATCAAACCCAGGGCCTCACACATGCTAGACAAGTGCTCCACTACTTAGCCACAATCCCAGCCCATAAATCAGTTTAACTATGTAAATTCTGAACTCCTTTTTTGACATTTACTCTACTGTGTTGCAGTGGATCTTGGATTGTTTGGGACACATTGTTCCTTTGTTTTTTTCATGTTGTTTGTGTGTCTTCCCATCTAGCAATGTGGACCCGAGGTAGTACAGTTTCTATCTTTTAGACTTAAAATGTCCCTGAAGGTTTCCAGTACCTCACCTTAAAGGAGGAGATCAATGTTAACTTCACCCAGTGCATCCAATATGCAGCCTTAAAGCAAATAGATTCTATTAAGACATCAGGTTCTTCTTTCCCAGGTGGTCCTGAGTGCTGAACATTGGGAGATGTTTGCAAATCATGGAAAGCTTCTCTGTACTGGGCAGATCAAGACGATGCACATATCATACCACTCATATGAACCACATAAATAAGCAGCAGTTTCTATCCTCATAACCAGTAAAGTGAATTTCAAGCCAAAATTAGTCATAAAGGACAAAGAAGAACATTTAATACTTCTTAAAGTGATTATATATCAACAAGACATAATAAATATTTATCCCCCAAACAATGGATTATTTATGTACATCAAACAAACCCTTTTCAACTTCAAGAATCACACAGACCACAACATAATAATACTGGGTGACTTTAACACACTGCTATCATTACTGGATAGATCTTCCAAACAAAATTAAACAAACAAACAAACAAACAAACAAAACTATAGAACTCAATAATAAAATCAATAAATTGACTTAACAAACATATAGAATATTTCATTCATCAACAAGTGAATTTTCTTCTCAATAGCACATTGATCTTCTCTAATATAGATCATATCTATACCACAAAGCAACTCTTAGCAAATCCAAAAAAAAAAGATACTACCTTGCATTCTGTGAGATCATAATGAAATAAAATTGGAAATCAATGATAAAATTTAAAATAGAGGCTACTCCAATAGCAGATAAAATAAGGGATGAAATTTTAAAAAAATACTTACAGGTAAAAAAGACACTGGAAGAACATATCAAAATCTTCAGACACTATGAAGGCAGTGCTAAGAGAAAAATTCATTGTGTTGAACTCATTCATTTAAAGTATAGAAAGTCAATTACTAAATGATCTAACATTATATCTCAAAGCCCTAGAAAAAGAATGAATTAACACCAAAAGCAGTAGAACACTGAAAATAATTAAAATTAGAGCTGAAATCAATAAAATTGAAACAAACAGACAAAAAATTCCAAAACTTAGACAAAACAGAAAGTTGGTTCTTTGAAAAGAATAAATAAAATTGATAAATCATTAACCATACTCATGAAGAAAAACAGAAACATTCAAATTACTATAATATGTGATGAAGAAGGAAATATCCCAACAAACATGTCTGAAACACAGAAGATAATCAGAAACTGTTTTGAAAATTTATACTCCAACAAAATAAAAAATCTTGAAGACATTGACAAATTTCTAAAGACATATGACCTACCCAAACAAAATCAAGAGGATATACACAATTTAAACAAATCAATTTCAAGCAATGAAATAGAAGATGCTAACAAAAGCCAACCAAGAAAAGGTCAGGACCAGACATTCTCAGGTGAGCTTTACAAGATATTCAAAGAAGAATTAAGACAAATGCTCCTCAAATTATTTCAAGAAAGAGAAAAGAAATGAACCCTTCCCAACTCATTCTATGAGGCCAGTATCACCCAGGTACCAAAACCAGATAAAGAGACATCAAGAAATCAAAACTTCAGACCAATATCTCTATGAATATAGATGCAAATATTCTCAGTAAAATTCTGGCAAATCACATATAAAAGCACACTATAAAGATAGTGCACCACCATCAATTCAGATTCATCCCAGGGATGCAAGGTTGGTTTAACATACAGAAATAAATTAATGGAATTTATCATATTAATAGGCTCAAAGACAAATATCATATTATCATCTCAATAGATGCAGTAAAAGCATTTGACAAGATTCAGCATCCATTTATGCTCAAAACTCTAGAAAATCTAGGGATAGGAGCATACTGCAACATTGTAAAAGCTATCTATGCTAAACTGAAGGCTGAAATCATTACAAATGGAAAAAAAAAATTAATAGCATTTCCCCTAAAAACTGGAACAAGGCAGGATGCCCTTTATTACTATTTCTATTCAACATAGTTCTGCAGAGTCTACCCAGAGCAATTAGACAGATGAAAGGAATTAAATGGATACAAATAACTCAAACTATGACTATTCACCAACACATGATTCTATATTTAAAAGATCAAAAAAAAAAAAAATCCAACCAGAAAACTTCTAGAACTAATAAATGAATTAGCAGAATGTAAAATAACACCCCTGAATCAAATGTATTTCTATACATCAATGATGAATTCAATGAAAAAGAAATTGGGAAAACTACCCCATTACCAAAAGCATTGAGAATGTAAAATTCTTAAGAATCAATCTAACAAAAGAGTGGGAAGACTTCTGCAATGGAAACTACACAACATTAAAGAAAAAAAAAATTGAAGAATACTTTAGAAGATGAGAGATATTTAATCTCTCATGTTCTTGGATAGGCAGAATTAATATTGTTAAAATAGCTGTCTGACAAAAAAACATTATACAGATTTAATCCAATAGAAAAAGCAATCATGAAATTCATTTGAAAAAAAAATATCCAGAATAAACCAAGCAATCCTTAATAAGAAAAGTGAAGCAGGAAGCATCACAATAACAGACTCTAAACTATACTACAGAGACATCAGCAAAAATTGCATGATATTGGCACCAAAACAGACAAGTAGACCAATGGTGCAGGATAGAAGACACAGAGACAAACCCATACAAATACAGTTATCTCATACTGGACAAAGGTGCCAAAAGCATTTACTGGAGAAAAGATAGCCAACAAATTGTGCTGAGAAAAGTGGAAAACCACATGTAACAAAATTAAATTAAACCTCTATCTCTCACCCTCCAGGAAACTCAACTAAACTAAAGCACTAGAACAGAGACCCTGTGCCAGATAGAAGAAAAAAGTAGGAGACACAAGTTGGACCCCAGCCTCTGGCATGGGACCACCCCTTCTAACCAGAAGACTACTGAGGGAGGGCAGGCCCAGGGCCCAGATCTCCCCACAGTGTCCTGCATGGTACCCAGGCTCACAGTAGGTCCTGGACCACCCTGCCATCAGCAGACACCCACCTCTGGAATGGAATCACCCTTTGTGACCACCAGACAACTGCTGGAGTTCAGGCCCAAACCAGATCTTCCTAACTGGCTTGCTTGGGACCTAGGTCCAGGATCCACACTGCAAGAAAGGAAGACACATAAACAACATGAAAAAATCAAGGGAGGAAAGTGCCTCCAAACAAACCAGAATATTACAATAACAGAACCCATGGACTGTGAAGTTGATGAAATGTCAGAGAAGGAGTTCAGAAGGTAAAATTAAATAATTAAAATGATCTGTGAATTAAAGAATGACCTAAATGAGCAAATACAGGAAAAATTGATCACTCCAACAAGGAGATAAGAGAGCAAATACAGGTAGCAAGAGATTACTTCAGGAAAGAGGTAAAGTCAGGAAAAAGAGTCAGAAATCCTTGAAATAAAGGATACAATAAACCAAATAAAAATCTCAATAGAAAGCATAACTAACACACTAGTTCACTTAGGAAAAAAAAAGTCAGATAATGAAGACAAAGTATGCAATCTGGAATATAAAATTGATCCCACAGTGAAGATATTAAGAAAACATGAAGAGAACATCCACGAATCATGGGACAGCATCAAAAGACCAAATCTAAGAGTTATTGGGATAGAGGAAGGCACAGATTTTCAAACCAAAGGAATGCACAATCTCTTCAATGAGATAATATCAGAAAAATTCCCAAGCATGAAGAATGAATTGGAAAGTCAAATACCAGAGGCTTACAGAAAAACAAATCACAACAGATCTACACCAAGGCACATTATAATGAAAATGCCTAGCATACAGAATAAAGATAGAATCATAAAAGCTGCAAGAGAGAGGAATCAGATCACATATAGGGGGAGATCAATTCGTATCTCAGCAACTTTTTCAACCCAGGCCCTCAAAGCCAGGAGACTGTGGAACAACATATACCAAGTTCTGAAAGAAAAATGAATTCCAACCAAGAATCTTATATCCAGCAAAACTAAGCTTTAGATTTGATGATGAAATAAAAACCTTCTACAATAAACACAAGTTAAAAGAATTTACAACTAGAAAGCTTGCATTACAGAACATCCTCAGGAAAATATTCCACGACAAGGAAATAAAAAACAAGGATGAAAATGAGCAGAGGGAAATATTACACTAAAGAAAAACCTAATCAGGGGAGAAAGCAATTCATGTTAAATACCAAAAATGAACAAAAAATGGCTGTGAATACAAATTGTGTCTCAATAATAACTCTGAATGTTAATAGCTTAAACTCACCAATCAAAAGACATAGATTAGCAGATTGGATCAAAAAAAAAAAAAGACCCCAAAATATGCTGCCTCCAAGAGACTCATTTCATAGGAAAAGACATCCACAGACTGAAGGTGAGGGGTTGGGAAAAATTATACAACTCACATGGACTGTGGAAGCAAACAGGAGTTTCCATCCTCTTGTCAATAAAGTCGACTTCAAGATAAAGTTAATCAAAAGGGATATAGAAAGACACTACATACTGCTCAAGGTAACTATACACTAATAAGACTTGACAATTTTAAATAGAGATGCTTCAAACATTGGAGCATCTATGTTCATCAAACAAACTCTTCTCAGGTTCAAGAATCAAATAGACCACAACACAATAATTTTGGGAATATTTAACAGCTCTTTCAACAGTTGATTGACCTTCCAAACAAAAGTTGAACAAAGGAACTATAGAACTCAATAATACAATCAGTGATTTAGACTTAACTGGCATATATATAATATTCCATCCTTCAACAAGCAAGTACACTTTCTTCTCAGCAGCACATGGTTCCTTCTATAAAATACACCATATCCTTCTATAAAATACACCATATGCAACTCTTAGCAAATATAAAAAAGTAGACATACTACCTGCATTCTATTAGATCATAATGGAATAAAATTAGAAATCAATGATAAAAGAAGAAATAAAAGCTACTCCAACACCTGGAGACTAAATAATATGCTATTGAATGAACAATGTGTTGCAGAAGACATCAAGGAGGAGATTAAAAGAAAAAAAAACTTAGAGGTGAATGAGAATGCAGACACAACATATTAAAATCTCTGGGACACTATGGAGGGAGTTCTAAGAGAAAAGTTCATTGCATGGAGTTCATTCTTTAAAAGAAGAAAAAGTCAACACATAAATGACTCAACATTACATCTCAAAGCCCCAGAAAAGAAAAACAAATCAGCACCAAAAGCAGTAGAAGACAGGAAATAATTTTAAAAACAGCTGAAATCAAATCAATGAAATTGAAACAAAAGAAACAATTGAAAAAAAAATTGACAGAACAAAAATTTGGTTATTTGAAAAAATAAATAAAATTGACAGACCCTTAGCCATGTTAACAAAGAAAAGGAGAGATACAACTCAAATTATGAATATCTGTGATGAAAAAAGAAATATTTTAATAGACATTACAGAAACACAGAAAATAATTACAAATTATTTTGAAAACTTGTACTATTCCAATATAATAGAAAATATCAAAGGCATCAAAAAATTTCTAGAGTCATATGATTTGCCCAAATTGAATCAGGATGAGATTCACGATTTAAGCAGATCAATTTCAAGCAACAAAATAGAAAACGTCACCAGAAACCTACCAACCAAAAAAAGCCCAGGACTGGATGGATACACAGCCGACTTTTACAAGACCTTTTAAAAAAAACTAACACCAATACTCTTCAATTTATTTCAGGAAATAGAAAAAGAGGGACCACTTCCAAACTCATTCTATGAAGCCAGTATCACCCTGATTCCAAAACCAGGCAAAGACATATCAAACAACAACAACAACAACAACAAAAACAACTCCAGACATATATCTCTAATGAAAATAGATACAAAAATTCTCAATAAAATCCTGGCAAATCAAATACAAAAACACATCAAAAAGATTATGCACCACAATCAAGTGGGTTTCAGACCAGTGATGCAAGGGTGGTTCAACAGACAGGAATCAATAAATGTAATACATCACATCAATAGACTTAAAGATAAGAATTATATGATCATCAAAACATATGCAGAAAAAGCATTTGAAAAAATACAGCACACCTTCATGTTCAGAACACTAGAAAAATTTAGGATAACAAGAACTTATCTCAGCATTATAAAGGCTATCTATGCTAAGTCCCAGGCCAACATCATTTTAAATGAAGAAAAATTGAAGGCATTCTCTCTAAAATCTGGAACAACACAGGAATGCCCTCTTTCTTTTTTTTTTTTTTTTAAAGTAGTTTAATAAACTCCACAAAATTATAGTAGATGCATTGAAATATTTACATAGTTCAATTTTCAAATCTCTCATTCAAATAAAAGGGATAAAAATAAGATTTCTGCTATAAAGTCAGCAGAACCTCTTTCCTGAAATGGATCAGTAAAATAAGATATTTTACATGAGAGGAACAAATTTATGTCTAAGAGGTATTCATATTCAGCTAAGAAAATATGTCCCTTTTGAAGCTATATAGAGATTAGGGAATATAAAACGACACTTTCTACATTTTTAGACTTCTGTTTAAAGTTCTAAATTCAACTCTTACTTGAAGAGAGAAGGTGATTTTGGTACTCATTCAGAATAAGTCAACACAATTACATGGGAAGGTATTTAACTCTTCATTTTCTGCTTGTCTGAAAGTTCAGTCCAGGAAGAACCTGATCATTATTCTGGCCTGAACAATTATGATCATACATAACACATACTCCATTGAAACCTGACTAGCACTTTGGCTGGGTGTTCTTGACTTTCTGAGTCCCCTCCATTTCCAAACTTGTTTCATTAAGAGTAGACATGTTGGAGATTGGGGGTACAATTTTAAGGTTCTTAAGACTAACGTAAGAGTCCAAAGTTTTCCAAGCTCACATAGAAGGGAGGTGAAACAGACCAACTGCTGCCATTTGCCTCAGAGACTTGAAAAAGGAAAAAGCTCAGAAACCTCAGTCACTGTTACCTAATAAAATAAGCAAAATCCAAAGTGTAAATGACTCAGATTCTCAGGCTTCATATCAAATTTACTATTTGATACTCTATCTTTAACCTTTTTACTTTATTTGATATAAAAGATTCTTATCTAGCCCATAAGGAAATCAGGGATAGTCAGAAAATGACAAAGTTCGGTCATAATTAATGAAGCATAAGCCTTCACAGTTTGAATTTTGTATAACTTCTCTAAGCACCCACAATGAAAATGCAAGTTGAGTTGTTTTATTCATCATTCTGTGAAAAATACCTCAGTAAATAGTAACATTTTCCCTTCGATGGTCCGCCCACTGGAATACCCCACCCACCCCATTTTTTTTAATTTTAGATTTTTAAAAAATTTTATACAAATAGACTAACTTTGATTTAAAGTAAACATATAAAAATTGAGAATAATATTGCTTGCAACAATGGACATGGAAGTAGAAGAATGAACTAGGCAGGGAGTACAAAGAAATGGCTCCTACACAATGACTTGGGCAAACAATGAGCTCCCTGGGAAAGTTCTCAACCAGAGGATGCCCTTGGCTGCACATTGTTTCCTTTAGTCCACAAAGTCTGACTGATTTTTGTAACTAAAACTTCCGGCCAGAGGGGGAAAAACAGCAACTGCAAGATAATTGGAAGGCACAAGCACCCATATGATCTAAAATTTTCTTGGGGTGAGGGGTAAAAAGGGCAAGGGATACTTTTGGTTCAGCACTACAGTCAAGTTAACTTTGCCATGGTTGAAGAAAAACTGTATAAAATCAAGATGTACAGAAATATAATGAGCACAGCCCACTTGTGAGGAAGAAAGCTCAGAAGACAGCTCGCAGAGTAGTGCAGAGAGAAACAAACTGGTACTATTTATTTGGATGTCTGTGCCATGGTGGGTACAAACTATATTCTCTGCTCTATGGGACCAAAATGAAAACGGAATAAAAACAAACGAATGAAAATCCCCCAAATCCCAAAAAGCAGCAAGAAGGAATGCAAGAAGTCTTACACAACATACTGATCCAAATGGGGGTGATAAACGTGGCACTCCCGTCTTTAATGCTATCTACTGTGTGGTTTTTTGTTGTTGTTTTTTTTTTTTTTTTGTCATATTCATCTACTGACCAGATGGGGGACTTAAGAAATGGTCAAGGCGTTCAACCATTTTCCCTGCCTCCACACGACTTCCCTTTCCCTTTATTTCCTCCTCCAGGATTAGAGTCTGTTTCCTCCACGAAGGAAGTGCTGTTGATGATGGGGAAAGGCATGAAACAGGATTTCCACAATACTGATCTTGCTTCCTCAAAGCCTTGCTGCGTGCAGTTCACGCAGCGTGGAGGAGGTCATAAAGGCAGCCTGATGGAGCTGTGAGTTAAAAAAGAAAAGGAAAGGGAAAAACAAAAACAAAACCACCCCAAGTTCGTTTTTTCTCAAACTAAAGGAGAAACTGAGGGATGGTGCGGCCTCCAGTGGGGACATCCATGGTTAGGAGATGATGGCTGGGGACCACCTCGCCAGATTCAGATTGTCAGCACTTGCTGACCGCTTCCTCGTGGATCTTCTCAGGTCCTTGTACTTGTCCTCGCAGAGGCGAGAAATAGCCTCAAGCTTGTGGGCCCTTTCCCTGCTCAGTGGCTCCAAAGGAAAGCTCAGGTTATTTGCTTCTGCCAAAGAACGAAGATCAAAATAATACTTGGCGTATACACTGGAAGGGACGTTGATGTTGAACTGGAGCAATTCAAGAAACTGTCGCTCTAGCTCATTCATGTCCTCCACCGTGATGTCTTTCAGGATCTGGCAGTAATCCACATTCCACACGGCCTGGTCATCCCACACCTTGGAGGCCAGAAGGATCGCCCCTAGAACAATTCGCTTCCAGTTGGCCGGACAGATATCTATTTCTGCATACGTTAAAAGTCTTTCAAGGTATACCAGGGTGACAATGGCACATTCGGCCGTCAGCTGAGCAGCACTAAACAGTGTTCGAACAAACCGGTATATCTGTTTCTGCTCTGGGTTATGTTTGTCATAATCTGGTGGCACTTCGGATTTCGAAAGAGGATGAAGGTTTTCATCAAAAATATCTAAGAGCATCCTTCCATCTGGGTCCCTGTTTTTGATGTGGTAATATATTGCAAGAGCTACACATTTAATTGTATACTTGAGGTTTGGTTGACTGACTGTGCTATCATCTAGGAAAATAGTAGAGCAGGAACTGTATTTCCTTGTAATTTGTCCAGGAGGATGATGGTTAATGAAGAGACTCTTGCGTTTTTCTCTCACGTCTGTCTGAGATTTACTGAGGAATATTGTGCTGGCCCGAGGATGATCTGAAGGATTGAATTCCATGTTCAAATCGTCGATGTTCTCCCGGTCGCTGATGTGCTGCAGGTTGCAGCCCGTGTCCTCACGGCTCAGGTCCGTGTCGGGCCGATAGGACTCCAGCCGGGAGTGGGCATTCCTCCGGAGCTTGGGGCTGGACGACACGCAGCACGAGGTAGTGTTCCCCATCTTCGGCTGCCCCCCGATTCCTGCTGCTTTCGCCTTCTTCCCGGTCCCCCGTGCGGGGCGCGGGGGCGTGGAGGGAGGCCCGCCCGCCGCCGCTGCAGGAGGGGGCGGAAGCCGCGGCCGGCCGCCGGGTTAGCAGCGGCGGCGGCGGCGGGGCCTCGCCATGGGCGGCGGCGACGAGTGGGCGGCGGCGGCGGCGACGAGCGGGCGGCGGCACCGGCTCTCCTCGGCCTCCGTGCGCGCCCGCGAGCCCGGCCGGCCTGTCGGAATGCCCTCTTTCACAATTTCTATTTAACATAGTTCTTGAAACACTGGCCAGAGCAATTAGACAGATGAAAGAAATTAAAGGGATATACTTAGAAAAAAAAAAAAAGAACTCAAATTAACACTATTTGCTAATGATATAATTCTATACCTAGAAGACATAAAAATTCCACCAGCAAACTTCTAGAACTAGTAAATGAATTCAGCAAAGTAGCAGGATATAAAATCAACACCCATAATTCAAAGACATTTCTGTACATTAGTGAAAAATCCTCAGAAATGGCAGCGAGGAAAACTACCCCAATTACAATAGCCTGGGAGGGGGAAAAAAAAAAAGAAAGAGAGAATTGGGAATCAACTTAACAGAAGAGGTGAAAGATCTATACAATGAAAACTACAGAACCCTAAAGAAATAAATCAAAGAAGACCTTAGAAGATGGAAAGATCTACCTTGATCTTAAATAGGAAGAATTAATATTATCTAAATGACCATACTTCTAAAAGCACTATATAGATTTAATGCAATTCCAATCAAAATTCCAATGGCATTCTCATAGAAATAGAAAAGCAATTATGAAATTCACCTGGAAAAATAAGAGACCCAGAATAGCTAAAGCTATTATTAAATCCTTAGCAGAAAGAGTGAAGTAGCTGGCATCACTATACTAGACCTTAAACTGTACAAAAACAAAAACAGCATCATATTGGCACCAAAACAAACTGGTAAACCAATGGTACAGAATAGAGGACACACAGACTAACCCACAAAATTACAATTATCTTATACTAGACAAAAGTGCCCAAAACGTGCATTGGAGAAAAGATAGACTCTTCAACAAATGGTGCTGGGAAAACTGGAAATCCATATGCAACAAACTGAAATTAAACCCATTTGTCTCACCATGCACAAAAACTCAACTCAAAATGGATCAAGAACCTAGGAATAAAATCAGAGGCTCTGAGAAAAAAAGTAGGCCCTAATCTTCATCATGTGGGATTAGCCCCCAACTTCCTTAACAAGACTCCCAAAGCACAAGAATTAAAATCAAGAATCAATAAATGGGATGGATTCAAATTAAAAAGTTTCTTCTCAGAAAAAAAAATCTGTGAGGTAAATAGAAAGCCTACATATTAGGAGCAAATTTTTACCCCTCACACATCATATAGAGCACTAATCTCTAGTGTATATAAAGAACTCAAAAAGCTAAACACCAAAACAAACAAACAACAACAACAACAACAACAAAAAACTAATCAATAAATGGGCATGGACCTGAACTGAACAGAGATATACAATCATTCAAAAAAATACATTTAAAAATGTTCATCATTGCTAGCAATTATAGAAATGCAAATCAAAACTACACTAAGATTTCATTTCACTCCAATCAGAATGGCAGCTATTATGATTATAAACAACAATAAGTGTTGGTGAGAATGTGGGGGAAAAGGTATACTCATACACTGCTGGTGGGACTGAAAATTGGTACAGCCAACATGGAAAGTAGTATGGAGATTCTTTGGAAAATTGGGAATGGACCTCCATTTTACCCAGCTATCCCTCTCCTCAGTCTATACTCGAAGTACTTAAAATCAGCATAATAAAAGGACACAGCTACACCAATATTTATAGCAGCACAATTTACAATAGCTAAATTGTAGAACCAATCAAGATGCCCTTCAGTAGATGAATGGATAAAAAAAAGTGGTATGTATACACAATGGAATATTACTCAGAAAAAAAAAAAAAGAGAGAGAGAATAAAGTCATGGAATTTGCAGGTAAATGTATGAAGTTGGAGGAGATAATGCTAAGTGAAGTTAGCCAATCCCCCCGAAAGACAAATGTCAAATGTTTTCTCTGATATAAGGAGACTGATTCAAAGTGGGGTACAGAGGGGGAGCATGGGAGAAATAGAGAAAATGTAGATAGGGCAGAGGGATGGGAGGGTAAGGAGGCAGCATGGGGTTAGAAATGATGGTGAAATGTGATGGTCATCATTATCCAGAGTAAATGTATTAAGAAACAAATTGGTGTGAATATACTTTGTATACAACCAGAGATATGAAAAATTGTGTTCTATATGTCTAATATGAATTGTAATACATTCTTCTGTCATATATAAAATTAAAAAAAAAAAAATTAAAAAAAAGAAAAAGAAAAAGTAGGCCCAAATAATCACCATGTTGGCTTAGGAATTGACTTTCTTAATAAGACTCCTAATGCACAAGAAGTAAAATCAAGAATCCAAGGATGGATTCATACTAAAAATCCTCTTCTCAGGAAAGAAAAGAATCAACAATGTGAAAAAGAGAGCCTATAGAATGGAAGAATATCTTTAACACATGCACCTTAGGTAAAGCATAAATTTCTAAGATACATAAAAACTGAACACCAAAAACACAAATAAACCAATTAATAAGTGGACTCAGGAACTGAACAGATACTTCACAGCAGAAATACATTTATAACAAATATATGAAAAAAATGTTCAACATCTCTAGTAATTAGAAAAATGCAAAACAAACCTACTCTAAGATTCCATGTCACTCCAGTCAGAATGGCCTTTATCAAGAAATGCAACAATGTACGTTGGCAAAAATATGAGGAAAAATATGCACTCATACATTTCAGGTGGGAGTGCAAATTGGTACAATGGAAATTGGTATTATGGAAAACAGTATTAAGATTCCTCTGAGAGAGAGTCTGGAAGATGGCGGTAAAGGGAGTGCATCACCCCCATGTACCGCGTCACTGTGCGGGAGAATGACGAGTTAGAACGGCTAAAATCTATCTTGTTAGGAATTTCCAGCAAAATTGGGGTGCTCCAAAACCTAGAGGAAGGATTTCCATTGCACGAGGATCAGCTACGGGGGCTCAAACGTGAGCGATTTGTCCGCATGGAGGGTCACGCTGCTTATTCAGCAAATCGCCCCGCAGCTAGAGTCTGCTGCGCGCGCTGGGAAACGACGAGATAGTAATGCAAAAATACAGCGCTGCGGATTCTGCGGGCTCCTGCCAGCTGTGCAATCACTGTGCTCAGTGCTGAATTCTGGGTTTGAGACGGGGGAAGGAAGTGGTCCAATTCGGTTCTCCACACCGGTCAGACCACAGAGGAAGCCAGCGGCCACCATCTTGGAGAGCTGACATCACCATCCCTGTTTTTGACTGATTACAGCTCATTCAGCTATAGAACAGGTAATTTCAGGCTGCCATTCGCCTGCGTATCGCAGATAAATTACTCAGGCTCAGTGCTAAAGAACCCGAGGAAACTGCTTCTTGGAGCCTGCTCCTATCAGAACATACACCGAGCCCAGAGCGGACGAATTCCACCTCGCGGAACTGCTCTGGCCCAGGGCTAAAGAACCCGAGGAAACTGCTTCTCGGTCCGGGTCCTGCTGAGTACTGTGGAGGTAAATACCAACCGAGCCTTCATAGGCAGTGGCAACAGGATTGAGACAGGGCTTGTGAGGGCCGGTCAGGACTCACTCATTGCTTTGGTCACCCGGCAAAGGGAACGAAATGCTGCCATTCGCATGGGATACCAAGATGGCAGAGATCTGATGTCATCAGAAAGCGGCGGAGGAGAGAACTTCATCGATACCAGCGGTGACAGAAACAGTTGGTCTCCTGGAAAAGAAAGTGAGTCACAAACACCTGAGTCTCTCTCACTTTGTCATCAAGCCAGAGGGGCAGAGCAGAGCCGCTGTACATGCCCAGAACAGGCCCAGCAACCCGCCGGTGTGGTAGACATGTCACCCCAATTGGAGTAAGGGCAGAGCAGAGCCGCCGCCCGCGCCTGCAAGGTAGGAAGACCTGCAACCATGGGCAGAACAGGCCCAGCGGCCCGTCAGCGTGGTACACAGATCGCCCCAATTGGAGGAGGAGCACAGCCGCTGCCCACCCCTGCAAGGGAGAATTTTCAACTATACAAGAGCAATATAAATATATAGGGGGAAAATTTCAAAAACACAACAGTTTCAACAAGCAGAAAGAAACATGACCAGTATGAAAAGACAAGGAAAGAAAGGACCACAAGCAATGCAGGTCAACCCAACTTTAGAAGAGGTAATAGCTGCAGCAGATGGAATGTCAGATAAAGAATTCAGGATATACATGCTTCAGATGATCTGGAGTCTCAAGGAAGACATTAGACAGCAAAATCAGACAATGAAAGATCACTTCAACAATGAATTACATAAACAAATCCAAGAAGCAAAAGATCAACTATACAGGGAGATAGAGGTTATAAAAAACAAACAGAAATCCTAGAAATGCAGGAAGCAATAAACCAACTTAAAAACTCAATTGAGAATACTACCAGCAGAGTAGAACACTTAGAAGATAGAACATCAGACAATGAAGACAAAGTATTTCAACTTGAAAAGAACATAGACACCTCAGCAAGACTGTTAAGAAACCATGAGCAGAACATCCAAGAAATATGGGATAACATAAAGAGACCAAACTTAAGAGTCATTGGGATACAGGAAGGTATAGAGGTCCAAACCAAATGAATGAGCAATCTATTATTTCAAACACTGAAAGAAAAAGGGTTCCAACCAAGAATTGTTTATCCAGAGAAATTAAGCTTCAGGATGGAAGATGAAATTAAAACCTTCCACGATAAACAAAAGTTTAAAGAATTTGCAGCTAGAAAACCATCTCTTCAAAACATCCTCGGCAAAACATTACAGGAAGAGGAAATGGAAAATAACAATGCAAACCAACAGTGGGAGGTAGGACAGTAAAGGGGGGGAAATAATCAAAGAGGAAAACAAACCATGTTTGGTAACATAAATAAACAAATATGGCTGGAAGAACAACCCATATCTTAATAATAACCCTAAATGTTAATGGCTTAAACTCACCAATTAAGAGACATAGGCTAGTAGAATGGATCACAAAACAAGACCCAACAATATGCTGCCTACAGGAGACGCATATGATAGGAAAGGACATACATAGACTGAAGGTGAAAGGTTCGGAAAAATCATATCACTCATATGGACTTCAGAAACAAGCAGGAGTGTCCATACTCATATCAAATAAAATAGATTTCAAGCCAAAGTTAATCAAAAGGGATAAAGAGGGACACTACATACTGCTCAAGGGAACCATACACCAACAAGACATAACAATCATAAATATATATATGCCCCAAACAATGGTGCAGCTATGTTCATCAAACAAACTCTTCTCAAGTTCAAGAGTCTAATAGACCACCATACAATAATCATGGGAGACATCAACACACCTCTCTCACCACTGGACAGATCTTCCAAACAAAAGTTGAATAAGGAAACTATAGAACTCAATAACACAATTAATAACTTAGACTTAATTGACATATATAGAATATACCACTCAACATCAAGCAGTTACACTTTTTTCTCAGCAGCACATGGATCCTTCTCAAATATAGATCATATATTATGTCACAGGGCAACTCTTAGACAATATAAAGGAGTAGAGATAATACCATGCATCTTATCTGATTATAATGGAATGAAACTGAAAATCAACGATAAAAGAAGGAATGAAAAATCATGCATCACTTGGAGAATAAACAATAGGTTACTGAATGATCAATGGGTTATAGAAGACATCAAGGAGGAAATTAAAAAATTCTTAGAGATAAATGAATACACAGACACAACATATCGGAATCTATGGGACACATTGAAAGCTGTTCTAAGAGGAAAATTCATTGCTTGGAGTTAATTCCCTAAGAAAATTAAAAAACCACAAATAAATGAGCTCATACTTCATCTCAAAATCCTTGAAAAAGAAGAGCAAAACAACAACAAAAGAAGTAGAAGGCAAGAAATAATTAAAATCAGAGCTGAAATTAATGAAATCGAAACAAAAGAAACAATTGAAAAAATTGACAAAACTAAAAGTTGGTTCTTTGAAAAAATAAATAAAATCGACAGACCCTTAGCCATGCTAACGAAGAGAAGAAGAGAGAGATCTCAAATTACTAGCATATGGTATGAAAAAGGCAATATCACAACAGACACTTCAGAAATACAGAAGATAATCAGAAATTATTTTGAATCCTTATACTCCAATAAAATAGAAGATAGTGAAGGCATGGATAAATTTCTTAAGTCATATGATCTGCCCAGATTGAGTCAGGAGGATATAGACAACCTAAACAGACCAGTATCAATTGAGGAAATAGAAGAAACCATCAAAAGACTACCAACTAAGAAAAGCCCAGGACCGGATGGGTATACAGCAGAGTTTTACAAAACCTTTAAAGAGGAACTAATACCAATACTTTTCAAACTATTTCAGGAAATAGAAAAAGAGGGAGAACTTCCAAATTCATTCTACGAGGCCAACATCACCCTGATTCCTAAACCAGACAAAGACACTTCAAAGAAAGAAAACTACAGACCAATATCTCTAATGAACCTAGATGCAAAAATCCTCAATAAAATTCTGGCAAATCGGATACAAAAACACATCAAAAGAAATGTGCACCATGATCAAGTAGGATTCATCCCTGGGATGCAAGGCTGGTTCAATATACGGAAATCAGTAGATGTTATTCACCACATCAATAGACTTTAAAACAAGAACCATATGATCATCTCGATAGATGCAGAAAAAGCATTCGACAAAGTACAGCATCTCTTTATGTTCAAAACTCTAGAAAAACTAGGGATAACAGGAACATACCTCAATATTGTAAAAGCAATCTATGCTAAGCCTCAGGCTTGCATCATTCTGAATGGAGAATACTTGAAGGCATTCCCTCTAAAATCTGGAACAAGACAGGGATGCCCTCTCTCACCACTTCTGTTCAACATAGTTCTCGAAACACTGGCCAGAGCAATTAGACAGACGAAAGAAATTAAAGGCATCAAAATAGGAAAAGAAGAACTTAAATTATCACTATTTGCTGATGACATGATTCTATACCTAGCAGACCCAAAGGGTCTACAAAGAAACTATTAGAGCTAATAAATGAATTCAGCAAAGTGGCAGGATATAAAATCAACACGCATAAATCAAAGGCATTCCTGTATATCAGCAACAAATCCTCTGAAATGGAAATGAGGACAACCACTCCATTCACAATATCCTCAAAAAAAAATAAAATACTTGGGGATCAACCTAACAAAAGAGGTGAAAGACTTATACAATGAAAACTACAAAACCCTAAAAAGAGAAGTAGAAGAAGATCTTAGAAGATGGAAAAATATACCCTGTTCATGGATAGGCAGAACTAACATCATCAAAATGGTGATGTTACCAAAAGTTCTCTATAGGTTTAATGCAATGCCAATCAAAATCCCAACGGCATTTCTTGTAGAAATAGAGAAAGCAATCATGAAATTCATATGGAAAAATAAAAGACCCAGAATAGCAAAAACAATGCTAAGCAGGAAGTGTGAATCAGGCGGTATAGCGATACCAGACTTCAAATTACACTACAGAGCAATAGTAACAAAAACACCATGTTACTGGTACCAAAACCGGCGGGTGGACCAATGGTACAGAATAGAGGACACAGAAACCAACCCACAAAACTACAACTATCTTATATTTGATAAAGGGGCTAAAAGCATGCAATGGAGGAAGGATAGCATCTTCAACAAATGGTGCTGGGATAACTGGAAATCCATATGCAACAAAATGAAACTGAATCCCTTTCTCTGGCCATGCACAAAAGTTAACTCAAAATGGATAAAGGAGCTTGATATCAAATCAGAGACACGCCGTCTGATAGAAGAAAAAGTTGGCTATGATCTACATACCATGGGGTTGGGCTCCAAATTCCTCAATAGGACACCCATAGAACAAGAGTTAATAACTAGAATCAACAAATGAGACTTACTCAAACTAAAAAGTTTTTTCTCAGCAAAAGAAACAATAAGAGAGGTAAATAGGGAGCCTACATCCTGGGAACAAATCTTACTCCTCACACTTCAGATAGAGCCTAATATCCAGAGTATACAAAGAACTCAAAAAATTAGACAATAAGATAACAAATAACCCAATCAACAAATGGGCCAAAGACCTGAACAGACACTTCTCAGAGGAGGACATACAATCAATCAACAAGTACATGAATATATGCTCACCATCTCTAGCAGTCAGAGAAATGCAAATCAAAACCACCCTAAGATACCATCTCACTCCAGTTAGATTGGCAGCCATTATGAAGTCAAACAACAACAAGTGCTGGCGAGGATGTGGGGAAAGGGGTACACTTGTACATTGCTGGTGGGACTGCAAATTGGGGCAGCCAATTTGGAAAGCAGTATGGAGATTTCTTGGAAAGCTGGGAATGGAACCACCATTTGTCCCAGCTATTCCCCTTCTTGGTCTATTCCCTGAAGACCTAAAAAGAGCATGCTATAGGGACACTGCTACATCGATGTTCATAGCAGCACAATTCACAATAGCAAGACTGTGGAACCAACCTAGATGCCCTTCAATAGACGAATGGATAAAAAAAAAAATGTGGCATTTATACACAATGGAGTGTTACTCTGCATTAAAAAATGACAAAATCATAGAATTTGCAGGGAAATGGATGGCATTAGAGCAGATTATGCTAAGTGAAGCTAGCCAATCCCTAAAAAACAAATGCCAAATGTCTTCTTTGATATAAGGAGAGCAACTAAGAACAGAGTAGGGACGAAGAGCATGAGAAGAAGATTAACATTAAACAGGGATGAGAGGTGGGAGGGAAAGGGAGAGACAAGGGAAATTGCATGGAAATGGAAGGAGACCCTCAGGGTTATACAAAATTACATACAAGAGGATTTGAGGGGAAAGGGAAAAATAATACAAGGGGAGAAATGAATTACAGTAGAGGGGGTAGAGAGAGAGGAGGGGAGGGGAGGGGAGGGGGGATAGTAGAGGATAGGAAAGGCAGCAGAATACAAGAGACACTAGTATGGCAATATGTAAATCAATGGATGTGTAACTGATGTGATTCTGCAATCTGTATATGGGGTAAAAATGGGAGTTCATAACCCACTTGAATCAAAGTGTGAAATATGATATATCAAGAACTATGTAATGTTTTGAACAACCAATAATAAAAATTAAAAAAAAAAAAGATTCCTCTGAAATCTTGAAATGGAACCACTATTTAACCAAGCTATGACACTCCTTGGTTTATACCCCAAGGAATTAAAATCAGCAACCTGTAGTGTCACAGCCACACAAATGTTTACAACAGCTCAATTCACAATAGCCAAACTATGGAATCCACCTTAGATGCCCTTCCACATATGAATGGGTAAAAAAAAATGTTGTAAATATACATAATGTGATGTTACTCAGACTTAAAAAAGAATAAAATTTTGGCATTTTCAGGTAAGTGGATGGAGCTGGAGAATGTCATGCTAACTGAAATAAGCCAATCCCAAAGAACCAAAGGCCAAAATTTTTCTCTGATATTCAGATGCTAATTCACAATAACGTGTGAAAAATATAGGTAGTTTGGATCAGATAAAGGGGAGGAAAAGAGGGGAGTGGGTATGAGTGTAGAAAAGATAGTAGAATGAATTAGATATTGTTACCCTATGTACATATATGATTAGTACCAGTGTGATTTTACATTATGTACAACAGGAAGAATGGGAAGTTATACTCCATTTATTTATGATGTGTCAAAATGAATTCTTCTGTCATATATAACAAATTAGAACATTTTAAAAAGCATATTAATTTTTAAAAATTCATGTTTTTAGTCTAAAACTGTGAACTAGTTAGTATTCAGGAATCTGGTTTATCAAGGTATAAGGATGGGAACCAGGATATATGGAAATGACCAGCTCATTTATCCTTCTGAGGTCCTGTACTAGTCTCCATTTCTAATTGGGTTTGGTGCACCATAAAAGCAGTATTATATGGACTATTACAAGGTCTTAAGAGGCCTTGTATCTTTAATTTATCTATTATTTCTCATATTCCTTTTTTAGTGTCTGGTCTTAGGATATATTTTTGTTGTTTTGGTAAGGAAAGGAGGTTGAATTTTTTAAATGGGTCTGGACTGAAGTAGATTCTAGTGTTCATCCTACTTTTCTCTGTATAATCCAGACTTCTGGGTTAATCTCTGTTTCTGTTAGAGGCAGACAAAGTATATGTTCTGGTGTCATAAGGAATGTAATGTCTAGGCTGGTCAAGATATCCATTCCCATAAGGGGAGTGGTCCTTTCTGGCATTATGAAAAAAAATGTAAGAGGAGAGTTTTCTAAGAACAACTGAGAGGTTGCGATAAGAACCTAGTCATAGGCTTTCCTGATACATCTCTTAGAGTCATACTGTGAGAGAAGGGGAGGACAGAAATATGGCTCCAATGTTAAGGAGGAAATTGATCTCCCTTCCCTCAATGGTTAAGAACACCTAGGGCCCCTGTGTGGAGATAACAGTCCTATTTGTTGGAAACAAAAAGTATAACCCAGGGCCACTCTGTTCTGTTTTTGTTAGACCATTTCAAGTGAGAGATTGGGCAATCCAATCTCCAGTGATCATCTTCATAGATAGGACAGGGTGATGGTGGCTTCTGTTGCTCTTGGGGGCAGTCCTTCTTCTAATGTCCCACTTAGTCATAGATGTACAGGCTGAGGTGGGAATATTAAGATTCTAGAGACCTTCACCTTTGAAATTAGTTAGTTTCAGAGTTGCTACCAGGATAGCTGTTTCTTTTTTGTTCCCTCTCACTCTCTCTCTCAATTCTTCCTGGTCCAAATTGCCTATGACCAATGTGGTAATTTGTAAGGGACTATCTAGAGTACTGTATGGCTCTACAGCTGACTTTTGTAATTGTCTCTCTAATGAAAGAAGATGATTGAGTTATAAATTTTTCTTTTAAAATAAGTTGACCTACTACATACTCTGAAGTCATTGAAGTATGTTTAATTAGTGCTTCCCTTAGTCTTTCTAAAAAGGTTGAGGGAGTTTCTTTATCCCCCACTACTACCAAAGACAACTTAGAATAATTTAGAGTTTTAGTATGATTTCTCCTTAACTCTTCTAGTATGCAAGGTTCTTGTTGTCATTGTTGTTTGTGTAAGTGTATTTGTGTATGTCTGTATGTATAAGTGTGTGTTTCATTCCTCCATTTAGCTATCTGCATCTCATTTTGAATCATCCCTGGGAATTGATTGTCACCCTGTTTGGTAGGTTTCTTCAGAGCCTAATTCATTTGGAAGGAATAGGACTTCTGAGTCTTGTATTTCATAAATATTTTAGTTTCCTGAAAAGCAGCCTGGTTTTCAGTTTTAGAAAGCATTTCATTTAGTAATGATATTATATCCTTCCAAATTAAGTCAAAAGTTTTGATTAGGCCCTGGAATACCTCTATACATTATCAGAATCATCTGAGAATCTTCTTAAGTCAGTCCTGATTTATAACAAGTCTTGTGGGGAGAAAGAAAATTGCACTTTAGTGGGTTGCCTGGACATCCTCCTATGGCTTGTAGGGGTAGAAGGGAGGATTGAGTGAGGTTCAACTGGCTTTATGTTCCCTCTAGGTATTGGGACTCTGTTATGAAGCCTGAATAGGCAGGCATAAAGGCCTAGGAGGCTTTTCATATCTAATTCTTTTCTAAGTGGAATTGCTTTCTTGGGGCCTACTAATGCTGCCAGGAGTGTGGTATCTATCTTACATTGGCTACATAATTTGGAACTGTCTGTTAAGGCAAAAAAAGCTTGCATATAAGGCACCTCTGACCACTTTTCTTCCATTCTACAAAATAAGTCTAGCTGCAAAATGGTATTACAGTTTATGCTTCCCTCAGGGGACCATTATTTTTCTAGCCTCTAACTGGTATTCAGGCCAAGTTTCAGTACAGAAAAATATTTTGTGCTTCTGCTTCAGGGTCTGAGAATCAAAGAAGTCCTATTTCAAAATGCATCTTAATGAAGTACTTGTGCCAGATGGAGTATTATCCATTTGAAAGACAAAGAGGGAAGAAGGCATCGCTTGGCATCCCTCAATATCTGAACTTGATTCAGGCATCCTTCAATCTTCTGTAGACCTCAAATTTGTTAGTCGCCATCCTTTGAGGTCTGCTGAGGAATTTTGAGCTGGTCAGCTTTGCTTCTTCTTACTGACACATAATTCAAAGTTTCCACAGATTTTATTCATCTCTTGTGATCCTCAAGAAATTAGTTTCCACATATTGGAAGCTTGACTAGGATTTGGGTGAGATGGATTTTGTCACTCCTTACCAACACATTATCCCAAATCCCCCCTTTTTTATGTGTGTCTTTTCCCACTTAAATGGAAAAACCATGATTTCTCTGTACTATATTTATCACCATGTATGGAAGCACTGTTGACAGGGTTTAGCATCCCAGAGGAGACAGGCTAATAGCCTTCTAAGCTATTGTACTAAGGGAAAGGCCCCAAAGTCTTGTTCTGCTTGTATAAATGAATCTAATTTATAGAGCCAGGGATGATATCCCCATTATAACTCACCCCAAATTTAAGACCCAGAAGGGAGAAGTAATAAATAATGAACTGTTTTCCTTATTTAACTTATTGGGTAGGGAGTTGATGGATAAAATGTCTTAGAGCAATTAAAATGATGAAAGCCATGAGAGTTTTCCTGGGGAAACTGGCAGAGTTAGAAACCTAGGGAACCACTATTCTTAGGAGAATAAGAATATATTTCCCTGTGGTCTGATAAAATATGAACTGGCAAAACTGAGGGACATGGTATGAAACTGAGGTCCATTTTTCCTGGCAAATGGAAAAGCTGAAAAGCATATAGAGGAAAAGAAAGAGATAACTCATTCACACAATGGTAGATTGATGGATAAGGCTCTGCTTTGGTGTGATCAAATCACATTATAAAGTTACTTCAGCCTGTGATCCTAGAAGCCATCCAAGTGAGGCCCTCCTTCTACCATCGGGCAAAGAGGCCATGAAAATAAATTAAAGTAGAGATAGAGCTACTATGTGTGATCAATTGATATTTGGCCATATCTAGAGACCTTGCATTTATACTAAGGAGTAGTTACAGCCAAAAACTCAGGGTGCTTCTAAGAGAAACCTTAGTTTGTCAGTTGAATGGATTGGTGTGATAGGAAGCTGAAGCAAGGTTAAGTCAGTCTTCTCTCTGCAAAAGGCAAAGAGGGATTATTGATAAATATTATTCCAGCAAAGCCTTTCCCCTGAATCTTTTTTTTAAAAAATATTTATTATTTATTTATTTATTTATTTTTTAGTTTCGGCAGACACAACATCTTTGTTTGTATGTGGTGCTGAGGATCGAACCTAGGCCGCACGCATGCCAGGCGAGTGCGCTACTGCCTGAGCCACATCCCCAGCCTTTCCCCTGAATCTTGAGTCCAGCATCAAACCAATGTTTGGAGATGAGGCTGGATTTCTCCACTTCTGTTGGTAATTGGAGTTTTACTAGCTGAAGAGCTCTGCTTCTGTGATACCCCACTGTAGTGTTAGCAGCTACACAGAATGGAGATATCCTTCCAGCATCAGCCCCAAATGTTGCAGCTGGTAAAACCAGATTTTTTCCTCGAATGTGTTGCAGCTTTTGGTGTTGCAGGAAATCCCAGTAGATTGCTGCCAATTTCTTTTGTGCTCTTGTTTCATACATTTGAATAATAATATACAGAGAAAATAACAAAAGGAAAGAGTAAACAAAGTAGGATTTCTTTAACTAAGAAGAGAAGTGACAGAGCCCCCACAATGTGGGCGAGGACAGGGAAGCAATCCAGGTGTATTTTGGTGTGTTAGAGCTTCCATGGGTTTGGGGCATGAGCATAGATCAAAGTTTATGTAAATCAGGCACTGAAAAAAAATATCAGGACTACTGCCTTTGCTAATCTTTCTAATAACTTCCATCCAGATTCATCCTTACTTTCCATTTCTCCTCCACTGGGACAAAAGTGTTGGCTGGAGTGTTCCCACAGGTAAGCCTCATGGTATTTTACATTTGAAAAATACTTTAATGTTGCCAAATAATATTTTTACTTGTTAGCCTTGGGATGTGGTCTCTGTCTTTAAATGGGGCTCCATTATCTGCCTCCCTGGCTATTCTACTCTTTCATCCCATTCTCATTCAAAACTTCCAAATCAGTTCCAAATGTCACAGGATTAAGAGTACAGTCCCACATTTCTGTCCTCATTTCCAACACTAAGCATTCATGGTGTGTCCATGCTACCCAGACTTTTGTCTGACCTAGCTAAGTGTTTCCTACATTCCCCCTCAGATTTGACAATTTACTAGAATGTCAATTCAGAGAACTCAGGGAAACACATCTACCTGTTTATATAATGAGCATCTAAGGAACAGCCAAATGGAGGAGCTTAAAGATGGAGTGTTAGATTTTGGGTTTTTTGAAGGCATGCCACCTACCTAGAACCTCTATGTCTTCAGCAGCCCAAAAGCTCTATGAACCCTATGGGTTAGGGTTTATAAGGGGGTTTTATTACGTAGGAATGATTGATTAAATCATTGATTATTTGTTGGTTTGACTTAATCTTCAGCTTTTCTTGCCCCTCCCCTAGGACTGGGGCTGGAGCTAAAATTCTCCCAACCATTCTTTGGTCTTTGTGTTGACTAGACTCATTCTGAAGACATCTGTGCCCCTCACCCACTTGCCTAGCAAAGAGTCACCTCATTAACATGCAAAAGACATTCTTACCACTTTGGAGATTCATAGGTTTTAAAGAGATCTGTGTCAGGAATTGGGAACAAACAACAGATACATATTGTTTTAGTCAGCTATTTTGCTGCTGTGACTAAAGGACCCAACCAGTACAAATTTATGCGAAAAAGGGAAAAGTTTATTTAAAGGTTCATGGTTTTAGAGGTCTTAGTACATAGAAGGCATGTTCCATTCCTTGGGGATCAAGGTGAGGCAGGACATCATGAAAAAGGAGTGTGACAAAGGAAACCAGCTCACATGAAGATCAGAAAGCAGAGGAAGAGACTCCACTTTCCAGATAAAAAGTATATAGCCCAAAGTCATGCCCCCGATTTTTACCTCATCCAGATGTTATCGCTCTTGATCAGTGACAAGTCCTTGCTTCCCCAATGTTGAAGAATAACACCAGAGAAGCACGCTGAGGCAAGGTCAGAGTGGAAAGTAGAGGCTTTATTAAAGGACAGCAGAAAAGACTTCTCCCAGAGGAAGAAAGGGACCCAAGAGGTGGAATCCATGGAAGTGCGGTTGTCTCCCATTTTATAGTTCCTTCAGTGATGGAATGAGGTGGGAAGGCCTGAAAGGTGGGGCACATGTGGGCCAAAGAAGTAATCTTGGCAGGAAGGACTTTTGAGTCAGCATCTTCAAGTTTGCTGGGAGCTGTTTCATTAACACTTCTTTGGGATGGGCTCTGGGCCTTGGGCTTTTTCCGGACTTCATTAACATTCCAAGAGTTGTTCTGCTTTTCCCGGAATTCATTCTCAACATGGCTTCCATTTTGTATCTTACTCGATATTAGACCCGATTTACCTAACTACATTGACTACCTAACTTTAAATCTGGCTTCACAGACACATGCTATCACTTTGGTTACCACTCAGTTAATCCTTATCAGGGGATTAATTCACTGATTGAGTTAAGATTCAATCATTTCTCCTCTGAACTTTGTTATATACATGAGCTTTAGGGGGACACCTCACATCCAAACCATAACACACATCTATTGTACCACACCTACTGAGATGTGTGCTCTCTGAGAAGGCACTAAATGCCTCTGCTTTAGTTTGACCTTGACAAAGAGCATTGTAGCACTGAGTGGACTTTCAACTTGGGGTTGCGTCCCTTTAGTCTGACACTCTCCTTTGATCATGCCTGTTCTATGCCCACAGGACATATAGAATCAAAGAGTAAATGTGGAAAAAGTAAATATGGCAAGAGCATGTTGGATTCAGACAGAGGAAGTGAGATATATGTTATTTGTGTAGATTGAGAAGTTTTATCCTTAGAATCCCATAATGAAATACATTAAAAATCTTATAAAGAAAATTAAAAGTAAGATAATAGGTAGAAAAAGGAGAAGCAAGTGAGAAACTGATGTGACTCCATTTTTGAGAAACCAGCCTCTACCTCAGAGCAAAGCCTGTCCAAGGAAGGGGGCATGATCCTTGTCCTTGGAAAAACCCACAGAGTCTTTATAGGCAGATAGCCACCCTGCTGAGTTGTTTGTCAGCAAATAACAGGAGAGATCTGAGCTTTCCAGGTGTCCCTGACTCAGTTAGGCTAGGTGAGGACTCATAGAAACCCCCTAGCAACCACCAATCAGCATGAGACAGGGAAAATACCTGGGATGCCAGATGATCCCCCAGTAGTTTATAGTGGTGGATAACATGTTGGGAAACCACATACACCCCTTGTGGCTTAAACCAATCAATTCAAACAAATCCCCCTCTTGTACTAACCAATCACCCCTACCAAACTTGTTCTCACAAGTGAATGTGCTAATCAATGTTAAGAGTTGTTGTTTGACTTTCCTGTGGTGTGAAATTATTTGCTGTGTGATGTTGTGATGCATAGAGTATCCCCCAAACCTATAAAAACTCACTGAACAAAGGACCAGGACTCATTCCCTGGGACCACTGCATTGGAAATTGTTGTGAGTCCAGTCTCAAGCTTGCAATAAAGACTCTTGTGTGATTGCATTGGATTCGACTCCTGGAGGTCTATTGGGGTCCCACAAATCTGGCCATACACAAGAAATTGGAAGCAGCTGGTCTTTCAACTAAGCATAAGAGCCTGGTCTCCATGAGGTCTCAAAGTTTAATGGTTTGGGGAAAAACTAAATGTCTTTTTCTCACTCTCACCTTCACATACACATACAAACTCTTAATATTTTAATCAGGTTTGCCTTACTGTGACCAAAATACCTGACAAGAATAGCTTAGATAAGGAAATGTTTATTTGAGGCTCACAGTTTCAGAGTTCTTAGTTTACGGATGGCCAACTCCATTGCTTTAGGCCAAGGTGAGTCAATAAATTATGGAAAAAGCACCCAGCCACAGCAAGCTTCTCAGATCATGGTAAGAACAGGAAGCAAAATGAGAAAGACAAGGGGCTACAGGGATAATGAACCTTTACAGGGCCTACCCCAGTGGCCCAACTCCTCCAGTCATGCCCTACCTGCCTACAGTTATCAACTAGACATTCCATTCAAACTATGATAAAATGATTAGGTTATACCTCTTATAATTTAACCATTTCACCTCCTGTATAAATAGAGGAGATTTTTTTTAGGTCACTTAATATCCAAACCTTAACACCCAGCTACACTTTATGAAGAGTCTAATTCAGTGAACTATCTGCTACATCTGGTACAGCTCCTAGCATCTCTCTCATGTTCACTATACACCTTCCACAGTGCCTCCCTGGGGCTGAGGGAAGCTGCATTTTAACTAAATTGAGCATCATCAGGTATCAGAGGAGCTGATATCAAATATGTTTATATAAAAAGTCATATCCACTTAGGTCAGGGAAAAAAAAAAAAAAAGGTCAAGTGTGGGAGGCCATCCTTGCACGTGATTTGTGTTACCTCCCTGCCTGGGGGAGAGGCACTTAGACACATCTTTGTGTCCAGAGCTTTCCCCACCCTTCTCAGGTCTGAGGGCTTGTCCATGTAGAGGCATGTCTGGCCACTGCCCTGAAGACCCAATCATCGCACCTGACTTTGGGACACTGCCCCCCTTAATCTTCATTGGATGGGATTTTCCCCAGAATTTTTTTCCCAAATAAAATTCCACTCCCTGGCATATTCTCTCTTGCTAGCCTCTTCAGTAAACCTCATTACCATAATAGGTAGCTGGAAGCTGGAGTGAGGAAAAGCTGTCCTGGAGCTGGTTTAAAGGTAATTAGACCCAGTCTCTTTGTAATTCAAAGTCCCTGAGAATTTCTCAGGTACTGAACCTTCATTTATGAAGCCTGTGCTGGCCATGGGCTAAATTTGGCACCCTGAATGTGAGGCACATGAGTCAAATCCTCTAGGTTGAGTGGGTAAGTGCGTGCTATTGAAATTTAGTAAACTGTGACAATTTGTAGAGTCACAGAGGTACAGGCAGTTTTTGGAGCTAAGGATGTTAAAAATTAATAATGGGAAATTCAACTTCTACCGATAAGGACATGTATTTGACCATTTTAGAGACAATAATAAATCAGAAGGGGAAGAAGGTCAGAAGCACCCAGCTATTACAATTTTTAAAGACTGTTGGTGAATTCTGTCCTTGGTTTTGTGATCAAGATTCACCAGATTTAGATACTTGGGACAAATTAGGAAGGAAATTATGTAAAGTTTGTCTTTCTAATAAATTACCTGGCAATACTTAAGATAATCAAAAGGTTTGGACTGCATTAGAGATTTGCCTTTTTGATTACATGGGTCAAAGTCCTTGGCCCCCTGAAGATATATTGAAAGGTATTCAGAGAGCCATTAAGTCTATATAAATGGAAAAATTGCCTGAGGTTAAAGGAATCTCCCTTCCTTTACCAAGGTTGAGAGCAAAATCAAATTCCATTCAGGTGGAAAACCTTGGTGTCAAGCTCAAGGTGAAAAATTTAGCTTTACCTTAACCAGAGCAGATTAGTCGGGAGAATAACCACAGAGATGTAGCATCCAGAGGGATAGATAATCCCTCTTGGAGAGAGGAAAATCAAGAGGAAATTCATAGAGAGGCAGAGAGTCCTCCTCCTCCTTGAGGCTTTGGAGAACAAAATCAATATGGTGATGGGGAAGGGCTCATGAATGGGCCTCAGACTTAGGGAGAAGAGTCAGACAATGAAGTCCAGGAATTATCAGGAAATTTTAACAGATTATGCCTAACAGGACTTGCTTCAGCCATTCAAATTCGGCTGCTTCCTGTTAGGAGAACAAATTTTAACAGATATTCTGAACTGGCAATGACCTTTCTTACCCCATTACAGCAGAGATTTAGAAAGGCACAGGAAGCTGGGGAAGACATTAGTGGGTTTCAGCTTTTCACAGTTTTTGAACAGGTTAAAGATCAAGACCAGCATGTTTGCGTCCATGTGGTAATTCCATTTAAAACTATTAAGGAGCTAAAAACTGCTTGTGATGTTTATGGCCCTAATACGCCATTTGTACAAAGTTTACTTGAGACAATTTGCAATCAGCCCCCCCCTCCCCCGCGAGTGATTGGGTCTCCATTGCTAGATCCCACTTGAGTGGGGGGACTTTTTGCTTTGGCTATCATACTAGACTGATTTTTGCTTGGAACAGAGAGAAATTGAAGGCAAGACATTCAAACACCTGTGGACATGTTTTTGGGAACGGGCAAATTTATTGATTTGGAAAGGCAGCTAAATTATTAATTTGCATTATACAATTAGATTACCGTGTGCTAAATGCACCTGGCACCAAATTTCCTTCAGGGACCAATCTAGCTTAGTTCTGACTAAAGTTCAGCAGGGTGCCAATGAACTCTATTCTGACTTTCTCGCGCCACTCTACCGGACCGTGAACCGATCAATTAGAGACCCAGGTGCTTGTGAATTTATTGTTAAAAAACTGGCATTTGAAAATGCAAATAAATTTTGTCAGGATGTTCTCAGACCTCATAGGAAAAAAAAAAAAAAACAGTTTCAAAATTCATTCATTTGTGTTCTGAAATTCATCCAGCTCATTTACAAACTTTTACCCTCGCTGTGGCTTTAAAACAAACGTATCAGCCACAGGAACTGGTACACTGCTCCCATGGGCGATGCTTCAATTGTGGGAGAAATGGTCATTTTGTATGTAACTGTAACATCCGCCATTATAAACCCAGAGCTCCCCTGTTTCATGTAACCAATATTACAAAGTTAGAGACCATGTGGCAGGGGAAGAAAGTGACCAAGATGGCGTCAATCTACCTGAATTTTGGCCTTCACTTCCACCTAATAGGGAGTCAAAAAACTTCTGGTTGGCCCCTCCCTGGGCTGAAAAAACAGGCAAACTGGATGAGAGGTTGCACTGTTGGAGACCAGCTCCAACAGGGGGTCTCAGGAGACGAATGAATGGTGAGGAATCGGCGAAAGGGGGGTGGAGAAACAACACAGACACCAAAGTGAAGGTGTTGATCCCAATCTTTACTTGTGAAGTTCATCATATATACTTTTCATTTTGGCAGGCTCACAGTACTTTGTGGTTACAAAACAGGAATCATTATTCAAAGAAACAAAATATTATGTAGATACAATTAGAATAGAAGAATGTATCTTGGCTTATGCATAAGCAAGCATTTTTCCTTTCAGTTCACGTTTTGCTTTGAGCTGTTTCTGCTTAATTAACTTTTAATAATAGTTACAAATGTCCCAAAATATTGGCCTATACCTTGACTATTCTTTCTTGACTTACTGACTGGAACCGGTGCCATGGTTACGGCAAGTGGTTGACTTGTTATTAATTTTAATCAAACAAGAGTAAGAGCACAAACCATTGTGCACAGGAACAAGAACAAGTTGCCCAGTACCAAGCACTAATCTGTCTTCTTAACATTAATTTTTCTTCTCTAGATTTTAATTTAATTTCTCAAAAACTTCCTTGACAGGAATACAGGGAGTTTTTCATTAGACATTAACAATTTACACTCCACAGCTGAATCATTGCATTTAGAGCAAACAGATATATTCTTTAGAAGTAGTTGCATTAATTGGGAAAGTCATGTTTTTTCCTTCACACTTAATGGTCATATGAGAAATCGCAACTATATTTATTAAAGGAATACAAAAACAAACCAGCCCATTCCCAGAAACATTCTGCACTCCTCCAGAGGATGGATGCCTTGTGCCATCCACCTCAGTAGGGCCTTGCCATTGCCTGAGTCAGGGGAGGGGCACAGCATCGCACAGCCTAACATCATCGTGGCTGACCATGGGGAGCTGCCATTTTTACCGGCACAAGCCACCCAGACAATCTTTTTACAACCATCAATGGTAGTTGATCTGATTCCTGAAAATGAACCACAACAAATCCCTATTGGAGTTTTCAGGTCACTCCCTAGAAAAAATATAGGGTTAATTTTTGGACCTAACAATTTAGAAGAGGCAATCGAGGTGATACCTGGAGTGGTGGACTCTTGTTTTAAAGGTGAATTAGTAGTCACTGTAAAATCAAATTATGCCATCCAGCTTTCTCCTGAAATACAAGAGCTCAATTAATTCTTTTACCTTTTAATTCCACTGAATGTCCAGAAAAAAAAATTATCTTCAAACTGCCGGACAGAGTATACTGGTCTTAGTTAGTGTGGCAGGAGTACCCCCTACTGGAACTTAAAATAAATCTTAAACAATTGAATGGAGTGGTGGACACGGGAGCAGACAAATCAGTTCTGTCTCGCCATTTCTGGCCTGAAAACTGGCCCTTACATATAGCACCAGCTAACTTAGAAGAAATAGGGCAAGTCTCACAGCCTGCTCAGAGCACCAAATACCTTTGCTGGGAGGACCAAGATGGAAATAGTGAAGTTTTGAAACCCTATATGTTAGAATCTTTACCAGTAAATCTATGGGGAAGAGCTATATTAAGCAAAATAGGATTATGATTAATACCTCCAAATTCTATGAGATCACTTGAGGAATTTAATCAAGGGTTTCTTCCTGGTGATAATGAAAGAGATTATCAGGATGAGTATCTGCTTATAAACCAGTCTCCTTGACAGAGATTAGTAAATTCTCCAGACCAAAATTTTTACTAGGGGCCCTGAGTGTTTCCTCGACCCAAAAGACAGTAGAAAAAAGTCATCTGGCTCACAGAAGAGCCTATATGCATTTCTCAGTTGCCCATCTCAGGGGAGAAACTTAAGACAATTCATACGTTGATTGAGGAACAACTTCAGGCTGGTCATATAGAAACGCTTAGACCTTGGAACACCCCATTTTTGTTATTAATAAAAAGTCATGTAATTGGAGGTTACTACAAGATGTAAGGGCAATAAACCATGCAATTCAGCCTATGGGACTATTGAAGCCTGGACTTCCTTCTCCTACAGAAATTCCTTTAAAGTATAGTTTAATGATAATAGATCTAAAACATGGTTTTTCTCAATAAAATTGCATCCTGAGGATTGTGAAAAATTTGCATTCAGTGTCCCAGAAATTAATTTTAAAGAACCAGTTAAGAGATATTGCTGGAAGGTTTTGCCTCAAGGAATGCATAATAGTCCAATTTTATATCAAAAATTTGTGGGTCAAGTGATAACTCCTATAAGAAATAACTTTCCTGATGCATATATTATTCATTTCATGGATGATATATTATTAGCTCATGCTAATCCAGAAGTACTTTCAGAAATTTTTACTCAATTAGAGGCTTCACTTAAAGCAATGGGTTTGTGCATAGCTCCTAAAAAGACACAAAGATGCCTCCCTTTCAATATTTGGGTCAGATAATTCAAGGACATAGAATTCTTCCTCAAAATCTACAGATAAAAGTTAAGGAGTTACGTACCCTTAATGATTTTCAAAAACTATTAAGAGATATCAATTGGCTGAGGCTATCCTTAAAACTAACTACTTCTGATTTAAGTCCTTTATTCCAGATATTACAAGGAGATCCTTCTCCAACTTCTTCTCATCAACTGACAATAGAGCCTAGAGCAGCTTTAAAAAAGGTTGAAATTGCAATTAAAAATGCACAACTTATTAGAATTAATCCTCAAGAACTGGTATATTTATTAATATTTCCAACGGCTCATGTCCCCACAGGAGCTATATGGCAAAGATTGGGAGTTATTGAGTGGATTCCTTTAGCCCACTCTCCCCAAAAGACATTAATTCCTTTTCATGACTCTTGCTCAATTAGTAATAAAAGGGACAATGAGAGTTGTACAATTAGTTGGATCTGATCCTGATATTATAATCATTCCATTTTCTGTTCAACAAAATAATTGGCTTTTTCAAGCTTCTAGTTTATGGCAAATAACTTTTTCTGATTTTCCTGGTCAGATAAAAAGTCATTACCCTCATGATAAAGTTTTTCAATTTGCATCAATAACACCACTTATTTTTCCAAAGATTGTACATGCCCAGCCCATAGATGGAGCCCTAATGGTGTTCACTGATGGTTCAAGTTCAGGTAAAGCAGGTTTTTATACCCATGTTCACACAGAGGTAATTCAAACCTCATATACTTCTGCCCAAAGAGCAGAGCTACAAATGCTAATTTGCACCTTAAATTACTTTACAAATGAGCCTATTAATATCTATCCTGACAGCTTATATGCAGTCAGAGTTACCAAAAATATTGAAACTTCAGTTATTGGATATACCTCATCACAGGAGCTATTTAATTTATTTTATAATCTACAAAAGGCAGTACAAATGCAAAAATACCCATGTTTCATAGGACACATATGAGCTCATACTAATCTTCCAGGACCTTTAACTTCAGATAATGATAACATTAATAAATTAGTAGCTGTTTGTCAACAAATGTCTCCATATTATTGTGCACAAGCTTCACATTCTTTACATCATCAAAATGCTTCTAGTTTATGTAAAAAAATTCATATTACCAGAGAACAAGCTCGTCAAATTATAAGTCACTGCCCTAAATGTGTTATATACACTCCATCTCTACCATCAGGGGTAAATCTCCATGGATTAAGACCAAATCAATTATGGCAAATGTATGTAACTCATATTCCTCAATTTGGTAAGCCATGTTATGTACACATAATAGTTGATTCACATTCCAGATTCATTTTTTCCACAGCATGTACAAAGGAAAATAGTAATTTCTCATTGCCTAGCAGCCTTTGCTGTGTTAGTATGCCCTTTACAGATTAAAACAGATAATGCACCAACTTATGTAAGCTCTTCTTTTCAACAATTTTGCCAAGAGTTTTGAATTTAACATAAAACAGAATCCTTTATAACCCCCAAGGTCAAGCCATTGTGGAACGAGCTCATTTATCTATTAAGCTGCAATTACAAAAATTAAAAGGAGGGGATTGGTTTATGACTCCCCCAAATAATCTCAATCATTCCTTGTTTGTTTTAAATTTTTTAAATTGTGACACAGAAGGTCACTCTGCAGCTGAGAGACATATGTCTTCCATAGCAACAGGCCCTTTAGTCCGAGTTTTGTGGAAAGACTTACAAACTGGTCAATGCAAAGTCCCAGATGCAGTGATTATGTGGGGAGAGGTCATGCTTGTATTTTTCCAGAAGTTGCTTTCTGTCCTATCTGGGTGCCTGAATGCACAATCAGACATGGAGGAGATAGAGCCGAGATTCAAGCAACTGAAAATTGGCCTGGAGAAGTCTTCCTGCAAAAGAAATCGATCTGGAAGAAGAATGAAGATGACCCAGCAAGACCTAGCTTAAAAGCTGATCTCATGGGAAGACGTGAAAAAGTTGACAACACACGCTTCATGAATGATTCGACTCCTAGGGAGAAATAAAACCCCATTGATGATGGTAGCTACAATGATTGCTCTGCTGGGCTGTAAGGTAAAAGGGAGTCAAGCAGACACTTACTGGACATATTTCCCAGATCCACCCTTGGAACACCCAGCTGTGTGGTCTGGAGAATCTATTCCAGTGTTTACTAATGACTCATTTATGATGGGAGGATTTACAAACACTCATATTACTCCCAATCATGTAACTAGATTTAATTATTCTGGCTACAGTACCCAATTACCTTTGTGTTGGTCCCACAATACACATGCTGGCTGTCTCAGAGTATCACTTGAGGAAAAGACAGTGATTAGGAGACCTAGACTAATTAATCATACTATTTATAGAGACTTAAAACCTTATACTAGGTCATTGATCAAAATGGGATTTTCCCATAACAAACCAGTCATTTCTGCAAAACCTCCACAAATACCTCATTGTCCTAATAGCTCTACGATAGAAATTGACACCTTTCCTAGATGGATGGATTGTGTAAATACCTTTCCAGTGCAACATAATGTGTCTAAAGATAATGGGTATATTTTAGACTGGTCTCTAAAAACTGATAAAAGATGATTACAAAAAAGTTCTGCTATGACACCTGCAGAATTTGTTAGCAATATTTTGACCTACAATGAGGATGGTATTCAAAAGGATGTCTGGTGCTTAATTGATTGCCACAGTCTGGCTGAGCACAAAATCACAAGCCACTCAAGCAGGAACAAACTTTATTTTTGAAACTGCCACCAATGCCCCGTATCCTCCCGGGAAGATTGCCGACCGACCCACGCGGCATTCTCCCCGACCCCAACAGGAAGTCCCTCCTCCAGAATTCCCACCTACTGCACTTCCCCAACCAATGGGAACTCTCCAGGAGTCCTGTAGCAGGCCGAGGTGGACAGCAGGAGTCCAATATCCATATGAATGCAGATCTTAACATAATCATATCATCTCAATGGCTTGCTGGCGTCACCTTTCAACCAAAAATGCCATGCATCATATTACTTGGCTGTGACTCTTAGCATCTCCCCCCTTCTGTTTAATTAAGCAACAAGCAATGTGTCTAGGGACCGTGCCTGTTAGGTTTGTCCAATTCAACATATGGTTCTTACCCGTCATCGAATGAACTGACCTCTAGGCATCAGCCTCCTGTCTTAGGTTGATACCACTGCAATTGGATCATACCCGTCACTGACTACCAGTCCAGCATATAGCCATACTTGTGGATAGGCCTATGCACAAGTGGGGGGATGAGGTTCTTTGCCTCACCTCTGTTGGCCCCCAAATTTGGCCTTGGTGCCGGTGGGGGGGTGAGGTTCTTTGCCTCACCTCTGTTGGCCCCCAAAATTAGACCATCACTAGTAGAAGGGAGGGGGATACAGAAATGCCATGACACCAAGCCAATTGACGGCTCCTTAGGAAAAATTGCATCACTGGTGACACATCAGCAAAGATATGCCAGCACTACCATAATTCGCTGCATCAACAGATAGATCACAATGCATACAAGTGATACATAGTCCAGGTAAGTTCTGTAAGCAGTTCAAAGCAGAGAATCTATCAATATGTCCATTTCCTCCCAAAATAAATTGACTCCTTGAAAGAGCATTACTTGTTGAGTTATTATTCATTGATACATCAGTTTATACAGTTCGTTGTGATAACTATTGAAGAAACTGTAGGTTGGTCTCATCTTTGTCTTCACCGGCACTGGGATGAAGATAGGAATTCTGACAATGATGCTAAAATATACATATATATATATATATATATGTAACATTCCACCAGGTACTAAGAAAACAAATTTTTGAGCAATTTACATTATCCTGAACAGAATTAATAAATATAATGAAAAGGAAAGGTGAAAGTAAACAAACAGATCTGTTAATCTGCTTATTTGTACACATATTAAAACAATCCTCAACAGCTGTTTACCCAATTTAAATTAAACCATTTAAATCACATGAATAATAATAATAAAAAAATTCTGATTCATTTATTCATGAGCGCTCCTCATATATGATATATGGACATACGCACATACAGACATACAACATGAAACAGAAGTGTGCACACGTAACATACAACACATAAGACAATAGTAAAGGCCTTGTAGCTTTACATAGGTGAAATCTCCATTGCAATGTTTAAAAACTCCACAGTCAAAAAATAAAACTGATCAGAAAAACATTAACCTAGGTCTGTATGAGCTCAAAAATAAAACAGAACTTTATGATGTGGGACAAAGCAATAATAAAATAGATATTGAAAAAAGCATCCTGGTTAATCACTGTCACAGATGTAAGAATAGCCAAGCTGGAGCTCTGAATATCAGCTGTTATGGATTTGAGTCAAATCATCTTCTTTTTGGTCTGTAGAAATTGTTTTGGTTAGTCTCTCTGGAATCCAAATTGGCTGCTGTTCTCCCTGTGGAAACACACAAACAGAACCCTGACTCCAGACAATCACTGGGTCAGGACCTTTCCATTGTCCTGTTAGAATATCCTTCCAAAGTACCTTAGGCTTATGTACATTTTTTGGATACAAATGTCTTTCCGCAGCACTAAGCCCTGATGAATCCAAATTTAAAAAGTTTAGAGTAAAAAGGGTTATTTTAAGTTTATCTTTGGGGGATATATACCCCTTTCCAATTCCCTCCTTTTGTTTTAACAAGTACATTTTAATAGTTTGATGAGCTCTTTCAACTATACCTTGTCCCTGTGGATTGTATGGAATTCCTGTTATGTGAGTAATGCCAAATGATGAGCAAAATTGTTTAAAAGAGGTAGAAGTATAACCAGGACCATTATCTGTTTTTAACTGTTTTGGAAGGCCTACAGTGGCAAAATTGTGTAAGCAATGAGATATAATATCTTTAGTTTTTTCTCCAGCATGAAGGGAGCCCATCAAAAATCCGGAAGAAGTATCAACTGTAACATGCAAATATTTTAATTTTCCAAATTTTGGCAAGTGTGTGATGTCCATCTGCCAAAAATGGTTAGGTATCAGTCCTCTAGGATTGACTCCAAGATTAACTTGTGGTAAAAAGGTCACAAAATTTTGACATTGTTTTATTATATGTCTGGCTTGTTTTTTAGTTATTTTAAAACACTTTTGTAAAGTATTAGCATTGACATGGAACCTTTTATGAAAATTTGTAGCTTCTTCTATTGTGGAGAAAATATGTATGTCATGTGTAGATTTATCTGCTAATTCATTGCCCAAACTAAGGGCTCCAGGCAATCCTGTATGTGCCCTGATATGTCCTATAAAGAACTGATCTTTTTTGTCCCAGATTAGACTTTGTATAGTGGAAAACAAAGAGAAAACAGTAGAAGAAGGGGAAATCCTACCAGCACCTTCAATGGATACTATAGCATTAACTACATACTGACTATCAGAAAATGAATTAAATACAGAATCTTTAAACATCACAAAAGCTTGTAATACTGCATTAAGCTCTACCTTTTGAGCTGATTGTTTGGGTACAAAAAATGTAAAAGTTTGATCAGGGGTAACTACTGCTGCTGTACCATTATTTGACCAATCAGTGAATATATTTGGAGCATTCATGATAGGGGTTTTTCTTGTCATTTTTGGAAAAACTACAGGATGCTTAGACCAAAAAGACAACAAAGGATTAGATGGTAAGTGATTATCAAATGAAACATTAGATTTACACATGATTATTGCCCAAGTATTTAACTCATTAGCTAACTCATCAATTTGATCCATAGTATATGGAGTAATAATTTTATTAGGAGAAATCCCAAATACTCCCTTTGCTGCTCTTATTCCTTTGAGTATTAATTGTCCTACAGCCTCAGGATACCAAGTAAGAATAGTGTTAGGAGAATAAGATAAATGTATCCACAATAATGGACCTTCTTGCCAAAATACTCCTGTAGGAATATTTTTTGTTGGTAGTACAATAAATAATAAAGGCAAACTTATATCAATTTTATCCAAATGTATATTTTCCATATATGTTTCAATGATTTTAATGCCTTTCTTGCTTCAGGTGTTAACATGCGGGGTGAATTTGGATCTGATGGACCTTTTAGGATATCAAATAAAGGTCCTAGCTCTCCTGTTGGTATGCCTAGATAAGGCCTTATCCAATTTATGTCTCCCAATAACTTTTGAAAGTCTTTAAGTGATTTGAGTTGATCTACTCATATTTGAATTTTTGGTGGACAGACCATGGTTGAGGATAATAGAACTCCTAAATAATTAATTGGAAAATTTAATTGTACTTTATCTATTGCTATCTCTAGATTATAATTTTTTAACAAATTTGTAAGTGTGGCATAACATTCTAGCAATGTGTTTTTATCTTTATGTGCCAATAACACATCATCCATATAGTGAAATATTTGTAGTTCAGGATTTTGATTTCTAAGTGGCTGGATTACTTTGTTAACATAAATTTGACACATGGACTATTAGCCATCCCTTGAGGGAGTACTTTCCATTCATATCTCTGATCAGGACCTTCATGATTTGGTGCAGGGATAGTAAATGCAAAACGTGGACTATCCTCAGGATGAATTGGAATTGAAAAAAAAAAAAAACAATCTTTAATATCTATAGCTAAAACATACCAGGTTTTTGGTAAAGCAGACAATTGGGGAGTCCCTGACTGAGCAGGTCCCATAATTACCATCTCATTATTAATGGCTCTTAAATCTTGCAATAATCTCCATTTACCAGATTTCTTTTTAATGACAAAAATGGGAGTATTATGGGGAGATATGGAAGGTTGTATATGTCCCTCCTCTAATTGTTGTTTGACCAGGTCATGGGCTGCTTGTATCTTTTCTTTAGTCAGGGGCCACTGAGGAACCCACACTGGTCTTTCTGATTTCCAAGTAATTTTGATTGTCTCAGTGGCCCTTTCTGAAAACCCAATCCATGTCTATTTATTCCTTGATCTATTTGAATTGGTGCTGTCATACCTTGTTCTTGTTCTCTTAATCTTTTTTTTCTTTCCTAAAGCCTTGTCTAGCCCTAGTAGTGGGTGTGTTAGGATTGATGTTATTTGTTAATGTCAAACCTAATTGATCTAGGACATCTCATCCCCATAAATTTATAGGAAGATGATCCAATACATATGGCTGTATAGTTCCTTCACATCCTTCAGGATACTTCCAATCTAATACCATTGCACTTTTATGGGGATTAGTTGCCACTCCTAGGCCTCGAAGTGTTTGAGTGGCTTCTTGTAATGGCCAATGTTTTGGCCATTCTTGATGAGATATGATGCTAAGGTCAGCACCTGTGTCCAGTAGCCCATTAAATTCATGTCCTTGAATATTTAGTTTTAGCATTGGGCGAGAATCTAAATTTAAAGACAGCATAGCCCAATCCACACCTGTGGAGCCTAATCCCCTGGAACTTCTTTCTACAGAACAACTGGAAAATTTATCGTGCAGGCTGGGTATTATTAATAACTGTGCTATTCTATCTCCCGGTGAAATTACTGATATACCTCTTGGAGAACTAGCTATAATTTTTATTTCACCTTCATAATCGGGATCAATTACCCCAGGACTTATCATAAGTCCTTTTAGTGTAGAAGAACTGTGTCCCAATAATAAGCCTACTGTTCCTTGGGGAAGAGGTTCTTTTACTCCTGTGGGAATGATTTGAACTCCCATCTCTGGAGTTAGTACTGCTCTGGCAGAGGCACAGATGTCCAACCCTGCGCTCCCTCTAGTTTGTCTGATGAGGGATTTAATGGATAATGTGTCCTGGACACTACCCTGATGGTGTTGCTGGGTTCCTCCATTGCCCCGTATATTTTTGGTTGTGGGCCCCGGAGCATTGGGCCCCCCAGTCTGTTTTTTGGCAATGGAGCCCGATGCTTTTCTCCATGATATGGTGGATAAACACCCGGTCCTTGTCCATTTTTTGATAATGGAGTACCCCCTATGGTGGTTTGAGAATGGCATTCATTAGCCCAATGTCTCCCTCTACGGCATCGTGGGCAAATACCTGGTATTCTATTCCTTTGATACCTAGCTTTGTTAAACCCTCCTCCTATGGGTTCTAATCATTGGAAATGTAAAAGTTAAATGGATAGATGTAACATGTAACAAATGTAACCTAACCAATTGTATTACTAGATATAATAGAGGAAAGGAGTGCTGGTACTTTATCAGCCCTCTTTTGTTTTATTGCCAGCTAGTATCTCAGAGCCATGAAATATTAGCTGGCAATAAATGCCAATGCTGGTTTTCAAGTCTTACAACAAATCCATACCCAGCTAGTGAGACCCAGACATGCCACCAGAATTATAATTATGGGAGTTATAGCCTTGGTTTCTTTCATTCCATCCACAGTCACAGCTTTTGTGACTTTATCTCAAAATATTCCACATGCAAAATTTCTTAATAATTTATCCCAAAATACTTCCAAGGCTCTGCACAATCATGTAAACATTGATAAAAAGATTGAGACTAAGTTAACCACCTTAGAGGCAACTGTTATAAATATAGGTAATGAACTTTAGGCTTTAAAGTTTAAAGAAAGGCTTAAATGCCATGCAAGCTATAAATATGTGTGTGTTACAGCTGCCAAGTACAATGCTTCTCTCTGGGATTTGGAGAAGGTTAAAAACCATTTGTTGGGTATTTGGCAAAATAATAATAATAGCTTGGATTTTTTGGAACTCCATCATCACGTCCAAGATATTCAAAATAATAGAGCTGATTTTTCAGGTCCTTCTTCTTTAGCTAATCAAATATTAAAGGAATTAAATGGATTTAATCCTGAAAACATTCTTAATTACTTGGCCTGGTACATTTGTGCATTGTTCTCTTTGCTGTTAATTCTCTTTTGTGTTGTAATTATAGGATGATGAGTCTTCAGAACCAGAGTGCAGAGACTCAAGAGAGTAAATCACTGCCTGCTTTTTAAAAGAAAAAAGGGGGAATATGTGAGAGGCCATCCTTGCATGTGATTTGAGTTACCTCCCTGGCTGGGTGAGAGGGGCTTAGACATATTTTTGTGTCCAGAGCTTTCCCCACCCTTCTCAGGTCTGAGAGCTTGTCCATGTGGAGGCGTGTCTGGCCACTGCCCTGAAGACCCAATAATTGCACCTGACCTTGGGACACTGCCCCCTTAATCTTCATTGGATGGGATTTTTCCCCAGAATTTTTTGTTTCCCATTAAAAGTCCACTCCCTGGCATGTTCTCTCTCTCTCTCTCTCTCTCTCTCTCTCTCTCTCTCTCTCTCTCTCTCTTCCTCTGACCTCTTTAGTAAACCTTGCTACCATAATATGTAGCTGGAGGCTGGAGCTAGGAGAAGCCATCCTGGAGCTGGTTTAAAGGTAATTAGAGGGGCTGGGGATGTGGCTCAATTGGTAGTGTGCTCGCCTGGCATGCGTGCAGCCCGGGTTCGATCCTCAGCACCACATACGAATAAAGATGTTGTGTCTGCTGAAAACTAAAAAATAAATATTAAAAATTCTCTCTCTCTCTCTCTCTCTCTCTCTCTCTCTCTCTCTCTCTTTTAAAAAAAAAAGTAATTAGAGCCTGTCTCTTTAATTCAAACTCCCTGAGGATTTCTCACATACTGAACCTTCATTTATGAAGCCTGTGCTGGCCGCGGGATAAAGTCATGCAAACTAGAAATTTTTTATAGCTATACTCCCTGTTAACAATGTGTTTGCCCTGAATTATGTTTCTCAGTAACTCTTTATGTAAAAATTTTTAAATAAAGTGAAAATATTTCTTTTGACTAAATTTGGACATTTATATGAATAACATGGAAATACCTTAAATCTCCCTTCTTAAATTCATGCCTTACTAAATCCTGCATGTAAATATATTATGCTCAGGACCCCCAAAAGACCACCAGAGACCAAGATGGATGTAAGCAGCAAAGAGGTGTTTATTGCAAGCTAGCTCAGTCCTCTGTGCACACAGCAACTGGTGACGCTGAGAGGCCCTGAGCCCAGTGTTTGCAGCAGTTTTATATACTCTTTGGGGAAGGCAGGGACTTCGCATACATCATAGCATCTATCTTAGCAAATTATCACACACCGAGGGAAAATCATAAAACAACTCTAAAACAAGATTAGCGTGTCAAGTGGCAGGAAAGAATCTGGGAAGGATTATTGGTTAGTTCAAGGGGTTGATGCACCTAAAAATGCTTAGGTTAAACCTCAAGGGTGTCGCAAGGTGGGGGGGTACATGCCAAGCTGCAGGGCTTCTGGTTTAGATATAGGTCAGCACACCTAGGTGGGGACCATCTGGAATTTCAGATATTTTGATCTTGGCCTATCTTAGGCAATCACCATCTGCAGCTTTTCTGAGAACTGTTTGCACAGAGCTTTCTGTGGTATTTCCTGACTTTAGGACTGAAGTAGGTCGGGGGTTAAGTTTCAGAGCAAAATGAGGTCCCAAGTAAAATGAGGTTGCTTAGGTCTTTCAAATACAGTGCATCTTTATTCACGAATCAGAAATATATATCCTGCCGGCTCTGCCACTTGAGTCAGACATGCTAAATTCTGTTTCTTCCTTCACTTAATATATGACTATGGTCTGAGCAGATTGAGGGTTTTTGGGGAGCATGGGGGAGCACAGGAGATTAGAAGTCCACATATCTGCCACTTGACCCATCTCAAGCAGGAAGAGAAGCCCCTTTTAAGGACACTGTCTAGCTTTCCTTGTCCTTCTGCAGAAGATCACAACTTTCAACTCTGGCTCCAGAAAGTGAAGTCTGTCTCCCTGTTTATGTCTGTCATCCTCAGAAGCCCATGGAAAGCAGAAAGACACAAATTTTGCTTTCAAAAAGCCATAGCTGTGTCCCAGACAATTATCTTTATGTTTCCATTTTTTCTGAGTACATTTTTAATCCCCTAGATGTGGGGTTTATCTCATTCTATCTGTGGATAGTTTATAGATTAAGAAGAAATTGGAAGAAGTTGCCTTGCTTGATCCAAAGCCAAAAAAAAAAAAAAAAAAAGTTTGGCTTTTCTGCCTTCAAGGATCTCCAGGCTGCTTGATCTCTTCCTCTGTGCATGTGCCTAGGGTCTGCTGAGTGTGGTAAGATGAATAAACTTCACTAAGATGAGAGTTACTGTGTAACAGAATAAAGTATTGATTCTCTTAATATTTGTTAATTTCTACCAAAATCATCTTCTTTCAATTTGCAAGTAAATTTTCCCTTGTATAATGTAAAGATGGTCTCTGAAAGAATGTAAATTGCAAATTAGCATATTCCAAGTTCCTTGTTTTTATGTGTTTACCATTGCAGAAGTGGGATAGTTGGCTTACGGAGGCTGATGATGTATGCAGAGCATCTCCCAAGTAATTGAAAGATCTCAGCCTTCTCTCTGCAGTGGACTTGAGAGCCCCATTGACACAGACTCCCTCTAAAATTAAGAGCAACTTTCTCAGACTGAGAATTAAAACTCCAAATATTTTAACTTTAAAATTTCCTCATAGTGAGAATAAAGTCTGAAGAGCTGCATCCTTATCTTAAGAAACACCAAGGAAGATATTAACTTTCCTGATTAGCACAGCCTAGCTAAATCTACGTATGTATATTTTTGCCTTTTGTTTTACTTTGCCACTTCTTATAAAACCTTTCCTGGGCCTTCAGTCATCTGAAGACTATGATTTGAAACACAAATTTTTCTTTTTCTTCCTTTAAAGCTGGTTTTGTGTTGGCAGCAGGTCCACCCTGGCCCCTGGAGCCCTACCTCCACTAGTTTGTTCTGCATGCCAGTGTGGCCAGCTCACAAGGCCATGGCGAACTTGCGGTTTTTCTGTTCCTGCTTGTCCGTCTGAGACATATGTATCCCACGGGAATGCCTTGACCTTTTCTGGTCTGATGGACTTATTGTTAAGGTAGGTTTCGGTACCTGACAATAATAGATGTTAAAACTAAATTTCTCCCCCCTCCCTCCTGCTTTTGGGTAGTTTTCCACTTCTGCTGCTTGGGGTATAAAAAAAGGTGTGTTAGCAATAAAGATTATTGACTCCTGGATGAAGAACCTTGGTGTCCTGTGTGTCTTTTAACCTCGCCGTCCCTCGCCGGACTCGGCTCCCTTGGCCGGACGCGGCAGTTTTGGGGAAAAAATCCTATTTTCCTGCAATTTGAATCTGGATATTTGTGGAAGGCAATGAGCCATAGTGGCTGAACTCCTTATGGGCCAGGCTATATGGGCAATGTCCAAACAGACTCCATTTTACTCTGAGACTCCATATTATATAAGAAATGCTTCTCCCATGGGAAAGCCCTGCCTCTGTACCCACTAATAGTTACCTAGCATGGCATACTTGGCAACACAAAATGGCAATTCTTATACAATGTAAAAATGTTATCTCTTTTGTTCCCATTTTTTTTGGCAACATACCCTGTCAGAGATTGATGGTCTAGATTTTAGTAATGATTCTCTAACTTGTACTCAAGTAGGGTCATTTTGACCCACTTCCCTTCTGCTTGCTTGCTGTTATGCCAACCTGGAAAGTCCCATGGGAAATACCAATGCACGCATTGCATTGTTTCACTAACTGCTTGATTCAGCTTTTGAACATCCGCTGGCTTGCTTCGACATTAACCCGGATGTGCTTTTTGCCTTTAAATAACCTAAAATATTGAAGCTCAAGGCTCTTTTCTGCAAAGATAACTTGGTCTTGTAGGAAGCAGTCCAGGATAGTTGGAATAAAGATTCTTCGATTTGGACAAAACTGGGATATGGTGTGTTTTCTGAGTGACCTGCCCCACAACAAACTTTTGCCTCAGTACAGTAAATAGTCCCTGAAGGGTTATGGAAAATAATATTCCTATAAGACAGCCCCCCAGGGAAAAAATGGAGAGATAGTGTGGCTCCGGAGTAGGAGGAAAATTAGCCAAACATTGAATCTCCCCAGTATGTACTTTATCAGTAACAATGGGCCTTGAGAGGAAAATGCAAAATTTCATCCCTCCCTGGGTTTACCACAACACCTCCACCAAAAGCAAGCATTCCCCCCTTCCCAACCACAATGAGTCCTATAGGAAGGAGGCAAATACTGAAACCTTGGGCCCTGGACTTTTACCTTTTCCTATTGTTGATGAGCCCTGGAAGGAGAAAAGCAAATAGTGAAACTCTAGGTAACAATGGGTCCCAGAAGAAGGAAGATAAACAGTGAATACCAAGTTTTGAACTTTTCCCAGTGACAATGAGTTTCAAACTTTTTACAACTGCTTCTGAACAGCCCAGCATGTCAGCAGTCTTCAGTGATTAGTTCACCCTCATTGTAAACTATACACTTCCATAATTCAGGTCATCTCTGTACGTAGAAAATGAGTATTCAGGTACCTGATTGATTGACTCTGCTGCAGAATACAGGAGAGCTCACTGATCCATTTGAGGTCTGCTTCTGTCACAATTATTTGTATTTTCATTATGGTGCTGAAACTGTTTTGGTTATTTTTGTTTACAGACCCAAAGCAATAATAACATCATGGTTATCTCAGGTCCACCTCATGGTATGAGAAACACATACACTCTCGGGTCCTAAGGTGATCAGTATGGCTGATGCTTCCAGCTAGTCTCACTGGACCCCTTTTTCCCAGATCCCTCAGAAAATCCTCAGAGAGGGTACCAGAGAAGACTCCTACATGAAGGCTATGGAAGGTGGATGAGAAATGATTTTCATTTCTCACAGCTGAGAGGCTTCTTGCAGTTTGCTACTGACCCAAATAAATCTGTTGAATTCTGGAAGTCCATCCCTAGACATAGGAATCCACTTGTTTTTTTGTTTGTTTTTTTAGTTAGTTGGTTTTAAGGACACCTGAAACCTATAAAAGTCCAACTGCTTATACTTTAGCTGAGGAAGAAAGGCTTGAATAGTTTTATTCTCCATCAGTGAATAAGGATCCTGCCATGTTCCTATCTGAACACAAGCTAAATATTATTAGGGCTTTAAGTTAGAGAGCCTGAGTTCAGAGGTCAGTGTGAGCCAACCTCATAACACCATTTCCTTTAGCACATCAGAACTTCAAATTTCTCAACTATGAAACACCTACCTCACAGAATATCTGAGAGGATGAAATGCACTTGACAATGCCTATGTAAAAAAAAAAAAAATGACAATGATCCCATTCAAACACCTCCAAAAATTAGAAGATAAGGAGAACTGCTGAACTCATTTTATGAAGCTGACATACCCATAATCATAAATCATGACAAAAACAAGAAGGAAGAAGAGGAAGAGGAGGAGGAGAGACAGAGGGAACAAGAGAGAGAGAGGAGGAGGAGGAGGGTCAGGAGGATTCTATTTTGATTAGCATCATTTATAAGCATAGGTGAAAATTCTTAACATTAGAAAATTAAATCTAGTAAAATAAAAAGTAGGATTTATCTCATATAACAAGTGAATTAACAGTCAAAAAGCAAACACTGCAAAGCACCCTACTGACAAAATACAGGAGAAAAACTCTATGATAATTTCAATATTTAGTCTTGATACAATAAAATAAAATATTTTTATAATGAAAAAAATCAGCAAACTATGAATAGAAGAAAACTCCCTCAATCTGATGAATAGTAGCTACAAAATATCTATACCTGCCATAATACTTACAGGAAATATTATCCTCATAAAATTGTCTGCTCTTACAAAAATGCCTACTCTTCTAATTTCTTTTCAATGTGCTGGAACTTCTCACCATGATAAGAAGTTAAGGGACAAGAAAAAGCATAGATATAGATGGATACAGATATAAAGCTGAGGAAGAGATAGATATATACATAAATGTATGTGTGTATGTACACATACATATAATAGAGAGAATGAATACAATAAAACTGTCTTTATTAGTAAAGACATGATTCTGCACATGTCAAATATTAAGAGGGCTGGGGTCGTGGCTCAGTGATGAGTGCCTGCCTTGCATGAGGCACTGGGTTCTATTCTCAGCACCATATACAAATAAAAATAAAGTTCCACTGCCAACTAAAAGAAATATATTTTTAAAAAATAAGAAATAACAATAACTACTAGAAATATGTGAATTTAGCAGCCTGAAGGAAATATATTAAACATATATAAACAGTTATATTTTTATAACTTAGCAACACACTATTATCAAGTGTAATTTTAAAAATTGAATTTAGAGTAACATAAAAAAATAGGGATAAATTTAATAAAATATATAAGGTTCATATACCATGAACTAAAATATATTGCTAATAGAATTTAGAGAAAATTAACGAAATTGCTAACAGAAATTAAAGAAAAAAATAAATTAAAAGGTAAATCATGTTCATTTGTAGAAGATCTAATATTTTAAAAATGTCATTTACCAAGCTCCCAATATTTATTAGTTCAATACATTCCCAATCAAAAATCTCAGTAGATTTATTTTGTAGCAATCAACAAGATAAAATTAAAGTTTATTTGGAAACTCAAAAAACTAAAATTAAAGAAAGCAATTTTGCAAAAGAACAAATTGGAAGATTTTTTAAATATGGATGGACCTTTATTTTATTCATTTATATTGTGGTGCTGAGACTTGAACCCAGTGCCTTACACATGCTAGAGAAGTTCTCTACCACTGAGACACAGCTTCAGCCCCTAATTGGAAGACTTCTACTAAATGACTTCAAGGTGAAGCATAAAATTGCATCAATCATAACAGTGTGATATGCACTTAAGAATTAACCCATATATTAAAAGAAGTGCATTAGATTCTACAAAATAGAAGCATAGTGGTATGATTATTTGATTTTTGCCAAAGATTTTAAGACAGTCTAATATGGAAAAGAAAATCTTTTCAACAAATAGTGCTTGAGTTACTACATATCAACAAGGAAGTACAAAATTCACTTCAAGCCTCACTTCATGATGTACAATATATATAATTCAAACATATAATTCAAAAAAAAATCATAGTTATAGATATTAAAACTAAAACCATAAATGTCTTGGAAATAGACATAAAAGCATAACTTTGTTACTTTGGACAAGAAATATTTTCTTTAGAAAGAATGCTGAAAACAAATCATAAACAAAATATTCATAAATTAGTTTATCAAAATTAGAAATTTTGTCTTTGAAAAATAGCATTAAGAAAGTGAGACTGGGTGCCGTGGCACAGACCTCTAATTCCAGTGGCTCATGAAGCTATGGTTTGTGAATACAAAGCCAGTCTCAGCAACTTAGTAAGATCCTGTCTCATAAGGGAAAGAAGGGGATATAAAACATAAAAAAGGGGGCTGGGATATGGCTCTGTGATTCAGTGTCCCTGGGTTCAATTTCCAGTAAGGGAATAAAAAAAAGGAAGAAAGGAAGGAAGGAAGGAAGGAAGGAAGGAAGGAAGGAAGGAGAGAGAGAGAGAGAGAGAGAGAGAGAGAGAGAGAGAGAGAGAGAGAGAGACAGACACTAGGTAAGCTACAGACCAGAAGACAAGGATAAATATTATATATATATATATATATATATATATATATATATATATATATATATATATATATATATCCTAACCATAACATATAGATTCATAATTTAACACTAAAATGACTCAAACTATCAACCTGATTATAAAATAGGCAAGATTTTCAATATATGCTAGGACAAAGAAAATATGTAAATAATCAATTATTAAAGCAAATTAAAAAGTGCTAGTGCTCAATGCTATTAGTCATCAGAAAAATGCACCTTTGATTCTAGGGGATGAAACATCCTTCAGTATGACTAAACTATTTTAAAGTCTTGTTAAATATCAACACGAATAAGAACCAATCAAGCCTCTCACATATTGTTGGTGGGAATGTAAAATGGTACAAAATCACATCCTCACTATGACTCAGCAAACCCACTTTAAGGTTTTCTCTTTTGGCCAAGAGAAATGAGAACATTCATCCACAGGGAACTTGTACATATGTCATAGCAGCTTCATTCATAAAATCCCCAAACCGTCACAGCCCCGGCAATTATCAAAAAAAAAATGGATAAACTAATTATGGTTTATTACAATGGTAGATGTACCATACAATGACATACTATTTAGTAAGAAAAATAAAATGATCCACTGACAACAGCATGAATGATACTCAAAAACAGTATCTTAGTGAAAAAATCCTTACACAAAACTGAATATTTTATGTGATTTCATTTATATAAAGTTCTAGAAACATTCACAACAAATCCATGATGAACCAATCAAAATAATGGTTTCCTCTGGAATGTGGGGATAGGAACTGACTGTAAAAGGTGTTAGGTACCTTTCTGCAGAGTGGCATGTTGAATTGTGTTCCCCCCCAAAAAATGTTGAAGTCCTAACCTGAGAAAGACTGCAAATATGATCTTATTTGAAAATACTGTATTTGCATATATAATCAAGTTAAGATGAGGTCATACTGGAGTAGGGGCTTATAAATTTAAAGACCAGTATCCTTATAAGAAGATGAAAATTCAGAGAGAGACACTTATAGAGGGAAGAAGGGCATATGACACTGGAGGCCAAAATTGGAGTTACATATCTATAAGCCAAGGAACACCAAGGATTGCATGCAACTACCAGCAGCTAGAGAGAAGCAAGAGGGGCATGGATTTAGAACCTTAAGAGAACCATCACCCTGATACGGTGACTTTGGACATTTAGCTCCTGAGCTGTGAGAGAATACAGTTCTTCTGTTTTAAGTCTCCAATTTTTGGTAATTTGTTTTGTTATCTCTACCAAAATAACATATAGTGTGAAGGTATGTTGTAGTTTGATAAAGTTCTACATTACAGAAGATATACACATTTGTCAAAAACTTTCCTTATGTTTCACTGAAGATTTGGACATTTTGTTTTATGTGCTAAAGTACCAAACATAATCTGTAAATAAATATTAAACAAATATTGATATGTGAGCAGATGGATTTCAGAAAAATCCCATTGAGATATGAAATTTACCTTAAAATCCATTCAAAAATGAGGCAGACTTATTGTTGGATACAGAAGCAAATAAACAGATACATCTGAGAAAGTAGAGTAAATATTGATGGTAAATCTAGATCATAGGTCGCTCCTTATAAATTATTTTAAATTTTTTTTTTTTTTTTTTTTTTTTTTTTAATTTTTTATTGTGGGTTGTTCAAAACATTACAAATTTCTTGACATATCATATTCCACACTTTGATTCTAGTGGGTTATGAACTCCCACCTTCACCCCATACACAGATTGCAGATTCACATCAGTTACACATCCATTGATTTACAAATTGCCATACTAGTGTCTGTTGTGCTCCGCTGCCTTTCCCATCATCCACCCTCCCCCCTCCCCACCTCTCCCCTCCCCTCCCCTCCTCTCTCTCTACCCCCTCCACTGTATAACCCTGAGGGTCTCCTTCCATTACCGTGCAATTTACCTTCTCTCTCCCGTTCCCTCCCACCTCTCATCCCTGTTAAATGTTAATCTTCTTCTCCTGTTCTTCGTCCCTACTCTGTTCTTAGTTACTTTCCTTATATCAAAGAAGACATTTGGCATTTGTTTTTTAGGGATTGGCTAGCTTCACTTAGCATAATCTGCTCTAATGCCATCCATTTCCCTGTAAATTCTATGATTTTGTCATTTTTTAATGCAGAGTAATACTCCATTGTGTATAAATGCCACATTTTTTTTATCCATTCATCTATTGAAGGGCATCTAGGTTGGTTCCACAGTCTTGCTATTGTGAACTGTGCTGCTATGAACATCGATGTAGCAGTGTCCCTATAGCATGCTCTTTTTAGGTATTTAGGGAATAGACCGAGAAGGGGAATAGCTGGGTCAAATGGTGGTTCCATTCCCAGTTTTCCAAGAAATCTCCATACTGCTTTCCAAATTGGCTGCACCAATTTGCAGTCCCACCAGCAATGTACAAGTGTACCCTTTTCCCCACATCCTCGCCAGCACTTGTTGTTGTTTGACTTCCTAATGGCTGCCAATCTTACTGGAGTGAGATGGTATCTTAGGGTGGTTTTGATTTGCATTTCTCTGACAGCTAGAGATGTTGAGCATTTTTTCATGTACTTGTTGATTGACTGTATGTCCTCCTCTGTGAAGTGTCTGTTCAGGTCCTTGGCCCATTTGTTGATTGGGTTGTTTGTTCTCTTATTGTCTAATTTTTTGAGTTCTTTGTATACTCTGGATATTAGGGCTCTATCTGAAGTGTGAGGAGTAAAGATTTGTTCCCAGGATGTAGGCTCCCTATTTACCTCTCTTATTGTTTCTTTTGCTGAGAAAAAACTTCTTAGTTTGAGTAAGTCCCATTTGTTGATTCTAGTTATTAACTTTTGTGCTATGGGTGTCCTATTGAGGAATTTGGAGCCCGACCCCACCGACTGTAGATCGTAGCCAACTTTTTCTTCTATCAGACGGCGCGTCTCTGATTTGATATCAAGTTCCTTGATCCATTTTGAATTCACTTTTGTGCATGGCGAGAGAAAGGGATTCAGTTTCATTTTGTTGCATATGGATTTCCAGTTTTCCCAGCACCATTTGTTGAAGATGCTATCCTTCCTCCATTGCATGCTTTTAGCCCCTTTATCAAATATAAGATAGTTGTAGTTTTGTGGATTGGTTTCTGTGTCCTCTATTCTGTACCATTGGTCCACACGCCTGTTTTGGTACCAGTACCATGCTGTTTTTGTTACTATTGCTCTGTAGTATAGTTTGAAGTCTGGTATCGCTATACCGCCTGATTCACACTTCTTGCTTAGCATTGTTTTTGCTATTCTGGGTCTTTTATTTTTCCATATGAATTTCATGATTGCTTTCTCTATTTCTACAAGAAATGCCATTGGGATTTTGATTGGCATTGCATTAAACCTATAGAGAACTTTTGGTAATATCGCCATTTTGATGATGTTAGTTCTGCCTATCCATGAACAGGGTATATTTTTCCATCTTCTAAGATCTTCTTCTATTTCTCTCTTTAGGGTTCTGTAGTTTTCATTGGATAAGTCTTTCACCTCTTTTGTTAGGTTGATTCCCAAGTATTTTATTTTTTTTGAAGATATTTTGAATGGAGTGGTTGTCCTCATTTCCATTTCAGAGGATTTGTCGCTGATATACAGGAATGCCTTTGATTTATGCGTGTTGATTTTAAATCCTGCCACTTTGCTGAATTCATTTATTAGCTCTAATAGTTTCTTTGTAGAGCCTTTTGGGTCTGCTAGATATAGAATCATATCATCTGCAAATAGTGATAATTTAATTTCTTCTTTTCCTATTTTTATGCCTTTAATTTCTTTCGTCTGTCTAATTGCTCTGGCCAGTGTTTCGAGAACTATGTTGAAGAGAAGTGGAGAGAGAGGGCATCCCTGTCTTGTTCCAGATTTTAGAGGGAATGCCTTCAGTTTTTCTCCATTCAGAATAATGCTAGCCTGAGGCTTAGCATAGATTGCTTTTACAATATTGAGGTATGTTCCTGTTATCCCTAGTTTTTCTAGAGTTTTGAACATAAAGGGATGCTGTACTTTGTCAAATGCTTTTTCCGCATCTATCGAGATGATCATATGGTTCTTATTTTTAAGTCTATTGATGTGGTGAATAACATTTATTGATTTCCGTATATTGAACCAGCCTTGCATCCCAGGGATGAATCCTACTTGATCATGGTGTACAATTTTTTTTATATGTTTTTGTATTCGATTCGCCAGAATTTTATTGAGGATTTTTGCATCTAGGTTCATTAGAGATATTGGTCTGTAGTTTTCTTTCTTTGAAGTGTCTTTGTCTGGTTTAGGTATCAGGGTGATGTTGGCCTCATAGAATGAATTTGGAAGTTCTCCCTCCTTTTCTATTTCCTGAAGTAGCTTGAAAAGTATTGGTATTAGTTCTTCTTTAAAGGTTTTGTAAAATTCTGCTGTATACCCATCCGGACCTGGGCTTTTCTTAGTTGGTAGTCTTTTGATGGTTTCTTCTATCTCCTCAATTGATATTGGTCTGTTTAGGTTTTCTATATCCTCCTGACTCAATCTGGGCAGATCATATGACTTAAGAAATTTATCTATGCCTTCACTATCTTCTAATTTATTGGAGTATAAGGATTCAAAATAGTTTTTGATTATCTTCTGTATTTCTGAAGTGTCTGTTGTGATATTGCCTTTTTCATCCCGTATGCTAGTAATTTGAGTTCTCTCTCTTCTTCTCTTCACTAGCATCGCTAAGGGTCTGTCGATTTTGTTTATTTTTTCAAAGAACCAACTTTTAGTTTTGTCAATTTTTTCAATTGTTTCTTTTGTTTCGATTTCATTAATTTCAGCTCTGATTTTAATTATTTCTTGCCTTCTACTTCTTTTGCTGTTGTTTTGCTCTTCTTTTTCAAGGATTTTGAGATGAAGTATGAGATCATTTATTTGTTGGTTTTTTCTTTTTTTAAGGAATGAACTCCAAGCAATGAATTTTCCTCTTAGAACTGCTTTCAATGTGTCCCATAGATTCCGATATGTTGTGTCTGTGTTTTCATTTATCTCTAAGAATTTTTTTAATTTCCTCCTTGATGTCTTCTATAACCCATTGATCATTCAGTAACCCATTGTTCATTCTCCAAGTGATGTATGCTTTTTACTTCCTTCTTTTATCATTGAGTTTCAGTTTCATTCCATTATGATCAGATAAGATGCATGGTATTATCTCTCCTCCTTTATATTGTCTAAGAGTTGCCCTGTGACATAATATATGATCAGTTTTTGAGAAGGATCCATGTGCTGCTGAGAAAAAAGTGTAACTGCTTGATGTTGGGTGGTATATTCTATATATGTCAATTAAGTCTAGGTTATTAATTGTGTTATTGAGTTCTTTAGTTTCCTTATTCAACTTTTGTTTGGAAGATCTGTCGAGTGGCGAGAGAGGTGTGTTGAAGTCTCCCATGATTATTGTATAGTGGTCTATTAGACTCTTGAACATGATTAGAGTTTGTTTGACGAACATAGCTGCACCATTGTTTGGGGCATAAATATTTATGATTGTTATGTCTTGTTGGTGTATGGTTCCCTTAAGCAGTATGTAGTGTCCCTCTTTATCTCTTTTGATTAACTTTGGCTTGAAATCTATTTTATTTGATATGAGTATGGACACGCCTGCTTGTTTCCGAAGTCCATATGAGTGATATGATTTTTCCCAACCTTTCACCTTCAGCCTATGTATGTCTTTTCCTATCAAATGCGTCTCCTGTAGGCAGCATATTGTTGGGTCTTGTTTTGTGATCCATTCTACTAGCCTGTGTCTCTTAATTGGTGAGTTTAAGCCATTAACATTTAGGGTTATTATTGAGATATGGGTTGTTCTTCCAGCCATATTTGTTTATTTCTGTTACTAAACATTGTTTGTTTTCCTCTTTGATTGATTCCCCCCCCCCTTTACTGTCCTACCTCCCACTGTTGGTTTTCATTGTTATTTTCCATTTCCTCTTCCTGTAATACTTTGGCTAGGATGTTTTGAAGAGATGGTTTTCTAGCTGCGAATTCTTTAAACTTTTGTTTATCGTGGAAGGTTTTAATTTCATTCTCCATCCTGAAGCTTAATTTCGCTGGATACACAATTCTTGGTTGGAACCCATTATCTTTCAGTGTTTGAAATATGTTATTCCAGGATCTTCTAGCTTTCAGAGTCTGTGTTGAAAGATCAGCTGTTATCCTGATTGGCTTGCCCCTAAATGTAATCTGCTTCCTTTCTCTTGTAGCTTTTAAAATTCTCTCCTTATTCTGTATGTTGGGCATCTTCATTATAATGTGTCTAGGTGTGGATCTCTTATGATTTTGCACATTCGGCGTCCTGTAGGCTTCTAGGATTTGGGATTCTGTCTCATTCTTCAAGTCTGGGAAGTTTTCTTGTATTATTTCATGGAATAGACTGCTCATTCCTTTGGTTTGGAGCTCTGTACCTTCCTGTATCCCAATGACTCTTAAGTTTGGTCTCTTAATGTTATCCCATATTTCTTGGATGTTCTGCTCATGGTTTCTTAACAGTCTTGCTGAGCTGTCTATGTTCTTTTCCAGTTGAAATACTTTGTCTTCATTGTCTGATGTTCTATCTTCTAAGTGTTCTACTCTGTTGGTAGTATTCTCCATTGAGTTTTTAAGTTGGTTTATTGCTTCCTGCATTTCTAGGATTTCTGATTGCTTGTTTTTTATAACCTCTATCTCCCTGTATAGTTGATCCTTTGCTTCCTGGATTTGTTTGCGTAATTCGTTGTCGAAGTGATCTTTCATTGTCTGATTTTGCTGTTTAATGTCTTCCTTGATACTCCAGATCATCTGAAGCATGTATATCCTGAATTCTTTATCTGACATTCCATCTGCTGCAGCTGTTACCTCTTCTAAAGTTGCGTTGACCTGCATTGCTTGTGGTCCTTTCTTTCCTTGTCTTTTCATACTGCTTGCGTATCTTTCCTGCAGGTGCGGGCGGCGGCTCTGCTCTCTCCTTATTCCAAGTGGGGTGTCATGGCTACCACGCCGGCAGGTCACTGGGCCTGTTCTGGGAGCTGGTGGCGGCTCTGTTCTGCCCCTACTCCAATTGGGGTGACGTGTCTGTCGTACCAGCAGGCCACTGGGCCTGTCCTGCTGGTCGGTCGCAGATCTGCCCACCTTTCGGGCACGAGTGGAGGCTCTGCTTTGCCCCTACTCCAATTGGGGTGTCGTGACTACCCCGCCTGCAGGATGCTGGGTCTGTTCCTGGCAAGGGAGGCGACTCTGCTCTGTCACTACTCCAATTAGGGTGGTGTTTGTACCCCGCCGGCAGGCTCCTGGGCCTGATCCGCCGGTCTGTTGTAGGTCTGCCTACCTTGAAGGCGCGGGCGGCGGATCTGCCCTGCCCCTCCTACCACGCCTGCGGACCCCTGGGCCTGATCTGCAGGTTGATCACTGGTCTGCTCACCCTGCGGGCACGGGTGGCGGTTCCGCTCCACCCCCACTCCAATTGGGGTCACGTGACCACCACACCGGCAGGGCCTGATCCGGGCGTGGGATAAGGATCTGCTCTGCCCCTACTCGAGTTGGGGTGACGTGTGTACCACACTGGCAGGCCACTGGGCCTGTCCCGCCAGGCTGTCACAGGTCTGTTTACCTTGCAAGCGCGAAGGGCGGCTCTGCCCTGCCCCTCCTACCACGCCCATGTACTACTGGGTCGTGGGTCTGCCCACCTGGCGGGTGTGGGTGGCGGCTCCGCTCCGCCCCCTCTCCAATTGGAGTCACGCGGTCACCACGCTGGCGAGCCGCTGGGCCTGCTCCGGGGGCTGGCGGCGGCCCGGCTCCTTCCCTCTGGCTCGAGGACAAATTGAGGAGACTCGGGTGACTGAGCCTCACCCCCCTTACCAGGAGACCAACTGCTTATGTCACCGCTGGTATTGATGAAGATCTCTCCTCCACCGCTTTCTGCTGACATCAGATCTCTGCCATGTTGGTATCCTATGCGAATGGCAGCATTTCGTTCCCCTTGCCAGGCAACCCAAGCAATGGGTGAGTCCTGACCTGCCCTCAGCAGGACCCGGACCGAGACACAGTTTCCGCGGGCTCCTAGCCCCGGTCCAGGGAAGTTCCGGGAGCCGGAACTCGGCCGCTCCGTGCTCGGTGTAAGCTCCTATAAGTGTAGGCTCCAAGAAGCAGCCCCCGCGGGCTCAGTTCCGGGAGCCGGAATTCGGCCGCTTAGTGTTTGGTGTATGCTCTGATAGTAGCAGGGTCCAAGAAGCAGCCTCCGCGGGCTCCGCAGCCCAGAGCCACGGCGGTTCCGGGACGGTTCCGGGAGCCGGAACTCGGCCGCTCTGTGCTCGGTGTAAGCTCCTATAAGTGTAAGCTCCAAGAAGCAGTCCCCGCGGGCTCAGTTCCGGGAGCTGGAATTCGGCTTCTTGGTGTTTCGTGTTTGCTCTGATATTAGCAGGGTCCAAGAAGCAGCCTCCGCAGGCTCCGCAGCCCAGAGCCAGGGCGGTTCCGGGACGGTTCCGGGAGCCGGGACTCGGCCGCCCCGCGCTCCGTGTTCGCTCCGATAAGATCAGATTTTAAGAAGCCCCCAGGCGCTGAACCCTAGCAATCTGTGTGCAAGCCGCAGGCGAGTTGCAGCCTGAAATTACCTGTTCTATGGCTGAATGAGCTGCGGTCAGTCAAAAACAGGTGTGGTGACGTCAGTTTACCAACATGGTGGCTGCTGGCCTCCTCTGTGGTCTGACCGGTGTGGAGAACCGAGATGGACCGCTTCCTTCCCCGTCTCGAACCCAGAATTCAGCCCTGAGTGCGGTGCTTGCGCGGCTGGCAGAAACTGCAGCGCTGTAACCCTGCGTCTCTATCCCAGCGCGCGCTGCAGACTCTAGCCGCGGGGCGATTTGCTGAATAAGCAGTTTTACCCTCCGTGCGACAAACCTCTCGCGTTTGAGTCCCCGTAGCCGATCCTCGTGCGATGGAAATCCTTCCTCCAGGTTCCGGAGCACCCCACTATTGCTGGAAATTCCTAACAAGATATCCTTTAGCCGTCCTGACTTGTCATACTCCCACACAGTGAAGCAGCACACGGGGGCAATGCACTCCCCTCGCCGCCATCTTCCTTCCACCTTAAACTTTCTTATATATTCGGAAATTTCATAATAAAATGTTGAAAAGAAAAAGTGAGATTAAATCTCATATTTTCTGACAAGATCTATTTAAGTCAGAATTTTCTGAGACAGAAGTGGCTACAATGCCAGGCCCTCTGGTTCATGTGTTAAATTAATCTATCCCCAGCCTGTGCGGAGATACTTATCCTATCCTGAAGGAACTAGAGGCAGGAGCTAAGTGTCAAGTGTCCTGATGCCTGAGCCCTGATAATGTGGGAAAACATTGCCCAGTCTTTGTAATTGGAGGAATTTGGCTACGGAAAACACAAGACCTGCAGAATGCCGGGAAGAAGGTGGTGGAGGTTAGTATAGTGGATGCTCATTCTATTAACCCACATAGAAGTTCTTCCTCAAGAAACTGGAACTTTTATGTCAAGCCTATTTGACAGGAAGATTTGATCAACAGAAAGGGTATCTAGGACTAAAAATTACTGGTAGGTAATGGCCTCCAAACTGGAATAAAGCAGAAAAGAGAGTGGAAGTTGGGGCTGTGGTTGGCATGTGTAAGGCACTGGGTTTGATTTTCAGCAAGGCCTATAAATAAATAAACTAAAGGTCCATTGACAACTAAAAGAAAAAAGTTAAAAAACTAAAAACAAACAAACAAAAAAAAAAGAGAGTGGAAGTTGCAACCACCACACTGAGAAGGTGATTTGACAGAGACTCCTTGTACTATTTTAAAAGTTCACATGAAATAAGCCAGTTAGGGAGGTAATGATTTTCTGATTGTTTTAAAGCATTGATAAATTAGAAAAATTGAAGGATCCATTAGAATGACAAATGGTAACTTACAGGTCATTTTGGGGATACAGAAGTGGTTGTCTCAGAGAGGTAAAGTATGAATTAAACAAATCTCTGGGATTTATTATTCCAAGAATGATGAATGTTGCATTTCAAAGGTGCAATGAACCAAGGTAATTGAATATAGCACAGACTTATACCAGGACAGAGCTCAGTAGAAGCATGGGTACCTTGGGTTTATAGAGGACTCTGGCTCAGGAATCCCTGGGTATTATGTCTGGGGCCAGACTACAGGTCTTAACTTTGTGAGTAACCTTCAATTTATGACCTTGGACCAATGTTTCACCATCTCAGAGTCTCAGTTTTCTTTACATGAGAAACAACCTTAATTAAAAAATAGATATGGGTACATCCACTGTCTAAAATTAAAGACTATTAAGTTCTGTGCCAATATAAAATAGCTATCAGGATTGACTGCATGTACAATCCTACTTTTTGAGACATGGGTTGTGGTGGAGAATCATGCAAGTTCTGGTACAGAAAACAGATGGGACTCTGTGGTCCATTCCCTACTTCACCTTAATGACCTACATTGGTGACACAAGGGCTGCTCCTTTATGTCCCTGCCTCCTTAGAAATCAGTCAAGGAGGTCCTTGTTAGGCGCAGGACAGGCTGAGTAAGTTGTCTGCAGGGCATGCCAAACAACGTTAGCTGCAGGATGACCTGGCCACTCAACTCTCTGTCTGGTTCTTTATCACCTGTTTGCTTCAAGCCCAAAAGCCCAAGCCCCCACTCAAGGCTGAGTGTTTCGCCCCCTGCTCAAGGCTGAACACTCAGCCCGCCACTCAAGGCTGAGCACTTAACTCCCCTTGTGCCAGAGACCTCATTAGATTTAGGCTATAAAAATTCCCTCCTGCCGGGCTCCTCTCTCTTGCTGTCTCTCTTGCTCTCTCTGTCTCTCTTGCGCACGCTGTCTCTCTCTCTTGCTCTTGCTTTCTCCCTCTCCATCTCTTCACTTCTCTTTCCTTCTTCTTCTCTCTCTCTCTCTCTCCTTCTCTTTCTCTCTTTTCTCCTCTGTTGCACTGCTGCAATAAAGCTCTCTTGGTTGCTCTGAGTGTTGTGGCCACTTTTCTTTCAGTCCTCACTCACACATGAGGAGACTACAACTTTCCTGATTGAGACAGAAAATTATCAGAGAAGTTATACTGATCAAGATATCTCAACAAAAACAGATTCCTAAGCTATAACTTCCTCTTATTTCTCACTAACACTTATGCCATATGATATATAAAATATAGCTACAAATTATTTGCTGCTACTTTGGATGATAGAGGACATCTAATTTTACTTCTCTTGGATATGAATGGGTCCATGATTAATTTGCCCAAGATATTTCCCTGTGCAGGTTTCCAGGCCTGAGGCTTAAAAGACTGTCAACTTCTACTTCCTATCTATTGAAACATTTGCTTTCCTACCCTGAGACCTCTGTGATTCAGAAGTCCACAGTGGGAACATGAAATTTCCCAATGTAGAGAACGATGCTTAGACACTCCTATTTATTCCAGTCACACTAGGGCAAAACACAGACATGTGAGTTGGGAAGCCACCTTGGATATTCCAACATCAGCAAACATACCACAGAAAGTAATGAAGAACCCAGTAAACAGCCAGAATCAAGACCTAGAGTAATGATGCTGCTAAATTTTCCCAGGTATTGATAGCTGTTCAACACCAGCCATTGTTTGCCCCAGTCATCAAAGAACTGACCCATGCTGTTTCTTTGGTATTGTGCTTGAATTCTGGATACACAGGAGTGTGAGCAGCAGAATGGTTGTTCTTCAAGACAATTAAATATTAAAATGGATTGCTATACAATAATAGATAACTGGAATAACTCTACCTTAGCTATGCAAACACATAGAATTTTATGCATTTAAAGAAATGGGGAAATCCTACATCAGGTGTACCATCTACTCCAGTTAGCATCTCATTTGCTACCATTGACAGTCAGAAAATTCATTCTGCTTTATTATGAAATCTCCACTGTCCAAACATCTATTTGACACTTCACATGCCTCTTATTCTATTAATATAGCTCCCAAGTGCCCAGTAGCAGATCAAGAAAATACAACTCTGACCCCAGGATTTTAAAAGCCAAACATGTAGTATGCCCACAAACCTCAACATGGGTTTATATAACATAGTAACCATTTACTTTCTTCTATTAGTGGCCCCTGAGCTTATTTATCCTCTTTCCACTGCTCACTTTGATGTGACCAAGTTGTCAGTATCTATCTGATGCTTGTGACTGAGTAATAGTTTGACATTAGATTTTTAATTATTTCAGAATGTCTTCCATCCCTACACCTCTTTTTGTGATTTGCTAAAAATAATGTGTTTCAATCATAACTGAAATTAATATGTTATATTTTAAGACATCAAATTCTGAGTTAAAAACTGGATGGTGCAGTGCACTTATTATTTTATTCCTCCTCTGCTTATTCTAGTGTGAAATTGTTTTCCAGGCAGTCGTTAATTTTGCCAAAGCCTTCCACCCTAGTTAGGTAAATTGTAGTGTTTGGAAAGAAGATGCTAACTGGTCTTTCCTTTTATCAGAAGTACCATTACAGTTGTCTCAAATAGTATTGCTAACAAATGACTGGGCCCAATGTTCTTTGTTCCTTTTCTATGGTTGCTTTACTATGGAGGTCAGAAATAAACCTAATGTCTTCTCAAAGATTGACTGTGTGTCTTTAAAGATGTGTGAGAGAGACACAGAGAGCTCATCAGGTCAGAGAGACTCAATTGGACCAAGTCCTGATTATCATCTTTTTGAACAGGCAGCTTCTTCATCTCAACTTTACACTGAATGAAGTAACACATTACCCTGAAGAATGAAGCAGACATATTAGAAATTTCTTGGAACCATGTATAATGGATGGAATTTTAAGAAAATTATATAAAATTAAGGAACACAAGTTGGCCTTGCATGATTCTCTTAATTAGTCAATTAGTGCCTAATCAACTATGAGTAAGATCAGATATTATACCTAGATCATCCCTAGGTAAAACATGACCGGACCTGACTGCTGATATGATAGAGGATTACAAGTAAATGGGCTATGTGTGGTTAAGGATGAAGTATCCCTAATATACAAGTGAGATTCAAAATCCCAGGAAATATAACCAGGCTCATAGCTGCTTTCTAAAACATGGGTCTTTTATTTGGTAAGAAAAATTGGAAGAACAAGCCCAGTAGGGCTCTGGACTAAGGCAGAAATAAAGTCATAAGAATTGGAGCCCAGGGTGGGGTCAGAAATAAAGATTCACCTTTATCAGATCCTGGGCACTAGAACTGGGCTGGACTAGAATATAATGACCCTATAGACTGATCCCTTGGCATACAATTAGAGCAATAGCTTATATTCCACTGATTTTGTGGCCTGGCAGAGATGTTGATGTTTCCTGAAGATGGAGATCACGTCTGTCATCATAAGTGGAACCTGGGAACCAGCATTTGTGGAACCAAGTTTATGAACTTCAGTTCATGCAACATTTACCCAGGAATAATCTGTAGTTCAAATCTCAAATACTCACTTAATACTCTTGCAATTCAAGGGAACTAAGTAATTGAAAGAGAATAGTTGTGATGTGATGGCCTGCACATACTGTTGTTCATGGCTTCATTATACAATAAGTAAATATTTCATAGAAAGCTATCATACTTATACTCCCTACTGAAAGAAGGGGATTGTTGAAATAAGATTGGAAGAAAATACACCAGGATTGACAAGAAGAGTATAGTACTAAAGTTCTATCAAGAAAAAAAATTCAGAGACTGTAACAGTTAATTTGAATTATCAACTTGATTGGATTAAGAGATGCCAAGGATTATGGGTATCATGGTAAGGGTTTGTTTAGAAATGATTGGCTTGTGGGATAACCAACTGAAATGCAGACTCTCTGTAGGCATGGCTATCACTAAACAATAGGATGATGGCTTGGATGGAATAAAAATTGAAGAACAAGGAAACAGCAGTAAATGCAAGCCCAATTCTTCTTTAATGGGTTCTTGATTGCTGCTGCAATCATCTGGGAATATCAGATTCTCACTTCTTCTTTCTTCCAATGTGGATTCAACAGAAACCTTTGGTCTTGAACTAGGTTAGCACCATTGATCCCTCTTGTTCTGGGGTTTCAGCTTCTTGGACTATGTGGTAGAGGGAGAAATAATTATCATTGTTATTGTTCCTATTTTATAAATGAGGAAAGTGAGACAGAGAAGATAATGGACATACTCACTGTCACTTAATTGTGATGATGCTGGAAATCTGGAACCCAGCCCTTTCAACTTGGGATTTTCTGGGGCTTTTGCCATAATCTGGTTCTCAGGTTCTAAGGATTTGGAGTGGTTTTCAGTTTTCTAAATCTTCAGAGATGAATGTGGAGTCACCACTCCTGTAGAGAGAGATCAATGTTAACTCATTAGTTCATGGCAGGGCCTGGAATTCAACATCTCCCAGGGAAGTAAAGCAACTGTTCTATTTTGAGGTGTAGATAGATACTCTGCATTCTGGCATTTTGGCATCATGATGAATCAGATACACAGACTGTTATTCTTAACCAACAAGGAGTTGGCTTTGAATCTGTTCATGTAGGAACTCAAAAGCTTGAACTTACCTTCACACAACGGTGTCCATACTAATTACCTCATGAAGCGCTATACCTAATCTCAGGTATGTGAAGTTTCGATTGTGTGGAATAATCTAATCATTTCATTGATCCTCTTTAAAATATCTGTACCTAGGATCCAGGCTTTGACACATCCAGCAGAACGGTCTTTGCCTCAAGGTCAAGTTTCATCAGCCTGAACCCTGGAGATATTGCCTAGAAGCCTATCCTCACAGAACCGAACAACATTCTGCATCATAAAAAATTACATTAATCTTTACCTTTCTTTATCCTGACTCTGCATCTCAATATGTTTTTTTTTTTTTTTTTTTTTTTTTTTTTTTGCCACTCAATCAGCCTCTCAGTAGAAATGCCAACTTAGTGGGTTTGCATTCTAAGGTTGAAAGTTACAAAAGTTTTATTATCTTAGCTGATCTTTGATTTTAATGTCCCTGAATTAGTCAGGGTTCTCAAGAGGAACAGAATCAACAGGAAGTATAATTATAAAAGGGAGCCTTATTAGGTTGGCTTATGTGACCAGAAGCTGGGTAGTCCACATTGGCCATATGTAGGCTGGGGAGCTGGAAGAATCAGTAGCTGCACAGTCCAAGAGTCTGAAACCCCAGAACAAGAGGGATCAATGGTGTTAACCTAGTCCAAGACCAAAGGCTTCTGTTGAATCCACATTGGAAGAGGGAAGAAGTGAGAATCTGATATTCTCAGATGATTGCAGCAGCAATCAAGAACCCATTAAAGAAGAATTGGGCTTGCATTTGCTTCAGATTCCTTGTTCTACCAATTTTTATTCCATCCAAGCCATCACCCTATTGTTCGGTGATGGCCATGCTTAGGGAGAGTCTGCATTTCAGTTGGTTATCCCACATGCAAATGATTCCTAAAAAAATCCTTAGCAATATACCCATAATCTTTGGCATCTCTTAATCCAATCAAGTTGACAATTCAAATTAACCATTACAGTCTAAACACAAAAGACCTATCCCATTAGTTTAAGATCTCTGAGTGGGCCAGGAGAAATATTGCCACAGGAACATTGTGCTTACATTAAGGACAAAGCAGGGCAGCTTCACTGTGTGCAGCCTGATGCACTGAGCTGAAGTCCAGAAGAGTCCTGAGTTCTGCTTTCACTACTTTAAAATTCTGAATAAAGTTTGAAAAATTTTGCCTGGGGTACCACAAATTATGCAGTCAGTCTTACTCCTGGCTATTGGAAAAAATCTGAGAAAGAGGAAAAGTCATAAATGGCCAAGTGATTCTCCTTGGTCTCAGCACTTTATACCCCAACTGGTGACCAACAAAACATATTCCAAGAGTATCTTCACCTTGAACTAGAAATAATTGTTGGAAGAGGTGATTTCATTCTACATATATTTTTTAGGCAACATATCAGAGATCATGATGGGAAACTCTTTGATCTACTGAAGGATTAGAAAGCTTCAGAGATGAGGAGAAGGTGGAAAATATCAAGGTACATCTATGACCCAGTGCAAGAAGGCTAGATTAGGAAATATATTAGGAACAAACTAGAGGATAAAGAAGCCTTTCTTCTAATGGTAATAAATAAAGGTATTTTGCATGTTAGAAACTGTCACAACAAAACCCATAAATCTGTAGTTAATATGCATTATTAATTATAATTAAAAGGGCATTCAGGTTTCTAGAAATGGGCCTTGAAACTAATTTAGTTTTTTGTTTGTTTGTTTGTTTTGTATTGTATTTGTTTTTGTTTTTGCTCTACGGAGACTCTATTGAGAAAATGAAAAGACTAGATGTATAAAACATTTACAAATCAGTCCACAAAAGCTAATATCTAGAATATATGAAGACTTTTTTATATGAAACAGTAAAAAAGAGAAAAAAAAACTATAATTGGAAAGGATACAAAAGTTTTGAAGTGACATTTTACTGCAGAGGATACACAGGTGGAAAATAAACACATGAAAGGATGTTCCATGTCATTAACTGTTTCGGAAATGCAAAATGAAATCACAATGAGATATCACTACGTACATGGCAGAATAGCTTAAAAATAGTGACAATACTAATGAGCATGTGGAGAAACTGAATCTCTCATGAACTGCAGTTGGGAAAGTAAAATGGAACAATCACTCTGAAAAATACTTTAGATTTTCTTTCAAAACTTCACATATGACTACACTGTGATGCATAAATTGCACACCTGGGTATTTACCCTAAAAAAATCAAATTGTGTTCACATAAAAATCTGTAAACAAGTAGATGACAATGAAAACTGTGGAGGAGGCAGCTTCAAGCAACTGTTTCTCCATGCAAACATTGAGAAATCTGTCAAAGTAACTTGTCAAAACTCTGGGAAATGGTCAAAAATTTATGGTAAATGAGTGAAAACAGAATAAAAAAATGGCAACCTTAACTGGCAGGAAAGATTTGTGTTGTTTTCACAAACCTTTACCCTACTTCCTCTCCAACTCAGCAACACTTTCTGTTGTCATCATTACTTTGTTTTGTTTTGCTTTTTTTTTTTGGTACTGGGAGCTAAAAATTTACTACTGGGACACTTTACTACTGAGCTATGCCCAAGCCTTTTTGATTTTTCATTTTGAGATAGGGTCTCATTATATTGCTGAGGCTGGAGAACTTTTGATACTCTTGCTTCAGGCTCCTGAGTATCTGGGATTACAGGTGTGCTTGGCCTCAGCAGCAGTTTGAAGACAAGAGGGTACATTTCAAGTGTGAGACCCTGGCCTGTTTCCAGAAGAATTAAAAACAGTTGTCTGTTTTAACCTATATGGCAGCTACCTGAGGGAACAGTAGAAAGTATTTGCCTTTGTTTTGGCTAACTCAGGGAAAAATTGTGTTAGGCATTCCTAAAAAAATATTTAAAGTAAATGAATACCCTGCAGTGCCTGCACTGAATGATTAGGATTAAGGAATATATTGAAACAATATATTCCTTAATGAAGCTAAAGTAAAAATGAAGATAAAGATTTAACTGAATTGATCTAAGTATTGAGTGTATTCCTTAGTATAGAACCAAACTACAAATATTAGAAAAGCTTTCCTCCCCTATCCTCTAACACCTTTTGACTTTTGAACTTCAAGTAAATCTCTGTCAAAACATTGTTTTACATATAAATATGTAACAAATATCTTTTTTGAGTAATAGAAAGATCTTAAATAAATAACCTACTTTGACCTTAAGAATAGAGAAAAATGAGAGCTGTAGTCAAAAATAGAAGAAAGAGATTAAGATGTTTCTACACACTAAAATTTGCCAGCAAATCAACCTAGAAACTAAGGAGAGGCATGGAACAATTCTTCCTAGCCCTCAGAAGGAAATAACTGCTAATACTTTGATCTTGGTGTTTAAGACTTCAGAACTGTGAAATAATGTTTTTGTCAGCTGTCTTCATGATGATAGTCCTAGAAAAATCTATAAAAACTCAAAGTTTCTGATTTTCAGATTTTTATTGAGCTATAGTAATAAAAAAGCATAATACTAGCATAGGAAAGACATAGAGATCATTGGAAAAATTATTTATGACCAGTTGTTCCACACTTCAACAGAGAAAAAAAAATAATTTCTTCAACAAATGATGCTAGGATACCTAGATATATACATAGAAAGTATGAAAATGAACTCCTATATATGCTATTAAAAAAAGAAACTCAAGCAGAGCATGGTGGCACACACCCAGTAGTTTCTGATGCTGAGGACCACAACTTCAAAGCCAGCCTCAGCAAAAGCATGGCACTGAGCAATTCAGTGGAATCCTGACTCTATATAAAATATAAAATATAGCTGGGGATGTGCACAGTGGTTGAATGTTCCTGAGTTCAATTCCCAGTACTTAAAAAAAAAAAAAAATAACTCAAAATTGATGGACAACCTAAACATAAGAGTTAAAACCATAAAGGTCTTAGAGGAAAACATATGGGTTAATCTCTATTATCTTGGAGTTGGCAATGGTCTCCTTGATATGACATAAAAGCATGTACAACAAAATCCAGCTACTTGGAGCCTGAAAAAGAAAAGTCACAAGCTTGAAGACTGCCTTGGCAACTTAGCAAATCCCTGTCTCAAAATAAAAGTTTTAAAGGGCTGGCTATGTAGTAAAGTGTCCCTGAGTTCAATCACCAGTATCCCCTAACACACATATACAAAATGGGAATACAATTATGTACTTGAGTCACAGAAATAAAATAACAGTATTCAGTGCTCTGAGAATGAAACTATCTGTAACACAGAGAAACCTACACCAATAGTGCTATGGGATGAAAGCATAATGCTATTTTGGAAGAAAAAAAATGATTGTGCTATAACCTTAACTAATCAGTTCCCTGACAGGATTAACTGAGTGGTAACTTGAAGCAGGTGGGGTGTGGCGGGAGGAAATGGTTCATTGGGGTGTGGCTATAGGGTGCATATTTTGTATCTGAAGATGTAGTCTCTCTGCTTATCATCATATGAATCACTTCCCTCTGCCACACTCTTCCTCCATGTTGTACTCCCTCACTTTGAGCCCAGAGGACTGAGACATTTGAAACTTTGCCCCTAAATAAACCTTTCCTCCTCTATAGTTGTTCTGGTTGGGCCCTTTGGTCACAACAGGGAAAAAGCTGTCTAAAACATATTCCAGTCTCCTTCCTTCTTTACTTTCTCCTTTTTTTCTCTCCCTCCTTCTCTTCTCACATTTTTCTATATTCTTGCTTTCCATTTCTTATTTTCCCCTTTTGAAAATCTATTTTTATCTCACTCCCTTTTTTTCTTCTTCTACAAAGAGAAGCTAAGAAGTAGACAGAGACCCATCGTCTTGCTCCCATCTCTCAATCTCTCCTGTCTGCATTGTTCTCTTTCCCCTATCCCTGCCTCACTGCCTTTGCTGATCTCTTACAGAATAAGTCACATTCACCCAGTCAGATATCTCTCCTGTACAGAAGACACAAAGGGCCAGCACAAGTGTCCCATATGATCATCGCTATCCACACATCTTAGCTGAAGTTAAAATATGTTGGCTCCAAGAAGAGGCTCTGAGGTCCAGAGAGATAGGAGGAGAAAAAAAAATCACACCTGATTGCCCCATGAAGCCCATGTTCCCTTTATTCCACAATAAGTTTTATTTCTGTGATGATGTACAAATTTAGAGACTTACTTACGTTTTACCAGTTATGAACTTACCTTATTCCATCATTGAGCAGAAACTATTTTGTTCAGATATGTCTCATCTCTATTTTGTATTGGAAAAAACACAAGATAAACTATGCAAATCTAGGTATGGTTTGGCCATATAATTGTAGAGTAGTCACCAGATCTTCTGCAACTCCATTATTCTAATGTAAAACAAAGTGTTTTTGTTGTTGTTGTTTGTTTGTTTTGTTTTGTTTTTTTAAATGTTCATCACTAAGCAGATCTGATCTACAGGACACTAAGTTTGCCACTATACTTAGATACCTCTCAATACTTTTTAACACAACAGAAGTTATTTATTATATTTTTTTAGTCCATCTTACACTTGTGATGTTTGAGATTGTGACTCTGGAGTAGATGAGCTAATCCTACATTCCCTTCTAGTTCTAATAATCTTGATTCTGTTTTAAATATATCAAGGTGTTTCTCATGAAATTAAACAAATGGCTGAAAATAGAAAAGTTTAAACAATTATCCAAGCAATCTATAATATTATGGCATTTTTTTTTCAAAATGTAGACATTGTCTCAGTTATCTTATGTTATATAACCAAACTAATAGTTCTGGAGAACTTAATCATTCCTGGTACATGCTAGGAATAAAAAAATAAATAAATTACCCAAGATGATATCTTCACTTTCTAAGGCTTATGCACTCTTGAGGTTTAATAGATAAATGGACATGGAACTGGCGGTAATTTCTAAAGTTTTTATTTCTTCCTGGAATATACATACAAACACAATTATATTAACATTTAATACAAACTTTCCTCTTGCACACATTGGTGACTCCACATTTGCCTCTCCAGTGACCAGCTGATCTCCAAGGGCCCTGCCAACTGTCAATGGCAATTGACTAATGCTGCCACAGGTAGATATAAGGAGGTCAATAGAATCCTTGCTTATTGGATATTCATATTTAAGACTTTCAATACATCTTAATTTGCATAAAAATAAAAGTAACTTATCTCCTGGATCTAGGGCAGAATGGCAGCTGACTACAGCAGGACTGGTTGCTCATTTCACACTCCTAGGCTAGAGATAGCCACTGGACATAGAACCTGAAGACATAGAAACTCTCTAGGATGAGACTTGATGGATAATATCTGGCCTCCTTCAATGGGTTATTTTCTCAAAAAAGACAAGTTACTGTCCTGTAAAATACTATAAGTTGCTATTTAAGGTAGTCAGTCAATATTCCAACCCCAAGAGAACAGAACTCTGGTTTCAAGAGTCAACTGGCCAATGGTGTAGAAGCTGCCTGGATAGGATTTTTACTGCAGGAATCAGAAGAGACTGGATACTAACTGAGAAACTGATGTGACTTCATTTTTGAGAAACCAGCCTCTACCTCAGAGCAAAGCCTGTCCAAGGAAGGGAGTATGACTCTTGTCCTTGGAAAAACCCACAGAGGACTCCTAGGCACATACCCACCCTGCTGAGTTGTTTATCTACAAATAACAGGAGAGATCTGCTTCACCAGGTGTCCCTGACTCAGTCAGGCTAGGTAAGGACCCATAAAAACCCCTTAGCAACCACCAAACAGTATGAGACAGGGAAAATACCTGGGATGCCAGATGACCCTCCCAGTAGTTTATGGTGGTTGATAACATGTTGGGAAATCATGTAATTCAGCACATACTCCCTTTGTGGCTTAAACCAATCAGTTCAAATGAATCCCCCCCTTGTACTAACCAATCACCCTTACCCAAATTGTTAACACCAGTGAATGTGCTAATCATGTTTTAGAGTTGTTTTATGATTTTCTCTCAGTGTGTGATGATTTGCTAAGAGATGCTATGATGTATGTATACACTCTTCCTCAAAGAGTGTATTAAACTGCTGTTTGCTTGGGGCCTCTCAGCATCACCAGTTGCTATGCCCGCGGAGGACCGAGCTAGTTAACAATAAGCGCCTCTTTGCTGCTTACATCCATCTTGGTCTCTGGTGGTCTCTTGGGGTCCCAAACTCGAGCATAACACTAACAATCTACTCCTTTCCATTTCACCTCATTGCCTTCCCATTTCATTATACATTGATTTATTAAAACACTAGTTTAGAATCAAATATCATGGTAAACTCTGTGGACACCAAAAAAACATTTATAAAATTATTATATATCACTATATGACACATATTTAAGTACATATTATTTTCAAATAAGCTATCTAAATTTTTAATTTCTTTAACATTAATTAATTAAAATCCCTACCCCAATAGTACTTACCCATTGGGACAATAATTTCTTTGTACTTCATTTCCCTTCATTCAGTTTTTTTCAATATTTCACAGATCTATATTGGGGTGGTACCACATGCTGGATTCAGACACTATATAACAGTGAACATTTCAGGCCCAGTCATGACCTCATTCACCAAGTCTAGTGAGAAAAATGAATATTTTATGAAAGAATCACAAACAAATAATGTTTATTTGTTTATTATTTAGTTTTAATAAATATATTTTGAGGTAACCATAGATTCCTATATTATTAAAAGAAATAAATACAGAGAGATGCATTGTGATTTATCCAGTGTAACCCAGTACTGACATTGTATAGACCTGCAGATATTGATAACTAATAAAGTAAAATGCAGCACATTTCATTGCCATAAGAATTCTTTTATAGTGATACCTTTATTTTCCATCTAAACCTCTTCTTAACCTCCAGCTACCACTAATCTACTCTCTTCTTTTTTTAATGTCATTTTCAGAATTTTTAATAAACACAATCACACTTTATATTATCTGTTGTGATTAGCTTTTTTTTTTTCCTCCAGTCCGCATGATTCTTTGGTCATTCTTGTGGTTGCTGTGTGTTTTAACAAATTGTTCCTTTTATTGCTGAGTAGTATTGCATAGTATATATGAACTACCATCTGTTTAACCGTTTGCTTTTTTTGAAGAACATCTTATTCCTGTTTCTAAATTTTGTTATTGAGATGCAATTTACATAATATAATTTGCCATTTTATTTTATTTTAAATTCAACCATTTTAAAGTAAATAATGCAGTATTATTTAGTACCTTCATAATGTTGTGTAACAACTGTCTCTATATAGTTCCAAAATATTTGCATCACCCTGAAAGAAACTCCATATCTGGTAATCATTTTTTTCCTATTTTCCTTACCCTACATTCCTAACATCCTCTAATCTGCATTTTTTCTCTACACATTTTCCTATTCTGGACTGTCCATATAAAGGGTGTTAAGCAATAATAAAATCTCTTGTCTTGGCTTTTTTATTTATTGTTTTTAAGGTACTACATATCACAGCATGTATCATTACTTCATCTTTTTAAGGCAGAATAATATTCTCCAGCATATGCATACCATTAATTTTTTATACACTCATTTACTTATGGGCATTTAGTCTATTTTTACCTCTAAATGTGTTTGATGAAGTAATAATGGACCTTTATGTAAAATATCAAGAATTTCTACAACTTAACAGTAAGAAGACTGGTGACCTAATTGAAAAATTGAAAAGGTTTTAGATATTTCTCTAAATAAAGGGTATACAAATGGCTAACAAGTATCTGATAAATGCTCAATTTTTAAAGAGAGATCCTGAAGAATATGAGTAAACTTTGCCAGCTACTTTTCTTACTAAGGATTAGTATCCAGAATATATAAAGAATTAAAAAAACTTAACACACACACACACACACACACACACAAGCCCAATCAATAAATGCTCAAAGTAACTAAAGACATTCTTCAAAAGAAAAAATTCAAATGACCAACAAATATATTTTTTAAAATATTCAATGTCTTTAACAATCAGGGAAAATTTAAATCAATATTTTACTGAAATCTTATCTGAATTCAGTTAGAATGGCAGTCATCAAGAATACAAATAATAGGGGCTGGGATTTGGGCTCAGCAGTGGAGAATTTGCTTAGCATGTGTGAGGCACTGGTTTCAAAACTTAGCACCACATAAAAATAAACAAATAAAATAGAGGAATTGTGTCTATCTACAACTTAAAAAAATGCAAGAAATAATAAGTGCTGCTGAGGATGTGGAGAAAAAGCAAAACTTTTACACTGTTGGTGGGTTTATTAATTAGTACAATCAATATGGAGTTTCCTCAAAAGACTAGAAACAGAACTTCCATATGACTCATTAATTTATCTTAAAGAATTAAAGTGAACATACTATATTGATACATGCAGATCCATGTTTATAGCAGCACAATAGCCAAATTATGGAGTTAACCTAAGGACATATCAACAGATAACTGTATAAAGAAAATGTGGCATATATACACAATCAATTTTTTTCAGCCGTAAAGAACAAAATCTATGTTGTTTGCAGGAAAATGTATACAACTGGAGAAAATTAAGCCAAGTGAGATTAGCCAGAATCAAAAATTCAAGAGACATATGTTTTCTCTCATATGTGGAAGCTAGAAAGAAAAGGGACCTTATAAAAATAGAAGAGAGACTACCAGACTAGAGAAGGAGGGAAGTTAAAAGGGCTACTAAAGAAATGAAAGAGAACAAACTGAGTTGTACACATATAAATATATTGCAATAAATTCTATTATATAAAAATATAAAGCACCAATAAATATTATAAAAATTAAAATAATAAAAGAAGAATGTTTAATATTAGTCATTAGGAAAATGACAAATCAAAAGTAGAATGAGGTACTACTTCACAAGATGCGTCGGAAAGTATGTAGAGAAATAGAAACATTGCTTGTGCTACTTCAGATTGGTTCAGATACTGCTGAAAGTAGGTTGTGAGTTCCTCAAAAAGTGAAACACAGAGTTACTGTGTGACCCAGAAATTTTACCCCTATGTATACATTCCACGAAGTTGATAAGAGGTACCAAAAAATAAAATAAAATAAATCATGTACATGCATGTGCTTAGCAGCACCATTCACTTGACAGCTTTATAACATTGGATATAATTTTCTCAAACTAGTACATATCTCACTCTACTTCTCTTACCCACTTCTTCAGGAGTGGTGGGCTTTCCCTGCTTTATTTTTGAAATTGAGGCTATGACTCTGGTCCTATATGATGCTTATTTTGTCCAGTCCTCCTATTTCCCAAGCACTCACTCCTTTTGTTGGCCTTACCCCACCTCCCACCAATATAGCATTATCCCCCTCTTGGTCTTTTCAATCATTCTTAAGATTGGAGTAACTTCCCTAGTGTCTCCATATTGAAACTGAAAAATAAAATCACAACACCCCAAATGATTTTTTTGATTCCAAATTCATTTACATCTACAGGCCCTACCTTAGTCCATTTGGGCTTTTGTAACAAAATATCACAAAGTAGGTTACAAACAACGGGAATTTATCTATCACATTCCCAAAAACTAGAAGTCCAAGATCAAGGCACCAGCTCATTCAATGCCTGGCAAGAACTTACTTTCTGGTTCACAATTGTTCTCTTCTCACTGTCCTCACATGACAGAAGGATGAGGTTCTCCCTTAAGTCCTTTTGCTCAGATTCCATTAGAGAAGATTTTGTCCCCTGGCCTAATCACCTCTTTAATCACATCCCCATCTCTTAACTCTATGGCTTTGGGAGTTAAGATGATAACTTATTTATTTTAATTTATAGCAGGCACATTTCTCTTATTTTTTTATAATAAATTGCTTCCCAAACTAACAATAAATGTTACCTTCACTTCTTTGCCTTCCATTCAACTCCTTGATCTGTCCTCTTCTTTATAAAGTGACTAATAACTCTTTCTTACTAAAGTAACTTTTTGATTTCTGTCAAAGTTCACAGACCACAAACACAGCAACACCACATGGGCTGCCCAAAGAGACATTTCATGCCTGGGGAAAGGTCAGAGTGAATCCCATACCTCTTATGTTACATGTCTGGGATCTCTCAGGAAATTGAAGCAATACAAAGACCTCCAATTATATCCAATGTTATAAAGCTGTCAACCCTGATTCTTGAAATCAACTCAGAAAGATTTCAGACATGTCACTCAGAGTAATAGGCATGAGTTTATTGAAAAGATGGAAAAAAGAAAGGGGACATTCTCAAGGTAGAGAGTGGGTCCTTTCAGAAAGAAGAGGGACAACATGGCATTCCTGCACTCCAGTTTTATTGGGATCCCAGAGAATTTTCCAGAGAGTCCTCCTCAGGTCCACCTCTTAACATTTGACTGACCAAGCCTTCTGTATCAATTGCTATAAAAACAAAAACAGAATTTGAGCTCCCAGCAAGTACACCAATATGTAACCTTCCTCACTGCCCTGTTGTGCTCACTCTATAAAGAGGACACCAGGAACACAACTATGATTAATCTCCAATTTATTAATATCTTTTTTGACTTTTAAAAATAGTATCCTCAATTTTACCTGTAATTGAAAAATTTAAATCTATACTTAACAAAGGAATATAAGCACACCTAGGTGGCTGCAGACAACCTTGGGCCAGAGTACTCCATCTGGGTACTCTGCTTCTGTCTCAAGGGTCACCTGCTCCTACTCCATGGGAAATTTTAGTTTTCTCTTCAATATCTTCTGCTGGTTCCTGATTTGTGGGCCTGTCTGCAAACACTTTCTGTGGGTCTGAAAAGTGGCCACAATTTCCTATCCATCACTGTGGATGTGGAGCTCCAGCCTCCAGGCAGGCAGGCAGGCTGCCCCAAGTGAGACACATGAGGATAGAAACACTATGACAAGGGCCAAGATGCCAGTAAGCCAGGATTAGATGATCTCCTCAATCATAACTGACTACAGCCTGTTCATATTTTGTCCATGATATCCAGCCCTCTGCCACCTGGCAAAAAAGCACTTTCCATTTAGGAATTAAATTATTTTAAAAGCACAAATTCAGTTTGTAGATAAATCTCTTGGTTTGCTATCCTCCCAGAACTGAGTGTGATGACACTTCTGGGCAGCTCTAGCTGTTTTTAAAAGGCATATCCAGACCAAGAATGGAAGAACAGTCAGTGTGAGGTTGAGGACTCTGTAACCCCATGGCTTGAGACTAAGCATAAGAGTGTAGCTGGCAACATCTGGAGGTTTTTTTTTTTAATCAGGACTTTATTCTCACTACTTGATTTCCTGACAAAAATCATCCCCTCTATTCTCCAGCTTCCATCCAAACCCAAATTTACCATCATTTTCCCCACTTTAATTTTACTTCCCTCTGAAAATTTTCAGATCAACTCGAGCCTGAAAGAATTTTGACTCTCTTCCTACCTGTACATGGACAGGGGTTGAACATCAGAGAATCTTCTTGTCCTTGCTGTGTGCCAGGAACTGGTTAAGAATTTAGAAAATTAGCAATATTCAGTGTTCATAACTGCCCTATTAGCCCATTTTGTAGATGAGAAAATGAGACACAGAGTGTGTTACTTAGCTTTTAACACTATTATCTGAGACAATCAACTCAAACAAACAAACAAACAATAACAACAAAAAGGTTTATTTTGTTTTTGTTTTACATTTTCAGAGGATTTGGTGCATGGTCACTTTGGCCCTGTTGCTTTGGGCCTATGGCAGCATAGTACATCATGGCAGAAGTGTGATGGAAGAGTGATGTTTATGTCATGATGACTAGGAAAAAAAACATAGGAAGGGTCTGGTGTCTCAATATTCCCTTTAGAGTCACATGCCTAGTAATCTAACTTCTTCCCACTAGGCCTAGTCTCTTAAAGGTTGGACTACTTCTCAACAGTATTATGGAATGAAGACCAAGCCTTTAACTCATTGGCCTGTGAGAGCCAAACTGTAACAAAGGTTAGTGCAATTTCTCTAATTAGCATCTAGGAAATGGTTTAGCCAGGATCTAGACCAGGTGGCCTGACCTCAACCCACTACTATATTTGGCTGCATCTTCCCATAATTAATTCCCAAACTGAGCCCCTCCCACTTGGGGAACACCAAGAATTCTCACTCTGTGTTTACAGTTTATGTGACTCTGATCCAAAAACAACACTGACTTTGGAGTTGAGAACCATAGGTGACATCCTGATTCTTCTTCCACTGCATCTGCAGCAATGTCTGTAAAACAAGATTCTATTATTTACCCCAGTTGTTTGAGAATTTCCTGGCCTGCCATCCCTCCTCATGTGCTTTCCTAGCACTACTGTGTCTCTTATCTCCCATGTATGGTGGATCTCATGTCTGTCCACTGCAAGAGATTGAAGCCCTGAGGATAGGGTTCCTGTGGAATTCCACTTTGCAGAGCCTCGCACAGGCATAATTGCTTATTCTTAAAAAGGTAGCTAAATTAAATGGTTTATGCAAGTATGCCCCATGAATAAAGAATTTTAGTAAGTATAATCTACAATAAATTGAAGATATTATTAATTAGAATTGCTAGCTTTATTGCTAGGGAAATGAACTCTCTGAACCTCTTGGAATCTTAAGTTTCATCATCTGGAAATTGAATGAATTTTATTGTGTTGCCTTACCGATCACAAATACCATGATTATAATACAGCATTGACAAGATGCTTGAAAAAATTTTAATTTCAAAGCGTTTCAGAAGTTTAATTTTTAAAAATATTTTTTAGTTATAGATGGATACAATATATTTTATCTATCTATCTATCTATTTATGTGGTGGTAAGGATCTAGTGCCTCATATGTGAGGCAAACACTCTAACACTGAGCTACAATCCCAGCCCAAGAGGTTTAATTTTTCAGATAAGAAATGCTCAATAACTAAATTCTATGTTAATATTTTTTAAATGATTCATAATCTGAACTACTTCTGGTCAAAAACATTTGAGATAAATATATTGAATCTGTATTTAATTGGTTAGTACAATTTGGCAAGTTAAGAGAGATTCAGAGAAATTAAGCTGAACATCAGATGTTACCAGACCAGTTGGTGGTAAAGCTTGGTAATAGATCATGTGCTACATTCTGATGTCAAGGCAGCTCATTCAGCAAAGCTTAATTTTTAGTTCATTCTCATTTTCTAAATAGTCTGTATTCTATGTGTTTGTGTACATTTTTTCTCACAAAGATTTTCAGCCAAGTAAGTCCAAGGTGTATTTGTCAGTTTTCGGTTAGTGTAACAAAATTCCTGAATCTGGGTAACTTATGAAGAAAAAGTGGTTTACTAAAATCACAATAGTGGAGTCTCAAGGGAATGGTAGTAGTTATTGCTTGGCTCTTGTGAAGATTTCATGGCAGATGACATTTCATTTGCTCCTGCTCAAGTCCTTCTAATACTATTATCTACCTTATACATATAAGAAAACAATACCCTGAAAATAGCCAATTGTTCAAGGTCATGTGATAAGAAATCAACAGAGTTAGAGGGTCTGGGTCCCATTCTAGACACACCAAAATCTCTGAAATACTATCAGGCTACAGTTTGCATTCAGAAAGTTTGTCTTTTATGCCAGAACATACCTGCCCTACTGGTTTTAGAACTCCCTCTTACATGAAGACTGTCTTATTTATTTGTAAGTATGCCCCATGAATAAAGAATTTGAATAATTGTAATCTACAATAAACTGAAGATATTATTAATTAGCATTGCTAGCTTTATTGTCAGTATTTTTTGCAAATTATTTTCTTTTTACTACATAGAATCTACATTCAAGATGTGTGTGTGTGTGGGTGTGTGTCTGTGTGTGTAAAGGAAAAGGGCAAGGCAAAGGCTTCACAACTCACAGTATTTTTGTTCATGCTAACAGAAGCCTGGTCCCACAACAGTAGGCGATGGTAGTTATAACCATACTTCGCTATTATCTTGCCTTCTCCATCACTACTGAGCCCCTACTGAAAATGACATCTGATTGCTTCCTCATCACTGGGTCCTACCCTTCTGCCTTCTTATTATGCTTTTCTCAGACAAATCAAGACCTTCATGAAAATAAAATATCTTGTCTGTCCAGGGCCAGGGATGTTAAGGTTTTTTTAAGCAGCAATCAATCAGCATTATAAAATGCTCTAAAAAGAAAGACAAAAAAAGGTGCCCTGTGTGTGTGTATGTGTGTGTGTGTGTGTGTGTGTGTGTGTGTGTGAGAGAGAGAGAGAGAGAGAGAGAGAGAGAGAGAGAGAGAGAAAGATTGAAAATATTCACATATAACCTTTCACTACTCTCACTTGGTAACTCATCAGTTTTTTCAAATATTAACACAAAATGTTTTCCACTGAAGCATCCATAAGATAGGTGACACTGAAGAAGGAGTTTCCATGGCAATGCTATGACAGGCTTTACAAAAACTTCTTAAAGAAGGGAAGTAGCAATAACAAGTGCTGGCGAGGATGTGGGGAAAAGGGTACACTTGTACATTGTTGGTGGGACTGCAAATTGGTGCAGCCAATTTGGAGGGCAGTATGGAGATTCCTTGGAAAGCTGGGAATAGAACCACAATTTGACCCAGCTATTCCCCTTCTCGGACTATACCCAAAAGACCTAAAAAGAGCATACTACAGGGACACAGCTACATCAATGTTCATAGCAGCACAATTCACAATAGCTAGACTGTGGAACCAACCCAGATGCCCTTCAACAGATGAATGGATAAAAAAAGTGGCATTTATACACAATGGAATATTACTCAGCACTAAAAAAATAACAAAATCATGGCATTTGCAGGGAAATGGATGGCACTGGAGTAGATTATGCTAAGCGAAGTTAGCCAATCCCTAAAAAATAAATGCTGAATGTCTTCTCTGATATAAGGGAGGTGACTCAAAACAGAGTAGGAAGGAAGAACATGAGAAGAAGATTACCACGAAACAAGGAAAAGAGGTGGGAGAGAAAGGGAGGGAGAAGGGGAATTGCACGGAAGATGGAAGGAGTCCCTCATGGGTTCACAAAATACATATATGATTGTGTGAGGGGGAAGGGAAGAAAAAAAAAGAGAGAGATAAGTGTCACAGTAGAATGGGTAGAGAATAGTGATGGGAAGGGAGGGGAGGGGGGATAGGGAGGGCAGCAGAATTCAACTGATACTAGGATTGCTATATGTATACATATGGATGTATAACCAATGTGATCCTGCAATTTGTACACGTGGAAAAATGAGAATTCATACCCTATTTGAATCAAATGTATGATATGTCAAGATCATTGTATTGTCTTGAGCAAATAATAAATAAAAAAAAGAAGGAAAGTAGCCTAGATTACAAAAGATCCACTCCACTCCAGAGTTAGCTTGGAAAATGTTTTGAATTGAGGCAGGAGCTTGGGAAATAGGAGCCCTGCCTCTAGATCACTTCCCCAGATAGAGTCTGAGAAACCCAGGGACCCCATACTTCTGCTTCTGTCACTTATTTCTTCCTTTGTGCTATATAACCCAGAAAGATGGGAGCTCCCCAAGGGTAGATGTATGTCTGAAGGCTTTAATGCTTTGGGACATTTATTTACCTATTTTTCTTTCCACCTCCTTCACCTTCTCTTCCTCCTCCTCTTTAATTTTTCATAGTGAGGATTGAACCCAGGGCTGCTCTATCATTGAGCAACATTCCAAATCCTTTTTATTTTAGTATTTTTAAAAATTTTGAGATAGGATCTTGCTGCATTGCTGAGAGTCTCACTAAGTTGTTGAGGTTAACCTTGAACCTATGATCTTCCTATCTCAGTTTCCTAGAGAGCTAACATGCATGCACCACTGGGCCTGGCAGTTTATTCATTTTTAGGTGTTATGATATCTTCTTTTTGACACTCATTAACTCAATTAATCCTTCCAATAAACTTTGGTATGGACATAATTAAGTATTTTCAGTTTAAGAAAACAGATGTGGTGTAATTTTATGACAAAGCCAAGGTCACTCAATAAGTAAGTCAGCCAGCAAGGAGTGGAACTTAGTTCTACAAAGTTTCAAGGAACGTACTCTAGAGACCTGGAGTCTTATGCAATACCAGGATCCTTCAACAAATATATGTATTCATTCCTTGATCCTTCATGTATGTAATATATATGTGTATGTGTGGTTCAGAGGACTGAACTCAGGAGCACTCAACCACTGAGCCACATCCTCAGTCTTATTTTGTATTGTATTCAGAGATGGGTTCTCACTGATTTGTTTGAGGTCTCACTAAGTTGCTGAGGTTGGCTTTGAACTCATGATTGTCCTGCCTCAGCCTCCTAAGCTGCTGGGATTAAAGCATGTGCACCGCACTCAGCTGGGGTATATATTTTTTCCATTGTGAGGAGAGTCTATTTTTCTGCTTCCTGGTGTGATGTCTGAGCTGCTTTCTTCTGCCACACACTTCCACCATGATGTTCTGCCTCATTTCAGGCCCCCAGGAATGGAGTAAGCCATCTATGGACTAATACCTCTGAAACTGTGAGTCCCCAAATAAACTTTTCCTCCTTGAAATTGTTCTTATCAGGTCTTTTGGTCACACACACACACACCCCCCAAAAAACTGACTAAAACACACTTGTAGTAGCTGAAGCCTGAGGACAGTTCAGATGCCTGTGAGGAATAGTAGCTGTTGAGGGCCATATAATGAAGCATTGTTAGCACAGCTCTTGCTAGTCCTGCTCCTGGTTCCACTTGGTCCCAGATCCACCTAAGTGAATAGTATTTTTGAACATGTACAGTGGTTGGTTTTAAACTATCTGGCTCTAGTCACAGACAAAGGTGAGTTGGTCTTCAAAGTCATTAGACCAGCAAAAGGGAAATGAAGGGAGAATCTTTTTGCAACTGTAGTCTCTTTCTGAGAAATATAAAGCAAATGCCCACCATGTTAGGCATTTTTACCCTTCTTGACTTTACAGTGGACATGCAAATAAGCAAAAACACTCTAGCTCCTTGTGGAACTAGCAATGGCAATGTGAATGGGGATGACAGATTAGGGGCTCAGAAGCTGGAACTGGAAGACAAGTTCCCTTTGCTCCCATGGTGAGTCCTCTCTCTTCTTTCCATTCTTGGCTCACACCACAGCTTACAGTTTTTACCTAGGATGTGACATGGAGGATGATTGCAGCCAATGAGCAGGGGTAGCTTCAGGGCCAGTCCCTTCTTGTGGAAAGGGAAGAATCAAAGTGAAGGGGTCCACAGCTGGGTCCTGGGTTGGTCTGCTCCTTCACCTCCAGGATGCTGCTTATCTCCAGGACCCATGCAGGCTGCAATAGCAGTGAGAAGCCAATTGGAATAGAGACATAATGGTTGATATTTTAAGATACAAATTCAGGAAACATTTTGGACTCCATTATATGTTTGAAAAATATCATTAAGTTATTTCCCTATATTTATTACAATAGAGGAAGAACAATAAGTATATGACTGACCTAATTTCATGATGAGATAGGTAACAGGTCATTTTATTTAGTCAGTTTTTTTTATCTCTGTGATCTAAAAGCCTGACAAGAACAATGTAAAAGAAGTAAAGTTTATTTGGGACTCACAGGTCTCAGTCCATAGATGGCTGATACCATGGCTCTGGGCCCAAGATGAGGCAGAACATCAAGGCAGAAAGGCATGGCAGAAGAAAGAAGTTCTGGACATGGCAATGGGAAGCAGAGAGTTCCACTCACATGGGTCAAAATATAAACTTTAAAGGCACAAGCCACTAATGGCCTACCTCCTCCAGCCATACCCTACCTGCTTATAGTTACCACCCACTTCCCTATCAGTGAATTAAAACACTAATTAGATTAAAGCTCTTATAACCCAATCATTTCATCTCTGAAAGTTCTTGCATCATCTCACACATGAATTTTTTGGGGCATGTCAGATTTAATCCATAACACAGGCTGATTTCCTTCAAGATATTCTGAGGCCATAGTTTTTACTGCAAGGAAAAATCATATTTCTAGACTTCTGTATTTGGACAGTGTCTTTTTGATGAGGTCCTGTTGTGCCCTTCACTGTTTCTCTGTGCCTCCATCTGATGTGATTTCCTTTGGCCTCAGGAAGAAGGGTCCTGGAGATAAGGCCATATGCCTGGAGCCTAGATCTCTGGAGTGCAGAAGGACAGGCCAGTCTCTGGACTGGACATAGTCTCACGAGTGGTTCCTGTGGAGACAGAAGCAAAATGTCTTCATGTCAAAGAAGACATTAATTAGCTCCTACATTAATTCTATCTCTGGTAATATTATTTCTGACAGATTAATGATTTTGAGATGAACCAGAAATGTAAATACATGTATTCTTTACATCTAAATCCCAATAGTAGCAGCAGCACAATACAACCTGAAAAAGTAAGAGTACAAACAGTTTGTCACTGGAGAATTGTAGAATATTTAAGGGCCAGTAAGGAAAACAAAACAAAAACAAAAACAAAATACTGAGTCTTCCAGACAAGAATGAACAAATTCTGGAGAAAAAAAGTAAAAGTAAATGCAGGCTTGTATTTTAGTTGTGGTTTTGTTTTCATGAGGATGATCACTGGAGTCCTTCTCCATGGCCTCACTCACATAAAATGGCCTTTTGTACCTGCTGGGCTTTTCTCATAGGTGCCAGGACATTAAAGTCCTTTTGTTTCTGCAAAATAAATAAATAAATAAATAAACAAAAAATTAAGTAAGTATCTTTAATTCTCACCCCATTCCTTAGAAATTTTTCTGGAAAATTTAGAAAAAGAAGAAAAGCTGGCTTGCTTCTTGTAGGAGCACATGGCTCATTATCAAGAGTAAGAATATGATCATATAATGGGTCCAAATTAACGTTAATAAATCTGAGCTCAGATGGCCCAGGAGCCCTTGAAAAAAATTAGCTTTCCCTCTGTTTGCAAGTATCCTGGCAGGAACCTGTGCAGGAACCACATAGAGCAGCCCTAACCACATTCACACCTTTGTCTGATCTCTTCCTTGGGAACAGTAGTTAAAAGGGTCCAGAATTATACATTTGTTGCTTAAGTGAGTGAAGCAGACCTAGTATTGAGGGATTCTTGTGAATGAAACTGTACTACTTTGACTCTGAAGGAATCTCTCACCTCTTTGTTGTACTAGATTCCTTGGGCAGAACAGTTTAAGAACTCCTTGAGAACTTGAGCTAGTTTCTGAAGAACCTGCTGGCCAGATTAACAAATCTGCAGGCAGCAAAAGATGAGGGCCTGAAGAAAGAAGAGTGCAGAGTTAGCACACCAAAGATGAGAGTACAGAAAATTGGTAACAAGGAGCATACTTTGGGGCTTAATTTCAATCAGAACCTTCTTTCTCCTTTTTCTCCTATTTCCTGAAGGTAGACTATCATCTCTCAGACAATGCTTACATGATATTGTCTCATACTGGGTCCCCAAGAGTGGTGGATATGGGTTCACATAGAGCCCATGCTTTAGAAAAAGAAAACCTTGTCAATGTCCTTTACTAGTCTGATTTGTGTCAAGGGCTTGGAAACAGACTGTAGAAGAGTACAACTAAGCGGAGCACAACAGACACTAGTATGGCAATATGTAAATCAATGGATGTGTAACTGATGTGATTCTGCAATCTGTGTATGGGGTGAAGGTGGGAGTTCATAACCCACTTGAATCAAAGTGTGGAATACGATATGTCAAGAAATTTGTAATGTTTTGAACAACCAAAAATAAAAAATTAAAAAAAAAAGAGTACAACTATTCTTGTTCTTGAAACCTTGTCAGCTGGTAGGAGAAGAACCATTTCACAGCAGCAGGCACTTGGATGCAGTGTACTTCTCTGAATAAATAAAACAGCAAACATCCGTAGCATAGCTTAGTGACCTTCAAGCACAAATCCAGCAAGGCTTCTTCTCATGTCAGGACATATTACCTGGTGCTGTTTGCTCTGTTTCTTGCTGTATTCCAATTGCAGAGTCTCAGACCTGGTGTGTCTGCTCAGAGTTGTCCTTGGTAGAGATAAGGGAAGAGAAAAGATAGAAATGCCTGTTTCCCTTTAGGGCTTATTTCCTCTCCCTGTCCACTGTATGTTGGTATCCTTCAAACCTGTATCCTAAATCCACTTCTCTGAGAGTGTCTGGATCCTACTATCACCATATATAGATGGCACACAGATAACTTCCTCCAGTCCAGACCTCTCTTCTGAGCTTCAGATACCCAGGTTCCATGGTCTCCTTGGCTTCTTTGCTTATATGTCTCAAAAATCCTAAAACAAAAAGCTCCCAAGAAATTTTTTGTCTTCCTTTTTTTCATTCTGAAGTTAGTCATGTTCCTGTACTATTATTCCCCAACAAATAAAAATAAATTTTAATATGGTAATACATTCTAGTTCTCCCCAATACTTCAACATTCTCCTTCATTAGTAATTTTTGAGTTCTTAAACATCAGATTTATGCATTTTCTCCTCATCTCCACTACAGTTATTGTTCAGTTTTCATATTTTGCCAGAATTTATGAAATATTTATCTATTTGGTCTAATAGTCAACATTTACACAATAGTAAGAGTGATATTTTTAAACTCAAATTAGATCATTTTATATTCAGTATTTTAATGAAAATGTTAATTCTTCATATTGCTTTGATACAGGTGGAGGTGAAGGTGAAGGTGCTAAAAGTCCTCGATGAAGATCCAGAAGTAACCAACATATGAAGGACCCCTGGCATCAGTTTTAGCACCAAGACTAGCAGAAAAAGCTTATGATATGGAACATCTCCATTTTCCCTGTATGAGAACAAGGATTCTGTGCTCAAAGGACAACAGAGGTCTTTGGAGTTTGAGGAATCTGACTCTCAGATCAATAGAACTTAATACTTAGTAATACTTAATAAATCAGGCTCTATATTTGTTAACAGGGAAAATGTATTTTAGTGTAAGTTAAAAAGGCCCTAATCCTGAAACCAACAAATCTTCCAGAGATAATTTGTAACTCTGTGATCCAAAAATCTGTACCTGTATGTAAAATTTGTTAGGTCAGAGAAGAAGTTTATTAATGTTAATAATCATCACATGAGCTTCCAGACAAACTTGTTTTTGTTTTTGGTACTGGGAATTGAACCCAGTACCAAAAACAAAACCACTGAACTTAACCACTGAACCACATCCCCAGTCCAATTTTTGTATTTTCTTTAGAGACAGGGTCTCACTGAATTGCTTAGCACCTTGCTAAATTGCTGAGGCTGGCTTTGAACCTGGGATCCTCCTGCCTCTACCTCCCAAGCTGCTGGGATTAAAAAAGTGTGCCAGAGCACCCAGTCAGACCAACTTGTTTTTGATGCTAAAATGTCAGCCTCACAAATATGTCTTTAACAAGTTATCCCAGCTGGGAGGTTATAAGATTGATATATACTGCCAGTTTTCCTGGTTCAAATTCTGTTTTTGTCATTTACTGATACCGGACTTTAGACACATTACCACATTTATGCCTTGATTTTTCTTATCTCTAAAGGGGGAATGAAAATAATATCACTTTCCTTATTAAGAACTTTGTGAAAATTAATTCAGCTAACTTACGCAAAAACGGCACCAAGCTCATAGAATGTTTTTTATAGAACCTTCATTTTTAGTTTTATCTGAAAAAGTGTGTCCCATGGAATTTGGAAATAAATAGCCATGGGCAAAGCTCATACCATCTGGGTGAGCTCAGACAGGCCATTTTCTTCCCCTTGGGACATTGTTGAAATTTATAAAATGTTGATAAGAAGATTTTAGAGTAGGCAAATATAATATACATATGAAGTATATTATAAGGGATTGACACACAGTGAACCCCTAACAGATGCTAATTATTGCTCCTGGGTTCCAAAGACTTTTCCCTTATAAAGATTGCATTCTGGAAGGTAGAGTTTGAATTATATAGTACAAAGTTGCAATAAAATATCTTGACTAATATATTTGAGCACCCAGAAAAATAATTTTCTGAATTTGCACACTGGGTTCAGGAATCCATCAAATCCCTTCTTATAGACATGCTTCTCCTCTGAACAAGGCACTTTTTGAGTGACTTGTCCCACTCCTCTGCCCTTTTGTGCACAGATGGCCTTGCAGAACAGAGGACTATGAATGACTCTCAGCATGGTACTCCGGCAGCTATTCTTAAGTTAATAGCTCACCCTGGGTAACTAACAGACTGGAGGTTGCCAAAACTGTCCTGATGAATGCTTTTAATTGGTACTTAGTCTCACCAGTTCATCAAAAGGCTACAGGTTCCACATGGATGTGCAGGAAGTTTGACCTTTCAAAAGAGTCTGCATAATGGCCAAGCAAATGCCCTAATTAAATGGGATCTGCTCTGTCCTGCCTGCCTCACCCTAGACCTGTGACAGGTGGGAAGTCTATGAGCTCAGAAATTTGTACTCAAGAGTTATTTGACAACAAACATCTGGGCAGAAGAAAATAAAATAACCCTTATACACAGATCTAAGCTCTTTGGTCAGTAACTTGCTTTTCATTAATACATCACATAAGCATTCTATTTTAGGCTAAGATTTATGTGTTTTCACATGGGTATTTTTGTGTCAGTTATATACAACTGACATCCTCTGTTTACTTTTACTGACCCAGGATACCTGCCCTCCATATAATTTGAATCCATTACTGGGGTCCATCTTCCCAAATACTAGAATTAAAGAAAGGCTAAGTAAGTTCCAAGTGCTCTCAGACACTCTCAGGTGCTCTCAGGTACTCTCAGGTGCTTGCACTTGACCTCAGGTGCTCAAAGATGTCCGCAAATGTTCTTATCTGCTCATAGGCACTCTCAGCTGCCATCAGATACTCTCGGGTTCTCTCAAAATTTCTAAGGCACTCTCTGGCACTTTCATGTGCTCTCAGGGACTCTCAGGAATTCTCAGGGACTTTCAGGCACTCTCTGTGGCTTTCAGGTGATCTTTAAGCTATGTGGCTTTTTCAGCCACTCCCAGGATCTCCCAGGAACTCTCATATATTCTCAAGCACACGGAGGCTGTCAGTTGTTCTCAGGTACCCTCAGGTATTCTCAGATGCTATATATCCTGTTGGTGCAGCTTAAAGTAGGGGTTAGTAATATATAACTATGCCATCTGACAGGTATGAAATACAAGACCTACCCAGCTATCACTTATAGAAATATAACTTGGAATAATAATAAGAAGGAGGAGGAGGAGGAGGAAGAGGAGGAAGAGGAATAGAAGAAGCTTGGTCTCACCCAGGACCCACACAGACAAGACAAAATGGGTTTAAAAGAGCTGGCTGCAACATTAAACTAAGAAAGAGGTGAAAAATCATGCAACACAGATATAAGTGTTTCAGATTGAGGGCAGTACAGTTCTGAGACCTTAAGGGTCAGTTTCCATGTTGGAAAAAGCACTAGAAAAGAAAGTGTGAGCCCAGAATCCCTTTATTTTATAGCAGTGGCATCCGAGGAGGATAAAGTTTCACATGTGGAGTATTGCTTTGTGATATCTGGTGATCAGCAGATTGATTGACATTTTGGCAAGTCACACCCATCTCAGGTGCTGCGTGGGATCTTAGGCAGAGTTAGAAGCACATCTGCATCATGTGATCAACCCCTTGACAGGGAGTTTGCAGTGCTAGGCCTATCCATTCAAGAGGCTACTTTGTGCAACACAATCTACATGCAGCCCCCAGACAGTTTGTGACAACCTGAAATATATGTAAAATGGTGGCAAAATTCACACCTACCTCATCATATTTCAAGGAATATTAAATGATATTAACTGCTTAGAATATTGTCTGACATAATACAAAGTCTGACAAATATTATTTTGACCTGTAGGTGCCTTCACATAGTGGAGTCGTGCCTTCCACTATGGAGAAAAGAAGTTTTGTGCATGAAAACCTTCACCAAACACTGACTCCAACCTGCTAGTTTATAGACATGGAGCCCAGAAGGAGCTGGTCAAGCTGCCCTGAAACTCAGGCCAGGACTTCTGTGGTCCAACATTACCTTTGACAGTGAGTGTCAGAAGCAGGTGTGTGCCTTCTCATTATTTGACTTAACCTGGGGACAAAAGCTCTCTCTAAGGACAGAGAAGGAACAGCCTTGGATGGGTGGCCAAGTCTCCAAAGAAGCCCAACCAAACTTGATTGTTTATTCCTAGATAATAGAACTGGTAGCAGTGAGCCCTGCCAATAAGCTGGAAAGCCTTTCCCCAGGACAGAGGGATATTTCATATTATAGAGAATGTATGCAACAGCTCCATATCCTCCAACAATCTCTGGAAGCTGTGTATTCAAATACTTGGTATTTACCAATTCTCATCCAGCATTCATTTCTCCAGAATTCTTCATTCATTCATTCACTCATCCACTCAATTAGGAAGTATCAGAACAACTTCTTTGAGCTGGGCTTTTAGAAGTTGCTAAGGACTTAGGTACTAAAGAACACAGTCCCTGTCCTCAAAGACACTGCAGACTATAAAGTGAAATAGATGAATGGATAGCATTGAGGTTAGAGTAAGGGGTTAGGGAATAGGAATAGACAGGTCCAATGAGACACAAAGTGAAACTTGGGAGGCTTCACAAGAGGATGACCTCCAAGAATAAAAGTATTTTCCAGCACAAGAAAGGAGAGTAAGGATTCTAGGCAAAGTTTTCATATGCAGAAAGGGAAGGAATAAAACAAGGTTGCAGAGAGTTTAAAGCTTGGTGTATGGCAGGATGGCAGTTTGGGAGGATGAAAAGTGTTCAGTGTTTCTGGTAGGAAGAAGTCTGACCTGGTAGAGCACCTGGAATAAATGTCCTGCCAATGCCTTTGGAAAAAAATGAATGGGGATCATGGTCTCCTTTTTGATTAAGTAGCCATGTCTAGGGCATGCCGACCCAACAACCCTATCTCTAAGATACACATAAGGACTTTGATTGTTTCAGTGCACCTTTGTCTAGTACTGGCCCAGAGGAGGCTGTGTCTGCATGCCCCAGAACAGAGACTGGGCCATCTTCTACTGAGGACTTCATAGATCCCTTCTATACCACCTTTTGGTCTACTCAGCTGTCCTTAGGCTGAGGTGAGGGGTTGTCGCCCATCTTCTGACACCCACACTGTCAAAAGCAATCTCAGATCCACTTTCTCATTTCACAGGCACAGTGAAGAAGTGCCAAAAGAAATGAGACCTACTCAGTATAATTGCAATGGCTTTATAGGTTAATTTCCTTTTAAGTATAACCGTGCACTAAACAGAACTGAAGTATAATAATTGGCAAAGGAAGTAAAATGTGCATGTGCAAAGAACAGGGATGGTGGTGCAAAACATTTTAACTTGACTGAACTTCCCTTAAGTACACAAAGGATGGAAACCATAGATATAATTCAATATGTTCTGGTCTGTTCCACTCTTAGATTAAATATTGGTTAAGAATGATCATGCTAATCACAGCCCTCTATGTGTCTTTTCATAACTGATTTAATTAAATAATACTTTAAAATTATGTGCATTACATTCTTTTATAACAAATATAATGAGATTGGCAGAGAGTTACTCATGTAACACAGGAGATAAATTTTTTATCATAGAATTTTGATGCTATTTCAGAAAAAAAAATGGGCAAAGATGGACAAAGAAAACATCAGGAAGCAGAGAAGGAAAGACAAGAAACAATCAGGGCATAGGGTGAAGGAGAGGGCCAGAGATTAGTGGGTACATGAAAGAAAGAGAGAAATGATTCAAAAAGAGGCAAGGAAGTGGACAGGTTGCCAGGGCCGATTCATGCGAGGCATACTATCTGTTCTCTATGCCACTTTGAATAGTTTCTGGCACATTTTTACTAAAAACACAGTCAATTGCCAGATTCACATTTCATTCAAATGCCAGATCACATATACAAAGGTGATGCATAAAATTATACTGCCTGGTGATGTTGTAGATGCCTTAATTTAAATACACTTTATGGCATTTGCTTAATGAAAAAAATCACCTAATGCTGGATTTCTCAAAACATACCTTCCTTGTTTAGTGATGCATGATTATAAAGCTAGACACAGAAATAGAGACATAAGACATGGGGGAGAAGTGGGAAGCCAAAGTAGAAAATGGCAAACGGATTGAGAGGCTGAGAAAGATTAGACAAAAATATAATATGAAAGTGAGTCAAAACAAGATGAATTAGGCGAGGGAAAAGGAATGTAAGGAAGGGAAAATGGAGAAAAAATTCAGTCAGAGCCCATGTGCTTGGTAAAAGTGTTTTAGTCAGCTTTGCATCAGTTTGACCAAAATATTCAACAAGAACAATTTAAGGGAGGAAAATTTATTTTGAGTTCATGTTTGAGAGGTTCAGTTCATGGTCTCCCAATTCCATAGCTCTGGCCTGAGGTGAGACAGAACATCATGTTAGAAGAGTGTGGCAGAGGAAAGCAGCTCTGGATATGGTAACCAGGAAGCAAAAAAAGAGCTCCACTCACTAGGGATAAAATATAAGAGCCAAAAGTATGCCCCAGTGACTGACTTCCTCTAGCCACACCCTGTCTACATCTACTACCCAGTTAATTCATCCAGTTAATCTAATCATTTCACTTCTGAATATGAGCTTTTGGGGGACACAAAGTACCACCAATTATGGTTACTGTTAGGGCTGCAGAAAACTTGTTCAATATTATGTCATATAAGGAACCAGGGCTTCCACTGAAGTTCAAAATAATCTGAAATAAGGCTTCTACAGCACAGAGGCAGAACTCCAGACCAGACCACAAGAAGAGAATCAATCAAGTACAGACCAAACAGCTGCCTAAAGACCTGGGGTAGCAGGGACTGGTTGTTACCTGGTTAGTAACATAGTTTCCAAAATATGACATCTGGGATCAATCTTTTATAATTATAATTATTACAATTATAATTATTATTATTATATGTGTGATCTCAGGCAAATTGCTTAAATTATCCAACCTCAATTTTTTTCTGATTATAATTTTTCTTCCCACTATTATGAAAATAATGTGATGTATTGTATATAAAGAACAAGAATATGTGTGCATGGTGGTTAGCCACTGTAATCCCAGCAGCTCCAGAGGCTGAGGCAGAATTGCGAGTTCAAAAGCCAGCCTCAGCAATGGTGAGGCACTAAGCAACTCAGTGAAACCCTGTCTCTAAATAAAATACAAAAAAGGGACTGGGGATGTGGCTCAATAGTCAAGAGCCCCTGAGTTCAACCCCTGGTACCCCACTCCCCACCCCCCAAAAAGAAGAACAGTGGCAGGCCCATAACATTTGCATAATAGATAGTTGTTGCTTATTTCTATTACTGTAATTGTAGTTATTATTACTTGCAAAACCCTCTTTTTGGTTTTCCAATTAATAGGAAGATGGGAAGGTCATTGAGGACTTACTCAAGTCAGCAGGTCCTCTACTGCTAGAAAGGCTGCTGGTGAATTACTTTTGTCAATAATTCTAATTCAAGTTATTTGTTTCTCTGCAGTAACTAATCCACTGAAATCCTACATAACCACAGCAATGCAAATATGAAAATGGCCATGCAAGAAACCTTTCTGGGAAAAAACATGGGTCATTTCCTTTGTCTAAACACTTTTTGGGATTAGAATGAAAGCTTTAGGAAATTTCTTAGACTGTTGCACTTATATTATTTCACCAAAAAATTTGTAGATGAGATAGAATATTTTTTAATGAGGAAATCAAGGCTCACGGGGGCTAATGAACTGTAAGAATTTAATCATATCCATCTGTTAGATGACTTTAAAATCACTTAGACATGGATACTGTTTTCCCTCTCTGAACATTCAAGGACCCAGGACTGGAATTTTTTTTTCTCACTAATCCAGTGTAATTACTTGGATAGCATTTTGTGTTTTGCAGAGGGTGACAGGAATTTTCTATACAACAGTCACCTGAAATTCAAAAATATATATATTTTTTGAAATTTTTGTCTCAACTTTGAGACATTACCATTACATTCCTGACAGATGGTATGAGCTTATAGCTGAAGCCCAGCAGTTCAGGGAGCAGAAAATCAGACTCTAGAACACTTGCTGGGCAGACACATTCTCCTCCAGGTACTCCTCTCAGCTTTATCTCCTCTTTCTCCCCAACTTTCAGAGCCCTATCAAGGCTCTGGCTTGCTTTGCTGCTCACACTGTCTGAGGTTAAAGACTGAAAAGGGCTTAGACCAAAGACTTCTATGCAGGGTCAGCCACCTCTCAGGTAGAAGCATCAATGAGGACACCACCAGTCCACTTAACAAAGGCTTCCTGCACATATGAAGTTTTAATGAAGCTTCCTGTAGAGGTGGCTGACACCTGCAAAGGGAGAGAGGGAATGGTTAGAGTTTTCTTTCACAGGGACAGAGAGGAATGATGTACATGGCCCAAGAGACAGCCTATTCAACTCAGCAGAATCAAGCACTTCCTGGGGACAACAGGATAAAGAGCTGAGTGGGGGAGAGGATTGCAGAGAAGGGAACACCATGAACTTCTGAGTCAACCGAAGGTCATGTTGTGCATGCAGCAACTATTTCAAGAAGGCTCACTGGTTATGCTGTCAAAAGAGTGGCTTTGGCCTCTTGAGTTTCCAGGGACAGAAAATTCTCCACCTATTGCAGAATCTATCATTCTGCCTCCAACATACACATTCTCTTGGTAACAGTGGATGATGTTGAGTAGATACTCAGTCTCGGTAATGACTCTGGAGAAGAAAATTCTTCCATTTCCCCTAAAAATCTATCCAAATGATATTGTTAAAGTTAGAAATCCATACCAGGATTTTTTACACAGGTGAGAAGCTGTCTAAGGAAAATGAAAGGAGACAGAAGCAAAGTGCAGAGGCAAAAGCAAAAGTACTCGCCTGAACTGCTAACTTTATTTGTATCAATAGGTTACTTTAGGTCATTGGCATCATTAGTATATAATGTATTACTAGGCAGGTTACAGATTTGGCAACATTGTCCAGCTTATTCCTCAGTTACATACTAACTTGCATTATGCAATGTTAGGTGTTTTGTGTAGCTCCCAAGAAAGTCCATTGTATAAAGTTACTGTTATGTTGGCAGGTTTAGGCACAGTGAGATATTGTGGTTATCTAACAAGAGAGTTCCTTTATTCTTAGGAGCTGTGTGCCAGAGATCAACGTCAAGGCTGATAAGATTCTAACACAGAGCCTCCCCATGATGGACATTACTATAGCAGCTAGGCTGTGTCTTTGCACAAAAATTTCCTAGCCACCAAGCATGCTACAGTCATGAAGCTGCCAGAGATCTCAATTCCAAACACAGAAGAACCCTTGCAGAGTTGTGGGGTCATAGCATATTTCCTTCCCTCAAGCCCCAACTCCATGGCTGGGCAACTTTGGATAACTATTTAGCATGTGTGTGCTTTGATTTCCTTATCTTTAAATCATGGATTTAATATGTTTATATTTTGGAAGGATAAAAGACAAGAGTCAAATGTTGAGTACAATACCTAATACACCCTCAGCAATGTGTAACTATTTACTTAATACAAAAAGAATACTCCCACTATCATTTTGAGTGGAAAAATGAGATAAATAATTCATGAAAGATTATTCCAAATTGATATGCTAAAATACTTCCTATCTAACTCATAGGGTTCAGAGAGATGCAAGTGGTGGGAACATAGGCTTAAGGAAAAAATTCTATGAAGTGGACCCACTGTGCTGACCCCTATATGCTTTCATTTCCATTAAGCAATTTCTCTGTAGCCCTGCCTGGCCTAGTGGACAGGATATGTCACATTTCTCAGCAAACTACCTGTTATCTGCAAGAATACTGCAGGCCCAAAATAATGTTGGTAAGAGGAACCCAAGTTACTCTGAAAGGGGAGACTTTTATGACCCTTTTCACAGACCAGATCCTGGAAACTCAGGAGGTGAGGATAATTTCTTCTAAGCATAAAACCTATAAGAATTTAAGGGGAATGAAGAAAAGGGAGGGGTAATTGTAATAGGAAAGACAGTAAAATGAATCAGTTATAACTTTCCTAAGTTCATTTGAATTCACCACTAGTTAAACTCTACATCATGTACAATCACAAGAATGGGATCCTAAGTTATACTCCATGTATGTGTAATATGTCAAGATACACTCTACCCATGGCTGTAGTTGTAGCTCAGTGGTAGAGTGCTTGCCTAGCATGTGAGGCACTGGGTTTGATCTTTAGCACCACATTAAAAATAAATAAAATAAAGGTCTAAAAATATAGTGATTAAAAAAAAAAACATTCTACAGCTATGTACATATAAAAAGAACAAAATTAAAAAAAATAAAGAAAAAAGAAAACAAACAAAACAAACAAACAAAAACAAACAAACAAACAAACAAAAAGATTCAATTAGAATCAGTCAGCATGGACCAAAGTGAATGATCTAGTGTATTCATGGCAGTAAGGATTTGAAAGTCCGATGTCATCCTACCATCAGTTAAAAATCAAGTCTGATGTCATCTTACCATCAGTTGAAAATCAGGAGGTGGATCTGAGTGGGACTCTCTGGAAATTTCTTTGGGATATCTAATAAAAGTGGAATGCAGGAGAGGCATGCTATCATTTTCTAATGAAGTATGACCTCAGTTCTTCTGCTGATACTGGAGATGGGTTGGAGACAAAGTGTTAGAAAAAGAGAAGAATACATGAAATACATATTTAGGGACATGGTAGGAAAGCTAAACTGTGTTTGGAGGACTATAAATACATGATGATACCAAAAATGTAGGCAGTAGTTTCTTTCAAGATCAATGTTTAGAAAAATAACCCTAATGAGAATAAGAACTGGGTAATAAATATAAATAAATACATAAATACAAGAGATTTAAGGTATTTAATTAAAAAATGGCCTCCAGAGGTGATGGATGGATGGATGGATGAATGGATGATCAGACATTTACAAATACATTTTCATGAGCAAGAAATAAATGATTTTAAGAGAGTGAATGGTTATTTCAGGTAGACTACTTAAGTTCATGGCCTGGAAGAAAAGAATGTACTCTGAATGTACTACCTGGGTTCATGATGGAGATGCAAAAGAGCTTGATGATGGTAAAGTCTAGGTCATGTCCATGGATGTGTTTGTATGGTTGAAAAAGTCTCTAGAGATGAGAAAATTAGGATGAGAGACCTAATAGGTGTGGATCATCTGGACAGTTTGGGATTCAAGAAAATGGCAGAAGTAAGGGAAAAAAGGATGACTGTGAATAGATGCTAAAGTCTTCAAATAATAGTCAAGAATGTCCATAAAGCCAGGGTCAACTGCACTCTTGGTCATTAACCCTTTGAAGGATCCATGGTAGAAGCTTTAGAGGGACAAGGGAAACAACTATCCCATTAAAAGCAGCTATAATGAACCTTTCTCCCACTGCCTTCAGCCACTACCTTCTATTCAGAGTTGCTATTTTGACTTTTTATTTATTGTGCTTTGGATTCTAGTGTTATGGTAGCATCAGGAAACACTTGCAAAACTAGTCACTTTGCTGCTTAATTTACAAATATAATTTCCCATTAGATCAACTTTGTCTTAATGTTTTTACAAGTATAAAAATAAACCATCATTCAAACATTCATTACTAATTTTTAATTAATTTATTTCTACTAGATTTTAGAAGATTTGGACTTTGTATTTCTTTTAAATTGATTGTCAGGAAGCAAACTTGTGACTGCCAGTGGAAGAGATTGTTTCCAAATCAAAATCCCTCTCAGAGTCTCATGTGAGAAGAAATATCTCTCCAAAAGTGTCCTGAGCAGTTCCCAGAGATTGGGGGATTTTGACTCAGCACCAATGGGGTCCTTGACATATGTGACAGAAAATAATTTCAGTATGCATTAACAGATGGGCAGAGATTTATTTAAGAAAGCAAAGAATACATATTCAGGTAAAATATGGGCCATTTCAAGAGAGAGAGAAATGTGGTTTGATGCTTCCAGTTCCTCTTTTACAGAAAACATGGTGAGGTGTGAGTATGGAAAGTTAAGTAAGGATATAACTTTAGTTATCAGTCTGATCTAAAAACAGTTTATGGTGTTCTCATCATTCTGAGGCTGATATAGTAGTCTCCATCCTCTGCTCAATAGTGCTGGATAGTGCCCTAAATTATAGGTTTTTTAAAGTCATATGTACCTTTATTTAAACTATTTGTTGGTAGGCTAATTTTAAAAGCACACAAGGTAGATTTGTAGATTTTCCAGGAACTTAGGAATATGACAAGCCTGGGAAAGAGACAAGGTTAGCAGGTGACAGGCCTGGGAAAGTATATGGAAATTATGAATTAAATTTTTATTTCCTTGTTCTTCCTTTATGTTTCTTATTACAAAAGAAAAAAAAAGTTTTTCAATGTTACTTGAAGAATAGCAGGAGGTTCTTGTGATATTTTAAAAATGCTGGGTTCCTTTTTTATGAACTTCAATGTGAGACTTGAAAGATTAAAGGGAGGGAAATGCTTCCCTGCAGGGAAGATTTGTAGCAATTTGTAATTCAATTCTCAGGGCCACTTTGGCAGGACAGAATCTTATTTGCTTATCTTTTAAAGGCCAGCATTCTGATCAGAGTCTATTCTATTTAGGGTTTGAAGGAATCACTTTTGGCAAAGGTTCTACCCTAGGTAGTAATGTTGCCTTTGAACAGTGATAATGATAATAGGTACAAAGCACTACGCCTTTCACACACACACACACACACACCACACTCACACACAACACACACACATGCATCATTCAAATTAAAAGCCTCAAATGGTCCACACCCACAAACTTCCTGGTAAAATCCTCCCCCCTCCCCCGCTGCCCTTTTTTCTCTCTGGAATTCCTATTGCTGAGAATGGGAACTGAGAAACCACACCATGGCTCAGACCAACATGAAGGAAATAAGAATTGTGACATTTTCTATAGCTAGCACAAGCTAACTAAATCTACATATATGCATATTTCCTTGCTTTTGTTTTTATAAATTGCAACCACTTCTATGGGACCCACTGAGGCAAGCTAGCTGTTTTTCCAGATTTGGCCAAAACTGTGATTAAATTCATTTTTTTCCCGTTTTACATCATTTGCTTATTTCTTGCGCAGGCTGGCAATCAAAACTAGTCAGCCAGGCTCCCCTGAATTGACTTCTTCTAGCATAGGGACACTGATTAAGTGCTTTGCATGCATTCATATTTTGTATGTGTGCTTGTGTGTGTATACGTGTGTGCGTGTTCTAAGAGCACTTAACATGAAATTCTCTCTCTTAATTTTAAGTATACGATATTGTCATGTGTAGTCACTGTGGTGCACAATAGAACTCTAGAAGTCATTCATCTCCCATAAGTGCAATTTATGATGGTTAAATAGAAACTCTCATTTTCCTCTTCCCTTGCCCTGGCAACCTATACTCTACCCTCTAATTCCAATGAATTTGAGCATTATAGATATCTCTCATAAGTGGAATCATGCAGGGTATGTCTTTCTTTGATGGTTTTATATCATTTAAAATAATGTCATCCATATTCATTCATGTTATAATGTGTGTCAGTTTCCTTCCGTTTTTTAAGGCAGAAAATAATATTTCATTATATGTTACAATTTCTCTACTCTCTCATCCCCCAGTGGGCATTTAGGGGATTTCTGTATCCTGATTATACTTGCATTCACCTTAAAATTAAATGCATTCACATTTAATTTTCACTTCAGCCTTGAGGCAGGTAACACAGCGACCCTTACTTTGGAGATGAGGCAAACAGCACTTCCAGCAAGTGCTTAGATCTCATGGCTTAGGAAATGAGATCTAAGATCTGAATCTAGGAAGTTTAGACCCAGGTACAAAGACACTTGAATATGACTCTAGCCTCTGGCTCTAAATGCAGTTTTCTCCATTATTTTAGTAAGCCTTCTCAACACTGTGACTAAAAGACTCAACCAGAACAGAGGAGGAAAAGTTTATTTGGGGCTCACAGTTTCAGAGGTCTCATTCCATAGACAGCCACCACCATTCCTTAGGGCTCAAAGTGAAGCAGAACAATGTGGCAAAAGAGTATCAGAGGGACAGCTCACATGATGATCAGGAACCAGAGAGACTCCATTTGCCAGACACTTCTCTCTCTCTCTCTCTCTCTCTCTCTCTCTCTCTCTCTATATATATATATATATATATATATATATATATATATATATATATATATATATATATAAAATCTCCCAAAGGCATGACCCAGTAAGCCACTTCCAGCCACACTCTACCATTTCAGCTACCACTCAGTTAATCCCATCAGGGGATTAATTTGTTAATTGGGTTAAGGCTCTCATAACCCAATGATTTCTCCTCTAAACTTTTTGCTTGTCTCACACATGAGCTTTTGGGGAATAACTCACACCCAAATCATAACATGCACATATTCTACTGGTAAGAAGGATCAGACAACAATATAAGAGACTGACAATCATTTTGAGTATGAGGGGACAGATGAGCCCTTCTCTCTCCTCCCCTCCCTCTACTTTGCCTGCCTCCCTGGGGAGATTTTGCTTAAGGAAACAAGGCTTTTTGCTCAGAACTGAGAATCTGATTTTCTCTTTCAGAGAAGAGATACCAGGGCCACAGTATGATTGATTGAGGGGCCTCTCTCTATCCAGGGCCACACAGATGACAAGCTTATTGCTTACTACAGACTGAGGGGTTCTGGAAGTGATAAATGTGCCCACTCTGTTCTTTCTGAGGCAATAAGTAAAGGTTGTACATGGCAAAAGCCCCAGTGTTAAGCCTAAGCTAGCTAGTATTAAAGAAAATCAGAAATGCATCTTCCACAGCTTGAGGGATTCCACATTGCACAGGACCCCAACAATGACCCTCATTTCTTCTGCTCATCCCTGTTAGCCCACCTCCTGCTCAGGCAAGCACAACAGTCTCTCTCTCTTTCTATCAAGTGTACAAAGCTCCTAAAGATGTATTCTTTGTTCTCAGAATTCTTTCCTGACCTCAGAAGCTAAGGAAGATGTTTATCTCTCTTGTTCAACTATACCTGTCTGTAAGTGAAGTCCACTCATGCCTTACTCATCTTCTTCATTCCTCACTGTTTTCCCATAAAGAAATGACCCAGGCCCTTTTCATGTTAGTCTCCTGCTTTTATCCTGTTCTGCAGACAGTCTCTTCAATGCACATATTTCCTTATACCCCCTGGCCCTAGATCATCAGCTCTCAGGTCCTCATGGAAGCAAGCTTCCTTACAGAGGCCCAACACATACCATAATCAAAGTTGTTGATGAACAAGCATTCAGCCATATGGGTCTTGCTTCTGAAGAAACTGATGACTTTCCTTTGTTGTCATCCCTATCCCCCCCCCCAGGTACACTTCCAGGTACACTTCTGCCAAAGTCATATTTCTGATTTGTCAAGCTACTCTCATGAACAAAACCTCTCCATAATAACAACTGTGAAATATATGGAGTGATTATCATGGGATGTTTGTTTTTCTTGTTCTGGCATTATCTCATTTAATTCTCATGCATTGCTACTATTTAGAGATGAGGCAAGAGAGACTCAGAGAAGCTAAATGATTTGTACATGATCACATCCTTAGTGAGTAGTTGATGTGGGATATGAACCAGGCAGGATGTTTTGGCCTGCATTGTTAATTAAAAGCTATAGGGCCTTTACCACATACACTTGCATACACTAACAAGGAAAGAAATCAATAATATGTGATTAATTTAAAAGTTGGTAGTAAAAATAAAATTTAATATATTATACTCCTAAAATAAAATATTTGCGACACAATCCTCTATTAGTGTCTGCATGCAGTCATATCTTGATTTTGATACTGCAGACAAGTATTTTCTTTAGCCTCTCATTCATCTGACCATATGTTCTTTGTTATCATCTGGACTATAACAAAGAGATCCTGAGTAGTCCTGGAGAGTGGAATTTTGGATTGAGTAAATCTCTTTTGGGTTGAAAAATACAATTTAATGTAATATAAAAGGGGGCAATTTATCAGCTGAAAAAAACAAAGTGGCACAATTAAATGAAGACTTTTGATGTTTGGGGTTCCATTTCTCCTTTCCATGATATACTCAGTTTGCTTTGTGTTGATCTCATGTTAGGCAGATTTCTATGCCAAAGAAAATAGACAATAACAACAAAACACACATAAATGACTACTAGAATATTCAGAATTAGGGGGCTTTTGTGGTAAATCTCAGGGTGGTAGCAGATGAGGTCAGAAAGATAATGGGGAAGAAAAAATATCATTGGGCCTTGACAGTCATGCTGGGGCTTTAGATGTGAGTTTAAGTATAACAGGAGGCATGAAAGGGCTTCAAGCACAGCTGCAATAAAACTGATGCACATTTAAAAATCCTTCTTTCTTCCATGTTAAGATTGGATAGCTGTGTGGAAAGAGTGGATGAAGATTGAGGATTGGTGCCGCAGTCTGGCTGGGCACAATTCAGGAGCCGCTTGTCAAAAGAAACAAACTTTATTTTTAGAACACACACACCAAACCACCCAGCTCCTCACGAAAAACCTTCAGAGCCCAACTGCCACCACTGGCTTCCCACAAGCCTCTCAACCTCCCCCACTCCTCCTGCTCTTGAGGCTGATTGGCTGGATCCCATGGGCAGAGCCAAAAAAAGTCCCCCAATGAGCATCTCCGTGGTCTGAAAGGGTGGGGAAACAGCCCAATGAGCATCACCGCAGAGGAGCCAATCAGTTGGCTGCTAGAAGTTTGCTGGGGCGCTGTGAGCCAATCATCAGCTGGCAGCTGGAAGTTTGCTGGCAGCTGGAAGTTTTTGCTGGCAGCTGGAAGTTTGCTGGGGCCCCTTCGGCTGTGGCTCTCAACAGATTGGGGTGGTTACTGCCATGATCCATTGGAGGTGACCTCTGAGCCAGGATGGTAACAGTGAAATAGAGGAACATAGAATTGGGAGGTGACATATCCAGGCAGATCCAAGGAGACTCATGGATCATCATAAAATGTGAATCAGAAAACATGGGGACCCAGGATTTCTCTGAAGACTGACTTTTGTGACAGGGATAGGAGTGAGGGTGAAGAGTGAAGGGAGGGCCATTTTCTGGGATATCTTTGGCCAATATAGCTTTCTTCATTATATTTTCCTGTTCCAAAATCCTACAAATCTCAAGGTCTGAAATATTAAACAGTAAGCATCCAGCCTTGGGATGAAAACAGTGGGAGGGGTAAAACAATGGGCTTCCAAGGGGTGGAAATTCCAGGTGGAGAGGTCACAATGATCATTGGAGAGAGGGAAGTGAGTGGACAGCTGCTGATTCTATGTACAGCCTGAGGTCATAATCAAGGAACACTGGGGCAGAGAGAGTGATCTGAGCAGGTTTCATGGAGCTAGAGGGAAATTAGCTGAGCCCAAGGAGATGGGGAAGACATGGCTAGATAAACACTAGAGATGGGTTACCTCAAGGGTGGAGAAACAGAGTGAACAATGACTGAAAGCAAGATTAAGATTGCTTGATGAGAATAAAGCAAGGAGTTGGGAAAGAATGAAGCAGAATAGCTAGACTGGACTTTACTCCCAGCTCAGTCTCAGGCTTACTCTGGCATCTTGGGCTAGTTACTGAACATATACAAGCCTGAGGTTTTATTGGCAGATTCAAGATATGAACTACCCTGCAGCATGGTTGGAAGATTAGAAATTGTATCAGTCATGGGTCTTTGTTCATGAGGCAGAAATGACCTCTGACTGATTTCATAAAAAAATAAATTTGCTAAGTATGTGGTCGGGAAAAGTATGTTTAGGGTTTTATAGATTTAAGAAAACTGTCAAAAACAGGGAGGAGGAATTTCAAAGTACAGAGATCTCTGTGGCTACTGTCAAGCATCAATCACTCCAGCTCACTCTACACCTCTTACCTCACAGAGACGAGGCTTGGATACTATCACCAACATTTGCCTCCTCCACATACTACCTCCATGTAAACTCTACTTTTTGGTAATGGCCCATCAGGACCCAGGTGATATGTATACTTGACAGAATAGAGGACATGGGAACTACCCAGACTTCAGGAGGACTGAGAATACCCTCAGTGAAACAGTGATGTTCACTTTGGCCCCCATTATCCCCATAAGTAAGAGATACTCCAAGAACAGGGAGGGATCCAAAGAGTGTAAAAATGTTCATTTTCACATATTATATATAATGTTACTGAAATGATTCTGGAATTTAAGATCTCTGTCAAAGCCAAGTGTTAATAGTATTAATACAGGGCAGGACAAGAGAAAAAACATGTGTTTTGGTATAGGAATGCTGGTGGCTGATAGAGTAAACCACTGATCCACCTGGGAAACTCTGAGTAAGTGAACTATTTTAGGAAATAAAAACTCATTAGATTTGGCAAATGTTGTGGTAAAATACAATAAATTAGATGAATAGATGATGGAAGATAAAAAGTAAACACTAAGGAAAGATAGATATTTGGAATATAAAAGCTGTTATTCCTTAATAGAAATGGCTTTACAAAACCAGGAGTTCAGAGAGAGACCACATCTGTCAGGTGTGGAGACCTTTGAGGGTTTTCCCAAAACTGATTCTCAGATCTCCAGGCAGTCAGTTTACTTGTAGACTAGGGTTAGAACTTCTGAAGGAAAATTTGTGCTTGGATCTAAGATGTATCACCTATTGCTAATGTCCTGACCAGTGTCCTGTGCCCAAGAATCAGGAGCCCAAGTAAAGGAGATGTAGTTACACTTAATTTCTGAGAAAGAACAATAGGAAAAAAAAATTATAGAAAGAGACCATTTCCATCCAGTCATCTTTGGGTACCTCACATTGGCAACCCAGTTGGCCAGTGGTCTAGAATAATAAAGTTTGCAGACATGCAGCCCCAACACTATAGAGTGGAGTATACAAGAATGGCCTGGGTTGAGAGGTACATGGTAAGCACAGCTAGTTTTCTTACTTGCAGCGTGAAGATAATACCTTACTTGTAAGGATTGGAGGTAATGCCAATTGCTCATCCAGAACAATACTTGGCCTGTTATATCATCAGTGGCAACTAGTATTGTGATTGTAATTGGTATGCTTATATTTTCATCACTGTTTCCAGTTTTGAATATGTTCACATATATTTAATTCTCAGAACCCTCCGGGGAAAAGGTAGAAATGAAGACATTAATGCTCATACAGGTTATAATGGTGATATACTCCATGGAACCCTGGACACAAACCCTGGGTAGGAGAATTTCTTGATGTGGGTAACAAATATGGTCAGTAGGAAACAGGACCATTTTTGTCCAGGTGAAGTATGTGATTGCCTCAATTTGCTTTGCCTGCTCCCACTGACTCTCTTACCTGTTCGCCAAGTAAAATACCTTCCTTTGGAGAAATATATACATATATACATACACACCACATACACACACACACACACACACACACACACACACACATATATATATATATATATATATATATATATATATATACACATATAAAATATATACATGTATATATGTAATATATAATATATATGTATGTAATATTTATAATATATAGATATAATATACATATATACATATAGTATACATATAATTATATATATATATATATATATATATATATAATAGTCCTAGAACTTGTGACATTATGTGAGAAGGTAAGATTTAGAGTGGGGATGCTAGGCAGGTCTAGTAAAGCATGAGGCCAGAGGTATCAGGAGCCTCTGAATGAACCTACTGGTTCCCCAGTGGGAGGAGCAGACTCTGAAGACAAGCTCTTCCACTTCCTAGTCTATAGCCAATCAGTCAGAGAGAGTCATAGAATCCCAAATTTGGCCTGGTTTTCCTGAAATTGAACCTAAGTGAGGCATAATCTGCAGGGATTGACTGCTTATTAGTTTATTTTGTCCTGAAACTTTCTAAATGCAACTGCAGTAGAGCAACCCTACAAAGTCAAATGCTTGCCAAAAGCACATCTGTTACCTCTGGGAGATCTGGGATGAAACTAAGTGCATGTGTATTAGCCAGGAAAGGAGTCAAGAGAGCAGAAGGCATCTGTGAATTTTCCCCTTTCTCCTCTTTTCTCTTAGCTGTGTGCATCATCATTTCTGGGCATAGGTCCAATCAGAAAATGTTGCATGTTATCTCACAGGGGATTCCCAAAGACTTGCCGACTCCAGTTGGTTGCTAAGAGACAGTTCCACAGCAGGGTTAGTCTTCAATATTTGAATGCAAAAAAATAGAGGAGAGATAATCTTGCCAAGTAGCCAGCTCTAAGGAAAGACACCCAGTCCATTAGCTTAGCATGAGTAAGAGAGTGTAAATTTGCTACTTGTGATTTACATGAGGGGTTTATTGATTAGTTTGTGGTCTATTGTCCAAAGGCTATGGGAAAAAAAATAGCTGACTGTATATATTTGTATTGAGATAAATAAATGCTTTCACCCCTGATATTGAGAGTGTGAAAAAGACCTTACAGAAGTTATATTCAATCTATGCTTCCATTCTGATGAGTTCTTGGTTTAGGAACTGAGGCTTGACCCTCTTTTTTAAAAAAGTTTTTATTTGTTTTAATTAGTTATACATGACAGTAGAATGCATTTATGGACATTGATGTATTAAACATAGATGGGATATAATTTCTCTCATTTTTCTGAGTGTACATGTTGCAGAATCATATTGGTCATGCAGTCACATATATACACACAGTTATAATGTCTGTTTCATTTTACTATCTTTCCTATCCCCACATCCCCTCTCCTTTTCTCCCATCACTTCCCTCTACCTAATCTAAGGTAACACTATTCTTCCTTAGTGTGCCCCACCTTATTATGAATTATCATCTGCATATTAGAGAAAACATATGGCCTTTGATTTTGTGGGATTGGCTTATTTTGTTTAGCATGATATTCTCCAACTCCAACCATTTACTGGTAAATGCCATAATTTTATTTTTCTATAAAGCTGAGTAATAGTCCAGTGAGTATATACACCACATTTTTTTATCCATTTATCTATTGAGAGACACCTAGGTTGGTTTCATAGTCTAGCTATTGTGAATTGAGCTGCTATAAACAATGATGTGGCTGTATCACTATAGTATGCTAATTTTAAGTCTTTTGGGTATAAACCAAGGAGTTGGATTAGCTGGGTCAAATGGTGATTCCATTCCAAGTTTTCTGAGGAATCTCCATATGCTTCCCATAGTGGTTGCACCAATTTGCATTTCTACCAGCAATGTATTAGTATATCTTTTTCACCACATTGCTGCCAACATAAATGTTGCCCTTGTTCTTGGTGATTGCCATTCTGACAGGAGTGAGATGAAATCTTAGAGTAATTTTGATTTGCATTTCTCTAATTGCTAGAGATGCTGAACACCTTTTTCATATATTTGTTGATCAATTGTATTTCTTCTTTTGTGAAGTGTCTGTTCAGTTACTTAGTCCATTTATTGATTGGGTTATTTTATTTTATTTTATTTTTTGTATTAAGATTTTTGAGTTCTTTACGTATTCCATAGATTAATGCTTTATTGGAGATGCATGTGGTAAAGATTTTCTCCCAATCTGTAGGGTTTCTCCTCACTTTATTCTTTCCTTTACTGAGAAAAAGCTTTTTTTTTTTTTTGCCCATAATCTTTAATATATTTTGCTATTATTATAAAATTGCAAGCTCTTGAAGACAAAACTAAGACTAACAAGTAGAATTAATAGAAATTTTGGCTTCATAGGAGAAAAAGATGTTTCCAGAGAGTAACGCTGCTAATCATGGTAGGGTGCAGCGTTTGAAGTGACAAGTTACATACTGTACTATGCATTCCATCTCCAACTTGTTTTCAGCTCTGGGATTCCATGGTTCTATGAGTATCACTGGTCCAGATCCTTCTCCCTCCCCAGGTTCCTGGGGCACTTTTGCTTTTGCCCTTTCTCTCACCTGGCAATTCCTCAGCCATGCTCTGTGCTCTTTTCATCCATTCAATCCCAGCGCGGAAGCCCCAAGTCAGAGGGAGAGCAGGAAGTGGAGAGCAGATGCAATCAAGTCCCCCTCACTCTCCTGACTCCACAGTGCAGCAGGGGAGACATCAGTCCACTAGACTCACGACTGAACACCACCTGAGGGAAGCACCCCCCAGTAAAAGGGAACACTGGGAACCTGATCCAGGCTTACTCACAGCTTGCAGATTCCCGGGTAAATGACTCATGACATGACGCTCACACTGCGCTAGAGACTGAAGAAGGGAGCGGGCAAGTCCTTTACTTCTGGCTCAGTCAGCTTGGCTTATCTGCCTCCAGCCCTTTCCCAAGCATTGGCATGCATAGAACCATTTTACTTTTGGAGCAAATTGTCTTTGAAATGAGAAACCCATCAGAGGGGTTCTACTGAAATAGATAGAAACGCCCTCTGTCTACTCAAAAAAAAATTTTGTTGTTTTTTTTAGCATTACTTTAATTATTATTATTTTTTTTTAATATTTGGCTCACTCTTCCTAAAAAATAAATCCACATGGCACCACTGGGGGGCAGTGTAATTGTCACGGCCATTACTATAGAGTGTTTTGCTTCATTAGTGGGATGATTTTCTGTGTGTATACACCTTCTGCTCAGAGTCATTCAAGACTTATTTTGCACCACCAATCACAAATCAACTGATGGAAGGGAGAGAGACTTGCATTATTAGAGATGGATAAGTCAATGAAGGATGTTGAAGTCAAAGAAAATCCATCAATAGGGTGGATAATGCACTTACATCAAAGGTGTCAGGAGGCTATGGATGTAAGAGCTGACTGAGTAGGCAGTAGGGTGGGCTACTGGTTTGGAGCACTGGTTGTCAGGTGATGATCGACAACAATATGCAAAGATGATGTCTTACAGGAGGGCCAGAAGAAAGCTCCAGAAATGATCAAATGAGCAGCACACCAAAATTACTTTGTTCAGAGAAGATGGAGAGGCCTTTGAGGATGTAGATGAGTCTAGAAGAGTGTACATCAGTGGTTACAGTGGACTCTGCAGTTTTGAGATTGCATCAACAGGGAGGTAAGCAAGACATTTCTGATCAGATTTGGTGGCTGGATTCTGGTTCAGACCGACAAAACAACTAACTGCAAGATGATCAAGCTCTATGTGGTTAGTCCACATCTTTGTTTAGAAGTACAGACACGGAAAAACCTTCAGAGAGATTGTTCTAAACTTTCCCCATCCCTCAGCCAACAAAGAGCCACCCGTGTCCTGTCCACCTGCCCAACACCCATTTCCCTTTCAACTTTTCTCTGCCTGGATCTTCTGAAGGCTCTGAGGAGATGTGACACCAGGTAGGAAGATGGGTAAGGTAGAGAACCTGTAGAAGTCAGGGTAATATTGAACTCACAAGCAAGGCAAGCCTGGGCCTTGAGTGTCCAGGATCATTCAAAAAGCCGAGAGAACTGTTCCCAAGGGCAAGGTTGGAGGAGTCATGGTTTTCTGGCTCGTCTGTAGGTCCTCAGAGCCAGGGAAGAAGAGTGCTGCCGAGGAACCACTGGGTCTTAAGTCCATGCTTAGGCATTCTTGCCCTCTGGTGGGCGTTTCTTTTTTTTTTTTTAATTTTTTATTGTTGGCTGTTCAAAACATTACATAGTTCTTGATATATCATATTTCACAATTTGATTCAAGTGGGTTATGAGCTCCCATTTTTACCCCATATACAGATTGCAGAATCACATCAGTTACACATCCATTGATTTACATATTGCCATACTAGTGTCTGTTGTATTCTGCTGCCTTTCCTATCCTCTACTATCCCCCCTCCCCTCCCCTCCCCTCCCCTCCCCTCTTCTCTCTCTGCTCCCTCTACTGACATTCGTTTGTCCCCCTTATATTATTTTTCCCCTTCCCCTCACTTCCTCTTGTATGTACTTTTGTATAACTCTGAGGGTCTCCTTCCATTTCCATGCATTTTCCCTTCTCTCTCCCTTTCCCTCCCACCTCTCATCCCTGTTTAATGTTAATCTTCTTCTCATGCTCTTCGACCCTACTCTGTTCTTAGTTACTCTCCTTATATCAAAGAAGACATTTGGCATTTGTTTTTTAGGGATTGGCTAGCTTCACTTAGCATAATCTGCTCTAATGCCATCCATTTCCCTGTAAATTCTATGATTTTGTCATTTTTTAATGCAGAGTAATACTCCATTGTGTATAAATGCCACATTTTTTTTTATCCATTCATCCATTGAAGGGCATCTAGGTTGGTTCCACAGTCTAGCTATTGTGAATTGTGCTGCTATGAACATCGATGTAGCAGTGTCCCTGTAGCATGCTCTTTTTAGGTCTTTAGGGAATAGACCGAGAAGGGGAATAGCTGGGTCAAATGGTGGCTCCATTCCCAGCTTTCCAAGAAATCTCCATACTGCTTTCCAAATTGGCTGCACCAATTTGCAGTCCCACCAGCAATGTACAAGTGTACCCTTTTCCCCACATCCTCGCCAGCACTTGTTGTTGTTTGACTTCATAATGGCTGCCAATCTAACTGGAGTGAGATGGTATCTTAGGGTGGTTTTGATTTGCATTTCTCTGACTGCTAGAGATGGTGAGCATTTTTTCATGTACTTGTTGATTGATTGTATGTCCTCCTCTGTGAAGTGTCTGTTCAGGTCCTTGGCCCATTTGTTGATTGGGTTGTTTGTTCTCTTATTGTTTAATTTTTTGAGTTCTTTGTATACTCTGGATATTAGGGCTCTATCTGAAGTGTGAGGAGTAAAGATTTGTTCCCAGGGTGTAGGCTCCCTATTTACCTCTCTTATTGTATCTTTTGCTGAGAAAAAACTTTTTAGTTTGAGTAAGTCCCATTTGTTGATTCTAGTTATTAACTTTTGTGCTATGGGTGTCCTATTGAGGAATTTGGAGCCCGGCCCCACAGTATGTAGATCGTAGCCAACTTGAGAAAAAGCTTTTTTAATTTGAAACCATCCCATTTATTAATTCTTGATTTTACTTCTTACACTTAGAGTCTTGTTAAGTAAGTCAGATCCTAGGCCAACTTGGTGAAGATTTGGGCCTACTTTTTCTTCTATTAGGTGCAGGGTGACTGTTCTAGTGCCTAAGTTTTGATCCACTTTGAGTTAAAAGTAGGTTTGGCAAAAGGTTGCAAACAAGTACATATTCATCAATAGGGAACTGGATGAATAAGCCATGGGATGTCTATAGAATGAAGTATTATTTGAATATAAGAAGATAGGGGGAAATCATTATGTGGCTTTTTTTCTCCAGGAAAAATTTCTAAATGAAGAAAAGTAGAATAGTAATTATTTGTACAATAGACTACTATTCCTCTAAGAAAACAGTGCAATATAAATATAAACTTTCTCTTTTATTTTTTTAAAAGGTATAAACCATAATTTTAACAATGAGTTAACTGTGAATCAAGGAATATAATATTTTGGATGACACTTAGAAAAACTGAACTTTTATGGATTTTTTTAATATTCAAAAATTAAAATTAAATGACTAAATATATATAAACTGTTGGTGACAATATAACAAAGAGAAAGCCTATTTAAAAAGAGTTTAAAGTAAACTCATTGGATAAATCATTTCTGAATTTTTTAAGGTATAAATAGAAGCTCTCACCCTTCCTCTGAAAAATGTACAAAAACTAAAAGGGTTTCCTATAGTCATAAATTTTGTGACAGTGATGGTATTATTATTTTGAAATAGTTGTGTATTTTAAAGAAAAAAAAATAAACCTATGCCACCAAAAATTGGAGAAGAACTACTTAAATATGTAAGACTCATAAAATAAAGTAAAACTTCTGCAGACATGAATTTCAATTGGAATTATCAACATGAATTCATGATGTATAATCATCCATTACATGACATTTTGGTTAACCTTGGGTCACATAAGTAACATTGTTCCATAAGATTATAATGGAACATATTACCTAGTTGTGTTCATTATAATATTGTAGCACAATAAAATACTCATATGAAAATATGAATATGACACCTATAATTAAGTATAATAATTGTTAATGATAATAAACCACTATGCAACTGGCTTATATATTTACTATATTTTACTTTTTATCATTTTTTGATTATATTTCTATTTTATTTTTTAAAGTTAGCTGTAAATAGGCTCAGGCCTATTTATAGCCCTTCATGAGGATTCCAGAGGAATGCACTTCTATCACAGGAAATGCTGGCTTGGTGCGTGTTATTTTTCCTGACAACCTTCTATCAGGGAAAGATGTAGAAGAGGAAGACAGTGATTTTGATGATCCTCATCATATGTAGGCCTGGCCTTGGCAAATGTATGTTTTGTCTTTTTTTTTTAACTAAAAGCCTTAAAATTGTTGAATAACTCTGAAAAGTAAATAGTAATAGGTTAAAAAAAGACCACAGTACAATCTAACACAGTGAGTTTACCTAGTTTTCCCACAATAGCCCCAGTAAAGTCTCCATGTTGACTGAAAGGCTGAATTGAACACTGAGTGGATAGAGAGATCTCCCCAAGGAGCTCTCTGAAGAACGGGTCTCTAGTGGGAATGGAAGTGGCCCCCAGCATCACATGTGCAAAACTGAAGGAGGGTCCTTTCTTCTCCAGAGAAGCTTTAGAACCAAGATAATGGGAAAAATAAAACATCATTTTATTTTCTTCTCAGTCTTCAATCAGCTGGACTTAAATGCAAGCAAATTCATGCAAAGCCTGTGATGGAATGGGTAAATAAAACCATAGTTTTCTGGCCAGAGGATCACAAAGGCAAATTCTAAAAACTAAACAAAGCAAATAAAAATACTATGAAGTTGCAGAGATGAAAGAACTCTGTAAAGTGCCCCCATAAAGTTGTTTATGAACTCTAAATCCACCCCTGAGCTCTATATGTATATCTATAACTGAACAGAATACCATCAACTTTGAGAACTAAACACTAAGATAGACTACTTTGTAGGTCCTAGTCTGCCCTCTGGGTACTGGAACACAGAGTATCTAAAGGGCACTAAAAGTGTTTTAACATTGGACCTGAACCACAATCCATAGAAGACTGGCAGAAATTATTGCCTTAACGAAACCTTGTTGATTGATTGCTTAAAAAAGAATACCCAGATTCTCCACAGGATTTAAGTAAAATCCAGAGTATCATTCAAATGACACTCAGATTGAAATATCCAGGATACAATTCAACAGCTCAAGTGGGAAAGACAATCAACAGACTAACACTTAGTAGAAACACATATTGGAACAATCTAATAAATACTTTAAAGGAGTTATTATAAAAATGTCCCGATAGGCAATTATGAATACTCTTGAATTAAATGGAAAATGGAAAATCATTACAACATTATAGCTTCCAGGTTATTCTAATATATAACAAATTTAAATTTAACTCAAAATAACATTGAATAAATTATCTATGTCACTATAATACATTGTTAATTTGCTACTAATTTATTAAAATTATTTCATGCCCAGTTCTTATTCAAAGTTTGCCCTGTGTTTCCATGATTTCTTCTTACAGATGGTCAGTTTTAATAGGGATCATACCTCCTTATAATTTTATTTATTCCACTTGAGTTTCTTTGATTTTGTACCATCTCTTCTTATTTGAAGTTATTGATTTCTTAAATAAACTAGGTTATTTGCCCTCTAAAATGTCCCACATTATGAATATGACTGATTACTTCTTTGTGATTTTTTATTTAAGTGGTTATGCTAGCCTTATAAATGTTCAGTTAGATCTAGAATCCTTGTTAGATTCAAATTGTATCTCTAAGACAAAAGTATTTTATAGATGAGGTGGGTTCCTTCCTCCTGCATTACATCATGAGTCATATACAATCTAATTGTTCACATTTAGTGATTCATAATTGGACCGTGGCTCAAGCAGTCCCTATCTTATTTCTCTGTTATAAAATGTTCTATTAATTTTTTGATTAATGACTTTTAGCATCCACTGATGAACAGTGCCTAGATGTATTATTATTTCATTAATAGTTGTGAAAATGTTGATTTTTTTTTGATACCAGGGATTGAACTAGGGAACACTCAACCACTGAGCCATATCCCCAGCTTTTTCTTTGTATTTTATTTAGAGACAGGTTCTCACTGAGTTGCTTAGTGCCTAGCTGTTGTTGAACCTGGCTTTGAACTCATGATACTCCTGCCTCAGTCTCCTGAGCTGCTAGGATTACAGGTGTGTGCCACTGTGCCTGGAAACAAAATGTGGATTTTTAAGTTCTATTATTTCTTCAGCTTTTTTAAAATCTAGAATTATTCCCCTAAAGAAGGGCAGTTTGACTCAATATCTATTTGGAGAATGACAATAAATCTTATAAAGAAGAGACAATATAAAGTTGCAAAATTGTTGCACTTTTTTAAATCAATATTTAGATTAATAGGTTGGTATGCTGTACTAATTTTATTCAATGAGGTGAAATATTTTAAAAAAATCTTATGAACTCATGGATTTATATTTATTTAGATGTTTCAATCTGTGACTATTAATTTTTTTTTTGTTTTCATGCTCATATTGTGCACTTTAGGTTAATGATAATCCTGCTACTTGAACCATGTGTCTTTCTTATAGAACATTTTCCTACTTTATGGGACAAAAATGGATTTCCAAAATTCTCTTTCATATTCCCTCACCTGGAATGAGCCATTCCTCCAAAATGCCCTGACTTCTTTTAGTGTTGAAACAGTATTCAGAAATGAGAATCAGGTACTGAGAAGTGTGAGCTTTTATATAATCTTCATAATGATTCTGAAATCAATTTATTATAATTACCCCATGTTTATTAACGAGTCTGAGACCTAGAGAAGTTGATAAACATATTCAAGATCATGAAGTCAATTAGTAACATAACTTAAAAACTCTTATAGGGCTCAATTAGAAAAATAAATAAATAGAATGAAGACAGAAAAGGCAGAGAATCAAGGGAGAAGAACAAGGGGGAAAGAGGAAGTACTGAAGATTGAAGTGGAGGAAACTGTGTTATATGCTTTTGTGAATATGTTAAAATGAACCCTATTTATAACTATAATGCATTGATAAAGAAAACCTCTTGTAGGTGCTATGGCAGAGCAAAAAAACAAAGAAGTCTGATCTTTGCCATTTATAATCTTCTGAGAAGGAATGAAGTGGTTTAAGTGTGTTATGAAGTCCAATAATTATAGACCTTAAATTTCATGACAACAGAAAGTTAATTACTGGCATGAGTCATAGAGGTAGAGAAGGTTGTGGAGAGTTAAGTCCATGTACTGTGGGAAAAGTGACTTGTGAAGGTGAGAAGTTGAGAAAAACAATAGCAAAAGGTAAACAACAAAAACCTCCCATACCTTTGATTTATTTCAAAAGAAGAGCCTCAGATAATGATTTAAGGGACATGGTTTACTTGAGAGTCATAGGAAGGTGCAATGATGAACCAAAGATTGAAGTAAAAATAAATAAAGGCCTTCTAAGTGTATTAAGGTTATTGCTATGGGATACAGAACTCAACTCTATGGCAACCTCTGAGAAGTGTTCAGAACTGCCCTCAAAGTGTTCTTCTTGATCTTTAACCACTAGTTTCTTCTGTACATATTTTGGGATAGTCCCTGAACTTCTGGGCTGTATCTGGTTGTGGATTGGACAAAGGAAGCTCTCAGGAGATAAAAAGATCGTCACTTGTGGGGATTCTCATCCTGTGTGTTAGATAGATATGAATTTCTGTGACAGATAACAGAAAAATAACTTAGAGAAGGAAAGATTTACTTTGGTTCATTGTTTCCAAAGTCTTTGACACTCTGCTTTATTGCTTTGGGACTGAGGTGATGCAGAAACATAACAAGGAAGGGTATTGGGTTACAAAGCTATTCATTTCCTGGCAACTGGAAAACTAGTTACTTTCCCTGGAGCAACCAGGGAAAAGATATGGTTCCCAAGACCATGATCCCAAAGACTCACTCTCTCAACCAGGTCCCATCTCTCTGTGGTTCATTCAGTCCTCAATGGATTAATCCACTGATTGGGTCAGCACTCTCTTGCTACCATTGTTTCTCAAAAGTTCCATGGCTGAACATTACTTTTCTGGGAGTCAAACCCTCAACATATGAGTCCTTGGGAGAAACCTCATCTCCAAAATATAACATGTGGGGATCTATCCCCAACAACTGTGCCAAAATAACTTTTTGGGAATGTGAATAATTTAGGGGCCCAATCCAGAATTGTTCTTAATCCAGCTTGTTCTATTTTTCTTTTTTTTTAGTTGTAGTTGGACACAATACCTTTATTTTTATTTGTTTTCATTTTTATGTGGTGCTGAGGATCGAACCCAGTGCCTCGCACTAGGCGAGTGCTCTCCCACTGAGCCACAACCTCAGCCCCTTGAATTATTTTTTGTACTGTTTGCCATGGTTTCTCTTGATAGACAGCTTCAGAAAGGATCATAGTAGGAGGGTTGAATGGCCATGTCATACATCTTCCTTCACCATGAAAGATGTGGTCTTCACAGAGGAGATCCATTCTTATATACATTTAGAGCTATGGGGCATGGTCTCTTGCCGTTTCCTGAAGGTTAGACACTTGTGTCCTGGGTTTTCTTGATGCTGGTAAGATTCTGCTGCTATCTTCTTGGATTTACAGCACTCTGTGTAAAATTGGAAAACATGTAGTATTCTTGGAGAAAGAAAACAAAACCTGGACTTATTTATGCTAGTCACATTCTCACACCCAACAAGAGTAAAAAGCACAGGTTGAGTCCTGGAGAGGAAGAAGATAAAGAGAGTTGAGCAAAATTAAGCATATCTCCAAAATATCTCTTTCACTTCTTTTCTGGACAAATTTAACCACCATCTGAGCTCTCCTCATGGTACCTTTTCCAGCATTGCCCAGAATTCTCCTTCTGTATTCTTTTATTCACATCAACTTTTCTCAGTCTTTTTCACATGTTTGTGGAGGAACCAAAAGGAGAAGGAGAAGGAAGAGGAGGACAAGAAGGAAGTAAAGGGAATAATTAAGACCTAAGACCAATGAGAGTGTTCTCTGTCAAACTACCTCTGTGAAAGAAAAAGAGGAAAACTTTCTTTTTGCTCTCTGAAGATTCAATAATTAAGCCTGTAAAGTAAACTGGCAGTTGACCAACCAGTAAATGGAGAAAATACTTACATTTTTTTTTTACAGGCATGAAAGAATTATGTGAAAGAAAAATGACTACTCAAAAACTTGATGAAAACTAAAGGCTTATATGCCTTTTTCATAAGGGAAGTAGAAGAGAGATGCAGGGGAAATAAATTACTTTGGAAAAAGACGAAAGAATTCTCAAAAGAAAAGTAAGTGATCTGCAGCAAAGTTCTCCTAGGCATGGTGTCCTAATCCAGTGTCCTGTGTCCTGTGACACACGTTGATTTTCCCTGGTTAATGAGAGTCCCCAAAGGGAGAGCCAAGCCAATTGAATTTCTGCCTTTAGTCATGTAATGGAACTTCAGAGAAAACTATTCTCCTTGCATTTGCTATTCCCCAATTTCTCTCCTTTGGAAGTAATCAGCATACCAAAGTGACACACTTGGAAGTATCATTTTCTAAGCCCAAACATATGTGTATATGTGGATGTGCATGCTCACTTGTACTTGCTGTCAGATTTTTTAATAAAAATTATAAATCTTATGTAGTCTATCATCCAGACTTTTTTATACCCAAAGCAGTATATAGTGGCTATGTAATAATGACAATAGTAACAATAACAACAACAATATAATGATGGGTGCTACTGATTAATCCAGATATGTCTAGGGGAAGAAAAGTGGTTGCTGTTTTTATTGAGAACAAAGGTGAAGAACTACAAGAATGTTTTACATTTCTAATTAAGTTATTGATTTTACATTTATGACTTTCTTGAGATGAGACAATGATTAAATATATTTTCTGAAAGTACACTAACAAATGAGAAAATTAATTTAAACATCTTTAACATCACTAAGCAAAAGTTTCTGTTGTGTTTCAGTGTGAACTAATCACATTATGAATGTTTGAGAAATGTTTTCTGCATAGATAAGCAATCAGGGCAACATTGATTTGACCATCGAATCTTTTTTTTAAATTTCATCTGATTAATATACTACATTTGTAGTGCCAGCATCCGTATGAACCTTGGCGTTATTTTGATGGCCTTCTTTACCTTGCCTTTGGGAGATCCTGTAATCACTATTCTTACTTAACTCAAATTGCCTCAAGGTTTCATATAAATCTATTATTATTACAAATATATATAGCTGTTTCTTCAAGAAAGCAACTCCTGGTGGTTCTTCCTGGCCAATTTTTGCAGATCCTTTTGAGGCAGGCTCATTTTGCCTCAGCAACTTCCCACATGAGACCAGCAAACAGCTTTGTACTTTCCTTCTCATTCTGAGGTCTCTGTTCCCTCAGACATCCTGGGAGGGTAGGCTGCTTCTGTAATGCACACATTCTCTACCAAAGAACTCCACTTGGTTCCTGAAAGGAGGAGAGAAACTATATTTCAACTGGAATTTCACTGATGGGACCCTGGGGGATGTGGGAGTTTAGAGCTAATCTGTTCAGAAATTTTTTCTTCTGTAAGAAAATTTCCCACCAGGAAATGTTATTGTTTTATTTCTTCATTCTTTTGTGTATTCATCTTCTAGGTATTTAAAAAGATTTCTCAGACATTGATCTGGGTGCTATTATATCAGCAATAATATGATTACCATTATTTGAAAAAAAAAGTGATGTCAATACCAGTGTTCATCAAAGAAATAAATTAAAAATTAGAGTTCAATAAAATTAAATTGTTTACTCTCTAAATATATATATATATATATATATATATATATATATATATATATATGTGTGCGCGTGCGTATATATATATATATATGTGTGTGTATACACACACACACATACACACACACACACACATACTCCTAGGGGCTGGGGTTGTGGATCAGTGGTAGAACACTCACCTATCATGCATGAGGCATTGGGTTTGACCCTCAGCACCACATAAAAACAACTTAAAAAATAAAATAAGTGATTAAAAATTAAAATATTTTACAAAAATACTGCTAAAAGAATGAAAAAAAAAATCACACACCAAGGAAAACTAAAATATTTTTAAGGCATATATCCGATAAAGGATTTTTATTTAAATTATAAAAGTCAGTCTTAAAATTCAGAAATAAAAACCTTTTTTTAAAAAAATAGGTATTATAGCTGACTAGTCATTTTACCAAAGGAAATATATGGATAGGAAATAACCACTACAAATGATGTTCAACATCATTTGTTTTAAGAGAAATGAAGTTAAAATTACAATGAGATGCATTGAACACCCATTAGAATTGCTCTAAATCACATTATTTCATTTGTTACTGTTGAAAATTCAGATATGTGGGGAAATAATTTGGAAATGTTTTATAAAATTAAACATATATGATCTAATAATTTCTAAGTGAATTTAAAATGTATTTTAATATAGAAACATTATGTCAATGTTTATATCTACTTTATTTGTAAATGCTCCAAATAGAAAACAACCAAAATATCCTTCTCAAAATGAGTGGATAAGCTAATTCTCATACATTTACAATAAGGAACTCTACTCATGAAATGAAAAGGAATGAATGAATAATTTATGTGGCCAGATAGAAGAATAATATATTCATTTTGTTAACTAAAGTAAGCAAGTCTCCCCCCATCCCCTTCCAGAGCTATAGACACTAATGATTTTATTTAGATGATATTGTGGAAAAGATATAATTATAGTAATGAAAAATAGACAAGTGGTTGCTGGAGGTTGAGGGAATGAGAAATGGCTAACAATAATGGATCACAAAAGGGATTTTTAGATTATAGAACAGTGTATTTTATCAATGGGTCCATTGTTAAATGAGCATATTAGGGTCAATAGACATACACAAATCTCCTAACTCTGTCCACTGAGGGGATCTAGAAGCAGTAAAACTCCAGCAATACTGAGGATGCCATAACCAAAATCTTCATTTCTAATCATCAGTGCCCAACATAAGGAAAAGAGGATTTTTTTTGAGAAAGGGTGGATTCTAGGAATAGAACATGGGAATTATAACCTAAGGCAAGTATCTTGAATTGATAGTAAAATCATACTAAAAACAATATTAGTAACAACATGGGTAAGATATGGTCCAAGAGTGTATTTTAATAATCTTAAAATGTTAATACCTCATTTTTAACAAGTGTACAGAAGTATTATAAGATATTTACATTAAGGAACCTAAATATAGGGTATACAGACATTCTCTTTACCATTTTTGCAACTTTATATATAGTCTGTGGGTATGTATATGTATATGTTATATATATATATATATATATATATATATATATATATATATATATATATATATCTCAATTTGGTTTGTGTGTGTGTGTGTGTGTGTGTGTGTATATATATATATATATATATATATATATATATATATAAATTTGGGTTTAATTTCTTGTTTAGTCTATAATATATATATATATATATATATATAAATCCTCTCTGCCTATTCCATCCTTGCTTCCACTTGGTGTTCTCATTAACTCAGATATTCAAAAAACCTTAAGGGATAGAGAGAAAATGGGATGAGGCAGCCATTTCTATAACTGTGGCCACATCCACCCTACACTATCTAGGTCCAAGCTTTGCCTCCTTCTACTTCCCCAAGGATAAGCCACTTCTCCCTAATTCTTAGATATATCCTTCTCACTGTTTCCCAAATCAAACCTGATCTGAAGCAAGAACATTTTGCATTTCATTTAAGCACTCTTTTTTTTCCTCTCACTACAAAGCAATATACATTCATTGTAGGAAAATGTTAAAATTCAGAAAAGAAGGCAAAAAATGGAAAACATGGATAATTTCATCACCCAGAAATGATCATCCTTAATTCTCCTTGCTTTTTAGCTTTTCTAATAGATGCTTTGGTGAATAAGATAGGATAGGCTTTTTAAAATGTAAAGGTCACTCCATGAGGTTAAAGGGTGGAAATATTCCAAGCATTCCATTCAACTGTTTTGTTCAAGGAAGAGGGAGGTGAAACAGACCTAAAGAATGCTATGGATTCAGGGGCTAACCAGTGACCTGTTTTTTCAAATACCTGTTTAGCATAGATTTTGAACAATAACTTTGGCACTTGTTCAATACCAGATTAGCACAGACATTGGCCATTGTTCCTGTAAGTAACTATATAAGCCCCTATACTAGTACACTTAAGTGGCAACTGTTGGGTGTGTGGGAGACGTTGCTTTTTGGTTTTATTTCCCCCATCAGTTTTCTCCCCGCTGAAGTAAAGTTTCCATCTCTGGAGAAGAACATCACATAATCCCTTACTCCTCCCCCTCTTCTTCAAAGGGTGCCAAGCCAAAGGGCGCCAAAGTCAAAAGTTTTCTCCACCAATCCCTGCAGGACACAGTGTCCACTCACCGGGTCCTGAGTCATCCTGCCAATCAGCACCTGCCACATCGCCCAAGCAACCCTTCTTAAGCTGAAGCTTGCAGGCTCATGCTGCTGCTCTCTTCCTCTCCTTTCTTCCTCTTAGGGCTGATAAAATCTCTTGGTTTAATTTTTGTCTTGTGTGAGTCACTCACCTTTCATTGGTGCTGTGAATTGCATGGGGCTCCCCTGCCTTTAAGCAGGACCCCCATCCTGTCAGAGATCACCACCTGAGTGGAGACCAACCTGTGCCCCTCTTCTTGATTGCCTCCTTCTCATCGGACTAGGAGTGAGTCTCCCTCTCTGGACTCCTAAACCCACTGAGGCAAGGTAATAGGAAACTGGTCTTCTATTGTCCAGCAGCCCCTGTGGTGCCTCAGGGGGAGGAATACACCCCACCCAGAGCTTCATGGTCACAGTTGTCCTCTTGGAGTCTTTCCCCTTCCTTATGAGTCTCGGCTGGCTTAAGAACTGGCAAACACCTTTCCCTCCTCCCCCATCTCATTTTGAAAAGGCTGGTGTCAGGTGACCTATAGCTCCCACATCCCTCCAGGATCCCTCACTGGCAGATATTGGTGAAGACCAAATCCCCGGCCTGAGGTTCTTTTTTTGATATTTGGCTTGAGTGGGACGCCTCTCCAGTCAACATATCATACCTTCCTCATACCACCTTGAGGGGCACCTCCTCCCTGCCAGCCAACTCCCCATTCAAATACCTCCTCAACAATTTGCACACCCTCAGCCTAACCCCAGAGATCAAACCCAAAACATTGATAAAATTCTGTATTCAGGAGTGACCCAATTATCCCTTAGAAAACCAAAAGATCCACCATCTTGCAGGACTTCTACAACTATTGAGAGCGATTGAAAAAATGGGCACAGATTTATCACTGGAACCCTCCCCCCACTCCTCTACCCTTGCCTGTGCTGGTCCCTGCCCCTTCAGCTCCTTCATGCCCTCCTTCTTTGGACCCTTCCACCACTTCCTCATTTAGCCCTCCAGCCACTCGCTCTCTCCCCTCTTCCCTGCAAACAGTCTGTCTGGCCACACCCTACTTCAATTATGGTTCCTTTGAGAGAGGTTGCTGGGGTGGAAGGGATTGTTAAATTTCACGTGCCCTTCTCCATAGCAGACCTTTCTTTTTTTCAATTTATTCATTTATTTTTGCATTACAATTCTTAATACACCATTATACCATAATTTATGATATCTCTGATTATATATAAGGTATGTTGACATCAAATTCACATCTTCATACATGTATTTTGTATAATGATGAGTCTCCTTTCACCATCCATGCTATTCACCTTCTCCCTTCCTTTCCCTCTCACCCCTATTCCCTATCTAGAGGTAATCTTCCTCCCTTGCTCTCCCTCCCAACCCCATTTTGAGTCACCGCTCCCTTATATAAGAGAAGACATTCAGCATTTGTTTTTTGGCGATTGGCAACTCCACTTAGCATAATCTTCTCTAATGCCATCCATTTCCCTGCAAATAATCTTATTCTTTTTTATTGCTGAGTAATAATCCAATGTGTATAAATACCACATTTTTAATCCATTCATCCACTAAAGGACATCTAGATTGGCTCCACAGTTTGGCTATTGTGAATTGTGCTGCTATAAACATTGATGTGGCTGTGTCCCTGTAATATGCTCTTTTTAGGTCCTTTGGGTATAGTCTGAGAAGAGGAATAGCTGGGTCAAATGGTGGGTCCATTACCAGTTTTCCAAGGAATCTCCTTACTGGTTTCCAAATTGGCTGCACCAATTTGCAGTCCCACCAGCAGTGTATCAGTATACCTTTTTCCCCACATCCTCACCAGCACTTGTTTTTCTTCATAATGGCTGCCACTCTTAATGGAGTGAGGTGGTATCTTAGAGTAGTTTTAATTTGCATTTCTCTGATTGCTAGAGATGATGAACATTTTTTCATATAATTGTTGATTGAATGTATATCCTCTTCTGAGAAGTTCAGTTCCTTGGCCCATTTATTGATTGGATTATTTGTTTTTTTTTTTTGGTGCTTGTTGAGCTCTTTATATACTCTAGAGATTAAAGCTCTATCTGATGTGTGAGGGGTAAAAAATGGTTCCCAGGATGTAGGCCCCTATTCACCTAACATATTATTTTTTGCTGAGAGAACATTTTTTAGTTTGAATCCATCCCATTTGTTGATTCTTAGTTGTTAATTCTTGTGCTATAGGCATCTTATTAAGGAAGTTAGGGCCTAGTCCCACATGATGGAAAGTAGGGCCTACTTTTTCTTCTATTAGTCGCAGAGTCTCTGGTTTAATCCCTAGATCCTTGATCCATTTTTAGTTAACTTTCGTGCATGGTGAGAGATAGAGATTCAATTTCATCTTGTTGCATATGGATTTCCAGTTTTCCCAGCACGATTTGTTGAAGATGCTATCCTTTCTCCAGTGCATGCTTTTGGCACCTTTGTCTAATATAAGGTAGTTGTAGTTTTTTGGGTTTGTCTCTGTGTCCTCTATTCTGTATCATTGGTCTACCAATCTGTACCATTGGTCTACCATATGCCAGTACCATGCTGTTTTTGTTACTATTGCTCTGTAGTATATTTTAAGATCTAGTACAGTGATACCACCTGTTTCACTCTTTCTGCTTAAAATTGCTTTAGGTATTCTGGGTCTCTTATTTTTCTAGATGAATTTTATGATTGCTTTTCTATTTCTATGAGGAATGCCATTGGGATTTTGATTGGAATTGCATTGAACCTGGATAGTGCTTTTAGTAGTATGGTCATTTTAATAATTTTAATTCTGTCTATCCATGAGCAAGGTAGATTTTTCCATCTTCTAAGGTCTTCTTCTATTTCTCTCTTTAGGGTTCTATAGTTTTCATTGTAAAGATCTTTCACCTCTTTTGTTAGGTTGATTCCCAAGTTGTCTTTTTTTTTTTTTTTAGGATTTTCTGAAATGGGTAGTTTTCCTCATTTCCTTTTCAGAGGATTTGTTACTGATATACAGAAATACCTTTGATTTATGGGTGTTAATTTTATATCCTGCCACTTTGCTGAATTCATTTACTAGTTCTAGAAGTTTCTTAGTAGAGTTTTTTTGGTCTTCCAGGTATAGAATTATATCATCAGCAAATAGTGCTTTAAGTTCTTCTCTTCCTATATAAAGGAATATATATATTCCTTTAATTTCTTTCATCTGTCAAAATTATTCTGGCCAGTATTTCAAGAACTATGTTGAATAGAAGTGGTGAGAGAGGGCATCCCTGTCTTGTTCCAGACTTTAGAGAAAATGCCATCAGTTTTTCTCCATTTAGAATGATGCTGGCCTGAGGCTTAGTGTATATAGCTTTTACAAAGTTGAGGTAAGTTCCTGTTATCCCTAGTTTTTGTAGTGTTTTGAATATAAAGCGGTGCTATATTTTGTCAAATGCTTTTTCTGCATCTATCGAGATGATCATATGGTTTTTATTTTTAAGTCTATTGATTTCCATATATTGAACCAACCTTGCATCCAGGGATGAATCCCGCTTGATCATGGTGCATGATCTTTTTGATATGTTTTTGTATCTGATTTGCCAGAATTTTATTGAGGATTTTTGCACCTATATTCATTAGAGATATTGGTCTGAAGTTTTCTTTCTTTGAAGTGTCTTTGTCTAATTTTAGAATCATGGTGATACTGGCCTCATAGAATAAATTTGGAAGTAGTGCCTCTTTTTCTATTTCCTGAAATAGATTGTAGAGTATTGGAATTAGTTCTTCTTTAAAAGTCTTGTAAAACTTGGCTGTATATCCCTCCGGTCCAGGGCTTTTCTTGGTTGGTAATCTTTTGATGGCTTCTTCTGTTCCCTCATTTGATATTGGTCTGTTTAAGTTGTGTATATCTTCCTGACTTAATCTGAGCAGATCATATGACTTAAGGAATTTGTCAATGCCTTCAATATCTTTTTTTTAATAACTAAAAAAAAAAATTATTTTTTTAATTTTTAATTTTTTTTTATTATTAGTTGTTCAAAACATTACAAAGCTCTTGACATATCATATTTCATACATTTGATTCAAGCAGATTATTATTTTATAAGCGTATAAGATTTCAAAATAATTTCTAATTATCTTCTGTGTTTATGTAGTGTCTGTTGTGATATTGTCTTTTTCATCCCCTATGCTAGTAATTTGGCTTCTCTCTCTTCTTCTCTTCATTAGCATGATTAAGGGTCTGTGAATCTTATTTATTTTTTCAAAGAACCAGATTTTAGTTTTGTCAATTTTTTTCAATTGTTTCTTTTGTTTCAATTTCATTGATTTCAGCTCTGATTTTAATTATTTCTTGCCTTCTACTACATTTGCTGCCGATTTGTTCTTCTTTTTCTAGGGCTTTGAGATGTAGTGTGAGGTATTTATTTGTTGGCTTTTTCTTCTTTTAAGGAATGAACTCCATGCAATGAATTTTCCTCTTAGTACTGCTTTCATAGTGTCCTAGAGATTTTGATATGTTGTGTCTGAGTTTTCATTTACATCTAAGAATTTTTTAATTTCCTCCTTGATGTCTTCTGTAACCCATTATTCATTTAGTAGCATATTGTTCATTCTCCATGTGATGTAGACATTTTTCTTCCTTATTTTATCATTGATTTCCAATTTCATTCCATTATGATCAGATAAAATGCATGGTAGTATCTCTACTCCTTTGTATTTGCTAAGAGTTGCCCAGTGACATAATATATGGTCTATTTTTGAGAACGATCCACGTGTTGCTTAGAAAAAAGTGTATCTACTTGATGTTGGTTTATATATTCTATATATATCAATTAAGTCTAAGTTATTAATTGTGTTATTGAGTTCTATAGTTTATTCAACTTTTGTTTGGAAGATCTGTTCAGTGGTGAGAGAGGTGTGTTAAAATCTCCCATGATTATTGTGTTGTGATCTATTTAAATCTTGAACTTGAGAAAAGTTTGTTTGATGAACATAGAAGCACCATTGTTTGGGATATATATATTAATGATTGTATATATATATATATATATATATATATATATATATATATATATATATATATAAATGATTGTTATGTCTTGTTGGTTTATGATTTCCTTGAGCAGTATGTAGTGTCTTTCTTTATGCCTTTTGATTAACTTTGTCTTGAAGTCTATTTTATTTGATATGAGGATGGACACCCCTGATTGCTTCTGAGGTCCATGTGGGTAGTATAATTTTTCCCAACCTTTCACTTTCAGTTTCTGTATGTCCTTTCCTATCAGATGAGTCTCCTGTCAGCAGCATATTGTAGGATCTTTTTTTTTAATCCAGTCTACTATCCTATGTCTTTTTATTGGTGAGTTTAAGCCATTAACATTTAGGGTTACTATTGAGATATGGTTTGTATTTCCAGCCAAATTTTTTATTTTTGTTATTTAAGTTGATTAGTTTTTCCTCCTTGATTAGTTTTTCTTTTCCTGTACTACCTCCCACTGTTGGTTTTCATTGTTCTTTTTCATTTCCTCTTTATGTAATGTCTTGCCAAGAATGTTTTAAAGCACTGGCTTTCTAGCTGCAAAGTCTTTTAACATTTGTTTATTGTGGAAGGTTTTTATTTTATCTTCAAATCTGAAGCTTAATTTTGCTGGATCCAAGATTCTTGGTTGGAACCCATTATCTTTCAGCATTTGAAATGTGTCGTTCCATCATCTTTTAACTTTCAAAGTCTGTGTTGAAAGATCAGACATTAACCTAATTGGTTTACCCCTAAATGTAATCTGCTTTCTTTCTCTTGTGGCTTTTAAAATTCTCTTCTTGTTCTGTATGTTGAACATCTTCATTATACTATGTCTTGGTGTGAATTCTTGTGATTTTGCACATTTGGCATCCCATAGGCCTCTAGGATTTGGATTTCCGTTTCATTCTTCAGGTCTTGGAAGTTTTCTAACATTATTTCACTGAAATGATTGCTCATTCCTTTGGATTGGACCTCTATACCTTCCTGTATCCCAAAAACTCTTAAATTTGGTCTCTTTATTTTATCCCATATTTCTTGGATGTTCTGCTCATGGTTTCTTAACAGTCTTGCTGTGCTGTGTACACTCTTTTTCAGATGATATACTTTATCTTTGTTGTCTGATGTTCTGTCTTCTAAGTGGTGATACTCTCACTTGAGTTTTTAATTTGGTTTATTATTTCCAAGATTTCTGTTTTTTTTTTTTTTTTTCATAACCTCTATCTCCCTGTAGAGTTGATCTTTTGCTTCTTGGATTTGTTTATGTAATTCATTGTCAAAGTGATCTTTTATTGTCTGCATTTGTTGTCTAAAGTCTTCCTTGAGACTCCAGATCATCTGACCATGTATATACTGAAATCTTTATTGGACATTTCTTCTGCTGCAGATTTGATCTCTTCTAATGTTGAATTGTCCTGCATTTTTGTGGTCCTGTTTTTCCTTGTCTTTTCATACTGCTCAAGTTTCTTTCCAGCTCTGTGTGACTGTTGTGTTAATGTTTTCTCCCTATATATTTATATTGCTCTTGTATAGTTCCAAAATCTCTCTTTTGTGGAGAAAGACAATGTTAACAGTTCCCAATGTCAATAATGCATCATCTATGAGCAAGTTTCCATTATTGATACATTCATAGTTTGATTTTATGTCTACAGATGTTGGCTTCAATTATTATTTAGAATATAGTCATTAGTTTCATAAAAGGCATGCCATTTCTGGTGGTGTATAGAGAACTGAGAGTCAGGCATAGAACATTATGTTAAGGGGGAAAGGAGTGAGTGTATGAGGTTAATCTAACTTAGCACCTTTGAGGAGATCTCTAATGAACAGACAGGGGTAATTTATGGAAGAATGTTTAAATTCAAACTTCTATCTGTATTTAGAAAACTACCCTACATATAAATAGTAAAAGTTAGGAGGTTGAAAGTGGGATAGAGGGAGGAAGAAAAACAACAACAACAAAAAAAAAATAACAAGGAAAGAAAGAACAAAAAGAGTGAGAAAGAAAATAAAAAGGAGGGTAGGTGGGGCATATGCAATTCCTCTATATTATATTATTCTGGTGAATAAAGTCCTATTTAATTTATCACAGTTCTTGGTTTCACATATGTTGAGGTTATGAGGACCAGAGGGGGAAGGGTAGAGGAGAATGGATGAGAAGAGAGAAAAAAGAAAAGAAAGAAAAAAAAGTCTCTCAGAACTCTGTTTTCTTTTCTTCCAGTAGGTGGAGTTGTCTATTCCTATTTTGAGTTTCTGCATTCAGGGTGTTGGCGGTAGCCAGTGTGAGAGGGCTTGTGCTTCTACCTGGAGCCTCCCTACTCTTAGTCTCTGAGTTGGAAACCAGGTGCCTGTACATTTGCTGTTCTGCATTGACAGCTATGCCCCCAAAAAGCTTGTGAGAAAATTTTTGAGTTATCACAGCTGGGGGTGTGGAGTTGGAAACTGGGTACCTGATCAGCTGCACAACTGCGCTGGTAGCCACACCCACCGATAGATAGTGAGTAAGGTTTTCCAAGATGGATTCCTTCTGTTTCCTTTGTAGGGTATTTGGTGAGGTAGGGGGTGCTGGGGTGAACTTGCGCTGTGTCCAGAGCTCTGTCTGGTGACCCACAAGCAAAGCCTCTGCATTCTGCAGAGGGAAACTATATTACCTGATCCCTTCAGGTCACACGTCTCTTTCCCTTAACCCCAGGTTGACTGGGTATATTTCTCTCCTCCTTCTGGTGACATTCCTGACACCTAAATGGAAGGGCCTTCTGTCTTGTTCACTCCCCCCACTGGCTGCCTATAGGCTAACGTGGTGTCTCCTCTTCCCTTTTCTTCTCTTTGCCTTTGAGTATCTTTGGCGTTTTGAGGCTCATCATGTGGCGCACCCAGTTCGTGAAGTTTATGGAGGCCCTCCAATAAGACAACGGGCTAATTCCCGCCTTTTGCAGAAACAAGGATTGGATCAAGACTATCCATGACCTATGGCTTAAAGGAATTATCATCAATTTCAATCCCAAGGAAATTCACATCTTCTATGTCCTGGCCTTTACAGCTATGCTTCTCTTATCCCAACACCCTGACCATTCCTCCCTTCCGTCACACTCGTCTTCACTCTCTAGAAGGAAGTAGCCAGAATATCTCAATGCTCTGCTTCCAACACACAAAAAAGGGAGAAATGGTGGGTGTGTGGGACATCTTGCCTTTATTTTCCCCATTGGGTTTCTCCTCGCTGAAGTAACATTTCCATCTCTTGAGAAGAACATCAAGTAATTCCTTACCCCTCCTACTCCTCTCCCAAGGGTGCCAAGCTGAAGGGAGCCAAAGTCAAAAGTTCTCTCAAACAATCCCTGTGAGACACAGTATCCTTTCACCCTTTCCGTTCCTGAGTCACCCTGCCAATCAGCACCAACCATGTTGCTAAAGCAACCCTTCTTAAGCTGGTCCTTGCAGGCTCACGCTGCTACTCTCTTCCTCTCCTTTCTTCCTCTTCTGGCAGTCCCCCAATAAAATCTCTTGGTTGAATTTTTGTCTCAGGTGAGTCACTTGCCTTTCAGCAACCACTAAAAGGTCTTGACTCATTCTGTGGGAACTCTATTTTCTTCTCACTTCAATAAATCCTATTTTGTGCTCACTGTTTCTCATCTGTGGATTTTGTTCTTCAAATTCATGACACAAACCTGGAAGTAATGCACTGGCAGATGGCTTGGTTCTGCTGCACCACTACAGAAGCAGATGCGGAAATCCAGTTTCATTCAGAGAAACTTTAATAGTTAAATACACCTGAGATATGTGGTACGTATTAGGGTCTCTGATTAGGATGTATTTAATTAAATACATCTGAGACATGTGGTACATATTAGGGTCTCCAATTAGGACATTAGATAGAGAGCCCCCTGGTCTGCGTTTACATTTCCAAAATTCATCCACATATGACCATCCCTCCTCATATTTATTTTCTGGTGATACTTTTTAATAACATTTTTGTTCTGCTTGGAGAAATACTGAAACAGCTCTATATATGTACACATGTGTATGCAAATATACATGTGCACATGCAGATTAATTATTTTAACAAAACAAATGTACCTGCATATATATACATATATGTACAGAAATTTTAATCAATTGTGTGTATATAACACACCAAATAGACAAGCAAATATATACATTATTAGTTGTTTATTGAAACACCAACTATACAACTTCTATAGCCCTTATCCAGAACCTGTCCCATCCCAGTGTACCCACCTTGAGGTTTAACTTTAGCCCATTTCTGCTGCCCCTTCTTGATCCTGGTATAATAAGGGCTGACTATTGATGCACTATGTTCTTCACTATTGCCCACGGGAGGATTTTGACAGTGGAGGCCCTGAGTGAGCTATCTTGATTGGGGAAGCCTTTTCTGCTGGTGTCTGGCTCCTGCTGGAGGAGTCCCTACAGGCATATGTTTCTTTACAGGAGGGCCATGGGTTGACTCAGAGTGTCCTCAGATTTACAGGTTTATTGGAGTTTACTCCCAACAGCAGAGCATTCCCAGGTTATAATAATATTGGGTTGCTGTAAGGAATATACCTTAATAAAACCAAACCCAGTTCTCTTGATTATGGGCTCTGGAGGGGAACCTTCCCATAGGAACAGACTTTTAGGTAGGCCCTTTTCTGCTCTTTTCTTCTAAAATTCTCCCTCCGTGAAGGATGAATTAATTGTTGTTTAATTAACCCCATTAATTGTTGTTTCTGAACCAATTAGTCTTTAGTGGAGGATTTTTGCTATCACTTCTGTCACCCTAAATAGCAATCAGAGACATTATCCAAAGAATAACAATACTGGGCTAAGGATGTGGCTCAAGCGGTAACGCGCTTGCCTGGCATGCGCGGGGCGCTAGGTTCGATCCTCAGCACCACATAAAAAAAAATAAAATAAAGATGTTGTGTCCGCCGAAAACTACAGCTAAAAATGGCAAAGCCAAGATTAAAAAAAAAAAAAAAAAAAGAATAACAATACTTATTTGGGAATAACAGAATATAATAATGAGAATACACATGCCACAGTAAAGTATGGACACACTGAAAAAAATCAAGAAAAGAAAGGTTATTAAAGGCAAAAAGGGATAAGTTTAAGTAAGCTACCTCAATGCAAAATTGTTCCTGGAGGATGGAGAAAGAACTTGTGATTAGCTCATCCTTGGAAAGTGTTATGTTGCATCTTCTCTGAATTGTTTCAGTCTGAAAGAAGATTAAAGATAAACTTTGTTTTCATGAAGTACCTTTAGAACAAGAAGAAATCTCTTTAGAAAGTCTTTCAGAAAGTGGGGCATGCCTTCTCCCCATTTGTTACCTCTGGCTTTATTTGGTCTGAGTATGAAAAGAACAATTTCATTTTTATATCATTATCTTTCACAACTGTTCTGGTCTTGATCAAAAGTAAGTGGCCTTGATTGATGGTTTTAAAAAGACTTCTCTCATCAGTTTTTTGTTGCAGTGACAAATATCTGAGAAATACAATTTATGAAAATATTTATTTTGGCTTATAACTTCAGAGGTTTTGGCTCATGGTCTGGTAGCTCCATTGCTTTGGGCTTGATAAGAGGTAGAACATCATGGTGAAAAGGCATGGCAGAGGAAAGCTATTCATCTTATGGTGGCTGGAAAGCATGGAGAGTGCAAGGACAAGAAATACTCTTCCAGGTAACCTAAATCTTCCAACAAGGCCTCACATCTTAAACCACTAGTCACTAATGTCATCAAATTATTAAGACTTCACTGATTTAATCCACCAATGTGGTCAGAATCCTAATGATCCAAGCATTTACCCAAGTCTCTGAACATTGTTGCTTTATTGCCCAAGTCTTCAACACATGAGCCTCTGGGGGACATTTCATATCCAAACCCTAACAAAACTTCAATAAATTTAAGAGAAAGTAAAATGGAATCGAGCACATGTGAGTGAACCAAAATGTGTAAAGACCCTTTCCAGGCAGGACTTACTCATCATCTCTTTTGCCCCTCTCGGGCTGGTTCTGAGTGAAAAAGAACTTCTGTAATCTCTGTTCCACAGACGTGTCCTCTAGAGTCCAGGCTTGAGGGAATATGTCCTGAAAATGCAAACATTCCCAACCGCATTGCCTACCAGAGGCTTTCCTTTCCAGTCAGTTTGCATTGCATATTTCTGTCTTTTTTTCTATGGAAATGTCTATCCCTTTCATGGTAAATAGGATCTTTCTATTGATGGGACAAAGATATCAGGATAAAACAACATAGGACTAGAATCTGAGGATACACAGAGACACAGCAGGGATATCTTTGTTATGGAGCTGAGTGAAAGGCAGCTCAGAATTGGTGGGCAACAGCATCCCACATTCATATAGTAATGTGTCTCAGGTCTTGTGCATTTTAGAAGTGGTCTACAGAGTATCACCATATAGCTGGGCAGAAAACTAGTGAAATTGGCTATGTAAAACAAACATGAATTATTTACCATCTCAGTTTCCTTGATTGGCAATTTACATAGCTCTGTTCACTAGAATATGCTCGACTATGTCTGAAAAACAACCAGCCTTGTATTCATAAAACTGCATGGTCACTTTAAACTCAGAAGCCCTTCAGCCCAAAACTCTGTTGACCTTGAGCTGACATGATGGCGTCTCTTTATAAACGGCTTCTTACCATATTAATAACTTCAGCTTATTTCCAATCCTTCCAACCCATCTTTTATTTTGCTCTTTTAAATCTATCATCTGATCTTTCTCATTTTCTCCCTATTTTATTACTTATAAAATGTGGATATTATATTAGGTGACTTCCACATTCACCTTTAGCTCTGGTGAAGACAGTGTGCAGTGTAGAACATGTCAATAAATATACAGATATGTGGTTTATAGTCAAAGTTTGGCCACATAATCATTTAACTTCTGTGGGCTATGGTTTTCCTCATTGAAAAAAACAAGAAACAAGGGGTCTGAACCAGATGATCTCTAAGACCTATTTGTGGTTTAAACAAGGTTGATTTTATCCCAACACAAACTTAATACAGAGTGTTCTTGTGTGTGCACTTGTTCTTGGAGTATTTGCTATTTTAAAGCTTCTACCTTAAATACTTGTATACCTGGAAGATATGAACACATTTAATATACAAAGAAGAGTAATAGGGAAGCCAGAATTAGACAGGCAGTCAGTGTAGATAGGTAAATCAAGTCAGGTAGGATCAAGAAGGCCAATTCTGAGTGAGTCTGAAAATTTGGAGACTGTCCACTAAGGGATTGAAATGTTATTTCCTTCAGAGCCCTTCCTCCACCCTTATCAAAAACCTGCCCCTGCTTCAACCTGTTGCCAAGGTAACCTGTCCCAGGAATTTCCCTTTTCTACAGGGTTGTTAATGTGTTCTTGGCTACTCCATCTTGCCCTTCCCACTTCAGCCCACCAGTTTCCCACCTTTGGGCCCACCAAGCATTCCTGGGCTTAGTCATGTATATAGGAAGGAGAAAGATAAGGGGGAAACCCAAGAGAACCAAGGAATCCTAGGACATATACAAAGGGCAGAACACCTCACTTCTTGGGATATCAGGATACCAGCTATGCCACCCTTCTTGCTCCCAGGAGAAGTCTATGTTACACCTTTTTAAATAAAGCCTGCCTTATATGCTTGCCTCAGTGTGCTTCTCTAATGTTCAAACTTCAACATGTGGGGAAGCAGGACTTATCATGATAACCAGTGGTATCATTCCTGTGATAAAAGCATGGAATATAAGGGATTCTCACACTCAGAAAAGGCTATGTAAGAACACAGTGAAGAGGCACCATTTGAAATCCAGAGACAGATAATCAACCCTGCTGAAACCTTAATCTAAGACTTGATCCTCCAGTACTTGATCCTAACTGCTAATTTGGAGAGCAAAGATTGAGTAACAGTCCACATTGGTGGGGGTATTGAGACCACCCCCAGCATAGAATTTACTACAGAGCAAGAGCTGTGAAAACTGGAAATAGAGATCATTAGAAATTAGCAAAGAACTGAGAAAAGAGGATAGTAAGAAGATGCTCTTAATATTCTATGACTTTGGTAGCTTAAATAGACTAAACTAAACTCTAATGTTAAAATATTTATTCAAAATCATATATTACTTACAAAGAATATTAGTTAAGATTAAATGGTTGTAGGAGTCCAAAAATACTTTGACTAATAAGCCAAAATTAAAAAAAGAAGATGACAAAGGAAAATAAGGACAATTAGCTTCAGAAAGGAAAAGAACCTAGCTGTCTCCAGGTATCAGAGTTTCAGGAACAGTTGATAGTCCTTTAGGGTGACACTGGTTGACCATACCTTAAACAATCTTAATGTCCCTGAACTCATAATTTGAATTCCAGGGAAACAGTATCTGATTGGCCACCATAGGTCACACAAAAATTAATAGGCCAGAGCAAAATATTGGGAGATTGTGGAATGATAGCAACACCAAAGCCTTATCAAATAAGGGAAGAACATTAAAAACCATAACAAGGAATTATTAATATAGGATGATGATTTCCTGGCCAAACAAACACAAAAATATATTAATGATACATTGTTTGGGATAGCCCAGACTCCCTCATCATTAGATGCAGCATCTGTGAATATAGTTTCTGCTTCCTATGCATTTGAAAGACTGTCTACATTGTTTGCTTGTTTTCTGGGATTTTATCAGTTATATTATAGTAATAGCATTAGAAAGATAATGTGGTTCCTAGATCATTATACTAACAGATTATTATACTAGGAACACCTGACTAGCTGAATAAGTATAGGTTCTCAGAGGCTGGTGTGCTCAAGAGGGCAGGAAACTCTCTGTCCCTTGCCCCATACATCTGTTAACTGGTGTCCATCAGTATTCTTTGTACGCTGAAGATATGAAAATATAATACTATAGCTATACCACGATTTTCACAGCCAACACACTGTCATGTTAACTATTGGCATACATTCAGAGAAAACCATCCAGAGAGGATGGATTCCCAAAAAGTTTATCCAAAAGAGGTTCAGATATGCTGAAAATGTGCACTATTCCTATCCCCCCAAATTATGTTAATTCTTATATAGGTCTTGCACCACAACTGAAGTTTTCTATAATTAAGAAGAAACAAGCCAGGTGTGATAGTGCAAATCTGTAGTCCCAACAAGTAGGGATACTAAGGCTAGCCTGGATAAATTAGTGAGCCCAATATCAAAGGAAAAAAAAAATAAAAATAAAAATAAAGAGCTGGGGATGTAGCTCAGTGGCAGAGTACCCTGGGATTGTTCAACATCAGAGCTTAAAAAGGTCCAAACATACTGCAAATCAATCCCAAAGAGACAACATTGAGGATGTAATGGAGAGGTTTTGGGCAATTTACTATTTATTCACCCATGGTGATGTTGGCAGACTATATAATAATGGGGCAGATACAATGGAGGCCAAGCCATGCTTGCTATATTTACATGTGTGTGTGTGTGTGTGTGTGTGTGTGTGTGTGTGTGTGCATTTCATGCCCACTGTCTGCTCAGGTGGCTTTCTTCAGGTGTTTCATGAGTACAAGTCTTTATAATCAAACCAAGGTCACTCTCTTTAGATCATCTCCTAAAGATTGGAGATAGAAATCATTAATTCCCCCTCTGTTTTCCTCCTAATCATATTCTTTTAGAGACCTTATGTCACTGCAAGTTTTCCTAGGCACCAATTAGTGTTTAAGCCAATGGGGATTAATTCCCAGTGACACACACATACACACACATACACACACACAATAAGCAGAAGCAGAAAGAAAAAGAAGGAGAATGAGAAGGAAAGAGAGAAGAAGAGGGAGAGGAAAACGAAGAGGAAGAGGAGGAGGAGAAGAAGAAAATGAAACAAAATTACTTATATACTAATTCTAGTACTTCGGGAAACACATCATCTCCTTTTTTTTTTTTTTTATGGATACTGACGTTTTATTTTTTTATTTTATTTTTTTAATTTTTTTTATTGGTTGTTGAAAACATTATAAAGCTCTTGACATATCATATTTCATACATTAGATTCAAGTTGGTTATGAACTCCCAATTTTACCCCAAATACAGATTGCAGAATCACATCGGTTACACATCCACATTTTTACATAATGCCCTATTAGTAACTGTTGTATTCTGCTACCTTTCCTATCCACTACCATCCCCCCTCCCTCCCCTCCCATCTTCTCTCTCTACCCCGTCCACTGTAATTCATATCTCTCCTTGTTTATTTTCCCATTCCCCTCACAACCTCTTATATGTAATTTTGTATAACAATGAGGGTCTCCCTCCATTACAATGCAATTTCCCTTTTCTCTCCCTTTCCATCCCACCTCATGTATCTGTTTAATGTTAATCTTTTCTTCCTGCTCTTCCTCCCTGCTCTGTTCTTAGTTGCTCTCATTATATCAAAGAAGACATTTGGTATTTGTTTTTTAGGGATTGGCTGGCTTCACTAAGCAAAATCTGCTCTAGTGCCATCCATTTCCCTGCAAATTCTATGATTTTGTCATTTTTTAGTGCTGAGTAATACTCCATGGTGTATCAATGCCAAATTTTTTTTATCCATTCATCTATTGAAGGGCATCTGGGTTGGTTCCACAGTCTAGCAATTGTGAATTGTGCTGCTATGAACATCGATGTAGCAGTATCCCTGTAGTACGCTCTTTTAAGGTCTTCAGGGAAAAGGCCAAGAAGGGAAATAGCTGGGTCAAATGGTGGTTCCATTCCCAGCTTTCCCAGGAGTCTCCATACTGTTTTCCAGATTGGCCGCACCAGTTTGCAGTCCCACCAGCAATGTACAAGAGTACCCTTTTCCCCACATCCTCTCCAGCACTTGTTGTTGTTTGACTTCATAATGGCTGCCAATCTTACTGGAGTGAGATGGTATCTTAGGGTGGTTTTGATTTGCATTTCTCTGACTGCTAGAGATGGTGAGCATTTTTTCATGTACTTGTTGATTGATTGTATGTCCTCCTCTGAGAAGTGTCTGTTCAGGTCTTTGGCCCATTTGTTGATTGGGTTATTTGTTATCTTATTGTTTAATTTTTTGAGTTCTTTGTATACTCTGGATATTAGGGCTCTATCTGAAGTGTGAGGAGTAAAAATTTGTTCCCATGATGTAGGCTCCCTATTTACCTCTTTTATTGTTTCTCTTGCTGAGAGAAAACTTTTCAGTTTAAGTAAGTCCCATTTGTTGATTTTTGTTATCAACTTTTGTGCTATGGGTGTCCTATTAAGGAATTTGGAGCCCGACCCTACAATATGTAGATCGGAGCCAACTTTTTCTTCTGTCAGACGCAGAGTCTCTGATTTGACATCTAGCTCCTTGATCCACTTTGAGTTAACTTTTGTGCATGGCGAGAGGAGGGGATTCAGTTTCATTTTGTTGCATATGGATTTCCAGTTTTCCCAGCACCATTTGTTGAAGATGCTATCCTCCCTCCATTGCATGCTTTTAGCTCCTTTATCAAATATAAGATAGTTGTAGCTTTGTGGATTAGTCTCTGTGTCCTCTATTCTGTACCATTGGTCCACCCTCCTGTTTTGGTACCAGTACCATGCTGTTTTTGTTACTATTGCTCTGTAATATAGTTTTAAGTCTGGTATCGCTATACCACCTGATTCGCACTTCCTGCTTAGAATTGCTTTTGCTATTCTGGGTCTTTTATTTTTCCATATGAATTTCATGATTGCTTTATCCATTTCTACAAGAAATGCCGTTGGGATTTTGATTGCCATTGCATTAAACCTATAGAGAACTTTTGGTAATATCGCCATTTTGATGATGTTAGTTCTGCCTATCCATGAACAGGGTATATTTTTCCATCTTCTAATATCTTCTTCTACTTCTCTTTTTAGGGTTTTGTAGTTTTCATTATATAAATCTTTCACCTCTTTTGTTAGGTTGATTCCCAAGTATTTTATTTTTTTTGAGGATATTGTGAATGGAGTGTTTTTCCTCATTTCTGTTTCAGAAGTTTTGTCACTGATATATAGAAATGCCTTTGATTTATGCGTGTTGATTTTATATCCTGCCACTTTGCTGAATTCATTTATTAGTTCTAGTAGTTTTTTTGTATACCCTTTTGGGTCTTCTAGGTATAGAATCATGTCATCTGCAAATAGTGATAATTTAAGTTCTTCCTTTCCTATTTTTATGCCTTTAATTTCTTTCGTCTGTCTAATTGCTCTGGCCAGTGTTTCGAGAACTATATTGAATAGAAGTGGTGATAGAGGGCATCCCTGTCTTGTTCCAGATTTTAGGGGGAATGCCTTCAATTTTTCTCCATTGAGAATGATGCTAGCCTGAGGCTTAGCATAGATAGCTTTTACAAGGTCGAGGTAAGTTCCTGTTATCCCTAGTTTTTCTAATGTTTTGAACATAAAGGGATGCTGTACTTTGTCGAACGCTTTTTCTGCGTCTATTGAGATGATCATATGGTTCTTATTTTTAAGTCTATTGATGTGGTGAATAACGTGTATTGATTTCCGTATTTTGAACCATCCTTGCATCCCAGGGATGAATCCTACTTGATCATGGTGCACAATTTTTTTGATGTGCCTTTGTATCCGATTCGCCAGAATTTTATTGAGGATTTTTGCATCTTTGTTCATCAGAGATATTGGTCTGTAGTTTTCTTTCTTTGAAGTGTCTTTGTCTGGTTTCGGAATCAGGGTGATGTTGGCCTCATAGAATGAATTTGGCAGAGCTCCTTCTTTTTCTGTTTCCTGAAATAACTTGAAAAGTATTGGTATTAATTCTTCCTTAAAGGTTTTGTAAAACTCCGCTGTATACCCATCCGGTCCTGGGCTTTTCTTGGTTGGAAGTCTTTTGATTGCTTCTTCTATTTCATCTATTGTTATTGGTCTGTTTAAGTTGTGAGTATCCTCCTGACTCAGTCTGGGCAAATCATATGACTTAAGGAATTTATCAATGTCTTCACTATCTTCTATTTTATTGGAATATAGGTTTTCAAAATAATTTCTAATTGTCTTCTGTATTTCTGTAGTGTCTGTTGTGATATTGCCTTTTTCATCCCGTATGTTAGTGATTTGAGTTCTCTCTCTTCTTCTCTTTGTTAGCATGGCTAAGGGTCTGTCGATCTTATTTATTTTTTCAAAGAACCAACTTTTAGTTTTGGTAATTTTTTCAATAGTTTCTTTTGTTTCAATTTCATTGATTTCCGCTCTGATTTTAATTATTTCTTGCCTTCTGCTACATTTGCTGTTGTTTTGCTCTTCCTTTTCTAGGGCTTTGAGATGAAGTGTGAGCTCATTTATTTGTTGGTTTTTCCTTTTTTTGAGGAATGACCTCCAAGCGATGAATTTCCCTCTTAAAACTGCTTTCATTGTGTCCCATAGATTCCGATATGTTGTGTCTGTCTTTTCATTTATCTCTAAGAATTTTTTGATTTCTTCCTTTATGTCTTCTGTAACCCATTGATCATTCAGTAACATATTGTTCATTTTCCATGTGATGTAGGATTTTTCCTTCCGTCTTTTATCATTGATTTCCAGTTTCATTCCATTATGATCAGATAAAATGCATGGTATTATCTCCACCCCTGTATATTTACTGAGGGTTGCCCTATGGCATAATATATGGTCTATTTTTGAGGAGGATCCATGTGCTGCTGAGAAAAAAGTATATCCACTTGATGATGGTTGATATATTCTATATATGTCAGTTAAGTCTAGGTTGTTGATTGTGATATTGAGTTCTATAGTTTCTTTATTCAGCTTTTGTTTGGAGGATCTGTCCAATTGTGAGAGAGGTGTGTTGAAGTCACCCATAATTATTGTGTTGTGGTCTATTTGATTCTTGAACTTGAGGAGAATTTGTTTTATGAACGTCGCAGCACCATTATTTGGTGCATAAATATTAATAATTGTTATGTCTTGTTGGTGAATGGTTCCTTTTAACAGTATATAATGTCCTTCCTTATCCCTTTTGATTAATTTAGTCTTGAAGTCAATTTTATTCGATATGAGGATGGCCACCCCTGCTTGCTTACGTGGACCGTGTGCATGGTATATTTTTTCCCAACCTTTCACCTTCAGCCTGTGTATGTCTTTTCCAATCAGATGTGTCTCCTGGAGGCAGCATATTGTTGGATTTGTTTTTTTAATCCATGTTACCAGCCTATGTCGCTTTATTGGAGAGTTTAAGCCATTAATGTTTAGAGTTACTATTGATATATGGTTTGTACTTCCAGCCATGTTTGATTATTTATCTTCTTCTTTTTTTTTTTTTAATTTAGTTTCTTTCTCCATGGTTAGCTTTCCCCCCGCCCTCTGTCTTTATAGAGGCACTTCCCACTGATGGTTTTGGTTATTGTTTTTCATTTCTTCCTTGTGTAGTGTTTTGCTCAAGATGCTTTGCAATGCTGGTTTTCTGGCTGCAAATTCTTTTAGCTTTTGTTTATCATGAAAGATTTTTATTTCGTTATCGTACCTGAAGCTTAATTTTGCTGGATACAGAATTCTTGGTTGGCATCCATTGTCTTTCAGTGTTTGAAATACGTTGTTCCAGGATCTTCTCGCTTTCAGCGTCTGTGATGAAAAATCCATTGTTAACCTTATTGGTTTACCCCTGAATGTAATCTGCCTCCTTTCTCTTGTAGCTTTTAGTATTTTCTCTTTGTTCTGTATATTGGATATCTTCATAACAATGTGTCTTGGCATTGGTCTACTGTGATTTTGTGTGCTCGGTGTCCTGTATGCATCTACAATTTGTATATCCGTTTCCTTTTTTATTTCTGGAAAGTTTTCTGTAATTATTTCTTTCAGCAGGTTACTCATTCCCTTGGTTTGAATCTCTGTACCTTCTTCTATCCCGATGACTCGTAGGTTTGGTTTCTTTTTTTTTTTTTTTTTTAATTTTTTATTGTGGGTTGTTCAAAACATTACAAATTTCTTGACATATCATATTCCACACTTTGATTCTAGTGGGTTATGAACTCCCACCTTCACCCCATACACAGATTGCAGATTCACATCAGTTACACATCCATTGATTTACAAATTGCCATACTAGTGTCTGTTGTGCTCCGCTGCCTTTCCCATCATCCACCCTCCCCCCTCCCCACCTCTCCCCTCCCCTCCCCTCCTCTCTCTCTACCCCCTCCACTGTATAACCCTGAGGGTCTCCTTCCATTACCGTGCAATTTACCTTCTCTCTCCCTTTCCCTCCCACCTCTCATCCCTGTTAAATGTTAATCTTCTTCTCCTGTTCTTCGTCCCTACTCTGTTCTTAGTTACTTTCCTTATATCAAAGAAGACATTTGGCATTTGTTTTTTAGGGATTGGCTAGCTTCACTTAGCATAATCTGCTCTAATGCCATCCATTTCCCTGTAAATTCTATGATTTTGTCATTTTTTAATGCAGAGTAATACTCCATTGTGTATAAATGCCACATTTTTTTTATCCATTCATCTATTGAAGGGCATCTAGGTTGGTTCCACAGTCTTGCTATTGTGAACTGTGCTGCTATGAACATCGATGTAGCAGTGTCCCTATAGCATGCTCTTTTTAGGTATTTAGGGAATAGACCGAGAAGGGGAATAGCTGGGTCAAATGGTGGTTCCATTCCCAGTTTTCCAAGAAATCTCCATACTGCTTTCCAAATTGGCTGCACCAATTTGCAGTCCCACCAGCAATGTACAAGTGTACCCTTTTCCCCACATCCTCGCCAGCACTTGTTGTTGTTTGACTTCCTAATGGCTGCCAATCTTACTGGAGTGAGATGGTATCTTAGGGTGGTTTTGATTTGCATTTCTCTGACTGCTAGAGATGTTGAGCATTTTTTCATGTACTTGTTGATTGACTGTATGTCCTCCTCTGTGAAGTGTCTGTTCAGGTCCTTGGCCCATTTGTTGATTGGGTTGTTTGTTCTCTTATTGTCTAATTTTTTGAGTTCTTTGTATACTCTGGATATTAGGGCTCTATCTGAAGTGTGAGGAGTAAAGATTTGTTCCCAGGATGTAGGCTCCCTATTTACCTCTCTTATTGTTTCTTTTGCTGAGAAAAAACTTCTTAGTTTGAGTAAGTCCCATTTGTTGATTCTAGTTATTAACTTTTGTGCTATGGGTGTCCTATTGAGGAATTTGGAGCCCGACCCCACCGACTGTAGATCGTAGCCAACTTTTTCTTCTATCAGACGGCGCGTCTCTGATTTGATATCAAGTTCCTTGATCCATTTTGAATTCACTTTTGTGCATGGCGAGAGAAAGGGATTCAGTTTCATTTTGTTGCATATGGATTTCCAGTTTTCCCAGCACCATTTGTTGAAGATGCTATCCTTCCTCCATTGCATGCTTTTAGCCCCTTTATCAAATATAAGATAGTTGTAGTTTTGTGGATTGGTTTCTGTGTCCTCTATTCTGTACCATTGGTCCACACGCCTGTTTTGGTACCAGTACCATGCTGTTTTTGTTACTATTGCTCTGTAGTATAGTTGGAAGTCTGGTATCGCTATACCGCCTGATTCACACTTCTTGCTTAGCATTGTTTTTGCTATTCTGGGTCTTTTATTTTTCCATATGAATTTCATGATTGCTTTCTCTATTTCTACAAGAAATGCCATTGGGATTTTGATTGGCATTGCATTAAACCTATAGAGAACTTTTGGTAATATCGCCATTTTGATGATGTTAGTTCTGCCTATCCATGAACAGGGTATATTTTTCCATCTTCTAAGATCTTCTTCTATTTCTCTCTTTAGGGTTCTGTAGTTTTCATTGGATAAGTCTTTCACCTCTTTTGATAGGTTGATTCCCAAGTATTTTATTTTTTTTGAAGATATTTTGAATGGAGTGGTTGTCCTCATTTCCATTTCAGAGGATTTGTCGCTAATATACAGGAATGCCTTTGATTTATGCGTGTTGATTTTAAATCCTGCCACTTTGCTGAATTCATTTATTAGCTCTAATAGTTTCTTTGTAGAGCCTTTTGGGTCTGCTAGATATAGAATCATATCATCTGCAAATAGTGATAATTTAATTTCTTCTTTTCCTATTTTTATGCCTTTAATTTCTTTCGTCTGTCTAATTGCTCTGGCCAGTGTTTCGAGAACTATGTTGAAGAGAAGTGGAGAGAGAGGGCATCCCTGTCTTGTTCCAGATTTTAGAGGGAATGCCTTCAGTTTTTCTCCATTCAGAATAATGCTAGCCTGAGGCTTAGCATAGATTGCTTTTACAATATTGAGGTATGTTCCTGTTATCCCTAGTTTTTCTAGAGTTTTGAACATAAAGGGATGCTGTACTTTGTCAAATGCTTTTTCCGCATCTATCGAGATGATCATATGGTTCTTATTTTTAAGTCTATTGATGTGGTGAAAAACATTTATTGATTTCCGTATATTGAACCAGCCTTGCATCCCAGGGATGAATCCTACTTGATCATGGTGTACAATTTTTTTTATATGTTTTTGTATCCGATTCGCCAGAATTTTATTGAGGATTTTTGCATCTAGGTTCATTAGAGATATTGGTCTGTAGTTTTCTTTCTTTGAAGTGTCTTTGTCTGGTTTAGGTATCAGGGTGATGTTGGCCTCATAGAATGAATTTGGAAGTTCTCCCTCCTTTTCTATTTCCTGAAGTAGCTTGAAAAGTATTGGTATTAGTTCTTCTTTAAAGGTTTTGTAAAATTCTGCTGTATACCCATCGGGACCTGGGCTTTTCTTAGTTGGTAGTCTTTTGATGGTTTCTTCTATCTCCTCAATTGATATTGGTCTGTTTAGGTTTTCTATATCCTCCTGACTCAATCTGGGCAGATCATATGACTTAAGAAATTTATCTATGCCTTCACTATCTTCTAATTTATTGGAGTATAAGGATTCAAAATAGTTTTTGATTATCTTCTGTATTTCTGAAGTGTCTGTTGTGATATTGCCTTTTTCATCCCGTATGCTAGTAATTTGAGTTCTCTCTCTTCTTCTCTTCACTAGCATCGCTAAGGGTCTGTCGATTTTGTTTATTTTTTCAAAGAACCAACTTTTAGTTTTGTCAATTTTTTCAATTGTTTCTTTTGTTTCGATTTCATTAATTTCAGCTCTGATTTTAATTATTTCTTGCCTTCTACTTCTTTTGCTGTTGTTTTGCTCTTCTTTTTCAAGGATTTTGAGATGAAGTATGAGATCATTTATTTGTTGGTTTTTTCTTTTTTTAAGGAATGAACTCCAAGCAATGAATTTTCCTCTTATAACTGCTTTCAATGTGTCCCATAGATTCCGATATGTTGTGTCTGTGTTTTCATTTATCTCTAAGAATTTTTTAATTTCCTCCTTGATGTCTTCTATAACCCATTGATCATTCAGTAACCTATTGTTCATTCTCCAATTGATGTATGCTTTTTCCTTCCTTCTTTTATCGTTGATTTTCAGTTTCATTCCATTATGATCAGATAAGATGCATGGTAATATCTCTACTCCTTTATATTGTCTAAGAGTTGCCCTGTGACATAATATATGATCTATTTTTGAGAAGGATCCATGTGCTGCTGAGAAAAAAGTGTAACTGCTTGATGTTGGGTGGTATACTCTATATATGTCAATTAGGTCTAGGTTATTAATAGTGTTATTGAGTTCTATAGTTTCCTTATTCAACTTTTGTTTGGAAGATCTGTCCAGTGGCGAGAGAGGTGTGTTGAAGTCTCCCATGATTATGGTGTGGTGGTCTATTAGACTCTTGAACTTGAGAAGAGTTTGTTTGACGAACATAGCTGCACCATTGTTTGGGGCATAAATATTTATGATTGTTATGTCTTGTTGGTGTATGGTTCCCTTAAGCAGTATGTAGTGTCCCTCTTTATCTCTTTTGATTAACTTTGGCTTGAAATCTATTTTATTTGATATGAGTATGGACACGCCTGCTTGTTTCCGAAGCCCATATGAGTGATATGATTTTTCCCAACCTTTCACCTTCAGCCTATGTATGTCTTTTCCTATCAAATGCGTCTCCTGTAGGCAGCATATTGTTGGGTCTTGTTTTGTGATCCATTCTACTAGCCTGTGTCTCTTAATTGGTGAGTTTAAGCCATTAACATTTAGGGTTATTATTGAGATATGGGTTGTTCTTCCAGCCATATTTGTTTATTTCTGTTACTAAACATTGTTTGTTTTCCTCTTTGATTGTTTCCCCCCCCCCCTTTACTGTCCTACCTCCCACTGTTGGTTTTCATTGTTATTTTCCATTTCCTCTTCCTGTAATACTTTGGCTAGGATGTTTTGAAGAGATGGTTTTCTAGCTGCGAATTCTTTAAACTTTTGTTTATCGTGGAAGGTTTTAATTTCATTCTCCATCCTGAAGCTTAATTTCGCTGGATACACAATTCTTGGTTGGAACCCATTATCTTTCAGTGTTTGAAATATGTTATTCCAGGATCTTCTAGCTTTCAGAGTCTGTGTTGAAAGATCAGCTGTTATCCTGATTGGCTTGCCCCTAAATGTAATCTGCTTCCTTTCTCTTGTAGCTTTTAAAATTCTCTCCTTATTCTGTATGTTGGGCATCTTCATTATAATGTGTCTAGGTGTGGATCTCTTATGATTTTGCACATTCGGCGTCCTGTAGGCTTCTAGGATTTGGGATTCTGTCTCATTCTTCAAATCTGGGAAGTTTTCTTGTATTATTTCATGGAATAGACTGCTCATTCCTTTGGTTTGGAGCTCTGTACCTTCCTGTATCCCAATGACTCTTAAGTTTGGTCTCTTAATGTTATCCCATATTTCTTGGATGTTCTGCTCATGGTTTCTTAACAGTCTTGCTGAGCTGTCTATGTTCTTTTCCAGTTGAAATACTTTGTCTTCATTGTCTGATGTTCTATCTTCTAAGTGTTCTACTCTGTTGGTAGTATTCTCCATTGAGTTTTTAAGTTGGTTTATTGCTTCCTGCATTTCTAGGATTTCTGATTGCTTGTTTTTTATAACCTCTATCTCCCTGTATAGTTGATCCTTTGCTTCCTGGATTTGTTTGCGTAATTCGTTGTCGAAGTGATCTTTCATTGTCTGATTTTGCTGTTTAATGTCTTCCTTGATACTCCAGATCATCTGAAGCATGTATATCCTGAATTCTTTATCTGACATTCCATCTGCTGCAGCTGTTACCTCTTCTAAAGTTGCGTTGACCTGCATTGCTTGTGGTCCTTTCTTTCCTTGTCTTTTCATACTGCTTGCGTATCTTTCCTGCAGGTGCGGGCGGCGGCTCTGCTCTCTCCTTATTCCAATTGGGGTGTCGTGGCTACCACGCCGGCAGGTCACTGGGCCTGTTCTGGGAGCTGGTGGCGGCTCTGTTCTGCCCCTACTCCAATTGGGGTGACGTGTCTGTCGTACCAGCAGGCCACTGGGCCTGTCCTGCTGGTCGGTCGCAGATCTGCCCACCTTTCGGGCACGAGTGGAGGCTCTGCTTTGCCCCTACTCCAATTGGGGTGTCGTGACTACCCCGCCTGCAGGATGCTGGGTCTGTTCCTGGCAAGGGAGGCGACTCTGCTCTGTCACTACTCCAATTAGGGTGGTGTTTGTACCCCGCCGGCAGGCTCCTGGGCCTGATCCGCCGGTCTGTTGTAGGTCTGCCTACCTTGAAGGCGCGGGCGGCGGATCTGCCCTGCCCCTCCTACCACGCCTGCGGACCCCTGGGCCTGATCTGCAGGTTGATCACTGGTCTGCTCACCCTGCGGGCACGGGTGGCGGTTCCGCTCCACCCCCACTCCAATTGGGGTCACGTGACCACCACACCGGCAGGGCCTGATCCGGGCGTGGGATAAGGATCTGCTCTGCCCCTACTCGAGTTGGGGTGACGTGTGTACCACACTGGCAGGCCACTGGGCCTGACCCGCCAGGCTGTCACAGGTCTGTTTACCTTGCAAGCGCGAAGGGCGGCTCTGCCCTGCCCCTCCTACCATGCCCATGTACTACTGGGTCGTGGGTCTGCCCACCTGGCGGGTGTGGGTGGCGGCTCCGCTCCGCCCCCTCTCCAATTGGGGTCACGCGTTCACCACGCTGGCGAGCCGCTGGGCCTGCTCCGGGGGCTGGCGGCGGCCCGGCTCCTTCCCTCCGGCTCGAGGACAAATTGAGGAGACTCGGGTGACTGAGCCTCACCCCCCTTACCAGAAGACCAACTGCTTATGTCACCGCTGGTATTGATGAAGATCTCTCCTCCACCGCTTTCTGCTGACATCAGATCTCTGCCATGTTGGTATCCTATGCGAATGGCAGCATTTCGTTCCCCTTGCCAGGCAACCCAAGCAATGGGTGAGTCCTGACCTGCCCTCAGCAGGACCCGGACCGAGACACAGTTTCCGCGGGCTCCTAGCCCCGGTCCAGGGAAGTTCCGGGAGCCGGAACTCGGCCGCTCCGTGCTCGGTGTAAGCTCCTATAAGTGTAGGCTCCAAGAAGCAGCCCCCGCGGGCTCAGTTCCGGGAGCCAGAATTCGGCCGATTAGTGTTTGGTGTATGCTCTGATAGTAGCAGGGTCCAAGAAGCAGCCTCCGCGGGCTCCGCAGCCCTGAGCCAGGGCGGTTCCGGGACGGTTCCGGGAGCCGGAACTCGGCCGCTCTGTGCTCGGTGTAAGCTCCTATAAGTGTAAGCTCCAAGAAGCAGTCCCCGCGGGCTCAGTTCCGGGAGCTGGAATTCGGCTTCTTGGTGTTTCGTGTTTGCTCTGATATTAGCAGGGTCCAAGAAGCAGCCTCCGCAGGCTCCGCAGCCCGGAGCCAGGGCGGTTCCGGGACGGTTCCGGGAGCCGTGACTTGGCCGCCCCGCGCTCCGTGTTCACTCCGATAAGATCAGATTTTAAGAAGCCCCCAGGCGCTGAACCCTAGCAATCTGTCTGCAAGCCGCAGGCGAATTGCAGCCTGAAATTACCTGTTCTATGGCTGAATGAGCTGCGGTCAGTCAAAAACAGGTGTGGTGACGTCAGTTTACCAACATGGTGGCTGCTGGCATCCTCTGTGGTCTGACCGGTGTGGAGAACCGAGATGGACCGCTTCCTTCCCCGTCTCGAACCCAGAATTCAGCCCTGAGTGCGGTGCTTGCGCGTCTGGCAGAAACTGCAGCACTGTAACCCTGCGTCTCTATCCCAGCGTGCGTTGCAGACTCTAGCCGCGGGGCGATTTGCTGAATAAGCAGTATTACCCTCCGTGCGACAAACCTCTCGCGTTTGAGTCCCCGTAGCCGATCCTCATGCGATGGAAATCCTTCCTCCAGGTTCCGGCGCACCCCACTATTGCTGGAAATTCCTAACAAGATATCCTTTAGCCGTCCTGACTTGTCATACTCCCACACAGTGAAGCAGCACACGGGGGTAATGCACTCCCCTCGCCGCCATCTTCGGTTTGGTTTCTTTATGTTATCCCATATCTCTTGGATGTTTTTCTCGTGGTTTTTAACCAGCCTTTCTGAGTTGGCTAGGCTCTTTTCAAGATGATATATTTTGTCTTCATTATCTGATGTTCTGGCTTCTACTTGCTCCACTCTGTCAGTGATACTCTCAATTGAATTTTTAATTTGGTTTATCGTTTCCTTCATTTCTAGAATTATTGTTTGGTTTTTTTTTATAATCTCAATCTCCTGATAAAGATGCTTAACTTCTTCTTTTATCTGTCTATGTAATTCATTTTCAAAGTGTTCTTTCACTGTTTGGATTTGCTGTCTCGTATCTTCTTTAAGGTTCCATTCCATCTGTCTAAGGTATTCCTTGAGTTCTTTATATGACCATTTTTCTGCTGACTCTAGGTCCTCCTGAATATTTAGGCTGTCCTTCATTGTTTGTACTCCTTTTCTTCCTTGCTTTTTTATGCTGCTCATGTTACTTCTTGTTCTGTTTGACTGCTGAGTTACTGTTTACTCTTATGGATTTATTTGATGCTTGAGAGGAAAGATATTAGAAGGGAAGGGAAGAAGTCACTAAAGAGAATGAGAGTAGGCAGGTAGAATTCAAGGAAGGGGGAATAAGAAGATTGAAAAGAAATGAAAAGACAAAAGAAACAAGAATAACAAAGATTAGATAATAAAGAAAGAAAGAAAAGACAAAAAAAAATTAACAAAAATAATAGTGATAATAAAAAATGAAAATTAAAATTAAAAAAAAATAATAATAATAAAATAAAAAAAATTAAAAAAATAGAAACATTGAAAAAAATTAAAGAACAACAACAAATAAAAATTGAAAATGAAAGAAAAAGAAGAAAAAAAAGAAAAAGAAAGAAAAAGAAAAGAAAAAAATGATAATAATAGTAATAATAAATGCAGTCCTAGAGTTCTATTAACTTCTCTTCCAGTAGGTGGAGCTGTGCCCACTGGGCCAAGCTTCTCCTCTCAATAGGTGGGAAGCATTCACTGTGCAGCAGCTCTTTCTCCTAGACTGGGCGGGTCTCCAATCCTGAGTGTCTAGGGCCTTGTCTTGTGTTTCCTCAAGCCAGGCCGTGCTCACCTGTGGCGCTCACCACAATACTGGCTACATGCCAGCTCTGCTGCTCCTGGGAGCCCTGTTTTCATGAACACCTGGGCTCACTCTCCCTGTTTGCCTCCCTCAGACCCTAAGTTTGTAGAGCTTGGGGCTGAGATCCCCCAGCGAATTTGCTTGCCCTCCTGTAGCCACGCCCCCGGTAGCTGGTGCAAGAGACCTCAGTTGTCAGCACTGGTGGGAGTGGTAGCCGGGAGTTCCGCGCCGCGAGTCCCGCGCCGCGAGTCCGGCGCCACTCCTGATTCCCTCGGTCTGGTTATTGTGTTCACAGGAGAGCTGGGAGTGGCCCTTAAGGTTTCCCCGCTGTGTGGAGAGAGATGGCTAGGGGATTACACACCTGTCGCGCTGGTTTCAATGCAGTTATCTCCTCCACCCGTGACGCCATTTCTCTGCCATGGTGATATCCCATGCAAATGGTGACCGTTTGTTCCCTTTGCCGGATGACCAATGCAACGGGTGGGTCCTGACTGTCTCTCCCAATCCCCGTTTCAGTCCTATGGCCACTGCCTATGAAGGCTCGGTTGGCTTTTACCTCTGTAAATTCCTAAGGGCCGGCCAATTATTTCAGTGGGATCATTAGTGCTGAGTCACACGAAGCAGGCGAACCGGAGCTTAATTGCCTCCGATTCGGGCTCTGTGTGTGTGTTCTGAGGGGCCCAGCCTGTACACCCCAGATCCACGTCAGCTCAGCATTGCCTAGTGATCCTGAGCAAACAGCATTTAGACAGTTTACGGCTCCCTATGCCCGCGCAGTTGAAGATGTCAGAGACTTGATCTCTCTGCGCCTGCCACCATGTTACATCTCCTCAGTAATATTCATGTTGCTCTTACAGCTTCCTGGTCTAAGCAAGTTCTTGGGATTATACAAACTGCTGCTTCTGTTTCCAGTCCAGATTTCTAGAAATGAAACCCTGCCGCCGTCGCCTCCGTCTCTGGGCCGCGCTGACGAGCGTCGCGCTTGTCTGCGACCGTAGCAGAGCCGCCCTGGCCTCCGCAGCTCTTCAGCCCGGTGCCAGGCCCCAGGGGCCCAAGCGGCTGCCGCCGCGGCTCTCCGTCCCCCTCCTCCGGAGCATGGGTCCCCTGGCAGGGGGCTGCAGAACGACCCCAGAGCAGGCTCTGCCCGAAGGTGCAGCGGCGAACAGGCCACAGAGACGCTCGAGGCTGCAGTCCAGCCTTCGGAGGACAGGGCTCGGCACGCAGCCCAGCTCCAACCTCTAGGTGCGGCTGCCGGACAGTGTATACAGAGCCATCAAGACAGCAAACAGAAAGCAAATGGCGGCTCCCACGGAGTGGATTTTCGGCACAGAAACCACAGCCCCGCCAACAATCCCAATCCACAAACTCTCCCTGTATAAAAAATATTCAAAAAAAAGAAAAGAAAAAAAAGGCGGGGCGCACTGAGCTTTCTTTGCCTCGGGTACTTACAATCCAATGCTGATTACACATTCAGCTTCTCCGCCCGGAGCGAAGCGAAAGAGGAAGCAGATGGGAGCAAAGCGCCCGCGGCTCTGAGCAGCCAAGCGTCTCTTTTTCGATTTCTTTGTTCTTCCTGCTCCTTGGCAAAGTGGTCCACTACAGATTAACGGTGAAAGGAGCTTTAACAGACTGTGCGAAATCTCTATTAAAGCCGCTGCTTTGAGCACCACGCTCAGCACTTCAGCAACCCCCGTACGCAGCGGCCGTCTTCCTCACATCATCTCCTTTACTAGATTTTAGTCTTCTTATGAAACTTAAGTACTTTAGTCATAAATATGGAATTCCTAGCCTTATAAATACCACTTTTTATAATCATAATTCAGTTGTGGTATTAAAGTTTTTCTTTGCCCTTTTTTTCTGGCATTTTAAAAAGTATGCAAAATGTATGTTAATTACTTTTACAATTACAAAACATAATGGATACTAAAAACATACATGCATAGATATAATAGGATTGATAAAACTAGATTGTTAGAGATTAGAAATAAAAAATAAATAAGATCAATCTAGTTTTTTTTTTAAATAAATGAATATAAAGTTTAAAAGATTAGTTCACTTTTTGAGACTATTAAAGCTACTATAAATTTCTCAAAAAATAAGTGATGATTCTGACACCTGAAAATGAAGAAAAAATACCTTTTAAAACTTCTCAATCATATATCTGATTTTTAGTACCAAATCATTTATTAAAAAAAAACTTTTATCTCTACCATTTTTTATACTCTTGTAATCAATTCTAGTCAGAACTATACTCTTTTAAAAGGTGTTTAAATTATTAATATATTGTGGTATGTTCATAGTGGTCATTTTAAATCTGTAACAGTGTTTTCTACACTTAGGATAGACAATAAATGAATAAGTTCTTCTTTAATTGAAAACAAACCTGATCATTTTTGGCAATTTACTAGTCATTATATACTCACTGTGTGGGGATAGAGAGCCCTGCAAGCCAAGTCCACACAGAGTCAGTCTCAGGAACTGTGAGAGACAGGCTTTCAGGATCAAGAGTGCCCCTGGTTCCTGGGTGAGAATGTGATTAGCAAATTTGAATAATTCTGTGGACTGACTAAAAACAGAAGACTTACCTGCATGAGGAGAGTGGGAAAGAAAACTTGAGCTGAAGCCATGCAAGGCCTTCCTAATTTTAAATATCAGAGCAGCAGGTAATATTGAAACTCTCTTTAAATGACCATATATTACAATTGACTCTAAGACACTGACATCTTTTAAAGGTTGGTACTCAGAGGAACTTTGACAAACTAGAAGTAGGGGGGGTGGTGAGTGGGTACTGGATCAAGAGGGAGAGGGCCACAATTTGGGGCAGTTTTAAAACTTTAGGGGTATTTCCCTTTGTGACCACTAAAAACAATGAAAGAATAATGTTTCATTGTCTAGGGATACATACCTTGGGAAGTGTAAATTTGAATCAGGCCAGTCCATGCCCTTAGCAATAGTGACACCCAACAAAAGGACCATTTAATAATTTATTACTCATGTGGGAGTCTTTGGAGGGACCTTTTATGTCTCAAGACAAATGAATTGGGAAGTGAAATGGAAATTCCATTGAGTAGCTTTCTATAGAGCTCATAATTGTATTTTTAGAGATATGAAATGAATGTCCTTGTCACTGTCAGTAATGTGTAGAACTCTAACACATATTTAAAGTATTCTACTGATGCCTTGAGTTGTGACCTATATGTACATTAACTTAATTTATATTTCAGCAATCTATAATGCAAAGAGATTCCAGAATTCTTTACCCCAGTGGAAGCAATGAATCAAGAGTTCCTAACTACTGGTGCTGGAGAGATAGCTCAGTTGGTAAAGTGCCTGCCTTGCATGCACAAGGCCCTGGGTTCAAACCAATCCCCAGCACCACCAAAAAGAAAACAAAAGAAAAAGAAATTTCTGACTACACAGGAATGGGGTGTACTGCTAAAGATTGTGGAAGGTGGATTCTGTCACATCAAGAGGGAGGCACTGGACCATATGGAATAATGTGATTGGCTTATGCAGGGGTTCCTTGATAAGGATAGTTGTTTAACTAAGAGGCCCTACCCACAGAAATAGTGTAGGAAGGGAATCTCCCCTTAGACTACTCAAGGCAGATTCAGTTTTACCAGATGTTGATACTGCCAATTATAAAATTTGGTTCTGCTCTGTCATGACCCCTTGCCCGCAAGGAAGACGCAACTCAGGAATCTTCTTTCAGCAGTTTATTCAGGCCCTTGATATTTCTTCTTCTCTCTCTCTGATGCCCCTCCCAGCCTTAATAAAGCATCCCAAGCCCCAATGCAAAGCTGCCGCGTGGATCTTTCTCACAGGGTGGTGAAAAATCATGTGCCAACTCTCCCAGATAAGGAGTTGTTTGTCACAGACCACAGCGGAGCCAGCGTCATCTTGTAATGGCGACCATAATCTGCAGAAACGGCAGAAGCGGCTCACCACACTGCTCCTCACATGTTGAAGTATAATATTAGAGAAGCATGCCAAGGCAAGCATATAAATCAGGGATTGTTTAAAAAGGGTAGCATAGACTTCTTCCAGGAGGGAGAAGGGGGGCATAGTGGTATCCTGATATCCTAAGAAGCAAGGTGTTCTGCCATTTTTATATGTCTTAGGCTTCCTTTGTTCTCCTGCTCTCTTCCCCTTATTTCTCTCCTTCCTGCATACATAACTAGGCCCAGGAGATGCTTGGTGGAATGGCCAAAAGGTGAGAAGTGGATAAATAGCAAAGTGCTGGATGGAGCAGCCCAGGACACATTAATTAACAACTTTATAACTCTCTGTAGGGAGGGGCAATTCCTGGGACAGGTTACCTTAGCAACAGGTCGGAGCAGGGGCAGGTTATCTTGCTCGGGTGGAGGAAGGGCTCTGAAGCCATTTCAGTAGACAGTCTTCAACTCAGGAGACAGTCTTCAACTTCCCAGCTCATTCAAATTGGCCTTCTTGAGTATCTAACCTGACTCAATTTACCTATCTATATGGACTGCCTAATTCTGGCCTCAATGTCAAGGTACAAATTGAAGAGCCTTAATTTTAGGCCTCTCACCACACCAATGACTTGCAAAGTCCTACATATTATTAGTGATTGAGGTGTTTACAGTTACATATTATATTATTTTTCCACTATATATCTTCTAGTTATTGAGATTGAAATTTAGAAGAGACATTCCCCCAAAAAATTTGGTGAAGAAGGTAGAAGATATATTGTATTTAGCAGTAAAATTTGGTTCATTATGTCAGAAGAGTGTTAGATGTTGATATTTCCAATTATAAAATTGGTTCTGCTCCCTCACATGTTACATGATAACAGCTTTTATTAACAGGGATAAATTAATGATTTTCCCCATGGGGGTGAAATTCACATAAACAACGACAAGATGCAAAATTCAGTGACATTTTGTACATTTGCAATGCTGTACAAGCATCACTTCTACCTTGTTACAAAATAAATTACTTACTCTTAACAACCATTTTCTATTTCCTACTCTCTTCAGACACTGTCAATCACTAGTTTGTTTTCTGTCTCTATATATTTCCCAATTCTAGATATTTTACATGAATAAAATCATACAATTTGTGATGTTTTGTAATTTTTTTCACTTAGAAAAATGTTTTTGTGGTTCATTCATGTTGTAGTATTATAAAGCAAGGGCCTGCTACATACAGCTGAGGCAACCACAGCAGTCCTTTTTTTTTTTTTTTTTTTTTTTGTGATAACACCAGAAAGATTTGAGATATATTGGTCAGAGTATCATGCATGAGTTCATTGAAAGATTAGGGAAAGGGAAAGAGGCACACTCTCAAGGGAGAAAGTGGGTCCTCTCAGGAGAGGGACAGTGTACCCCTCCTCCTCTCTAGCTTTATTTGGGGTCACAGGAAAGCTTCCAGAGAGTCCCTCCCAGGTCCCCCTCTTGACTTTTGACTAATAGCAGGATAAAATCAGCAGCCACTGTGCATAGTCCAGGGAAACTCTGAGTTACTCTGGCTCATGCTGATGGCTTGTAATTGGAAATTGTCCTTACAGATTTTATGGTTGGGGATATTAGTCTTTCCTTTGTAAGTTCTGGAACTTGGTTTGTGTAAGAGTCACAAATTTCCTCCCTTCAGGGTAACTTGTATTCTTTTTACTAGTATGTCAGGCTTGTGTTTCTCCTTAGGATAACAGGTCAAATGCTGAGAAATGTAACATACCCTACTCACATAAGCCAGACAGGGATGCAGGTAATTTTTTAAAAATAAAGCATATAGGCATAAGCACACAGTGGGCCTAGTTTATAATACTATTACCTTAACTGCATATTCCTACCACTCATGTCTGTTACCTCTCAGTAGCATGTAACAATACCTCATTCCTTTTGATAGGAAAATAAAATTCCATCATATGAATATACCACACTTGTTTATCCTTTTCATTACACTTCAAGAAAAATTTGTGAGTATGCTATGTACATATGTGAATATACCACAGTGAATTTCACCTTTATGTATGTCTATAAGGCATCAATTAAAAAAAAAAAAAAAACAATAAATAGAAGAAATTCCAGAAGAGCAAGGAAAAGGAACTGGGAGAGGAAGAAGGGCAGGGAAAGAGAAAATACTGGGGACTGAAATGGAGCAAATTATATTTCATGCAAGTATGATTAGATCAAAATTAACTCTCAAATTATGTATAACTATAAAAACCTAATAAAAACAATAAAAAGGAAGAAATTTTGTGAATGAGTGAGTGCCCTTTCTAAATGGCTAAAACTGAAAATGTTCAGAAAACTTTTCAGACATTTTGGCTCATAATAATCCATAGGAAATTCATATTATGTAATGATAGCATTTTAGGTATAAATAAATACATTTTCAAAAATTCTTTTTTAGTGATAGATTACATTTTAAAAACATTTAAAATTCACATATTTGGTAAGGAACTTGTATTAATAATATATATAAAAAAATCTCAAAACTCAACAATAAAATTATAAATTTTGTCTCCCCAAAATGGGCAAAAAATTTGAAGAAAAAAATAAAAATGGTAATTGAATCTCAAATAAAATATATGTAACATCATTAGTCATTAAGTAAGTACAATTTTAAAACACTCTGAAATACCACCATACATCTAGTAGAATGGTTAAAATAGGTAGCACAGGATAGAATAGAATAGGACAGGATAAATGTGAGGAGGAGAGAGAGAGAGAGAGAGAGAGAGAGAGAGAGAGAGACAGAGAGAGACAGAGAGAGACAGAGAGAGACAGGCAAAGCTCTTTATTCTAAAATTACCAAACTGTTCCAAGAATGTAGACCAATTTAAACTCTGCTACTTTGCTGTTAGAAGTGAAAAACTGTATAGCCACTTTCGAAAAAAGTCTGACAATTTCTGTGACTGAGCGCCTCAGCACCCAGCTGGGGAGTGTAACTCAGTCACCAGTAAGGTTGGCCTCCCACATATTCCCCCTTTCTTAATATAAAAAAAAGAACATGGAAAATTTTCTTTCAGTCACTTGGCTCTTTGTCCAAGGTCATCACAATCTGCTATTGAAACACAAAAAGAATTAGTAGAAAACATATTATCTTCATAACAGTCAACACAATAATCTGGATTATTATTACCTTGCCAAACACTCATCAGAAGATTTTTAATCTTTTCCCAATTTTATTGGGACACATTGTTTTTGGCCATAGTAACAGACATTTTCATTGCCATGGCATTTAGGCCTCTCCATAAACCATAGAGCAAAGGGCTCACACACATTATTCATTGCATTGTCTTCTAGAACATCATTACTTAGTTCTCATCCTTCCATCAGCACTTATCTGACCATGAAGGAAGTTGGATGTAATTTAAGTCAAACATTAAGAAAATCCATACATTGTAAGTTTTAAGACATAGCTACAAAGTCCGAAATTGAACAAGCAAGGAATAATATTTAAAGTAGTCACTTTAGGGATTATGGGATCAGTAGTTTGGCTAGGTCTGGTTAATAGACATACACCTGTTTTAAAGCCTGAATATTAACTTCAGCATATTATAGTTCTGAAATATTAGCTGGCAATAATTAATGAGGCAATAAGTTGTATTTTTATAGGCTACAGGATATTTATCATTTTTTCTCTTCACTCTCATATTTAAGGAGTTAATTAGGTCTGTCAGTAATACAAATACCCTTGGAAAAATCTATTTTAATAATCTTTCCAACAATTGTTCATAAAGGTAAATGTAGTCTTAGCCACTAAAGTCCAGCATAATTGTCTGGCTTGGGTTTTTTATCTGCTGTCTAGCATAAGTTTCTGTCACTGGTGTGGTCAATTTGTTGCTCCGCTATTTGGCTAACTCAGTCCCGGGAGTTGGTGATAACTGGCTGGAGACAAACCTCAAGTCAATGTCCAGTAGCTCAGTTTCTTTTTGGAATGTACACAACTATTATAGGGTTTGAGTGGGGCGTGCCTGTCAATCTACATAAGCAAGATAATATCCATAAGCCAATCATCTTCTGCCCAGCTGGGGAGTGTAACTCAGTCACCAGTAAGGTTGGCATCCCACAAATTTCTTATATATGCCTAAGTATATAGTTGAGTCCTAAGTATATAGTTGAGTCAATTAAAGTTTTGTTCATGTAAAAAATTAATAGTAGCTTTATTTGTAATCTCAGAAAAGAGAAATTAAAATATTTAATTGATAAGTGAATAATGTAATGCTTGTATGTATGTACAGTGAACTATTACTCAGAACAAAAAATAATGTACTACTGAAACACATAGTAATGTACATGGATCAGAAATGCATTACACTTGGTGGAAAAAGATAGAATCCAAAGACTGAAATCTGTGTCATATATTATGGAACATGATATATATGAAATCATATATTATGAAATATGATATTCTAGAGAAGACAAAACTCTGGAGACTGAAAAAAATATCAGTGGATACCAGGGCTGGGAGTACAGGAATGATTTAATATTAAAGGGACATGACAACTTTTGAGTCTGTTGTACCTGTTCTACATCATTTTTTTTAAGTTGTAGTCAGACACAATACCTTTGTTTTATTTATTTGTTTATTTTTATGTGGTGCTGGGGATTGAACCCAACACTTTTCACATGCTTGGCGAATGCCCTACTGCTGAACCACAACCCCAGACCCTGTTTTACATCTTGCTTGCTTGTTGTGGTCCGTGGTTATGTGACTGAACATAATAGGCAAAACTTAAAGAATTTTATAATCAAAAGTGTCATTTTGCTGTATATAAATTCTAAATTTTAAAATCTGTATAAGAGCAGGGGATGTAGCTTAGTGGCAGAGTGCTTGCCTCACACAGGTGAGACGCTGTGTTCAATCCTCAGCATCACATAAAAACAAATAAACAAATAAAGATCTCAAAAAGTAAAAAGCTGTACAGTGTATATGTTCTCACTACAATGCAAATATGCTAGAAATCAGTAAACACAAGATAAGAAAATATCCATATATTTAGAATCTGGAAAAGATTTTTTTATGGTGGGATCACACTGTCATCATTTTGCTAACCCTAATAAGAACATTGCTCCAGATGACTATTACGTCATTAAATATAATGTTAAATGCCAACTTAGTAAAGAATAATGACACCTGAACTTACTAATCCATCTTAACTTTTGTAAAAATGGAACAACCAGATATGCTGTTCCTCCTGAGAGGGGTAAGCATCTTCTATGTAAATTATTCTTGCCAAAAAGCTAGACCTGTATATTATCAAGCTTCTAGATCTAATAATTTACTAGAAAATTATGGAAAAGCCAATGGAAAGAGAAAAGTGTTAGATCAAACTTTGGCTATTAAAGATATATAAAATGTGGGGAGTGTAATAGGATTAACTGGCTCAGTTTCTTAAATAAATAAAACACAATAAAAAAGAGAACAAAAATAACTAACAATGTTAAAAGACACAAAAGAGGAAAAGAGAGACAATAAACCAAAATAATGAATGTGGACTTTTTATATACTGATTTGAACAAAGTTCAAAAAAATTAGCTAATAATAACATTTAAATGCTAAGTGATTATTTTAATATTCATGAATGAAAAATGTGAAATATAAAATAATAGTATGTTTGGAGTTTGCTTCAAGATCATCAAATAAAAAGGAAGGGTAGGTGGTAAGAGACTGTATCTATACAGACAGAGATATTATATATATATTACACATAAATATATATTTTTTAAAGATAATATATCGGGAACTTCAGATTGGGCAGAGGGGAGGGGAGCAGGTATGGGGATGGGAAGGACTGTGGAATGAGACAGATATTTTTACCCTGTATACATGTATGACTATACTACCAGTGTGACTCTGCACCATGTACAGCCAGAGGAGCGAGAACTTGCGCTCCATTTGTATACAATATGCACTCTACTGTCATGCAAAACTAATTAGAACAAATTAAATTTTTTAAAACAATAAAATTATGGCTTTCAGCTTGTAAAAAAAAAAGAATTAGAAGAGTATTATGTGGGCTGGGGATGTGGCTCAAGCGGTAGCACGCTCGCCTGGCATGCGTGCGGCCCGGGTTCGATCCTCAGCACCACATACAAACAAAGATGTTGTGTCTGCTGAAAACTAAAAATAAATATTAAAATTCTCTCTCTCTCTCTCTCTCTCTCTCTCTCTCTCCTCTCTCTTAAAAAAAAAGAAGTATTATGTGTACAGTCTAATAGTAGAAAGTTGTGCGTGTTAGCTCTGAGGAACCCCCCAAAAGTTTATTTTCACTCATTAGTGGTAGAGAATAGAGGGATATATCTGGGAATGGTAGAATGTGGAACCTGTAGGTTCTCAGATACCTATTGACTACACTGAGAGAGTCTCCAGAGAGTACAATTCATTGATTTAACCAGAGCAAGAAGCATGGAATGCTTTGAAGATATGAAGCAATCACACACACACACACACACATATATATATATATATATATATATATATATATATATATATATATATATACAGAAGTTACCTAAGTGTGTAATTATTCAGACAGCTTTCAAATCATAAATATTGATTACTATGAATTGGCAAATTTAAATGATTTAAAAAATAACACCAGATGCAAATGCAATTAAGACCTTTAGGTTCTTATCTGCTTTAGAAATACATATGTTTTTGTATTTGTGTGTGTGTGTGTGTGTGTGTGTGTGTGTTGTATGCAACAGCTTATAGTTATAAGGTTTTATGCATAGACAGATATATATGTAGGCAGTCAGATAAGGATAATTAGCATTGTAAATAATATTTTCTTTGTATTTTTGTAATTCCTTTTTTTTGTAGATTAAAAGGCTGAGAAAGTCAGTAATTGCTCATCCCATGTCAGTTCTCTACAACGAAAAGTAAGAAAAATAACAATGTAAAATTGGTGTATAATACCAATACTTGGTATTGTGTTTGAGACTTATTGGCACTACTAATTTGTTTAAGAAAATCTTTTAAGTTTGGCAAGACATTCTCTAGAGTTTAGCTACAGTATCCATATTCCAATCCCTAATTTCCTCCAAAGTACTGTCATATACTGCTGACTCCTAAATTTATACTGCCTATTCAGATATCTATTGCAAATAATTCTGTCTCATTGGCAGGTGAGGTTGAATATATTGATGACTTAATGGGTTCCAATTTAACTCTTGGATTCTAATTTTTTCCCTCTACTCATGCAGTTTGTATTTCAGTGTTCATTATCTCAGAAGATAAGACCATTATCTAATCAGTTGTTATTACAGTACACAAAGTAATTTTTGATGCCTCCCCTTTTTCCTTGCCCTTGACCTTTAATCTGTCCTCAATTTGTCAATTTTACTTTCAAAATGTATCTTCAAATTCTCAGTAGCTCTTCATTTTTACTTTTACCTTGCTAAACATATCCAAAATCATTTGTCACTTAGATGACACACTTAAACAAAGTTCTGGTGACTTCTGCATAAATTCTAAGCTTATTGCACATCACCACAGCTACAGATCACTACCCCACTCATGGTAAACATCTTTTAGTTCCAATAATCTTCCAGCTTCTTTCTCTTATTCCACTCTCATTTGTCTTTAATATACTAATTACATGTGGTGCATAAAATGTAAAGTGATGTTTTAAACCCATGTTTGATTTCAAGTTTGATTTAAGAAGTTTGCTAAAGATAATCTTTCTATCTGAATAATAAAACACACATAATAAACTAAAGACCACAGTTTTATCATCAAAGTCATCAAAGGCTAGCTGAAAATTAAAAAAGAACTAAACAAGCTAAATTTCAGAGAGATATGAGACCTTTGTATCTGAGTATGGGATAACTGTTATTTTCAAGTCAGGGGCCAAGTACCTAGAATGTATATGTGCAAGCAGAAAAAGAAGTTTGCCACAGGTAACTTCTTTGTTGAGTAAAGACCAACAGAACTCTCTCAAAGACTCCAATGGGTGGCATAACAACTTAAAATAACAAAAACTGAAAACAAGCACATAGATATCAAAATTTGAAAACTATCACCCATATGGATTTTTTTGAGTAATCTGTAATAAAAGTAAGGCTTAAAAGCAGAGAGGAATCTTTTTGGCTTACTCAGATCAAGAGCATAATTGGAGGTAAATACAAATGTTAAAATTAAACCACAGCTGCAGCCCAACCTGTGTCACTTAAATACTGATAAAAACAAAGAAATTGCCATCTCATAGCACCATGTGAAACTGGGTTTGGCAAAAAGGACAAAGAGAACCACATATCATTTGACAACAAAACTAAACCTCCTAGCTATGACCATCTCATTGGACATGTTCCTAGACAGATTTTATCCCCCAGTTCCCTTCTATCAGTCCTTCTTCCAGAATCATAGTTTTTATAGCCTTTTTTGTGATGTTTGTTTTTAGGGTGCATCATCTGCTTGGTTTCAAGTTTCATAAGACCCCAGGCAAAGTCTGTTTTTTTTTTCTCACCAATAAAATCCCAGTGCCTAACTGGTCATGGTGGCACATTCCTGTAATCCCCACGCCTTGGGAGGTTTAGGGAAGCTTTTCTTGGCAACTTAGTGATATTCTTTCTCACAATAACATAGCTGGGAGTATACCTCAGTGTTAAATAGACACACACACACACACACACACACACACACACATTAGTACTCAGTTCACAATAGGTACTCAATAAATATGTGGATAAATAAATAAATATCTCATATATAGAAAAAGAACTAGCAAGCTGTGGTGAGAATAGGCCTAAATCAAGTGTCAGTGTATTTGGGTTCCAAGTCATAGCTCAGACTTGGAATCACTCAAGGATTTGGCAAACCACTGTCCCTTCCTCTATCCTGGAGTCCTCATCTCTACATGAAGTTTGACTTGGGTGAAATTTCTAATTCTGAATTCTTAGAGAAGAAAGAAAAAAGAGCCCTTCCTATTTCCTGAACCTCTGCTTTGCCCACTACTATGTACACCTCTTGTGGTACATTCATGTGGTTTGTCATTTTGTTTAACTTATGGGTCCCTGGAATTTACACATCAAAGGAGGTAAGGTAGATTAGTTTCAAACCTGATATATGTTTGAAGAAGCCTAATTTCTGATTCTTCTACTTCGCTATAGTCCATATCCTAATCAGACCAGGAGCTTCTTTAGATTAAAATTAAAGGGACATGATCTGTGTAGGCATAAGTTTCTCCACCTCAGCTTGCCTGTTTATAGATGGAACGATATTGTCTTCAATAAAGTGAACAAAAAGATTGTTAATAATTGTGATCCTGGGCTGGACATGGTGTTACATGCCTGAAGTCCCAGCAACTCCGGAGGCTGATGCAAGAGGATCACAAGTGTGAGGTCAGTCTGGGTAAAACCCTGTCAATAAATAAATAAATAGTGGTAGAGTGCCTCTGGGTTAAATTAACAGTATTACTAGTAATAAGTAACTGGGATCTCTGATTTGGTAGAACAGGTGCACCAATGAATTCAGTAAATAAACATAATGTGCTTAAAACAATGACCTAAATAAGAAGTTGAATGCTGAGAAATAATCAGTTCAAGACTAAGAATAATCATTTTTGACTGGAATATACTGATTCCAGTTCAACAAGGATTCAGTAGACTTTGATAGTCAAAGTGAAGTGGTAGCATCCATAGAAGTTGCTATAGATTGGATCTGGAATGTCCCCCAAAGACTCATATGTAAAAGTTTGGTCCTGACCTTGGTACCATTGGGATGTGATGGAAACCTTAATTCATGAGGCCTAATAGGAATTTTTAGGTCATTAAGGGTTTACCCTTGAAAGAAAAGGTAGCACCCCAGGCCTTATCTTTTCTCCCACTTCCTTTGCTTCCTGGCTGCCAGAAGATGAGCAACTTCATCCACTACATGTTGTCATTATGCTGTGCTGCCTCACCACAAGTACAAAAGCAATGGCATCAACTAACTATTGACTGAAATTTCCAAAATTGTGAGCCAAAATAAATCTTTCCTCTCTTAAAGTTGATTATCTCATGTGTTTTGTTAGAGTAACAAAACACTGACTAACACAGCAGATGATTTAATAATATAGAGGAAAAAACAAATATATAAATAATGGTTATTATATTCCAGTTCATTTCTAAAATAAAGACATGCATAAAATATCAGGAATTAAATGGCAAACTAGGAATAAAGAAGTGGCAACAGCCACACTGTTTTCTTCTCTGATGTTGACCGCAATTTTTTTTCTGACAAGAACTAGAAATAACCTAAATCACTTTTTCTTCTGCCCCTTCATACACAATCAGTTATTTTACAAAGCAATGAATCTGCCAATTTAAGAAACTCTGGAAGATCTTGATAGAGTTAAGTTCTTGAGTCTCTTATCCCTTTTTCTTGTTTTTGAAGAGTATAACAAGTGTTTCAGTTGTCTAGTAGACTTCGAATATAGAACAGTGGTCTGAAAATTTTGAGCACTAGAAACATCTTTTATCAATGAAAAACCCCGTAAAATAATTTAAAAAGTTGTAGAGGGAAAAAAATGGAAAAAACATATAAAATAATTAGGGAGTGAAGAAGAAAAGTAAGAGATAAGAGAAAAGAGGAAGCAGAGAAGAGAGAAAGAACTCAGAGAAGATGCAAGTGACTACAAGATGTAAGAAGTTAAAAAGGAGAAATAAAAAAGAGACAAGAGTAGGCAAAGGTGGCAAAGATGATTAAGGAGAACACATAATTTGCATGCCTTCAAAAATCCACTTAAAGCACATAAAATCAATTAAAAATATATGAGACTAAAAAAATTACAACCTACAATGGTATCCAAATGAATTGATGAATTATTTAACAATCTATAAATACATAGAGAACTAAAGAGCTGGGGAATAAAAACACCCTATAGGACCCACCTCTCACTTGCCACCTCCAAAATGCCAAGCAAGTTATTTTGATTTGATGAAAACCTTCCTCAGAGACTGGTGCTCATTTTTATTTTCAATGTGAACAAACACCATTTATGTGTTTGACTATGTTATGATATATCCTACAAATGAGACTTTTCTATCCTGAGCATAAGTACTTTTGACAGTTCACCAATTCCATAAATGCCAGCACCTTATCTTAATACAACATCTCCCAGGTTTAGCATATGTCACTTTCCTCTGTGGAACAGTCCCAATGTCCTCCTAGTTTTAGACGCATTTTGTAAGATATTCATGAATATAATTCCTTGCGAAGGATATCAGAGTTCAATTTTTCTTTTAATTTCTTTGGATTAAAATATACATTGCTGTTATTGTATTAAGAATATAAAGACTTGTTTTATTGTAAAAATTGGTTTTCAATTTATTTGTGTGCAACATGAGTTTCACAGATGTTTATTAAAATATTTGTGTGTGTGTGTGTTCTCAAATATGACTTGTCTTACGGTGTCACAAACTTATTTGAAACAGCTTTCCTCCCCATTTCCCAGGGCTCACTGGTAAGATGTATCAAAGATTGATGGTGGCCTAAGATATCCTCAACATTAGCACTCCTTCCTGACCCAGACTGGGAATGACTATCCTGGCAAACAGTGGGAAAACTGGGCCTAGCCAGGTTTCAGTTGATATTGGCATTATTTTATTAGCCATGCCATTTGTGTTCTGTATTCTATTGCTTTATAAGCCCAAGGCTAGACAAATCTTATAGTCAACAACTTACCCTGAAGTATGACTTTTGTGTGTGTGTGTCAGGCTAATACTTTCTTTACTGGGCTGTTACTCTCAGGTACCACTATCTACCTGCCCTAATCATCCCAGGGCCCAGTAGGAGAAAACTAGAAACAACCCCTATATCCCAGAGCCTACTAAAATTTTTCAAACCAGCTAATCCTAAATCTGTACTAACTTTTTTGTTCCACACAGAAACCAAATAAAGTCTTTTTCCTATCCTTGCTCCCCTGGTTTCTTGACCTATTATAGTACTTCTCTAATTGGCATGTCATGGAACACACCTTCTTCTTAGGAACTGACACTATAAGAAACATTCCAACATCAGTGGTATCCTGAGCTGTCAGGCTTATCATACCCAAATCATAATACAATTGTACTTTATAACATTTCCACAGGTCCATGTGGTATTCAGAAAAATACTGGCTGAAGCAGAATCACAGAGGTCTATTGCAATAGGCTAAATAATATTTCCCTCAAGAATATTCACATTCTAAACTCTAGAACCTAAGAATTTAGAATATGTTTTTAACTTTACATGTTAAAAATTACTTTAAAGATGTGATTAAGTTAAGAATATTGAGATAGGGAAATACTCTCGTATTTTCCAATTGGTCCAATGTAATCATTTATCCTTAGAAGATAGATGAAGAATGTGAACCCATTTTGGATTTCTGACTTTAAGCACAGTAAGATAATAAATTTCTGATGTGTAAGCCAATAAGTTAGGGACCATTGGTTGCACAGTAAAAGTTGTAGCACCAGTTCTAACAGTGATTTGACTATAACAAACAGAAAACACTGCTGGTGAGATTTCAAATGAGATGAGACATGTTATTGAAAACAGGAGGAAGGAAATTTTTTATTAAAATGGCAGGAAGCTTAGTTGGATTTTGCCTTACCAGTAAGAGGAAAGAATTTTTGAGCAATGAACTTGATTATTTAACCAAGGAGATTCCCAAGCAAAGTGTTGAAGTTGTGACCATTTTCTTGTTTATAATAAAATATAAAAGGAAAAATATAAACTGAGGAAATAATTATTAATAAAAATAAAATAGGATTTGTCAATTTGGGAAATATTCAGGATTTTTAGATTGTAAAAGATGCTAAAATGGGAAAAATCACTATGAGGAAGCATATTCTGAAAAGAAAATAAAGGGTGCAACTTAATGACTTGATGCTAGTACTTGGGAAGGGTCAAAAGAGCAATGTATTTGCTCACATGCGGAAAGAGGTTAGTTATGTAATTCATGGATAATTTTCAATAATTTAAGTAGAAGTCAGAAAAAAAAGAAATGGATGAATTAGGCAGTAAAGATTTGTGAAGGAGGGTTTGTTTTCTAATACAGCAAGTCCCTAAGAAATGCAAAGGAAAGAACATTGATAATGTTATATACCCAACACACTGTCAGCTGGGAATGAAAGGGACAGAGAAAAAATGAAATGAAAAAATTCTTTTGGACTCCACAAATTTACATGCAGGAAATAAGATAATAAAATTTCTTAGCTACAAATATTTTGAGGGACCAGTGAATTTTTAAAATTTTTCTCCCATTTAGAATGGAATATCTATAATTATGTCTGCTTCACTGTTGTATTTGGGAGCAGATGACTTACATTCCAGTTTCAAAGGCCAACTGATAGGAATTTTATCAAATTGTAAGAGACTTTGGATTTGAGCTGATGCTGTGAAGTATTTAGTCTTTTCAGGAATTTTGGATAGAGTGAAGATATTTTGTATGTGGGATGAATGTCAGCTTTTGGTGTCCACTGTAATTGGTTTAAAAATGCCCCACTCCCAAGGTGTCAACATTCTAATCACCAGAAAATGCATTATGTTACTTTCCATGGTAGAAGAGATTTTGACTTTACAAGGTGGAAAAAAAGGAAATGACTTCTGCTCTAGGGCTTCCAGAAGTATGACTGATTTCCATGGTATGACTGACAAGCTGATTTTTAGCACAGTAAAATGCATTTCAGATTTCTGATATCCAGAACTATAACATAATAAAATTGTGTTTGTTTAAGCTACAAAGTTTGTGTTAATTTGTTAAAACAACAATGAGAAATTAATACATTTGTCATAAAAAGAGCAGGGAGAAGAGCAGATTTACCATGCCCACCTAAAGTGAAATAAAGCTGTCATCAAGAAATTCTCCTCTCATTTTGTTCATGGACTTGAAGAACTGTACATTTGAATAGAGAGTGCATGACACTGTTAATGGAGAAGCAACCCATTTCCTTTATCTTCATTATCCAACTGACAAAGAAAATGTGAGAAATACTATATCATTATGGTCTTCATATATCTCTCTTTCTCCAAACCTTCCTCAAGACCTGTCCCCAAATGTCCAGGGAGGAAAAAACAACAACAGCAAAAACAACAACAACGACAACAAAAATTTGCTTTCCCCTGGCATTCTCAGCAAATTCTCCCCTCTCAGAAAACTAAATCAGTAGTCCTTTAGTGGGACTAATACCCAGTTTCACTATTCCAAGCAGGTTCTGAGACGTTAGTTACAAGCATCATTTCTAGGAATGAATGAGTATGTTGACATGAAGGATCTAAGACAGAAAAAATATATATACATATTATATATATATATATATATATATATATATATATATATATATATATATATATATAGCTTATTGGCTACAAAGAGAAGCTACATGAATCTCCAATATCACTCATAAAGAAAACTTTCCATGTCTTTAAAACACTCATTTTTCCTTCATGGGATCCTTTTTTTTCCTTCTAGGAAAAGAAATACAGAATTAAGTTATCTACAGGCTCTCAACAGTGCCCAATTTACCTCTTCAACTGTATAATACAGGTTGGGGTTCCCTTATGTCAGATAAGTCCAAGGTGAGTTACTAGATTCCCCAGTACCCAAAAGTTTCCTGCACATCATCAAGAGGGGAAATTAGAGTACCTGCAATTCTCTAGTTGCACCAGCTTCATATTCTATCTAAGGAAGGGTAGCAGCCTGCTCATGGTAAGATAGGCAAAACAAAGTTGGTCTCTACTCTTTTTCATCAGCACTAGTTTCCTTTCTGATCTTCCTCTAAATCTGAGAAAACTCACTGTCTCACAGACACATAAAATCTGTTCATTAAGTATATTCTTCACCTCTTTGCATCAGCTATTTTTCTGGCACCTAAGGTCAGGCTAGATTTTTATACCAAACCAGACACTGTCTGGAAGACCTGAATGCTATACTGGAGTTCGCTTTCGTCTACAATCATGGAAAATAATAATGCTGATCACAAGGACATACTCATAAAATCATACCTTAAGTTGGCCCATATCTCCCAGAAATACACTCCAATATCTGATGTTCACTACAGTTTCTCCACTCAGTTGACAGACCCAACTACAATGATCACATATAATTCATATAATATCTGATGTAGTGAACTTCTATTATGACTTGCTATTAACATATAAAAAATGACAGTAATTGGAATGAAGAATGGTCTTTCTTCATATATATTAGAACATTAGATATGTATTCAGAAAACAACCTGTATTCTCACAGTAGAAGTATGTGCATCTTGGGGCAGAAGGTAGGCAGGAGTTATGGGACTATATCATTTGGATTTAAAGATCTGGATTAGCATTTTTATTTTGTATTTTGGCAAATATTGTACTTGAGCTCCCTCATTAAGCATTTACAAACACATTTTTTTTCCTGTTTTCTTCACTGCAAAGTTTCAAAAATCCAATACTATTTTCCCAAGATCCTTTGGCAGTATGAGTGCTCATGTATCCTTTTTACAAACTAAGAAAATACATGTGACCATGATGGGTGAGTCCAGAAACTCTTTTCTTCTTTCCAAATAAAAGGGAATGCTTTGAGTATAGGTATGACGCTGAATTGGAACTGCCATATTGCTATTAAGAGGCTACTGGATTAAGAGAAGGCAAATAGAATCAAATGAAAACTATTTTGTTCTGAAATAATATAAGCAATCACTTGTTTCTAGGCTTATATATTTAAAGAAAACAATACCTCATAATTTACTTCTGAATGTTAAAATTTTAGAGCCATTTACCTGCCTTGCAAATTGGGCTTAAAACTAAATCTCCCATATCTGGTAAAATGAGACAGTACCTGATCAAATCAAATTGTTATTACTGTTAATACTGTTAACTAAGATATATATATATATATATATATATATATATATATATATATATATATCAGAAACTAATACACATGAGACATTTCTGTACCTCCATCATTACTACCTCCTCTTACCTCTTGTGGTATTTTCATGTCCAGGGTCCAGGGCAATATTAAATGTACCAAAACATTCTGTCCTGGATAGATTGCAAAGTACACTATAGAGTTGGGCTGGATAGATGAATGAAAGGTAAATAGTTTTTTTTTTTGTTTGTTCTAAATTAAAAATAATGAATTGGGTGATACTTGTCCATAGCACACATCCACTATGTTGTCTAGAACTTATCTCTGCCTTATTAGTTATTCTGGTACCCTTTGTTAGGTATTTCCTCTTTGCACTCAATTTTTTAAAAAATGAGATCTCAAGTACTACCAAAATTATGCCCTACTCCTATCCTTCTTTGGGTTATATGTACACAAGCAATTATGTATGTATGTATGTAGGTAGGTGCTAACTAAAGTTTAATTTTCCCTCTTTTCCCAGAAGTATTTACATTTGAGGAGGAGCCTCCTAAAGCTAGAAGTCTTTTAATGTGTGCCAGAACAAATACTTTATAGATAGGTTTTCAGGCACTGACAGATGACAAATGATACCATTTGTGGTAGAGAAAGTAAAGAAGAGAAATCTTCTCTATATTTTTTAAAGGGTTTGGTTTAGAAAGAAACATTTTTTAGGCATAAAACCAGTTCTGATACTCCTAACTTTAATGCAAGTCCAGTGATTTGCTAATAGCCTAGATGGTAAAGATTTTAATTGATGCTGATGGGCTAACCTTTTACAATTGTTGTCTCTATTATTTATAGGCTATAAACTGTCTGTGACTCTTTGAAGCAGAAAACAATAAATTTAGGTCCCAGAGCCAAACTCATTTGCTGATTTTCCAAGGCTAATAATATAACTCCAGTTTACACATCAAGACTGGAAGGGGAGCCATTTTCAGTGACAAGTAGAGCTTAGTCTACAGCTTCTTAGTAAAGGAAGAATCTGATTAAGTCTAGAAGATAAAACTAAGCTTGCACTGGCTGGAGAAAAGAGGGGACAAGATTAAAATAAGAGAATATTTAGTGTCTTTGACAAATCCCATTAATTTTTTTTCTTTAGCAATTGAACACACTTTTTCTTGTTTTAATAGAAATCAATTATTTTCAGCTATGTCACCACTGTAATATCAAAACAATCCTGGATTCTCCTCATGAATGCCTTATTGTTCTTGGATTAAATTGCATTTTACCATAGTGTACAGATTTCATGCACTCAGCATTTTTTTCTCTTGATTCTTTCCCTGGGTCTTATAGGGTTGGAATAAACTCGTTTTTTAGTCATCTTCTTCCCTAGAGCACTGGCCTCAGGCAGGAAATACCACCCAGTACAAAGAAGGAGCCCCACTCTGAAAAGAATGCCCAGTGAGGAGCAGTGGTGTGCTCCAGTGTATTAATTTCTTCAGTGCTTTCTTCTACTGTTTATTAAAATCTAATTTACTGTTGAGATTGTTTTTGTGCCTTTCTCTAAGTGTACTTGTTCTGTTGTAAAAATGATCAGTCAATATTGTTATAAGTGTTTTATAAAGTGCATCAGGTTTACTTTGCAAAGGTTGTGTCAGTTTCTATTCCAATCAGCTCTTTGTCTTAATTTCATTAAGAAATGGGACACCACATAAAAGCAGAATCAAATATGAATACATAGAATCCAATACATGTACCTGAAGTTGGCTGTTATTAAGAAGCAGCATAGGAAAAAAGGAAAAACAAAACAAAACAAAACAAAACAAAACAAAATGCAGTACATACCTGTTTGGTTCTGTGTGTTTGTTATTTAGGGATAATTTTAGCAGCTGATGTAAGAACTACTGGCCAACAGTAAATAGAAATATAAATACAAAATATATATCAGATGCCATGGCATCTAGAGAGGAGATACTCTCAGGTTTAACTCAAGATTAATGCATATGATCAGTATTATTTTGATTTACTATATATATTTATTTCTTACCTTCTCCTAATTCCACCTTAAAATTATTTCCATAAATACTGATACAACTTTAAAAAGAATTTGAATATCATAACCAAAGAAAGTAGGAGGGAGTGTAGCTCACCATTTCAATTAGAGGATATCTGTGGTATAATTAACTGTCAAATGTGTCTCTGAGCTTCCCAATTAGAACCAAGGGCCACAAGCTCTACTCACAGGGCCCATCTGTGAGGTGCTCACAGTCAATGTAAATGTAGAGGACTCAAGAATTCCAACACAAGTCAGCTGCTCCTTTTCACCACTCCCCTACCCAGCAATAAAAAGTTCTTACCTGTGGGACACCATATAAAAGCATAATCAAATCATGAATACATAGAACCCAATACATGTACCTGAAATTGGATCATTTTCAAGAGAACAAAAACAGAAATCAGCAGTAATAAGAGCAAGTTTTAGATTAGAACTTTTTAGATTAAACACATTTTCATAAGGGTGATGAGAGTAGAGGAGAAGAATTTATTTTAAGTATTTTAGTATCACATTGTTAGGCATACTTTACATTTTATCTTGTCAACTTAATATGAGGATACTAAAGAAATTCTCATTTTTATTTTAGGGAGGAGAAAACTGAGATTTAGGTTTTAAACCCACTAAAGCTCATTCACTTAATAAGAGAACCAGGGTTTAAACTCAAATCCAATTTAAATTAATAATTTTGATTCATTTAACTATATACCATTTTCTGTTTTCTAATTATGAGAAATAAACTCAATATCAGTTATTGCAAACACTTTTAGAATATTAAATATAGACTCAGTCCTTCTAGTACTGAGGTCTCATAGCCAAAAGAGATGACCATGTAAGTGAGAATCAGTTCAAACAGAGGTCTTATGAGAGACAGGCAATTGGCTTGGCTGTTGTACTGTTAAGCCCACATAAATAGTAACACAGGGTGCTTGTTTCTCTTTCTATAAAGTTGGAGAATAGTACTAGGTTCTTCAGATCATTCTTCTTCTTGGCACTTGTTTTTTTTTGTTTTTGTTTTGTTTTGTTTGTTTTGTTGTTTTGTTTCTGACACTGTGACAAAAGGGCCAAACCAGAACAATTTTAGGGGAGGAAAAGTTTATTTGAGAGCTCACAGTTTCAGAGATGTTAATCCATAGAAGGCAGGCGGCAGGCTCCATTCCATGGGGCTCAAGGTGAGGTAGAACATCGTGTTGGAAGAATGTGGCAGAGAAAACCAGCTCACAAGATGATCAGGAAACAGAGAGAGATTCCACTCTCCAGATACTAACATATATACCCCAAAGCCACACCATACCACTTCAGTTACCAATCATTTAATACATATCATTGACTCTCGAAACCTAATCATTTCTCCTCTGAACCTTCTTGCATTGTCTCACAAATGAGCTTTTGGGGGACAACTGAATACTCTCATAATTTCAAAATCATTCAAGTAAAGAGAGTTCACAGATCTTGGACCTGCTAGCCTGCACAATCATGTGATGAAATCCTAAAAATTCTGTCTCTCCATATGTAAGTATGGAAATTATACATACATAAATTATGCACACATATACATATGAAAAATATATGTTCTTTCTAGAGAAACCAAATCAATGTCTATCTTCTATTATATATCAATCTTTGTTAATCAACTTTTCATCATTGTTACAAAATCCCTGAGATAGACAACTTATAAAGAGGGGAGATTTATTTTGGCTCAAAGTTTTAGAGCTTTCAATCTCTGATCACTTACTTAGCTCTGTTACTTTGATCCTTTAGCATCAAAGTGCTTCATGTAGGAGTGTGTGGTAGTTAGCCTCATGTCAGGAAAGAAAGAATGAGAGAGAGAGAGGGGGGGAGAGAGAGAGAGAGAGAGAGAAAGAGAGAGAGAGAGAGAGAGAGAGAGAGAGAGAGAGAGAGAGAGACACTAATTCAGTATTCCAATATTCCCTTCAAGGTCATACCCCCAGTAATCTTAACTTCCTTCCACTAGCACCTCACCTCTCAATACCACTACCTGCTGGAGACCAAACACAGGACTTTGGGTGACAGGGCAGATCCAAACTACAGCTCTGTCTATATTAAACATGTTAAGAGAGAGATAGGAATATATAGACATATCTTCAGGTTCTTTGGAAAACACAGGAAGTTACCAAACATAGTTAAGAAAAGAAGGAAGATTTATAAGAAAGAGGGAGTGTTTCATTTCCTAAGTGGATCATGGAGTAGGGCTTTGAGGGAACTAATGCCTCCAACTCTCTAAAGCACTATATTAAATAGCTCCCAAAGAGCTTCCAAGAGACGAAAAAGGAGATGTCTTTATGTGGAATTAGTTGGATCAAACTCCAAGTCAGATTTAAATGAAGAGAGGTCATATGGCCTTAGTCATTGAAGGGTTTGATATTGGTTCAAATGAAGAAGTGGACAAGTCACAGACAGCAAAATTATCTTGAAAAAGAGAAACCTATTCTTTCAGGATAGCTGCATTTGGAGGAAGAGGCTCAATACTAAATTCTTTTTAAAATACTTTGGGGACTAGGACATCAGAGGGAGGTTTATACAGACTTTTATGATAATCAGAAGTTATTTCTCACACTACACAAAATCAGTAGTCATGGTTGTGGGAGACAAGCCATGTCCACTTGCTAGAAAAGGAGAAAAAAGAGAAAAAAGTTTTGAAAAATAGCATGAAGGATTTGGATTAGCCAAGGAATTCTTTTCTGATATAGGCAATCAGGCAAAACTTCATTTAGGAAGAGAGAGCATTCGCTAATTAGTGTCTCCTGAGTTTTTCCCGCCGAGTTTTATTTGGGTGCAGTGGGACATGACTAGGAACAAATGATGCACTGCAGGTGTGCCCTGGGCCTTGTGCAAATGGTGGACATGTGTGATCACTCCCCTTTCATCCTAACAACAACCCTGAAAGAGCAGACACTACCATCCAGTTTAAAGATGTCAGAGCTTACAAAATCATACACATAAACAGAGAAATAGTTAATACCCACATTGCCCTTGCTATTTGCCAAGCATCCCTCTAACCATGAGTAGGTCTGAAGAAAGTAGTGGTTTCTAAGCAGAGTGTGGTAGCTACCACTCCATCTCCCTTTGGACACAGCTACCCTATTAGATGTGTGGCTTGGAGACCTACTCATATATCTGTAAGTGAGGTGCCATGCCACACTTTATAATCAATCCTATCTAGGGATTCCTCTTCTTCTCAAATAGTAGAAGGAAAACTTCTTGCTCAGATGGAGTATCCCCAACTCCCTTGTGGGAACCCAGAGACTGGAAGCAGGTATTAACAGTGTTTCCAGCCTTGTGGTGGCACTAAAAACAAGAGTGTGTATTGAATAATCAGGACTCAGGAGGGGTGCATACATAGTACTTAGGCTAACTTTAGTCACAGGTAATAGAACTACTGGCTAACAAAAAAAAATAGTTTTTCTTCACATAATTAAAATTCTGGGCACAGGTAGTAGTTCTGTAACACAATATTGTGTGAGTACTGGTGGGTTCTTGCATACTCATCTAAAGAATGTTATGTACAGATGAAAGAGGGTGAGAATTCAGTAGGAGGTTTATTTGAAGCAAGGGTGAAAACCTCTCACAGTTTTGGGAGGGGTCCCAAAGAGAATATCACTGGTGGCTCTCAATCTAGAGGTTTTTATACTGTTTTGATGAGGAACTAAACTTTCATGATTGTTCTTTTTTTATGACTCATTTGGGAGTATACAATTTTATTTATTTTTTATTCCCATGATGGGATGATTTAATCTTTTTGTTAAACTGAGTTTGTCTTGTACTTGTTCCTTAAAGTAAAAGAATTGCTTGGACTCAAAACAACTTTTTGAGGTTGATTAATGTTATGATAGACAAGGAGGCCTGGGGAAACATCAGAATATATGGGCCTCTAACTTGAGTGGGGTTTTCAGTTAGGCAGCCAAAACCAAACAAACAAACAAATAAACAAACAAACAGCTTCAGCCTAGAGTTTTAATCTGGGGTATGGGATTCCATTCTTTGAAGTCCCCATTTCTATCTCCTGCCTCAGTTCCATTGTGCTAGACCCAAATCTCTCCAATTTCTATGAGATCTTTCTCTTTGTTCATAAGCTTGGGACATTGTGTCACCTTCGAGGAGAAATAAACTGAAAGAGGAGTCATTTTGTCAAGAAAGCAAATGTTCCCTGACATATCATAGACAAGAGTTGAGTCATGTGCGCCTGAGCTGTGAACACAGTTATGCTACTGTTAAAAATACTGAGGTGCTGAAAGACATCAAACACATGATCAGAAGTGGCTAGGCAATGCAAACCTTACTTCTGCATGAGAGTGTGCTAGTGAATAAAGTCTGGCAAGCAAGCACACTTGGGCGGGCAGTCCACTTGTTTTTATCCTTAATACAGCACTGCCCCCTTGCTTTGATAGGAGGAGCTCAGGGTTATAATGTATATGATTTGCTAATTTTAAAACTGGGGAGGGCAAAGGGAAGGACTGTAGTTAAAATGGCTATGATAAAATCTTACACCCCAATTAAGGCTAAGTACTAAATTCTGAAAATTGATCGCCAGACTTTCCATTTCTCAGACTCCCTCCTAGGCTTAATAGTGTACATTAATAGGAACATGGAGAATGTGCGCTAACCAGCTAACCAAGAAACCCCAAAACACTCTCAGGAAAGTTCGAAGAAAGGCACTCTGCCTAGGGTTTAGCTCCCATTAGCTTAGACATGGTGGTAGGAGGAAGTTTAGCCAACTCAATGTAGACATGAATTTGTCCTTATTTGCCTCTCTTCATCAGTGTTTTTTTTTTTTTTTTTTTTTTTTTTTTTTTTTTTTTTTTTTTTTTTTTTAGAGTTCTTGCTAGAAAGCCAGTTCTCATCTTCCAAAGAGGGGAGCTCTTCCATGCACTGAAAGAGTACATCTTTCCTTCCCTCATTTCCTGTTCTGTAGTTGAAATATCCCTACTCAGAGCTCCTTCAACTGGTACTTTAATTTTTTTTTCTATTTATATATACATAACAGTACAGCATATTTTGACATATTATATGTACACGGAATATAACTTAGGGTTCCATTCTTGTGGTTGTACATTGTAGAGTTTCTCTAGTTGTATATTCATATATGAACATAGGAATATTTGATTCATTCTACTGTCTTTTCTATCCATCCCCTCTCCCTTCCCTTCATTCCACTTTGTCTATTTCAACTTTTATCCTCCCTTCCCTACACACTCTGTGTCAGTATCCACATGTCAGAGAGAACTTTGGCCTTTGGTTTTTGGAGATTGGCTTATTTCACTTAGCATGATAGTTTCCACTTCCATCCATTTACCAGAAAATGCATAATTTCATTGTTCTTTATGACTGAGTAGTATTCCATAGTGTTTATATACCACAATTTCTTTATCCATTCTTCTGCTGAAGGGCACATAGCAACCTAGTTTATCTTATTATGAATTGAGCTGCTATAAATATTTATGTGGCCGAATCACTGTAGTGTGCTGATTTTAAGTCCTTTGGTATATATTGAGGAGTGGGATAACTGGGACCAGTGATGGTTCCATTCCAAGTTTTCTGAGGAATCTCCATACTACTTTCCTGAGTTGTTGCACCAATTTGAAGTTCCACCAAGAATATAAGCAAAACTTTTCCCCACATTCTCACCTACATTTATGTTACTTATATTCTTGATAATTGCCACTCTGACTGAAGTGAGATAGAATCTCAGTATAGTTTTAATTTGCATTTCTTTAATTGCTAGAGATGTTGAACATTTTTAATATATTTGTTGTCCATTCTTATTTCTTCTTCTGTTACATGCCTCTCCAGTTCCTTCACCCATTTACTGATTTTTTTTTTTTAGTTCTTTGTGTATCCTGGAGATTAATGCTCTTTCTGATCACCTGGCACTTTGAGCTCTGTATCACTTTCCTAGTTTATTATAATACAAGTCAGCCCTCCACATAATATACAAGTGTATGATATAAATTTTACTACATGGTGCTTTGAACACTCATCTCCTAGGGAATAAAATCCAAGCTCACTAACATAAGATACAGGACCCCTGGGTGAACTCTTCACCATATTCACCTTCTTCCAGCTCAGCACTCACAATTGCACTCTTTCTTCAAGTGTAGATGCACTCAGACACACTGTTGCAGTGGAGGGCCATCAGGAGCCCATATCTTGTTACCAGCTCAGGTGGGTTTACACTGTATTCTGTGCTTACTGTGTGAATATAAACAAATATTTAACTTTTATTTTTGTAGATTTTGTATCAGTTAACCAGAGGTAATTTTCCCCCATAGTCTTATTTTGAGGATTAAACATATCCATTTATATAAGGCATTTAGAGAAAAATATGTTTGCCTAGCAAGCACTAGATATTAGCAGTCACTATTCTGTGCCTCTGTGCCTTTGCCCATTTAGTACTTTCAGTCTTGGCTGAATCACACCTGATAATATAAGTTAAGAGCCCAATTTAGCTTCAATTAGACTAGGACTTGAATTTCAATTGTGCCTGTTACCAATAAAAAGATTTTGAACACTAAGGTCATCCATAAAATGGAAATAACCATAATTTATATGACATGGGACCATGGTGGGACTAAAATGGGAAAAACATACATTCAAATTCTTGTACCATGCCTGGCTCCTGCAAGGGTTCAGTAAACATTAGCTATTCTTTTTCTTATTAACACCATAGAAGACTCAGGTGCTTTTCTCAGGATGATTATTCCCTTCACAGCAGTTACTCTCCCTTCTCTGTGCTGGAAGAGCCCTCTAGTGTAGCTTTTGTCACATTACATGTAAATTGTCTAAATTCCTCACTCCTAAGAGATGCAATACCCCTAGGGCAAAGACCTTGAATTTTTCATCCTTATGGGTCTAACAGTATCTTGTGCTTTCTGCTGAACTAAATTTAATTTATCTATTAATAGCAACTTATTGAAGTATTCTGACCAAGAAAGTCACTTAATTTTATAAAGTAAAAACATCAGGAAAAAAAATTGATCATTGAGTAATGACTCTGGCCTATTCCTGGGTCTTAAAAAGAAAGCACAGTAACTAAAATTACAGGATGCTGCTTTGGTACAAAGATTAGGAATGTTTATACCTCTATGCAATTCTCAGAAATGATGTCAGTAAATAAACTTTAAATGTACTAATAAAGTAATAAATAAAACCTACTTACTTTTAATATTAGTTTGAAAATTATCCAATTATTTTATTTTTTATTTTGAAACTCACAAACACAAGTCATCATCCATTCCAAAGTCTATAAGCTATCATTTTTAGACATTTGCAAAATAATATTTATAACTAAATGATTTTTTAAAGTATTATTCCTGTGAAGACCATGCTTATGACAATTAAGGGTATTGTCCTGAAGATTTTGTCTTCAGGCAGGTTTTTTTTTTGTTGTTGTTGTTCTTGCTTTTTGTTTTTTGATAATGTATTTGACTAGAGGAAGAATTCAAAATCATCTAAGGACAAATTGAAAAAGGAATGTGATTAGACTGGCAGATGGAAGTGGCTAAATATTGGGCACAGCCACAAAGTAGGATTGATTTCTGTATATATTCTTAGGATAAGTATCAAACCACCATTTGACCCAGCTATTCCCCTTCTCTGACTATACCCAAAATACCTAAAAAGAGCATACTACAGGGACACAGCCACATCAATGTTTATAGTAGCACAATTCACAATAGCTAGACTGTGGAACCAACTTAGATTCCCTTCAATAAATGAATGGATAAAAAAAATGTGGCATTTATACACAATGGAATATTACGCAGCACTAAAAAAAACAAGATCATGGCATTTGCAGGGAAATGGATGGCATTAGAGCAGATTATGCTAAATGAAGTTAGCCAATCCCTAAAAAACAAATGCCAAATGTCTTCTGATATAAGGGGGGTGACTCAAAATGGGGTAGGGAGGAAGAGCATGAGAAGAAGATTACCACTATATAGGGAAGAGAGGTGGGAGGGAATGGGAGAGAGAAAGGGAATTGCACGGAAGATGGAAGGAGACCCTCATTGTTATACAAAATACATGTATGATGATGTGAGGAAAACAAGAAAGAAATGTATCACATTGATTGGTAGAGAGAGGTGATGGGAGGGGAGGGAAGGGGAAGGGGGGATAGGAAGGGCAGCAGAATAAAGTAGACACTAGTATTGCTGTATGTATATACATGGCTGTATAACCAATGTGATTCTGCAACCCGTACACTTGGAAAAATTAGAAATTATACCCCATTTGATTCAAATGTATGATATCAAGATCATTGAATTGTCATGAGCAACTAATTAAAAAAAAGACTGCTATGGATGAAAAGTCTCAAATGATTATCTGTGCGGCATCATTCAGTAAAGGAAAGGGGATCAGTTCCATATGGCACAACCAGAAGCTTGGACCTGCCACGTACAGGCTATATGGGAATACCTAGTTTCTCCACCAATGAAAATGACATCACATTCCCTGAAGCATTGCATGTATAATAAATTTGAGATAAATGCACAAAAGGGTCTAGTTTACAATGGTGAAAAACACAATTAAGTGATTAGTAATTTTTAAAAATGTTGAGTGATATCATTATAATTAAGCATATAATCTTCCAAAAGTAGTTCTATTCTTAAAGCATGTATTTAGTTATAATACTCATTCATCAATTGACTAAAATCATATATATATATATATATATATATATATATATATATATATATATATATATTGAGAACATTTCATAGATAGTACCCTGTTAGTCTAGGGTATATTTAAGAAAATTGTGTGAAACTAACACATTTCTTCTTCTCCATAAAAAATTAATTCAAAATAGAACATCAAACAGTAATATTAAGGAAAGAGAATAAGTGGTATAAAAAGTAACATTGACAAAACTGCTCTTTGATATGGGGTAGTCAAAAATCTCTAGGCAAGTAGTACCTGAGCAAATTGAGGGAACAAACAAAAGTAAACCACACAATCAAAATAAGGGTCCAATTTAGGAGAAGAGTAAAAACAAAAGTTTTGAGTGTGTAGCCTATTAATAAATGGAGGAATGAATGAGTAAATGGGTATGTATGGATGGGTATGGATGAATAAATGGCTGGAGTAATGAGTAACATTGATTGGGTAGAGAGAGGTAATGGAAGGGGAGGGAAAGGGAAGGGGGGATAGGAAGGGCAGCAAAATAAAGTAGACACTAGTATTGCTGTGGCAGATAAAAGGCAGATAAAAGGATAGAAATTAAAGAAATAGAAAAAAATGTTAAAAAGAATTGGATTTTACTGTATATTTTTGTAAATTGCTCTGGTTCTATGCTTGGGTGTCATCTTGTATCCTGAGAGGCTGGCCTAGGCCACACCATCTTTGCTGACTCGAATGGAATGAGTTTACTGGAAAGAAGCTCTTCAATCAGTAATCTCCTCCAAAACAAAACCTTGTACATTACAGGAATTTCTTCTCATTTCTGAAATCTCCACACTTTTCACTTTGGGGAGAATTAAGAATCTAAATGTCACAGCACCAATGACCACATTTTTCCAGTATTTCTGAAGTGGCTCTCCAGGTGCCTAAGTTTCAAGATTAAGAGAAGCATCTCACCTAACATGGACATCTTGCTCTGGAAATGATGAAGGAAGTCTCAGCAGTCTCCTACCCAAACAGCAAGTAAATTCTCCGGCATATTTCAGAGAAGAATATGTGCTATAAACACCTACAAAGAAACCACACAATGGAAAAGCAAGACCTGAAAAGCAGGACTATTAACTAGGCAATCATTTCTATCCAAGCATTTATAAAACACAAGTCCACAAGAATGCACCTGTGTAGGAAAGTCAAGAACATGAGTTCTTGCCCTTAGACAATCATCTCATCTAGTAATTGTTTTCCATGTATGTACTTGATAAGGTATATGCTATGTGGGTTGGGCATTAGGGACAGACTGATCTGGACTCAGTTCTACCTCCTACTATTTTGGAAATGGGAAAGTTCCTCAACTTATCTTAGCCTCAGGTCATCTGCAAAGCCAGGATAACAGTATTTACTTGTGAGGTCTCTGTCAGGATTAGACATGGTATAGAGTATCTGTAAGATCAGAGATTGGCATGGAGTAAATGCTTGGTGCCTGGTAGATGCTCACAAAGAGGATACATCTACAATCCTGCGGGGCTCCATGTTTGATGAATCCAGTGAAATCAATAACAACCCTTATAGAATCCTATACCTTTGATTGCTATTGGTATGAACCAGGAGATATAATTTTCTATGAATCATCTTACTCAGAACTGAGACAATAAAAACAATATAAATAAGTAAGAATCATAACTATAACATGTGGGAGGCCGACATAACACATGACCAGTGTTTGCTTCCCCTGCTGATTGGCTGAGGCACTGTCAGTCACCCTGTGATCTGGTTATTTTTAAGTAACTGAAGACGTTAGCCCGGAGCTTGAGGGTAGAGAAAACACAAATGTGTCTTTGTGCATGGGCATGCCTTCCTACATCCCCATGGGTGAAGCTATGCTCACCTGTTACTTTGTGATATTACTCCTTGCCCTATTTGGGATAGAATGTTCCATGGAAACACCTTTTGTGTGTCTCCTTCTCTTAGTCTAACCTTGGGTGTGGCCTTCCTAGATGTCAGTCAACCTGCTGACAACAGACATCATGAAGCTAGACTCAGTCCCTTGAAACCTGACCCCTTGCCTCATTTGAATGGCTTTTCCTCAATAAAAGGGGTCAGCACTTGCTTGCTTGCGCTCTCTTCTGCGGACCCTGAAGGTCAGAGAAGCCATCACAGCACCCCCAAAGAAAAAGGTATTTCTGTCTCTTGTGTGGTTATTTTGTCCAGCCCAGTTTCCCTGGAGTGACCCCTGAGTGTTTTAGTCATGTGGAACGCGGCAGATTTGAGTATTTAAGTCATGTGGTGGGCAGGTTTGAGTATTTAAGTCACTTGGAATGCGACAAAAACAGCAAATCTTTATGTAACACTATGTATCAGGTGCAATTCTAAGTGCTTAATTTATATTAATTTGTTTAATCCTCACATTTATTGGTGTAAATCAATCTGCACTTTACAGATGAGGATTTTTTTTTGCACAAATTATTTAACTGACTAACCAAATGGTTACAGCTACAGTGGCAAAATGGGTTGAACCCAGACTAGTTAGTTTCAAAGTTTATGCTCAAAACCATTACTAGACTGTATTTTGGCAATGACCTTTGCTTTACACTTTATCATTTGTAAAGTTCTTTTTTCTCTTATTTATCCTTTGATATTTCTACTAACTCTATAAAGAAAACAACAGAAAATATCACCCCAGATGAAACTGAGTATCCAATAGCTCCCACCATCAAAGAAACAAAGGAAGGAGTTGGACACAGTTATGAGTAAAACTTTTCACTGAAGTCATTCTTTTTCCACTGAGTCACAAATGCATTCTTGAAACCTCAATTTCCTAGCCATGAAGAACTCTGAAGTCTGCATGACAGATTCTTCTGCAATAGCAGTCTCAAATCTCAACATGCATTAACAATCATCTGCATGCAGGGTTGTTAAAATAAGATAACAGCCCCCACTCTCATACTGCCCCATAGCTTCTGATTCTGTAGATCTGGAATGAGGCCCAAGGATTTGCATTTCCAAGTCCCCAGATAATGCTCACGCTGCAGGTCCAAGGCCATACTCTGAGAACTATCTCTACATTAAATGAGTGCCCTCATGCATTTGGAACAGTGCCTCAGTTTTGGTCATGGAGAGTCAGTCCTGTTGGTACCTAAGGATGTCTCCTCTGAGGCATCTACAGACTAGAGGAAGGTCATTAATGAACAGGGAGGAACCAGGCAGATCCAGGTCTGACTTTGGTAAATGTTCTTGTGATAATTTCTTTTAAATTGTCATATACAGATTCATTCTTTTCTTAGCACAAAAGCAAAGGAACTGGAATAACATGCAAATGAGGTAGAGATACAGCTAAAATAAAAAAAAAAACAAAAACAAAAAACATAGCAATATTATCCTGATGTTCATGCAATAAAATATGCTTCTGGGAAGAAAGTTGAATCTTTTTCCCTTTCAGTTGTAACTAAGGAGTTCCATGGTGTACCTTCTCCCTTGAAAGATGAGATGTAAAGATCTTTTCTTTTCTTTTTCTTTTTTTGAAAGAATTGACAGTGTATTTTTTATTATTTTTAATTATTATTTTTATTCATTTTAATTAGCTATATATAACAGAAGAATGCATTTTGATTCATTGTACACAATTGTAGCCCAACTTTTCAATTCTCTGATTATACACAATGTAGCATTACACCATATGTGCAGTCATATAGTACTTAGAGTAATAATTTCCATCACATTCCACTATCTTTCCTGTCCCCATATTTCCTTCCCTTTTCCCAATCAAATTTCTACCATTTTCCCATGCCCCCACCCAAAGATCTTTTCTTAAAGCTTTTCTTCTGGGCTTCATAAAACAAAGGCTTAATTTTGGTATTTGTCATCCAGAGTTACAGCCTTGGCCTCAGAGATTCTTCTCCACTGAGGAAGCTGCCCTGGAGAAGCAGAGGGTGAAGAAAACACAGTATTCTCAAGTCATGGAGGGTCTCCTTAGCTACCTCAAAGACTCAGAGAAATATATGCACAAACAGTATGGGCAGCTCCTGGGATGCCTGGGCAGAGGGGATCCTTTATAGGACTAGACCTTTGTAGGACTAGGCTGAATCAAGACTCTGGATCCTTCTCTTCAGCAAGCACTAATGAGTCATTTGTATCCTTTCCTAAATTTTATATTTAAATACTTGGCTTCTCCACCCACTAATATACACTGGTATTTCTGCAAAGAAATGCTTCTGTGGAGACTGCTGTTGATGTGTTTGCCTTTTATCACTTGTTAGAATGTAAGTCTCATAAAGACAGGCAGTTTATCTAAGATTTCTGGTTTTACCTCAAGTATAAAATACAATATTTATCATGGGTTTAATTAACTCATGCATTCATTCATAACTTTTGAGATCCTACCATGCAAAGTCAGACCAATATTGAAGATACAATAATAAACAGACAAAGTTCATGCTCTCATGGAGAAATATTCCCATTGATCCTTGTTCCTGTTTTTTTTTCCTACTTTCTCTTCAAATACCCCCATGTGGTTCAGCTGGTCTGACTCTGTTCACATTCATACGAAAAATCTGAGGAATCAATGTGTGAAGCCACACAGCCTAAGATCATAAATAATGAGCAGGAAGATGGATTGGTTTGACTCTACTTAGGACAATTTTCCTTATTTGGGACAAGCCCTCATCTCCTCACTTGAAGTATGAGTCTTTTTAGAGCTCCAGGCTGTCATTCACAGGTTTAGACTCTGGTATTATCACTAGATGCCTCTGTAACATAACCAAACATTTTACATCCACCACGTACCATTCTCTCTCTTCTCAGCAATGGTGGTGGGATTGAAATAAAAAATCCAGGAGTGGCCTCTTGGCAACCAGTCAAACAGAAATCCCTAGCCTATTTTTTGAGGTACTTCTGAGTAATTCCTGTCTCCCTACAGGTCTTGTTTACACAGATAAAATTTGAGCAACCTGATTGTTCAGCTGTCTCCAAGAACTCTTTAAATAAAAGGAATATTTATTTATTTTATGTTCTTTGCTTAAATGCTGTTGTTTATTATCTTAAATCATGTTGACTATGGAGAAAGTTCAGCATCTATATTAGCTCATTCTAACTGTTTGACAAGACCTTCCAATAAAGCATAAAGAAACACTGAACATAGAAAGGAGAGAAGATATGGGGAAAAGTCAAGTTGCATAGAGAAAGGAAGATGGAACGATGGAGAGAAAAATAAGAGGAAAGAAAAATGAGATAGTGGGTTTTTTTTTAACCTTTCTCTTCTTAATCTCTTCTACTACTCTTCTTGTTCCAATCCAGCACTGGGACATCCAGTAGTACTGGTGATGGACAATGAATGGTGGAGACCACTGCACAAAGACAATGTAGAACAACAACAAAATCTTTAATTATAATACAAGAGAAACGTACAAAGGCAATTACAGAACCACAGAACTCTGAAAGCTGGTCCCCATTACTGCCAGACTCAAAGCCAGATCCTATGGCTCTCAGGATCTCTAACTCTAATAGTGCATAGACAGACAAGAGAGCTACCATGACATTTATGGTGCATTAGATGATCTCTATGCCCACTTCATATTCTTCCATATGACCTGGACAAATATGCCAGATTTGCATGGCTTCACCATTCTAAAACCCACAGTAACTCTTGTAACCCCATCACTCCTTCTAGGATGGCTGAAATGACAATAGTGTAAGGTTTCCAATAAAGTATAGAATGGCAGTTTAACTTTTTAGTGTAAGTATGATTCATTGAGGTATACTTATTCAAAATTTTATTATCTAAAATTAAATTTGTGTCCTATAAGTATATTTGCTACATCTGGCAGACCTACAAGAAATGGGAGCTTCCTATGAGTAGGCAGTACCTGCTTACTTGCCTTGGTCAGCATACCAACCTTAAGGAATACCCTTGATTGGGTATTCCTTAAGGAATTCCCAATCCCTACCCCTCACTCCCAGTCTTGCATGGCAGCAAGTGAGGAACAGGTGAGTTTCATTTCTCCATGGGTCAGTGTTTAAAGTGTCACTACTGCTGTAGGGGAAAGAGACAACAGAATAAGCAAATCTGGTACTGATCTATTAAACAAGTCTAAACTCATTCTAGTGAAGTTCTCTGTTACTCTGGTCACAGTGCAATCAATTTTTTTCCCTCAGAGGATAGTTATTTTCCAAAATTTCTCAGTGGAATTGTGTTATTCAGACTATTTAAATAAATTACTATACCTGAAGACTCGGTGTTTGAGTTCAACATTGCACAGACATAATGTTCATTGTGCATTGGAAGATCTCCAAGTCCAACAGTGGCTGTTTGCCACTGAATAGATTACATCACTATTTAGTAGATAAGAAAACAGAAGCAAAGCATTGCTTAAGTCCTGAGCTGGGCACTCTGCTAACTCACATCTCACCTCTTTCTGGGTGGGTTGCCTGGGCAGATAGTTGAGATCATCACAATCTACAGAAAATCTATGTGTCAGGGGTCCTTGCCCCACAGAGCTCCACGGACACTTCTAGATCCTCAGTCCTCAGACTTGACTTTTCTCCTGAGATTCCTCTATAAACTTACCTTTCTTTTACTCTCTCTGCTTTTACCACTGTGATATCTGACTTTGAGCTACTGAAATATAAATATTTTTGATTATTATATCCTTCCTTGCTTCAGTGTTTGTGCATATTCTTAAAGGTTTTTTTTTTTTGTGTGTGTGTGTGTGTTCTGGTTCAATATATTTAACAAGGAAAAAGGACAAAACATGCAAAGCAAGGGAAGCCATAAAATGTTTACAGCAAAAGCTATCCCGGGTGTACACTGACCTGGAAAGAATATTCCTCTCCCTGATCTTTCCTCCACCAAGCCATGGCTTTTATTTTTGTGGAGAGCTACCATTACCACTACCCTCACCCTCTTTCTTAATACCCACACCTAGATGAAGAGGATCCCCTGACTCCCTTCAGTTCAAGTCACTATCATGCCCTGAAATTTGTGAGGGGAATCCACTGGTTGCATTCAGGTGGTTAGCAGGTCCCAAGGCAATCTACAGCAAAAGCAAGAAAGACATAGGGAACAACCAGACTTCTTAGCAGTGGAAGTACCTGAGAAGCAGAGGTCATTGCTTGCAGAAAGTTGTACATTCAGGTCACCATACACAGTCAGTGACCCAAAGAATGATTCTGAGATGGATTCAGTCAAAGAGGCAGGGAGCCTTCATAAGGATCTGCAGCTGATTGTAAATCTTTGTCTCCCTATGACTTAATTAACATTTCTTTTCATGCCCTAGATACCTCTAAAAATCTGGAGGAGGATGGAAATAGGAGGTGCATGTGACATGAAAACAAGAAAGTGAAAAAGCCCTGGGCATAAACCTGGAGTGGGTTGATTCTCTTTTCAAAGTCACAGTGAATACTCACTGAAGTGAACTAATTTCTGGGAATTTCCACATGTAAACTTGTAAATGAGAAAATATTATGAATTGCTGAAAGTTCCTTCCTCTCTGTCCTGTCAGAATTCCTGTGCACAAGGGCATTCATCATCTGGCTGGGGAGTCAAAGCCCACACTTATTAATTAACTACTCTGCCAGCAGACTCCATCCTCCAGGCTGCTTATTTTGGCTAAAAAGCATTGTGCCAATCTCACTACCTACAAAGCTCCAGGGCCAGTGGGGTTTAGAAAAATCTGGAGTATCACCTCCCCAATTCCCCCTGATTTGACCTTTTGAAATAACAGGTTAACAGCCCTCTCAATGCTCTGGAAAGTGAGGTCATGGATTAGCTGTTATGAAGAAGTAAGGAACAGTTCCACCTCTCCTGACATAGGCCAACATGACTTTCTTTCTTTCTTTCTTTCTTTCTTTCTTTCTTTCTTTCTTTCTTTCTTTCTTTCTTTCTTTCTTCTTTCTTTCTTTCTTCTTTCTTTCTTTCTTTCTTTCTTTCTTTCTTTCTTTCTTTCTTTCTTTCTTTCTTTCTTTCTTTCTTTCTTTCTTTCTCCTGTTAAAGAAGCTGCAGGTCCATCTGGACAAGATGCAATATTGATGCTTCCCTATACTCTGGATAGAAGAAGCCATGCTTTCTCCCTTCAGCTAGCTCTGAGTGTCTGCTGTTACAGAAACCATCATGCTTCAAAAACAAAATAATGAGGTTCCCAACACCTTAACTTGCTGAGTTAGGTCACCTGTTTTGCTTCACCATCTAGAGGTTGATGGAGATGGAGAGATAATACTTTTAGCCTTCATCCCCACACAAGAACAGGGGAGGTCTGTTCCACTTGTTATATACCTACTCAGGGTATTCATGGAGAAGCAGGTGACAAACCTGCTGGTTCTGACAAGCACTAGCCCTCACTGTAACTATATATCTAACTTCCAGGGCATCCTCCAGCTGGATCAGCTCCCCCAAGCCTGATCTCAGGGACAGCTGGTACACGGAACCACAAACAACTGGTCTCTGCTTTCTGATTGGGAGAAATGGGGAACAGTATGGCAGGTAAAGCAAAATGTGGTACAGTGATTAAGATACTGGATATAGGGGTCAATCAGTTCTAGGTCAGAATTTACTAACTATGTAGCCTAAGTTTAGTCAGTTAACCTCTCTGAGTCTCCAGTTCTTTCTCTTTAAAATGGAGCTATTTCTACTTAAGGCATTTGTTAATAATATGTAATGTGCAAAACATCTATCACATTGGCTTGTACTCAGTGAGTATTCATAATATTGCTGTTTCTGCTCTTTTGATATTACTCTGTCAAGGTAGAGAACAGAATGCCAGTGTATGAACACAAACACATCATCATTAAAAACAACCACAAAATAAGCATAAACTGGGATAAAGGGTAATAAAATGATGTTTGAATGGGTGCAGGAGGTCACTGAAGGCTCTGTTCTTATTGCCGGGTTCTTCACTTCCACCCTAGGAAAACAGTAGGAACATTCATCAATGGGCACCACCATCTGCTTTGTCACTTCCTTAGCAGATGACTATAAGCAGATTTTGGACTTGAATCTGGGAAATGTTACAAAATAGTTTTTTTTCTTGTTGTCTTCTTTGTAGAATTAACCTCTTAACTTTCTGTGAGGATCCTATAGTTTTCTAAACAAATAAGAGATAATAGTCTGGATATCAGAAATAATGTGGCCTAATTAATAATTTTTTGTGGCTTGATATGACTGAGGTCTGGGTACTGTTCCAGCAGCCTACTCACCTGGAGACCTTTTGTAGGGACACTCCCCCATTGACTGGAGGATCCCCCAATGGGAAGACCACACAATGTAAAGAGAAACCCACGTGGAAATTCTTTGAAGAGTTCTGTTGGAATATTATGTGATGTTCTAAGCCACAAAACTCATCCCCTCGAAACACACACACACACACACACACACACACACATTCCTATTCATATTGCAAAGTAAAGTCAGAGAAAAATATTCAAAAGGTTTGACTTAGAAAAGCTTTCCAATATATTCAGGTGAGAAAACCTGGGGTCACATATATTTAACACAGCGTCCTTCAATTTTGGCTGCAAAAGAGATTCAAAAATGACCTGTTAACTTCACTACATTCAAATCCTAACTGCTACATGGATACAACACACAGTGCTACCCTAAATCAGAAGCATTCACACAGTTGTACTATAAGTTCAATACTATGAGAACCGTGGCACTGTGGCAGGGAAACATGAAACACACACACAAGTATAAGCACACACACTAACCACAGGAACCACCATCTTGGTGTCTCCTTTTTTCCAGGAACCTTCATAAAATCAGCTAAAACCCACATGGTTATAGCACAAAGGGCCATGCAGGCATAGTCTGTGAATCAAGTTCCACATTGAAGACACAGGCCCCCAGAATACTCAAAGCTATACCAGAGCACCAGAGGGCACACCCATGAGAAAGCTTGGATATAGATTCATCTGTACAATTAACTAGCAGAAAGATAGGGCTTAGAACCCCAATCTCCAGGCTTCAAAGCTGTTGTACATCCCATAGTGGGGATCTGCATCCTGAGCCCATTTCCTTTGGTCTGGAACTTGTCTCCATCTGGAAACAGAAGACACTGAGGATTAGTCTCATGAAAAAATGGGGGAAATGGGCCTGAACATGTCCTTGGGCATGGGTGGTCAGGCTGAAGGTACAAAGACAATGTTCATGTTGGGAAAACCGCCCATTATCTCCTGACCTGCAAAAACACTCTTAGACCACTTACCCAGTTCTTAGGAAACCTGAAAGCAGTAGGACCACTCATAGTCCTGATTAAAGTTGCCCTTTTTCTACTGTATCCCAAATTGCCTGTGCCCTATGAGCTGGCCTCTTTTCTTTTTTTCACATCTATTCCTCTTATTTTGTTTCTTGACTGTTTGACTCATGTCTGCCTTCTTCTTAGGCTATAAGTCCTCTGAGGTTAGGACTTGTGTCTGAGCCATTATTTTATTATTCATCATGTCCAGCCCTTTACTTTGGACTTAGCAAGTGGTCATTACAACTTAAACATGGTAAATATATCAAGGTGTCATCAAGATATACAATTCCTCTGGCCCACAGATCCAGATGGGCACAAAAGTGGTCAGCAGTGGGTAGGCATGATGTGTGCACAAGGATAGAACACTAAGGTTTGACAGGTGGGGAGTTCCTGAGTTAACTTTGGGAAGATCATCAAACTGTCAGTCCCTCATGGCTGAGATGAGATGATCTGGTACTTCCCTGCATGCCTATCTTAAATGTCAGAGGTGATTTAAGACCATGCTCCATACAATATACACAATAATCACAGTGGCATCCAACCTGCTGCCAAATGTTTTTCAAATATCACTTAGGTAGTAGTGTTGCATCTGATAATCCTTTTATTTTTATTCCAAATTTCTCAGTTTCACAAACCTTTATCTTCTGGTAATGAGATCATAAAACATGATACCAGAGCTAAATAAATGCCAGACTTAGTAAAATTAAAACATAGTGGGGTCTGTGGGGCTATAACAAGTTACAATGCAGGTGGACAAAGGTATGTCTGTCCAGTCAGAGACCTGCATAGTTGAGGAGAACAGAGATGCTTCTCCAGTGGTGTTCCCTAACTTGTTTCTCCATTAGCAGATCCCAGTGCAAAAGTCATCAGTACAGATGAATGACTGGTGTCAGAGGGTTTGGTGTTAAAAAAATGAAATAAATTAATTGAGAATTCACCTATCTTAGATAAAGCCATGCACTTTCCTTGACCACTGAGCACCTTCATGTAGGTTGTCCTACTAGCACTCACAGCACCCTTTTGAGGCTGAGTTATAAATACTCAGGGACAAGGGTGGAGATGGGTGAAAACACAGATTATGGTACTGGATGAATGTGGATCTAATTACATCTCCTCCACTTCTTAGCTGTATCCCTGTGGCCATGCAAATGAAACTCTCTGCTGTGGTGCCAATGTGCCACACAAATTCCTGTGTTGAAACCGAATCTGCAATGTAATGTGTTAAGATGTGTGACCATAAGAGGCAATTATGTCATAAGGATGAGGCCAATGGAGTGAAGGCCTTTGTTTTTCTTGCCCTTCCTCTTTCTGCTATATCAGAAAATATAACCAAGGCACCATTCTGGAAGCCGAGAGTAGCAGTCAGTACATACCAATGTCAGTAACTTGGCCAAGATAATTCCTTTCTCTACATTATTAATGTGTTCTTGGCTACTACATCCTGCTATTTCCCCCTTCAGCCCACATATTTTACAGCTTTGGTCCATCCCACTAAGCATTCCTGGGTCTAGTCAGTATTCAGGAAAGAGAAAGATATGGTGAAAAGCTGGGAGAACAAAGGAAACCTAGGACATATAAAAGGACAGAACACCTTGCTTCTTGGGATACCATGATACCAGCTATGGCCCGCTTCTCCCTCCGGAGAGAAGTCTGTTGCCCCTTTTTATTATTTTTTTATTTTTTTAAAAGGTGATTTAAAGTTTTATTTATTTATTTATTTATTTTTAATTTTTTTTATTGTTGGTTGTTCAAAACATTACCTAGTTCTTGATATATCATATTTTGTTGCCCCTTTTTAAATAAACCCTGCTTTATATGCTTGCCTAGGCATGCTTCTCTAATATTCAACCTTCAAAATGTAGGGAAGCAGGACTCGTCACCAATAACCAGCAGTATCATATTTGGAGGTCCCACCAAGGTCTACACCAAGGTAAGCTCCTCTCCATGCACCCCACATCTGTTTGAGGTGCATCTTTCTTCTCTTTTATTCTGTAGGATGATGGGCGCCTGATGGATATTTAAATGCATTTAGTGCAGCTGCCACTCTTCAAGACTCAATTAAAAGATTTCCTGGCCTAGGCAGCTCTCAATAACCTGTTCAATACAGAGCAGGCACATTGGGTTCTGCTAAAGCTGCTTCCTACTCTTCTGTCCAGACCCAGAGAGCAATTGACATGAGTACCCTGTGTCCCTAGTTCTGATCTGCCTTGGATGCGAGGAGGTGGATAAAGGAATGGAAGAACTGTGGAATTTCTGGCCTGGTCTACTCTCAGGCAAAAAGCCTAAGGTTCCTTCTCTAAAGGTGATCAGTAGATGAATGGCACTTTTGCCTCCATGTGGGCCACACAACACTCCCCATGCTCACATCAATTCCCTCCTGGATGCTGCCTTCCTTTGTCAATCAGAAACACTAGCAATTAAGCTTGTAGGATTGAGAGAAAGACATGGGATAATTAGTGAAAAAAAAAAATCCAGGTTCCCTTTGTTAACATAGTTAGCCTTCACAAGCCAGTTTAAAATCTCATATTACTATTCCTGTCTTCAGATGTAATTAATGTATTTTTTAAGAAAATGCTGAAAGAGGGAGGCACTCTTTTAATAACCCCATAAGCTCCTCAGAAAAGGGTGTTTGTTAATAACCAATAGATGTTCCCCTTATCCTCAGATTCCATTGGTCTATAGGACAACAGTTAGGCACAAAAGATTACAACACATACATTTATCCTCTTTTATTATAATCATGAATTATAGTGGCAGGGAGAAAAGTCTGAATCTTCTCAGGGTCTCTGGCACAGGGCAGACTGGGACCTTAGCACTTTGCCAAAGGAAGCCAGAAATAACTTTGGCAAAGCCAGATGATGAGAGATGGGTTTTCTGGACTGTATGAAGCTCAAGTTTAGGGATATGTCCCTAATATATCAGATAAAGAGTTTTTTATGTTGCAGGAGAAAACTTAAATTTTCCATCACTTAGGTGGGAGCTTCCCTCAAATCAGTTTGTAGATTGACCACTAGTCTACATACTAGGAAATTACAAATGATCAGAAAAAGTGCCTAATTTTCTTGTGTTGTTATGCCTAACCTCAATGTCTACCAAAAGAGAAGGCCTTAAGGAATCACTGAGGAAAAGAAATCAAGGGGAACCCCTCAACTTAAAACAAGTAAGAACAAATTCAGGTACATTTTTGGAGGATCTAAATAAATATATTGGGATGTTTCAAAACTTATGCCAAGTGCTTGACCTCACCTGAAAAGATATTATATTATTACTTAGCCAAACTTTAGCATCCAATAAGGAGGCCATCCTAAACCAAGTAGCTAAAGAATTTGGGGAGGGGACTACATCTCGCCCATGGACCAACATCACAAACTAGAAACAAACCTAATTATTTATTTAGAACACAGGCAATTCCCAGAAAGAATCCTGACTTGGACTCAAATGATGAACTGGATGCTTGAGTATTACACATTTCCAAATGTTGGTCCTTGAAGCCCTCAGAAAGATCAAACAAAAGCCCATTAACTATGCCACGGTCTCTGAAATTACTCAGGGCTCCCAGGAAAGCCCTACTATTTTCATGGAAAAACTCAGGGAGGCAATAAAACCACACCACCCCAAATCCTGAATCCAAAAATGTTTACTTCCCCTCTGAGTTATGAGCAGGTTCTGGAAGCCTTTAAGACATTAAAATGGGGCCTTATTTTGAGACCCCGTTTTAACCTGTTTGTTGCTGAAGATCCAGGAATGGTCATACAAAATAATGGACATGCTCAGTAAGGAGCTTAATGTCATAGCTTTGTTCGCAAAATTGATAGAAAATAAAATCATAATTTTCAACATCCAAACCTGTCCAATTACCAACTTAAAAAATGGTTAAAATGCCTTAGGCATGAGGTTTCTGCTCAGAATAGCAGTTTTCCCTGCTCCTTTCAGACCTCAGACAGGACTTACACTAAAATGCAAATGGAAGAAGCCTGCAAGCTCAGTAGGAGACTGATCTGAGGCCCAAGGAGAAAAGAAAAAAAAAAAAAAGTAAAAGTGTTTTTTACCTAAACTCAAACTAGACTAAACCAAAAAGTAAATTGTATGGTACTTGAATAATTAGCAGCTGGTCATTTTTCTAGGACTCTTGCTTTTTCTTAGATTCAGGTTTTTTTTTTTTTTTTTTTTTCCTCATGATTTTGATCCTACTGACCTAGGTCCTACCAACCTAGGTTAATGTTTTTTCCAATCGGTCTTATTTTTTATTCAACTATGAGGTTTTTAAACATTTCAATGGAGATTTCTTTTTTTTTTCTTTCTCTTTTTTTAAAGAGAGAGAGAGAGATAGGAGAGAGAGAGAGAGAGAGAGAGAGAGAGAGAGAGAGAGAGAATTTTTTAATATTTATTTTTCAGTTTTCGGTGGACACAACATCTTTATTTTATTTTTATGTGTTGCTGAGGATCAAACTCAATGCCCCGTGCATGCCAGGTGAGCACATTACCACTTTAGCCACATCCCCAGCCCTCGATGGAGATTTCACCTACAAGAAGCTGCAAGGCTTTACTATTGTAATATGTGTGCACATTTGTGTTTTGTGTTATATGTCTATATGTGCATATGTTCATATAACATGTACATGATATGAAAATTGGCAGATATATAAGGAGTGCCCATAATTAAAAAAAAATTGGATCCAAATACCTTTATTTTTTTTTTCATTTTTTTTAATTTTTTTTATTGGTTGTTCAAAACATTATAAAACTCTTGACATATCATATTTCATACATTAGATTCAAGTTGGTTATGAACTCCCAATTTTACCCCAAATACAGATTGCAGAATCACATCGGTTACACATCAACATTTTTACATAATGCCCTATTAGTAACTGTTGTATTCTGCTACCTTTCCTATCCACTACCATCCCCCCTCCCTCCCCTCCCATCTTCTCTCTCTACCCCGTCCACTGTAATTCATATCTCTCCTTGTTTATTTTCCCATTCCCCTCACAACCTCTTATATGTAATTTTGTATAACAATGAGGGTCTCCCTCCATTACCATGCAATTTCCCTTTTCTCTCCCTTTCCATCCCACCTCATGTATCTGTTTAATGTTAATCTTTTCTTCCTGCTCTTCCTCCCTGCTCTGTTCTTAGTTGCTCTCATTATATCAAAGAAGACATTTGGTATTTGTTTTTTAGGGATTGGCTGGCTTCACTAAGCATAATCTGCTGTAGTGCCATCCATTTCCCTGCAAATTCTATGATTTTGTCATTTTTTAGTGCTGAGTAATACTCCATGGTGTATCAATGCCACATTTTTTTTATCCATTCATCTATTGAAGGGCATCTGGGTTGGTTCCACAGTCTAGCAATTGTGAATTGTACTGCTATGAACATCGATGTAGCAGTATCCCTGTAGTACGCTCTTTTAAGGTCTTCAGGGAAAAGGCCAAGAAGGGAAATAGCTGGGTCAAATGGTGGTTCCATTCCCAGCTTTCCCAGGAGTCTCCATACTGTTTTCCAGATTGGCCGCACCAGTTTGCAGTCCCACCAGCAATGTACAAGAGTACTCTTTTCCCCGCATCCTCTCCAGCACTTGTTGTTGTTTGACTTCATAATGGCTGCCAATCTTACTGGAGTGAGATGGTATCTTAGGGTGGTTTTGATTTGCATTTCTCTGACTGCTAGAGATGGTGAGCATTTTTTCATGTACTTGTTGATTGATTGTATGTCCTCCTCTGAGAAGTGTCTGTTCAGGTCTTTGGCCCATTTGTTGATTGGGTTATTTGTTTTCTTATTGTTTAATTTTTTGAGTTCTTTGTATACTCTGGATATTAGGGCTCTATCTGAAGTGTGAGGAGTAAAAATTTGTTCCCATGATGTAGGCTCCCTATTTACCTCTTTTATTGTTTCTCTTGCTGAGAGAAAACTTTTCAGTTTAAGTAAGTCCCATTTGTTGATTTTTGTTATCAACTTTTGTGCTATGGGTGCCCTATTAAGGAATTTGGAGCCCGACCCTACAATATGTAGATCGGAGCCAACTTTTTCTTCTATCAGACGCAGAGTCTCTGATTTGATATCTAGCTCCTTGATCCACTTTGAGTTAACTTTTGTGCATGGCGAGAGGAGGGGATTCAGTTTCATTTTGTTGCATATGGATTTCCAGTTTTCCCAGCACCATTTGTTGAAGATGCTATCCTCCCTCCATTGCATGCTTTTAGCTCCTTTATCAAATATAAGATAGTTGTAGCTTTGTGGATTAGTCTCTGTGTCCTCTTTTCTGTACCATTGGTCCACCCTCCTGTTTTGGTACCAGTACCATGCTGTTTTTGTTACTATTGCTCTGTAATATAGTTTTAAGTCTGGTATCGCTATACCACCTGATTCGCACTTCCTGCTTAGAATTGCTTTTGCTATTCTGGGTCTTTTATTTTTCCATATGAATTTCATGATTGCTTTATCCATTTCTACAAGAAATGCCGTTGGGATTTTGATTGGCATTGCATTAAACCTATAGAGAACTTTTGGTAATATCGCCATTTTGATGATGTTAGTTCTGCCTATCCATGAACAGGGTATATTTTTCCATCTTCTAATATCTTCTTCTACTTCTCTTTTTAGGGTTTTGTAGTTTTCATTGTATAAGTCCTTCACCACTTTTGTTAGGTTGATTCCCAAGTATTTTATTTTTTTTGAGGATATTGTGAATGGAGTGTTTTTCCTCATTTCCGTTTCAGAAGTTTTGTCACTGATATATAGAAATGCCTTTGATTTATGTGTGTTGATTTTATATCCTGCCACTTTGCTGAATTCATTTATTAGTTCTAGTAGTTTTTTTGTAGACCCTTTTGGGTCTTCTAGGTATAGAATCATGTCATCTGCAAATAGTGATAATTTAAGTTCTTCCTTTCCTATTTTTATGCCTTTAATTTCTTTCGTCTGTCTAATTGCTCTGGCCAGTGTTTCGAGAACTATATTGAATAGAAGTGGTGATAGAGGGCATCCCTGTCTTGTTCCAGATTTTAGGGGGAATGCCTTCAATTTTTCTTCATTGAGAATGATGCTAGCCTGAGGCTTAGCATAGATAGCTTTTACAAGGTCGAGGTAAGTTCCTGTTATCCCTAGTTTTTCTAATGTTTTGAACATAAAGGGATGCTGTACTTTGTCGAACGCTTTTTCTGCATCTATTGAGATGATCATATGGTTTTTATTTTTAAGTCTATTGATGTGGTGAATAACATGTATTGATTTCCGTATATTGAACCATCCTTGCATCCCAGGGATGAATCCTAATTGATCATGGTGCACAATTTTTTTGATGTGCCTTTGTATCCGATTCGCCAGAATTTTATTGAGGATTTTTGCATCTATGTTCATCAGAGATATTGGTCTGTAGTTTTCTTTCTTTGAAGTGTCATTGTCTGGTTTCGGAATCAGGGTGATGTTGGCCTCATAGAATGAATTTGGCAGAGCTCCTTCTTTTTCTATTTCCTGAAATAACTTGAAAAGTATTGGTATTAATTCTTCCTTAAAGGTTTTGTAAAACTCCGCTGTATACCCATCCGGTCCTGGGCTTTTCTTGGTTGGAAGTCTTTTGATTGCTTCTTCTATTTCATCTATTGTTATTGGTCTGTTTAAGTTGTGAGTATCCTCCTGACTCAGTCTGGGCAAATCATATGACTTAAGGAATTTATCAATGTCTTCACTATCTTCTATTTTATTGGAATATAGGTTTTCAAAATAATTTCTAATTGTCTTCTGTATTTCTGTAGTGTCTGTTGTGATATTGCCTTTTTCATCCCGTATGTTAGTGATTTGAGTTCTCTCTCTTCTTCTCTTTGTTAGCATGGCTAAGGGTCTGTCGATCTTATTTATTTTTTCAAAGAACCAACTTTTAGTTTTGGTAATTTTTTCAATAGTTTCTTTTGTTTCAATTTCATTGATTTCCGCTCTGATTTTAATTATTTCTTGCCTTCTGCTACATTTGCTGTTGTTTTGCTCTTCCTTTTCTAGGCCTTTGAGATGAAGTGTGAGCTCATTTATTTGTTGGTTTTTCCTTTTTTTGAGGAATGACCTCCAAGCGATGAATTTCCCTCTTAAAACTGCTTTCATTGTGTCCCATAGATTCCGATATGTTGTGTCTGTCTTTTCATTTATCTCTAAGAATTTTTTGATTTCTTCCTTTATGTCTTCTGTAACCCATTGATCATTCAGTAACATATTGTTCATTTTCCATGTGATGTAGGATTTTTCCTTCTGTCTTTTATCATTGATTTCCAGTTTCATTCCATTATGATCAGATAAAATGCATGGTATTATCTCCACCCCTGTATATTTACTGAGGGTTGCCCTATGGCATAATATATGGTCTATTTTTGAGGAGGATCCATGTGCTGCTGAGAAAAAAGTATATCCACTTGATGATGGTTGATATATTCTATATATGTCAGTTAAGTCTAGGTTGTTGATTGTGATATTGAGTTCTATAGTTTCTTTATTCAGCTTTTGTTTGGAGGATCTGTCCAATTGTGAGAGAGGTGTGTTGAAGTCACCCATAATTATTGTGTTGTGGTCTATTTGATTCTTGAACTTGAGGAGAATTTGTTTTATGAACGTCGCAGCACCATTATTTGGTGCATAAATATTAATAATTGTTATGTCTTTTTGGTGAATGGTTCCTTTAACAGTATATAATGTCCTTCCTTATCCCTTTGATTAATTTAGTCTTGAAGTCAATTTTATTCGATATGAGGATGTCCACCCCTGCTTGCTTACGAGGACCGTGTGCATGGTATATTTTTTCCCAACCTTTCACCTTCAGCCTGTGTATGTCTTTTCCAATCAGATGTGTCTCCTGGAGGCAGCATATTGTTGGATTTGTTTTTTTAATCCATGTTACCAGCCTATGTCGCTTTATTGGAGAGTTTAAGCCATTAATGTTTAGAGTTACTATTGATATATGGTTTGTACTTCCAGCCATGTTTGATTATTTATCTTCTTCTTCTTTTTTTTTTTTTTAATTTAGTTTCTTTCTCCATGGTTAGCTTTCCCCCCGCCCACTGTCTTTATAGAGGCACTTCCCACTGATGGTTTTGGTTATTGTTTTTCATTTCTTCCTTGTGTAGTGTTTTGCTCAAGATGTTTTGCAATGCTGGTTTTCTGGCTGCAAATTCTTTTAGCTTTTGTTTATCATGAAAGATTTTTATTTCGTTATCTTACCTGAAGCTTAATTTTGCTGGATACAGAATTCTTGGTTGGCATCCATTGTCTTTCAGTGTTTGAAATATGTTGTTCCAGGATCTTCTCGCTTTCAGCGTCTGTGATGAAAAATCCGTTGTTAACCTTATTGGTTTACCCCTGAATGTAATCTGCCTCCTTTCTCTTGTAGCTTTTAGTATTTTCTCTTTGTTCTGTATATTGGATATCTTCATAACAATGTGTCTTGGCATTGGTCTACTGTGATTTTGTGTGCTCGGTGTCCTGTATGCATCTACAATTTGTATATCCGTTTCCTTTTTTATTTCTGGAAAGTTTTCTGTAATTATTTCTTTCAGCAGGTTACTCATTCCCTTGGTTTGAATCTCTGTACCTTCTTCTATCCCGATGACTCGTAGGTTTGGTTTCTTTATGTTATCCCATATCTCTTGGATGTTTTTCTCGTGGTTTTTAACCAGCCTTTCTGAGTTGGCTAGGCTCTTTTCAAGATGATATATTTTGTCTTCATTATCTGATGTTCTGGCTTCTACTTGCTCCACTCTGTCAGTGATACTCTCAATTGAGTTTTTAATTTGGTTTATCGTTTCCTTCATTTCTAGAATTATTGTTTGGTTTTTTTTTATAATCTCAATCTCCTGATAAAGATGCTTAACTTCTTCTTTTATCTGTCTATGTAATTCATTTTCAAAGTGTTCTTTCACTGTTTGGATTTGCTGTCTCGTATCTTCTTTAAGGTTCCATTCCATCTGTCTAAGGTATTCCTTGAGTTCTTTATATGACCATTTTTCTGCTGACTCTAGGTCCTCCTGAATATTTAGGCTGTCCTTCATTGTTTGTACTCCTTTTCTTCCTTGCTTTTTTATGCTGCTCATGTTACTTCTTGTTCTGTTTGACTGCTGAGTTACTGTTTACTCTTATGGATTTATTTGATGCTTGAGAGGAAAGATATTAGAAGGGAAGGGAAGAAGTCACTAAAGAGAATGAGAGTAGGCAGGTAGAATTCAAGGAAGGGGGAATAAGAAGATTGAAAAGAAATGAAAAGACAAAAGAAACAAGAATAACAAAGATTAGATAATAAAGAAAGAAAGAAAAGACGAAAAAAATATTTTAACAAAAATAATAGTGATAATAAAAAATGAAAATTAAAATTAAAAATAATAATAATAATAAAATAAAAAAAAATAAAAAAATAGAAACATTGAAAAAAAATTAAAGAACAACAACAAATAAAAATTGAAAATGAAAGAAAAAAAAGAAAAAAAAAGAAAAAAAAAAGAAAAAAAATGATAATAATAATAATAATAAATGCAGTCCTAGAGTTCTATTAACTTCTCTTCCAGTAGGTGGAGCTGTGCCCACTGGGCCAAGCTTCTCCTCTCAATAGGTGGGAAGCATTCACTGTGCAGCAGCTCTTTCTCCTAGACTGGGCGGGTCTCCAATCCTGAGTGTCTAGGGCCTTGTCTTGTGTTTCCTCAAGCCAGGCCGTGCTCACCTGTGGCGCTCACCACAATACTGGCTACACGCCAGGTCTGCTGCTCCTGGGAGCCCTGTTTTCATGAACACCTGGGCTCACTCTCCCTGTTTGCCTCCCTCAGACCCTAAGTTTGTAGAGCTTGGGGCTGAGATCCCCCAGCGAATTTGCTTGCCCTCCTGTAGCCACGCCCCCGGTAGCTGGTGCAAGAGACCTCAGTTGTCAGCACTGGTGGGAGTGGTAGCCGGGAATTCCGCGCCGCGAGTCCCATGCCGCAAGTCCGGCGCCACTCCTGATTCCCTCGGTCTGGTTATTGTGTTCACAGGAGAGCTGGGAGTGGCCCTTAAGGTTTCCCCGCTGTGTGGAGAGAGATGGCTAGGGGATTACACACCTGTCGCGCTGGTTTCAATGCAGTTATCTCCTCCGCCCGTGACGCCATTTCTCTGCCATGGTGATATCCCATGCAAATGGTGACCGTTTGTTCCTTTTGCCGGATGACCAATGCAACGGGTGGGTCCTGACTGTCTCTCCCAATCCCCGTTTCAGTCCTGTGGCCACTGCCTATGAAGGCTCGTTTGGCTTTTACCTCTGTAAGTTCCTAAGGGCCGGCCAATTATTTCAGTGGGATCATTAGTGCTGAGTCACACGAAGCAGGCGAACCGGAGCTTAATTGCCTCCGATTCGGGCTCTGTGTGTGTGTTCTGAGGGGCCCAGCCTGTACACCCCAGATCCACGTCAGCTCAGCATTGCCTAGTGATCCTGAGCAAACAGCATTTAGACAGTTTATGGCTCCCTATGCCCGCGCAGTTGAAGATGTCAGAGACTTGATCTCTCTGCGCCTGCCACCATGTTACATCTCCTCAGTAATATTCATGTTGCTCTTACAGCTTCCTGGTCTAAGCAAGTTCTTGGGATTATACAAACTGCTGCTTCTGTTTCCAGTCCAGATTTCTAGAAATGAAACCCTGCCACCGTCGCCTCCGTCTCTGGGCCGCGCTGACGAGCGTCGCGCTTGTCTGCGACCGTAGCAGAGCCGCCCTGGCCTCCGCAGCTCTTCAGCCCGGTGCCAGGCCCCAGGGGCCCAAGCGGCTGCCGCCGCGGCTCTCCGTCCCCCTCCTCTGGAGCATGGGTCCCCTGGCAGGGGGCTGCAGAACGACCCCAGAGCAGGCTCTGCCCGAAGGTGCAGCGGCGAACAGGCCACAGAGATGCTCGAGGCTGCAGTCCAGCCTTCGGAGGACAGGGCTCGGCACGCAGCCCAGCTCCAACCTCTAGGTGCGGCTGCCGGACAGTGTGTACAGAGCCATCAAGACAGCAAGCAGAAAGCAAATGGCGGCTCCCGTGGAGTGGATTTTCGGCACAGAAACCACAGCCCCGCCAACAATCCCAATCCACAAACTCTCCCTGTATAAAAAATATTCAAAAAAAAAAAAAGAAAAAAAAGGCGGGGCGCACTGAGCTTTATTTGCCTCGCGTACTTACAATCCACTGCTGATTACACATTCAGCTTCTCCGCCCAGAGCGAAGTGAAAGAGCCCAAATACCTTTAATTCACATGATTTAAAAATGATTCAATTTAAATTGGGTAAACAGATGAAATAAAGATTTCTTTAAAATTAAACATACAAGTCTCTGTAGGTGATCAAAGAACTAATGAAATGTTGATGTCTATATATAAAATGTCTAATATCCCTTAGTTCTAGGACTTTTCTTCAACAAGGAAGAAAATGGCTAATACTGTTTATTTCACTTGTCTGATATTTTGATTAAACAAGCAAAGCAGATTTGTCAGGGGATTACTCATATTTATGAGCAATTTTGTTAGACATTTAACTAATTTATAAGATTAAAATGCTAAATGTTAAATAAACTATCAAGTACTCTTAAGTCCTTGAATTCCACCAGGTAACATTATTGATGTTATCATAAATTGGTAAATGAAAAAAAAAGGATTTAAAATTTCTTTGTCATTACTAAAAAAGTTTACTAAAATTTTAAAGTCCCAACAGGTATAATTCTATATACTTAAACATTGTGTTTTCATGAAATGGTAAACAGATGTGATTCTATATATAAAGGTTGATAGAAGAGTTTTATTATACAAAGGGCCAAATGTTTCAACTGTTCCAATTAAGAGTACTTTTAAATAACATAAAATATTTATTTTTATTAAAACAAAATAATTTGCCTAAATTCAGAAATTTACAAGATTGATTCAAAATATGATCATAAAAGGGGGTTAACAGATGGGAAAGAGGAATTAGAAGGCTCTAGGTATGGAAACCATATTTATTAGAAGAAAAAAAGTATTTCTGGATAAGAAAGTCTTTATGTGATGAAGTAAATAAGAGGGTTTAAATAAATGTTAAAGAAGATCTATGTAAGTTTGTTTTTCTAATCAGTCATATGTTAAAAGGACAAAAATTTCTTAAAACACTATTTTACCCATAACATTCTGTTTATTAATTTTTTTTTATTAGAGCAAGTGTCTTAAAGAAATTAAACAACTAGTTAAACAAGAACAGTTATTTTAGAGCATTGTACTATGTTGTTTCTTAAAAGCTAAACTTAGTTAACATAAAATCATCAATGTAATTGTGGTGCTATTGATACAACCAGTTATCAGTGATGAGTCCTTCTTTCTCACATGTTGAAATTTGAACATTAGAGAAGCACACTGATGCAAGCATATAAAGCAGGGATTATTTAAAGTGGGGTAATATAGACTTCTCTCAGGAGGGAGAAGTGGGCATAGCTGGTATCGTGGTCTCCCAAGAAGCGAGGTGTTCTGCCCTCTTTATATGTCCTAGGCTTCCTTTATAATCCTGCCCCTTTATCCTTATCTTTCTCCTTCCTGTGTATGTGACTAGGCCCAGGAATACTTGATGGGAGGACCAAAAGATGGGAAACAGGTGAGCTGAAAGGGGAAGGGCAGGATGGAGTACCCAAGGACAGATTAACAACATTATAGCTCCCTGTAGGGAGGGGAAATTCTTGGGACAGTTTACCTTGTCAACAGGTTGGAGCAGGGGCTGGTTCTTGATAAGGGTGGAAGAAGGGCTCTGAAGGAATTAACATTTCAATCCCTCAATGGACAGTCTCCAACTTCCCAGACTCACTCAAAATTGGCCTTCTTTATCTGACCTGACTTGATTTACCTATCTACACTGACTGCCTGTCTAATTCTGGCTCACTATATTCTTATTTGCAAATTAAATGTATTCATTCTTCCAGATACACAAGTCTTTAAGGTAGAAGCTTTAAGATAGCATTATATCAAGCTGGTATTTTCCAAACTGAAGTTGTATGATAATTTTAGGCTTATCAGGAAAACACTGGAGATCACTTATATCATTTAATGTTCTATAACTGGATCTCTTATAAATAAGATATACAAAGTTTTATGTTACTTTTTACACTGGGGTACAATAAATGATTTTTTAAAGTTAATGAGAGTCTAGTCTATGTAAAGGTTAATATTGTAAAACACAAGCAATTTGCTACTTTTCCACAAAAGGTTACAAGAACTCAGCCTTTCTTTAATTCATGTTTTAAATGTAATATATTGTGTTAGCTAATACTCATGTGACTTGAGCAACAATATATGTAAACTTTATAAAATGATATTTAAGAAGCAAAGATCAGCTTCAAAACTAGAACACTTAAGAATTATAAAGATTTATGAAGAGCCCCACCTTATCTGAGATAAGGTTTTGCATTCCATCTCACTACATGTCAGAATGACTCCAAAGTAGGCCATACATCAGTTCATTTAAAGTTGTGTTCAAAAGATTGATTTTTGTTAATATTACTAGTATATCAAACAGGGGATATAATATATAATTCAGCCAGAATTCAAGGTAGCTATTACACAAACTGTCAGGTTGAGGGTGGATAGTTAGGAACAAAGTACCAAGCAGCTGCACACACAAAAGAAACATCAATCAGACACCTATGGAAAAGCTAGTCAATCAGCCAGGTCTTCTGACCAATCCAGCTCCCCCGACCAACTCCAATGGGACAAGGGACTCTAAACACCCCTTTTTCTGTCTCAATCCCTCCCTTTCTTGCCTAAGCCCCATAAAATTCCAGTTTGGTCAAGCCCCCATGTGGTTTCTCCTCAGACCCTCTTCTTATCCACTCTGTAGATCTGATAGAGTTCTCCCCAGGAAGTGAAATCTCAAAAAAGCCTCATTCAATGGCATTTTTAAATCTGTCTACTTTTGGTGGGTGCCATTGCCTGACCTTACACAAACTAAATGTTTTTACTCTTGGTAGTTTTATTTGTTGTTTTCCTTATAAAGTGTCTAAATGTTGCCTGTTAATGTTTTGCAGAGGAATACTTCAAGAACACAACCTGGGTTAATTTCAGATAATAAACCATCACCCACAGGGCAGATTAGGATAATACAGACCCCAATTAATGAAAAGGGTAAATGATTGTAAAGTTATAGACATTGAAGCCTAGTACTTTTAATTTAAGACTGGTGAGACTGATTTACTAGATATTTAAGATCAAGACTTAAAAATTAAAATTAAATTAAAAGGGCCAAGAAAACCAATATTTGGCTCTTGCCCTGTGAGTCATTCTGAATCCAGAAAACAGGGGACTTCTCTAAAGAGATTTGTAACTCTGGGCCACATAACATCCCCATCAGGGAGATTAGTGAGACTCTTGGATAACAGAAAGCCGATCAGCTCATTTGCTATGAAAAGGAGGGTCTCTGGAGAAGGGAGACATTCCTGATGCTCCTAAAAGGAAAGCCACATGGTTAAGCAAGACCTGGACCCATCCTAATGCAATGGAAATTGCAGAGCTAAGAAGGCCTTCTCAAGTTCCTCCAGGAGTAACTTCCATGGAAACTCAGCTGACTGTTAACAATATATAGAAACAAAAGTCAGTTTGACTGCTTCATTTTAAACACCTAGCAAAAACAGTTAAAACCCAAACACAGCCATTCATGTGCATTTAGTAATAATAATAATAATAATAATAATAATAATAATAATAATAATAATAAAATGTAACAACATATACACCTTGTTTTAGCCCCCGAGAATAAGTAAGACTGGGGGCAACAAAAGAGAAATTCTTAGGCAGGAATGCCTGATAACTATCAAAAGAAACTATCAAGTAAAACTTCCAAGTCAGAAGTTTTTAGTTTAATGCTTAAGGATATTTCTACACAGGGAGGATTGATGTGAGCAATTATGATTATCCAGCCTTAAACAACATAATTAAAAGCTTTTCTAATAGACACAGAGGTCATACCAGTAGAAAGATTTTACAAGACCAGATGACATTAAATTATTTAACTGCATCTTATGGGAATGGACATCTGTAACATTAAAAGTTAAACGTTATGTTTACATTCCTAATAACTCTGAAGATGTTAAAGTTCTACATTCCCAAATAAAGTCCTTGTTGTCTCCAACCATGTTATGGGGACAACTTCTTAGCCCTCACACCTCCTGGTGAGAGAACTTCTATTATACATAACCATGTTCCAGCTGTTGCAACATTTATTTAGGACACATGTTTTTTGTTTCTCTCTCATAGAAGCACCCATCCCCAGATGACTTTAAAACTTGTTCTTCCCTAACCAGACTTCAATACAACCTGACTTTTAAAGGGAATTCCAAAGCTGCTTGCCTCATCTCACGTCACCTCCTCTCAGCTTTGAAGCAGCCAGAATGATCATCACCCCTTCTCCTTATAGCAATAAGGATTTCCTAAAATTAGAGGGGCACATAAAGCCAGAATTAGACAGGCAGTCAGTATAGATATCAAGTCAGGTCAAATCAAGAAGGCCGATTTTGAGTGAGTCTGGGAAGTTGGAGACTATCCCCTGATGGATTGAAATGTTAATTCCACCAGAGTCCTTCTTCCACCCTTATCAAGAACCTGCCACTGCTCCAACCTGGGACAGGTAAACTGTTTCAGAAATTGCCCCTCTCTACAGGGAGCTATAAGGTTTTTAACGTGTCCTTGGCTACTCCATCCTACCCTTCCCCCTTCAGCCCACCTATTGCTCACCTTTGGGCCCTCCCCCAAACTTTCCTGGGCCTAGTCATGTATGCAAGAAAGAGAAAAATAAGGGAGAAAAGCCAGGAGAACAAAGGAAGTCTAGGGCATATAAAAAGGGCAGGACACCTTGCTTCTAGGGAAACCATGATACTAGCTATGGCCTGCTTCTCCCTCCCTGTAGAAGTCTATATTACCCCTTTTTAAATAAACCCTGCTTTATATGCTTGCCTTTGTGTACTCCTCTAATGTTCAAACTTCAACAAGTGGAAAAGCAGGACTCATCACCAATAACCAGTGGTATCAGTATCACCCTGACACCAAAACGAGACAGAGACACATCAAGGAAAAAATAAAAATAAAACCTTCAGCCCAATATATTTGATTAACATAGGTGCAAAAATTATCAAAAAAATTGGCAAATCCTATACAAAAATATATTTAAAAGATAGTGCACCATGATCAAGGGTGCGGGGTGAGGGCTTCATCCCACAGATGCAAGGTGGGTTCAATACATGAAAATCAATAAATGTGATTAATCACATAAATAGGCTTAAACACAAGAATCACGATTATCTCAATAGATGCATAAAATGCATTTAACAAAATTCACCATACATTCATACTTAAAATACTGGAAAAACTAGGGATAGTAAGAATGTACTTCAACATGGTAAAAGCTATATATTCTAGACTAAAGCCAGTATCAATCTAAATGGAGAAAAATGAAAAAAAAAATTCTCTCTAAACAGTGAAATAAAACAGGGATCTCTCACCACCTCTATTCAACATAGTCCCTGAAACCCTTGCCAGAACAATCAGACAAAATAAAGAAATTAAAGGAATATGAGTAGGAAAAGACCTTAAATTATCCCTGTTTGGTGATGACATGATTCTACAGGTAAAAGTTCAAAAAACACCAAAAGAAAGCTTCTAGATCTCATAAATAAATTCAGCAAACCATCAATATACAAAATTAAAACACAAAAATCAATCATGTTTTTCTACTCCAGTGATCAATCAGCTAAATAAGAAATTAAGAAAATTATGTCATTTACAATAGCATGAAAAAATTGAGAATCAATCTAACAAAAGGTGTGATGAAATGAAATTAAATGAAAACTAACTAAACTAAATGAGCTAAACTTTCTACAATGAAAACTAAAGAAAGGAATTGGATAATACTTTGAAGATGAAGAGATCTCCTATATTCTTGGGTAGACAGAATTAATATTGTAAAAGGGCCACAGTACAAAAAGTGCTATACAAATATTATGAAATTCTTCTTAAAATTTCAAGGATGTTGTTCAGAGAAATAGAAAAAGCGTTCATGAAATTCAGAAAAATAGGAGATTTGGAATAGATAAAGCAATCCTTAGCAAGAAAAGTGAAGTGGAAGGTATCACAATACCAGACCTTACATTATCCTACAGAACTGCAGTAACAAAAATGGCATGGTACTGGCACCAAAGATACAGAATAGAACACACAGAGACAAACCCTCATAAATACAGTTATCTCATGCTAGACAAAAGCACCATGAACATACACTAAAGAAGAGAGATCTTCTTCAAAAAATGGTGCTGGGGAAACTGGAAATCCATATGGGTTTAATCCAAGTGAAATGAAATCCATATTTTTCACCCTGCACAAAACTTAACTCAAAGTGGATTAAGGACTGAGAAATTAGACAAGAGATACTATACCTACTAGAACAAAAAGTGAGCCCAACTTTCTACTATGTCAGCTTAGAAACCAAATTTCTCAACAAGACTCCTAAAGTGTAAGAAGTAAAATCAAGGATCAGTAAATGGGATAGTACCAAACAAAAAGCTTCTTCACAGCAAAGAAAACAATCAAGAATGTGAAGAGAGGGCTGGGGTTGTGGCTCAGTGGTAGAGTGCTCACCAGGCACATGCGAAGCCCCGGGTTTGATCCTCAGCACCACATAGAAACAAACAAACAAATACATAAATAAAACTATTGTGTCCAACTAAAACTAAAACTAACTAACTAAATAAATATTTTTTTAAAAATAAAAAGAATGTGAAGAGACAGCCTACAGAATAGGAGAAAATCTTTGCCACCTGCACTTCAGGTAAAGCATTAATCTCCAGGATATACAAAAAAAGAGGAAAAACTACAAATAACCTAATAAATACACAGGTGATGAAACTGGACAGGCACTTCACAAAAGAACAAATATGAATGGTAAAAAAAAAATATAAGAAAATATGTTCAATGTCTCCAGCAATTAGAGAAATTAAAATTAAAATTACACTAAGATTCCCTATCACCCTAGTCAGAAGGACACAAGTAACAATAAATGTTGGTGAGGATGTGAGGGAAAAGGTACACTCATACATCATTTGTAGGTCTTAAAATTGATGCAACCACTCTGGAAAGTAGTAATGAGTTTCCTCAGAAAACTTGAAACGGAACCACCATTGCACCCAGTTATCCCACTACTCAGTATATACCCAAAGGTATTGAAATCAGCAAACTAGACTGACACAGCCACATTAATGTTTATACCAGATCAATTCACAATAACTATACTGTGGAACCAACTAATGTGTCCTTCAATAGATGAATGGTATAAATGAAAGAAACAATGGTATCTATGCAGAATGCAATATTACTCAGCCTTAAAAAAGGAATAAAATTATGGTATTTACAGGTAAATAGAGGGAGTTGGAGAATATCATGCTAAGCTAATTTCAAAAAATCAAAGGTCAAATATTTTAGAGGCAAGGGAAGAATAGAAGAAATTTGGATTGAGAAAAGGAAAGGGGGGAGAGTTTTTGTGTGTAGGGAAGTTGGTGGGATGATATAGACATTATTACTCTATGTACAGGCAAATTTCATGAATGATGTGACTCTACATTATATAAAACCAAAGAAATAAAATTTGTGCTCTATTCGTGTAAAATAATAAAATAAATTAAAAAAAAAAAAACTTAAGAAAAAGAATTTCTTGTTCTTTTTCATTCACTTAGAACATGAGTATTCCCCTGGCTGGGCAAACAGAAGGACAAGAAGTTTTTTACATGAAAGCTGCAGGTCTTAGAGGGATAGAGTTATGAGGAAGAGCAGGAGTCTAGATTTCAGGGCTATCTCTGAAGGAGCAAACCCTATCCTCTCTGGGCCTAGTTTTCTTAGTCTCTAAGGCCTGGGATCAGCCCCATTTTCTTGTCAAGATTGCTTACCTGTCTCTCCCCTTTACACTCACTTACCAGATTCTTCAGGGACAGCTGGAAAGTTTCCCTTGATGTGGATCCAGTAAGAACTGCTCATGCCCATCACCAAGGTGACAAGTAACACTCTGACCAGTGATCTGGGCAGAGATAGTTGGGAAAAGAAGAGACTATACAGATGGCTATTTTTATTCTCTGAGATAAGATACCTTCCCTGGGAGATTTTATCAAGACTTTTGCTCTCACATTTCTTTTCCTGCAGACACCAAATCCTTAGGTTCTAAAGCCACTTTATCAGGATTCCTTCTCAGAAAAATCTCTGCTGAGTTGTTATATCGTCCACCTTAGGTCTGGCCATCCCTTTTGGAAGTTCCAGTCCTACTTCATGCCCACAGTTGTGCACACTGTGAACTGGAACATGGAGAGATGTTTTCAACATGGTTCAGAAAAACAGAAATGAGTCCTGGGGTAAGATTCGGAAAATCTCTATACATCTGCACCTTTACCTTATAGATGGAAGTTTTGATGCTCTCCCATTTTGGGTTTGAGAAAAAGGCAAGCACAGTCATAGACATCCTCAGAGATGACAAGTTTCTGACTTTCATGGAAATCATCTAGTGAATAGGAATGGTAAATTATATAGTTTCTAAAGCTAAGTAATTTTAGAGTGTAAAAAATAGATTATAAGGTTATATAGTTGACTTTATCAGCAACAATTACCAATTTTTAAAATGCTGAAACAATTTTTCTTTATATACTAATTTTTTTTCATGTTGATGAGATTAAAAGTTCTGATGTAGGTATTGATACTTTTACTCAATGTATGGTTTCTGCTGATCTCAGTATCAGCACCCCTTTGACAAAAGACACTAAACTCTACTTACTGCAATAACTTCAGAGCCAACTGATGTACTATTCAACAATTTGCCAAGTGAAAATCTGTGATATTTTTCCACTGTTTCTTTTTTTTTTTAAATTTTTTATTGTGGGTTGTTCAAAACATTACAAATTTCTTGACATATCATATTCCACAATTTGATTCAAGTGGGTTATGAACTCCCACCTTCACCCCATACACAGATTGCAGAATCACATCAGTTACATCCATTGATTTACATATTGCCATACTAGTGTCTGTTGTGCTCCGCTGCCTTTCCCATCCTCCACACTCCCCCCTCCCCACCTCTCCCCTCCCCTCCCCTCCTCTCACTCTACCCCCTCCACTGTATAACCCTGAGGGTCTCCTTCCATTACCATGCAATTTCCATTCTCTATCCCTTTCCCTCCCACCTCTCATCCCTGTTAAATGTTAATCTTCTTCTCCTGCTCTTTGTCCCTACTCTGATCTTAGTTACTCTCCTTATATCAAAGAAGACATTTGGCATTTGTTTTTTAGGGATTGGCTAGCTTCACTTAGCATAATCTGCTTTAATGCCATCCATTTCCCTGCAAATTCTATGATTTTGTCATTTTTTAATGCAGAGTAATACTCCATTGTGTATAAATGCCACATTTTTTTATCCATTCATCTATTGAAGGGCATCTAGGTTGGTTCCACAGTCTTGCTATTGTGAACTGTGCTGCTATGAACATCGATGTAGCAGTGTCCCTGTAGCATGCTCTTTTTAGGACTTTAGGGAATAGACCGAGAAGGGGAATAGCTGGGTCAAATGGTGGCTCCATTCCCAGCTTTCCAAGAAATCTCCATACTGCTTTCCAAATTGGCGGCACCAATCTGCAGTCCCACAAGCAATGTACAAGTGTACCCTTTTCCCCACATCCTCGCCACCACTTGTTGTTGTTTGACTTCATAATGGCTACCAATCTTACTGGAGTGAGATGGTGTCTTAGGGTGGTTTTTATTTGCATTTCTCTGACAGCTAGAGATGGTGAGCATTTTTTCATGTACTTGTTGATTGACTGTATGTCCTCCTCTGAGAAGTGTCTGTTCAGGTCCTTGGCCCATTTGTTGATTGGGTTGTTTGTTCTCTTATTGTCTAATTTTTTGAGTTCTTTGTATACTCTGGATATTAGGGCTCTATCTGAAATGTGAGGAGTAAAGATTTGTTCCCAGGGTGTAGGCTCCCTATTTACCTCTCTTATTGTTTCTTTTGCTGAGAAAAAACTTTTTAGTTTGAGTAAGTCCCATTTGTTGATTCTAGTTATTAACTTTTGTGCTATGGGTGTCCTATTGAGGAATATGGAGCCCGACCCCACCGAATGTAGATCGTAGCCAATTTTTTCTTCTATCAGACGGAGTGTCTCTGATTTGATATCAAGCTCCTTGATCCATTTTGAATTCACTTTTGTGCATGGCGAGAGAAAGGGATTCAGTTTCATTTTGTTGCATATGGATTTCCAGTTTTCCCAGCACCATTTGTTGAAGATGCTATCCTTCCTCCATTGCATGCTTTTAGCCCCTTTATCAAATATAAGATAGTTGTAGTTTTGTGGATTGGTTTCTGTGTCCTCTATTCTGTACCATTGGTCCACCCGCCTGTTTTGGTACCAGTAACATGCTGTTTTTGTTACTATTGCTCTGTAGTATAGTTTGAAGTCTGGTATCGCTATACCGCCTGATTCACACTTCCTGCTTAGCATTGTTTTTGCTATTCTGGGTCTTTTATTTTTCCATATGAATTTCATGATTGCTTTCTCTATTTCTACAAGAAATGCCGTTGGGATTTTGATTGGCATTGCATTAAACCTATAGAGAAATTTTGGTAATATCGCCATTTTGATGATGTTAGTTCTGCCTATCCATGAACAGGGTATATTTTTCCATCTTCTAAGATCTTCTTCTATTTCTCTCTTTAGGGTTCTGTAGTTTTCATTGTATCAGTCTTTCACCTCTTTTGTTAGGTTGATTCCCAAGTATTTTATTTTTTTTTGAGGATATTGTGAATGGAGTGGTTGTCCTCATTTCCATTTCAGAGGATTTGTCACTGATATACAGGAATGCCTTTGATTTATGCGTGTTGATTTTATATCCTGCCACTTTGCTGAATTCATTTATTAGCTCTAATAGTTTCTTTGTAGAGCCTTTTGGGTCTGCTAGATATAGAATCATATCATCTGCAAATAGTGATAATTTAAGTTCTTCTTTTCCTATTTTGATGCCTTTAATTTCTTTCGTCTGTCTAATTGCCCTGGCCAGTGTTTCGAGAACTATGTTGAACAGAAGTGGAGAGAGAGGGCATCCCTGTCTTGTTCCAGATTTTAGAGGGAATGCCTTCAGTTTTTCTCCATTCAGAATGATGCTAGCCCGAGGCTTAGCATAGATTGCTTTTACAATATTGAGGTATGTTCCTGTTATCCCTAGTTTTTCTAGAGTTTTGAGCATAAAGGGATGCTGTACTTTGTCGAATGTTTTTTCCGCATCTATTGAGATGATCATATGGTTCTTATTTTTAAGTCTATTGATGTGGTGAATAACATCTATTGATTTTCGTATATTGAACCAGCCTTGCATCCCAGGGATGAATCCTACTTGATCATGGTGCACAATTTTTTTGATATGTTTTTGTATCCGATTCGCCAGAATTTTATTGAGTATTTGTGCATCTATGTTCATTAGAGATATTGGTCTGTAGTTTTCTTTCTTTGAAGTGTCTTTGTCTGGTTTAGGTATCGGGGTGATGTTGGCCTCATAGAATGAATTTGGAAGTTCTCCCTCTTTTTCTATTTCCTGAAGTAGCTTGAAAAGTATGGGTATTAGTTTTTCTTTAAAGGTTTTGTAAAACTCTGCAGTATACCCATCCGGTCCTGGGCTTTTCTAAGTTGGTAGTCTTTTGATGGTTTCTTCTATTTCCTCAATTGATATTGGTCTGTTTAGGTTGTCTATATCCTCCTGACTCAATCTGGGCAGATCATATGACTTAAGAAATTTATCTATGCCTTCACTATATTCTAATTTATTGGAGTATAAGGATTCAAAATAGTTTTTGATTATCTTCTGTATTTCTGAAGTGTCTGTTGTGATATTGCCTTTTTCATCCCGTATGCTAGTAATTTGAGTTCTCTCTCTTCTTCTCTTTGCTAGCATCGCTAAGGGTCTGTCGATTTTGTTTATTTTTTCAAAGAACCAACTTTTAGTTTTGTCAATTTTTTCAATTGTTTCTTTTGTTTCGATTTCATTAATTTCAGCTCTGATTTTAATTATTTCTTGCCTTCTACTTCTTTTGCTGTTGTTTTGCTCTTCTTTTTCTAGGATTTTGAGATGAAGTATGAGATCATTTATTTGTTGGTTTTTTCTTTTTTTAAGGAATGAACTCCAAGCAATGAATTTTCCTCTTAGAACTGCTTTCAATGTGTCCCATAGATTCCGATATGTTGTGTCTGTGTTTTCATTTATCTCTAAGAATTTTTTTTAATTTCCTCCTTGATGTCTTCTATAACCCATTGATCATTCAGTAACCCATTGTTCATTCTCCAAGTGATGTATGCTTTTTACTTCCTTCTTTTATCATTGAGTTTCAGTTTCATTCCATTATGATCAGATAAGATGCATGGTATTATCTCTCCTCCTTTATATTGTCTAAGAGTTGCCCTGTGACATAATATATGATCAGTTTTTGAGAAAGATCCATGTGCTGCTGAGAAAAAAGTGTAACTGCTTGATGTTGGGTGGTATATTCTATATATGTCAATTAAGTCTAGGTTATTAATTGTGTTATTGAGTTCTTTAGTTTCCTTATTCAACTTTTGTTTGGAAGATCTGTCGAGTGGCGAGAGAGGTGTGTTGAAGTCTCCCATGATTATTGTATAGTGGTCTATTAGACTCTTGAACATGATTAGAGTTTGTTTGATGAACGTAGCTGCACCATTGTTTGGGGCATAAATATTTATGATTGGTATGTCTTGTTGGTGTATGGTTCCCTTAAGCAGTATGTAGTGTCCCTCTTTATCCCTTTTGATTAACTTTGGCTTGAAATCTATTTTATTTGATATGAGTATGGACACTCCTGCTTGTTTCCGAAGTCCATATGAGTGATATGATTTTTCCCAACCTTTCACCTTCAGCCTATGTATGTCTTTTCCTATCAAATGTGTCTCCTGTAGGTGTTTTGATTTACATTTTTCTAATTGCTAGAGATGTTGAATATTTTTTCATAGATTTGTTGTTTTTCATACATTTCTTCTGTGAAGTGTCTGTTCAGTTCCTTAGCCCATTTATTCATTGGGTTATTTGTTGTTTGTTTATTTTGGTGTTAAGTTTTTTGAGTTCTTTATATAACCTACAGATTAATGCTTTATCAGAGGTGCATATGGTAAAGATTTTCTCCCAATATGCAGGCTCTCTTCTCTCATTATTGACTGTTTTCTTTGCTGAGAAAAAAGGTGTTTAATTTGAATCCATCCCATTTATTGATCCCTGGTATTACTTCTTCCACTTTAGAGGTCTCTTAAGGAAGTCAGATTCTAGGCTGACATTGTGAAGATTTAGGCATATGTTTTCTTCTATTATGTGCAAGGTCTCTGTTTCAGTACCTAAATCTTTGGTCCAACTTGAGATAATTTTTGTGCAGGGTGATAGAGTGAGGTTTCATTTTACTACATATGCATTTCCAGTTTTGCTAATACCATTTGTTGAATAGACTAATACCATTTGTTGAATAGACTATTTTTTCTCCAGTGAATGTTTTGGAATCTTTTTATTTATGTAGGATTGTCTCTTGTTGTACTATTGGTCTACAAGTCTATTTTGGTGCAAATAACATGTCTTTTTTGTTACTATAGGTGTATAGTATAGTTTAAGATCTGTGATGCCCCCTGCTTCACTTTTCTTGCTAAGGATTGTTTTAGCTATTTTGAGTCATTGATTTTTCCAAATAAGTTTAATTATTGCTTTTTCTATTTCTGTGAAGAATTTCATTTGGGTTTTAATAGAAATTGCATTAAATCTATATAATGCTTTTGGTAGTATGGCCATTTTGACAATATTAATTCTGTCCATCCAGGAGCATGGGAGAGCTTTCCATCTTCTGAGGTTTTCTTCAATTTCTTTCTTTAGTGTTCTGTAGTTTTCATTATAGAGGTCTTTCCCTCTTCTGTTAGATTGATTCCCAGGTATTTTATTTTATTTGAGGCTATTGTGAATCGGGTAGTTTTTCTAATTTCTCTTTCAGTAGATTCAATGCTGATGTATAGGAATGTGTTTGATTTGGGGTTGTTGATTTTATATCCTGCTACTTTGCTGAATTTGTTTATTACTTCTAGATGTTTTCTGGTGGAATATTTTGAATCATTTCATCAACAAATAGTGATAGTTTGAGTTCTTCTTTACATATTTGTATTCCTTTAATTTCTTTCTTTTGTCTAATTGCCTCTGGTTAGTTTTTCAAGGATGATGTTGAACAGAAGTGGTGAAAGAACATATTTTTGCCTTGTTCAAGATTTTAGAGGGAATGCTTTCAATTCTTTTCAATTTGAAAAGATGCTGGCCTTGGATTTTGCATATATAGTCTTTACAATGTTGAGGTATGTTCCTACTATTCCCAGCTTTTCTCATGAACATGAAGGTGTGCTGTATTTAGTCAAATGCTTTTTCTGCACATATCGAGATGATCATATGATTCTTTTAAAAATTCTATTAATATGATGAATTCCATCAATTGATTTCTGTATGCTGAACCAACAACCCTGCACCCCTGGGATGAACCCCACTTGATCATAGTGCACTATCTTTTTAATATGTTTTTTTTTTATGTGATTTGCCAGAATTTTTGCATCTATGTTCATCAGAGATATTTGTCTAAAGTTTTCTTTTCTTGATGTTTGTTATTAGGGTGATATTAGCCTCAACAAAATTAGTTTGGAAGGTTTTTCTTTTCTATTTCATGGAATACTTTGAGGAGTATTGATGTCAATTCTCTGAAATTCTTGTAGAACTCTGCTGAGAATGCCTTGGTCCTGGGCTTTTCTTTGTTGGTGGCTTTTTGACAGCATTTTATATTTCATTACTTGCAATTGATATGTTCCAATCATGTATGGAATCCTCGTTCAGTTTGTGTAGGTCATATGTCTCTGAAAATTTGTCAATGTCTTCCATTTTTTTAATTTTATTGGAGTAAAAATTGTCAAATTAGTTTCTAATTATTTTCTCTATTTCAGACATCTGTTGTGATATTTCTTTCTTCATCTTGTATTTTAGTAATTTGAGTTTTCTCTCTTTTTCTTCATACTAATGAAGATTAGTATGGACAGGGGTTTATCTATTTTATTAATTTTTTTCCTAAGAACCAACTTTTGGTTTGTCAATTTCTTTGATTGTTTCTTTTGTTTCAATTTCACCTCTGATTTTAATTATTTCTTGTCTTCTGCTGCTTTTGATTTCATTTTTTTCTTCTTCTAGGGCTTTGAAATATAGTGTTAGGTCATTTATTTGTTGCCTTTTTATTCTTTTAATGAGTGCACTCCATGCAATAAACTTTCCTCTTAGAACTACTTTCATAATGTCCCAGAGATTTTGATATGTTGTACCAGTGTTCTAATTTACCTCTAAGAATTTTTTTATTCCATCTTTGATTTATTCTACTATCCATTCAACATTTCATAGTGTATTATTTAGTCTCCTTTTGTTAGCTTTATTTTTTACTTCATTATAAATTTCTAATTTTGTTCCATTGTAATCTGATAGAATGCAGGGTATTATCTCTTTTTTTTTGTATTTACTAAGAGTTGCTTTGTAGCATAAGATATAATCTATTTTAGAGGAGGAGCCATGTGGTGCTGAGAAGAATGTGCATTCACTCATTGACAGATAAATATTCTATATATGTCAGTTAAGTCTAAGTTATTGATTGCATTATTTAATTCTATAGTTTCTTTATTTAGTTTTTATTTGAAAGATCTGTACAGTAGTAAGAGAAGTGTATTAAAATCACAGGTATTATTGGGTTGAGGTCTGTTTGATTCTTAAATTTGAGAAGGGTTTGCTTGATGTATTTAGATGTTCCATTCTGAGGAACATAAATATTTATAATTGTTATGTCCTACTGATATATACTTCCATTAAGAAGTATAAAATGTCCTTGTTTGTCTCTTCTTATTAACTTTGTCTTGAAGTCTACTTTATCCGAGATGAGGACGGAAAATGCTGCTTGTTTACACAATCCATATGAATGATATGTTTTTTTTTTTTCCCATCCTTTCACCTTCAGCCTGTGGATGTCTTTGCCCATAAGGTGAGTCTCTTGAAGATAGAATATTGTTGTGTCTTGCTTTTTAATCCAATTGACCAGTTTATGTATTTTGATTGATGAGTTTAGGCCATTAACATTCAAAGTTATTATTGAGATATGATTGATATTCCCTGTCATTTTGACTTATTTCTGGTTTTTAATTTGACCTAGTTTCTCTTTTGGTTGAATATTCCTTTAGTGTAAATCCTCTCTTTGCTGGTTTTTACTTTTTTTTTTTTTCAATTTATCCTCATGGGATATTTTATTGAGAATGTCCTGTAGTGTAGACTTTCTAGTTGTGAATTCTTTTCAGTTTTGTTTATAATGGAAAGTTTTAATTTCATTTTCAATATAAAACTTAATTTTGCTGGATATGAAATTCTTGGTTGGCATCTATTTTCTTTTTGAGCTCGAAATATATTATTCCAGGACCTCCTAGCTTTGAGAGTATGGGTAAAAAAATCCATTGAGATTCAAATCGCCCCCCACCCCAACCCATGACATGTAATTTGATATTTTTATCTCATGGCCTTTAATATTTTATCTTTATTCTCTTTGTTAGTTATTCTCATTATAATGTGTCTTGCTGTGGGTTGGTTGTAATTTTGTATACTTGGGGTCATACAACCCTCTTATATTTAATCTATTCCATTCTTTAGGTTTGAAAATTTTTCTGCTATTATATCATTGAAAATATTGTGAATTCTTTTGGTTTGCATCTCTTCTCCTGATAATGCTTAAATTTTGTCTTTTCATGTTTTCCCATAGCTCTTGGATGTTCTGTTTATAGTTTATTATCATCTTCTCTGCATGTTCAACTATACTTTAAAGATTATATATTTTGTCTTCATTGTTTGAGGTTCTGTCTTCCAAGTAGCCTAGTCCATTGGTTGAGCTTTCTATTGAATTTATAATTGGGGTTATTGATTTCTTCATTTCAAGAATTCATGTTTTTTTTTTTTTCACAATCTCTAACTCTTTATTGAAGTGATCTTTCACTTCCTGTACTTTGATTTTACTCCTTATACTATCCTTTAGTTCACAAATCAATTTAATTATATACATTCTGAACTGTTCTTGGACATTTCTTCTACTGTGATATCAGTGGCTTCTGCCATTGGGGCATCTTGGTTTGTTTGGGGCATTTTATTCCCCCTTCATTTTTTTAAATGTTGTCTGTTTTTTTTTTTTTTTTTTTTTTTTTTTCCCATCTAGCAGTATAAATCTAAGGCAGTACACATTTTACCATGTAGACCTACATTGTCCCTGAATATTTCAAACACAGCATGTTTAATGGTGAGACCAATATTAACAGCACCCAGCATAAACAATGTATAACCTTAAACTTAATATCTCCCACTAAGGCATCTACTTCTTTCTCGCATTAAACCAAAATGATGAGTTCAATAATTATAGTATAAACATAAAATTTACTAAAATAATTCACAATTTCAAATGGTGCTCAATAAAACAGAAGTAGCATAGTATGCAATGTTGTAAGGGAGGAAGAGAGAAGCTAGAAGTAAAGATTCATGGGAAGATTGGAAGAGGAGACAATAGATAATGGCTGTTGGTTGGAGTAAAACTGGAAAGAGAATAAAAAAGACATGTGATAGGTAGAATACAAAGAGAAAAAATAAAAATATAAAAATACAACAAAAATGCAAAACACTATTCATGTATCATTGTCCTCTATACACTGACGCATAAAAATCATCCTGATTGATGGTAGAGATGTTAGTGAATAGAAAAATAAAATAAAATCTTGATGGAAAGTCAAACTGTCTCCATTAGCATTCAACAGTTTCTCAGCCCTGTCTCTGATGTCTTGTGGAATCACCAGGTTGAGATGTACCCTCATGAACTCAGTCACTATCCTACAAATCTGGGCTTCAGATACCTCAGGCTTGGCAATACTGTAGTCCCAAGATCTCAATGCTGCTCCTACTTGCAAAGAGACCACCAGAGATACACTCAAGCAAAGGAGCAACTCTGAGATGCAGTGGCAAGACAGGGGCCACAAGCACTCACATCAGGAAGACAACAGGAGCCTTCAAATTCTCAAGCACTCCCACACTGGATCTGCGAGTCCCATTCAGATGCTGTTTTGGTGGTAAACCTATTGGCAGCCTGAACCAAGGCCCTCAATATGGGTGCAACCACGTGCAACCAAACCTGAAGTCTCCCTCACAGCAGTCCTCTAATTGCCGTGGTGGTGGGTGGTGGCAGCAGATGGTGGGACAGCAGCAGCTGTACTGAAACAGTGTCTGCAGTGGCAGCTGTTACTGCAGCTTTGGGGGCAACAGCGGTATATGTCATGGGCAACGGTGTCTGTGGTGGCAGCAGTAGATGGCTACAGCTGCATGGGCAGCAGCACCCAGAAAGAAGACATGAAGGTGACCTTGAGGGTGGCAGCAGCATCAGTGGGTGCTGGTGGTAGTAGAACAGGCAGCATCTGATTGGAGAAGAGACCTCTGGGTGTCAGCAGCAGTGACCTCAGAGGCAGTGTTGGAAGTAATGCCTTCCTTTTCTCTTTCTTGAAAACCTTAGAGTAATTGTTAGAGGAAGGGGAAAGTCACATAGAATGAGAAGGAATACAGAAAACAGTGTACATTTACAGAACACATAATTATCTATGTTGAAACCTCAAAAAATCTACAAACAGCTTCTGGAGCTAAAAAAGTAAGCTTGGTAAGGTTGTATCATACATGGCCAACATACAAAAGTCAGTGGCATTCCTCAAGTGGCATGTTCATAAACATCTCTCTAGTGTCATTGCCACTTAAGTGTTTTCTTTACTAGGAATTGGGGATTCCCATGTGCCACACCACCCCTGTACAAAGTAAGAATCCAATAAATACCTATGCCATGAGATTTATAATTACTTTAGCATATCCTTCTCTCTTTCTGGAATGTGACTTTGGTGGGTAGGGGAAATATTTGTTAATATTGATAGCATAACCTCACCTGTAACCTTTTTTCACTTTTGTGTCTGTAGTACTTTGCCTATCCAGATAGTTAGAAAATAGTAGATGCTCAATCATTATTTAGTGAATTATTGTTAAAGAATATGTGAGGCAAGAGAATATGGAAATCTTCCATTCTTCTCTTATGATTATTTTAAAATAGTCTATAACTGCCAAGTATAAAGCAGATAAAAGGACAATGTTTTTTTTTTTTGTTGTTGTTGTTGTTTGTTCTATTTGGTTGTAGAACAAACACTTTCCTGTAAAAAGTGGTATTTCACCTTAAATGTATGCCATCAATAATTAACTCAAGGAAAGTGAGAGGTCTGGTCATCGCCCTCAGACCTGGGTTGAGGGTGCAGAGGCCTTGATGCAGTGTGGTCTCCACTGAGAATCTATAAGGGTGGGGAAACTAGATTATTTTATTTTACATAATTGACTTTCTTTTTGTGTTTTTGGTTTTTTAAATTCGTTTTTGTAGTTGTAGATGGAGAGCATGCCTTTATTTTATGTGCTTATTTTTGTATGTGATGCTAAGGATTGAATCCAGTGCCTCACACATGCTAGGCAAAAGCTCTGCTAATGAACCACAGCCCTAACTGCCCCCCCCCTTTGTTTTTAAGTATATTAAAATTATATATAATTGTTGAATTAGTTGTTTAATATTTGTATATACACACAATGTAACAATATAATTTGATCAATTTTGTTACCTAGTACTTTGCATTTCCTCCCTCCCCCTCCCCTGGTCCCTTTCCTCAAGTCTACTTCTATTTCCATGAGATCACCTACATTTTTTTTTTCTCTTTCTATCTTCCACATCTGAGTGAAAACAATGAACACATATGAACCTTGATTTTCTAAGTTTGGCTCATTTCACTTAACCTCACATTTAACATTTTTTTCCATTACTGGGGGAAAAAAACTCAGGGGTTCTTTACCACTGAGCTACTTCTACACCCCTTTTTAGTTTTTATTTTGAGACAGGATTCTGCTAAGATGATCAGGCTGGCCTCAAACTTGTGATCCTCCAAGCAGCTTGAATTTTAAACATTTCTCATTGGCAATTATACCAAAGCATGATGGTCATGGGAGGCAGTTAAAATCATGCAGCCTAGGATTTGAATCATAGCTCAGACTCTTTCTAGATGAGTGACCTTGGACGATCACTAAGAACCTACTATTAGTCATTATAAAACAGGCTTAATTATAACTCATGCTTCAGACAATTGTCATAGGACTCTATGTCTGAAAGACAGTAAACGCTCAAAGAAGTACTTGTTAATATTGTTACTATAACCTTGTGAGGTGATAATAGTCAAGGTCCTTCTAAGAGCCTCCACATCTCCAGCCTATTATAAGTGCATGAAATAAGTGATGCTTTCTATTCACACAGGATGAGAGGACTTAGATAAAAGAAGACATTTCTTAATGAGAAATTGATACTTCCCCAAAATATCTGCCAGTTTTCTCCCTGCTGGAGGAAAAGCCAGATTTTATTACTGCTTATGATAAAGACAGTGATTAAAGTGGAAAGTGAATATTCAATCAGCTGGTGGCCCCCATTGCTGTTGCCTTCTCCTCAGGATTCCAGAAGGCCAGAGCTGTTTTCCAGGTCTATGTCAGAAACTAGAGCCTAAAAGCTCCCCTGCTCTGTGGTCCTTATTGGAGAAGCTTGCTTTGGTCTCAAATTTCTCTGTTTCATACCTAGCCAGAATCATTCTGTTCTTTCACATAGCCACCATCCCACCTGCTGACCAGGTGTTCACACTTTGGCAGTAAGCAGCCATTTAAAGCTGACAAAGCTGGCTCACTGCCTTGTTTTGTGTTGTTACTAATTGAGTTTTAGTTGTCAATTCTTACCTATAATGAAAGATGATTGAACGAATTCCCAGGGATTGTTTGCTGAGTAGAAAGAAATAGATACATCTGGTCTCTTTCTGGATGAGTTAATTAAAGAGCCTACATGCAGCAGATGGTACCATACTGGTCAGCCTGACCAATAGAACCTTTTATGGTGGTACTGCAGTTGTTCATTCTGCCTGCCCATTCTACCAGTCCATCTTTTCTCTGGATGCTATTTGGAATGTGTTCCTGGACTGAGATTCATCTTAAGGACTCTGAACATGTGGTTCTGAAAGCACAGGTTGGCCAGAACAGAACATTAAATAGAAGGTCAACATGGGCAGCAACATTTGTATTCTTCTATAATTCAGGACATGAAAATAGCTGTGCCTAAAGCTGGGGGCACATGTCTTCATTCTATGTTCCCTCTGTATGATCTTGAACACAACACCTCACCTCATTGTACCTTTGGCTCCAGCTGTGCAATAAGGATAGTAGGCCAGACCTAAGCACTAGAAATTCTCAGGAGTGCCTGTGGAGTGGTAGTTTTGGACTGAGAGGATTGATGTGCAGGGTATCTGGGCTAGTGTATCTGGGTATGAAGTTTGTGTTATATCCAAACCTGTATTTTATTCTTTTAGTTAGACTTCCAACTCAACATTAGCTTTTCAGATGAGTATAACGGAGCTCAGAGACAGCAAATTACTTCAGGATGACTTTGGTTGGTCACACAACCTCTCTGGGTCTCAGCTTCTCTGCACGTAAAATCAAAGCACTGATTGAGATTTTTAAAAAAAAATTATTTGTTTTAATTAGTTATACACGACAGTAGAATGTATTTATGCACTTTGATATATCACACATAGATGGGATATAATTTCTCATTTTTCTGAGTGTACATGTTGCAGAATTATATTGGTCATGTAGTCACATATATACATAAAGTAATAATGTCTGTTGTATTCTACTGTCTTTCCTATCCCCACATATCCTCCCCTCCCCTACTATCACTTTCCTCTACCTAATCTAAGGTAACACTATTATTTCCTTGTGCCTTCTGCATTATTGTGAATTAGCATCACATATTAGAGAAAACATTTGGCCTTTGGTTTTGTAGAATTGGCTTAGTTCATTTAGCATAATATTCTCCATTGCTAACCATTTACTGGCAAACACCAAATTTCACTCTTCTTTAGAGCTGAATAATATTCCATTGTGTATATATGCCACATTTTTTAAATCTATTCATCTATTGAGGAACACCTAGGTTGGTTACATGGTCTAGCTATTGTGAATTGAGCTGCTATAAGCATTGATGTGGCTGTGACACTATAGTATGGTGATTTTAAGTCATTTGGGTATAAGCCATTCAAATTCATATATTGAAATATTAGTCATCCGTGTTATTTAAGATGAAGCCTTTTGGGATAGCTGGGTCAAATGGTGGTTCCATTCCAAGTTTTCTGAGGAATCTCCATATTGCTTTCCATAGTGGTTATACCAATTTGCATTACCACAAGCAATGTATGAGTGTACATTTTTCACCACATCCTTGCCAGCATTTATTGTTGCCTGTATTCTTTATTATTGCCATTCTGACAGGAGTGAGATGAAATTTTAGAATAGTTTTGATTTACACTTCTCTAATTGCTAGAGATGTTAAAACCTTTTTTTAAATATATTTGTTGATCACTTGTATTTCTTTTTCTGTGAAGTGTCTGTTCAATTCCTTAGTTCATTTATTAATTGTGTTATTTTTCATTTTTTATTTTATTTTATTTTTGGTGTTATTAAACCTCTATCTCTCATCCTGCAAAAAAAAAAAATCAACTCAAAGTGGATCATAGACTTAGGCACTAGAATAGAAACCTTGCTCCTAGAGTAAGATTTTCTTATGCTGACTGTGGGTAAATTACAGGAGGTAAGGTAATGTCAGAGCCATTGTGGCTTCTTCCTCACAGCTTCAGATTTCCATACACTGAGACCTCTTAACAAAGTTGTGCCCCATTGTATGATTGTTTTTCTTCCCTATGACTGAGTGGGTTGGATCTAGAACATCCATTGCCATGTTATGCACAGAAAGAAAATTGATACTAAAAACTGAGGCTAATAATAACAAATACCAAAAAATATCTAGAAACATGGGAGGAGATTTGGAATGAGGTAATGGGTAAAAGCAAAAACTATTTTGAGGCCCAGTCTAGAAAAAGACTTGATTGTTGCAAACAAAATAATTCTGGTCAAGGCTCAGAAAGAAAAAAAAAAAAAAAAAACTGTAGAGTAATACAAAAATAAACAGGGTAGAATTCTGGTAGCTGAACAATAAAGGTCATTCTGATGAGTTCTCAGATGGAAATAAGAAATGTGGTACTGGACAAGAAAGAAAGTGTTTTTTGTTATAAGTGGCAAAGAACTTGACATAGATCTTCTAATGTTTTTTTTTTTTTAATTGTGAGTGATTATGTTGGATATTTAACTGAGTACATTTCTAACAAGTGTTGAAGGAGTAATTTGCTTTTTCTCACTGCTTGTAGTAAAATATAAGAGAGAGAAATAAAGTGAAGAGAAAATTCTTAAGCCAGAAGAATTGATAGGTTAAGAATTTAGAAGATGTTGGCTTATCCATATAGCAAATAAAAAGAAAGCATGTTTAGAAAAAACACTGAGTATGTAACCAAGCAATTCTTTGTTAAAAAAAGGTTAGTATTTTTGTAGAACAAGGACTTAAATAATCATTGCAAAAAAAAAGGAGGGCAGGAGGACAGATAACATTATACTAAAAGAAGAAACACTATCAACTGAACCAAAGGGATTAGAGAAAATAGGACAAAATGAAGGAAGATCAGAATACTTCTAAGGCATTTTAAGACCAAATTATAGAACTACAGAGCTGAAACAGAAGAAATTTTATTTAACAAAAATAATCCAAGAATCTATTCAGTGATTATCAGTGCTACTGTCCCCCATGTCAGGCCCACAATACATGAACAGGACTAATGATCAGGGAAGCCATCAGGATGGGACCACTCACAAAGACAGTGAAAGTGAGGGTCAAACTCACTGAACTGTGAAAATGATATTGTTACCTCAATGGTCTAGAAAGAAGTACCCCCCAGAAGTTTTGAAGTCAAAGTGCATTTTTCTAGAGCATTAAGATCTCAAGGAGATTTTCTTGCTAGGCTTGGCCTTTTGGGGAGTCATAACACCTTCCTTCTTTCATATTTATCTCCCTTTAGAATAGGAATATCTATTCTATGCTTCACCTACCTTTGTATAATGTCCACCATTATACACTGGAAGCATATAAGTTGTTTGGTTTCAAACGTTCTCAGATGAAGAGCAACTTGCCTCAGTAAGAGTTATACTTCAAGTGTCATCCATATTGATTAGATGATAGTAAGGTGAGATTTGGAGTTTATACTTTTGTGTTGATTCTGGAAAGAGTTAGGACTTCTGAAGTTATAGGCATAGATGAAATATCATGGACTGCATGTTTGTATCCCATTAAAATTCATATATTAAAATCTTAATCATCTATGTTATTTAAGGTGAAGCCTTTGGAAAATGATTTGTTCATGAGGGTGGAGCCCTCACAAAAGGGATTAGTGCCCTTACAAAAGGACCCCAAAGAGCTCTCTTACTGTCTTCCTGTGATATGAGTATACAAAGAAAAATCAGTTATCTGCAGCCTGAAAGACATAATTCATCAGAACCCAATCATTATGTAACCCTGATTTTGGACTTCTTATACAACAGAATTTTGAGAAATGAAAGTGTTGTCTTTGCCAGCTACAGTGGCAGATGCCTATACTTCTAGCAACTCTGGAGGTTGAGGCAGGAGGATCTGAGTTTGAGATTCAGCAACATAGATAAATCCTCAGAAATCTAGTAAGACCCTGTCTCAAAATTTAATAATAAATAAATAAATAAATAAATAAATAAATAAATAAATAAATAAATAAATAAATAAAAATAATTTGGGATACAGCTCAGTGGTAAAGAGACCCTGGGTTTAATCTCTATACCTAAATAAATAAATAAATAAATAAATAAATCTGTTGCTTTTAGGCCACACAGTCTATAGTTATTTTTCAGCTAAGATATATAATAATTTGTTATAGCAGTGCCAACTAAGACAATCAGTCACAAATAAATGTGCTTATCTTTGTTATTATAGTTTTTCAATAATTGTTATGTGACAAATGGAATACAATAGCTTTACAATGATACTTATAATTAGAGATAGAAAAAGTTAGAGGAATACAATCGTTTTACAATGATACTTACAATTAGAGATTGAAAAAGTTAGAGGAACTCTTATGACATGCAAATAAAAGGACAGTAAAGTTCTCATTTAGTTTCAGAACAACCCTGCCCAAACTATTTTTGCTTTTTACAGGGAGCCTTCTTCCCCACAATGGAATCTATGGCCACAGGCTCTGCCTTACTCATTGCCTCTCACTCAGACCAGCACTCCATGTCTTGGAGCTGCCTGGAGAGCACTGTCACTTTTAGAAAAGAATACAATCACTGCATCAGAACATCTATAATTATGATATATTTTATTTTCTGCACACAGGCCCATTAAATATTTGCAGCCAATCATGTGGGCTATACCAGATCTTGTTCTCATCTCTATGAGCATAAATATAATTCCTATCAGAAATTTCAGTCTCTTCTCTCCTGTATTTGAGGTGCCTTCATTTACCCTAGTATCTCAAAAGGTTGAAGAAAAAAATGAATAAATATTTGGGGACTGAGTCATTGATAAAGCACATGCTTAGCATGCACAAGGTCCTTGATATTTTTCCCCAATTTTTTTCCCAAATTACACTTTGTTATATTGAAGTTTTCTACTGAATTATATATTGTCTTAGCTTTTTCCCTGCAATGACTAAAAGATCTGACAAGAAAAATTATAGAAGAAGAAAAGTTTATTTGAGGATCACAGTTTCAGAGGTCTCAGTCCATGGACAGCCAGCTCAAATCATCAGGGCTTGAGGTGAGGCAACATATCATGACAATATAGTGTGGCAGATGGAAGCAGCTCACATGATGATCAGAAAGCAGAGAGAAGGACTCCATTAGCCTGGTACAAAATAGACATGCCCCTAGTGATCCACCTCTTTCAGCTACAATCTACCTGCCTTTAGTTTCCACTTAGTTAGTTCCATCAGGGTATTAATTCACTGATTTGGTTAAGACTCTCATAAGCCAATCTTTTCTCCTCTAAACCTTCTTGAATTGTGTCACACATGAACTTTTGGGAAACACTCACATCCAAATCATAACACTCTGCCCAGGCCCTTAAAATCTCATGACCATGTCACAATGCAAAATATGTTTTGTCCATTTTCAAGAGTTCCTGTAGTCTCAACAGTTTAAGATTGCCCAAAGTCTCCTCTGAGACTCAGGAAAAGCTCACATCATGAGCACCTGTAAAAATCAAAAGCAATTTACAGGTATCCAGTATATAAGGATAAATAGTAAACATTTCCATTTACAAAAAATAGAGGCATAAAAAAAGGGGTGGAGACAAAACAAGACCAAAATCCAGCTGGGCAAAGAAGTTCTGTAGCATCACATCCAGCATTTGGGGCATATGGGCATGACGGTGTTCTATACAAAGGGCTTGTGTAACTCTATTAATGTGCCCTTTGTTGTTACAGCTCAATAGCCTTTCTGTTGGCTTCAATCTCTCTCTGCTTTCTGATAATTACGTGAGCCAATTCCATGTGCCACACTATTCTGCCACTGTGTTCTGCCTCACGTCCAGCACTGAGGAAGGGAACCTGCTGTGTATGTATTGAGACCTCTGAAATTGTGATCTTCAAAGTAAGCTTTTCTTCACTTAATTGTTCTTATCAGGTCTTTTAGTCACAGCAGAGAAAAAAGATGACTAAAACAGATATATTTATGTAATACATATTTTGTTCAATTCATTTTTCTTGTCCAAGTAGCTTCCCCTTTTTTTCTCTCTTGCTATATCCGTTTTTTTTGTCTCTTTTTCTAGTCCATTTTTCAATTACCAACAGCTTCTTTTAATTTTTCCTTCTTCAAAACTATTCTATTGTCTCCAAACTCCTCTTTGTTTAATATAGGATTTACCCAGAAGTGTTTGAAAACAGAGACATTCCCAGATTCTAATGAAATTCACAAGTATTTATTCCAGAGACTTTTGATTGTACTAATTTAATGTAAATAATGGAAAACAGCATGTCTGCAATTGGAAGACACAAGACAAAAACTTTGTAAATAAGAGGAACAAACAGATCTTCCTTCACCAACCAGTCAGCTGATTAATTTACCATGTCATTAGTAAATTAATCTCTTCTTCTTGAAGGCCTATGGCTGGTAAACTGGCTTCATTAGCCCCATCATTATAAGCTTCAGCAAGAGAACATGACTGAAAATCTCTGCTGTGTGTAAGCTATGGCTCTCCTGATGGGTATACTGGGTGAGGGGTGGACACATAATAATTAGCAGAATTCTTATGCTTTTTACTTTTTTCCCTTAGGACATTATTATAGCTGATTTTCTAGGGGTAGAGCAGAATGTCCACATATATAGAGCTGCCACATGATTTTCATGTGCAGTTTAGACTGAATACTACCTTGATAAAGAAGCAGGCACAATAAACTTTAGAAATCATTGGAGGTTATGTCATCTTCTGGAATCACCTAGGAAGTGTGAGAAAGTAGCCCTACTCCTATGAAAATAGATGCATAATCTAACAGTTTGTAATGTGAAGATTTTTTTAAATGTTGGATATTCTTGAGTTTGCTCTAGGGAAACAGACACCAAATCAGTCCTTATACTTCTGGAGAAAAATGCTTCCTTTGAAGTGGCTCTAAGAGGGTCCTGGGTGCACTGAGCCGTTTTTTTTTTTTTTTTTTTTTTTGAACACTCCACTGTGAAGGAACGGTCAGGGGGGATACAAAGGAAGGCAGCCCCTGATGGTGACTACATCAATGTCTCATTGTTCAAACTGACATAATCTTGTCAGCTTAAAAACATGTAAAGGAAACCAAATGAGGGAGTTCTACAAGGGGCTCTCTGAGCACCTCCCGCTATAGGAACCTCTGTGAATACTTTGCACTGAGATACTTGGAACTGTGGGTCTGTCACACAGACCTCAATGGAGGAAGTGGCATGTACCATTTTCCTTTCTCTTCAACCTCATGGCTGAAATTTCTTGATATTCAAATTTTTATTTTTTATTTATTTTTATTTTTTATTTATTATTATTAGTTGTTCAAAAAATTACATAATTCTTGACATATCATATTTCATACATTTGATTCAAGTGGGTTATGAACTCCCATTTTTACCCCGTATACAGATTGTAGAATCACATTGGTTGCACATTCACGTTTTCACATATTGCCATCCTCTACTATCCCCCCTCCCCTCCCATCTTCTCTCTCTACCCCATTTACTGTAATTCATTTCTCTCCCTTGTTTTTTTCTCTTTCCCCTCACTTCCTCTTATATGTAATTTTGTATAACAATGAGGGTCTCCTTCCTTTTCCATGCAATTTCCTTTCTCTCTCCCTTTCCCTCCCACCTCTCGTCCCTGTTTAATGTTAATCTTCTTCTCATGCTCTTCCTCCCTGCTTTGTTCTTAGTTGCTCTCCTTATATCAAAGAAGACATTTGGCATTTGTTTTTTAGGGATTGGCTAGCTTCACTTAGAATAATCTGCTCTAATGCCATCCATTTCCTTGCAAATGCCATGATTTTGTCATTTTTTTAGTGCAGAGTAATACTCCATTGTGTATAAATGCCACATTTTTTTATCCATTCATCTATTGAAGGGCATCTAGGTTGGTTCCACAGTCTAGCTATTGTGAATTGTGCTGCGATGAACATCGATGTAGCAGTATCCCTATAGTATGCTCTTTTAAGGTCTTTAGGGAATAGTCCGAGAAGGGGAATAGCTGGGTCAAATGGTGGTTCCATTCCCAGCTTTCCAAGGACTCTCTATACTGCTTTCCAAATTGGCTGCACCAATTTGCAGTCCCACCAGCAATGTACAAGTGTCACCTTTTCTCCACATCCTCACCAGCACTTATTGTTGTTTGACTTCATAATGGCTGCCAATCTTACTGGAGTGAGATGGTATCTTAGGGTGGTTTTGATTTGCATTTCTCTGACTGCTAGAGATGGTGAGCATTTTTTCATGTACTTGTTGATTGATTGTATGTCCTCCTCTGAGAAGTGTCTGTTCAGGTCCTTGGCCAATTTGTTGATTGGGTTATTTGTTTTCTTATTGTTTAATTTTTTGAGTTCTTTGTATACTCTTGATATTAGGGCTCTATCTGAAGTGTGAGGAGTAAAAATTTGTTCCCATGATGTAGGCTCCCTATTTACCTCTCTTATTGTTTCTCTTGATGAGAAAAAACTTTTTAGTTTGCGTAATTCCCATTTGTTGATTCTTGTTTTTAACTCTTGTGCTATCGGTGTCCTATTAGGAATTTGGAGCCCGACCCCACAATATGTAGATTGGAGCCAACTTTTTCTTCTTTCAGACACAGAGTTTCTGATTTGATATCAAGATCCTTGATCCACTTTGAGTTAACTTTTGTGCATGGCGAGAGGAGGGGATTCAGTTTCAATTTGTTGCATATGGATTTCCAGTTTTCCCAGCACCATTTGTTGAAGATGCTATCCTTCCTCCATTGCATGCTTTTAGCCCCTTTGGCAAATATAAGATAGTTGTAATTTTGTGGATTGGTTTCTGTGTCCTCTATTCTGTACCATTGGTCCACCCGCCTGTTTTAGTACCAGTACCATGCTGTTTTTTTTTTTTTTTTTTTTTTTTTTTTTTTTTTTTTTTTTAACTATTGCTCCGTAGTATAGTTTGAAGTCTGGTATCACTATGCCACCTGATTCACTCTTCCTGCTTAGAATTGATTTTTCTATTCTGGGTCTTTTATTTTTCCATATGAATTTCATGATTGCTTTATCTATTTCTACAAGAAATGCTGTTGGGATTTTGATTGGCATTGCATTAAACCTATGGAGAACTTTTGGTAATATCGCCATTTTGATGATGTTAGTTCTGCCTATTCATGAACAGAGTATATTTTTCCATCTTCTAAGATCTTCTCCTATTTATCTCTTTAGGGTTCTGTAGTTTTCATTTTATAAACCTTTCACCTCTTTTGTTAGGTTGATTCCCAAGTATTTTATGTTTTTGAGGATATTGTGAATGGGGTTGTTGTCCTCATTTCCATTTCAGAGGATTTGTCGCTGATATACAGGAATGCCTTTGATTTATGCATGTTGATTTTATATCCTGCCACTTTGCTGAATTCATTTATTAGCTTTAGTAGTTTCTTTGTAGAGCCTTTTGGGTCTGCTAGGTATAGAATCATGTCCTCCAAAAATAGTGATAATTTAAGTTCTTCTTTTCCTATTTTATGCCTTTAATTTCTTTCATCTGTCTAATTTCTCTGGCCAGTGTTTCAAGAACTATGTTGAACAGAAGTGGTGAGAGAGGGCATCCCTGTCTTGTTCCAGATTTTAGAAGGAATGCCTTCAATTTTTCTCCGTTCAGAATGATGCTAGCCTGAGGCTTAGCATAGATAGCTTTTACAATATTGGGGTATGTTCCTGTTATCCCTAGTTTTTCTAGTGTTTTGAACATAACAGGATGCTGTACTTTGTCAAATGCTTTTCTGCATCTATCGAGATGATCATATGGTTCTTATCTTTAAGTCTATTGATGTGGTGAATAACATTTATTGATTTCCATATATTGAACCAGGCTTGCATCCCAGGGATGAATCCTACTTGATCATGATGCACGATCTTTTTGATATGTTTCTGTATCCGATTTGCCAGAATTTTATTGAGTATTTGTGCATCTACGTTCACTAGAGATATTGGTCTGTAGTTTTCTTTCTTTGAAGTGTCTTTGTCTGGTTTAGGAATCAGGGTGATGTTGGCCTCGTAGAATGAATTTGGAAGTTCTCCCTCCTTTTCTATTTCCTGAAATAGCTTGAAAAGTATTGGTATTAGTTCTTCTTTAAAGGTTTTGTGAAACTCTGCTATATACCCATCCGGTCCTGGGCTTTTCTTAGTTGGTAATCTTTTGATGGCTTCTTTTATTTCCTCAATTGATATTGGTCTGTTTAGGTTGTGTATATCTTCCTGACTCAATCTGGGCATATCATATGACTTAAGACATTTATTGATGCCTTCACTATCTCCTATTTTATTGGAGTATAAGGATTCAAATTAATTTCTAAGTATCTTCTGTATTTCTGCAGTGTCTGTTGTGATATTGCCTTTTTCATCCTGTATGCTAGTAATTTGAGTTCTCTCTCTTCTTCTCTTCATTAGCATGGCTAAGGGTCTGTCGATCTTATTTATTATTTCAAAGAACCAACTTTTAGTTTTGTCAATTTTTTCAATTGTTTCTTTTGTTTCAATTTCATTGATTTCAGCTCTGATTTTAATTATTTCTTGCCTTCTACTACTTTTGTTGTTGTTTTGCTCTTCTTTTCCTAGTGTTTTGAGATGAAGTGTGAGATCATTTATTTGTTGTTGTTTTTTTCTTTTTTTTAAGGAATGAAATCCAAGCAATGAATTTTCCTCTTAGAACTGCTTTCATTGTGTCCCATACATTCCAATATGTTGTGTCTGTGTTTTCATTTATCTCTAAGAATTTTTTAATTTCCTCCTTGATGTCTTCTGTAACCCATTGATCATTCAGTAACATATTGTTCATTCTCCAAGTGATGCAGGATTTTTCCTTCCTTCTTTTATCATTGATTTCCAGTTTCATTCCATTATGATCAGATAGGATGCATGGTATTATCTCTACTCCTTTATAATTTCTAAGAGTTGCACTGTGACATAATATATGGTCTATTTTTTAGAAGGATCCTTGTGCTGCTTAAAAAAAAGTGTAACTGCTTTATGTTGGTTGGTGTATTCTATATATGTCAATTAAGTCTAGGTTATTAATTGTGTTATTGAGTTCTATAGTTTCTTTATTCAACTTTTGTTTGGAAGATCTGTCCAGTGGTGAGAGAGTGGTGTTGATGTCTCCCATAATTATTGTATTGTGGTCTATTTGACACTTGAACTTGAGAAGAGTTTGTTTGATGAACATAGCTGCACCATTGTTTGGGGCATATATATTTATGATTGTTATGTCTTGTTGGTGTATGGTTCCTTTGAGCAGTATGTAGTGTCCTTCTTTATCCCTTTTGATTAACTTTGGCTTGAAGTCTATTTTATTTGTATGGACACTCCTGCTTGTTTCTAAGGTCCATATGAGTGATATTATTTTTCCCAAACTTTCACCTTCAGTCTATGTATGTCTGTTCCTATCAAATGTGTCTCCTGTAAGAAGCATATTGTTTGATCTTTTTTATTTTTTATTTTTTTATTTTTTTGATCCATTCTACTAGCATGTGTCTCTTGATTGGTGAGTTTAAGCCATTAATATTTAGGGTTACTATTGAGATATGGTTTGTAATTCCAGCCATATTTGTTTATTTATGTTACTTAACATGATTTGTTTTTCCTCTTGGATTATGTTTTTCCGTTTACTGTACTACCTCCTGCTGTTGGTTTTCATTGTTATGTTTCATTTCCTCTTCCTGTAATGTTTTGACAAGGATGTTTTTAAAAGCTGATTTTGTAGCTGCAAATTCTTTTAACTTTTGTTTATCGTGGAAGGTTTTAATTTCATCTTCCATCCTGAAGCTTAATTTTGCTGGATACACGATTCTTGGTTAGAACCCATTTTCTTTCAGCTTATGAAACATGTTGTTCCAGGATCTTCTAGCTTTCAGAGTCTGTGTTGAAAGATCAGCTGTTATCCTGATTGGTTTACCCCTAAATGTAATCTGCTTCCTTTCTCTTGTAACTTTTAAAATTCTCTCCTTATTCTATATGTTGGGCATCTTCATTTTAATGTGTCTTGGTGTGGATCTCTTATGATTTTGCACATTTGGCGTCCTGTAGGCTTCTAGGATTTGGAATTCTGTTTCATTCTTCAAGTCTGGGAAGTTTTCTGGTATTATTTCATTGAACAGTTTGCTCATTCTTTTGGTTTGAACCTCTATATCTTCCTGTATCCCAATAACTCCTAAGTTTGGTATCTTTATGTTATCCCATATTTCTTGGATGTTCTGCTCATGGTTTCTTAACAGTCTCACTGAGATGTCTATGTTCTTTTCAAGTTGATATTCTTTGTCTTCATTGTCTGATGTTCTATCTTCTAAGTGTTCTACTCTGCTGGTAGTACTATCATTTGAGTTTTTAATTTGTTTTATTGCTTCCTGCATTTCTAGGATTTCTGTTTGTTTGTTTTTTATAATCTCTATCTCCCTGTATAGTTGATCTTTTGCTTCTTTGATTTGTTTATGTAATTCATTGTCAAAGTGATCTTTCATTGTCTGATTTTGCTGTCTAATGTCTTCCTTGAGACTCCAGATCATCTGAAGCATGTATATCCTGAATTCTTTATCTGACATTCAATCTGCTGCAGATATTACCTCTTCTAAAGTTGAGTTGACCTGCATTGCTTGTGGTCCTTTCTTTCCTTGTCTTTTCATACTGCTCACATTTCTTTCTGCTTTGTGAAACTGTTGTGTTATTGATTTTCCCCCTAGATATTTATATTTCACTTGTATAGTTGCAAAGTCTCCCTTTTTTGGAGAAAGACAATGTTAACAGTTCCCAGTTTCAATAGTACATCATGTAAGCACACGTTTTCCTTATTACTACATTTATAGCTAGACTCTATGTCTACAAATGTTGGTTTTGATTATCATTTACAAATATAGTCATTAGTTTCAAGAAAGGCATACCGTTTCTGGTAGCTTGAAGAGAACTGAATTTCAGTTGTAGGATGTTATGTTTAAGGGGAAAGGAGTGAGGGTATGGAGTTAATCTAACTTAGTAACTTTGGAACGCTCTAACCAATAGATGGGTAATTTATGGAAGAATGCATAGATTCAAATTCCTATCTGCATTTATAAGATTACCCTACTTATAAATAGTAAAATTTAGGGGGTTGCAAGTGTGAAAGAGGGAGTAAGAAGGAGAAAAACAAATAACAAGGAAAGAAAGAGAAAAAAGAGAGTGGGAAAAAGAAAATAAGAGAAAAAAGAAAAGAAAAAAAAGGGCGGAGTGAGATGGGGCATATGCAATTCCTCTATATTATATTATTCTGGTGATTCAGTTGTTAAAGACCTTTTTCATGCACAATTCTTGGTTTCACATATGTTGAAGTTGCAAGGACCAGAGAGGGAAGGGTAGAGGAGACTGGATAAATGGATGAAAAGAAAGAGAGAAGAGAAAAAAAAGAAAGAAAAAAAATGTCTCTCAGAACTCTGTTTTCTTTTCTTCCAGTTGGTGGCGTTGTCTATTCCTAGCTTGAGTCTCTGGGTTCAGGGTGGTGGTGGTAGTCAGTGTGAGAGGACATGAACTTCCACCTGTGGCCTCTGTACTCTTATTCTCTGAGATGTAAACCTGGTGCATGATCCACTGCAGAACCGAGCTGTAGCCACACCCACCAGTTGGTGGGTTTTAAGGGTTGGTGGGATTTTCCAAGATGAGTTCCATCAGTTTTTCTCATAAGGCGTTTGATGAGGTGGGGGGTGTTGGGGAGACCTTATGTTTGTCCAGAGCTCGGTCAGGTGACCACACGGGCGGGTGGCTGGGCCCCTCCTCCAGTTGGGGTGGTCTGTCTACCACACAGGCAGGCAGCTGTGTCCCCTCTCCAGGCTGCGTGGTCTGCCTACTGTGCACGTGGGAGGCTGGGCTCCTCCTCCAGTTGGGGTGGTCTGTCTCCTATTCAAATTTTTAAATCATTTTTTCCCACTGACCAGGGGATATAACATTCAACCTGGTCTTGCCTTTAATTCTACTGAGCCCAGCCAAGACTCTCTGTGTGGCCTGGAGACCCAAGCTCCAGTGGCCTGAACAGCAGAAGGGTGCTCATGGGTGAGTCATGTAGGAATATACACAAATCACAGAGTTTCTCACAGCATGGGAGGAAGGAAAAATAGAAAGCATGTATCACAGCACTTTTGGGCTCACCAAGGACTTACTGTCCCATGTCTTTCATGTTTTTCCCTTAGATTTGGAAATCAGTCAAGCTGAAGAAGACAGGGCTACCAAGAGAAGCATTTGGCTTAGAAGATAATAGGGCATCTCAAGACTGTATATTGATTAACATATTTTTGGTTGGCTTCCTCCCCTCCAACATTTTATTTGATTTTCTGGTTACTATGGGAGATATACAGCTTAGTTCTTGAAAAACAAGAAAATTTAGTTCAATTAAATGATATTTTTTTCCTTGATGGAGAGGTGGGGTGGTTATGGGTTATGGTAATTACCTGCAAAAATGTTTAGGGGGTCTCTTGGTTCAGCTGGAGACCTCAATGGCTATGCATATAAAGTGGGAGGTCTCTGGCTGAACAAAGAGATCTCCCAAATATTGAAGAATGTGATTTTTGAATGCCAAAGTCCTGGAGTTCTGTTCATATTTACTGCAAAGCTGTGGTCATAGACATTACACATATGGATAAGCACAGGAGAATAATCCACACAAAATTGCCTCTCTTTATTTTACAGTATAGCCATATGATATGATTATTTTTCCTGTGTTGACTCCATATTTCTGGCTGAATTTAGCTTAGGGCTGTCTACTAGACTCTGGCTGGCAGCTTTATAAATGGTATCCTCTGGTACACATTGGTTCCAGTAGGACAACTATTTATTGCCTCATGGATCCAGAGCCACAGTCAGCTTAAGAGGTAGGAATTTATTCTTTTAAGAGCTAAAAAGCAAACAGCAAAAATAACAATAATCTGCAGACTTGAAGCCTAATGATGAACACAGTAGGTCTGGAGAGGACCCAGGCAGGTATTGACAGTGTACTGAGGATTGAACCCAGGGGTGCTTAAGCACTGAGCTAAATCCTCATTTACTTTTATTTTTTATTTTGAGACAGGATCTGGCTGGGTTGATCAGGCTGGCCTCAAACTTGTGATCCTTCAATCTCAGCCTCCTCAGTCTCTGGGAATACAGATGTGCACCACCACACCCTTCTTTCTTTGTAATTTTAATGAGTATTTGAGGTTGAAATTATTTTTCTTAAAGAATAGGAAAAAATAAACATTTTGCCATATTTATTACAAGCCCTCCAAATTTTACTTTTGTGCTTGACAGGAGGCCTCATGGATGGGGTACATTTCTAGCCAAGCACCTTTGCTGAAAGCTAAGGTGATGGGCCAGGAGCATCTAGATAGACAATCAAGAGGGACATGGGCCTTTGGTGAAACTGGCAGTCATTAATTACATTGGAACTATCTCATCAGCTGCCTTGCAGCTTAAGGAGATCATCTTTTTTTGAAAAGTGTTTGTCTGACTTTCATATTGGGATACATACTGAAAACCAGCCTCTACCTCAGAGCAAAGCTTGTCCAAGGAAGGGGGCACGACCTCTGCTCTCAGAAAGACTCACAGAGCACTCCTAGGCCCATATCCACACTGCTGAGTTGTTTATCTACAAATAACAGGAGAGATCTGCTGTGTCAGGTGTTCCTGACTCAGTCAGGCTAGGTGGGGACCCATAGCAACCCCCTAGCAGCCACCAATCAGCATGAGACAGGGAAATACCTGGGCTGCCAGATGGCCCTCCCAGTAGTTTATGGTGGTTGATAACATGTTGGGAAACCATGTAGTTCAGCAATATTCCCCTCATGGCTTAAACCAATCATTTCAAACGAATCCTCCTCTGTACTGACCAATCACCCCTACCCAACTTTTTTTTTCCAGTGAATGCGCTAATCATGTTTTATAGTTGTTTTATGATTTTCCCGCAATGTGTGATGATTTGCTAAGAGATGCTATGATGTATGTGAAGTCCCTGCCTTCCCCAAAAAGTGGATAAAACTGCTTCAAACCCTGGACTCGTGGCCTCTCAGCATCACCAGTTGCTGCTGTGTGCACGTGGAGGACCAAGCTAGCTCGCAATAAACACCTTTTTCTGCTTACATCAATCTTGGTCTCTAGTGGTCTTTTGGGGGTCCCAAATTTGAGCATAACAATACTGTTTCCAATTATATGAAAAACCAATGAAGACATTATATCTTTATAAAATATACATTATATATATTTTCCCACCAAATATGCTTGGGAATGAACTGCTATGAATTATATCAGAGGCTGGTGAATCTATCTCATGCTCCTGCTCTTTACCCACAGCAAGCAGGTATATGGTGAACTCAATGGAACTATTGTGGAGAGAAGTAGAGTGGGAGGAGAAAAGAAAAACCTGGTAAAATTTGATGGATGTCTTTATTCCTTTCGTGTTGTTGTTAAATAAAATAACTTTGGCTAGGTAACTTATAAAGTTCCTATTCTTTAAGAAGATTATTTTGCTTACAACTCTAGAGGCTATTAAGTTTCAAACAGCATGGCGGCATCATCTTAGCAAGGTCCATATTGGCTGCATTGCAGCATGATGGGAAAGTCAAAAGGAAAACTGCCTTGGACAGAAAAGCCCAGCACATGTGGTAAGCTCCCTTTATAGCAGCCCATTCTCCCAAGAATTAATTCACTTTTGCAAAATCCAACCTATTCCATGAAACCAGTGTTAATCCATTAATTGTGGGGGAGGGGTGTCCAATGACCTAATTACCTTCCATTAAGTCCCAATCTCTTAACTCTGCTGTCAAGCTTCCTGCACATGAATCTTTGCGGCGATAAACTGTATCTAACACATAGTGACAAGAAGCTGAATAAAGAAAAAGAGAAGGGGGAATGACAAAATATTGAGAGAAATGTAGAAAGAGAAAGATACAAGAGAACTAGAAGAAATAATATCTAATTTTATTCTATCACTTTGCAAAAATGCCAGATTTGTAATTGTGTTAGACACTCTATATGGCCATTTGAGGCAGAAATGGCAAGCAAAGGTTATTTCCATGTCATTTCCATGAAGAAACTGGAATTTTGTGGCAGGTCATTATTTTACGTGAAACATGTCTCAATGGAATGAAGGTGAGATATTATGTCTGGGTCCAAAATTTGAAGATGTCTCATGTAAAATAGGGCAAAGTTTCATATTATATGAAGCCATCTATATGCCAGGCACTCTACAAATGCAATCTTACTTAGCCCTCCCAAGATCTGCTTTAAGGCAGAGATTACCATTACTTATATATAAATGGGAATAAATAGAGTGCCTAAGATAACATGGCACAGGGAAGGACAGATCCACATCTCCTGACTCCTGTTCTTCCCCCTCAGCAATGTAACCTCTTGTGGGTGGACCAGAAACTGGTACTTCAATAGGGGAGAACATTTGAAGTGAATTTTACCAAATAAGGCCTTACCATCAAAGTAGCTTATGGATGGAAGGGTCTATATTGGGAGAAATATGTTCTTAGATGGACTCAAACACAGGCTAGACGAGCCCTTGCCTGGAATTTGAAGTAAGATGCTCAGATTTCAGACTGGCATGTAGACCAGATGACTTTACTTCCAGTCCTAAGCCTCTTTGCCTTTGAGAAGTGTCATGCATTTGCTTTCCTAGGCTCCAGTGAGGACTCTCAGTTTGGACTAGAGACAGGGTTTCTGGCATTCCACTTCACCAGAATACTTGCATGAAAATAAAGAAGAGCAATGATGAGGGAGAATCACAGGAAGGAATACAGAAACAGAGCAAAGCTCCAAAGAAAAGGAAATACAAAGGAGACTCTTGGCACACACACAGGGCTATCCATGCTATCTGAACCTGCAGGGGCAATGTTAGTGCCTGTCTCTGATATTTAGATATTTTGAATTCTTTTCTGGAAATTAAATTTGTTATGCTTCATTGGATATTGTAGGACCTCAAGACCCAGGCCCAGCATTAGATGACCAAACCCCTAGGCCTCAAAGCTGCAAGACACATCCTCACCCAACCCCCATGTCAAAACCCCTCCAGCAGCATGTAGCACCTCAGGTGTTGCACAATGTTACCACAAGATGTTCCATGTAGATAACCCTAACGGGCCCCCTATCACAAGATGTTCCTTTTAGACAGTCCTACTGGTTAAACTTGAGAACTAGGTTTAAAAACAGGAACTGAAAGGACAGAATGCAATTTTATGGTTTTTCTGAGAACAAAAAGTTGAAAAACAAGTTTACCCCCCTAGGTGACTCAACTGCTGAATTCAGAGGGACCAATAGGAAGGCTGTTGCTGTGCTAAGCTAAGACCTAACCCACCTGTTCCATATAAAAGATCTATACCCCAAAGCCCGGTGTGCCAGCTCATCGAAGCTCCGGCTGAGGTTTTGCTGTGCACCCGCAGGCGCCTGTGTGAGAATAAACGCCTCCTGCTTTTTGCAGCCAGTGTCTCGTGTGGTTCATTCCGGGTTTGGGATCTGTGGATATTTCAGATATAAAATTCTACCTTTATAAATTTATTCCTTTGGAGAATAATATTTTTTCAGTCTTGCAGTTAAAATGAAAGAAATAATACTAAGATACAATATGGCGGGATTGTTTTTTTAGCTTCTTTCTCCAAAAAGATGCAAAGAAATCTGAAAATGGAACCCATACCAGAGGAATTAGAGTGGAGAGGCAAAGGTGTAGTAATAAGGCAGGTAGAAGGGCTCTAAGGAGATCTGTTACCAATTTCTAAGCATCACTTCTTATAAAGAACAAGAAGGAATATTTTTGTTGTTCTGACCCTGGTTAAAGCATATCCTCCAGTTCTCCTGGGGTCTGTAGCTTTGACAAGTCTCAAAAGAGAGTCATCAGAGGGTCTTAAAGGAACCCAGGTCATAAGGAAATGCTTCAGCACTCAAGATAGCTCAAGTTCATCCTTTAAGACTCTGAGGGATTGTTCTGGAAAGAGGGTGTCAAAGATATTTCATGTAAAACCATGGATCAAAGACTATAGTTAGATATAATGGAGAACTTCCCTTCTCTCAAGGAGAGAGAACCTTGCCATGGAGACTAATGGAGATCCTTTTACTTCAGGGAAATTATCAATGCAGAGAGAGTTCCCAGCTCTGCCAGATGACCAGGTGCTGTCCTGCCATGAAAGAATGTGGACTACATGACCTCCCAGCCTGGTATCTGGGAATCTATCATCCTAGTTCCTGGGCTCTATAGAATTTGGGCTCCTGTAGTCAGTTGCCCTTGAACATAAAGAGTGTCTCTGTGGAAGTCAGAATATGATTCAAGGGTAGGTTAATGGAATAGATGGAGGAAGGATGACTCAAGTAGAAGGCATTAACTTTGTAGTCAGATGGTACCAGTTTCACACCTTATCACCACCACTTGGCTCTGTGACTTTGAACAGGTTACAAATCTCTCTGACAGTATTACTCAATCAGTAAAGTGGCATAATGATAGTCCCTTCCTCATAAGGCCATAGGATATCCTTAGGGTTGAGAATAGCAATTGATGGCAGCATTTACTTATGACAGCATCACTACCACGAGAGTTGGATATCCCCATAATACTCTCAATGCACTTTTTTCTGTACTCTACCACTCCTCCAGGCTGGAATTCCAATCCAGACACATGCTCTTCACTGGGCACCCCAAAGAAAAGTGGGGCAGTCCCAGCTCCTTAGCCTTCTCATCCCCAACCTCCATATTTCTGTCCTATTATCCCACTTATTGCCATTATTGCTGCTATTTTGCAAGTGACTTTTTCCTGAATTCTACCTGCTGCTCCAGACCACACTCTGGTCCACCCCCAAACCATCCACCTCTTCAGTGAAGGGATGGGCAAAGAGATCATGGCAGCACCTTGACCTGGAGAGGAAAGAAATCTAGGTAACCCTCTTCTTTATCCCTCTTTCTGCTCCGGGAACAACGTGCCCCCACCAGGATGCTCTGTAGCTCCTGAGGTTAGATAAACCAGGGATAGAGGAAGAGGTAACAACAGCCACAACCACCACCCTCCCTGGCTTCACTGTCTTTGCCATTCAAGGACATATAACAATAAAAATAAATAAAGAAAAGACTGACCTTCCAGCCAATCACAGTTTAGCTACCTTGCAATTAAATAAATCCACAAACCCGAAACACATATTTACATCTCATTAGCAGAAACCAAATGCAACAACAGCATTAAAATTAAGAAATTAGACACAATTATCCTGTCGGCAGCAGTTGGGGGAAATTGTCAAGGGCTGGTTTATTCATTAGTTTGCACAGAAGTTCACCAGCTCCCTAATTGCATGCTGCTGTTTTTTTACCCCTCCTCCTCTTGCTTTTAAATCGTTGGAGGTTTCATTTATCAGCAGTGCAGCAGTCTGTGAGGGTTGATGAGGCTTGGCACAGAGGAGGACTGAGAAGGGCTTGTCTCCTCTCTGTACTGTGTCCTCAGACCCCAGCCAGGTCCTCAGTGAGTTGCAGTGCTTGGTGGTTAGTCACATGGTTAGGCCATGTGACTGTTAGTTGTCCATGTGTCCGCATGTTCCCTCTGGATACCCAGGGAGGGCTCTTGATCACCCAGAACATTCCTATCCACTGAATAACTTCATTGTCTTCTGGACAGTGGTTCACTGGATCCAGCTACATCTCAGGAACACTCCTCCACCTCCCTTAAGCAGGCATCTGTCCCCAGCCACAGCCCTCAGGCTATCTCTTTGTGGCTCAGAATGGGCAATTCAGAAGTGTTCATTGGGTGGATGAATGAGAATATTCTTGTGATATCTTTTTACTGCACATAAGAGGAATCATAGGGCCCAAGTTGTGCCCAGATGAGAGAATGGGAATGGGTCAGGGCACTGGCCAGCATCAAAGATACTTTGCTGGAGTGCCTTCCTGTCTGGAAGCTCTTAATCTGCTTCCTTGTGGGAATTCTTCCCTTGGCCTTCTGAGAATTGGGGCTTTCTCCTTCCTCCTTCTTCATGGCCTATTGTGAGCTTTTTCTGGTCTCTAGCACTTGGCCTTGAGAGCTGTTGGTTCAAGTGGAGCTGTTTGCCTGTTGGCTTCTTGACTAGTGATGACACCCACCACCCTCTGCATTCCTCTGTTTGCTGGGGGCTGGGACTCCTCTGTTAATGTCAGCTCACTTCGTTTTGCTGATAGATGGTGACAGAAAGAATGGTGGGGGCAGGAGGAAGGCTTGCTGAAGGTTCTCTTTCCTGATGGGACCCTGACACAGTCCTCAGGAAACACCAAGCTCCAGGCCCGCCCCTCCAGCTATGCTGGAGTTTAAGCCCTGAGTTTGAAGTCAGGAGACATAGGTTCTAGTGTTATAGCAGCTGCACTCAAATAGCACAGAACTTCAGTTTTGTTAGCTGTGCAAGAAAAAGTGATATATGTTTCTCCTTCAGAGTCAAATTGTGAGGTTTTCATAGACATCTGGGGCTTTACTGATGTCCACTGGGGAATATTGGGTCTCTCCAAGGCTTGCCCTTCTTCTCAGAGACCAGCACAGGTCCTACAGCAGCTAGTATATTCTGGGTGGTTTGCTTCTCACTCTTTAAATAGACAGGATCCCCAGCCTTCAAGTTGCTGGTTATCCTACAGCATTCTCATAATCCTGGCCGAAATGGTCCAGATAAAGGAGCTGGTAAATATTCTACTTTATTTAATATTGGTGTTAAATTTAAACTTGGAAATATGTATTCTAAACACAGCTAGAAATAATTTAAGATATTAAATACAAAAATCAAATATAGCATTTATTTAGTGATTATTGTTAGAACTATAAATAAGCCCTCCTGGTCCCTAACTGTCACATTCCTCCTGCACTAGATACATGCTGCCATTTTGAATGGCTAATAATGAAGAGTGTTTTCCACCAGCATTTTCTTTTTATTGTACTTCACCTCTATTCAGCACCACCCTCCACCCCCGCTGGCTTTTTTTGGTACTGGGGATTGAACTCAGGGGTACTCAACCACTGAGCCACATCACCATCCCTATTTTGTATTTTATTTAGAGACAGGATCTCACTGAGTTTCTTTGTGCCTCACCATTGCTGAGGCTGGCTTTGAACTCATGATCTTCCTGCCTCAGCTTCCCGAGCCTCTGGGATTACAGGCATTCTCCACCGTAACCAGCTCTTCAGCCCATCTTACCCTGAAATTTATTTGTTCTTTTGTTCATTCATTCTTAGGTATACTATTTATTAAGCAAATACTATTTTCAAAGTCCTGAGGTCACACACTGTTTTCCAAGTCCTTAGGCTAACCCGGATCTCACAATTCCTGTGTCACAAGCCAATGGCAGGCCAGAAAACAATGACATGGGTATAAAAAGTGCTTGGATGGGACTTAGTCCAGAAATTGCTGACAGGGAGCTCAAGGCTACAGAAAAAATTTTTTAAGAGATCAGGGAGGGGTTTCAAAAGAAGAAATCACCAGAGCTGAGACTTGTGTACTGTTCACCCTCTACCAGTCGGCTGTCAGACAACTGTGCTAGCAGCTTTCATTTAAAGCATTTTGTCTATGTGTTTAAGCAGCTGCCTCTTACTTGGAGAGAGGGGATGAAGAGTTTGGTTCACAGGATTTTCTAGAGTTTGATGGACTATGAAAGAAAAATAAGGGAAAAGGGGTTGACATGATTCTGTGGATTACAGAAGACAATGCACGAAAGTACTAATCCCTCCTTGGGTGTCAGAGTCCCTCCTGTCTCCAACCCTGGGGCTTGGCATCAGAAAGATTCAGGATGGAGCTTGAAGAGGGCATTGCTCCCTTATTGCCAAGGCCACTGTTTAGCCACCTCTTCACCAGAGGACTTATTGACCTGCAGGAGGCAACAGGCATCCCTGGGTGGTCTGTCTCCTGATATTCATGGGGAATCAAGATAGGACAGGTGTAGTGGTGTACTCCTGTAATCCCAGTGACTTGAGAGGCTAAGACATGAGGATTGCAAGTTCAAGGTCAGCCTTAGCTACTTATCGAGGCCCTGAGCCACATAGTGAGACGCTGTCTCAAAATAAAAATATAAAATAAAATAAGGGCTGGGGATATAACTCAATGGTAGAGAATTCCTGGGTTCAATCCAGTACCAATAACAATAATAACAAAAAAACCTTGTCCTAGGCCCTTGCAGAGGTGGATGTTTCAGGTGTAGCATGGAGCTGGCAGAGCACTGAGGGGAAAGAAGAGCTGGCTGACTCTAGTGGGTGAGGTGGGAGGGGACAGAACTTCACAATGGACCCCAACTTGGGCCCCACTGGCTCAGGATGTAGGTACAGAAACCTCTAGGGAGATGCAGGACTGGGACACTCTCTGTAGCACAGGTCTGAGGGGGACAGGAAGTCAGGTAAGGCAAAGGTGGTTACCAGCCATAACATTTGGTTTGAGCACATCCTGTCTCTATTCCTCCCCTTACTACTACCCCCCAAATTGAGGTATTTTCTCCTTAGCTCATGTGAAGACACATAGATCACTCCCACATTTTTATGCTAATGCTGTGTGATATATGCTCCTCAAGGAGAGAGACCAGGTTGGATTTTCTCTGTCTCTCCAGCCCCATAATGAGGACTTAATATATTTTAATATTAGCAATGAATTATCTCAGGTGGCCTGTTAAAAGGGACACTAGAGACTCTTTGTACACTATCTAAGCCTACTCACTATACTGTAGTGAACTCCTTAGGATTGACACTATATTCACAAAAAATCATTGAACTTCTCTGTTCAGACAGCATCTGTTCCCAACTTAAGTAAATTTACAGGGAGTGGATGGAGTCAGTCTGATGCACAAAGCCATTCCTTATGGTGAGAAGCCCACAAACCACAGCCACTCAGACCTGGATTAAAAACTCAGTGACAGATACCTAGATTCAAGAGTTTGGATAAATTATTTAACTGAAGGCTCATTAAATTCCTCAGTAAATGGGGTGCTTATAGGACTGTTGTGGGTAATAAATTAGATGACCTTATTAGGGTATTTACCATAATAATCTATATGTAGTAAATTCTTAAAATTTGATGATAAAGAAAAAGGGTGAAAGAAAAGAGAAAAAGGAATAAGTTATGCATAGATTTATGGAAACATCATAGAAGCAAGGCTCCTGGAAAGACTTCTTAGGCAGATCTTGGAGAAAGTGGTAGAGAGGGAAAAAATGCAGGGAATGGAAAAGCTTAGAGGAACCAAAGCAGCATGGGGAGAAATCTTCACATTTGGGGAGAAATTCTGCATGGCTGTACAAAGGAAAGGGAAGCTAGGGAGTGAAGCCAGAGAAGCCAAGGAGTGAGCAGGGATCCCAGTGTGGCAAGCCTCTCTGCCATGCCAAATGACCCATCTTCACCTGCCAACCACAGTGTTTTGAATATAGAACTAGGGAGATTTAAGAGTCTTGAGGCAAATAAGTGTGTGTTAAAGGGAGAATAAAGGCTAGTGTGACCACTTGGTAACAAGGATGATGATGAAGGAGAATTTGGGGAATCAGAAAATGAGTCAGATTTAGGTGACTGTCCTGTGGGGTTTGCAGGGCCAGGTTGTAATTGAAAGGTTACATACAAAGGAAAGACCTTGAGGATGATGAAGGATGACTCCAAGTTTTGTAGTCTAGGCAAATGGAGGAAAATGAACAAAAAAAGAAGTAGGTTTTGAAAGTAGGTGATGAGTTGAATTCTGATTGTTTTGGGTTCCAGTCACCCATAAGGTGTTTTAGTGGAGCCTTCATGCCCCATCTCTTCATCTCCCCCAACTCCCATCCAATTGTTCCTAGTGACCCAGTGGTGATAGTAAGCATTATGAGAGGGAAAAGTGGGAGAGGATAATTGAGAGGTTTTATTTGACTCTGACCAACTTGGAGCCAGCTCGGAGAGCCCCATACTTGTCTATGTAGCTGCACATTACTCTCTGCAGTTTGCTAACATTAAATTGTTTATACATGGAAACTGAACTCAGAGAAACATACAGCTCCCTAAGGCTAATTAAGTCCCTCCCCATCAGTAAAGAAAACTTCAGATACCCCAGCCTCTGGAACCAAGATTGAGTCATTTTCCACAAGACATGATAAAGGATTTCTAATATATTCTAGTTAATGGGAATGGGCAGAGAAATCTCTTTCCTCTTTCCTGTCTTTCACATGGACCCTACTCTGTAGTCCTACCTGGACATCCCTGAAGCTGGAGGAGCGCAGCTCCAACATCCCTATCCATTGTATTGGACCTTGAGTAGAGAGAGGGTAGTCCTGCTGAATACAAATGCTGCTCAGGAATTCTATGAGACTTTAGGGAAAGGGTAGAGGAGAAAAGAAAAGAATCACAAATTAAAAAGAGTTTTCTCTGGCTCCCTTAGTAACCTGCATTCTCAATCTACTTTATTTCAGTTTCTGCTATGAAACTTAGAGCCCAGGTAAGCTGTCCAAGACAGGGAATAGGTAAATATCTACATCCAGGTAATATGTTAAGAATGGAAAACTTGGGGAAGGGGCACTTGGCACTATCAACTTTATACTTATTGAATTTTAATGTACATTTTATGTATATTTCTTTTCCTTTCTTTCTTTCTTTCTTTCTTTCTTTCTTTCTTTCTTTCTTTTTTTTTTTTTACAGTATTGGAGATTGAATCCAGGACCTTGCACATGCTAGGTAAGCACTTTATCACTGAGCTACATCCTCAGTCCCAATATGTAAATTTCGTATAAATAAATAAAATATATGATTAAATTTTGGTAACTATGAAAATATGTAGGTTTATTGAAACAATATTAGAAAAGTGTGTATATATTATATACACATACATATGTGTACACACACACAAAATATCTTTAATCAATTCATTTCCCATTACCTTTGGTATTCTGGGACTACATTATGTAGTTGACCCTCTTCACCTGTAGGTTCTGCATCTATAGATTCAAACTAATGTAAATCTAAAATGTCTTTTATTGTGTCTATACTGAATGTGTACACAATTTTTTTTCTTGTAAATTCCTCCTAAGCAATAAGGTATAATATCTATGTACACAAGACATTGTATGAAGCAGTGTAAGTAATCTAGAAATGATTTAAAATATACAGGAGGTTGTAAAAATTTACATGCAAATACCAGCTATTTTATGTAAGAGACTTGCTCATCCATGGATTTTGGTATTAGTGAGTGCTGAGGGATGAATGCATGGTTGTTCATAATGTAAGCATTTTTAGAATGCTCAAAATACCTTTTAAATGGCATATAAAATAACAACATATACAAACAGAAAAATGTACAGATATTAACTTTACATCTTCACAAGAAAGAGAACAACACTGGTATTCCATTTACATTTAATGTTATTGTTTATTTGCCTGGGTTTATAGCTACCTTAATTTACTATTTGGACACAAACTTTATATTATTTTTTTCCCTCTTTTCTCAAATTCCTTTGAATTAATCTTTGGTATTTATTTGTTTTTATAATTCCATTTTTTTTCTATTAACATATCATGTATATCTTCTTTAATTTTTAATAGTTATTCTAGATAATACCTCATTCATTTATGGCTTCACACCATCTAATACAAATGATATTTTTACCAGTTCTTTGATGTTGCTACAACTTTGGAATCTTTCAGCTCCATAGACCATTGCTACCTTTGACTTTGTTACTATTATCAATTTTAATACTACATATATTTGAAACTCTAGACACCATTACTTTTACTGTTCTAATCTACAGTTGGTATTCATTTGGAGTGGAATTTTTCTTTAGAGTAAAAAAAAGCTCTACATTACTTAATCAAACACTTAAAAACCACAAAGGCTCTATTTAAGCCAATCTATCTGTAATTGAGTTAGTGACAGGAATAAATACCCCAAGTCTACAGAGAAACATAATAAAATCTAAAATTTCTATAATCTATGATTAAAATGTCCAACACACAATTTCATTATCTTTTCATTTTGTTTAAATCCTTTCTCTAAAGAAGTCACCTCATCTTACAATTTTTTTAATGTAATTTTTAATTACATAAGAAAAATGTTACTAGAGGAGAAATGAAACAGGAAAATCTAATCCATTATCATCAACACCACCAAATTCAGTGAATAAAAACTTATTTTTGGGTAAACCAAATGTTGGGTTTAGTAAATAATAAATAAATAAAACAGTTATTTAAATATGTTAAAAGACTTTTAAAAATTTATATTTGATGAGTAAACAAGAACTCTTAGCAAAAAATTAAACTTTATAAACATGAATTAAACAGAAATTTATGACTAAGAAGTTAAATAATCTAAATGAGAAAGTATTAGGTAGGTTAAGGAGCAGATTGGAAATGAAGAAGGAAAACAAAGCCATGAATTAGAAGAAAACCCAAAGAAAATATGCAAGTTGAAGAGCACAGAGGAAAAATAAATGGAAATTATTAAAAAACAGAAAAAATGAGGTGGTAATAACCTGTGAGGTAATGTAATACAATGCAATTTAGTCCTAGAAGGGGTTAGATAATACTATGACAATAAAAATTTTTTGAAGAAACAATTGCCAAATTGTTGAGAGCCACAGTTTAGTCGGAATGATGCCTGGCATTTTGCTAGAGGGAATGGTTGAAAGGTGACCCTGCTCTGGGATTAGGATGGATCCTCCTGGGAAAGGGGGGCTCCAGGATTAGGGCGGATCCTGCTGGGATTAGGGTGGATCCTGCTGCCTCTCGTGCCTGCTACTTTGGAGTTCCCGAGGTTCTGGGAGAATTGGCGCGCGGAGCCTGGTGGAGGGAGAGTGTTCCTGGAAAGTGTGTGTAGAGGGCTGGTGAGAGTTCGGTAATAAAGTTTGCTGTTTGAACCTACAAGGCTGTGTGTCGACTTGGTTATTTTGTGCCCAGCCAGACTGTGGCACCAAATATTTCTTAAATTTGAAAAAAATCAGGGAAGTATATCTGGAATATTATCAATACTTTAGAAGAAATACACAAAGTAAATCATACATAGGCAGGTAAATATCAAACTCCTGAAAACCAAAGATTTTGATTAAACTTTGAAAACAACCTGCAAAAATTGACCTGTCCCTTATAGGAAGGACGATAATATGCATAACAGATGACTTTTTATCAAAATTAAATGAGGTCAAAAGGCAATACAACAGCATTTAAAAAACTGAAGTGAAAAAGAGAATTTTATATGCAATGAAAATATTTTTCAAATATGTCTGAAAAAATAAAAATATTTTTTTGATTCTTATAACATAAAAGTTATGAGAAGCCAGGCATGAGGGCCCACACCATTAATCCAAGCACCTCAGGAGACTGAGACAGGATGATCACAAGTTCGAGGCCATCCTGGGCACTTAGTGAGGCCCTGTGTCAATCTAAAATATAAAAAGGGCTGGGGATGTAACTGAGTTACATCCCCAGTGGGTTCAATCCCTAGTACCAATTCTTTTAAAAGTTATGAGAATTTTGTTGTTAGCAGACATAAAGTGAAAGAAATACTAAAGGATATTTTTAAACTAATGGGAAATTATTCTAGATAAAAAATTGGGATTTATAAGAAAAAAATGAGGAATAATAGTATGTAAAATATGTGGGTTAATGGAGAAACTCTTCTTTTACTAATTTTATTAATAGATGATTAATTTAATTCAAAGCAAAAATGATATTCTTATAAGGCTGAGGATTTAACATGTGGAAATAAAAGATATAAGAATAATTATACAAAGGATGGAACCCTCCAAATTAACTGATAGTCTTGAAATAGGAAACAGGAAGGGTGAAGTGCAAGGTGTGAAGTTGTGAAATATTAATTCTAATTCAGCTATGATAAGAGTGAATCCCTAGAGTAATCACCAGAATAATACAGATTGAGGATTCCTTATCTGAAATGCTTGGGACAAGAAGTGTTTTGGATTTTGAAGTTTGTGTGTGTGTGTGTGTGTGTGTGTGTGTGTGTGTGTGTGTGTAGTGAGATAACTTGGGAAGGGGAACCAATTCTAAACATTAAATTCATTCATGTTTCATGTACAGGTAATACATGTATCCTGAAGCAAATTGTATGCACTATTTTTAGTGTTGCATTTTGACTGCAATTCATTACATGAGGTCAGGCATGAAATTTTCTACTTGTGGTGTCACACTGGAGCTAAAAAAAAATTCTACATTTTATAGCATTTTGGATGCTACAGATTTTTGGGTTGGGAAGGCTTCCTTAAAAAGAAAAAAAAAAGCAGAAAAAAATAAAATGAGATGCTGAAAAATACTCAGCTGACTCAAATAAGGCAAAAAAGAAGCAACAGAAGAGCTAACACCAAATGGGCAAATGGAAACAAAGACAAGATGGTAGACTTAGGCTTGATTGTGTGATGAGAGTAGATGTAAGTGGACTGTTCCAGTTAGAAAGCAGAAAAGTCATACCAAATGAAAAGATAAAACCCCATTTTTATACCTTCAATAAAATGTGAACTTTACAAATAAAGATACATAAAACAAAAGGAAGAAAAAACAAAAATGAGATTGGTTTTGTCTGCCTGCTCTAGTGTCATCCCTTGCTTCTAATAACTTTTGTGTTATGAGAATCAAAAATATTTTTATTTTTTCAGATATATTTGAAAAATATTTTCATTGAATATAAAATTCTGTTTTTTTCTTCAGTTATTTAAATGCTGTTGTATTGCCTTTTGGCCTCGTTTGATTTTGATAAAAAGTCATCTGTTATGCATATTATGGTCCTTCCCATTCCTCATCCCTGAAAGACTAGGATGGCCACCACCATCCTTCAGGTGTCTGAAGCCTAGGACTCCAGCCTGGTTTCCAAGGAGTCTGAAAACCTCTCAAAGGTCTTCCAGGGAAGATTAGCAGTGTTTTCCAAGTGTTTTCTTGGTTCTGGGAGGTCTTTTTTACTGACTACAAGAAGAGTCCTTCAGGAGAGTCGACTTTGACTATTAGAAGCTTTAGATCCAGTTTTGCATTATATCTATCTGCTCCTTCTTTGAACCCAACAAATATCCCATGATGCAAGCTGGAGGTTCACCAAGACAGGCACCTCAAATATGGCGACTTTGCTCCTGCTCAGTTCCTTGTTTGCAAACTTTGTTACTGATTCTTCCCTCTAGCCTGTCTGGGCCAAGCACTGTCATAGTTCGAAGTCCAGAATCAGCAAATTTGCCCATGGGGAAAGAATAACTGTGAGCCTCAGCTCATCTGGGCAGGAAACTTCTATCTTTGGAATTTTAATACCTTTAAAAATATGGCTTTTGTAATTTATCCTGATTATTTCAATTCTTGCAGGAAATGTGTTTTCCTGTCATTAACTACTACCCACTTCTCAGAAACAGAAGTCTGTGACATTTTCTGCTGTGAACCCTTCTGGGTGGAGAATTTTCCCTTTGTTTTTTGGTAGAAATGAAGGTACTGCTGCCTGAGCTTCAGTGGGTGTTTCAGTGTGAGTGATAAATGACCCCTCTGGTGTGTAGCACAATATTGAGGGTCCAGGGAGATGAATAGGGTTGAGTGAGGGCAGGATCTGAGGGTATTTACCTACAAGCACAAGGTGAGGAGAGCATACAGCAACTCAGGCTGGTAGAGTCCTTCCAGAACCTTCCAAGGCAGGGGATAAGCGGGAAACAAGAGATTTCAATTTCTGTAGTTCTACTTTATTCACAGAGGCTGCCTGCATGTTGTATCAGTTCCTAGAAAAGACTAACATTACTGGAGAGAAGAATTTCTTCTGGCCGATAAAAAATACAGTCAATGTGAGATTTTGAATTAGAAGAATTGGGTTTTGTTTGCAGCTCTGCCATTTATTTCTTATGGTGTGGCTTGGGAAAAGGTATCAAAGCTTTAGAATCCTCATTTTCCCTAACTGTTAAATAAAGAAAAGATAATTACATGGTGGTTGTTGAGAATTAAACCCATTTTGTCCTCTTCTTTCAGATGTGGAAAACTTATAAGAACATAAAAAAAAAAAAAAACAAATATATCACTTATGGTAACTTTGAAATAACTCTTGAACATTTATTATGTTCACAGAATTGTAAACTTGGGACTTAATGAATTTTAAACAAAATAGCCTTTGTGGAAGATCATTGTGAGCTCTCTATCCTTCTACAAATGAGGGTTCTGCTCTTCTTTAAAGCACAGACACTTTCATTACTTATGTTACTAATCACAGAAAACTCTTCAGGAAACAAAATACCACATCACTTTTTATTTAAAATTAGTAATCAATTTCAGCACTTATTTGAACAAATGAACTCTTGAATAAAAACAGCATCCAGAGTTCTGACCTCCAAGACCAAACAATCTTCAAGAAAACAGACAAGGTCTAAAGTTCCCTGAGGGTCAACAGAAAACATCTGGGAGAATTGGGACCACTGGGAGCAGGGGATGGAATCTGAGAAGTCAGGCTTATTCTAGGGCTAATCTGACCACTGAAGTGACCATTGTTCTACTGGCATTTCTTACTCCTCCTGAGGAGTAGCAGTGGAAGAAGTGTCCCTAGGGTCTGCAGCCTGACCTGGAATTGCTGAAGTGAGCCATTTCTCCAGTGATTTAACAGCCAAGCTATTTTTTCACTGACACAAAGTGACCAATTTCTCCTGCAGTTTTTAGGAAGCTGTTTTCAGCTGAATGTTTAGCTGGATTTATTTTTAAAAAGATTTTCCTGCAGATCGTGGCTAGAACATCCTGAAAGGCATCCAGGGCAATTTTCCCTCTGGCCAGCAGTTATCCATCCTTCCTGTCTTAGGATCCCATCTATCAACTATGGGGGTTGGGGGCCCCATAGGATATGTTGTCTCTATAGGTGGAGCAGTTGGTTGGACACTTACACCCTCTGGTGATAGAAAGGTGTTAGTAGAAGCCTCCTATTGTAACTTTTTGCCTGATAGTTCTTCCTCCTTTAAATTTTCTTCCTCTGTCTGACTAGCTTAAGAGACCTTCTCTTTTACTTGATCTAAAATGTCTTTCTCCATGGTCTGAACCTCTAAAAATTTACTTAACACTCTTTTTTTTTTTTTTACTAATTTCTAATCTACTATAAAGATAATGCAACCCAACAAGATAACACAAAACAAAACCGAAAAAGAATGAAACAAAAACAGAACAAAAAACATCGTTGTATCAATTTTCCTATTTTCTTGACATGTGCATTTGTTGTCTATTTCTATCTGTTCCTCAGGGGCGAACAACTTCAAACCTTGAGCTAACCACTTTTCCCAGTTTGCTTGAGAAAGTTCTTGGGATAGGCAGCTTGAAACAAAAACAAAACAAATCAAAACAAGAACACATTGTTTATTGAAACGGTCACCCATTCTCTCGCCTTCCCTCAGGGGCGTGCATTTTCACTTACCTCAGAGTTTCAGGCGTTCCCAGCAGGGGCCACCAATTGCCGCAATCTGGCTGGACACAAATCAGGAGCCACTCAAGAGGAACAAACTTTATTTTTGAACTCCACCAGAACACACGCTCCCCAGGAACTCTCCCAAACCCAAAACGGCTCCTCCAGGGACCACCAACTGGAAATCCCTCCTCTGGAAATGCCTCCTATGGCACTTCCCCAACCAATGCAAGCTCTTCAGGAATCCCCGCTAGAACTCCAGGAGAACTCAAAAGTCATCATCTTAATGGCTCCCTGGCATCACCTCTCAACCACTACTTCTGGCAAAAATGCCATGCATCATCCTAACTAGGCTGTGGCCCTAAACAGGGGAGACCTCTAGAACTCGGGTAATGGGGGACCTCCCACCGCACCTGGGGTCAAGGGGACTCCCTCCACTAGGGGGGAGACCCCTAGAATCAGGGTGTAGGAGGGAGCTCATATACCACTCACGCAGGTTGAGGGTACACCCCCCTCTATGAGGGAGACCCCTCCAACTGGGTGTGGATGGGCGCTCATTTACCATCGCACCCAGGGTTGAGAGACTCTTTTATCTATGGGGGAGACCCCTTGAACCCAGCTGTCAGTGGGTGCTCCCACCACACCTGGGGTCGAGGGGAATCTCCCCTCTAGGGGGTAGACCCCTCTAAACCAGAGGTCAGGGGCACTCATACCTCTGCATCCAGTGTAGAAGGGACTCCACCCTCTATGGGGGACACCTCTTGAACCCAGGTGTCTGGTAGAGCTCTCACCACTCTCCTGGCATTGAGGGGACACTTCTCTCTATGGGGGAGACCCCTTGAACCTGAGTGTTGGGAGGACCTCCCACTGACCCGTGGTTGAGGGGACTCCCTTCTCTACAGGGGAGACCCCTAAAACCAGGGTGTTGCAGGGAGCTCATACAGCACCTCACCCAGGTCGAAGGGATGCCCCCTCTATGGGGGAGACCCCTCGAACCCCGGGGATTGGTTGGTGCTCCTACCGCCCTGGGGTGAGAGAACTCCCCCTACTATGGGGGATACCCATCAAACCATGGTGTCGGGGGGAGTTCCCTCCGCATTCAGTGTCGAGGAGTGGGTAGAGGGGACTCCTCCCTCTAGAGGGAGCCCCATTGAACCCGTATGTTGGGGTACCTCCCACCGCAACCGGAGTCGAGGGGACCTCCCGTATATGTGTGAGAACCATCGAACCTGGGTGTTGGGGGGAAATCCCACCGCACACGGGGTTGAGGGGACTACCTCCTCTACGCGGGGGAGTTCTCAAACCAGGGTGTTGGGTGCTCCCATTGCACCCAGGGTCAAGGGGACTCCCCCTCTACAGGGGAGACTCCTCGAACCAGGCTGTCGGGGGCAAGCTCCCTCCACACCCTGGGTCGAGGGCACTCCCCACAAAACAGGGGAGACCCCTTGAACCTGGGTGTCGGGGGGCACTAATATATCACTGCACCCAGGCCGAGAGGACTCCCCCATCAGGGGGAAATCTTTCAATTCCAGATGTCGGGGGTGCTACCACCGTACCCACTCTATGGGGGAGACCCCTTGAACATGGGTGTCGGGGATATCCCACTGCACTTGGTGTGGAGGGGATTCTCCCCTCTAAGGGGCAGAGCGCTCAAACCCCACTGTCGAGGGGAGCTCATATACCACTGCACCAGGGTCGAGGGGACTCCCCCCAACTATGTGGGATACCCCTTGTATGGGGTTTCAGGGGGAGCTCATATACCACCACATCCAGGTCGAGTGGAATCCCCCCTCTTAGGGGGAGACCCCTTGAACCAGGGTGTCAGGGGGTGTTCCAACCACACCGGGGATCGAGGGGACTCCCCCCCTCTACAGGGGAGACCGGTCAAACCATGTTGTCGGGGGGAGAACACACTGCACTGGGGTCAAGGGGACTCCCCCCCTCTAGGCGGGAGATCATTCGAACCAGATGTCAGGGGACCTCCCACCGGTCTGGGGTGGAGAGCACTCTCCCCTCTATGGGGGAGACCCCTCGAACCCAGTGGTCAGGGTGCGCTCCCACCGAACCCAGAGTCAAGGGGACTCTACCACTATAGGGGAGACCCCTCAAACCTGGGGGTCGGGGGTGCTCATACCTCCTTACCCAGAGTCGAGGGGACACCACAGGTGAGACCCCTCGAACCCAGGTGTTGTGTAGAGCTCCCAGGGTACCTGGGATCGAGGGGACACCCCATCTATGGGGAGACCCTTCGAATCTGGTGTCTGGGGACCTCCCGCCACATCTGGGATACAGTGGACTCCCCCATGTACAGGGGAGATCCATTGAACCCGGGTGTCGGGGGACCTCCCACCGAACCCGTGGTTAAGGTGACTCCCCCTTCTATTGGGAAGACCCCTTGAACCCGGGGGTCAGGGGCATTCCTACCGCATCCGGTGTCAAGGGGTCTCCTCCTCTATGGGGGAGACCCCTCAAACCGGGGTCGTGGGGAACTCATACCTCTGCACCCAGGGTCAAGTGGACTTTACCCTCTATGGGGGGCAACTCAGTGAATCCAGTTTTTGGTTTGAGCTCCCACCACAACCATTGTCGATGGGACCAACCCCCCTCTATGGGCAAGACCCCTCAAACCAGGCTGTCAGAGGGAGAACCCACTACACCCGGGGTTGAGGGGACTCCCCATTCTAGGGGTAATATCCTTCGAATTTGGGTGTCAGGGGGACCTCCCACTGCACCCAGGGTAGAGGGGACCGCAGCTCTAGGGGGGTGTCCCCTCAAACTTGGGTTTTTTTGGGACATGTCACTGCAACTGGGGTTGAGGGGACTCCCCCCTCTAGGGGGGAGACCCCTGAAACCCAGGTGTTGGGAGACCTCCCATGGCTTCCAGGGTGGAGGTGACCGCCCCCTCTATGTGGGTGACCTCTCGAACCAGGGTGTGTGTGGGGGAAATTCCACCGCACATAGGGTTGAGGCGACTGTCCCCTCTATGGGGCAGCCCCCTCGAATCTGGGTGTCGAGAGGCTCTCCCACCACACCAAGGGCCGAGTGGACTCCCTCTTCTACAGGGTAGTCCCCTCAAACTCGATTGTCAGGGGACACACATATACCACTGCACCCAGTGTGGAGGGGACTCCCCCTATAAAGGGAGAACCCCCCCAATCCGGGGGCAAAAGCCGCTCATATACCAATGCACCCAGGGTCGCCCTGACTCCCCCTCCTATGGGGGAGGCTCCTCGAACCTGCAGGTCGGGGTGCACATATGCCAATGCATCCAGGGTCGAGGGGAATCCCCCCCTCTACGGTGAGAACCCTTGAACTAGGGTGTCGGGGGATGTTCATATACCAACGCACCTAGGTTCACAGGGACTCCCCCATCTACAGGAGAGACCCCTCACATCCTGGGGATGGGGGGTGCTCATATACCAATGCAGCCAGTGTCACGGGGACTCCCCACACTAAGGGGGAGACCCCTTGAACCCGGGTGTCAGAAGGCACTCATGTACCAAGGCACCCATGGTCGAGGGCACTCCGCCCTCTATGGGGGATACCCCTTGAACCCGGGTATGGGAGGCCACTCATATACCAAGGCACCCAGTGTCACCAGCACTCCCCCCTCTACAGGGGAGACCCCTCAATCCCGGGTTCCGGGGGAGGTCCCACTGCACCCAGGGTCGAGAGGACTCCCCCCTCAACGGGGGAGACCCCTTGAACACGGGTGTCAGGATAAGCTCCCACCCACCTAGGGTTGAGGAGACTCCCACATCTACGGGGAGAGACACATAGATCACGAGTGTCTGAGGGAGGTTCCAGCACACATAGGGTCAAGGGGACTCCCCCCTCTATAGGGGAGACCTCTCGAACCCAGGTGTAGGGGGTAGCTCCCACAGCATCCAGTATCAAAGGTACTGCCCCCTCTACGAGGGAAACGTCTGGAACCCGGGTGTCTGTGGGAACTCCCACCAAACCCAGGGTTGATGGGACTCCCCCCTCTATGGAGGAGACCCTCTAACCCGGGTGTCGGGGGTTACACATATACCACCGCACCCAGGGTCAAGGGGACTCCCCCCTCTATGGGGGAGACTCCTCAAACCCGGTTGTGGGGTTGAGCTCCTACCGCACCCAGCGTGGAGGAACTCTCCTCTCTATGGAGGAGACCCATGGAACTGGGTGTTGGGGAGAGCTCCCAATGCACCCCGGGTTGAGGTGACTTCCCCGCAATGATGGAGTCTACTCTTACCTGGGTGTCGGGACAAGCTTTCACCACTGCACCCCTCGTAGAAAGGACTCCCCAGTCTAGGGGAGATACCCCTCAAACCTAGGTGTCAGGGGTAGTTCCCACTACACCCCGGGTCAAAGGGACACACCAATCTAGGAGGGAGACCTCTCTCACCTGGGTATGGGGGAGCTTCCACCGCAGCAAGGTTGATGAGACTCCCCTCTCTACCAAGGGTCGAGGGGAATTGCGCCTCCATGGGGAAGACCCCTCGAACCCGGGGGTAGGGGGCACTCATATACTAACGCACCCAGGGTCAAGGGGACTCCCCCCTCTATGGGGGAGACCCCTCAAACCCGGGTGTTGGGGGTGCTCATATATCACCGCTCCCAGGATCTAGGGGACTCCCCACTTTATGCTGGATACCCCTTAGACCAGGGTGTTGGGGGATGCTCATACACAACTGCACGCAGGGTCAAGGTGAGTCCCCTTTCTACAGGGGAGACCCCTGGAACCTGTGTGTTGGGGGGAGCTCCCACCCCACCAGGGTAGAGGGGACTCCCCCTCTACGGGGGAGAAACCACAAACCCAGGTGTTGTGGGGAGATCCCACCACACCCAGGTTGGAGGGGACTCCCCATTCTGTCGAGGAGACCTCTCGAACCTGGGTGTCATGGGGTGCTCATATACCACCGAAACCAGGGTTGAGGGGACTGCCCCCTCTACGGGGGAGACCCCTCAAACCTGGGGGTTGGGGGAAGCTCATATACCACCGTAACCAAAGTCAGGGAACTCCCCCTTCTATGGGTAGACCCCTAAAACCCAGGTGTCTGGGGGCACTCATATATCATCCTACCCAGGGTCGAGGGGACTGCCCATTCTACGGGGGAGATCCCTTGAACCTGGTATCAGGAGGAGCTCCCACTGCACCCAGGATCGAGGGAACTGCCCCGTCTATGGAGGAGACACCTCGAACCCAGGTGCTAGGGAAAGTTCCTACTGCACCCAGGGTCAAGGGGATCCCCCCTCAATGGGGGAGAACACTTGAACCCACATGCCGCGGGGAGTTCCAACTGCACCCAGGGTCCAGGGGACTCCCCACTCTGGGGGAGATCCTTCGAACCTGGGAGCTTGGGGGAGCTCTTACCGCACCCAGGGTTGAAGGGACTCCCCCCCTCTAAGGGAAAGATACCTCGAACCTGGGTGCTGGGGGGAGCTTACACTGCACCCAGGGTCGAGGGGACTCCTCTATCTAAGGGGGAGATTCCTCGAACCGGGGTGCAGGGGGGGGCTTACACCACACCAAGAGTCAAGGGGACTCCCACCTCTACGGGGGAGAGTATTTGAACCAGGGTGTCAGTGGTCTCCCATATACCACCACTCCCAGGGTCCAGTGGATGCCCCCCACGACAAGGGAGACCATCGAACCCAGGTGTCAGCTGGCACCCATATATCACCGCACCCAGGGTCGAGGGGACTCCCCCTCTATGAGGGAGAACCCTCGGACCCGGGTGCAGGTGGGAGCTCTTACCACACCCAGGTTCGAGGGGACTTTACCCTCTATGAGGGAGACCCCTTGAACCCGGGTGTCATGGGAGCTCCAGCCACACACAAGTGCGAAGAAACTACCCCCTCTATGGGGGACACCCCTCGAACCCGGGTGTCGGTGGGAGCTCCCATGGCAACCAACGTCAAGGGGACTCTCTAAAACGGGGGGAAACCCTTGAAGTTGGGTGCTGGAAGGAGCTTCCACGACACCCAGGTTCAGGGGGACTCCTACTACTACAGGGGAGTCCCCTCAGACTGGGAGTCGTGGGGAGCTCCCACCACACCCAGGATCAAGAGGCTCCCTCCTCTACAGGTGAGACCCCTGGGACAAGGGTGTCAGGTGGAGCTCCCACTGCACCCAGGGTCGAGAGGACTACCCCGTCTACAAGAGAGACCCTTTGATCCCAGGTGTCAGGGGGAGATCCCATCACACCCAGGGTCGAGGGGACTCCCTACTATACGGGGGAGACCCCTCTAACCCGGGTGTTGGGGGAAGCTCCTACCAAACCCAGGGTAGAAGGGATGCCCCCTTCTACAGGTAGACACCTCGAACCTGGGTGTTGGGGGGAGCTCTTACTGAAGCCAGATTTGAGGGGACTCCACCCTCTATGGGGGAGACACCTCAAAACCGAGTGTCGTGGGGAGCTCCCACAGCACACAGGGTCAGGGGAGTCCCCCCTCTATGGGGGAGACCACTCGAATCCGGTTTTCGGGGAGAGCTCCCACAGCATCCAGGGTCCAGGTGAATCCCATTCCTACTGGAGAGACCCCTCGAACCCAGCTGTTGAGGGGAGCTCCCACCACACTCAGGGTGGAGGGGTGTCCCCCCTCTTCGGGGGAGACCCCTCAAACCTGGATGTCGGGGGGCACTCATAAACCACCGCACACAGGGTCGAGGGGACTCCCCCCTCTACGGGGGAGACCCCTCGAACCCAGGGGAGGGGGAGCTCTGAAGGCACCTAGGGTCAAGTGGACTCCCCACTCTATGGGGGAGCCCCCTCAACCTGTATGGGGGGAAGCTCCCACTGCAGCCAGGTTCAAGAGGACTACTCTCTCTACGAGAAAGACCCCTCGAAACCTGGTGTTGGGGGCAGCTCCCACAGCACCCAGAGTCGAGGGTACTACCCCCTCTATGGGGAGACCCCTTGAACCCGGGTGTCAGGAGGAGCTCCCAACGCACCAAGGGTCGAGGGGACTCCCCCCTCTACAGGAAAGACATCTCAAACACGGTTGTCAAGGGGAGTGCCCACCTCACTCAGTGTCGGGGGACTCCTCCCTCTATGGTGGAGAACCCTCAAACCCGGGTGTTGGGGGGAGCCGCCACTGCACCCAGCTTCCAGGGGACTCCCCCTTCTTTGGGTAGATACCTCGAACTTGGGTGTTGGGGGGGTGCTCATATACCACCGCAGCTAGGGTCGAGGGGATTACTCCCACTAAGGGTGATACCCGTCGAACTCGGTTGTCAATTTAAACTCCTACCACACTCAGGGTCGAGGGGACTCCCCAATCTACGGGGAGATCCCTTGAACCCAGGTGTCAGTGGTAGCTCCCACCACACCCAAGGTCGAGGGAAGTTCCCCATCTATGGGGGAGACCCCTAGAACACGGGTTTTGAGGGGAGCTCCCATCAGAACCTGGGTCGAGGCGAGTCCTCCATCTATGGGGGAGACCCCAAAAACCCAGGTGTTGGGGGGAGTTTTCACCGCACCAAGAGTTGAGAGGAATCCCCCCTCTACTGGGGAGACTCCTGGAACCCGAGTGTGTGGGTCGCTCATATACCACCACACCCAGGGTCGAGAGGACTCCCCCCTCTTTGGGGGACAAACCTCGAACTCGTGTGTTGGGGGGAGATCCCACTGAACCGTCGATTGAGGAGTCTCTGATCTGTAGTGGGGAGACCACTCTCACCTCGTTGTAGGGGGTGAAATTCCCACCACACCCTGGGTCGAGGGGACTCCCCCACAGGGGAGTCCCCTCGAACCCTGGTGTAGGGGAAGCTCCCACCACACCCAGGGTCAAGGGGACTCCCCCCTTTACGGGGGATACCCCTCGAAACCAGGTGTCAGGGAGAGATCCCACCACATCCAGGGTTGAGGGGATTCCCCAGATTACATTGGAGACCCCTCGAACACGGGTGGCGGGGAAATCTCCCACTGCACACAGAGTCCAGGAAACTCCCCTTTCTACAGGGGAGACCCCTCGAACCTGGGTGTCGGGTGGCACTCATAAACCACCGCACCCGGGTTCAAGAGGACTTCCCCTTCTACAGGGAAGACCGCTCAAACCTGGGTGTTAGTGGGGAGCTCCCACCATACCCAAGGTGGAGGGGACTCCTCCCTCTAGGGGCAGGACCATTGAACCCGTGCGTTGGGGGGAGCTCTCATAGCACCTCGGGTTGAGGGGTCTCTCTTTTTTAGTGGGGAGACCACTCTAATCTGGATTTATCAGGGAGTTACCACCACACCCCAGATCGAGGATCTCCCCCCTCTACGAGGGATACCCCTTGAACCCGGGTGTAGTGGGAGCTCTTTCTGCATCCAGGGTCAAGGGGATTCCCCCCTCTACCAGAAAGACATATCGAACACGGTTGTTGGAGGGAGCCCACCGCACCCGGGATGGAGGGGATTACACCCTCTAAGGGGGAGACCCCTCAAACACGGTTGTCGGTTTAAGCTCCCACCGCACCCAGGGTTGAGGGGACTCTCCTCTTTAAGGGAGAGACCCGTCAAACCTGGTGGTCAGGTTGAGTTCCCACCACACCCAGGGTCAAGGGGAGTCCCCCTTCTATGAGGGAGACCCCTCAAAACTGGGGGTCCTGTTGTGCTCCCTCCGCACACAGGGTCGAGGGGAGCCCCCATCTACAGGGGAGAGCACCTGAACCCGGTTTTTGGGGAAACTCCCACCACATCCAGGGTCGAGAAGATTCCCCCTCCTATGGGGGACAACCCTAAACCCAGGGTGTCCTGGGGAGCTCCCACCACAACCAGGGTCGAGGGGACTCCTCCCTCTATGAAAAAGACCCCTTGAACCCGGTGTTGGGGGGGAGCTCCCACTGCACCCAGGGCTCAGGGGACTCCCCCTTCTATGGGGGAGACCCTTTAAACCCAAATGTTGGGGGTGCTCCCACCACACTCAGGTTCAAGGGGACTCACCCCCTATGGGGGAGACCCATCCAACCCGAGTGTCGGAGGGAGCTTGCACCACAACGGGTTTGAGGGGACTCCCTCCTCTACAGGGGAGATCCTTCAAAACCAGGTGTCGGGGGGCTCATATACCACCGCACCTGGGTTCAAGAAGACTCCGCCCCTCTAGAGGGAAGGCCCCTCGAACCCGGGTGTCAGGGGGAGATCCCACAGCACCCCTGGTCGAGGGGTCTCTCTTCTTTAGTGGGGTGACCACTCTCACCTGGGTTTAGCGGGGAGTTCCCACCACACCCTGGGTCGAGGGGACTCACCCCCTCTACGAGGGAGAACCCTCGAACCCCAGTGTAGGGGGAGCTTTTACCACACCCAGGGTCTAGCAGACTCCCATCTCTAAGGGGAGACTGCTCAACCCCGGTTTCAGGGGAGCTCCAACCTCATACAGGGTCAAGAAGACTGCCCCCTCTACTGGGGAGAACCCTCTAACCGGGTTTTTTGGGGGCACTCATATATCACCGCACCCAGGGGCGAGGGGAATCCCCCCACTACAAGGGAGACCCCTCAAACCCAGGTGTGGGGGGAGCTACAACCGCACCCAGGGTCAATGGGAATCTCCCCTCTACAGGGGAGAACCATCAAAATCTGGTGTCAGGGTGCGTTCGCATACCACTGCACCCCAGGTGGAGGGGTCTTTCTTCTCTATTGGAGAGATCACTCTCAACTAGTATAGGGGGGAGTTCCCACCACACCCCGGGTGAAGAGGACTCCCCCCTCTACAGGGTAGACCCCTGGAATCCGGGTGTATGGGAGCTCTTACCACTTACAGGGTCAAGGTGATTCCCCGTTCTATGGGGGAGACCCCTCTACCCAGGTGTGGGGGGAGCTCCCAACGCACAGAGGGTAGAGAGGACTCACCCCTCAACAAGGGAGACCCCTCAAACTCAGGTGTTGGGTGGAGCTCCCACTGCACTCCAGGTTGAGGGGAGTCCTGCCTTTACGGGGGAGACCCCTCCTACCTGGGTATCAGGGGAAGCTCCCACCGCACCCAGGGTCCAGGGGACTCACCCCTCTATGGGGGAGACACCTTGAACCCGGGTGTTGGGAGGAGATCCCACTGTACCCAGGGTACTGGGGAGTCCCTGTTCTAGGGGGAGAACACTTGAACCCGGGTGTTGGGGGGATCTCATATACCACCACACCCAGGGTCATCGGGACTCCCCCTTCTACGGGGTAGACCCCTCAAATCTGGGTATCGAGGGGAGATCCCCATGAAACCCAGGGTCAAAAGGACTCCCCTCTATGGGGGAGACTCTCAAACCCTGGTGTTGGGGGGGATCTCCCATTGCACCGAGGTTCCAGAGGACTCCCCCTTCTATGGGTTGGCACCTCAAACCCAGGTGTCGGGGAGTGCTCTTATACCACCACACCCAGGGTTGAGGGGATTCTCCCCTCTAAGGGGGAGACTCCTCAAACCTGGTTGTCGATTTGAGCTCCCACTGCACCCACGGTTGAGGGGACTCCCCACTCTAGGGGGAGACTCCTCGAACCTGGGTTTCTGGGGAGCTCCCACCACACCCAGAGTCGAGGGGAGTTCCCCCCTAAAGGGAAGGCCACTCGAACCCGGGTGTTCGGGGAGCTCCCACCGCATCCTGGGTAGAGGGGGTCCCCTATCTATGGGGGAGACCCCTTGAATTTGAGTGTCGGGGGTAGCTCCCACCACACCCAGGGTCATGGGGAGTCCCCCCTCTATGGAGGAGATCCCTTGAAACCGGATGTCAGGCGGTGCTCATATACCACCACACCCAGGGTCGAGGGGACTCCCCCCTTTACGAGGGAGAACCCTCGAACCTGGGTGTTAGGGGCGCTCATATAACACTGCACCTAGAGTTGAAGGGACACTTCCCTCTAAGGGGGAGACCACTCGAACCTTGATTTCTGGGGGGGCTCATATACCACCGCATCCAGGTCGAGTGGACTCCCCCCTTTACACGGGTGACCCTCAAACCCGGTTGTCAGGTGAGCTCCAATTGCACCCAGGGTTGAGGGGACTCCCCCTGTATTGGGGAGACCACCAAACCCGGCTGTCTGGGGGCACTCATATACCACAGAACCCAGGGTCAAGGGGACTCCCCCTTCTATGGGGGAGACCCCTCAAACCCCGACGTCAAAGTGAGCTCCCACCCCAGCCAGGGTCCAGTGGACTCCCCCCTCTATATGGGAGACCCCTCGAACCTGGGTGTTGGTGGAAGCTCCCACCCCACCCAGGGTCAAGGGGAGTCCCTCCTCTAGGGGAAAGACCCCTCGATGCGGGGTATGGGGGGAGCTCCCACTGTACCCAGTGTCGAGGGGACTCCCCCCTCTACAAGGGAGACCCTTCGAAACCAGGTGTCAGGGTTAGCTCCCACTGCACTCAGGGTCGAGGGCACTCCCCCCATCTACAGGAGAGACCCCTCGACCTTGTGTGTTGGGGGGAGCTCCTACCGCACCCTGTGTCGAGGGGACTCCTCTCTCTATGGGGGAGACCCCTCGAACCCGGGTGTCTGGTGGAACTTCCACCACACCCAAAGTTCAGATGACTCCCCATTGTAAGAGGGAGAACACTCAAACCTAGTTTTGGGGGACCTTCCACCACATCCAGGGTCAAGCGGACTCCCACCTCTAAGGGGGAGACTTCTGGAACCTGGGTGTCGTGGGTAGATCCCATTGCACCCAGGGTTGAGGGCACTTGCCCCTCTACAGGAAAGACCTCTGGAATCTGGGTGTCTGGAGGAGCTCCCACTGCACCCAGGTTTGAGGGGACTTGCCCATCTACGGGGGAGACTCCTGTAACGCGAGTCTCAGGGGGAGCTCCCACCACAACCAGGGTTGACGGGATTCACCCTCTATGGAGGAAACCCCTCGTACCCAGGCTTCAGGGGGAGATTCCATCTCTCCTAAGGTTGAGGGGACTCTCCCCTCTAGGAAGGAGACCCCCCAAAACCCGGGTGTCAAAGGAGGTCATACAGCTTTCAGGTTGGAGGAAACTCCCCCTTCTGTGGGGGAGACCCCATGAACCAGGGTGACGGCAGGAGCTCCTACCGCTCCCAGGGTCGAGTGTACTCCCCCCCTCTGGGGAAGACCCCCAAACATGGGTGTCAGGGTAAATCTCACCACTGCCATGGTCGAGAAGACTCCCCACTCTACCGGGAACACACCCGGAACACTGGTGTTGGGGAGAGGTCCCACCACTTCCAGGGTCGAGGGGACTCCAGCTTCTACGGGGAGACTCCCTAAACTAGGGTGTCAGGGGGAACTCCCAGCACTCCCAGGGTCGAGGGGACTCCCCTCGCTACGGAGGTACCCCTCCAAACCTGGGTGTCAGTGGGAGCTCCCACGGCATCCAAGGTCCAGGAGACTCCACCCTCTACAGGGAGACCCCTCAAACCTTGGTGTCGACCTGCACTCATATACCATGGCACTCAGAGTTGAGGAAACTCCCTACTTTACGGGGGATACCCTCGAACCCTGTTGTTGGGGAGTGCTCATATACCACTGCAATTGGGGTTGAGGGGACTCTTCCCTAAAGGAGTGATACCCCTCGAACCTGGGTGTTGGGGGTGCTCATATACCACTACACCCAGGTCTAAGGGACTCCCCCCTTTATGCCGGAGACCCCTTAAACCCAGTTGTCGGGGTGAGCTCCCAGTGCACCCAAGGTTGAGGGGACTCCCCCCTCTATGGTGGAGACCACTCGAACCCTGGTGTCAGGGCAAGCTCTCACCACATCCAGGGTGGAGGGGACTCCCGCCTAAACAGGGAAGAACCCTCGAACCCTGGTGTCAGGGTGTGCTCCAACTGCACCCAGGTTCTAGTGGACTCCCCCCTCTACAGGAGAGACTTCTTGAACCCAGGTGTCAGCGGGCAATCCCATGCACCCAGGGTTGAGGGAACTCTTGCCTCTATGGGGAAGATCCCTCAAATCTGGGTGTGGGGGGAGCTCTCACCTCACCCAGGGTCGAGGGGACTCGCCTCTCTATGGGAGAGACCCCTAAAACTTGGTTGTCAGTTGGAGCTCCCACCAAACCCAGGGTTGAGGGGACTAGCCCCTCTATGGGGGAGAACCCTTGAACACGGGTGTCGGTGGGAGATCCGTCCACACCCAGGGTCCAGGGAACTCCCCCATCTACTGGGAAGACCCATGGAACCCGGGTGTCTGGGGTCCTCCGATGCACCCAGTGTTGAGGATACTCCCCCCTCTATGGGGTAGACCCCTTGATGTCGGGTGTCGGCCCGCCCTCATATACCACCACACCCAGGGTAGAGGAAACTCCTCCCTTTATGAGGGAGACCCCTCAAACCTGGGTGTTGGGGGCACTCATATGCCACCACACCTAGGGTTGAGGGGGCACTTCCCTCTATGGGGAATACCCCCTGAAATTGGGTGTTGGGGGAAGCTCCCACCGCATCCAGGGTCGAGGGGACTCCCCCTCTTTGGGGAAGATCCCTCAAAACCGGATATGGGGGAGCTCCAACCGCACCCATGATCGAGGGGTCTCCCCCCTCAAACCCAGTTGTCCAAGGGTGCTTATATACCACCGAACCCAGGTTCGAGGGGACTCTGCACTCTACAGGGGAAACCTCCGAACTGGTGTGTCAGGGGGAGCTCCCACTGCTCCCAGAGTCCAGTGACTTGCCCCTCTACGGGGGTAACCCCCGATCCTGGGTGTAGGTGAGAGCTCTCTCCACTCCCAGGGTCGAGGGGACTTCTCCCTCTTGGGGGAAGACTCCTCAAACCAGGGTGTCTGGGGGCACTCCCACCGCACCCAGGGTGAAGGGGACTCCCCCCTCTTTGGGGAAACCCCAAAACTGGGTGTCGGGGATAGCGCCCACCTCACTCAGGGTCGAAGGGACTCCCCCCTCTATGGGGGAGAACACTCGAACCCGGGTGTCCGAGGTAGGGCCCATGGCACCCTGTGTCGAGGGGACTCCCCCCTCTATGGGGGATACCCCTTGAACCCAGGTGTCTGGAGTAGCTCCCTCGGCACCCAGGGTCGAGGGGACTCTCCCCTCTAGAAGGGAGACCCTTCAAACCTGAGTGTCGGGGGTCTCTCATATACCACCACACCCACGGTCGAAAAAACTCCCCCGTCTAAAGATGAGACCCCTCGAACCCGGGTATCGATGAAAGTTCCCACCACACCCAGTGTCCAGGGGAGTCCCCTCTGTATGGGGGAGAACCATCGAACCCAGGTGTCAGAGGGATTGCCCTTGGCAGCCAGCGTCAAGGGGACTAGCCCCTCTACGAGGAAGACCCCTTGATCCTTGGTGTTGGGTGGCTTTCATATAACTCCTGCACCCAGGATCGAGGTGACTCCCCCATCTATGTGGGAGACCACTCCAACCCGGGAGTCTGTTGGAGCTCTCACAGCACCCAGGGTCAAAGGGACTCTCCCGTCTATAGGGGAGAACCCTCGAACCTGGGTGTCAGTGAAAGCTTCCACCAGACCCAGTGTTGAGGGGACTCCCCCCTCTATGGGAAAGAACCCTCGAACCCGGGTGTCGGGGAGATCTCCCACCACAAAAAGGGTTGAGGGGACTCCCCCATCTACGGGGGAGACCCTCAAATCTGAGTGTTGGTGGGTGCTCATATAACACCTCACCCAGGGTTCAGTGGACTCCCCCCTCTACAGGGGAGACCCCTCGAACCCAGGTATCCGGGGGGGCTCACACTGCACCCAGGGTCGAGGGGACTCCCCCATCTAGGTGAGAGACACCTCGAACCTGAGTGTTGGGGGGGGTGGCACTCATATACCACTGCACAAAAGGTTGAGTAGACTCACCCCTCTATGGGGAGGACCCCTCAAACCCGGGTGTTGGGGGGAGCTTCCACTGCACCCAGGGTCGAGGGGAGTCCCCCCTCTATGGGGGAGACCTATAGAACCAGGGTATCTGGAGTAGCTACCAAATCACCCAGGGTCAGCGGACTCTCCCCTCTATGGTAAAGACCCCTCGAAACTGGGTGTTCGGGGGCACTCATATACCACTGCACCTAGTGTCGGGGAGACTCGCCCCTCTACAGGGGAGACCCCTTGAATACGGGTGTCAGGTTGATCTCCCACCTCACCCAGGGTCTAGGGGACTCACTCCTCTGTGGGGGAGACTCCTCGAACCTGGGTGTCCGGGAGAGCTCCCTCTGCAACCAGTGTCGAGGGGATTTGCCCCTTTTGGGAGCGTCCCCTAGAAACCTGGTGTCTGGGAGAGCTCTAACCAAATCCAAGTTCGAGGAGACTCCCCCTCTAAGAGGGAGACCCCCCCTTCTGAGGGAGACCCCTCGAACCAGTGTGCTAGGAGGAGTTCCCACGGCACCCAGGGTCTAGTTGACTCTTCTATATATGGGGAAGACCCCACGAACATGGGTGTTGGAGGGAGCACCCAGGACACAGGACTTCCCCCTCTATGGGGGAATCCCTCAACCCAGGTGTTGAGGGGATCTCCCACTATACCCAGGGTCCTAGGGACTCTGCCCTCTATGGGGGAGACCTCCCCAATCCAGGTGTCGAGGCCAGCTCCCACCGCACCCAGAGTCGTGGGGACTTCCCTCTCTATGGAGGAGACCCTTAGAACCCGGGTGTCAGGGGGAGCTTCTACCACACCCAGGGTCCAGGGGACTCCATCCTCAACGGGGGAGACCCCTTGATTCCAGGTGTCGGGCCCACCGCACCCAGGGTCCAGGGGACTCCCCCCTCTACTGGGGAGACCCCTCAAACCCAGGTATTGGGGGAGCTCCCACCACATCCAGGGTTGAGGGCACTCCCCACTCTACAGGGGAGACACCTCTAACCCGAGTGTTGGGGGGAGCTCCCACGGCACCCCAGGTCGAGGGAACTTCCCCCTCTAGGTGGGAGACACCCTCACCTGCATGTTGAGGGGAGTTCCCCCCTCAACCCAGTTCCAAAGGGATACCCCCCTAGGAGGTAGACCACTCTCATCTGAGTGCCGGGGGAGCTCCCACCACACCCAGGATCAAGTGGATTCCCCTTTCTAGAGGGGAGGACCCTCTTACCTGGGTTTTGGGAGGAGCTTTCACCATACTCTCGTCGAGGAGACTCCTCCTATAGGAGGGAGACCCCTGTCACCTGGGTGTTGGCGTGAGCTCCTACTGCACCCCGGTTCAAGGGGACTCCTCCCTCTAGGAAGGAGACCTCTCTCCCCTAGGTGTCAGGGGGAGCATTCACCACACCCCGGGTCACGGAGACTCCTCCTGCTAGAGGGGAGATTCCTCTCACCTGGGTGTCGGGGGAGCTCCCACCGCACCCTGGGTCGAGGGGACTCTGTCCTCTTTTGGGGAGACCCCCTCGAACCCTAGTGTCGGGGAGACTTCCACCTCTCCCAGGGTCGAGGGGATTCTCCTCTCTAAGGGGAAGACCCCTCGAACCCAGGTGTTGAGGGGAGCTCCCATTGCACCCAGGGTCGAGGGGAGTCCCCCATCTATGGGAAAGACCTCTCGAACCCGGGTGTCGGAGGCCACTTATATACCACTGCACCCAGGGTCAAGGGGACTCCCTTCTCTATGGGGGAGACCCCCCCGAACCTGTGTGTTGGGGAGAGCTCCCACTGCACCCTGGGTCTGTGGGTGTCTCTTCTCTAGTGGGGAGACCGATCTCACAGGGTGTAGAGGGGAGCTCCCACCATACCCCAAATCGAGGGAATTCAATCTCTAGGGGGCCTACAGCTCTCAACTGGGTGTCGGGGGAAGTTCCCACTGCATCCCGGGTTGAGGCGACTCCCCACTGTATGAAGGAGACCCCTCTCTCCTGCGTGTCGCGGAAGCTCCCACTGCACCCCTGGTCGAGGGGATTCTCCTCTCTAGGGGTGAGACCCCTCTCACCTGGGTTTCAAGGAAAGCTCCTACCGCACCCGAGTCGAGCAAACTCTGCCCTATATGGGGTAAACCTCTCTCACCTGGGTGTCAGGGGGAGAATTCACTGCACCCTGGGTCAAGGGGACTCCCCCATTAGAGGAGAGATTCCTCTCACCTGGATTTGGTGGAGCTCACACTGCACCCCGCATCGAGGGGACTCTCCTGGCTACGGTGGAGACCCCTCTCAACTGGGTGTCAGGGGAGCTCCACTGCACCCCTGGTCAAGGTGACTCCCCAATCTAGGGGGGAGACCCCTCTCACCTGTGTGTCGGGGGGAGCTACCACCACACCTGGGTGGAGGGGACTCCCCCCTCTATGGGGGAGTCACCTCTCACCTGGGTGTCAGAAGGAGATCCCACTGGACTCAGGGTCCAGGGGACTCCTGTAGGGGGGCGGCCCCTCTGACCTGGGTGTCTGGTGTAGCTCCCACAACACCCAGGATAGAGGGAACTCCCCCATGTAGGGGGAAGACCCCTCTAACCTGGGTGTCAGGGGGAGCATTCACTGCACCCCTGGTGGAAGGGCCTCCTTGCGTTAGAGGGGGAGATTCCTCTCACCTGGGTGTCGGGGGAGCTCCGACTGCACCTCAGGTGGAGGGGACTCTCCCTGCTATGGTGGAGTCCACTTTCACCTGAATGAAGGGGGGAGCTCCCACTGCACCATTGGTCGAGGGGCGCCCACTTTTGTGGGGAGACCCCTCACACCTGGGTGTGAGGGGTTGCTCCCACTGCACCCCTTGTCAAAGGGACATCCCAATCTAGGGGGGAGAACCCTCTCACCTGGGTGTCGAGGGGAGCTCCCACCACATTCAGAGTGGAGGGAACTTTCTCCTCTCTAAGGGGAGACCCCTCTAACCTGGGTGTTGGGGGGAGCTCCCACCACACCTGTGGTTGAGGGAACTCCATGCTCGAATTCTGGTGGCGGGGGCGCTCATATACCAACACACTCAGGGTCGAGGTTACTCCACCCTCTATGGGGAAGATACCTCAAACCAGGGTGTTGGGGCACGCTCATATACCTCCACATTTCGGGTTGAGGGGACCCCCCTCTACAGGGGAGACCCCTCGAACACGGGTGACGGGGGTGGCCTTCCAATGCACCCAAGGACAAGGGGACTCCCCCCTCTATGGGGGAGACCTCTCAAACTTGGGTGTCAGTGGCCGCTGATAGACCGCCACACCCAGGGTCGAGGGGACTCCCCACTCTATGGGGGAGAACCCTCAAACCCGGGGGTGTGGGGTGTTCCCACTGCACCCAGGGTCAAGGTTACTACCCCCTCTATGGGGGAAATCCCTCAAAATCGGGTGTTGAGGGGGCTCATATAACTCCGCACACAGGGTGGATGGGACTATCCCCCTCTATGGGAGAAATCCCTCGAACACGGGTGTCAGGGTGACCTCTCACCGCACCCATGGTCGAGGAGACTAGCCCCTCTACGGGGGAGAACCCTCAAACCCGAGTGTCATGGTGACCTCCCACCACACCAAGGGTCAAGGGGACTCCCCCCTCTAAGCGGGAGACCCCTTGAACCACTGCACCAAGGTGGGGAAAGACCCCTGGAACCCAGGTTCATGTGGACATCCCATGGCACCAGGGTCGAGGGGACTCCCCCCTCTACATGGGATGCCGCAGTCTGGCTGGGCACAAATCACGAGCCACTGAAGCAGGAACAAACTTTATTTCTGAACTCCACCAGCACACTCCACACAGGCTCCCGGGGAATTCTCCCTAAGACCACCCACGCGGCTCCTCCAGGAACCACCAACTGGAAATCCCTCCTCCAGCACTTCCCAACCAATGGGAACTCTCCGGGAATCCCAACTAGAACTCCAAAATAGCAGGAGAACTCCAAAGTAGCAGGCCTAGGTGGACAGCAGGGGTCTAATATACATAGCTTAACATAACCATTATCACCTCAATGGCTTGCTGGCGTCACCTCTCAACCACTCTGTTCTGGCAAAAATGCCATGTGTCATTCCGACTTGGCTATGGCTCTCAGCAATGGGAGACACCTCGACCATGGTTGTCCGTGGGCACTCATATACTACCGCACCCAGGGTGGATGGCACTGCCCCCTCTACGGGGGAGACCCCTCGAACCCGGGTGTTGTGAGGCGCTCACATTCCATCGCACCCAGGGTCGAGGAGATTCCACCCTCTATGGGAGAGACCCCTCAATTATGGGTGTCAAAGGGTGTTCACATACCACCGCTCCAAGGGTCAAGGAGACTCCCCCCTCTCCAGGGGAGACCCCTCAATACGGGTGTCCTGGGGTGCTCACATATCACCACACTCAGGGTGGAGAGGACTCCCCCCTCTACGGGTGAGACCCCTCAAACCCAGGTGTCAGAGTGTGCTCATATACCAAGCACCCAGGGTCAAGGGGACTCCCTCCTCTTCGGGGAAACCCCTTGAACGTGGGTGTCAATCGAGTCCCCACCGAATTCAGGTTTGAGGATACTCTTCCATCTAAGGGGGAGACCCCTTGAACCTGGGTGTTGGGGGGGGCGCTCATAGGCCACTGCACCCAGCATCGAGGGGACTCCCCCCTCTATGGGGGAGACCCTTTGAACCAGGGTGTTGGGGGGCGTTCATACATCACCATACCCAGGGGCGAGGGGACTCACCCTTCTACGGGGGAGACCCCTTGAACCCGGGTGTGGGGTTCACTCATATAACAATGCACCTCAGTCGAGTGGACTGCCCCCTATACAGGGAAGACCCCTAGAACCTGGGTGTCGGGGGACCCCCCAGAGTACCCAAGGTCGGGGGACCCCCCACTCTAAGTGGGAGAATCCTTGAATCCGGTTGTCGGGGAGCGCTAACATACCACCGCACCCAGAGTCGAGGTGACTGGCCCGGGGAGACCCCTCGAATACAGATGTCATGGGGTGCACACATATTAAGGCACTCAGGGTTGAGGGGACTCATGCCTCTACAGGTGAGACCCCTCAAACCTGGGAATTGGGGGCGATCATATACTACCCCTCCCAGGTTTGAGGTTACTCCCCCCTCTCCGGGGGAGACCCCTCGAACCTGGGTGTTGGGGGGCACTCATAGACCACCAAACTCAGGGTCGAGGGGACTCCCTACTCTACGAAGGAGAGCCCTTAAACCCGGGTTTCGGGGGTGCTCATAGAACAATGCACCCAGGGTCGAGTGGACCTCCCACCACACCCGGGGTCGACGGGACTCTCTCCTCTAAGGGGGATACTCCTTGAACCCAGGGTTCTTTGGGCCCTCACTAACCAACGCACCCAGGGACGAGGGGACTCCCCCCTTTCTGGGGGAGACTTCTCGAATACGGGTGTTGTGGGGCGCACACATACCACCATTCTCAGGGTAGAGGGGAACCCCCTCTACGGGTGAAACCCCTCAAACCCGGGTGTTGGGGGGTGCTCATATACTACCGCACCCAGGGTCGAGGGGACTCCCCGCTCTATGGGGGAGATGCCTTGAATTCGGGTTTCAGAGGGAGCTCCCACTGCACCCAGTTTCGAGGTTACTCCCCGCTCTACGCGGGAAATGCCTCGAACCCGGGTGTTGGGGGGTGCTCATAGACCATGGCTCTCAGCGTCGAGGGGCCTCCCCCCTCTACGGGGAAATCCTTGGAACTTGGGTGTCGGGTGCGTTCATACACTACCGCACCCAGGGTCGAGTGGACTCCCCCCTCTACAGGGGAGACCCCTCAAACCGGGGGGTCGGGGGCGCTCATATTACAACACAAAGGGTTGAGTGGATTTCCCCCTGTACGGGGAAGACCCCTCGAACCCGGGAGTCGGAAGGAACTCCCATCACACCCAGGGTTGAGGAGACTCTCCCCTTTATGGGGGAGACTCCTTGACCCAGGGTGTCAAGGGGCACTCACCATTCCACCGCACTCAGAGTCGAGGGGACTGCCCCATCTATGGGGATACCCCTTGAACACAGGTATCATGGGGCCCTCACATACCACCACATCCAGGGTCGAGAGGACTTGCCCCTCTCCTGGGGAGACCCCTTGAATATGGGTGTAGTGGTGCACGCACATACCACTGCTCCCAGGGTTGAGTGGACTGCCCCCTCTACATGGCATACCCATCGAAACCAGGTGTCGTGGGGCGCTCACATACCACCTCACTCAGGGTAGAGGGGACTCCTCTCTACATGGGAGACCCCTATACCCCGGGTGTCTGGGGGTGATCATATACCACCGCACCCAATGTCCAGTGGACTCCCCCTTCTATGGGGAAGACCCCCGAACCCAGGTATCGGGAGCAGCTCATACACCATGGCATCCAGGGTCATGGGGACTCCCCGCTCAACGGGGAGACCCCTTGAGCCCAGGTGTCGGAGGGTGCTCATATACAACCGCACCAAGGGTTGAGGGGACTCCACGCTCTATGGAGGAGACCCCTCCAAGCCAGGTGTTGTGGGGTGTCATATACCACCGAACCCAGGGTGGAGGGGACTCCACCCTCTATGGGGGATACCTCTTGAACCTGGGTGTCTAGGGATGCTCATATAACACCACACCCAGTGTCGAGAGGACTCTCCCCTATACGGGGGTGACACCTTGAATCCAGGTGTCGTGGGGGGGCACTCACATACCACCACACCCTGGGTTGAGGGGACAGCTCCCTCTACAGGTGCTACCCCTCTACCTCGAGTTTCATGGGGCACTGACATACCACCACACCCAGGGTCCAGAGGATTCCCCACTCTATGGGGGAGACCCCTCGAACCTGGGTGTTGAGGGGCGCTCACATACCACCACTCCAGGGTTGAGGGAACTCACCCCTCTACTGGGGAGATCCCTCTAACCTGGGAGTTGGAAGGAGCTCCACCACACCCATAGTCGAGGTAACTCCCCACTGTATGGGGGAGATCCCTTGAACCCGGGTGTTGGGGCATGTTCATATACCTCTGGACCTGAGTTAGAGGGACTCCCCTGTCTATGGGGGAGACCTCCAAAACCCGGGTGTCTGGGGGAGTTCCCACTGCACTCAGTGTCAAGGGGATTCCCCCCAAATATGGGGGAGACCCCTCAAACCCGGGCATCAGGGGAAGCTTCCACCACACCCATGGTCGAGTGTACTCCCCCCTATAAGTGGGAGACCCTTGAAACCTGGGTGTTGGGGGGCACTCATACACTATTGTACCCAGAATCGAGGGGACTACCCCCTCTATGGGGGAGACCCCACTAACCAGGGTGTCGGGGGATACTCATACACCACCACACCCAGGGTCGAAGGGATGCCCCCCTCTAAGGGGGAGACCCCTCAAACCCAGGTGTTGAGGGGTGCACATACACCAATGAACCAAGATAGAGAGACTCCCCCCTGTACGAGGGAGACTCCTCGAACCCGGGTGTCAGGGGGCACTCATAGACTACTGCACCCAGCATCAAGGGGACTCCCCACTCTACGGGGAAACCCTTCAAACCCGGGTGTCGGGGGGCATTCATACACGACCACACCTGGTTTTGAGAGGAATCTCCCTTCTACAGGGGAGACCCCTCGAACCCGTGTGTCAGGAGCGCTCATATAACAATGCACCCAGGGTCAAGTGGATTGCCCCCTGTACGGGAAAGACCCCTCGTACCCGGGTGTGTGTGTGGGAGGACCTCCCACGGCACTCAGGGTTGAGGAGACTCCCTCTTCTGTGAGGGAGACTCCTCGAACCCAGTTGTTGAGGGACGCTCACATACCACCACACCCAGAGTTGAGGGGACTTCCCCCTCTACGGGGTATACCCCTCCAACCCGGTGTCATGGGGCCCTCACATAACACTACACCTAGGGTTGAAGGGACTCCCCCCTCTCCTGGGGAGACCCCTCGAATACAGGTGTCGGGGGGCACACACATACCACTGCACTCAGGGTAGAGGGGACTCCCCCATATATGGGGGAGACCCCTAGAACCCGGGTGGGTGTCGGGAGGTGCTCATATACCACTGCACCCAGTGTCTAGTGGGCTCCCTCCTCTACAGGGGAGACCCCTCGAACCTGGGTGTCGGTGGGTGCTCATATACCACTACACCCAGAATCGAAAGGACTCACCATTCTATGGGGGAGACCCCTCTAATCCCGGTGTTGGGCTGCTCATACACCACTGCACTCAGTGTCGAGGGAACAACCCCTTCTATGGGGTAGACCCCTCGAACCTGGGTGTCAGGGAGTGCTCACATACTATCGCTCCCAGGATCAGTGGGACTCCCCCTGCTCCGGGGAGACCCCACAAATACAGGTGTCCTGGGGATATCACATACCACCACACTCAAGGTGGAGGGGACTCCCCCTTCTACAAGAGAGACCACTCAAAAACAGGTGTCAGGGGGCACTCATATACCACAGCGCCAAGGGTCGAGGGGACTCCACCCTCTACGGGGAGACCCCTTAAACCCGGGTGTCAGACAGAGCTCCAACAGCACCTAGGTTCGAGGTTACTCCCCCAACTACAGGGGAGATCCCTCGAACCCGGGTGTTGGGGGGTGCTCGTATACCACCGCACCCAGGGTCGAGAGGATTCACCCATCTATGGGAGAGACCCTTCGAACCCGGGTGTATGGGGGTGCTCATACACCATCACACCCAGGGTCCAGGGGACTCCTCCCTCTATGGTGGAGACCCCTCAAACCCGAGTGTCAGGAAGCACTCATACACTACCACACCCAGGGTCGAGAAGACTCCCTCCTCTTTGGGGGGGACCCCTCAAACCCAGGTTTTGGTGGGCGCTCATATAGCACTGCACCTAGGTTCGAGTGGGTTGCTAATTCTAAGATAGGGACCCATTGAAACCCGGTGTCGGGGGAGTTCCCACCATACCCAGTGTCGAGTGGACTCCCCCCTCTACAGGAAAGACCCTTTGGACCCGGTTGTTGGGGGGGGCTCTCATATACCACTGCACCCAAGGTCAAGGGACCTCCCACCTATACATGGGAGGCCCCTTGAACCCGGGTGTCGGGGGGTGCTCATATACAACTGCACAAGGGATAAGGGGACTCCCCCCTATACAGGGGAGACTCCTCAAACCCCGGTATCAGGGGCGCTCATACAAAACCTCACCCAGGATCGAGGGGACTTCCCCCTGTACAGAGGAGTCCCCTTCAACCCTGGTGTGGGGGGGACAAATACACCAACCCACCCTGGGTTGTTGAGCTCCCAGCTCTACAAGGGAAACCCCTAGAACCTGGGTGTGGGAGAGTGCTCATATACCACTGCACCCATGGTCTAGGGACTCCCACCTCTAAGTTGGAGTCTCCTCAAACCCGGGTGTAGGAGGGAGCTCACACCTCACCCAGGGTTGAGGTTACTCCACCCTCTATGGGGGTGAACCTTCTAACCCGGTTATCAGGGCTGCTCATTTACCTCCACACCCAGGGTAGAGAGGACTCCCCCCTCTACGGGGCAGACCCCTGGAACCCTGGTGTCGGGGTGAACTCCCACCACACTCAGTATTGAGGGGATTCCCCGCTCTAAGTGGGTGACCCCTGGAACCCTGGTGTCGGGGTAAACTCCCACCGCACCCAGGGTCGAGAGGACTGCCCCCTCTATGGGGGAACCCCTCAAACTCAGGTGTCAGAGGGACATCCCACTGCACCCAGGCCCAAGGTCGAGGGGATTCCTGGCTCTACAGGAAAAACCCCTGGAACCCCGGGTGTCGGGGGGACCTCAAACTGCACCCAGGGTCGAGGAAACTCCCCAATATATGGAGGAGACCTCTAGAAACTGGGTGTCGGGGGGACCTCCCACCACACCCAGTGTCAAGGGGACTCCCCCCTTTACAGGAGAGACCACTCGAGCCCGGGTGTCAGGGGCCGCTCATACACCAACACACCCAGGGTCTAGGGGACTCTCCGCTCTATGGGGGAGAAACCTCGAACACAGGTGTTGGGGGGCACTCATACACCACCACACCCAGGATCCCCCTCTATGGGGGAGACCCATGAATACCCAGGTGTGGGTGGATGCTCATATACCACTGCACCCAGGATCGAGGGGACTCCCCTCTCTACGGGGGAGACCCCTCAAACCCGGGTGTCAAGGGCCACTGATATACCACTGCACCCAGGGTAGAGGGGACTCCCCCCTCTATGGGGCAAACCCTTTGAACCCGAGTGTCCATGGGCACTCATATACCACAGCACCCAGGTCCAGGGGACTCCCCTTTTTACGAGGGAGAACCCTTGAACCCGGGTGTGGGGGAAGCTCCCACCACACCCAGGGTCGAGGGGATTCCCTCCTTTATGGGGGAGACCCTTCGAACCTGGGTGTTGGGGAGCACTCATATACCAGTTCACTCAGGGTCGAAGGGACTCCATCCTCTATGGGGGAGATCCCTCTATGCCGGGTTTTAGGGGAGCTTCCACCACACCCAGGGTCGAGGGGACTCCCCTTACTACTCGGGAGACCCCTCGAACCGGGTGTCAGGAGGAGCTCCTACTGTACACAGGGTCGAGGGGAATCCCCTCTCTATGGGGGAGACCCCCTTAAACCTGGGTGTGTGTGGGGAGTTCCCACAACACCCAGGATCAAGGGGAATCCCCCCACTATGGGGGAGACCCCTCAAACCCTGGTGTCAGAGAGTGCTCATGCACACAGGGTCAAGGGGACTTCCCTCTCTACAAGGGAGACCCCTGAAACCCAGGTGTCAGGGTGACCTCCCACCGCACTCAGTGTTGAGGGACTCCCTGCTCTACAGAGGAGAACACTGGAAACCGGGTTTCGGGGGGAGATCCCACTGAACCCAGGGTCAAGGGTACTCCCCTATCTATGGGGGACCCCTTGAACCCGGGTGTTGGGAGGAACATCCCACTGCACTCAGAGTCAAGGGGATTTCTGGGTATTTAGGAAAAACCCTTGGAACCCAGGTGTTGGGGGTACCTCAAACTGCAACCAGGGTCGAGGGGACTCTCCATTCTGTGGAGGAGACCACTCGGAACCAGGTGTTTGGGAGACCTCCCACTGCACCCAGTGTCAAGGAGATTCCCCCCTCTACAAGTGAGAAACCTCGAGCCCGTTGTCATACATCACTTCTCCCAGGGTCTAGGGGACTCCCTGCTTTACGGGGGAGAACCCTCGAACCTGGGTGTCTGGGGGTGCTCATACACCACCACATCCAGGGTCAAAGGGTTTCCCCCATCTATGGGGGAGACCCCTTGAACCCGGGTGTCAGGGGGCGCTCATATACCACCGTACCAAGGGTTGAGGCGATTCCCCCCTCTATGAGGTAACCCCTGAATACCTGGGTGTTGGTGGGCACTCATATACCACCGCACCCAGGGTCGAAGGGACTTCCCCATCTAGGGGGGAGACCTCTCAAACCTGGGTGTCAAGGGGCGCTCATATACCACCTACCCAGCGTCGAGGGAACTCCCCCTTCTGCAGAGGAATCTCCTCGAACCTGGGTGTCGGGGGTGTTCATATACAATGCACCCAGGGTAGAGAGAACTCCCATTTTTACGGGGAAGGCTCCTCGAACCCAGGTGTCAGCGGAGCTCCCACTGCACCCAGGGTCGATAGGACTCCCCCCACTACGCAGGAGACTCCTTGAAGCCGAGTGTCAGGGGAAGCTCCCACCGCACACAGGGTTGAGGGTCTCCCCTCTCTGTGGGGGATACATCTCGAACCCGGGTTTGGAGAGTGTTCATATACGACTGAACCCAGCTTCGAGGGGACTCCCCCCTCTACATGGGAGACCCCTGGGACCCAGGTGTCAGGGTGACCTCCCACCTCACTCAGTGTCGTGGGGACTCCCCTTTATAAGGTGGAGACCTTTGAACCTGGTGTCAGGGTGACCTCTCACCAAACCCAGGGTAGAGGGTACTCCCCCACCAAGGGGGAGACCCCTCAAACCCGGATGTCATGGGCAATCATACACCATGGCACTCAGGGTCGAGGGTACTCCCCCCTCTATGGGGGAGACCCCTCAAACCAGAGTGTAGAGGGAAAGTCAAACACCACTGTACCAAGGATCGAGGGGACTCCCCTCTACGGGAAAGACACCTTTAACCCGGGTGTCAGGGGGCGCACATATACCACCGCTCACAGGGTCGAGGGGACTTCTGTCCGGGGGTGCACATATACCAACCCATCCAGGGTCGAGGGACTCCCAGTTCTAGGGGAAGACCCCTGGACCTCGGGTGTTGGAGAGCGCTCATATACCACTGCACCAATGATTGAGGGGACTCACACTCTATTGGGGAGACCCCTCAAATCCGGGTGTCAGAGGGAGCTCCCACCTCACCAAGGGTTGAGATTACTCCTCCCTCTAAAGGGGAGATCCCTCTAATCCGGGCGTCAGCGCGTACTCATATCCCTCCGCACCCAGGATAGAGGGGACTCCCGCTCCACAGGGGAGACCACGGGAACCCGGTGTCAGAGTGCCCTCTCACCGCACTCAGTGTTGAGGGGATTCCCTGCTCTATGGCTGAGACCCCTGGAGCCCAGGTGTCAGGGGGAATTCCTATTGCACCGAGGTGGAGGGGACTCTGCCCTTTATGAGGGGACCCCTCGAACCTGGGTGTTGGGGGGACCTCCCACAGCACCCAGTGTCAGGGTTCTCCCCACTCTATGGGAAAGTCCCCTGGAACACGGGTGTGGGGAGACCTCAAACCACACCCAGGGTCGAGTGGACTCCCCCCTCTACAGGGGAGACCCTGGAACCCAGGTGTCAGGGGAATCTCCCACCTGCACTCAGGGTCAAGATGATTCCACCCTATACGGGGGAGACCCCTTGAACCTGGGTGTCGGGGAGGTGCTTGTACACCACCACACCCAGGGTGGAGGGGACTCCCCCCTCCCCCTCTAAAGGGGAGACCCCTCGATCCCAGGAGTTGGGTGGCATTCATACACCACCACACCCAGCATGGAGGGGACTCTAACCTCTAAGCTGGAGACCCCTCTGACCAGGGTGTCGGGGGATGCTACACCACTGCTCTCAAGGTCAAGGGACTCCCACATCTATAGGGGAGACCCCTCAAATGAGGGTATGGGGGACACACATACACCACCGCACTTAGGGTCAAGGGGACACCCTGCACTACATAGGAGCCCCCTTGATCCCGGGTGTCCCTTGGTCCTGGGTTTCGGGGAGAGCTCCCACTGCTCCCAGGGTCGTGTGGACTCCCCCCTCTCTGGGAGAACCCTCGAACCCCTGTGTGGATGGGACCTCCCATCCCACCCAGAGTCGACAGGATTAACCCCTCTAAGGGGGAGTCCTCTCCAATAGGGTGCCGGTGGGACCTTCCACCGCAGCCAAGTTCAAGAGGACTCCCCCCTCTATGGAGGAGACTCCTGGAACCCGGCTGTCTGGAGGACATTCCACTGCACCCAGGGTCGAGGAGACTCCCCGCTCTATGGGGGAAACCCCAGGAACCCGGGTATGGGGTGTCCTGACAGTGCACTCAGTGTTGAGGGACTCCCTGTTCTAAGAGGGAGAACCCTGGAACCCGGGTTTCAAGGACAACTCCCATTGCACCCAGGTGGATGGGACCCCTGGGACCTGGGTGTTGGGGGGACCTCTCACAAAACACAGTGTGGAGGTGTCTCCCGCCACTGTATGGGAAAGACCCTTGGAACCCAGGTGTCGGGGGACCTCTCACCAAACTCAGTGTGGAGGGGACTCTGCCCTCTACTGAGGAAACACCTCAAACCCGGTTGTCGGGTAGCACTAATGCACCACCGCACCCAGGGTCGAAGGGACTCTCCCCTCTAATCTGAAGACCCCTCAGACCAGGGTGTCAGGGGACATTCATACAAAACTGCACTCAGGGTCGAGGGACTCCCCTATCTACAGGGAAGACCCCTAAAAGGCAGGGTCGGGGGCACACATACACCACCGCACCCAGGGACAAAGAGATTCCCCCCTCTATGGGGCCCCTTGAACCTGGGTGTCGGGGGGAGCTCCCACCACTCCCAGGGTTGTGTAGATTTCCCAATCTTGAGGGAGACCCCTTGAACCCCTGTGTCTGGGAGAGCTCCCACCGCACCCAACGTCGACGGGATTCCCCCCTCTATGGGGGAGTCCTCTCGAATCGGGTGTTGGTGGGACCTTTTACTGCAACCAAGGTCAAGGGGACTTCCCCCTCTATGGGGGAGATCCCTCGAACTCGTGTGTCTTGGAGACTTGCCACTGAACCCAGGGTCGAAGGGACTCCCGCCTCTACAAGGGAGACCCATAAAACCCAGGTGTTGGGGGTCCTCCCACTGCACCCAGGTTCAAGGTGCCTCCCCACTCTACGGAGGAGACTCCTCGATCTAGGGTGTCAAAGGACCTCCCACCCCATCCAGGGTCGAGTGGACTGCCCATTCTATAGGGGAGACCACTTGAACCTGTGTGTGTGTGTGTGTGGGGGGGCGCACATATACCATGCCACCCAGGATCGAGGGAATCCCAGCTCTAGGGGGAAGAACTCTCTAATCCCGTGTTGGAGAGCGCTCATATACCAAGGCACCCATGATTGAGGGGACTACCCCCTCTACTGGGGAGACCCCTCAAACTGGGGTGTTGAAGGGAACTCCCACCACACCAAGGGTTGAGGTTACTCCTTCCTTTAAGCGGGAGATCCCTCTAACCCAGGTGTGGGGGCATGCTCATATACCTCCACACCCAGCGTAGAGGGGACTCCCCCGTCTAGGGGGAGACCCTGGGGACCTGGGTGTTGGGGTGACTTTTCATAGCACTCAGTGTTGAGGGGACTCCCTGCTCTAAGGGGGAGACCCCTGTAAATTGGGTGTCGGGGGAACTCCCATTGCACCCAGGTGGAGGGGACTTATGAGGGGACCCCTTGTACCTGGTGTTAGGGGGCCTCAAATCACACCCCAGGTCGATAGTATTCCCCCCTCTCTGGGGGAGACCCCTCGAACCCGGGTGTCGGGTGTTGCTCATACACCACCGCACTCAGGGTCGAGGGCACTCTCCCTTCTAAGCTGGAGACTCCTCGAAACAGGGTGTCGGGGGATGCTCATACACCACCACACTCAAGGTCGAGGGAGTCCCCCATCTATAGGGGAGACCCCTCAAATGCGGGTATGGGAGGCACACATACACCACCACAACCAAGTTCAAGTGGACTCCCCACTCTACGGAGGAGACCCCTCGAACCCGGGTCTCTGGGGGACATGCCACTGCACCCAGGGTCGAGGGAACTCCCCCTCTACGGGGGAGACCCCGGGAACCCGGGTGTCGGTGTTGAGGGGACTCCCAGCTCTATGGCTGAGACCCCTGGAACCCGGGTGTCAGGGGTAATTTCTATCGCACTGAAGTGGAGGGGACTCCGCCCTTTATGAGGGAACCCCTCGAACCCAGGTGTCTGGGGTTACTCATATACCAATGCACCCTGTGACGAGGGGACTCCCCCCCCTTCAGCACGCATACACCACCACACCAGGGTGGTGGGGACTTCCCCCTCTAAGGGGGAGACCCCTCGAGCCCCGAAGTCGTGTGGCGCTCATACACCACCGCACCCAGCGTCGAGGGAACACCACCACACTCAAGGTCCAGGGATTCCCCCATCTATAGGGGAGAACCCTCGAACACGGGTGTCAGGGGCAAACATACACCACCGCACCCAGGGTCGAGGGCACTCCTCCTCTACAGAGGAGACCCCACAAACCCAGGTGTCGGGGGACCTCCCACCAGGCCCAAAGTCGTCGGGACTCCCCCCTCTATGGGGGAGTTCTCTAGAATCTGTGTCAGTTGGACTTTCCACTGCAACCAAGGTCAAGGGGACTCCCCCCTCTTATGGGGGAGACCCCTTGAATCCGGGTGTGGGGGGACATGCCATCGCATTCAGGGTCGAGGGTACTTTCCTCTCTATGGTGGAGACCCCTCAAACCCAGGTGTTGGGGGGACCACCCACCAAACCCAGGTCAAGGGTCCTCCCCACTCTATAGGGGAGACCACTCAATCTTGGGTGTCACGGGACCTCCCACGCACCCAGGGCAGAGTGGACTGCCCATTCTATGGGGGAAATCCCTCGAACCCGGGTGTCTGGGGCTGCTAATACACTACTGCACCCAGGGTCAAGGGGAGTCCACCCTCTCCAGGGGAAACCCCTTAAACCCGGGTGTCAGGGGATGCACATACACCAATGCCTCCGAGTTCGAGGGAAATCCCCCCTCTAGGGGGAGACCCCTCAAACCCGGGTGTTGGGTACACGAATACACAACTGCACCCTGGGTCGAGAGGATTCCCCACCCTATGGGGGACACCCCTAGCACCCTGGTGTCCTGGGGTGCTCATACAACAACACACGCAGTGTCGAGGGAACTCCCCCCTCTACGGGGAAAATCCCTCAAACCTGGGTGTAGGGGGGCACACATACACCAATGGACCCAGGGTTGAGGAGGGGACTCCCCCCTTTACAAGGGAGACCCCTCAAACCCCAGTGTTGGGGGGCACGCATACACCACCACATTCTGGGTCCAGGGGACAACTCCCTCTATGGGGGAAACCCCTAGAAACCAGTTGATGGGGGGTTCACATATCCCACTGCACCCAGGGGTGAGGGAACTCCCCCTTCTATGGGGAGACCCCTCAAACCCGTTGTCAGGGCCGCTCATACACCATTGCACCCAGGGTCATTGGGACTCCCCACACTAAGGAAGAGATCCCTCAAACCCAGGTGTCTGGGGTTGCTCATATACCAATGCATGCTGTGAGGAGGGGACTCCCCCCTCTTCAGCAAAGACCCCTCGAAACCGGGTGTGAGGGTGAGCTCATATACCACCACACCCAGGGTCGATGGAAAACCCCTTCTATGGGGGAGACCCCTCCTCGACCTGAGGTGTCAGGGGGCACTCATATACCACTGCCCCAGGGTCGAGGGGACTCCCCCCTCTACTGGGAAGTCCCCTTGAATCGGGTGTCCGGGGGAGCTCCCATCCATCCCAGGGTCATATGGACTCCACTTTCTCTGGGGAGAACCCTGGAACCCTGGTGACAGGGGTAGCTCACAAAGCACCCAGGGTCAAGGGAACTCCCCCTCTACAGGGGAGATCCCTCAAACCCGGGTGTCGGGGAAACCTCCCACAGCACCCAGGGTCGAGGGGTCTTCCCCCTCTATGGGGGGATCCGTCGAACTTGGGTGTCGGGGGGGACATCCCACTGCACCCAGGGTCGAGGGGATTACCCGCTCTATAGGAAAAACCCCTGGAGCCCGGGTGTCGGGGGGACCTCAAACTGCACCCAGGGTCGAGGAAACTCCCCACTCTGTGGGGGAGACCACTCGAAAGCGGGTGTTGGGGGGACCTCCCACTGCACCCAGTCAAGGGGACTCCCCCCTCTACAGGGGAGACCACTAGAGCCCGGGTGTCAGGGGACACTCTTACACCACCGCACCCAGGTTCAAGGGGACTCCCCTGTCTACGGGGGAGACCTCTTGAACCCAGGTGTCGGGGGGTGCTCATATACCACCACACCGAGGGTTGAGGGGATTCCCCTCTCTACGGGGGAGACCCCTGAGTACCCTGGTGTGGATGGGCGTTCATATTCCACCGCACCCAGAGTCGAGGGGACTCCCCCCTCTATGGGGCAAATCCCTCGAACCCGGGTGTCGATGGGCGCTCATATACCACCACACCCAGGGTCCCGGGGACTCCCTTTTTTATGGGGGAGAACTCTCGAACTGGGTGTCGGGGGAAGCTCCCACCACACCCAGGGTCGAGGGGATGCCCCCCTCTATGGGGGAGACCCCTCAATCCTGGGTGCTGGGGAGCACTCATATACCACTACACTCAGGGTCCAAGGGACTTCCCCCTGTATGGGGGATTTTTTTAACCCGGGTGTTGGGGGAGCTCCCACCACACACAGGGTCGAGGGGACTCCCCTCTCGATGGGGTGACCCCTCAAACACTGGCGTCAGAGAGTGATCATATACCACTGCACCCAGGGTCTAGGGGACACTCCCTCTACAAGGGAGACCCCTGGAACCCAGGTGTCAAGGTGACCTCCTATGGCACTCCCTGCTCTACAGGGGAGGCCCCTGGAAACCGGGTTTCAGGGGGAGCTCCCACTGCACCCAGGGTCGAGGGAACTCTCCCATCTATGGGGGACCTCTCGCACCCGGGTGTTCGGGGGACATTCCACTGTACCAGGGTCGAGGAGACTCCCCTCTCTACAGAAAAATTCCTGGAACCCGCGGGATGGGGGGACCTCAAACTGCAACCATGGTCGAGGGGACTCCCCACTCTACAGGGGAGACCACTCGAAACCAGGTGTCGGGAGACCTCCCACAGCAACTAGTGTCAAGGGGATTCCCCCCTCTAAGGGTGAGACCCCTCGAGCCCGGGTGTCCGGGGGTGCTCATACACCATGGCACTGAGGGTTGAGGTGATTCCCCCCTCTACGGGCGAGACCCCTGAATACCTGGGTATTGGTGGACGCTCATATACCACTGCACCCAGGGTCGAGGGGACTCTCCCTTCTGTAGGGGAAACCCTTCAAACCCGGGTGTCAAAGGATGCTCATATACCCCCGCATCCAGGGATGAGGGGACTCCCCTTTTTATGGGGGAGATCCCTCGAACCCAGGTGTGTGTGTGGGGGTGCTATATACCACCGCACTCATGGTTGATGGAAGTCCCCTTTCTACCAGAGAGAAGCCTCCAACCCAGGTGTCAGGGGGCGCTCATATACCACTGCTCCCAGGGTCGAGGAGACTCCCTCCTCTACCGGGGAGCACCCTCGAACCAGGTGTCTGGGGGAGATCCCACTGATCCCAGGGTCATATGGATTCCACTCTCTCAGGGGGAGAACCCTCAAACCTGGGTTAAGGGGGGGAGCTCACACCACACCCAGAATCAAGGGAACTCCTCCTCTACTGGGGAGATCCCTCGAACCTGGGTGTTGGGGGATCTCCCACCACACCCAGGATCAAGGGGACTCCCCACTCTACGGGGAAGACACCTCAATCTCGATCTCAGTTATCGGGGGACCACGAACCACACCCAAGGTTGAGTGGACTGCCAATTCTATGGGGGGGACCCCTCGAACCTGGATGTCAGGGAGCACTCATACAACATTGCACCCAGGGTTGAGGGATTCCCCTCTCTATGGGAGAGACCCTTCAAACACGGGTGTTGGGGGAACCTCCCACCATACCTAGTGTTGAGGGGAGTCCCCACTCAATGGGGAAAACCACTTGACCTCGGGTGTCAGAGGGACCTCTGACCGCACCCAGGATCGAGTGGACTGCCCATTCTATGGGGGAGACCCCTCACATCTGGGTGTCAGGGGACACTCATACACCACTGCACCCAGGGTCGAGGGGACTCCACATTCTATGGGGGAGACCCCTTGAACCAGGGTGTCGGGGTGACCTCCCACTGCACCCAGGGTCAAGGGGACTCCCTCCTCTAAGGGTGAGACCCCAGGAGCCTGGGTGTTGAGTGGTGCTCATACACCACCGCACCCAGGGTTGAGGGGACTCTCCCCTCTAAGCTGGAGAACTCTCGGACCAGGGTGTTGGGGGATGCTCATACACCACCCCACCCAGGGTCGAGGGACTTCCCCATCTACGGTGGAGACCACTTGAACTCGGGTGTCGGGGGCACAAATACACTACTGCACCCAGGGTCAAGGGGACTCTCCACTCTACAGGGGAGCCCCCTCAAACCTGGGTGTCTTGGGGAGCTCCCACCACACCCACAGTCAAAGGGCCTCCCCATTCTATGGGGGATACTCCTTGATCTCCGGTGTCGGGGGGACCTCCCACCACACCCAGGGTCAAGTGGACTGCCCATATTACAAGGGAGACCCCTCAAACCCGGGTGTGTGTGTGTGTGTGTGTGGGGGTGCACATACACCAACTTACCCAGGGTCGAGGGACTCCCAGCTCTAGGGGGAAGACCCCTGGAACCCGGTTGTCGGTGGTTGCTCCTATACCACGGCACCCAGGTTCGAGGGGACTCCCCATTCTATGTGGGAGGCCCCTCAAAACGGGTGTCAGGGGGACCTTGCACCTCACCTAGGTTGGAGGGGAATCCCCCATCTAAGGGGGAGATACCTCAAACCCAGATGTCGGGGGGGTGCTTACACACCACCACCCCCAGAGTCGAGGGGACTGCCCCCTTTACAGGGGAGACCCTTCAAATATGGGTGTTTTGGGCACTCACATACTACTGCACTCAGGGTAGAGGGGACTCCCCCTTCTACATGGGAGAACCCTTGAACCCGGATGTCAGCGGGCACTCATACACCATCGCACCCAAGGTCTAGGGGACTCCCCCATCTATGGGGAATACCCCACGAACCCGGGAGTTGGAGGTGCGCTCATACACCACCGCACCCAGTGTCTAGCGGACTCCCCCCTCAAACCTGGGTGTCGGGTCTGCTCATACACCACCACACTCAGGTTTGAGGGGTCTCCCTACTCTAGGGGGGAGACCCCTCAAAACCGGTTGTCAGAGGCCACTCTATACCACCTCACCCAGGGCCAAGGGGACTCCTCCATCTATGGGGGAGATCCTTGAACCCAGGTGTCTGGGGCGCTCACACACCACAGCACCCAGGGTCGAGGGAACTCCCTCCTCTACAGGGAGACCCCTCTAACCCAGGTGTCGGGGGAGCACTCACAGAACACCGCACCCAGGGTGAAGGGGACTGCCCCCTGTATGAGGAATATCCTTCAAACCCAGGTTTCAGGGGGACCTCCCTCCACACCCAGGGTCGAGGGGATGCTCCCCTCTACAGGGGGGACACCTCAAACCCGGGTTTCAGGGGGCACTCGCATAGCACCGCACCCAGAGTCAAGGGGACTGCCCCCTCTTTGGGGGAGACCCCTCAAACCTGAGTGTAGGGGTGTGCTCACATAACACCGCACCCAGGGTCGAGTGGACTCCCCGCTCTATGGGGGCAACCCCTCGAGCCCGGGAGTCAGGGGCTGATTTTATAACACCTCACCCAGGGTTGAGGGGACTCCTCCCTCTAGGGGGAGACTCCTCAAAACCAGGTGTCTGGGGGCGCTCTTACACCACAGCACCCAGGGTGAAGGGGACTCCCTCCTCTACGGGGTGACCCCTGAAACCCGGGTGTCTGGGTGCGCTCACATAATACGCACCCAGGGTCGAGTGGATGCCCCCTGTACGGGGAAGACCCCTAGAACCCAAGCGTCGGGGAGACCTCCCACCTCACCCAGAGTCAAGCATACTCCCCCTCTACTGGGTAGACACCTCCAAACCCAGTGTCAGGGGGTGCACACATACCACCGCAGCCAAAGTCGAGGGGACTGCCCGCTCTACAGGCGATGCCCCTTGAAGCCGGGTATTGTGGGGCGCTCACATACCACCACAGCCAGGGTCGAGGGACTCCCCCCTCTACAGGTGATACCCCTCGAAACTGGATGTCGAAGGGCACTCACAAACCACCACTCCCAGGGTCGAGGAGATTGCCTCTTCTTTGGGGGAGACCCCTGTAATACGGGTGTTGTGGGGCACTCACATACCACCGCACTCAGGGTAGAGGGTACTCCCCCCTCTTTGGGGAAGACTCTTCAAGCCTGGGTGTCATGTCTGCTCATACAACACCACACCCAGGGTTGAGGGGTCTCCCTACTCTAAGGAGGAGCCCCTCCAACCTGGCTAATGGGGGCTGCTCCTATACCAACTCACCCAGGGTCGAGGGGACTCCCCCCTTATGGGGGAGACCCTCAAACCCAGGTGTCTGGGGCACTCATACACCACAGCACCCAGGATTGAGGGGATGCCCCCCTCAACTGGGGGGACACCTTGAACCCCGGTGTCAAGGGGCGCTCACCTAGCACTGCACCCAGAGTCGAGGAGACTGCTCTCTCTATGGGGTATACCTCTCGAACTTGGGTGTCATGTGGGCACTCAAATACCACTATACCAAGTGTCGAGGGAACTCCCCACTCTTTGGGAAAGATCACTCGAACCAGGTGTCGGGGGGAGCTCCCACCACACCCAGTGTCTAGTGGAGTACCCCCTTTATGGGGGAGAACCCTTGAAGCTGGGTGTTGGGGCCCGCTCAAACACCATTGCACCCAGGGTTGATGGGACTCCCTGCTCTACGGAGGAGACCCCTTGAACCCAGGTGTTGGGGAGCACACATACAAAACTGCACTTAGAGTCAAGGGGACTCCCCCCTCTACGGGGGAGACCCCCTTGAACCTGGTGTCGGGGGTGCTCATATAACACCACACCCAAGGTCGAGGGGACTCCCCCCTCTTTGGGGGAGGCTCCTTGAACTGGGTGTTGGGGGGCGCTTATACAAAACCACACCCAGGGTCAAGGGGACACCCCCCTATACGGGGGAGACCCCTGGAACCCGGGTGTCGGGGGCGCTCATACACCGCCGCACCCAGTGTCGAGGGGACTGCCCCCTCTACAGGGGAGATCCCTCGACCAGGTGTTTGGGGGCACTCATATAACACCACACCCAGGATCGAGTGTACATTCCCCTCTATAAAGGAAACACCTTGAACCCGGGTGTTGGGGGCGTTCACATACCATCGTACCAAGGGTTGAGGGGACTGCCACTCTACGCTCTACAGGGGAGACCCCTCACACCCAGAGTCCATGGAATTCCCCCTCTACCAGGGAGACCCCTGGACCCATGTGTCAGGGGACGCTCATATAACACTGCACTCAGGATATAGTGTACTTTCCCCTCTATAAGGGAGACACCTAGAACCCGGGTTTCAGGGGCGGTTACATTCCACCGCACCCAGGGTCAAGGGGACTGCCCGCTCTACGGAGGACACCCCTTGATTTCCTTCGACTCAGGGTGCAGTGGTATGTGAGTGCCCCACGATACCCGGGTTCAAGGGGTAGCCCCTGTAGAGGGGGCATTCCCCTCTACTCTGGTTGCATTGCTATATGAGTGCCCCCCCCCCGAATGCAGTGGTGTATGAGCAGACCCTGACACCCGAGTTCCTGGGGTCTCCTCCATAGTGGGGGGAGTCCCCTGGACCCTGGATGGGTGGTATGTGAGTGCCCCTCGACACCTTGATTTCCATTGTTGTGGGGCGCTCACATACCACCGATCTATAGAGGAGACCCCTAGAACCCGGGTGTCGGCGGGCGATCATACATCACTGCACCCAAGGTCGAGGGGACTTCCCCCTCTACAGAGAGAATCCTCAAACCCGGGTGTCGGGTCCGCTCATACACCACCACACCTAGGGTCGAGGTGACTCCCCCCCTTTAGGGGGAGGCCCCTCGAACTAGGGTATCTGGGGGCGCTCATACACCACAGTACCCAGGGTCGAGGGTACTCCCCTCGAACTCAGGTGTCGGGGGAAGCTCACATAACACCCCACCCAGGGTCGAGTGGACTGCCCCTGTATGGGGAAGACTCCTCAAACCCTAGTGTCACAGGGACCTCCCACTGCACCCAGGGTTAAGGTGACTTCCTCCTCTACAGTGTAGACACCTCGAACCCAAGTTTTGGGGGGCACACACATACCACCCTGAGTCGAAGGGACTCCCCCTTGTGTTGGAATCCAGCTCCAACAGGGGGGTCTCAGGATTCCAATGGATAGTGGGAGGTAAGCGAAAAGGGATGGAGAAACACAGACACAAAAGTGAAGGTGCTGAAACCCAGTCTTTACTTGTGAAGTTAATCATATGTACTTTTCATTTTGGCAGGCTCACAGTACTTTGTGGTTACAAAACAGGAATCATTATTCAAAGAAACAAAGTATTACACAGCTACAATTAGATTAGAAGAATGTATCTTGGCTTATGCATAAGCAAACATTTTTCCTTTCAGTTCGCGTTTTGCTTTGAGCTGTTTCTGCTTAGTTAACTTTTAATAATAGTTAGAAATGTCCCAGACTATTGGCCTATACCTTGACTATTCTTTCTTGACTTACTGACTGGGACCGGTGGCATGGTTACCGCAAGTGGTTAACTTGAAAAGAGAGGCTACTAATTTTAACCAAACAAGAGTTAGAGCACAAACCATTGTGCACAGGAACAAGAACAAGTTGCCCAGTACTAAGCACTAATCTGTCTTCTTAACATTAATTCTTCTTCTCCAGATATTAATTTAATTTCTCAAAAACTTCCTTGACAGGAATATAGGGAATTTTTCATTATTTTTTTAACAATTTATGCTCCACAGCTGAATCATTGCATTTAGAGCAAACAGATCTATTCTTTAGAAGTAGTTGCATTAATTGGGAAAGTCATGTGTTTTTCCTTCATACTTAATGGTCATATGAGAAATCGCAACTATACTTATTAAAGGAATACAAAATCAAACCAGCCCATTCCCAGAAACATACTGTGGTCCTCCAGAGGATGGACGCCTTGCACCATCCACCTCAGTAGGGCCTTGCCATTGCCTGAGTAAGGGGAGGGGCGCAGCACCCTTGTAAGGGGGAGACCCCTCGAAACCGGGTGTTGGGGGTGTGCTCATACACCACAGCACCCAGGGTCGAGGGGAAACTCCCCTTACAAAGAAGACTCCTTGAACCCGGGTGTTGGGAGGACCTCCTAGCGCACCCAGCGTCGAAGGGACTCCCCCATCTAATGGGGAGACCCCCTTGAACACAGGTGTCTGGGTGACTTCCCACCTCACCCAGGGTCGAGGGGACTCCCCCCCCAAGGGGAGACCCCTCGAACCCAGGTGTCATGGTGACCTCCCACCACACTCAGGGTCGAGGGGACTCCCCCCACTAAGGAGGAAACCGCTCGAACCGGGTGTCCAGGTCTGCTCATACACCACCACATCCAGGGTTGATGGGACTCCCCACTTTTGGGGGAGACCCATCGAACCTGGGTGTCAGGGGGACCTTTCACCACACCCAGGGTGGAGCAGAATACCCCCTCTACGGGGGAGACACCTCAAACACGGATGTCAGGGGGTGCTCCCATACCACTGCACCCAGGGTCTAGGGGACAGCCCCCCCTACTGCAGAGACCCCTCGAATATGGGTGTTGTGTGGCACTCACATACCACCACACTCAGGGTAGAGGGGACTCCCCCCTCTACAGGAAAGACCCCTCAATCCCGGGTATTGGGAGACGTTCATACACCACCACACCCAGGGTTCAGGGGACTCCCTCCTATATGGGGAGACCCCTCGAACTCGGGTGTGTGTCGGGGCACTCACATAACACTGCACCGAGGGTCGAGTGCACTGCCCTCTGTATGGGGAATACCCCTCAATCCAGAGTGTTGGGGGCGCTCATACACCACCACACCCAGGGTCGATGGGACTCTGCCCTCTATGGGGAGACCCTTCAAACCCAGGTGTCTGCAGGCGCTCATACATCACTGCACCCAAGGTCGAGGGGACACCCCCCTCTATGGGGAATACCCCTTGAACCCGGGTGCCAGTAGGGGCTCATACACAATCGCACCCAGGTTTGAGGGGACTCCCCCCTCTATGGGGGATAACCCTCAAACCCAGGTGTCGGGTCCACTCATAGATCACCACACACAGGGTCGAGGAGACCTCCGCTCTACGGGGAAGACCTCTTGAACTCGGGTGTCGGGGGGTGCTCATACACCACCGCATCCAGAGTCAAGCGGACTCCACCCTCTCTGAGGGGAGACCCTTCGAACATGGGTGTGGAGGGCGCTCATATCCCACCACAGGATTGAGGGAACTTCCGCTTCTGCGGGGGAGACCCCACAAACCCGCGTGTTGGGGGAAGCTCATAGACCACCACACCCAGGGTCTAGGGGACTCCACCCACTATGGGGGAGAACCCTCTAACCCGGGTGTTGGGGTGCGCTCAGACACCAATGCACCAAGGGTCGATGGACTCCCCCCTCTACCGGGGAGACCCCCTTTAACCAGGTGTCTGGGGGTGCTCATATAACACCACACCCAAGGTCGAGTGGACTCTCTCCTCTTTGGGAGAGACACCTCGAACTCGGGTGTTGGGTGGCACTAACATACCACTGCACCCAGGGTCCTAGGGATTGCCCCTTCTATGGGGGATACCCCTTGAATCTGGGTGTCATTGGGCTCTCACATACCACCACACCAAGGATCAAGGGAACGTCCCCCTCTACAGGGGAGACCCCTTGAACCCAGGTGTCAGGGGACGCTCATATACCACTGCACCCATGGTGGAGGGGACTGCCCCCTATACGGGGGATACCCCTCAAACCCAGGTGTTGGGGGTTGCTCACATACCACCGCACCCAGGGTCATGGGGACAGCCTCCTCTTTGGGGGATACCCTTGATCCCGGGTGTCAGGGGCCACTTTTATACCACCACACCCAGGGTGGAGGTGACTCCCCACTCTACGGGGGAGACCCCTCAAATGCAGGTATTGTGGGGCACTCATATACCACTGCACCCAGGGTAGAGTGGACTTCACCTTCTATGGGGAATACCCTTTGAACCCGGGTGTTGGAGGGAGCTCCCACCACACCCAGGTTCTAGGTTACTCCCTCATCTATGGGGGAGATCCCTCGAACCCGGGTGTTGGGGGTGCTCATACACCACCACATCCAGGGTCGAGGGGACTCCCCCCTCTACAGGGGAGACCCGTCAAAACTGGCTGTCGTGGCACTTTCACATACCACTGCTCCCAGGGTTGAGGAGACTCCCCCCTCTATGGGGGAGACCCCTCGACCTGGGTGTCAGGGGCGCTCATATACAACCAAACCCAGGATCCAGAGGACTATCTCCTCTTCCGGGGAGACCCCTCAAACCCGGGTGTCAGGGGGACCTTCCACTGCACCCAGTGTCATGTGGACTCACCCCTCTCTGGGGGAGACACTTCAAACCCGGGTGTCGAGGGAGGATCATATGCCATCGCACCCAGGGTCGAGGGGACTCCCTGCTCTACAATGGAGACCCCTCGAAGCTGGGTGTGGGGTGGTGCTCATTTACCACTGAACCCAGTGTCGAGAGGACCCCCCCTATACAGGGGAGACCCCTCAAACCCAGGTGTCTGGGGACACTCACATAACACCTTACCCAGGGTTGAGTGGACTGCTACCTGAACAGGGAAGACATCTCAAACCCGAGTCCCGGCAGGGCACTCATATACCACCATCCAAGGTCGATGGGACTCCCCACTCTACGGGGGATATCCTTCGATCTGGGATATCAGGAGCCACTTTTATACCATCTTACCCAGGGTGGAGGGGACTCCCCACTCTACAGGGCAGACCCCTCAAACCGGGTGTTGGGGGGACTTCCCACCTTACCCAGGGTGGAGGGGAATCTCCCCTCTAGGTGGGAGACACCTCGAACCCGGATGTCGGGGGGGGCGCTCACATACCACAGCATCAGGGTCAAAGGTACTTCCCCCTTTTTTGGGGGAGACCCCTAGATTACAGATGTCATGGGGTGCTCACATACCACCGAACTCAGGGTAGAGGGGACTCCACGCTCTAGGGAAAGACCCCTCAGACCCACGTGTTAGGGGGCTCTAATACACCACCACACCCTGGGTTGAGGGGACTCCCCCCTCTACAGGGGAGACCCCATGAACCCATGTTTTGGAGGGTGCTTATACACCATGGCAGCCAGGATGGAGGGGACTCTCCCCTCTACGGGGCAGAGCTCTGGAACCCGGGTATGGGGGGGCATCACATAAAACTGCACCAAGGGTTGAGTGGACTGCCCCCTGTAGGAGGAAGCCCCCTTGAACCTGGGTGTTGTGGGGATTTCCTAATGTTCCCAGGTTCGAGGGGACTCCAACAAGGGAGACCCCTCAAACCTGGGTGTTGAGGGACGCTCATATACCACCACTCCCAAGGTCAAGAGGACTGCCCCCTCAACATTGGATACCCCTCAAACAGGGTGTCATGGGGCACTCACATACCACTGCACCCAGGGTTGAGGGGACTCCCCCCTCTATGGGGGAGACCCCTCGAACCTGAGTTTCGAGGGGCACTCACATACCTCTGCACCCACTGTCAAGGGGACTCCCTCCTCTGCTGGGAAGACCCCTCGAACCTGGGTGTCGGGGGGACCTCCCACTGCACCCAGGGTCGAGAGGAATCCCTCCTCTATGGGGGAAATCCCTCGAACATGGGAGCTCCCAATGCACCCAGGGTCGAGCATACTCCCCCTCTACGGGGGAGACCCCTCAAACCTAGGTGCCGAAAGGTGCTCCCACCGCACCCAGGGTCGAGGGGACTCTTCCGTCTATGTAGAAGACCCCAGAACCTGTGTGTCAGGGGAGCTCCCACCACACCCACAGTCCACAGTTGTCCTTCCTCTACGTGGTAGACGCATGGAACCCAGGTGTCAGGGGGAGGTCCCAGCACACCCAGGTTCGAGGGGGCTCCCCCCTCTACAGTGGAGACCCCTCGGACCCAGATGTCAAGGGGCACTAACATACCACTGCTCCCAGAGCCGAGGGGACTGGTCTCTCTACAATAGAGACCCCTCGAATCCGAGTGTCGTGGGGCGTTCACATACCCCCACACCCAGTGTCGAGAGGGACTCCCCCCTCTATGTGGAGACCCCTCAAACTCAGGTGTCAGGGGGCGCTCACATACCACCACACCCATGGTTGAGGGGACTCCCTCTTCTATGGGGGGAGACCCCTGGAACCCAGATGTCAGGGGAGATGTCTTGAACGGGCATGTTGCGGGGAGTGCGTACAACACTGAACTCAGTGTTGAGGGGACTCCCCACTAGAAGGGGGTGACACCTTGCACCGGGGTGTCAGGGGGAGCTTGTACACCACCACACCCAGGGTCAAAGGGGCTCCCGCCTCGATGCCGGAGATGCCTCACAATGAGGTATCGTGGGGAGTTCGTACACCCCCTAAACCAGGGTCGAGGGGGCTACCGCCTCGGCAGGAGACGCCTTGGAGCGTACACCACCATGCCAAGGGTTGAGTTGGCTCACCCATGGATGGGGGGGATGCCTTGAATGGGGGTGTTGGGTGGAGTTCCTACACCACCACGCCCAGAATCGAGGGGATTTCCCACTGGAAGCTGGAGACACCTCGAACTGTGGTGTCGGGGGGAGTTCATACAGCACTGCACCCAGGGTCGAGGGGGTTCCCGCCTCTATGTGGGAGACTCCTCGACCTGGGGTGTGTGTGTTGGGGGGAGCTTGTACACCACCACAACCTGGGTTGAGGTGGCTCACCCCTCATGGGGGGAGATGCTTCAAACAGTGGTGTTTTGGGGGAGCTCATACGTCACCATGCCCAGGATTGAAGGAGCTCCTTCGTCGACGGGGGAGACGCTTCCACCAGGGTGTCGTGGGGAACTCATGTACCACCATGCTCAGGGTCCAGGGGCAGGAGATGCCTCCTCGGACCAGAGGATGCATCCCACCAGGTTGTTGGGGAGATCGCGTACACTACCGCAACCAGGGTCAAGAGGGTACTGCTAGACTTGGGAGACTCCTCGACCCAGTGTGTCGGATTGAGCTCCTATACCACCACATCCATGTTTGAATGGGCTCTCCCCTCAACGGGGGAGATGCCTCAAACAAAGGTGTGGGGGAGAGTTCGTACACCACCACACCCAGAGTGGAGAGGTCTACCCGCTTGACGGGGGAGATGCCTTGAACTGGGGTATTGGGGGGGATCTCCACCCAGCATCGAGGGGGCTCCACCCTCAAGGGGGGAGATGCCTCTTACCTGGGTATTGGGGGGAGCTCATACAACACTGCACCCAGGGTCGAGGGGGCACTCGACTCAAGGTGGTAGACACCTCGCACCAGGGTGTCAGGCAGAGCTCGTACACCATCGTAACCAGGGTTGAGGGAGTACTGCCTCAACACCGGAGATGCCTCAAATTGGATTGTCAGGTGGAGCATGTACACCACTGCACCCAGGGTCGTGGGGATTCCCCCCTCGACAGGGGAGATGCCTCGAACCAGGGTGTTGGGAGGAATTCGTACACCATGACACCCAGGGTTGATGTGGCTCAACCAACAAAGGGGGATATGCCTCAAACCGGGGTGTCGGGAGGAACGCATATACCATTGCACTCAGGGGCAATGTTGCTTACCCCAGACCAGGATACACCTCCAACAAGGGTGTCGGAAGGAGCTTGTACACCATCGTGTCTAGGGTCTAAGGGGCCTCCTCCCTTGACAGGGGAGATGCCTGGAACCGCGGTGTAGGGGGGGATTTGTACAACACTGCGCCCAGGGTCGTGGGGGCTTCCGCCTGGATGGAAGAAACATCTTGAACCAAGGTGTCGGGGGAGCTCGAACACCCATGCACCCAGGTCAAGGGGGCTCCCGACGGGAGAGACCTCTTAAACCGGGGTGTCGGGGGTATCTTGTACACCATGGCACCCAGGGTCAAGGGGGCTCCCAAATGGAGGCAGGAGATGGCTCGCACTGGGTTGTCTGGAGAGGTCGTATAACACCGCACCTAGGGTCGACAGGGCTCCTTGACAGGGGAGACGTCTCGAACCAGGGTGTCGGGAGAAACTTGTACACCATCGCACCCAGCATTGAGTTGGCTTCCTCCTCGATGGGGGAGACGCCTCTAACAAATGTGTCCAGCAGAGCTCATACACCACCACGCCCAGGGTCTAGGGGCCTCCTTCCTCAATGGGAGAGATGCCTCAAACTGGGGTGTGGGGGGGAGCTCAAACACCCCTACGTCCAGGGCCGAGGGGGCTCCCACCTCCAAGGAAGAAACGTCTTGAACCGTGGTATTATGGGGAATTCGTACACACCCATGCCCAGGGTCGAGGCGGCTCCCGCCTCTATGGGGGAGATGTCTTGAACCAGGTTGTCTGGGGGAGCTTGTACACTATCACTCCCAGGGTCGAGAGGGCTCCCACCGTGAAGTGGGAGACGCCTAACAAATGGGTGTTGGGGGAGCTTGTACACCACCGCACCCATGGTCGAGTGGGATCCCACCTCCATGCAGGAGATGCCTAGCACAGGGGATTGGGGGGAGCTTGTACAACACCACAACCAGTGTCAAGGGGGCTACTGCCTCCACGCAGGATATGCATTGGAGTGGTGTGTGGGGGGAGCTTGTACACCATTGCACCCAGGGTCGAATGGGCTCACCCCTCGACTAGGGAGATGCCTGGAACCAGGGTGTGTGTGGGGGGACTCATACACCACTGCAACCTGGTTCGAGGAAGCTCCCGCCTTGATGCGGGAGATGCCTCCACCGGGGTGTTGGGGTGAGCTTGTACACCACCATGCCCAGGGTCAATGTGGCTCCCCCCTCTACAGGGGAGACACCTTGAATTGGGGTATCAGATGGAGCTCTTACACCACTGCGCCCAGGTTCGAGGGGCTACCCCCTCGCAGGGGAAGACGCCTTGAAACAGGGTGTCATGGGGAGCTTCTACACCACCGCTCCCAGGATTGAGGGGGCTTCTCGCTTGATGGAGGAGACACTTTGAACCAGGGTTTATGGGCGATCTCCTACACCACCACCCCAGGGTCTAGGGGGCTCCTGCATTGAAGTGGGAGACTCCGTGCTGTAGTCCTGCTGCAGCAAAATAACCGGGGGGTGACGAAGAACTTGTGTACATTGATACAGCAGGAGTAGGAGCCGTTTATTGTAGGACAGGAGTGGTATATATACATTCCACACAGCTTATCTTAATTAACATAAAATAGATACAGCAGTCAACCAATAAGGAATCTCCACACTTAATGGCTCAGTGGTGTTACTTCACAAACCACTCCCTCTGGCAAATTGCCAGGTGCCATCCTGACTTGTTTACAGACTCTAACATTTCCCCCTTTTGTTTAATTTAAATAACGACCATAGTGGTTTTTACACAAACACCATAAATAATCTGCTATGAGCAGAAGGGGAGGATACAAAATGTCACAATACCAAGACAATTGATGGCTCTATGCAAGAAGCCCTTGGAAAAATTATACCAGCAATGACACCATTTGTAAAGATACCAAGTTACAATTTGTTGTAGCTTACAGTTTGTTGTCTCAGTCCAGGTAAAGCAGTGTCTCAATAGATTAACTCACAGTCCATGTAAATCACAGTCCAGGTAAGTTCTGCAGGCAGCTAGCTTGATCTAAAGTCTCCTCCGGTTTTCAGCAACACTGGAGATTCTTCCATCCTCGTCCTCATTGGCACTGGGATGAAGGCAGGAACTCCTACAGTGATGCTAAAGAAAATCCTGTAGTATTCCAGCAGGCAGTAAGAAAACAACCTTTTGAACAATTTAGCACATTATCTCAAGGTTTTTTACATTTGAAATAGGCCTTAATGGCGCTCATTACTCACTAGCTTCCAGGTGTGGGAGAACCATTGTAGTTACTGGCCTTGGAAATGATCAAACTTCAGGGACATTGGCTGTCGTCCGCCTGCAGTGACCTGGCCCTGGGGAGAGTCCAGGGAGTGTCCCGGACTCAAACTGCCACTGGGCACAGGGAGCAAGAGCCCGCGAGACTGTGCCTCCAGGTCAGGTCTAGTTTTGGGCTCTCACAGTTGCGTCCCGCTCCCCGGGCGGGGGGGGGGGGGTTTGGGAAGAGCCGGCTGCTGCTGCTTGGAAAGTCCTTGCTGCGCTATGACCTGGCTCCAGCATGCGGCAGCCTCCTGTGCCAATTTACGCACCCTCCGGTATCGAAAAGTATTCAGTAATAGCCTTTTTTTAAAATGTTGTTTCAAAACATTACATAGTTCTTGACATATCATATTTCACACTTTGATTCAAGTGGGTTATGAACTCCCATTTTTACCCCATATACATATTGCAGAATCACATCTCGGTTACACATCCACTGATTTACATATTGCCATACTAGTGTCTGTTGTATTCTGCTGCCTTTCCTATCCCTACTATGCCCCCTCCCCTCCCCTCCCCTCCCCTCTTCTCTCTCTACCCCATTTACTGTAATTCATTTCTCCCCCTTGTTTTTTTCCCCTTTCCCCTCACTTCTTCTTGTATGTAATTTTGTATAACCATGAGGGTCTCCTTCCATTTCCATGCAATTTCCCTTCTTCTCCCTTTCCCTCCCACCTCTCATCCCTGTTTAATGTTAATCTTCTTCTCATGCTCTTTGTCCCTACTCTGTTCTTAGTTACTCTCCTTATATCAAAGAATACATTTGGCATTTGTTTTTAGGGATTGGCTGGCTTCACTTAGCATAATCTGCTCTAATGCCATGCATTTCCCTGCAAATTCCATGATTTTGTCATTTTTTAATGCAGAGTAATACTCCATTGTGTATAACTGCCCATTTTTTTTATCCATTCGTCTATTGAAGGGCATCTAGGTTGGTTCCACAGTCTTGCTATTGTGAATTGTGCTGCTATGAACATCCATGTAGCAGTGTCCCTGTAGTATGCTCTTTTTAGGTCTTTAGGAATAGACCGAGAAGGGGAATAGCTGGGTCAAATGGTGGTTCCATTCCCAGCTTTCCAAGAAATCTCCATACTGCTTTCCAAATTGGCTGCACCAATTTGCAGTCCCACCAGCAATGTACAAGTGTACCCTTTTCCCCACATGCTCGCCAGCACTTGTTGTTGTTTGACTTCCTAATGGCTGCCAATCTTACTGGAGTGAGATGGTATCTTAGGGTGGTTTTGATTTGCATTTCTCTGACTGCTAGAGATGATGAGCATTTTTTCATGTACTTGTTGATTGATTGTATGTCCTCCTCTGAGAAGTGTCTGTTCAGGTCCTTGGCCAATTTGTTGATTGGGTTATTTGTTTTCTTATTGTTTAATTTTTTGAGTTCTTTGTATACTCTGGATATTAGGGCTCTGTCTGAAGTGTGAGCAGTAAAGATTTGTTCCCAGGATGTAGGCTCCCTATTTACCTCTCTTATTGTTTTGTTTGCTGAGAAAAACTTTTTAGTTTGAGTAAGTCCCATTTGTTGATTCTAGTTATTAACTCTTGTGCTATGGGTGTCCTATTGAGGAATTTGGAGCCCCACCCCACAGTATGTAGATTGTAGCCAACTTTTTCTTCTATCACACGCCATGTTTCTGATTTGATATCAAGCTCCTTGATCCATTTTGAGTTAACTTTTGTGCATGGCGAGAGAAAGGGATTCAGTTTCATTTTGTTGCATATAGATTTCCAGTTTTCCCAGCACCATTTGTTGAAGATGCTGTCCTTCCTTCATTGCATGCTTTTAGCCCCTTTATCAAATATAAGATAGTTGTAATTTTGTGGATTGGTTTCTGTGTCATCTGTTTTGTACCATTGTTCTACCCACCTGTTTTAGTACCAATACCATGCTGTTTTTGTTACTATTGCTCTGTAGTATAGTTTGAGATCTGGTATCGCTATACTGCCTGATTCACACTTCCTGTTTAGAGTTGTTTTCGCTATTCTGGGTCTTTTATTTTTCCATATGAATTTCATGATTGCTTTATCTATTTCTACAAGAAATGCCATTGGGGTTTTGATTGGCATTGCATTAAACCTATAGAGAACTTTTGGTAATATCGCCATTTTGATGATGTTAGTTCTGCCTATCCATGAACAGGGTTTATTTTTCCATCTTCTAAGATCGTCTTCTATTTCTCTCTTTAGGGTTCTGTAGTTTTCATTGTATAAGTCTTTCACCTCTTTTGTTAGGTTGATTCCCAAGTATTTTATTTTGTTTTTTTTTTTTTGAGGATATTGTGAATGGAGTGGTTGTCCTCATTTCCATTTCAGAGGATTTGTCGCTGATATACAGGAATGCCTTTGATTTATGCGTGTTGATTTTATATCCTGCCACTTTGCTGAATTCATTTATTAGCTCTAATAGTTTCTTTGTAGACCCTTTTGTGTCTGCTAGGTAGAGAATCATGTCTTCTGCAAATAGTGATAATTTAAGTTCTTCTTTTCTTATTTTTATGCCTTTAATTTCATTTGTCTGTCTAATTGCTCTGGCCAGTGTTTCAAGAACTATGTTGAACAGAAGTGGTGAGAGAGGGCATCCCTGTCTTGTTCCAGGATTTTAGAGGAATGCCTTCAATTTTTCTCCGTTCAGAATGATATTAGCCTGAGGCTTAGCATAGATAGCTTTTACAATATTGAGGTATGTTCCTGTTATCCCTCGTTTTTCTAGAGTTTTGAACATAAAGGGATGCTATAGTTTGTCGAATGCTTTTTCTGCATCTATTGATATGATCATATGGTTCTTATCTTTAAGTCTATTGATGTGGTGAATAACATTTATTGATTTCCATATATTGAACCAGCCTTGTATCTCAGGGATGAATCCTACCTGATAATGGTGCACAATTTTTTTGATATGTTTTTGTATCCAATTCGCCAGAATTTTATTGAGGATTTTTGCATCTCCAAATTCATTCTATGAGGCCAACATCACCCTGATTCCTAAACCAGACAAAGACTCTTCAAAGAAAGAAAACTACAGACCAATATCTCAGTAATAGCCTTTTGCTGCAATTTTTTTTTCCTGATAATCCTTCTTCTTCTGAACTTTCTTTTTCTTTCTGATTAGAGTTCCTTGGCTTTTATAAACACATGCCCTAACTATTCTTGGTTCCATTGGGGTGCCTTCTTTCCTTAGTAATTTACCTAACACCCCTTCCATATTTTGATCACAAAGACAATACAACATTTCAAGACAAAACAAGACACAAACATACTGTATCAATCTTCTCCATTTTCTCAAAATGGCCATTTTTCTTTTTGCCCTATCTGTTTAGGGACAAGCAGGTTTGCTCCCGTCCTATCTATGGACCGGCAGCTTTTTTTTTTTTCTCTCAATTACCCCCGAGTGTCCCAGGGCTCCCCATACGGGCCACCATCTGCCGCAGTCCTGCTGCAGCAAAATAACCGGGGGGTGACGAACAACTTGTGTACATTGATACAGCAGGAGTAGGAGCCGTTTACTGTAGGACAGGAGTGGTATATATACATTCCACACAGTTTATCTTAATTAACATAAAATGGATACAGCAATCAACCAATAAGGAATCTCCACATTTAATTGCTCAGTGGTGTTACTTCACAAACCACTCCCTCTGGCAAATTGCCAGGCGCCATCCTGACTTGTTTATAGACTCTAACAACTCCGCAATCCGAGGTATCCGGGTGCCCATACACCACCTCACCCAGAGTCATTGGGGCTCCACCCTCGACGGGGGAGATGCCTCTAACCGGGGTGTAGGAGGGAGCTCTTACACCACAGATCCTGGGGTTGAGGGGGCTCCCGAATTGAGGCGGGAGATGCCTTGCACCGGGGTGTTTGGGCGAGCTTGTATACCAATAGGCCCAGGGTCGTAGGGGCTCCCCCTCGACAGGGGAGACACCTCTAACCAGGGTGTTTGGGGAGCTTGTACACCACTGAAACCTGGTTCAAGGAAGCTCCCACCTCGAGGTGGGAGATGCCTCGCCGGAGATGTTGGGGTGAGCTTGTACACCTTCGTGCCAAGGGTCGATGTGGCTCCCCCCTGGACAGGGGAGATACCTCGAATGGGGATGTTGGATAGAGCTTGTACACCACCATGCCCAGGCTAGAGGGGGTTTCCCCCTGGATGGGGGAGATGCCTCGAACCGAGGTGTTTTGGTGAGATTGTACACCATCGTGCTCAGGGTCTAGGGAACTTCCACCTCAAGGCAGGAGATGCCTTGCATTTTGTCAGGGGGAGCTCATACACCACCCGTGACCAGGGTCAAGGGGGCTCCCCCTTCGAGGCAGGACATGCCTCACACTTGGGTGTGGGGGAGCGCATACACCACCACACCCAGTAATGAGGGGGTTCCCCGCTCCACAGGGGAGACACCTCAATCCATGGTGTCGGGGGAGATCTACACCATCACGCTCAGGGTCGAGGAGGCTGCCCCCTTGATGGGGGAGATGCCTTGAATAGGGGTGTCAGCGGGAGATCATACACCACCACATCCAGGTTGAGTGGGCTCCCCACTCGACGGGGGAGATGCCTCAAATGGGGGTGTGGAGGGAGCTCATACACCACCACATCCAGGGTAGAGGGGGCTCCTGCCTTGAGGTGGGATAGGCCTCGAACCTGGGTGTTGGTGGGAGCTCATACACCACTGTGCCCAGGGTTGTGGTGGCTTCCCCCTAGACAGGGGAGATGCCTCGTACCGGGATTTCGGGGAGAGCTCGTACACCACCGCACCCAGGGTTAAGGTTGTGCCCCCCTCAATGGGGGAGATGCCTTGTACTGGGGTGTTGGGGGGAACTCGTACACCACCACGCCTGGGTTGAGGGAACTCCCACCTTGAGGCGGGAGACGTCTCGCACTGTGGTGTGGGGTGAGCTCCCACACCACCATGCCCAGGGTCGAGGGGCTCCTCCCTAGACGGGAAATATGCCTCGAATCGGGGTGTCTGGTGGAGTTCGCACATCATCGTGCCAAGGGTCGAGGTGGCTCCCCCCTCGAAGGGGAGACACCTCAAACGGGGTTGTCTGGGGGAGCTCCTATACCACAGTGCTCAGGATTGAGGGTGCTCCCCCCTCAACAGGGGAGATTCCTCGAACTAGGATGTCAGGGGGAGCTCGTACACCACCGCATCGAGGTTTGAGCGGATACCACCTTGAAGGGGGAGACAACTTGAACTGGGTGTCATGGGGAGCTCGTACACCACCGCTCCCAGGGTCGAGAGGGCTCCCTCCACAAGACTCGTACCTGGAAGTTGGGGGGAGTTCCTACACCACTGTGCCCAGGGTGAGGGGGGCCCTGCCTTGAGGTGGGAGATGCCTGGCACTGGGGTATGGGGGGAGACTGTACACCACCACACCCAGTGTCAAGGGGGCTCCTACCTTGAAGCAGGAGAGGCCTTGAACTGGGATGTCGGTGGGAGCTCTTACACCAGGGCACCCAGTGTCAAGGGGGCTCCTCCCTCAATGGGGGAGATGCCTCCAACCCGGGTGTCAGGAGAAGCTTGTACACCACGGCACCCAGCATCAAGGGGGCTCATTCGTCGACAGGGGAGACACCTCCAACTGAGGTATCATGGGGAGCTCCTACACCACCACACCCAGGGTAGAGGGGGTTACCCAATTGATGGGGGAGACAACTCCAACCGGGGTGTAGGAGGAAGCTCATACACCAATGCACCCAGGGTCATGGGGCTTCCTCCTCAAGACAGGAGACACCTTGCACCAGAGTGTTGGGAGAAGCTGGTACACCACCCCAACCAGGGTTGAGGGGGCTACTGCCTTGACTCAGCAGATACCTCGAAGTGGGGTGTCAGGGGGAGCTCCTACAACATGGAACCCAGGGTCGCAGGGGATCCCAGCTTGATGGAGGATACTCCTCAAACAGGGTTCTCCGGGGTAGTTCTTACACCACCGTGCCAAAGGATCGAGTGTGCTTCCCCACCCCTCCCCAACGGGTGTGATACCTCGAACCAGGGTGTCGTGTCAAGGGGAGTTCATACACCACTGCGCCCAGGATGGAGGGGGCTGCCCCCTCGATGGGGGAGACACCTCAAACCAGGGAATTGGAGGGAGCTCTTAAAAGACTGCACTCAGTGTTGAGGGGGCTCCCTGCTCGACTTGGGAGATGCCTCAAACAAGGGTGTCGGGCTGTGCTCCTACACCACAGTGCCCAGGGTCGAGGGGCTTCCCTCCTCGAGAGGGGAGATGCCTTGACTGTGGGTGTGTGTGTGGGAGCTCCTACACCACTGCAATCAGGGTCGATGGGGGTACCGCCTTGATGTGGGAGACTCTTTGAAAAGGGTGTCGGGGGAACTAGTATACCACTGCACCCAGTTTCTTGGTGGCTTTCCCATCAAAGGAGGAGACTCCTTGAACTGGGGTGTTGGAGGGAGCTCGAACACCACCACAATCAGGGTTGAAGGGGTTTCCCCCTCTATGGGGGAGATACCTCGAACCGTGGCATCAGGTTGAGTTTTACACCACCGTGACCAGGGTCGAGGGGGCTCCACCATTGACAGTGAGGGCCGCTTCAAACCAGGGTGTCAGGGGGAGCTTTTACATCACTGCTCCCAGGGTTTAGGGGGTTCCCTATCGACAGGGTAGATGCCTTGAACTGAGGTATTGGGGGGAGCTCCAACACCATCACACTCAGGGTCGAGGGGGATCCCACCTCAAAGCGGGAGATGCCTCGAACAGGGGTGTGAGGGGAACACTGCATTCAGGGTAGAGGGGGATCCTGCCTTGACAGAGGAGAGGCCTCGAACTGAGGAGTTGAAGGGAACTCCTACTCCACGGCACACAGTATGGAGGGGGCTCCACCCTCGATGGGGGAGACACCTTCAAATGGGGTGACGGTGGGAGCTCCTACACCTCTGTGCCCAGTGTAGAGCGTGTTCCCCGTTCGACTAGGGAGACACCTCCAATCGGGGTGCCACTGGGAGCTCATACACCAACTCATCCAGGGTCGAGGCATCTCCCACCTCAGGGCTAGAGACGCCTTGAACCAGGGTGAGGGGGAGATCATACACCACTGGGTCCAGGGTCGAGGGGGCTCCCCCCTTGACGGGGGAGACCCTTCGAACCAGGGTGTCTTGGGGAGCTCGTACATCACGGGACCCAGTGTCGTGGGGGCTCCCGCCTCCAGGCGGGAGATGCCTCCAATGGGGTCTTGGGGGGAGCTCACATACCATCTCACACCAGGGTGTCTGGGGGAGGTCCTATACCACCACAACCAGCATTGGTCGGGCTCCCACTCCACGGCGGTAACACCTCAAACTGTCATGTACGGGCAAGAGCGTACAACACTGCATTCAGCATCGAGCGGGCTCCCGGCTCGATGGGAGAGATGCCTGGAACCGGGGTATTGGTGGGAGCTCGTACAACACTGCACCCAGAATAGAGGTGGTTCCCCCCTTGATGGAGGAGATGCCTCTAACTGGAGTGTCGGACGAGTTCATACACCACCACACCCAGGATCGAGGGGGATCCCTCCTAAGGCGGGGGATCTCATACAACACTGCACCTAGGGAGATGCCTCGACCATGACCCACTACACCCAGGGTCCAGGTGACTCCCACCTTGAGGCAGTAGACGCCTCTCACAGGCGTGTCTGGGGGAGCTTGGATACCACTGCTCCCAGTGTCGAGAGGGCTCCCACAGCGAGGCGGGAGGCAGCTGGTACATCACCCCGCCCAGGGTCAAGGTGGCTTCCTGCTCTATGGGGGAGATGCCTCCAACCGGGATGGTGGGGAAAGCTCCTAAACCACCACACTCAAGTTCGAGCGGGCTACCGCCTTGACTGGGGAGATGTCTCTTACTTGGGTGTCAGGGGGAGCTCATCCACCACCATACCCAGGGTCGTGTGTGCTCCTCATTCGACGGGGGAGACACCTGGAACTGGAGTGTTGGGAGGAACTTGTACACATCTGAACCCAGTGTTGAGGGGGCTCCCCCATCGAATTGAACCGGGACGTTTGGGGAGCTCATAAAACACTGATCCATGGTCGAAGGGGCTCCCCCCCGATGGAGAAGACACCTCAAATGCGGGTGTTGGAGGAGCTCTTACAACACCGTTCCCAGGGCCGAGGGGGCTCCCCACTTATTGTGGGAGATGCCTAGTACTGGGTGTCAGTGGGGGGGTAGCTCTTACACCACCGCGTCCAGGGTTGAGTGAGCTCCCCTCTTGACGCATGAGATGCCCCCAACTGGGGTGTTGGGTGGAGCTCATACACCACTGCTCCCAGGATCAAGAGGACTCCTGCAGAGAGAAGAGAAGGGACACACCTCGCACCTGGGTGTCAGGGGGAGCTCATACACCACCACATACAGGGTTGAGTGGACTCCCCTGAGACGCCTTGAACTGGGGTGTTGGGGGGAGCTTGTACACCCCTCATACAGGGTCAAGTGGGCTCCCCCCTCAACGGGGAGATGCCTTGAACTGGGTTGTCGGGGGGAGCTCTTACACCACTGCTCCCAGTGTCGAGAGGGCTCCCACTGTGAGGCAGGAGACGCTTGGCACCTGTGTGTCAGGGGCAGCTCGTACACCACCCTGCCCAGGGTCAAGGTGGCTTCCTGCTCTATGGGGGAGATGCCTCAAACTGGGGAGTTGGGGAGAGGTCGTAAACCACCACACTGAGGGTCGACAGGTTACTGCCTTGATGGGGGAGACACCTCGAACTGGAGTGTCGGGAGGAACTCTTACACCACGGAACCCAGTGTCAGGTGGCTCCCTCATGAAGGGAGAAATGAGTTGAACCAGGGTGTGGGGGAGGAGCTCATAAAACACCAAGCCCATGGTCTAAGGGGGTCCCCCCTTGATGGAGAAGACACCTCAAATGTGGGTATTGGGGGAGCTCATACACCACCACCACCGTTCCCAGGGTTGAGGGGGCTCCCTGCTCCTCAGGGGAGATGCCTAGTACCGGGTGTCGGGGGAAGCTCTTACACTTGGGCACCCAGGGTAGAGAGTGCTCCCCCATTAATAGGGGAGATGCCTCAAACTAGGGTGTCAGTTGCAGCTTGTATCTCCGCATCCAGGGTTGAGTGGGTTCCCCTCTCAACTTGGGAGACAACTCGAATGGGGGTGTTGGGTGGAGCTCCTACACCACTGCTCCCAGCATCAAGAGGGCTCCCGCCAAGAGGCAGGACATGCCTCGCACCTGGGTGTGTGTGTGGGGGAGCTCATACACCACCATGCCTAGGGTCGAGGGGGCTCTCCCCTTGATAGTATTTATGCCTGAACTGGGGTGTCGGGGGGATCTTGTACACCACCATTCCCAGGGTCGAGTGTTCTCCCTCTTCGAAGATGGAGACATTTCACATCTGGGTGTCAGGGGGAGCTCCTACACCACAGCACCCAGGGTTCAGGGAGCTCCCCCTTCTAAGGGGGAGACGCCTCTAACCAGAGTATCAGGGGGATCTCGTACACCACCGCACCCAGGTTCAAGGTGGCTTCCCCATTGAAGGGGGCGACACCTCTAACTGGGTATCAGGGGGAGCACATACACCACTGCCCCGAGGGTCATGGATCTCCCCCGTCAACAGAGGAGATGATTTGAACAGGGTGATGGGGGCAGCTCGTACACAACTGCACCCAGGTTTGAGGGGTCTCCCCCATTGATGGGGGAGACCCCTCAAAACAGGGTTTCGGGGGAACTCATAAACCACAACACCCAGGGTCAAGGTGGCTCCCAAATTAGCGTGGGAAATGCCTTGAACTTGGGTGTCTGGGGGAGCTCATATATCACCGCCTCCAGTGTCCAAGGGGCCCTGTCCCCAATGGGGGAGACACCTGGAACCAGGGTGTCATAGGGAGATCTTATACTACTGCACCCAGGGTCGAGTGGGCTTCAGCTTAGAGGTGGGAAACGCCTCAACCTGGGTGTCAGGGGAAACTAGTACATCACCTCGCCCAGGGTCCATGGGGCTCCAGATGGGGGAAAAGCCTCAAACGGGGGTTTCAGGGGAGCTCATACACCACCGTGTCCATGGTTGACGGTGCTCACTCCTCAGCAGGAAAGACACCTAGAACGAGGGTGTTGGGGGGAGCTCATACACCTCCGCGCCCAGGGTCAAGGTGGCTCCTCCCTTGATGGGTTTACACCTCAAACTGGGGTGTTGGGGAGAGCTTGTACACCATCACACCTAGGGGCAAGTGGGCTACCGACTCTAAGTGGGAGACGCCTCGAAGTGGAGTGTCGGGAGGAACTTGTACACCACCGAACTCAGTGTCGAGGTGGCTCCCCATCGAAGGGGGATACGCCTTGAACCAGATTTTCAGGGAGAACTCGTAAACCACCATGCCCAGGGTCGAAGGGGCTCCCACTAGACAGAGAAGACACCTCAAATGGGGGTGTCGGGGGAGCACGAACAGGGCCATGCCCAAGGTCGAGGGTGCTCCCTGCTCGACAGGGGAGAAGCCTAGAACTAGGTGTCAGGGGGAGCTCTTACACCACCGCACCCAGTGTCTAGGGGGATGTCCCCTCGACAGGGGAGATGCCTCAAACTGGGATGTTGGTTGGAGCTCATACTCCACTGCACCCAGGGTCGAGGGGGCTCCCACCTCGAGGCAACAGATGCCTCGCACCAGGGTGTCAGGGGGAGCTCGTACATCCCCGAACCCAGGGTGGAGGGGGCTACCCATTTGACAGGGGAGATGCCTCCAACTAGGGTGTCCGGGGGAGCTCATACACCCCAGTGCACAGGGTCAAGGGGGCTCCTCCCTCGGTGGGTGAGATGCCTTGAATTGGGGTGTCTGGGGGAGCTCATTCATCACCACTCCCAGTGTTGAGAGGGCTCCCACATTGAGGCGGGAGACACCTCTCACCTGGGTGTCGGGGGAAGCTTGAACACCACCGTGCCCAGATTCAAGGGGGCTTCCCGCTATATGGGGAAGATGCCTCAAACCAGAGTGTAGGGGAGAGCTCGTACACCACTGCACCAAGTCCAGGGAGCTTCCACCCAGGATGGGGGAGACACCTCACACCGAGGGTGTCATGGGGAGCACGTATACCACAGCACCCAGGGTCGACTGGGCTCCAGCCTTGAGGCGGAAGATGGCTTGAACCGGAGTGTTGGTAGGAACTCATACATCACCACACCCAGTGTCTAGGTGGCTCTCCCAAAGAAGGGGAAGACACCTGGAACTGGGGTGTTGGGAGAAGCTCCTACACCACCACGCCCAGGGTCGAGGGGGGTCCCACCTCAAAGCAGGAGACACCTAGAAGTGGGGAATCGGAGGGAGCTCATACACCACTGCACCCAGGGTTGTGGGGGCTCACCATTGAAGGGGGAGATGCCTCGGACCGGGGTATCCTGTGGAGCTTGTAAGCCACCGTGCCCAGAGTTGAGGGGGCTTCCTCCTCAATGGGGGTTACTCCTCACACCAGGGTGTCTGGGGGAGTTCATACACCACCGTTCGCAGGGTCTATGGGGCTCCCGCATGGAGGCTGGAGATGATTCGCACGGGGTGTCTGGGGTAGCTCGTAAACACTGCATCCAGGGTTGAGGGGGCTTCTGAATCGAGGCAGAATTGCCTGGCCCCTGGGTGTCTGGGGGAGCTCATACAGCACGGCGCCCAGGGTCAAGTGGGCTTCCCCTCAACAGGGGAGAGGCCTTGACCGGGATGTTGGGAGGAGCTCGTACACCACGGTACCCAGGGTCCATGAGGCTAACTCCATGGGGGAGACACCTCTAACTAGGGTGTAGATTGGAGCTCGTACACCACGCACACAGGTCGAAGGGGCTCACCACTCAATGGGTTGTACAAGTCAGGAGGAGCTTTTACACCACCGCACCCAGGGTTGAGGGGGTTCCCACCTCAATGAGGGTGATGCCTCAAACTGACGTGTCGGGGGGAGCTCATACACGACCACATCCTGTGTCAAGGGTGCTCCCGAATCAAAGGGGGAGAAGCTTTGCACCGGGGTTTAGGGGGGAGCCCATATACAACAGCACCAAAGGTTGAATTTTCTCCTCCCTCAACAGGGGAGATGCCTCAATTGGGGGTGTTGGGGAGAGCTCATACACCATCACACCCAGGATGGATAAGGCTCCCCCATCAACAGTGGAGATGCATCGAACTGGGTGTTGCAGGGAGCTGGTACACCAACATGCCCAGGGTCGAGGAGTCTCCTCTCTTGACGAGGGAGACACCTCAAACTGTGGTGTCAGGGGGAGTTGTTACACCACCATGCCCAGGATCGAGGGGCCTTCCCGATCGACTGGGGAGACAACTCGATCTGGGGTGTAGGGGGGAGCTCATGTACAATGGCACCCAGGGTCATGTGGGCTCCCCCCTCCATGGGGAAATCCTCAAACCAGGGTGTTGGGAGGAACTCCTACCCCACCACACCCCACCACAGGGTCGAGGGGGCTCCCGCCTCAAAGCAGGAGACGCCTCTAACCTGGGTGTTGGGGGGAACTCCTACACCACCTCGCCCATGATTGAGGGGGCTCCTGCCTCAAACTGGGAAATGCCTTGAAACGTGATGTCAGAGGGAGCTCCTACATCACCGACCCAGGGTTGAGGGTGTTCCCGAATCAAAGCAGGAGACACCTCAAACCTGGATGTTGGGGGGAGCTCAAACACCTCCATGCCCAGGGTTGAGGGGGCTCCCCTCTCGATGGGGGAGATGCCTCTGACTGGGGTGTCAGAGGGAGCTCGTACACCACCGCACCCAGGGTTGAGGGGGCTGCTGCCTCCAGTTGGGAGACGCCTCTCACTGGAATGTCGTGGGAAGCTCGTACTCTACTGCACCCAGGGTCGAGGAGGATCTCCGCTCAACGGGGGAGATGTCTCAAACCCGAGTGTTGGGGGAGGCTCGTACACCACCGCACCCAGTGTTGAGGGGGCTCCAGCCTCAATGGGGGAGATGCCTCACACTGGGGTTTCTGGGGGAGCTCATACACCACCGCACCCAGGGTCAAGGGGGCTCGCAGGAGATGCCTTGCACTGGGGTATCAGGGGGAGCTCCTACAACACTGCGCCCATCGTCTACGAAACTCCCTCCTTGAACCAGGAAACACCTCGAAACAGGGTGTTGGGGGGAGCTCCTACACCACGGCGCCCATGGTGAGTGTGCTTCCCCTCAACGGAGAAGACTCCTCTAACTGGGGTTCAGATGAAGCTCATACACCACCGCACCCAGGGTTGAGGGGGCTACCACTTCCAGTCGGGAGATGCCTCACATCGAGTGTCAGGGGGAGCTCCTACACCACCGCACCCTAGGGTCGAGGAAGATCCCCCCTGAACGGGGGAGATGCCTCAAACTGGAGTATTGGGGGAGGCTCCTACACCACCAAGACCATTGTTGAGTGAGTTCCCGCCTTGAACCAGGAAATGCCTCAAAACAGGGTGTTGGGGGGAGATGCCTCTAACTGGGCGTTGGAGGGAGCCCATACAACACAGCACCCAAGGAATAGGGGCCACTGGGATATGGGGGGAGATTGTACACCACCACACCCAGGATCGAGGGGGCTCCACCCTCGAAGGGGGAGACGCCTCCACTGGGGTTTCATGTGGAGCTCATACACCAACACACCCAGGGTCAAGGGGGCACCCCCTGCGAGGTGGGAGAAGCCTCACACTGGGATGTTGGGGCATGCTAGTACCGCAACCAGTGTTGAGGGGGCTCCCCTCGACAGGGGAGATGCCTCAAACTGGGATGTTGGGGGGATCTCATATATTCCCTGTCCAGGGTCAGGTGGTTCCCTCAACTGGGGAGATGCCTCCAATGGGGTGTTGTGGGAGGTCATACACCACTGCACCCAGGTTTGAGGGGGCTCCCTCCTCGATGGGGGAGACAACTCAATCGGGGGTGTCTGGTAGAGATGGCACACCACCGTGCCCAGGGTTGAGGGGGTTCCACCCTAGATGGGGGAGAAGCCTAGAACCAGGGTGTCGGGGGAGTTCATACACCACCACGTCCAGGGTGGAGGGGACTCCCCCTTGACGGGGGAGATGCCTCACACCGGGGGTGTCAGGGGGAACACCTACACCCCCAGGCCCACGGTCAAGGGAACGCCTACCTTGAGGAGGGAAACTTCTAGCACCAGGGTGTGTGTGTGTGTGTGGGGGGAGATCGTACAAAACCGCACCCAGTATCTAGGTGGCTCCTCTCTCGATGGTAAAGACGCCTCCAACGGGGGTGTCGGGGAAGCTCGTACATCACCGTGCCCAGGGTAGGGGGCTTCCCAATTGAAAGGGGAGACACCTCGAACTGGGGTGTCAGTGAGAGCTCATATACAACTGCACACAGGGTCATGGGGGCTCCCCTCTCCACAGGGAAAAGCCTCGAACCAGGGTGTCTGGGGGAGCACCTAGACCACCATGTCAGGGTCGATGGGGCTCACGCCTCTAACCAGGAAATGCCTCAAAACAGGGTATCTAGAGGAGCTCCTACATCACTGCGTCCAAGATTGAGTGGTTTCCCATCTTGAATCAGGAGACAACTCGAATCTGAGTGTCAGGGGGAGCTCTTATACCACCGCACCCAGGATGGAGGAGGCTCCCCGCTTGACGGGGGAGATGCCTCGAACAAGGGTGTTGGTGGGAGATTGTACTCGACCTTACCCAGGGTCAAGGGGACTCCCAAATCAAGGCGGGACCCTTCCCACTGGGGTGTCTAGGGGAGCTCTTATACCACCACACCCAGTGTCGAGGGGGATCCCACCTCGAGGAGGGGGTTGACTCCCACTGGGGTGTTGGGGGAGCTGTACACCACCGCTCCCATTCTCAAGTGTGCTCCCTAGTCCATGGGCCGATCGGGGTGGTGGTGGGAACTCGTACACAACCATGCCCAGAGTTTAGTAGGCTCACCCCTTGACAGAGGAGACACCTTGAACCAGGGTGTCGGGGGAGCTCATACACCATAGCTCCCAGGGTAGAGCGGGCTTCTGCAGAGAAGCGGGAAATGCCTAGCACCTGGGTGTTGGGAGGAGCTTGTATACCACCATGCCTAGGGTCGAAGGGGCTCCCCAGTCAATGGGGTTTACACCTTGAACTGGGGTGTTGGGGGAGCTCGTACACCACCGTGCCCAGGGTTGAGGGGGCTCCCTCTTCTACGATGGAGATGCCTGGCACCTGGGTGTCAGAGGGAGCTCATACATCGCCGCACCCAGGGTCGAGGGGGCTCCCCTTCAACGGGGAAGATGCCCTAAAACAACTTAATTCTAGAAGACTATATGAAAATAAAAATAGGAAAAAATATATTTATTGAAATACCTAACCATATTATTTAGTCAGGTGTCTTTGATACTGCACAGGATTCTTCTGTTTGCTGGCCCCACTATGCTCCACACTTTTGGAACTTCTAGGATTTATGGTACTCTAAAGAGTTTAGGGATAGAGTTAGGGTTAGGGCCAGGCTTAGGGGTAGGGTTAGAGATAGTATTAGGGTTAGTGTTAGTTTTGAGCTAATTTCTTTGATACTGGGCAGGTTTCATATATTTCCTAGCCCAACTATGCAGCCATGTTTGGGCCTTCTAGGTGCAATGGTTCACTGTCAGGAACAGTTAGTATTTTCAGGTTTCACTGCATTTTTCTTATATGGGTGAATAAAAATCAAGCTGGACATCAAACAGTGTTTCTGTTTTCTGCTTGAAACTTCACACACTCAATCAGTTTCAGAATGCATTGTGTTGTTTCTTTCTGGTTGAAGTAGCCCCCAGCTTATGCATGCAAAACCAACTATTTCCGAGAGAACTCTATGAAAAAACAGGAGAATACACATTTACTGAAATACCTAACTAAATATTTAGTCAGATGTCTTTTATACTGCATGGGACTCATCTTTTTGCTGAACCAATTATGCTCCACACTTTTGGGATTCCTAGGATCAATGATTCTCTAAATAGTTTAGGCATAGGATTATGGTTAGGGTTAGGGTTAGGGTTAGGGCTAGGGTTAGAGCTACTCTTAAGATTAGACATAGTTTTTGACCAATTTCTTTGATAGTGGGCAGGTTTCATCTTTTCCCTAGCCTAACTATACTCACCAAGTTTGGGCCTTCTAGGTGCAACTGTTCGCTGTCAGGAACAATTTGTATTTTCAGGTATCTCTGCATTTTGACCTGCATGGGTGAATGGAAATCCAGCTGGAAAACAAAGGGGTTTGTGCTAGCTTCTTGAAACTTCAAACCCTCGATCAGTTCTCCATAAGCATTGTCTGCTTTGTTTCTTGTATAAGAAGCCCAAAGCTTAAGCACACAAAAATAAGTTGATCCAAGAGCACTTTATATGAGAACAGTGAAATACCCAGTTACTGAAATTCCTCCCCCAATTGTTTGGTCAGTTTTCTTTGATAAGGCACAGAAATTCATCTGTTTGTTAGCTCACTAGGCTCCCCAAGTTTGGGACTCCAAGTATCAATGGTTCACTAACAGATTAGGGTTAGGGTCAGGATTTGTGTTAGTTTTAGGGCTAAGGTTACAAGCTTGTGTTATGGTTAGAGTTAGGTTTTGTCTAGTTTCTTTGATACTGGGTAGGATATATCTTTTACCTACCCTAACAACGTATGCCAATCTAGGTGCAAGTGTTCCTAAAATTCAAACTGTTCATGCAATCGAATGCTTCAACCTAGAAGAACTAAATTTGGGGGGCCAAGTGTGACTGGAATACTGATCATTACCGCCAAGTATCATCAAGATCGGGTGAAAAAATATTTGCTGGGATTTCAGGAAACTCGGAGTTCTGTGGAAGCTTGGCAAACGTGTTGAAATGAAAGTGATATTTCGCAGACTGACAAGTGCCTCTGCTTAGGGCTACTTTAATAGGGAACAAGCATAGAGATTGCACTGAGAACTAATTCAGTGTGTCAAGTTTCAAGCAGCTAGCAAAAACCGTGTTTGATTTAGAGTTCCAACTGGGAGTATACCTATAGGGGAAAACAAAGTGAATCCTAAAAATTCAAAGTGTTCCTGCAAACGAACAATTTAACCTAGAAGAATGAAATTAGGGGAGCCAAGTGCAGCTGGAATACTGATGATTCCTGCAACCTATCAACAAGATTGGTGAAAAAATATTTGCTGAGATTTCAGTAAACTCGGAGTTCTGTGGAAGCTTGGAAAACACTTTCAAATGGAAGTCTTCTTTGCTTTCCTCTGCTAAGGGCTTTTGCAAGAGGGAACAAAATATAGAGAGCACACTGAGAACTAATGCAATGTCTCAAATTTTAAGCATCTAGCAAAAACCCTGTTTGATTTAGAGTTCCAACTGCATCTCTCTATATAGGGGAAAACAAAGTGAAACCTAAGAATTCAAACTGTTCCTGCAGACAAACGCATTAACCTAGAAGAACAAAATTTGGGGACCCAAGTGTGGCTGGAGTACCCATCATTACCACCAAGTATCATCAAGATTGGGTGAAAAAAATTTTGCTGGAATTTCAGGAAATTCGGAGTTCTGAGGAAGCTTGGCAAAGGCTTTCAAATGAAAGTGTTTTTTCCATGCCTCTTCTTAGGGCTACTGCAAGAGGGAACAAAGCATAGAGAGCACACTGAGAACTAATTCAGTTTGTAAAGTTTCAAGCAGCTAGAACAAACCGTGTTTGATTAAGAGTACCAACTGAATCTCTCCCTATAGGGGAAAACGAAGTGAAACCTAAAAATTAAAACTGTTCCTGCAAACCAATGCTTCAACCTAGAAAAACTAAATTTGGGGAGCCAAGTGCAACTGGAGTACCGATCATTACCACCAAGTATCATCAAGATTGGGTGAAAAAAATTTTGCTGGGATTTCAGGAAACTCGGAGTTCTGTGGAAGTTTGGCAAATGCTTTCAAATGAAAGTGATTTTCCTTGCCTCTTCTTAGAGCTACGGCAAGAGGGAACAAAGCATAAAGAGCACACTGAGAACTAATTGAGAATGTCAAGTTTCAAGCAGCTGGCACAAACTGTGTTTGATTTAGAGTTCCAACTGCCTCTATCCCTATAGGAGAAAACGATGTGAAAACTAAAATTTCAAAGTGCTCCTGCAAAGGAACACTTGAACCTAGATGATCAAAATTTGAAGGGCCAAGTGTGACTGGAGTACCGAACATTATAGCCAAGTATCAAAAAGATTGGGTGAAAAAAATATTTGCTGGGATTTCAGTAAACTCGGAGTTCTGTGGACGCTTGGAAAATGCTTTCAAATGAAAGTGTTTTTTCCCTGCCTCTCCTTAGGGCTACTTCAAGGGGGAACAAAGCATAGAGAGCACACTGAGAATTAATTCAGTGTGTCAAGTTTCAAGGAGCTAGCACAAACCGTGTTTGATTTAGAGTTCCAACTGGGAGTATACCTGTAGGGGAAACAAAGTGAAACCTAAAAATTCAAACTGTTCCTGCAAAGGAATGCTTCCACCTAGAAGAAGGAATTTTGGGGGAACTCCAAGTGCTACTGGAGTACCAAACTTTACTGCCAAGTATCATCAAGATCAGGTGAAAAAATATTTGCTGGGATTTCAGGAAACTCGGAGTTCTATGGAAGCTTGGCAAAGGCTTTCAAATGAAAGTGTTTTTTCCTTGCCTCTGCTTAGCACTACTGCAAGAGGGAACAAAGCATAGAGAGTGCACTGAGAACTGATTCAATATGTCAAATTTCAAGCAGCTAGCACAAAATGTGTTTGATTTAGAGTTCCAACTGCATCTATCCCTATAGGGGAAAATGAAGTGAAACCTAAAATTTCAAAGTGTTCCTGCAAAGGAACGCTTCAACCAAGAAGATCGAGATTTGGGGGGCCAAGTGTGACTGGAGTACCGATCATTATGGCCAAGTATTAAAAAGATAGGGTGAAAAAATATTTGCTGGGATATCAGTAAGCTCGGAGTTCTGTGGACGCTTGGAAAATGCTTTCACATGAAAGTGTTTTTTCTCTGCCTCTCCTTAGGGCTACTTCAATAGGGAAAAAGTGGTAGAGTGAACACTAAGAATTAATTCAGTGTGTCAAGTTTGAAGCAGATAGCACAAACCGTTTTTGATTTAGACTTCCAACTGCACCTATTCCTATAGGGGAAAACTAAGTGAAACCTAAAAATTCAAACTGTTCCTGCAAAGGAACGCTTCAACCTAGAAGAAGGAAATTTGGGGGCCCAAGTGAAACTGGAGTACCGATCTTTACCACCAAGTATCATCAAGATCGGGTGAAAAAATATTTGCTGGGATTTCAGTAAACTCAGAGTTCTGTGGAAGCTTGGCAAACCTTTTTAAATGAAACTGCTTTTTCCTTTCCTCTGTTTAGGCCTATTTCAAGAGGGAAGAAAGCATAAAGTATGATCATAGAATTAATTCAGTATGTCATGTCTCAAGCAGCTAGCAAAAACCGTGTTTGTTGTAGAGTTCCAACTGCACGTAACCTTTAAGGGGAAAACAAAGTGAAACGTAATATTTCAAAGTGTTCCTGCAAATGAACACTTTAAAGTAGAAGAACAAACTTTGGGGGGCCATGTGCAACTGGACAATTGCAACTTTCTTCAACCAATCTTGTTGATACATGGCAGAAATGATCGGTACTCAGGACGCACTTGCCCCTTCAAATTGTGTTCTTCTATGTTGAAGCGTTCATTGCAGGAAGAGTTTGAATTTTTAAATTTCCTTTTGTTTCCCCATATAGGAACACATGTTGTTGCAATTCTAAATCAAACATGGTTTTTTTGCAAAATGGTTGAAACTTGCCACACTGAATTAGTTCTCAGTGTGCTCTGCATCCTTTGTTCCCTCTTGAAGTAGCCCTAAGCAGAAGCAAGGAAAAAAATCCCTAACCCTAACCCTAATCCTAAACATATCCCAAAACCTAACCCTAAGGCTAACCCTAAGACTAACCCTAACCTAACACTAACCCTCATCCTAACCATAACACTAACCCTACCTGTAACTTAAACGTTACACTAAACTTAACCAAACACTAAACCTAACTCTAAAACTAACTGAAACCTTAACCCTAACCTTAAATGAAACCCTAACCATAACCATAATCCTAACCCTAATTGTAATACAACCCCTAACCCTAATCTACCTTTAATCCTAACCCTGACGTAACACTAACCCTAACCCTAACCATAAATCTAACACTAACCCTAACCCTAACCATAACACTAACACTAACCCTAACCCTAACACTAACCCTAAACCTATCCCTAACCCTAACACTAAACTTAACCCCAAGCATAACACTATTGCTAACACTAACCCTAACCCTAACACTAACCCTAACCCTAACATGAACCATAACCCTAATCTAATCCTAACCCTAATCCTAACACTAACCCTAAACTTAACCCTAACCCTAACTCTAACATTAATGCTAACCCTACCCCTAACACTAACACTAAACCTAACCCCAAACCTAACCCCCAATCCTAACCATAAATGTAACTCTAAACCTAACATTAACTCTAAACCTATCCCTAACCCTAAAAGTATAATTAACCCTAACCCTAGCCCTAAAACAAACCTAAACCTAACCTGAACCCTAACACAAACTCTAATTCTAACACTAACACTAATCCTAACCCTAATTGTAACCCTTATCTTAACCCTAACACTAACCCTAAACTTAACATTAACCTAACCCTAACACAAACCATAACCATAACCTTAACCCAAACCATAATAATAACCCTAAGCCTAAACCTAACTCTAACCCTCATGCTAACCCTAACCCTAAACCTAACACTAACCCTAACCATAACCCTAACACTAAACCTAAACCTAAACCTAACACTAAATATAAAACTAATCCTAACTGTAACCATAAACCTAACCCTAACCCTAACACAAACCGTAACCCTAACCCTAAACCTAACTCTAACACTAACCCTAAACCTAACACTGACCCTAACCCTAAAACTAACCCCAACCCAAACACAAACCCAAAACCTAAACAAACACAAACCTTAACCCTAAACCTAAAGCTAAAACTAACACTAACCCTAACCTTTACCCTAACACAAACACTCAACCTACCCTAACACTAACACTAACCTTAACCGTAACCCTAACCCTAACATCAACCATAACCCTACCCCTAACCCTACCCCTAACAATAATTTTAACTCTAACCCTAATGTAACAATAACTTAAACCTATCCCTCATCTAACCCTAACCCTAAAACTAAACAAACCCTAACCAAACCCTAACAATAATTCTAAAACTAACCTTAACCCTAACCCTAAACCTTACCCAAACACTAACACTAGCATTAACCCTAAACCTAAATTTAAACCAAACACAAAACCTAATCCTAACCCTAACCCTAAGCTAACCGTAACCCTAACACTAACACATAAGCAAAACCAAAACTTATTGCTAATCCTAACCTTAATCCTATTGCTAACCCTAACCGTAACCCGAAACCTAACATGAACCCTAACACAAACCCTAACCCTAATTTTAACCCTAACCATAACCCTAACCCTAACCCAAAGCCTAACACTAACCCTAATCCTAACCCTAACCCTAACTCTAATCCTTTCCCTAACTCTAACCCTAATCATAAATGTGTAGTAACCCTATCCCTAACCCTAATACAAACCCTAATCCTAACAATAATCCTAACACAAACCCTATCCCTAACACTAACACTAACCGTAACCTATTCTTAACCCTAAATTTACCTAACCCTAACCCTAAACCTAAACCTAAAAATAACCTTAACTCTAACCCTAAACCTAACCCTAACACTAACTCTAACCCTAACCCTAAACCTTAGCCTAAATCTAACCCTAACACAAACCACAACCCTAATCCCAACCCTAACCTAACGCTAACCCTAACCCAAATCGTAACTGTGACCAAAACCCTAACCCTAACCCTAACCCTAAAACTAACCCTAACCTTAACCCTAAACCTAACCCTAAAACTAACCCTAACCTTAACCCTAACCCTAACCCTAAAACTAACCCTAACCCTAACACAGACTCTAACCATAATCAAACACTAACCCTAACACTTACCATAACTCTAACCCTAACTCTAACACAAACCCAAACACTAACTCTAACCCTAACCCTAACCCTAAACCTAACTCTAACCATAACTCTAACCCTAATCATAAGTCTTACCCTAACTCTAACCCTAACCCTAACACTAACATTAACCTTAAACTAACCCTAACCCTAGCACTAAACCTAACTCCTAACATTAAACTGAACATTAACCTTAACCCTAACCCATCCACTACTCTAACACTAACCCTAACCCTAACCTTTACCCTAACAGTTACCCTAACCCTAAGCATAACCCTAACCCTAACCCTAACCAAAGCCTAACCCTAAGCATAACAAAACCCTAACTTAATACTAACACTAACCCTATCCTAACTCTAACCCTACATTAACCCTAACCCTAAAACTAACCTTAACACTAACCCTAACCCTCACACTAACACTAAACCTAACCCTAACCCTAAATAAAACCATAACACAAACCTTAACGCTACCCCTGACCCTAAAATAATGCTAACCTTAATCCTAACCCGAATCCTAAATGTAACCGTAACTCTAACCCTAAACAAAACCCTAATCCTAACACAATTCTTAATCCTAACCCTAATATTAACTCTAACCGTTACCCTAAACCTAACACTAACCCTAACCCTAACCCTGACCTAACACTAAACTTAACCATAACCCTAACCCTAACACTACCACTAAATCTAACACTAACCCTAAACCTTACAATAACCCTTACAATAATCCTAAGCCTAACACTTACTAACCCTAACCCTAACACTTACCCTAACCCTAACCCTACCCCTTACACTAACCCTAACCCTTACCCCAAATCTAAACGTAAGCCTAACACAAACCCTAACCCTAATCCTAAAACGAACCTTAACCCTAACCCAAAACCTAACCCTAAAACTAACCCTAACCCTAACACTAACCCTAACACTATCCCTAATACTAACCCTAACCCTAACCCTAATCCACATCCTAAACCTAAGCCTAACCCTAACCCTAACCCTAAAATTAACTCAGCCTAACCCTAACCTTAACCATAAACCTTTCACTCACCCTAATCCTAATCATAACTCTAACACTAATACCAACTGTAACTCTAACCCTAACCCTATCCCTCACATTAAACCAAACCCTAACCCTAACCCTAACACTAACACTAAACCTAACCCTAACCCTAAATCAAACCATAACACAAACCCTAACCCTAACACTTATCCTATTCCAAAACCTAACACTTACCCTAACACCAACCCTAACTCAAACCCTAAACGTAAACCTAAAATGAACCTTAACCCTACCCTAAACCTAACCCTAACCTAACCATAACACTAACTCTAAACATAAACCTTACCCTAACAGTATCCTAAACCTAACCCTAATCCTATACCTTACGCTAACCCTAACACTAAACCTAACACTATCTTTAACCGTAACCCTAACTAACCCTAACCCTAACACTAACCTTAATCCTAACCCTATACCTAGCCCTTACAGTAACCCTAACCCTAACCCTAACACTAATACTAACTGTAACTCTAACCATAACCCTAACCCTAAAACTAACCTTAAACCTAACCCTAACCCTCAGATGAACCGTAATCCTAATCCTAAAACTAACACTAAACCAAACCCTAATCATAACCCTAACTCTAACCCTAAAACTAACCCTAACCCTAACACTAACAATAACAATAACACTAACCATAACCATAACACTAACCCTAACCCTATTTCTAACACTAACCCTAACACTAACCCTAATGCAAAACTTAACACTAACACTAACCTTAAACCTAACCGTAATTCTAATCATAACCCTAATACAAACACTAACCCTAACCCTAACACTAACATACACTAACCCTAACCCTAACAATAACCATAAACCTAACCGTAATCCTAACACTAACCCTAACACTAACCCTAACCCTAAGAGAACCCTAACACTAACCCTAAACCTAACCTTAACTTAAATGCTAAACCTAACACTAACCCTAATCCAAAAACTAAACCTAACACAAAACATAACCCAAATCCTATCCCTAAACTTAAACCTTACCCTAACCCTAACACTAACCAAACACTAATCCTAATCCTAACACTAACCTTAATACTAAACCTAACCCTATCCATAACCCTAATCCAAACACTAACCCTAAAACTAACCCTAATCCTAACACTAACCCTACACCTAACCCTAACACTAACCCTAACCCTAACCCAAACCTGAACCCTAACCCTAACAGTAACCCAAAGCCTAATCCTAACACTAACCCTAACCCTAATTTAACCCTAACCCTAATGCTAACCCTTATTCTAAAAATAACCCTAAAACTTACCTTAACCCTAAACCTAAACCAATCCCTAACACTAACCCTAAACCTAACCTAAATCTAACCCTAACACAAACTTTTACCCTAACCCTAAACCTAACCCTAATCCTAAATCAAATTCTAACCTTAATCCTAACACTAACTCTAAACATTATTGTATCCCTAAACTTAACCCCAAAACTAACCTTAGCCATAACCCTAACCCTAACACTAACCCTAAACCTACACTAAACCTATCACTAATTTTAACCCTAACCCTAACATTAACACTAACACTAACCCTAAACGTAACACAAAGCCTAAAACTAACCGTAACCCTAAGCCTAATGCTAACCCTAATTCTAACCCTAAACCTAACCCTAATGCTAACTCTAATACTAACCCTATCCTTAACCCTAACCCTAAATATAACACTAACCCTAACCCTAACCCTAATTTTAAACCTAACCATAACCCTAACCCTAACACTAACGCAAACCATAACCTCAACCCTAACACTAACCTAATCCAACTAGAAACCTAACCCTAAAACTAACCCTAACACTAATACAAACACAAACACTAACACTAACACTAAACCTAACACTAATCCTATTCTTAAACCTAACCTAAAACTAACCCTAACCCTAACACTAACACTAACCCTAACACTAACATTTAACCTAACCCTAACCAAAGCCCTAAATATAATCCTAATCCTATCTATAACCCTAACACTAACCCTAGGCCTAACCTTAACTTAAATCCTAACCCTAACCATAAAAAAACCCTAACCCTAACCCTAACACTAAACGTAACACTAACCCTAAACCTAAATCCAACCCTAACTTTAAAACTAACCTTAATCCTAAACCTAAACCAAACATTAATCCTAACCCTAGCGCTTAGGCTAACACTAACCATAACCCTAAAACTAATACTAACACTATCCCTAAACATAACCCTAACCCTAACAATAACTCTAAAACTGTCAGTAACCCTAACCCTATCCTTAACCCTAACTCTAACCCTAACCCAAACACTGACACCAAACTTAAACCTAACACTAATCCTAACACTCACGCTAAACCTAAACCTAACATGAACCCTAACCCTAACTCTAACACTTACCCTAACCATAGACATAACCCTAAACCTAAAACTAACCCTAATGCTAACCCTAACACTAATCCTATTCTTAAACCTAACCATAAATATAACACTAACCTTAACCCTAATTTTAAACCTAACCATAACCCTATCTAAACCTAACACTAACCCTAACCTAACCCTAACACTAACCCTAACCTAACCCTAAAGCTAACCCTAACACTATTCCTAACGCAAACCATAATACTAACACTAACCCAAACCCTAACACTAATGCTACTTTTAAACCTAACCTAACACTAAACCTAACCCTAACCCTAACACCAATACTAAACATAACCCTAACCCTAGTTCTAACCCTAATCATATCTGTAACCCTAACACTACCCTAATCATAACCTTAACTTAAATCCTAACCCTAACCCTAAAAAACTCTAACCCTATCCCTAACATTAAACCTAACACTAATCCTAACCCTAACACTATCCCTAACCCTAACTCTAACCCTAACCATAACACTAACCCTAAATCTGAATCTAACCCTAAAACTAACCCTAAACCTATTCCCAAACCTAACATTATACTTAACTCTAACCTTAACCCTAAATCTAATACTAAACCTCTCCCTAACCCTAACACTATTGCTAAACCTAACCATAACTCTAACTCTAACACTAACACAAACCCTAATCATAATCCTAACATGAACCCTAACCCTAACACTATCCCTAACCCTAACACTAACCCTAACCCTATCACTAATCCTCAACCTAATGCTAACCCTAACACTAACCCTAACACAAACCCTAACCCTAATACTAACCCTAACACTATCCCTAACCCTAACACTAACCCTAACCCTATCACTAATCCTCAACCTAATGCTAACCCTAACACTAACCCTAACACAAACCCTAACCCTAATACTAACCCTATCCCTAACACTCTAACCCTAACCCTTACCCTAACACTCACCCTAACCCTAACCGTAACCCTAACCATAACACTAACCTAAACCTAGCCCTAACCCTAACATAAACCCTAAACCTATTCTTAAAACTAACCCTATCCCTAACCCTAACCCTAACAGTAACACTAATGCTAAACTTAACCTAACTCTAACACGAAGCCTAACCTTAACATTAACCCTAACACTAACACTAACCTTAACCCTAAACTAAATGCTAATTCTAAACTTAATACTAACCACACCATAAACCCTAAACCTAAATATAACACTAAAACTAACCCTAACCCTAACATTAACACTAACAAAAACCCTAACAAAAACACTAACCCTAATCCTAACCCTCACTCTAACACTAACCCTAACATTATACCTAATACTAACTCTAACAGTAATCCTAACTGTAACCCTAACCATATCCCTAACCCTAACAAAAAAACCTAACCCTAAACGTAACACTAACACAAACTGTAATGCTAACCATAACCCTAATTATAACCTCACCCTAACCCTAACCCTAACCCTAAAACTAACCCTAAAACTAACCTTAACCATAAATCTTATGATAACCCTAACACTAACCCAAGCCAAAACCTAACCCTAAATCTAAACCTAAAACAAACCTTAACTCTAACCCTAACCCAAACTTTACCTAACCCTAAATCTAACCTGAATCCTAACAGTAACTGTAACTCTAAACCTAACCTTAATACTCACCCTTATAGAAAACCTAACACTAACCCTAACACTAACCTTAACCCTAACCCTAATTCTAACCCTAAACCTAAAAATAACAATAAACCTAACCCTAACCCTAACCATAACATTAACTCTATCCTTACCCATAACCTTAACCCTTACACTTACCCTAACCCTAATCCTAAACCTAACCTTAACCCTAACCCTAACCATAACAGGAACCCTAACCCTAATCCTCACACTAAACGTAACCCTATCCATAACATTAACACTAACTCTAACACTAATCCTAACCATAACCCTAACACTAACCCTAACCCCAACCCTAACCCTATCACTGACACTAACCCTAAACATAGCGTAAACCTATCACTTACCCAAAACCTAATCCTAAACCTAACCTAACACTAACCTAATAAAAACCCTATCCCTAACCCTAAAACTAACACTAACTCTAAACCAACCATACCCCTATCAATAAACCTAACCCTAACCCGAACCCTAACCATAAACCTATACTAACCCTAACCCTAACAATAAACCTAAACCTATTTCTAAACCTAACACAATTTCTAATCCTATCCATAACACTAACACTAACAATAACAATAATCCTAAACCTAAGCCTAAACCTAACACTAACACTAATGCTAATCCTAACACTAAAACTAAAACTAAACCTAACCATAACCCTTACACAAACCCTAAACCTTACCCTAATCTGAACACTAACCATAACCCTAAACCTAACCATAACAATAACCCTAACCATAATCCTAACCCTAACCCTAACACTAAAGTAAAACTAACACTAACCCTAACACTAACCCTTAATGTAACCCTAACACTAACCCTATTTCTAACCCTAATCCTAACCGTAACTCGAACCCTAACCCTAACCCTAACACTAAACCTCAACTTATTTCTAATTAAATTATTGCTAATCCTAACACTGACCCTAACACTAAAATCCTAACACTAAACCTAACCATAACCCTAACCCTAACCCTTATCCTAACACAAACCCTAATCCTAACACTAACATTAAATCTAAACCTAACCCTAAACCTAAGCCAAACACTAATCCTAAACCTAACCCTAACCCTAACACTAACCCTAACATAAACTCTAACCCTAACTCTAACCCTAACTCTAACACTAACCCTAAACCTAACCTTAACACTAACCCTAACACAAACTCTAATACTAACCCTAACACTAAATCTTACCCACCCTAACATTAACCCTAAAACTAACCCTATCACTAACCCTAGTGCAAACCCAAAAACTAACAATAACCATAAACCTAACCCTAATCGTACATGTAACCCTATTTTAACACTATCCCTTACCTTCACACACACCCTAAACCTCACCCTAACACTAATCCTAAAACTAACCATAACCCTAACACTAACCCTAACCCTAATCCCAACTTTAAACGTAACCCTAACTCAAACCCTAAACCTAACACAAATTCTAAGTCTAACTATAACCCTAACACTAACACAAACACAAACCCTAATCTTAACACTAATTTTAACCCTAACCCTAACCCTACCCTAACACTAACCCTAACATTAACCCTAAACTTAAAACTAACCCTAAACTAACCCTAACACTAACCCTAACCCTAAACCTAAATGTAACTGTAACCTAACCCTAATGCTAACCCTAACACTAATTCTAAACCTAAACCTAAGGCTAACCCTAACACTAAGCCTAATCCTAACACAACCCGAACACTAACCCTAACACTTATCCAAACCCTAACACTAACCCTAATCCAAATAGTATCCCTAACTGTAACACAAACCTGAAGTCTAACCCTAATCCTAACACTAACACTAACACTAAACTTAACACTAACCCTAACCCTAACAATAAACCTAAAACCAAACCTAATACTATCACTAAATCTAACCCTAACCATAACCCTCAAATTAACAATAACCCTAACCCTAAATATAACCCCAAACCTAACCCTAAACTTCACCCTAACCATAACCCTAACCCTAATACTAACACGAACCCTAACTCTACTCATAACCCTAACAATAACAGTAACTCTACCTGTAAACCTATCCCTAATTTTAACAGTATAATTAACCCTAACCCTAACACTAAAACAATCCTAACCCTAATCCTAACCCTAACACTAACACTCACCCTTACCCAAAACCTAACACAAACTCTAACACTAATATTAACCATAACTCTAATCCTAATCATTACCTTAAACCTAACACTAACCCTAAAATTAACATTAACCCTAACCCTAAAACTAACACTAACCCTAACCCTAACCCAAACCCTAAACTTAAACCTAACCAGAAACCTAATCCTAACACTAACCCTAACACAAAACTTAACACTAACATTAATCCTAACCCTATCAGAATCCTAACTGTAAACTTAACCTTAACAATAACTCTAACACTAATCCTAACTCAAACCCTAAACCTAACCCTAAAACTAACCCTAACCCTAACACTAACACTAACACTAACCTTTACCCTAAAACTAACCCTAACCCTAAACCTAACCCTATCACTAATTTAACCCATAACCTAACATTAATCTTAACCATAACACTAATCTTAACCCTAACACTAATCATATCACTAACCTTAAACCTAACCCTAACCCTAAAATTAACTCTAAACCTATCCCTAAACCTAACAGTAAAATAAACACTAACCCTAAACTTAACACAAACACTAACACTAAACCTAAACCTAACCCTATCTTTTACCCTAATTCTAAACCTAACCCTAACACTCACCATAACCCTAACCCTAACACGAACACTAATTCTAACCCTAACACTAACCCTAAGCCTAAACTAAACCTAACACGAACCTTAAACTTATCCATAACTCTAACCTTAAAACTATCCCTAATACTAACCCTAAACCTAATCCTAAACCCAACTCTAAACCTCACCCTAACCCTAACCCTAATGCAAATCATAACCCTAATTCTAACATGAACCCTAAGTCTAATGCTAACCTTAACACTAAATTTAACACTAACCATAACTCTAACCCTAACACTAACCCTAACCCTAAACCTAACACTAACAATAAACCTAACTCCAAACCTAATCCTATAACTAATTCTAACCCTAAATATAACCCCAAACATACAATAACCCTAACCCTAACACTAACCCTAAACCTAACACTAACCCTAACCCTAACACTAACCGTAACTCTACCCCTAACAATAACATTAATTGTAAATCTAAACCTAATCATAATCCTAACACTTATCCTAATTCTAATTGTAACCCTAAATGCAACCCTAACCATATCCGTAACCCTAACACTAACCCTAACACTAACCCTTACACAAACCCTAACCCTAAGCCTAACCCTAACTAACACTAACCCTAACCCTAACCCTAACACTAACCCTAACCCTAACCCTAACTCTAACCCTAACCCTAACCCTAAGCCTAACCCTAAACCTAACACTAACCCTAACACTAACCCTAACACTTACCCTAAACCTAACTCTTACCATAACACTAACCGTAACCATAACCCTAACACTAACACTAACCATAAACCTAACCATAACCCTAACTGTAACACTAACCATAACCCTAAACTTATTCTAACCTATTCCTAACCCTAACACTATAATTAACCCTAACCCTAACCCTAACTCTAACCCTAACACTAACACTCACACTAAAATGAACCCTAACACAAAACCTAATCCAAACACTAACACTAACCCTAACCCTAATCCCAACCCTTACCTTAACCCTAACAGTAAACCTAAACTTAACCCTAACCCTAACCCTAAAACTAACCCTAAACCTAACCCTTACCCTAACACTAACCCTTACCATAACCCTAAACCTAACCCTAACACTAACCCTAACAAAAAATTTAACACTAACTTTAATCCTAACCCTAACCTAATCCTAACTCTAGCCCTAAACCTAACCCTAACCCTAAAAATAACAATAAATTTAACACTAACACTAACCATAACCTACCCTAAATCTATCCCTAATCCTCCTTACCATAACCATAAACCTATATGTAACCCTATCAGTAATGCTTACACAAACCCTAACCCTAACACTAACACTAAACCTAACCCTAAATTTAGACTAACACTAATTATAAACATAACCCTAAACCTAATCCTAAACCTTAATCTAACCCTAATTCTAACCCTAACACTAACTTTAACCCTAACCCTAAAACTAATCCAAAACCTAATCCTAACCTTAACACAAACCCCAACCCTAACCATAACTCGAACCTTTTCCTAACTCTAACCCTAACACTAACATAACACTAACCCTAACCCTAAACGTAACTTATCACTCATCCTAACCCTAACACTTACACTAACACTAACCCTACCCTACCCGTAAACCTAACCCTAACCCTAACCCTAACATGAACACTAACCCTTATCCTAACCCTAACACTAAACCTAAACTTAACTCTAACACGAAACTTAAACCTAATCCTAAAACTAACCCTAACATTAACCCTAACCCAACACTAAGCATATCATTAACCCTAACCTTAACACTAAACCCAAGATTAACCATAACCCTAACACTAATTCTAACACTAACCCTAACCCTAAACCTAATCTAAGAATAACCCTAACCCTAACACTAACAATAACTCTAACCCTAACCCTCATCCTTACCCTAACCCTAATCCAAACACTAACCCTAACACTAATCCTAACACTAAACCTAAACCTACCTATAACCCTAACCCAAATACTAATGCTAAACCTAACCCTAACACTAACCCTAACCTAACCCTAACCCTAAATCTACACCTAACACTAACCCTAACCTTAACCCTAATAAGAACCCTAACCCTAAACCTAACCTGCAACTTAACACTAACTGTAACCATAACTCTAACCATAAATTTAACTGTAACCCTAATACAAAACTAACCCTAACCATAACACTAAACCTAACCCTAACCCTAACACTAACCCTAAACCAAACCCTAAACATAACCCTAAAAAAACCCTTACCCAAACCCACCCTAATCTAACCTAACTTTAATGCTTATCTAACCCTAACTATAATCCTGACCCTAACACTAACCCTAACACTAACTCTACCTGTAACTTTAACACGAACCCTAAACCTAACCATACCACTAATCCTAACTCTCACCCTAACCCTAACCTTAACCCTATCACTAACCCTAAACCTAACCCTAAACCTAATCCAAACAGAAATCCTAACCATAACCCTAACACTAACCCTAACCCTAACTTTAAACCTAACCGTAACCCTAACCCTAATCCTAACCCTAACAATAACCCTAACGCTAATTATAATCCTACCTTAGCACTAACCCTAACCCTAAACCTAACACTAACCCTAACTCTAACAATAACACTCACCATAAATCTAAGTTTAAACCTAACTCAAACACTAACACTAATACAAACACTAACCCTAACTCTAACACTAATCCTAACACTAACCCAAACACTAAACCTAAACCGAACAGTAACCATAAGCCTAAACTAACCCTAAACCTAACCCTAACATTAACCCTAACTAAACCTTAACCGTAACTCTAAATGTAACACTAACACCCTAAACCTAACCCTAACCCTCACACTAACACTAACCTTAATCATAACTCTAACCTAAACCTACCCTAACACTAACCATAACCCTAACCCTAATCCAAACCATAACTGTAATTAAACATAACCCTAACGGTAACCTTAACACAAACACTAAGCCTAACCCTACAACTAACCATAACCCTAACCCAAACACAAACCCTAACCCTAATTTTACCCTAATACAAATTCTAACCATAACCCTAAACCTAATCTTAAATTTTAACCTAACCCTAATTCTAAAACTAATTCTAACACTAACTTTAACCCTAACACTAACACTAACCCCAACACTAACCCTAACCATAACACAAATGTTAACTCTAACCATAACCCTAACCTTAACCTAACCCTAACACTAACTCTAACCTAACACTATCCCTAAACCTAACCCTAGTCCTATCACTAACCCTAACCCTAACACTAACATGAACCCTAAACTTAACCCTTATCCTAACCATAACACTAACATTAACCCTAACCCTAACCCCAACCATAACCCTATCACTAACCCTAACCCTAATCCTACACTTAACACTAACCCCAACCCTACCCTAAACATGAAACCTAACCCTAACCCTAACCCTAACCATAATCCTAACAATAAACCTAACCCTAACTGGAACACTAACCTAAACCTATCCCAAAACCTAACACTAACCCTTACCCTAGACCTAATCCAAACACTAACCCTAAACTTAAAAATAACTCTAACACTAAACTTCACCCTAACCCTAATCCTAACCTTAACCCTAACCTAACCCTAACACTAAATCTAACCCTAACCCTAACCCTAACTTTAACCCTACCCCTAACCCTAACACTAAATATAACCCTAAACCTAAACCTAACCCTAATACTAACCCTAATTCTAACCCTAAACCTAAACCTAAACCTAACATGAACCCTTATTTTAATCCTAACATGAACCATAAATTTCATCCTAACCCTAATTTAACCCAAACCTAACCCTAACCCTTACACTAATCTTAACCCTAACCCTTACCCTAACTCTAAACCTAACACTAATCCTAACCCTAACCCTAAGCTAAAACTAACCCTAAACCTAACTCTAACCCTAATCATAACCTTTATCATAACCCTATCCATAACCCAAACAGTAACCCCAATACAAACCCTAAATTTAAAGCTAACACTAACCTAAACCCTAACCCTAACACTAACCCTAACCTTAAAACTAATACTAACTCTAAACTTAACTCTAACCCCAAACCAAAATTTCACCCTAGCCCTAACTGTAAACCTAACACTAAAATAACCCTTATCCTAACATAAACCTTAACCCTAACCCTAACCATAACTCTAACCCTAACAGTAACCCTAAGCGTAACACTAAAACTAAACCCAACACTAACACTAACACTAACTTTAATTCTAACCCTAACCTAACCCTAAATCGAACACTAACAATAACCCTAATCCTAATCCTAACTATAACCCTAACCATAACCCTAACACGAACCCTAACCCTAAACCTAACTTTAAAAGTAAAAGCTAACACTAACCCTAACCTTAACCCTAACACGAACCCTAAACCTAACCCTTACCCTAATCTAAACCTAATCCTAAAACTAACCCTAACCCTAACCCTATCTTAAACCCTAAGATACCTAACATTAACCCTAACCCTAACCCTAATTCGATCCGTAACGGGAACATTAAACATAATCCTAACCGTAACCCTAAGACAAATCCTAACCCTAACCCTAACACTAACCCTAACCCTAACCCTAAAACTAACCTTAAACCTTACCCAAACCCTTACACTAATCCTTAACTTAACCCTTACTCTAACCCTAAACCTAACACTAACCCTAACCCTAACCATAAACCTAATCCTAACCATAACACTAACCCTAACCTTAAATCTAAACCTTATCCTAACCCTATCCCTAACCCTAACTCTAATCCTATCCCTAATGCATCACTAACAGTAACCCTATCTCTATCCCTAAACCTAAACCCAACCATGACCCTAACCCTAATAGTAACCCTAATCTTAACCTAACCTTAACCCTAAACCTAACCCTAACACTAACCTTAGTCCTAACCCTAACACTAACCATAAACCTAACCCTAACACAAACCCTAAAAACTAACCCTAACACATACTCTAACCCCAAAAATAACTTTAACTCAAACACTAACCCTAATCCTAAAACTAAATGTAAACCTAATCCTAACAATAACCCTAAACCTAACTCTGTCCCTAACTCTAACACTTGACTCTAACCCTAACCCTAACCTAGCACTAACCGTAAGCTTCACCATAACCCTAACCCTAACCATAAAACAAATCCTAACGCTATCCCTACACTAACCCTAAATCTAAGTTTAACACTAACCCAAAAACTATTCCTAAACCTATCCATAACCCTAATGTAACACTAACCCTAACCTTAACTCTTAATTAAACCCTTAATTTAACCCTAACACTAACCCTAACCCTCACCCTAACAAAAATCCTAACCATAACCATAAACCTAACACTAACCCTAACCCTAAACCTAACCATAACACTAACCCTAACCCTAACACTAACCCTAAAACTAACCATAACACTAATACATAAACCTAAGCTTAACCCTAACCCTCACACTAACCCTAATGCTAACCCTAACCCGAACCCTAAACCTAAACCTAACATTACCCTAACCCTAACACTAACCATAAACCTAACACAAACCCTATAGCAAAACATAGCCCTAACCATAACCGAACACTAACACTAACCATTACCTAAAAGTAACCCTTACTTAAAAGTACCCCTTACCTAAAAGTAACCCTAACCCTAACATGAACAATAACCCTAACACTATCCCTAAACCTAATCTAACACTAAGCCTAACTCCAACACTAACTTTGTCACTAACCCTAACACTAACCCTAACACTAACAGTAACACTAACCCTAACCCTAACTCTATACCTAACCTACACATAACCATAAAACTAATTCTAACCCTAAACCCTACCCCTCATTCTAATCCTCTTCCTAACCATAATCCTAACTGTAACACTAACCCTAACTCTAACCCTAACAATAACCCTAAACCTATGTATAAATAACACTAACCCAAACACTAATCCTAACTATAATCCTAAACGAAACCCTAACCCTAACCCTAACACTAAACCTGTCTTTTAACCCTAACCCTTACAGAAAACCTAAACCTGAACCTTACCCTAACACAAACCATAATACTTACCCTAACACTAACCTAACACTAACCCTAACCCTAACTCTATCACTAATTCTAAAACTAACCCTAACACGAACCCAAACCCTAATTTTAACCCAAAAACTGACATTAAACCCAACCCTAACCCTAACCCTAACATTAACCAAATACTAACCTACTGTAACACTAATTGTAGCCCTAACTGTAACACTAAAATTAACCCTAAACATATCTCTAAACCTAACATTATCCCTAACGTTAACCATAACAGCAACACTAACACATACACTAAACCTAATCCTAACCTCACAGTAACCCTAACCCTAACAAAAACCCTAACCCTAACCCTAACACTAACACTAACCCTATTTTACCCTTAACACTAAAACTAACCCTAAACCTAATCCTAAGCCTCATTCTAACTCTATTCCTTACTATAATGATAACCCTAATCCTATCACTAACCCTAACAGAAACCCTAAACCTAACCCTTACCCTAACACAAAACATATCCCTGAACCTAACACTAATATTAACACTAACCCTAAACCTAAACCTAACTCTAAAACTAACCTTAAACCTAACCGAAACCCTAACCCTAACCCTAAACCTAAAACTAACCCTAACCATAATCCTAATCCTAACTCTAAAACTAACCCTAACACTAACCCTAAACATAACCCTAACCCTAACCCTAACCCTAGCTATAACCCTAAACCTATCCCTATCCCTAATGCTATCCCTAACCCTTACCCTAACACTAAAGCTAACCCAAAACCTAATCCTATCCCTAACACTAACCCTAACCCTCATGCTAACACAAACCCTATACCTAACACTGAAACTAACCCTAATCCTAATCCTTACACTAACCCTAAAGCTCACCATAACCTTAACCCTAAACCTAAAACTATTCCTAAACATAACCCTAACACTAACTCTAATCCTAACACTAGGCCTAACCCTAACACTAACCCTAAACCTATCCCTAACCATAACACTATCCCTAACCCTAACCCTAACAAAAGCACTAACCCTAGATCTAAACCTAAACCTAACATTAACCTTAACCCTAATGTTAAGACAAACCCTAACCCTAACCCTAATACTAACCCTAACATGAACCCTTACTCTAACCCTAAACCTGACATTAACACTAACACTAACCATAAACCTAACCCTAACCCTAACACTTCCACAAAACCTAAACCTAAACCTAACACTAAACCGAACTGTAACCCTAACCCTAACCCTAAACCTAACACTAACACTAACCCTAATCCTAAACCTAAACATAATCCTAACACTAGCACTAATGTTAACCTGAACCCTAACACTAACAATAACCTAAACCTGAACTAACACTATCACTAACCCTAACCCTAACCTTAAACTTAAAATACCCCTAACTCTAACCCTAAACCTAACCATAATCCCAAACACAACCCTAACCCTAGCCCTAAGCCTAACCATTACCTAAGCTTAACATTAACCATAAGGCTAAAAATAACCCTTACCTTAAAACCCGATCCCTAACCCTAACTCGCATCCTACCCTAACCCTAAAACTAGCAGTAACCCTAACACTAACCCTAACTTAAAACTAACATTATCCCTAAACTTAACCCTAACATGAACATTAACCATAACCATACCCTAACCCTAACCCTAACCCTATCTCTAACACTAAGCCTAACCTTAATATTAACCCAACCCTAACACTAACCCTAACCGTAAACCAAACACTAACCTAACAATAAACCTAACCCTAACCCTAAGCCAAACCCTAATCCTTACCATTACTGTAACACAAACCGCAACCCTAAGCCAAACCCTAACCTTAAAACTCACACTAAACCTAAACCTAACCCTAACAATAACACTAACCCTAAACCTAACTCTAAAGCTTACCCAAACACTAATCCTAAACTTAAACCTAACACTAACTGTAACACTAATGCTAAGCCTAACATTAATCCTAAACATAACTCTAATACAAAGCCTAATACTAAACCTAACACAAACCCTAATATTAACACTACCCCTAAACCTAACCCTAACCCTAACACTAACCCTAAACTAACCCTAAACCTAGCATTAAACATAAACCTAACCCTAACCCTAACACTAACCTTAACGCTAACCCTAACCCTTACTTAACCCTAGCGTAACCCTAACCCTAACCCTAAACCTAACCCTAACCCTAAACCTAACACTAACCCTAACCCTAATACTAACACTAACCCTAATGCTAACCCTATCACTACCCCTAAGCTTAAACCTAACCCTAAACCTAACATTAACCATAACACTATCCCTAACACTAACACTAACCCTAAACCTAAACCTAACCTGAACACTAACCCTAACCCTAACACTAATTCTAACACTAATACTAACCATAACACTAACCTTAACCCTAACAGTATAATTAACCCTAAACCTAACCCTAACACAAACCTAACTCTAAACTTAACACTGACACTAACACTCACCCTAACTCGAACCCTAACACAAACTCTAATTCTAACAATAACACTAACACTAACCCTAACTCTAATCCTAACCCTTACCTTAACCTTAACACTAACTCTAAACTTAACATTAACCATAACCCTAAAACTAACCCTAACCTTAACCCTAACCCTAACCCTAAACTTAAACCTAACCATAAACCTAATCCTAACACTAACGCTAACACTAACCCTAACACAAAACCGAAGAATAACATTAACCCTAACCCTATCCTAATTCTAATTGTAACCCTAACCCTTACAATAAACCTAAACCTAATCCTAACTCAAACCCTGAACTTAACCCTAACCCTAACCCTAAACCTAACCCTAACCCTTACCCTAAAACTAACCTTAATCCTAAACCTAACCCTATCACTAATGTTAACCCAAACCCTAACACTAATCTTAACCATAACACTAATCTTAACCCTAATACTAATCATAACACTCACAATAAACATAACCCTAACCCTAAAACTAACTCTACACCTATTCCTAACCCTAAGAGTATAATAAACTCTAACCCTAACTCTAATAAAAACACTAACACTAAACCTAACCCTAACCCTATCCCTCATTCTAACCCTAACCCTAACCCTAACATTAACCATAACCCTCACCCTAACACGAACATTAATTCTAAACCTAACACTAATCCTAACCCTAAACTTAACCCTAACACAAACTTTAAACTTAATCCTAACCCTAACCCTAACCCTAAAACTAATCCTAACACTAACCCTAAACCTAACCCTAAACCCAACCCTAAACCTAACCATAACCCTAACCCTAATGCAAACCATAACCCTAACTCTAACACAAACCCTAAGTCTAAACCTAACACTAACCCTAAACCTAACCCTAACCCTAACACTAACACTAACAACAACCGTAACACTAACCCGAACCCTAAACCAAATCCTAACAATAAACCTAACCCCAGTCCTAATCCTATCACTAATTCTAACCCTAAACATAACCCCAAACCTAATAATAACCCAATCCCTAACCCTAACCCTAACCCTAACACTAACACTAACTCTAACTCTACCCCTAACCCTAACACTAACATGAACTGTAACTCTAAACCTAATCATAATCCTAACACTAAACGTAACCTTAATTCTAATCCTAAATATAACCCTAATATTATCTGTAACCCTAACACTAACCCTAACCCTAACCCTTACACAAACCCTAACCCTAACCCTAACACTAACACTAAACCTAACACTAAACCTAAACCTAACCCTTACCCTAACACCAACCCTAACCATAACTCTATCACTAACACTAACCATAAACCTAACCATAACCCTAACCATAACACTAAACTTAACACTAACACTAACCTTAGCCCTAACATTAACAGTAGGACTAACCCTAACATTTACCCTAGCCCTTATCCTACACCTAACCTTAACCCTAACTTTAAGACTAACTATAACTCTTGCCCTATCACTAATTCTAACCCTATCACTTACCATAACCTTATTCCTAGCCATAGCCTAGAATAACCCTAGCCTTAACCTTACACCTTTCCCTAAACCTAGATCTAAACCTAACTCTAAATATAACCCTAATTCTACACCTAAACCTAACCCTAACACTAGCCCTAACCCTAATGCTAATCCTAAAACTAGCCTTAAGTATAGGCTTAGCCCTAAAATAAAACTGAGACATAACACTAACCCTAAACTTTTACCTAAACCAAACCCTAACATTAGCCTAATTCGAGTCCTAATCTTAACCCTAAAACTACCCCTGAACCTGTCTCTGACATTAACACTAACCCTACCTCTAAACATCACCCTAAACCTAAACCTTACTCTAACACTAGACCTAGTCCTAACCCTAATTCTAAAACTAGTTCTAATCATAACCCTAGATCATACATTAGCCGTAACCTTAAACCTAATGCTAACTAAAACCTAGCTGAAATCTGAGACCTAACCCTAACTTTCACTCTAATCCTAACCCTAACACTAGCCCTAACCCTAACCTGAACCCTAGCTCTAACCCTAGCTCTAACTGTATCCTTTATCCTAGGCAAACCCCAACCCTAATGCTAGCCCTGTTTCTAAAACTAATCCTTAGTCTAACCCAAACCCTAACCCTTTTACTAGTCCTAACCCTAGCCCTCATTCTTGTTTTAAATATAACCCAAATCCCAACACTAACCCGACCCTTATTCTGACCCCGAATCTAAACCAAACCCTAACACTAGCCCTACCCATAACCCTATATCTAAACCTAACCCTAACACTAGCCCTAGATTAAACCTAATCCTAAATCTAGCCATGTCTTTAACCAAGACCTAAACAAAAAACTAGCCCTAGCTCAAATGATAACCCTTAACCTAAGCCAAACACTAACCTTAACTCTAGACCTAACCAATCCTAATTCTGGCACTTGCCCTAACCCTAACCCTAATCCAAACACAGACCCTGACACTAACACTAACCCTAGCTATAAAACTGACCCTAACTGAAACCTAAACCTAATACTAGACCTAGCTTATAACTGTAAACATAGCCCTTACATTACCATAGCACTAAAACTAGCTCTAAACCTAACACAAAACCTAGCCCTAAGCCTAGGCCTAAATCTAGCCCCAAGCATAATCCTAACCATAACCTAACCTTATCCCTTACCCTAAGCCTAACCCTCATGGTAACCATAACACTCACCTTAGACTTAACCCTAGATAAAACCCAAACCCAGAGAAACTGCACAGCCAAGACTTCCATCTGCAATAAGAGCATCCATGATACTCGGCAGGATTCATCTTTTACTTAGCCTTACTATGCTTCACAGGTTTGGGCCTTGTCAGTTCAATGAGTCGCTGTCAGGAACAGTTTGTATTTTAAGGTTTCCCTTCATTATGGCTTATTGATGTGAATGAAAATTGAGCTGAAAATCAAACAGGGTTGGCAGGACATGCTTGAAACTTCACACAATCAGTTCTCAGTGGGCACTCTCCGGTTTCTTTCTTTTGAAGGTAGGCCAAAGATGACGCATGCAAAAGAAACTGTATCCGAGAGCCCTTATGGAGAAAACAGAGAAACATGTGTGTACTGAAATAAGTCTCCCAACAATTTGATCAGATTTCTTTGATACTACACAGTATTCATCTTTTAGCTTGCTCCACTAGGCTCCCCAAGTTCGGCACTTTTAGGATCAATGGTTCTCTAAAAAGATAAGCGTTGGGAGTTTCCCTCAGAACTCAAAGGGCCTTTCAAACATGGCGGCAGGCAAATTGCCAGTGGGCGGCTAGAACTCCCCGGGCCTTTCAAATAAGAAGCCCCTAATGCAATATGGTGGCGAGCAAATTGCCAGTGGGCAGATAACAAGTTGTTTTGAAAATTCACTAATTGGTCCTCCCGTCTTCTGCACTCGTGAACAGTTTTGATCTCCATGAATCTTATGCCGGGCAGACGTGCATGCACCATAGGTGATGACCTGACCTTTAATATGATTGGCCCCGGGAGCTTCCTGGTCTAAGATAACTGACTTTCACTTTCTATATAAGCTAGCAGCAGTTTGAAATAAAGTGTTTCATTTTTGTCACTGCTATCTGTGTGTGCGTTTTGATCTCTGACGACTAGCCTTGGCCTTTCAGTAAGGGTTAGTGTTATGGTTAGGGTTAGGGCTAGCTTTAGAGCTAGTGTTAGGGTTAGACTTTGTTTTGTTCAAATTTTTTGATACTGGGAAGATTTTTTATTTTTTTGTACCTAGCTTTACTATGTGCCCCAGTTTGGGGCTTTTTCGGTTCAATGGTTCGCTGTTGGGAATAGTTTGTTTTTAATGTCGCACTTCATTTTGACCTATATGGGTAAATGAGAATGGAGCTGGAAATCAGAGGGTTGGTGCTAGCTGGTTGAAACTTCACATACTCAATCAGTTGTCTTGGGCACTCTCTGGTTTCTTCCTTGTAAAAGTAGCGATAAGCTGAAACATGCAAAACAAGTTTATCCAAGAGGACTTTAGGAGAAAACAGGGCAATATGCATGTACTGAAAAACCTGCCCCAATTATTTGGTCAGATTTCTTTTATAATGTGCAGGATTCATACGTAAGCTTGCCCTATTACTCTCCCCAAGTTTAAAACTTTTATGATCAAAGGTTCTCTTAAAAAGTTAGGCTTAGTGTTATGGTAAGATTTGGGGTTAGAACTAGCGTTAGGGTTAAAGTTAGTTTTTTTCAACCTTTTGGATACTGGGCAGGATTTATCTTTTTTCTGATTCTTAGTATGCTCCCCATGTTTGGAACTCCTAGTAAAAGGGTTTTCTCTCAGGAGCAGTTTTAATTTTCATGTTTCACTTCATCTTGCCCTATAGGGGTGAATGGAAATTAAGCTGGACTCATTACCCTTTTGCTAATCATAACACTAACCCTAACCCTAACCCTTGCCCCGATTCAAATCTTAACACTCATCCTAAACCTAACCCTAGCTCAAACCCTAATACTTACCCTAAACCTAACCCTGACAATAACCTTAGGCCTAACTCTAACAATAGCCATAAACTTAACCTTAACACTAGCCCTAACATTAGCTCTAACCCTATCCATTACCCTAAAGATAAGCCTAAACCAAATTCTAACCCTAGGCCTAATGCTAATCCTGTCACTAACAATAACCATATCCATTACTCTAAACCTAACCTGAATCCTAAACCTAACCCTATCCATTGCCCAAATCCTAAACTGAACCCTAATGCTAATACAAGCCTTAAACCTGAACCTTAACCTAAACCAAACCATACATGGACACTGACCCTAATAAAACACCTAGCTCTAAACCTGTCCCTTACCCTAAACCTTACCCTTACACTAGACCTAACCATAACCTAACCATAAAACTACCAATTACTTTGAACCTAGACCTGACATTAGCCCTAGCCCTAATCTTAGCCCTAGCCCTAACTCATCCAGGCACAAAACCTAGCCTTAATCCTAAACCAAACCCTAACCCTAGCCTTAAATCAAATTCTATCCCGAACTCTAGCTCTAAACTTAGCTATAACCCCATACCTTCTCCTAAATATAACCCTAACCCTAACACTAACACTAACCTTAACCCTAGGCCTAAGCCTAACACTAACCCTAGCATTAATCCTAGCCATAATTTAGCCTAACCCTAAACTTACCCCTAACCCTAGCCCAAAGAATAACTGTAATTGCACCCCAGTCCTATTTATAGTTCTAACCTTTCCATTACCCTAACACTAACAGTAGCCCTAACCTTAATCTTAATGCAGGCCCTATCCCTAAATCTAGATCTAACCATAACAAAAATATCTAAGCCTAAACCTCATCCTACCACTAGCACTAACACTATTACTAATCCTAAAATTAGCCCTACCCCTAGCCCTAACTCTAAAACAAAACTGAGCCATAGCCCTAACCTAACCCTAGCCTAACAGTAACGTTAGACCTGACATTAGCCCTATCCCTAATTCTCACCCTAACCCTAACACAAAACCTAACCCCACACCTAGCCTTAATCCTAGCCCTAATTCGAGTTGTATCCCTAACCCTGATCAGTAACACTGATCCTGACCCTGACCCTAACACTAACCCTATCTCTAATCATCTCCCTAAACCTAAACCTAATCTAAACACTAGACCTTGACCTAAACCTAATGCTATCTCTTAAACTAAACTTAATCTTAACTCTAGTTCTTACAATAGCCATAGTCTTACCTTTTCCCTAAACTAAACCAAAAACTGGCCCTAATCTGATCTCTAACCCTAGCTTTAACCCTATCACTAACCCTCACCCTAGCCCTAACACTAACCTAAGCCTAACCCAAAACCTAAACCTTGACCTAACCCAAACCATGGCCCTAATCCTAACAATAACCATAGCCCTAACCCTAGCTCTAATCTTATTTATTACCCTAACCATAACTCTAACCGAATTCTAACCATAGGCATAAAACTAACCATAGCCTTAACCTAACAATAACCCTATCCCTAACTGTATCTCTAATCTTATCCATTACCCTAACCATAACCCTAACTGAATTCTATCCTTAGGCTTAACCTTAACACAATTCCAAACCCTACGGCTGTCTATTACCCTAAACCTAAACTAAACCCTAAACCTAACCATATCCATTTTCGTAACTCTAATGCTAATCCTAATGCTAATTTGAGCCCTAACCCTAAACCTGAACCTAACACATACCCTAACCCTGATTCTGACCCTAATAATACGCTAGCTGCAAAGCTGACCCTAACACTCAACTTAAACCTTATAATAGATCTGGTATAAACCTAACCCTAAAACTATCCCAAACCATAACCCTAGAACTGACATTATCCCTAGCCTTAATCCTAGCCCTAACCCTAACAGAAATCCTAGCCCTAAGCCTAGCAATAAGCCTAGCCTTAATCCTAACCATAACTTTAACCCTATCCCTATCCCTAATTTTATCCTTTGACTTAGCCAAAAACGTAGCTGTAATATCATACCTTACCCTAACCCTAGCACTAAACCTAACCCTAACACTAACCCTAGCACTAATCCTAGCCCTAATTTAACCCTAACCCTAATTCTAACTCTCACCCTATCCCTAAACCTAGCTATAACACCATACTTTTCCCCAAACATAATCCTATTTAGGATTAGGTTTCGTCTATTGCTAGTGTTACTATTAGGTTTAAGTATAGGTTTACCAGTATGGGAAAGGTTAGGTTTCAGTTTAGTGTTAGGGACAAGTTTAGACTTAGGGTTAGTGTTAGGGTCAGAATAAGCTCAGGGTTAGGACTAGGTTTAGGTCTAGGCGTAGGGTTAGTGTTTGGTTTAGGTTAAGGGTTATTGTGAGGGCTATAGCTAGGTTTTTGGTTAGATCTAGGGCTAGAGTTATGTTTAGTGTAATGGATAGTTTTAGAGCTCAGGTTAGAGCTAGGTTACGGTTTAGATTAAGTCTAGAATTTGGGTTAAGTTTATGGATAGTGCTAGGGTTTGGTTGAGGGTAAGTGTTAGGGTTAGTGTAAGTGTTAGGGTTAGGGCTAGGGTTATGGTTAGGTTAGAGTAAAGTTTAGTGTTTGAGCTAGGGTTAGAGCTAGGGCGAAGTTTAGGTTTAAGTTTAGGTCTAGGGTTATGTTTAAGGTTATGGTTTGGTTTAGGGTTAGTGTTATGGCTACGGTTTTAATTAGGGTGAGGTTTAAGTTTAGGGTAATGGATAATATTAGAGGTAGGGTTAGGGTTAGTGTTTTGGTTAGGGCTACTGTTAGGATTAGGTTTAGTGTAAGGCTTAATATTTCAGCTAAGGTTACGCTATTGCAAGAATTAGGTTATGGGTTAGGTCTAGTGTTACATTTATTTTTAAGGTTAGGTTTAGTGTTAGCGATAGGGTTATAATTAGGGATAGGGTAAGGGTAATGGATAGGGTTAGAGCTAAAGTTTGGGCTAGGACTAAAGTTAGAATTACAGGTAGGATTAGGGTTATGATTTAGAATGGGGCTATTGTTATGTTTAGTGAAAGGGTTTTCCTTGAGCTAGGGTTAGGTATAAGACATGGGTTAGTGTTAGGGCTATGATTAGGGTTAGGGTTATGCTTAGGACTAAGTTTAGGCGTAGGGTAAGGGCTAGGTTTTATGTTAGGTTTAGGGCTAGTGTTGCAACTATGGGTAACGTATGAGCTAGGATTATGTTTAGGGCTAGTTTTAGGGTTATGTTTAGAGTTATGGTAAGGGTTAGATTTTGAGCTGGATTGTGGTTATAGCAAGTGTTAGGTTTGGGGTTAGGTCTAGGTTTAGTTTTCTGGTTAGGGTTAGGGTTACAGTTAGGGTTAAGTCTAGGGTTACCAATAGGTTTAGGGTTAGGTTTAATGTATTTTGTAGGTTTAGAGCTAGGGTTAGGGCCGGGGTTAAGTTTAGAATTAGGGATAGGGTTAGGGTTAGATTTATGGATAGTTTTAGGTTTATGTTTATGGTAAGTGTTAGGCTTTGAGCTAGGGTTGGGTCTAAGGCTGGGTTTAAGTTAGGATTATGGCTAGGGTTAGGGTTAGGGTTATGCTTAGGGCTATGTTAAGGCCTAGGTTTTGCTCTAGGATTTGTGTTAGGTTTAGGCCTAGGATTAGGGCTGTGGGTAATGAAAGAACTAGGGATATCAATAGGGCTAGTGTTAGGGTTAGGGTTATGGATAGGTCTAGTGATAGGTTTATATTTTCAGTTAGGTTCAGTTTTAGATGTAGGTTTACTGTTCAATGCTGGTGAGTGTTTAGTTTAGAGTTAGAGTCAGAACTAGGACTAGGTTTAGGTCTAGGGGTAGGGGTAGTGTTTGGGTTAGGGTAAGGGTTATTGTTAGGGCTAGGACTAGGTATTTGTTTAGGTCTAGGGCTAGAGTTAAGGCTAGATTTAGGATTAGATTTATGTCTAAGGCTAGTGGTAGAGTTAGGTTTAGGAATAAGTTTATTTGTAGGGCCAGTGTTAGAGTTTTGTCTAGGGTTAGGGTCAGGTTAAACCTAAGTTTAGTGTTAGGTTCAGAATAAGAGTCATGATTAGCATTAGAGTTTGGGATAGGATTAGAGCTAAAATGAGGGCTATGGTCAGAACTATTGATTGGATTAGGATTTTGATTAGCCTTAGGATTAGGAATATGTCTAGGGTTACCATTATGGTTAAGGTTTTGCTTAGGATAAGGGATAAGTTTAGAGCTAGGGTTAGGGTTAGATTTAGAATTAGGGTTAAAGCTAGGTTTAGAGCTTGGATTAGGGCTTGGTTTTGTTGTAGGGTTAGGGCTAAGGTTAAGGCATTGGCTAATGTTAGAACTAGGGTTACAATAAGGGTTAGTTTTAGGGTTAGGGGTAGGTCTAGTATTAGGGTTAGGTTTAACGTTCGGGTGATATTTAGAGCTAGGTTTAGTGTTAGGCTATGAGTCAGGGACAGGGTTAATGTTAGGACTCGAATTAGCGATAGGGTTACTGTTATGTTCTTGTTTAAAGTTAGGATGGGTTCTAGAGCTAGCGTGAGCATTAGGATATGAGTCTGTTTCAGGGTTACATTTAAGGTTAGGTTTAGGGTCGAATTTAGGTGTACCCTTAGGTCTAGATGTAGTTTTAGAGTGGTTTAAGTTAAGGTTTAAGGTTAGGGCCATTGCTCAGTTTTGTTTTACTGTTATGGTTAGGGTTGGGGCTAGTTTTATGACTAACCTTAGAGTTAGGGCTAGTGTTAGTGTTAGGCTTAGGCTTAGGTTTAGGGTAAGATTTGGAGTTAGGATTAGAAATGGGGTTAGGACAAGAACTAAGGTTAGGGCAAGCGTTAGTGCTAGGTTTAGGGCTAGGTTTTTGGTTATGGTAAAAAAAATGGGGTTAGAACTAGGGATAGGGCTAGTGTGAGAGTTAGAGCTAGTCTTAGTGCTAGGGTTAGGCTTAGGTTTAATTATAAGTTTATCAGTAGGGCCAGTGTTAGGGTTTGCTCTATGGTTAGTTTCAGGTTTAGACCTAGGGTTATTGTTTCTGTCAGAATAAGAGTCAGGGTTTGCGTTAGGATTTGGGATAAGATTATAGCTAGAATGAGGGCTAGAGTCAGGACTATTAAAAGGGTTCAGATTTTGGTTAGTCTAATAATTAGGAATATTTCTAGGGTTACAATTAGGGTTAGAGTTTGGCTTAGGGTAAGGGATAGGGATAGAGCTAGGTTTAGTGTTAGTGTTAGGGTTAAAGCTAGGTTTAGAGCTTTAATTAGGACAAGTTTTTGTTGTAGGGTTAGGGCTAGGGTTAGGGCAATGGCTAATGTAAGAAATAGGGTTACCCTTAGGGTTAGTTTTAGGGTTAGGGTTAAGGGAAGTTCTAGTGTTAGGGTTAGGTTTAAGGTTAGATTGGTATTTAGAGCTAGGGTTAGTGTTTGGATATGAATGAGAGTCAGAGTTAGGGTTAGGACTTGAATTAGAGATAGGGTTATTGGTAGTTTTTGGTTTAAGTTTAGGATGGTGTCTGGAGCTAGGGTGAGCATTAGGATACGAGTCTGTGTCAGGGTTAATTTTAAGGTTACGTTTAGGAGTTGAATTTAGGGCTAGGGTTAGGTCTAGATGTAGTGTTAGGATGGTTTAAGTTAATTTTTAGGGTTAGGGCTATTGCTTGGTTTTGTTTTACTGCTAGGGTTAGGGTTAGTGCTAATTTTATGATTAGAGTTAGGGTTAGGGCTAGTGCTAGTGTTAGGCTTAAGCCTAGGTATAGGGTTAGATTTAGATTTAGGGTAAGATCTACATTTAGGGTTAGGACTGAGGATAGGGCAAGGGTTAGGACTATAGTTAGATTATGGTATGTAATAGGGTTAGAAATAAGGATAGGGCTAGTGTGAGTTAGAGTTAGTCTTAGGGCTTGGGTTATGGAAATGGATAAATTAGGGCTAGGATTAGGGATATGGTTAGTGTTCAGCTTAAATATAGAGTAGGGTTTGAGTTACTATTAAGTTTAGGGTAAGGGATAATGTTATAGCTATGTTTAGAGGTAGGTTGATATTTAGAATTAGGGTTAGAGCTTCGGTTATGGTTAGGGTTATGATTAAGGATAGGTTTATTGCTAAGATGAGTGCTGGTGTTTGTTTTAGTATTAGGACTAGGATTCGTGGTATGGATAATTTCAGGTATAGAAGTATGTTTAAAGATAATTTAATGTTTAGGATTATGGCTACGTCTAGTGTAAGGATTAGGTTTAAGGGTAGGGTCAGGTTTAGGGCTAGGAGTATTATTATGGACAAGATCTGGGTTAAGGTTTGGGATAGGTTAAGTTCTAAAGTTAGGAGTTGAATTAGCATTAGGGTTAGGGTTAGAGTAATGATAGCGTTAGTATTAGGGTCCAGGTTAGGTTTAGGGTTATGGCTAGAAATAGGATTAGAGATAGCATTAGGTTTAGACATAGGGTTAGCATTATGGTTATGGTTATGTTTGTTGTAATGGATAGGGTTAGACTAGGGTTAGGGCTAGGGTTATGGTTGTGATTAGGGCTAGGATTATGGTTAGGGCTTGGGTTAGGTTTAAAGCTCAGGATAGGGCTCAGATTTTGGCTAGGTTTCAGGTTAAGTTAGTGCTAGGGTAAGGGTTATGGCTAATGTAAGTGCTAGAGTGACATTTAGGGCTAATTTTAGGGTTAAGGTTAGGGCTAGGTTGAGTGTTAGGGTTAGGTTTGAGGTCAGGGTGATGTTTAGAGCTAGGGTTAATGTTAGTGTCAGAGTCAGGGTCAGAGTTAGTTTAAGGGTTCAGCTTAAAACTCGAATTAGGTCTAGGGTTAGGGGTAGGTGTTTGGTTAGGGTTTTGTTTAGTTTAAGGATTAGTGTTAGAGCTATGGCTCAGTTTTGTTTTAGGCTAGGGCTAGGGTTAGGGATAATTTTAGGATTAGTGTTAGGCTTAGGGCTGGTGTTTGCATTAGGCTTAGGCTTCAGGTTAGGGTTAGATTTAGAGATAGGTGTTGATCTAAGGTTAGTGCTAGGGCTAAGGATAGGGCAAGGATTAGGACAATGGTTAGGGCTAGGGTTATGGTTATGGTAAGGATTAGAGTTAGAAGTAGTGATAGGGCTACTGTGAGAGAGTTTGTCTTATGGCTAGGTTTAGGGTTATGGTTAGGGATAGGGCTAAATTAGGGCAAGAGTTAGTGTTAGGTTTAGGCCTAGGTTTAGGGTTAGAGTTAGGGTTATGTTTAGTTTAAAGGAATGAGTTATAGCAAGATTGAGGGCTTAGTGAGGGTTAGGGCCAGGATTAGGTTTAAGATTATGAATAAGGCTAGGGTATAGGGCTAGGATGAGGGCTAGTGTTTGTATTAGGTTTAGGGCTAGTATTAGGTTTAGGGCTAATGTAAGGTCTAGGGTTAAAATTAGGGATATATTTAGTGTTAGTTTTATGGCTTGGTCCAATGTAAGGGTTAGGTTTAGGGTAAGTGTCAGTTTTAGAGCTAGGGTTATTATTAGGGTCAGAATCAAGTTTAGGGTTTTGGTTAGGTTAGGGTTTAAGTTTAGGGCTCAAGTTAGCATTGATTGAGGGTTAGGGTTATGACAGTGTTAGGTTTAGGGTTTAGTTGTGGTTAAGTGTAATGGGTAGGGTTAGGGTTAGGCCTAGGTTTAGCATAAGGGTTAGGGTTATCATTAGGGTAATGGATAGAGTTAGATTTAAATATAGGGCTAGGGTTATGTGTAGGATTAGCGATTTTGTTTGGGTTAGTGTTAGGTTTAAGTTAAGGGTTAAAGCTAGATAAGGACTCTGGTTAAGCCTTGGTTTTGGGTTAGGTTAGGGTAGGGTTAAGACTATGGCTAATGTACAAAGTAAGGTTATAATTAATGCTAGTTATAAGGTTATGGTTAAAGCTAGGTCTAGTGTTAGGGTTAGATTTACAGTTACAATGATTTTAGGGCTAGTTTTAGTGTTAGGGTTAGATTCAGGGTCAGGGTTAGTTTTCAGGATAGGGTTAGGACTAGAATTAGGGATAGGTTTAGGGATAGGGTTAGGGCTAAATATAAGGTTAGGGTTTGGTTTAGGTTAAGGGTTAGGATTAGGGATATAACTCGGTTTTGTTTTAGGGCTAGGGCTAGGATTAGGGCTAAGATTAGGTCTAGCTTTAGGGTGATGGTAAGGGAAAAGTTTAGAACTATCCTATAATTCTAAGGCAAGACTTATAGTTAGTCTTAGGGCTAGGGTTATGTTTAGTGTTAAGGATAGGGCTAAGTTATTTCTGGGATTAGGGCAAGTGTTAGAGTTCTGCCTAGGTTTAGGCTAGGTTTAGTGTTAGGGTTTTGATTAGGGTCAGGTGTAGGGTTAAAGATGAGTTTATACCTAGTTTTAGGGATAGAGTGAGGGTTATAATTAGGATTAGGGTTAGGGTTAGGGTTATGATGAAGGTGAGGATTATGTCTAGGATGTGGGTTAAGGTTTGTGTTAGGGTTAGGACTAGGATTAGAGTTAGGGCTAATGTCAGTTCTAGGGTTAGAGTTAGGGATAGTTTTAGAGTTAGGTTTATATATAGGTCTATTGTAAGGGTTAGGTTTATGGTTAGGGTCAGGTTTAGAGCTAGGGGTATTATTAGGGTCAGGGTTAGGGTTTAGGTTAGGTAATGGTTTATGGTTAGGGCTAGAATTAGCATTAGGTTTAGTGATAGGTTAACAATAGTTTTAGGTTTAGGGTTCAAGTTAGGTGTAGAATAATGGATAGGGTTAGGGATGGGCATAGGATTAGGGATTGGCCTAGGGTTAGCATAAGGGTTAGGGTTATCCTTAGGGTAATGGATAGGGTTAGAGCTAGGGTTAAGGCTATGGTTAGCATTAGGGTTAGCTTTAGGGTTAAAGATAGAGTAGGGCTTGGATTAGGGCTAGGTTTTGCAATAGGTTAGGGGTATGGCTAAATTAAGGACTTGTTATGATTAGGGCTAGTTTTAGGGTTACTGTTAGGGCTAGGTATAGTTTCAGGGTTAGTGTGATGTTTACAGCTAGGGTTAGTGTTAGTGTCAGTGTCAGTGTTCAGATTAGGATGATGGTAGAATTAAAGACAGAATTAGGACTAGGGTTAGGTCTAAGGGAAGAGTTAGTGTTTGGCTTAGGCTAAGGGTTATTATTAGTGCTAGGTATAGGTTTTTCTTTGGGTCTAGGGCTAGAGTTATGGCTAGATTTAGGATTAGGTTTAGGTCTAAGGCTAGTGTTAGAGT